>NC_088684.1:152226498-153476498 GCF_028017835.1 Emys orbicularis | reverse complement strand
AGAATTTTAAGTTGATGAAACATCCAGGGGTGTCAGAGATACTGAGATGTGGGATTGGATGAAGGGAAACTGATAAAGGGTGTGATGTAGATCTGAGTCATCAGCATAGACACAACACCTGAAATTGTGGTGAAGGTGAAGGAAATTCCACTATCACAGTATTCAGTGTTACAGGAGATAAGGACATACCACCTCCAGGCCACAGGTTGCACACATTTTGCCATACCATAAGTGACTGAACCCATTGAACTGCAGTGAGATGGATGCTACTAATCAGTGCCATTGACATTACTGAACAGGCTGGTTTAGTGTAAGACAACAGCACAGAGTGGATGGCAAATCTTCTTCAACATAGGTATTATAGGGAATGTAAGATTTGTTATGATGTGGTCTCTAACCTTGGCACATTGTTTAATATAGCCCTATTTTTGGTGTCCTATTCTGTTTGTCTAGGGTCCCAGCATCCCTTGCAAACTGGTATGTGGAGTGGGTCTTTTCACACAAAGTGGTATATGTGGAAAGAAAAACTGCTGGCTTACCCAAGAGCATTTTTATTGTCTAAACAATTGTTTCGATATCAGTAATTTTAGTATCACCCAGGTGGCTTTAAAAATTCTGTGCAGCTCAATAAATTGCCTTAGGTTGCATTTTGAGTTTTCTAGCCCATTTTCACTGGTGGTTTTAATTTCAGTTGACATAAGAGAGCTGCTGCTGTTAGAAAAGATACTAGAAACAATTTAAAGACAAAGACTGTCTGGTCTATCAGTTGATAATGTTTGGATGTGTTCCTGTTTGGTCATTTCAAGCAAATGTATTATTCTTGCAGTGACTGTCACAGATGGCATACTACAAAATTCAGCTGTCTGCCTAGCACTGATTATCCTAGTAATTTCCAAAACTTTGTTGCTGCAGACATTTGCTGTCATATGCTTCTCAGTAACAAGGCACAGAACAGCTTAACTGATTGAACAACAAAGGCAATGAACACTTACGAGGCACATGCAAAACCACCAGGGGATATGAGGACATTTGAGAAACATACACAGATGTTTCTTATCTGAGCTGGTGTCCAATGTCTATGGTCCAGCAAAGAGGCCAGTCATTATAAGCGGATAGAAAATGAGTTTACTGAGTGAATGAACAACCTGCCTTTTGCATGTGGGTTAACAAACATTATTACTTGTTTCAGTACCACCCAACGTTTGCTTGGAGCTGTAAAAACACAAAGGGAGACGTAGTCACATGCCCTGAAAGCACAACAATGGCAACTGCTGAACTTAGCCAGCTTACCCTACTTCATAATAGTGCATGCATGAAAGGTAAATATACCTTATCTTTTAAAATGATCCTTTTTCCTTTATACTGCAGTACATTTAATTATGTTATCATTACCAGTAAAATTGCCTGTGTCAGCTAAGTTGTTATATGCCTTTTAAACTCATAAGAGTGTATGAAGTTGTGTAATTGGTATATGTTGTACACAATGCAGGCCTTCTAAATTGTCAGTTTAGACTGAACCTAAATTTCTGAATTTTTCTCACTTTTTGTGGCTGCCCCGCTCCAGCACTTTACCAATGGAAAATAAACTCAGAGCTTAAAACAATTGAATGGAAAACCACCATTCTCTCTGCTCTGTTATACTACCATGATATTGTCTCAGTCAATCAAAGTGAAGGGATATTACAATTACTGATGCATAATGGTTAGTTTTTCCTGTTACAGTTTCTGGAACTGTACAGTGTGCAAATTGCTTCTCTTTGTTTGGCTAATGGCTGGCATCCAATTGAAGGGCAGGAGTTTATATACTAACTGGAAGGTTATTTCTCTATAACTGTACAGTGACTATGTAAATCTCTCTAGACTGCTCTCCATTATCTCTCTGTTCTGGCTACTCTGAATTTTGAAGCAGATAGCCAACAATAAAGATAATTTTACAAAAAACCCTTTAAATCATTCATTTCTGTCCTTTTTCTCATTTCATTTCCAATACTTCATTCCAACCCATGTCCCCAGAATAATAGAATGCTAGAACTGAAGGACTGGAAGGGACCTCGAAAGGTCTTCTAGTCCAGTCCTCTGCACTCATCACAGGACTAATATTATTTAGATTGATGGGTGTTTCTCTAACCTGCTCTTTAAAATCTCCAATGATGGAGATTCTACAGTCTCCCTAGGCAATTTATTCCAGTGCTTAACATTAGGAAGTTTTTCTTAATGTCCAGCCTAAACTGCCTTTGCTGCAATTTAAGCCCATTGTTTCTTGTCCTATCTTCAGAGGTTAAGGAGAACATTTTTTCTCCCTCCTCCATGTAACATCCTTTTATGTATTTGAAAACTGTCATCATGTCCCCCCAGGTCTTCTGTTCTCTACACTAACCAAACCCAATTTTTTCAATCTTCCCTCATAGGTCATGTTTTCTAGACCTTTAATCATTTTTGTTGCTCTTCACTGGACGTTATCCAATTTGTCCACATCTTTCCCGAAACGTGGCACCCAGAACTGGACACAATACTCCAGTTGAGGCCTAATCAGCATGGAGTAGAGCGGAAGAATTACTTTTTATGTCTTGCTTACAACACTCTGGCTAATATATCCCAGATGTATTAGGGATTATTGTGAAAAGGGCACTACATGTGCCCTTTTCCAGTCCTCTGGAATCTCTCCCATCTTCCTTGACTTTTCGAGTTAATAATTAATGGCTCAGATATCTTTTCAGTGATCTCCTTGAGCAATCTAGGATGTATTACATCAGGCCCTGGTGACCTGAAGACATCTAACTTGTCTAAGTAATTTTCAACCTGTTCTTTCCCTATTTTTAGCCTCTGATTCTACCTCATTTTCACGGGCAGTCACTATGTTAGTTGTCTAATCACTACTAATCTTTTTGGTGAAAACCGAAACAAAAAAGTATTTCAGCACTTCTGCCATTTCCACATTTTCTGTTATTGTTCCCCGCCCCCCATTGAGTAATGGGACTACCCTGTCCTTGGTCTTCCTCTTGCTTCTAATGTATTTGTAGAATGTTTTCTTGATACCTTTTATGTCTCTTGCTAGTTTAATCTCATTTTGTGCCCTGGCCTTTCTAATTTTGTCCCTACATACTTGTGTTATTTGTTTATTTCATCCTTTGTAATTTGACCTAGCTTCCTCATTTTGTAGGACTTTTTTTCTTTTTTGAGTTTCAGATCATTGAAGATCTCCTGGTTAAGCCAGGGTGTTCTCTTGCCATACTTCCTATCTTTCCTACGCAGTGGGATAAGTTTGCTCTTGTGCCCTTAATAGTCTCTCTTTGAAAAACTGGCAACTCTCTTGAGTTGTTTTTCCCCTTAGACTTGTGTCCCTTGGAAACTTATCTATCAACTTCCTGAGTTTGCTAAAGTCTGCCTTCTTGAAATCCATTATCTTTAATGTTGCTTTTTTGCAACAGTGTTACACTGTTGACTCATATTTAGCTTGTGATCCACTCAGGAGCGGCACCAGGGTTTTTGCCACCCTAAGCGGCAGTGCTCCTCCTCTGAGCATTCAGGGGGCCTGGGGTCTTCGGCAGCGGGGGTCCTTCTGCTCTGTGTCTTCAGGGCACTTCAGGGGCAGGTCCCAGAGTGAGTGAAGGACCCGCCGCCGAATTTCCGCCGAAGATCCGGAGCGGAAGGACCCCCCACCGCCGAATTTCCGCCGAAGGCGGATAAATGCCATCCCCCAAATCCTGCCGCCCTAGGATCCACTATAACCCCAGATCCCTTTCTGCAGTACTCCTTCCTAGACAGTCATTTCCCATGTTGTATGTGTGCAACTGATTGTTCCTTCCTAAGTGCAGTACTTTGCATTTGTCCTTATTGAATTTCATCCTATTTACTTCAGACCATTTCTCCAGTTTGTCCAGCTCACTTTGAATTTTAATCCTATCCTCCAAAGCACCTGGAACCCCTCCCAGCTTGATATCATCTGCAAACTTTATAAGTGTATTCTCTATGCCATTATCTAAATCACTAATGAAGATAATTAACTGAACCGGACCCAGAACTGATCCCTGTGGGACCCCGCTTGATATGCCCTTCTAGCTTGACTGTGAACCACTGATAACTATTCTCTGGGATTGGTTTTCCAGACAGTTATGTACCCACATAGGTTGTAGCTCCATCTAGGTTGTATTTCCCTAGTTTGTTTGTTAATATATTAATATTTCCCCTTTTTACATTAGGGAAATCCCAGCCTCTCCCTCCCAGTTTAAATAAGCAAACTGGGCAGAATCCGGACACACACAAGTTTTAAGATCATAAAAAGTTAAATAGTCAAAGATTAAATAATCTTCTAATTGTTTCTTTGGATTGTTATAATTATTTTCTTCATTATTTTAAGTGCCATTAAATATTAAAATGCTGAGCTGGTATCTTTGTTCTGTTTCAGTGCTTCCCTATGAAAATAAAATGTTGCTGTCCCAATGACAATATATTGGTAAGTATTTCTGCAATGGTGCATTAGTGATTCTATTGTTACAGTCCCTACAGATTCTTTTTAAAAATATGAGATGTCATTGCATGTTAAGATTGCTGTTTCATCATAGCAGACCTACTTAATAGCATGATTCTTAGAAATTACTATAAACTTCTCTTTATAAGGGCTACATCAGAGAAATAATCCTACAGCTGGAGGAATAGCTGAAAAAAGATCCATCTCATTCTCATTCTTTTTTGCACTTTGGTTTCATTTGCCACATGTGACAAACATCCATTTTCATTTTAGCAAAACAGTATAACTATTTGAGGGTAACACTCTTATTTACTACCTAGAATATTACTGTTACTTCACTCTAAAGATAGTTAATTTCCACTTTCACTGCTGTGTGGTCATTTCATACCCATATTTTCTCTCTGGTTTGACCGCAAGCTACTTTTCTGCACCTCTCCTTGATGTTTTATAGTTCTGCTATGTTTGCATGTAAAAGTGTATGTCACAGTGTATCATTAATTGCATGGCAAATGGGTTATATTCAAATTTCATTTAACTCTGGTGAGTCAATGCTACACACAAGAATGAATTGTTGAAAGCAGCAAAGGGAAATGAGAGCAAAGGAATAGAAGAGAAGATATATATATGTAGTGGAAGGTAAAAGGGAGAGCTATCTGGGATGTTACCATTCTGCAAATCTATATATTTTTCAAGTGTATAAAGTAGTAACGTGTAATTAATTATGAACATATTGGCATAATTATGAAAACAACCCATATAGATTATTAGGGTTGGAAGGGACCTCAGGAGATCATCTAGTCCAACCCCCTGCTCAAAGCAGGATCAATCCCCAACTAAATCCCCAAATGGCCCCCTCAAGGATCGAACTCACAACCCTGGGTTTAGCAGGCCAACGCTCAAACCACTGAGCTATCCCTGTACATGTAATTAATTATGAACATATTGGCATAATTATGAAAACAACCCATATGGGCCTGCTTCTTAAATAAGTTATACAAACTATATTTTTGTATGCCTAATTTGTTAGTGCAGTTACTGACTTGTGAATTGTAATTGCATGAGTAACTGTATGTGCCAATATGGTAATTTACATGGACGGTTCCCTGACTTGCTTGCAAAATTACTCCAATTGAATGTAAATAAATGCAAAGATTGTTTACCTGACATTTTTAAAATCCAGGTCCGTAGGCTTAGTGTTGCAAAATTATTTTATAAAAACCAGATTACTAATGAACAAACTTTTATTGGTATGGCACTGTTTCAGAAATCCAGAAAGGTTTGATTCAGTTTTAGTTCTGAGTACAAACTGAGATATTATATATTTTGTTCAGACTAGTTCACACATCCCTAGGCTGTAGTATATAGAACATACAACTTTACAATGAGAAAATATAAAACAAATACTCTTTGCTTGAGTTTGTACAAATAACAATAGTTTTCAAGCAAATCATAGTATTTTCAGTGTTTGTACATGGTGGGCTAAATGTTCAAATGAGAATAATGATTTATTAACAGGGAGTTTCGCAAGGGAGTTTGGAAGGGGAGTGGGAAGGGAGCGGGGGTCCCTTTGTTCCCCTTAAAACCTATAAACCAAACTACATTAAAAACTTCTTGCTTAAACAACCCTTTCATTAACTAGGAGACAATGCAGGCAGAAGCCCAGCTGCAGAGTGGGGGCTATCCAGTTTATTGCGCAGAGTGCAGCATGTATGATTACCTGCCCTGTGGGTGGGTGGCGTATGTGTGCATTCGGTGCAAGGAGCTCCTGGCCCTCAGAGACCACGTATGGACTTTGGAGGCCAGGGTAGCGGAACTGGAGGAGCTAAGGGAGGCAGAGAGGTATGATGATGAGGCTTTCCTGGACACTGTAGAATTGTCCCACCTCCGGTCAGACAGCCCCTGTGCTGTTGAGGAGGATGAAAGGCCCAGGGAAGCAGAGCAGTCAATGGGAGCAGAGGGAAACCTTCCCATAGTTGGGACCCTCCTTCCAGATGGTTCTGGGGTTACCTCTCGCACTGAGGTTGCCTCTCCGGGTGAGGGAACTCCAGTTGCTAGGAAAAGGCTGGTGTTAGTAATGGGAGATTCGATCATTAGAAACGTAGATAGCTGGGTTTGTGATGACCGGGAGAACCGCATGGTGACTTGCCTGCCTGGTGCGAAGGTTGCGGATCTCTCGAGGCATCTATACAGACTTATGTGTAGTGCTGGGGAGGAGCCGGTGGTCGTGGTACATGTAGGTACCAATGACATAGGGAAGGGTAGGAGAGATGTCCTGGAGGCCAAATTTAGGCTGCTAGGGAAGAGACTGAAATCCAGGACCTCTATGGTGGCATTCTCAGAAATGCACCCAGTTCCACGTGCAGGGCCAGGTAGGCAGGCAGAGCTTCAGAGTCTCAATGCGTGGATGAGACGATGGTGTAGAGAGGAGGGGTTTACATTCATTAGGAACTGGGGAAACTTTTGGGATGGGGGGAGATTATACAGGAGAGATGGGCTCCACCTAAACCAAAGTGGAACCAGACTGCTGGCACTAAACATTAAAAAGGTCGTAGAGCAGTTTTTAAACTAGGAGATGGGGGAAAGCCGACTGCTGCAGAGGAGCATGTGGATCGGACAGAGACTTCTCTTAGGGGAGAGTCTAATGATAGAGAATCTCCAGGTTATAGTCAGGAGCAGAGGATGGAGGAGGATAATGTAAGGGCCAGATCAGATGATAAACATTCACATAAAAAAGAATCTAACACATCAGAAAAGGGCAGACAAATAAACAGTGAAAAGTTTTTAAAGTGCTTGTACACAAATGCTAGAAGTCTAAATAATAAGATGGGTGAACTAGAGTGCCTCGTGATAAAGGAGGATATTGATATAATAGGCATCACAGAAACCTGGTGGACTGAGAGAAATCAATGGGACACAATCATTCCGGGGTAAAAAATATATTGGAAGGACAGAACAGGTCGTGTGTGTGGGGGGGGGGAGTGGCACTATATGTGAAAGAAAATGTAGAATCAAATGAAATAAAAATCTTAAGTGAATCCACATGTTCCATAGAATCTCTATGGATAGAAATTTCATGCTCTAATAAGAATATAACATTAGGGATCTATTATAGACCACCTGACCAGGACAGTGATAGTGATGATGAAATGCTAAGGGAAATTAGAGAGGCTATCAAAATTAAGAACCCAATAATAGTGGGGGATTTCAATTATCCCCATATTGACTGGGAATATTTCACTTCAGGACGAAATGCAGAGATAAAATTTCTCGATACTTTAAATGACTGCTTTATGGAGCAGCTGGTACGGGAACCCACAAGGGGAGAGGCAACTCTAGATTTAGTCCTGAGAGGAGCGCAGGAACTGGTCCAAGAGGTAACTATAACAGGACCGCTTGGAAATAGTGACCATAATACAATAGCATTCAACATCCCTGTGGTGGGAAGAACATCTCAACAGCCCAACACTGTGGCATTTAATTTCAAAAGGGGGAACTATGCAAAAATGAGGGGGTTAGTTAAACAGAAGTTAAAAAGTACAGTGACTAAAGTGAAATTCCTGCAAGCTGCATGGGCGCTTTTTAAAGACACCATAATAGAGGCCCAACTTCAATGTATACCCCAAATTAAGAAACACAGTAAAAGAACTAAAAAAGAGCCAACGTGGCTTAACACCCATGTAAAAGAAGCAGTGAGAGATAAAAAGACTTCCTTTAAAAAGTGGAAGTCAAATCCTAGTGAGGCAAATAGAAAGGAGCATAAACGCTGCCAAATTAAGTGCAAGAATGTAATAAGAAAAGCCAAAGAGGAGTTTGAAGAACGGCTAGCCAAAAACTCCAAAGGTAATAACAAAATGTTTTTTAAGTATATCAGAAGCAGGAATCCTGCTAAACAACCAGTAAGGCCCCTTGATGATCGAGATACAAAAGGAGCGCTTAAAGACAATAAAGTCATTGCGGAGAAACTAAATGGATTCTTTGCTTCAGTCTTCACGGCTGAGGATGTTAGGGAGATTCCCAAACCTGAGCCGGCTTTTGTAGGTGACAAATCTGAGGAACTGTCACAGATTGAAGTATCACTAGAGGAGGTTTTGGAATTAACTGATAAACTTAACATTAACAAGTCACCGGGACCAGATGGCATTCACCCAAAAGTTCTGAAAGAACTCAAATGTGAAGTTGTGGAACTATTAACTAAGGTTTGTAACCTGTCCTTTAAATTGGCTTCTGTACCCATGACTGGAAGTTAGCTAATGTAACGCCAATATTTAAAAAGGGCTCTAGAGGTGATCCCGGCAATTACAGACTGGTAAGTCTAACGTCGGTACCGGGCAAATTAGTCGAAACAATAGTTAAGAATAAAATTGTCAGACACATAGAAAAACATAAACTGTTGAGCAATAGTCAACATGGTTTCTGTAAAGGGAAATCGTGTCTTACTAATCTATTAGAGTTCTTTGAAGAGGTCAACAAACATGTGGACAAGGGGGATCTAGTGGACATAGTGTACTTAGATTTCCAGAATGCCTTTGACAAGGTTCCTCACCAAAGGCTCTTCAGTAAAGTAAGTTGTCATGGGATAAAAGGGAAGGTCCTTTCATGGTTTGAGAAACTGGTTAAAAAACCGGGAACAAAGGGTAGGAATTAATGGTAAATTCTCAGAATGGAGAGGGGTAACTAGTGGTGTTCCCCAAGGGTCAGTCCTCGGACCAATCCTATTCAACTTATTTATAAATGATCTGGAGAAAGGGGTAAACAGTGAGGTGGCAAAGTTTGCAGATGATACTAAACTGCTCAAGATAGTTAAGACCAAAGCAGACTGTGACGAACTTCAAAAAGATCTCACAAAACTAAGTGATTGGGCAACAAAATGGCAAATGAAATTTAATGTGGATAAATGTAAAGTAATGCACATTGGAAAAAATAACCCCAACTATACATACAATATGATGGGGGCTAATTTAGCTACAACAAGTCAGGAAAAAGATCTTGAGTCATCGTGGATAGTTCTCTGAAGATGTCCATGCAGTGTGCAGAGGCGGTCAAAAAAGCAAACAGGATGTTAGGGATCATTAAAAAGGGGATAGAGAATAAGACTGAGAATATATTATTGCCCTTATATAAATCGATGGTACGCCCACATCTCGAATACTGCTTACAGATGTGGTCTCCTCATCTCAAAAAAGATATACTGGCACTAGAAAAGGTTCAGAAAAGGGCAACTAAAATGATTAGGGGTTTGGAATGGGTCCCATATGAGGAGAGATTAAAGAGGCTAGGACTCTTCAGCTTGGAAAAGAGGAGACTAAGGGGGGATATGATAGAGGTATATAAAATCATGAGTGATGTAGAGAAAGTGGATAAGGAAAAGTTATTTACTTATTCCCATAATACAAGAACTAGGGGTCACCAAATAAAATTAATAGGCAGCAGGTTTAAAAGAAATACAAGGAAGTTCTTCTTCACGCAGCGCACAGTCAACTTGTGGAACTCCTTACCTGAGGAGGTTGTGAAGGCTAGGACTATAACAGCGTTTAAAAGAGAACTGGATAAATTCATGGTGGTTAAGTCCATTAATGGCTATTAGCCAGGATGTGTAAGGAATGGTGTCCCTTGCCTCTGTTTGTCAGAGGATGGAGATGGATGGCAGGAGAGAGAACACTTGATCATTGCCTGTTGGTCCACTCCCTCTGGGGCACCTGGCATTGGCCACTGTCGGTAGACAGGATACTGGGCTAGATGGACCTTTGGTCTGACCCGGTACGGCCGTTCTTATGTTCTTATGTTCTTATTTGGGGTGCCCAAGCTGATTTTTGCCTGACTTTCAGAACGTGCTGAGTAACTGTCCTCTGAAAATTATGTCCTATTAATATATGTCAGGTTGGGCACTCAAAAATGGAGGCACCCAAATCACTACTCACTTTTGAAAATGCAGGGCCATAGCTTTAAAATTTTAAATGATTGTAGTTGCTAACTGGCCAAATTCATCCCTGGAACGAGTAGTAGCAGTGGGCTTGATTTGTCCAAGGTGTTTTCTATTTCAGTGTCTTTTACTGGATATACAAAACTACTGTTTTTCTAAGGCTGCAATATGTCTATCATACTACAGTACATTGCAATTTCGTATAATATGGCACTATATGACTGATTGGAACATAACTAGTTATGCATATTGCTTTGTGCAGAAGTCAGATGTCTGATCTTATGTGTCAAAAGTTTACTAAATGTGAAATGAAAGGGCACCTTTCTGTAGGTAACTTGCATCAGTAGCTTCTTCATTATCAGGATATTTCTACTTTTACTGTGATCTATTTTGGTAACCTTGACTTTTTGAATTTTAATATAACTTGTCTTTACATCTTAACATATTCTTGGCTGTAAAAAATATCCTTGTGTTCAGTAGATTCTTGTATCTCCAGTCCACTGATGTAACTTGCCAATATTTCAAAAAAGCCTGCAAACGATCTTCAACTAAAACCAGCAAAATTACAAAAGGGTTATCTTAGACCAAGGCCTCTACTATGATCCTTCTGCTCACAAACACTGCCTGTTTTGTAGCACTAACCTAAGATTAGCTAGAAAGTGGTAATGCCTTTGTTACTATTAGAGCTAATCCAAAACCAGAATTTCCATTCTGCAGGAAGTACAGTCATTTAAACGTTAGTTTTTGTTCCAATTTGGAACAAAGAGTTGAAATTTCTTGCTGAATGGGAATTCTGAAAAAATCATTTTGGAAACATCAAATCAATTCATGTAGATAAGATTGAAAAAACAACCCAATATAAAACACTAGCTAACATTTATTTTATTTAGTTTATATTATATATAATATCTAACTTATAGTTTAAAAACGTATTGTTTTAAAAATGTTCAAAACAAAATATTTTTACTTAGTCAAAATTATTTGTTTTGACTTTTTCCGTTTGAAAATGTTGTTGAAATCAACACATTCCTGTGGAATGTTACAGTTTTGCCAACACTGATTTTTCCATAACTGTTCCATCAAAAAAATTTCAATCAATTGTAGTTACTACCTTATTTCTTGTCTTGTGTTCCACTGGGATACAACCCTGGGCAAGACAGGTATCAGTGTGACTCAGTGTTCCCAACTGTAAAACAGCGATACAAATACTTCCTGCACAGAAAGGGTTATGAAACGTAGTTCCGAAATGTTTGGAAAGTTTTTTCAGTTCCTATATAAGTGAAAATTACCATATTATAACATCTATTATGTTGTTCCTCAGATTGTATGTTGGGGCCCCATGGAGGTTGTAATGGGTTTCAAAGTGTTTTGTAGAGTTTAAATTATAACAATGTTAAGATGGAAATATTCCCATTTTTACAATATGTAATACCTAATTATATACAAATAGAAAGTAGGTACCACTGTATCTCTTGTGTTCTGGAAGACAAGCATGTACTCTAATCATACAGTGGGTGTTATGAGAGAGAGTACTATTGGTCATATTGCTGCCTGAACTAACTGGGGAGCAATGCAAGGTCTCTACTGGGGTTCTGGGACAATTTTTATAGTAAGGGGACTGAGAGCCATTGAATTAAACTGTAAATCCTGTATATAATGGAAACCACTTCAAGCCAAGGGGTGAGGTAGCCACCATAGGGTTGCCAACTTTCTGAACAAACAAAACGGAACACCCTTGCCCCGCCCCCTTCTCCAAGGCCTAGTCCCACTCACTCCATCCCCCCTCCCTCCATCACTCGCTCTCCCCCACTCTCACTTGCTTGCTCATTTTCACCAGGCTGGGAAAGGTCCCTTTCTGAATGGGTATTCAGTTGAAAACAGGACGCCTGGCAACCACAATGGCAGCTCCCCCAGCACCCCTAGTTTCAGAACCTATGGTCTCTACTGTGCTTGAGTGCACTGGTTTCTAAACAATACCTTTGAACTTTGGAGAGGACTTTACTAAGCTCTTCCTACCCCCACATTTGCTTTTCATTGTGAGTTTTTTGTCCTTAATTTTCACTCTAAGAATCTCCTCTTGCACTGCAGTTTGTTATAAAGAGTCCTTGAAATCTTTTTATTTCATGGCTGCTTATCTATTCTTAATTAGCTGTCTGTGTGTGTTGCTGGATCTTTTTTATGCATTCTAAAATAATGTTGCAAATGAAAATAAGGAGAGTTATCTTTAAATATCAGCCTTGTTTTAGTGGCTGTTGTTTCATCTAATGACAGGTAAATGTGCAAAAAGCAGTTTAGGCTTGCAGGGAGGTTGATTTCTCTGTAGACATGGTGTTTGTTAATATGATTACTTTTGAACCATTCACAAGGAAATAGGGTTTGGTGATGCTTGAAATGTAATTTCCATGTAAAACACAGGAAGCCACTTTTAATAAATTTAAAGAGGAATAAAATGTATCCTGTATATTTTAAATAATGTAACTACATTAGCGGCATGCAGTTACTTCCCCTTCTTAGTAGTAATTGTATTAAAATATAGTCAGAGGTAACTAAACTAATTTTCAAGTATTAGATGACTAGATTTAAAATGGGTTATGAGGATGGAATAAAATAGAAACACTGTTTTGTAGAAAGTTGAGCATTTTAGTACCTTACTACAATGGATTTGTCAGTATCATATACTAGGAATTGGAATTGGATGGGGGGAATTTTAGATAGTCTATCTCTCTAACAATGCAGGATTATCCCTAGTTGCACATACTCTATTAGTTTATTAGTCTAGTTTAAAAAGCTATGGAGATTCACTCAGGAGGGTAGAATTGCCACCCTAATGGGACCCTAGTCTCCAGAATATTTTTCAGATATTAAGCCTACATTTTTCTTTCAATAATATAACCCCATTGATCCTAGTTACACTTCCTTGAATTCTAAATAAATCCTCTGTCCTTTGGGTTTGTGTCCTTCAAATATTTGTTGATTACCCATGTTCCACTATGGGCATTAGCCAAGCTATAGATGTAGAATTCTTTTAATCTTTCCTCATAAATCAGTTTTGGGTGGTGTTATCAGACAGTGATAAACTGTAGGGAATTCAAACTGGAAACCAGAGAGACAAGATGGATGAGGTAATATCTTTTATTGGACCAACTCTGTTGGTGGGAAAGAGAAGCTGTTGAGATTACACAAAGCTCTTCTTCAGATCTGGGGAATGTAGAAGAAGAAGAGCTCTGTGTAAGCTTGAAAGCTTGAATCTCTCACCAAAAGAAATTAGCCCAGTAAAAGATATTACCTCACCCATATTGTCTCTCTGATACACTAGGACCAGCAAGGGTACAACAACACTACGTAACTGGAAACTAATCAGCAGAATTGAATTCAGTATTTAGAGTTTAATTCCACCAAAGCTGCTCAGAGGCAGGTATTGTCTCCCTGATCTGTGTGGTGAGATCTCTGCATACTCTGCCCAAAATTTTGTTGACTTTTCCCCCTGTCATTTCATAGTGCAAACTCATGGGTAACTTCAAGTTCATTATCACACCCATGGAATCATAGAATAATAGAAATGTAGGATGAGAGTGACCTCGATAAGTCATCTAGTCCCATCCCCTGCACAGAGGCAGGACTAGGTATTATCTATTCCAGACCATCCCTGAAGTGTTTGTCTAACCTGTTCTTAGAAACCTCCAATCATGAAGATTCCACAACATCCCTAAGTAATTTCTTCCAGTGTTTAACTATCCTTAGAGTTAGGTAATTTTTCCTAATGTCTCCCCTAAATCTCTCTTGCTGCAATTTAAGCCCATTAGTTCTTGTCCTGTCCTCAGTGGTTAAGGAGAACAATTTATTACCTTCCTCTTTATAACAATCTTTTATATAGTTGAAGACTGTTATCATGTCTTCCTTCATTTTTCTCTTCTGCAGACTAAACAAATCCAATCTTTCCTCATAGGTCATGTTTCCTAGACCTTTAATAAATTTTGTTGCTCTCCTGTGGACTTCCTCCAATTTATCCACATCTTTCCCAAAATGCAGTGCCCAGAACTGGACACAATATTCCAGTTGAGCCCATGTCTCTCTTGCCATTTCTGAGGCTGTCCATCAGGCAGGTTTCTCTGTTACGTTAATGGTCTGTGTTTCAACTGATTTTTTCCCAGCTTTTTCAAATTTTATTCCTGTACACTGAAATTTTCTGTTCATCTTTCTAGGGGCATGATCCCGTGAGGCTCAGAGTGCCTCTTGAAGCTTGTGAAGTGTCCTCAATGTCATTTATTTCAGTGGGATCAGACCCTACACTGATCCCCGTGGCACCCTACTGGGCACCTTTCTTCACATTTTTTTTTACACAGCAGATCATCTTTATTGTCCTTTGCATATGATTCTCTATGCATCTTTCAGTCTACATGGCCGTGTCTATATTCAAGCCAATTGGAAAGAAGTTTGGTGCTATATCAGAGGCCTAGCTAAAATACAAATATAATTTATCTACTGGTTTCCTTTCATCCAATGAGTAATGACATTCTGTAAATAAAATAAAAAGTAAGACAGTCTACTGAAACTCTTATTCAGGTCAGTATCCCACTGAAATCTATGGGACTACTTTGGGGAGTAAAAGTTGTAGGGTCGGGACCTATAATTTTTTTTAAGCAATTCCATTGAGATTTATTTTTTATAAACTTGTGCTACTTATTGCATATGACTCATTACCCTTCCTAAATGCAGTGATAAATAGAAGAGCTCATTCTGTGCCGGACCCTATGTTAGTAGGCAGAGAGGGTGCGGAAGGGCATACTTAAGACAGTTGCAATAATGGGCACAACTTCTTGCATCTGATTGCAAGGACTGCTCCAGGGTAATACCACTGCTAGAACTAGCCTTTGCACTCTCCATCTCAGGCTTACACAATTCCAACCCCTTATCCTTGTGTTGATCCTACCCCAACAGAGCCCTCTTTGCAATAAAGGGTGGAGAGTGTTGCAGTGGCAGCTGATCTCCTTCATAAGGTGGGGGAGATCGTTGCACCAAGGATTTCCTCTGCATGCAGATGTCCATGGGGCAATATGGGCTCATAGTCGCAAAGAATAAACATGTCGCTAACAGGTTCCCTTGCATGGTTCTATTTCTGCACTGGACAAAGGGGGTGATTTGGGGAATCAAATAAATTGGGTTTCAAATAAATTGCATCTTCTGACTTGATCACACTAGTTTACTACTGTTGTGTTTTGGCTTCAGTCACACATTTCATGGTACTTTGATAAAATGTAATTCCTAAATTTTACAGTCCCATCTTGAACTACTTAAGTGTTACAGAATTGCATTACTCATATTATTGCAGCTTTGGTTAAAAAATCAGCCCAATCCAGTTTGTGTAATGAAAAAGTGAAACACTTATTTCTATTTCAGAAAAATCCACACAGACAAAAATTACTTCAAACCCCTTTCCACAATTTAATACAGATGGGGGCGGCGGGGGGGGGGGGGGGATTGCTGTTGAGAAGACAGCTGTGTTTTGTTGCACATTTTAGTCCATGTTTTTGCAAACTAACACTAGAACCCAGCTGGTTGTAAGGGCTTATTGTCTAAAAATGCACTGTAACGATTTAATACATTCAGTTTAAAGTTTTCTTCAGGCTGCATGGTCCCTTTAAGAATCTTTTTTCCAACTGACTGATATGACTTAGCCAAGGAAAACTCTCTCTCTGTCCTGCATTGTTTGTAAACCCCACAGCATCATGCCCTAGAGTCTAATTGTCATACGTGACAATTTTATGGTGCAGTTATAGATTCTTCTGGGAAATGGGATGGGAGCTTGGGTGGATATGTAAGGTTGAAATTTACTTTAGGTACCTGCATACAAAGTAAAATCACTTCATTCATAATAGAGAGTAGCTTATATGTTTGAAAAGCCCTGAGGTTCCATAGCTACAGAACCAATTTGATCTGGGTATTTTCTGACAGTTTCTTTAGAACTGAAGTAGAGTAAAAGTCCACCTACTTTAACAATAAAATGGAAGAAGCCCTAACAGTGACAATTGGAGATTACTGTTTTGTCATCAATAGTATAAATGAGCAGGGCAGCAGATTTTAAATATGTTTTAGGAGTCAGGAATGAATCTAGGCAGGCCCATTGAGAAATTTTGGGTCCAAGTTCATCATGTTCACCCATCCCCTCCCACTTCTTCCCCATTTAATCCCAGTTACAGTCATGTTTGGTGCGGCCTGGCTGTGGGGCCACAATACAATTACCCTCCCCATCTGCCCTGGATCTTGGGATAGGTCTTTGAATACCAGTTGGTGAAGGAAAGGTAGATCATTTGCTGTCCCTTGAAGAAAAGGGGTACTAGGGTAGGGCCCAAAGAGAAGCTGAATATAGAATGGCATAGAGACCTCAGGCAGTCCATAAATTAGAGCATTCTAAGGGGCAGTCCCTCACCTAGGAAAAGCTGAAGCTCAAAAGTGCCACAGTGTAACCTCTAAACAGGGAACTGGAGAGAGCTATAAAAGGGGAGACATAGGGCTTGTCAACACTAATGCGCGGGGGTCGATCTAAGATACGCAACTTCAGCTATGTGAATAGAGTAGCTGAACTTGACATAATTAGATCTACTTACCACGGTGTCTTCACTGTGGTAAGTCAACAGCTGACGCTCCCCTGTCGACTCCGCTTGCGCTCCTCGTTCTGGTGGAGTACTGGAGTCGACGGGAGAGCACTCAGCGGTTGATTTATCGTGTCTATACGTGATAAATCGACCCCTGCTGGATCGATTGATGCCCGTCAATCTGGCAGTTAGTGTAGACAAGCCCATAGAGCCACAATGCTGGCTCTGATCCATGTGGGAATACCCCTTACCAAACTGGAATTTCCAGGTAGCTGGAAAAAGTTGCTTCCTGGCAGCTTTGCACTGCAGGAGTTAGACAAAGCAGCCAGAGTTGGGGGCCAGAACATGGCCTTTTGTATCTGGCGCATTGCGTGCATGTGCATGCATACCTCAAAAGGAGTTCTAATACTTAGCTCCTTTTTATGGCCACTTATAAATGAATCCTGTTTCCAAAAGTAACTGAGTGTTGGCAATCCAGGCAGAGGAGTTGTTTTGTGAGAATCTCTGTAAAGTTAGAAATACTTCTTTCAGAGGTCCAAAAAAATGCAGTTAGAGGAATCTATGGGGAACTGAGCACAGGACCATAGACTTATTGATGCTGAGCAGGAACATTTCCTTAACTAGCCAAAGGGGCTGCAAAGTGAAGACTTCATGTTGTGATGGCTTGACCATTTTAGAGATATATGCCTGTTGTTCAACTAATAGAGAATGATTCTGGAGTTAGAGGACCAGCATTCCTGTCCTGGTTACCCTGTGTGTGGTTTATCTATGGCTCATTTTTTCCAGAAGTGCTGAGCAACCCCAGCTCCCACAATACTTTTGAGAATCAGGCCTCTAGTAATTACTTGTAGTATATGGATTAGTGACATATTGGTACCCAAACAAGTGTAAAAGTGATGTGATTTTTTGGAGGGTTTAGATTAATGAAATATGTATTCCCTAGAAATTCCCAGTGCAAACACATTTCGGGTTTACAGCACCCTGTACTTTTAAGAGTTATTTCTGATTGATTGAGTTAACTTTTTAAATCCATTAAAGGAAATTCAAAGAGGTACCAAGAGTGCTTTTGGAGCCTATCTAAGTGGAAGGGAAATGCAGAGATAAATACTCTAAAAGCCAAAGTTTCACAACATTCAGTACTCTTTGAACTTATATAGCCAGTGAAAATAAAAGCAAGGTTTCCTGTAATGTAGGACACAGTATGTAAAGACCTTCCAAAATGTGCCAGCAAATGGATGTGTGAATTTACTCTTACATGTTAGTGGGAGGAAATCTGTGAACGTAATTTACATTTCATAGTTGAATTAACACCACACACACTGAAAAGCACTGAGATTATGCTGGGATGCGTATACACTTCCTTAAAATAAAGATTTTCTAGATTAACCTTTCACGCTCTCATTTCAACATTTTGTTAAATTTGCACAAGTTATTTTATAGGTCAGAGGTGTGCTCCTGTTCCATTGGACTCCGGGAAAAAAATCTATTTTTAACAGTTGTAGCTAACACATGTTAAAATCTTAGAGGGATGCCAGGCAAACTGTAGTTTTAACATGTGTTAGCTGATTGAAGTAAATCCCAGGAGGGCTGTGTGGATCCTTAGTTGTAGGTGTGTGAGTTTACTTGGACCAGTTAAAGTGTTAAAACTATACCTTGCTTTGTCAGTGCAAAGGTTTTAACATGTTAGGTAATACTTATTAAACAACTCACTTCTCCTAGTGCAGATATGAACATTGACTTCAGTTGGGGCAGGAATGGACACCTAAATCATTGGGAAAACATTCTTCATATGCATTCACAAAAAGTACAACCTGTGTGTTTACCTTGAAATTCCTGTTTACTTCTTCAAAATTCATAGTTTAAAACTGCCATTCGCTTAAGCCAGGGGTCGGCAACGTTCGGCACGCGACTCGCCAGGGTAAGCACCCTAGCGGGCCGGGCCAGTTTATTTACCTGCTGACGCGGCAGGTTCGGCCGATCGCGGCCCCCACTCACCGCGGTTTGCCGTCCCGGTCCAATGGGGGCGGCGGGAAGCCGCGCGGGCCGAGGGATGTGCTGTCCGCGGCTTCCCGCCGCCCCCATTGGCCCGGGACGGCGAACCGCGGCCAGTGGGGGCCGCGATCGGCCGAACCTGCCGCATCAGCAGGTAAATAAACTGGCCCAGCCCGCTAGGATGCTTACCCTGGTGAGTCGCGTGCCGAACGTTGCCGACCCCTGACTTAAGCAAATGCCTCACTTCCCTCATTATTTGCACATATAACAATAGGGGTTTTTTTATTGGCAAAAAGTGGCTTTTCAGAATATTTTTATGTAAAGTAAATAACACTGAAATTAATGAGATGTTCAATATGAAATTTTCCAGAGAAACTCTGAATTTTAAAATGAAGATTTTATCCAGCAAAAACTAATAGTGATTATTTTCACAAAATTCTGTCTCACTAGCTCAATAAAAGCCAAATTCTGATCTCACACTGGTGGAAGGCCCAGTTTTTCTAATGGGTGCATGCACTTCTTTCACCTGCCCAGTTTAGACACATGACTCTCCTGATGCCAGCTTACATATTGGGGTTGTGCTTGTGTGTGTCTATTGGTGTGCTGAGACATCTAACTCGTGTATGAGTAATGGAGTGCTTTGTGTTGAAGTTGGGGGTCAGTATTTGCAAAGTTGGATCTAAATGGGGGTAACTCAATTGACTTAAATGCAGTTGCTGCATATGTATAGTGGTGGAACTGAGATCACAATTGGGCCCTACAATTTCCAATCAAAATGGCCATAAAAACCCCTTCTTCTACATCTCGGTCATATGAAGGAGTTGTTCAAACTGGGGGCTGACTCCCAGATACAAAACTCAACTCTTTTATTAATTATTCATTTTTTATTTGTTAATTGGTTTTGAAAATCTTTAAAAGCCACATGATGCTAGCAGACCAGGTGCCAGCTCATGTCAAGGCCCATAGGCTTCACTGACCACTGACAAATGCATAGCTGGAAACCAGTTTGGCTCACCTGTGTGTTAGTATTGTTAAAATAGGTATTAGATTTGTAGAGATGTGTTTTGTGTTTGGATTTTATGACATTTTTGTGAGTTGTGGCATGCACTTGTAATTTCTGTATCCCATGTAATATTTAAGTGTTTGGTATGAAACTTTAAACCACCACAGTCAGGAGAGAAGCATTACAAAGAATGAGATACTAGTTTACCTCAAGAATTGTCAATCCTGCCCAACAAAAGAAGCCCTATAGACACAAGACAAACCATTGTGGAACATCAGTGGACTAAAGAATTTGTTGATTGCTCCCCACACACCCATGAAGAGGGGATGTGCACAAATACTCATCCCATCACAGTTTGAACTTTGGGGGAAGAGAATAAAAATACCTGACCAGAAGGATCTGTATCGCTATGCTGCTTAAGATTTGGAGAGGGCAATGTTTCTTAAGCATAAGCAATGGATCCACAAGCTGCTTAGCTTGGGTTAGCTCTAAAGGGCATACAGAGTTTTCACATTGCAGCAGCTTGTATATTATTGATACCTAAGACTGTAGCTCATTTGTTTGTGTATGTATATCTGCTTTAACCTTGTAAATAACTCTCTGATTTCTTTTTCCTGGTTAATAAATCTTTAGTTAGTTTATTACAGGACTGGCTACAAGCATTGTCTTTGAGATATCTAAGGTACAATTGACATGGGGTAAGTTACTGGTCCTTTGGGACTGGGAGTAATCTGCATATTGTGATTTGTGGTGTAAGGGACCATCTATCACAAAGGCAGACTTGTCTGGGTGTCAAGATACTACCCAAGGGGACTGTCTGTGACTCCATGTTAAGGCTGCTATAGTATTTGAGGAGTTCACACATAACACTTGCTTGGTGAAATCTAATTATAGAACACACAACCTGGGGGTTGTGCCATGGTTTGTAACAATCTGCCCTGAGGTTGGCACCCATGTTCGTGAGCCACTCCAGATAGCATTTCGCCATATGATAGTATGCACAATCAAACATAAAAGTGCTTCACAAATAAAGACTAGGCCCAGTTCTGCCAAATTAGTCCCTATTACTGTCAGCACCACTGTAAAAATCAGTGCTATAATAAGTTGCTTATTGATGTCACTGCCTATTATGCTGACCAATAGTGTCTTATTGTTTCCTTGTTCCTCCCATTTGTCTGTATCCATCTGTTGTCTCTTGCCTCTTACTGAGATTGGCAGCTCTTTTGGGCAGGAACCATCTTTTTGTTCTGTGTAGCACAGTGGGGTCATGGCCTACCACTGGGGCTTCTAGGTACTACTGCAGGACAAATAATCGATAAATAATAACCTGTTTATCTAAAATCCTTCTTTTTGACTGATTCCAGTTCCAATTTGTGTGTGTGTGTGTGTGTCTAAATCTATCTATCTACATAGATAAAGTTCTCACAAACAGGTCCAGAATGTTCATCTGCATAATCAGAATGATAGAAAAATACAGTGTAACTGGATATATATTTACCATTTGGAAGCCAATGTCATATAGGGTCTACAACAGAGGTCGAAGGGACTGGGATTCTGGGTTCTATTCATGAGTATGCCATTTCCCCCCCTGATTTTGGGGAAAACATTTTACCACTCTGTGCTTCCTTTTCCACCACCTGTGAAATGATGGGTGTATTATCATACTTTAAAAATGGTGGTATGTGAGATTTAATTAGCATGTGGTCAAGTGGCTTGCAGAGTCTAATGATAGAAAGTCACTACCATATATTAAGTGCAAGGTGCAAGTGCAAGGTGGTGATATTGTCTGGGTTAGGTTATTGCTGAAGAAAACTACATGCTTTAGTCCTTCTCTAACTGAAGTGAATTGCCCCTATTGCTCCTTGGAATAATGACAAAATGAGGAGGACTCTTGAATCATCTGCTGTAAGATGCAATACACCCAACCATTTTACCATGATTGTTTCTTATATGTGCTGGAGTTATAATCCCCCTTGACAAACAGGTACAAATAAATCTGTAGTTCTGTTTTTTTTCACAATGTTAACAGGAATGATTAATTTAATCAACACGGGGATTTATGCAGCTTGATGCTTATTTGAAGCCTAAGGAAGCATTTTCATATTATTCCATTGCTGATTTGGCAGCATTTATGATTGGTAGATCAGATCCCTCCTAACAGCAACAGTAAACCAGATGGAAAGGGCTTAGCATATTTTTGACAAACAAACAACAAACATAAAGTCCCTCTGTGATGTTGTTTATGGCATCCATTCACCAAACACTCTCTAGTTTATTTGAAAATGGCAGCAGCTGGATTCTGGAGCAAGCTGGTGACTAATAGGTCTGAATTAATTGCTGCTATTAATTTTAATTGGGATTCAAAATGATCTAATTTGCTGTACATTTAAATTACTAATTAAGTTTGATTATATATACATACCATATGAAGCAATTACTGATAATGCATCCATGAGATAAAGACTTGAAGAAGGGGGAAAAAAAACAGAGAAAAGCTTCTGATTTCACTCTTAAACCACATGCATTGAATTTCGGTGGTCCCTATATTTGCTGCTTCTTTAGTGAGATTCTTGGCTAGAGTTTGGCAAATACTATATAAAAAGAATATTTATTGAAATGATAGCCATGAATTTCCTTAGAAAGTATATATAACTCTTTTTATTAGTTTTCCAGGAACATATATACAACTGGGGGTAGGGGGTGGAGGGGGTTGTTCTCAGGAATGTTTGCAGAAAGTGATTTCCCCTTAGTGTTCCTGAAGCGATCTCAAAATCACCTTGACTTCTCTTCTTTACAAAAATCTGTCGTCCAGTCATGCAGCAGAAATATCATCTTATAACTTAGGTGAGCAAGCACACAACACAAATACAAAAAGGGAATTATCACAGAGAGTAGTTTTTAAACAACCCAGAGGTGGAATTTTGTCCATGTAGAGCGTCTAGTGAAATTATTCAAATTACAAACAAATTAGTTAATATCAACAATTGAGATTTTCATTGCAGTGCAGGGGATTTAGCCAAGCATTTTAGCCAACTGCTGATCATGTATAATTCACAAATAGAAAAGGGGGTTGCAATTTTGAATATTTTACCATTATAAATAGCTCACCCATTCCTTCTCTTGGCAATGCTGGAAGTGCCCTCAGTTTTGATGCAATTAACTAGGAATAAAAAGCTTCAGACCAAAATTCTTAATGTCTGAGTATGTCTGAATGTGCTGAAATGAGATAGTTAAAGAGAAGGACCTGTTTTCAGTTCTTATTGACCTTTCAATATTAAATCCAAATGATCTTCAAATGTTCTATATAGCACATCTTGCCATACTGCTTGAATGTAGGAATATAACATTACAGTTGCATATGTCTACTGATCCTCATTTCAATTGCCCACATCATCAGCTTAAATGAAAATCACAAGATTTTTTTTTAAATGGTCCCTTTTGTTGAATCTAGCAGCTGAAATAAAAATAGATAAACCTAGATAATGACAGTGCTTATAATGATATTAATCATGTCAGGTTATAGACCCAGACAAATTTGGATCTCTAAGATAGGTTTGAAGCAGTTCAATTTCTGGCAAGAAAGTGGCTGCCTTTGAAGTAGCCTGCCTGCTTAAAAGTGAAGCACAATGTCCTCCATCCCTACCTCCAGGTTATTTTACCATAAATGTCCATCCTTTCTTGGGACACAGTCTTACTAGAATCAATGCCACAGTGAATGTGCACAGGTCAGGGATATTGACATTTCAGGTTGGAAATAAACTTGGGGAGTGGGATATCGGTTTGTCTTCTGCTGCTAGAATGCTTAACATCTTATAGTACTGCTGTTTTCTAGTTGGGAAGCAGTAGTTCAGGTTATCCTCTCATTCTGGGTCTATCCAGGACTCTGATTGGCAAATGCTTTATATTCAGTGTTGGTACCAACAAAAAACAACAATAAAGATTCCAATACTCTCTCCAAGCTACAGCCAGGTCTTAAACATAAATGATAAAGATCTAGAAAGCTTACTCCAGATCACAGGTAGATTATTGCCTCATCGCCACTTTCTCCACAGCCTTTCCTGAAATGAGATAATAAACAAAAATATCATGATTTATTAACCATAATTTTAACCGCCATCTGTTTAAGGGTACTTGGCACCCTGTCTTCCCAAAGGAAGCTTCAGTAATTTCAGCTAGTAGCTGTTGTGATTTCCCCATAGGTTCCTACTATCTGTGTATGCAACCATTTCACCTTGACAATTGACTCCCCCTCTGCTTCAGTTAAAAACATTACCATGTACTCCTCTGAGGAACTTAGAGTGTTATGAATGTATTTATATATATATATATATATATATATATATATATATATATATATATATATATATATATATATATATGTTTAAAAGCTGTTTTGTTCAAAACTAAATAACTTCAATTATTAGGCAATGTGAGACCTGGTACTGCTCTGAGACCACTCGAAGCCTGGCAAGTTTTTCACTTCTAGGTTTCTGGTTCAAATCCAGACCAGGCCTGATACTGTGTGATAGGTGTTGCCACCTGATCTCTGTTCATTTAGCTATGGTTGGTGAGATGAGTCACAGTATGATTCCTGATGGGAAGGTGTCCATATTGAAAAACCAGCACATTTGGCACTAGTTGATACTTATGGCAGTCCAAGTAGAGAGGCCAATGTTTAAATGAAGATGGAGACTGAGCTACCTTTTCATCACTAGAAGTGGTCCCTTCACACCTGAGTTGAGTTGCAGTGTGGGTATGCTCGCAGTGCTACTGCTTGTGCTGTTCATATACAAAAAGATTTCATTCTCCAGGAATGCCAATTTATTTCAATGGGAGTTGTGTGAGCAGAACCATGGGATAATGAGTACCCAGGCAGTCCCTTGGGTAGGGCAGATCGGGGTGACCGCTCTGGGCCAATGCTTTGTGGGCCCCCACTGGCCGGTGCGATTGGCCAGTGTGGTCAGTCCCAGAAGCAACGAATCTGTCACTTCTGCCCCAGGCCTCGCCCTCCCGTATGGGCATGCTTGTGAGTACCTCCTCCTTAATGTTGTTTTTTCACTTTGGATGTCAATGGGAGTAGAGGGCACTCAGCCCTTGGGAGAATCTGGCTCATAATCTGGCCAAAAAAATATTTTTTGTGGTGTCTGAACTTCTTAGCTATAACCTGAACCAGACGTACTGTGTTTACTGCTTCTAATGGCTTTGTTTCATTAGTATCATTTTTACTGTTTAATGCTATAGTCTGACTTCTAGTTCCTTGTGCTTAGTGCTATCAATCTGAGCATTCAGTGTTGGAAGATACTAGAAGGAACAACATCACTTTTTATAACTATATTCTTGCAAAAACTGTAATCAGGAATAAGAGCCCAGTGACACTTTCTCTGATCTTTAGTAATAGTCAAAATGTGATTTGTTTTTAAAGCAGGATCAAACTGAGAAATAGGATCTTAGGGACACATAACAAAAAATATCAAGAAGTTACAGAGCATATAAATTATACCGCTCTGCCTCCAACATATAAAACAAATACTTCAGAGAGTAACCTTATGACTAGTTGGTGTTTAGCTAGAATCTGGATTTTTAGGAGCTTATGGCTTTATTAGCTTGCAGTCTAACTTGGAAGACTGTTTGATTGTAGGAAAAACAACTCTAATTTATATATATTTATTTTTATACAATAGTTTTATCACCTTTTATTGTCTCCTGCTGTTTTTTGACAAGTGGGAATAAAAGTGAAGTGGTGACATTGAATGTGTTAAAACTACATGAATTTAAAAACTACTAGGAAACTAATTAATGGAGAAAAGGCAACAGGACCTGGGAATTTTACTGAGGTAATTTGCTAGAAAGGAAAGAGCCCAGAGAGGTGAGTGATGCAGTTGCTGTTTCTGTAGGAGAAAAGTAAACAGAAGTTGTTGACAGTCACATAAAGCTGAGCGGTTCATGCAGGATGGGACATATTGTAACTAATGGAGGGGTTGTCCAGGTATGTGGAAATGGAGCAAAAATCCTCAGCAAATGCTGCTGGCACAAAAGAGCAAAGGGAAAGAATGGCTCTGGATGGAAGTATAGAAGTGCACTTGAGGGGAGAGGATGTTCAGTGCCTACATCTTTATGAGATTCAGACTGACACTATTAATTTTGATGATATTGATGAGCCAGAAGAGAACCCATGTCCTTCTCTCATACTGTATTGACTCTGCAACACAGGGGTAAAAACTATCCAAAATGTAATTATGGATCTTACCTCACTTCCGTTAAATTCAATGGGGTTTTAGATATTGATGTGAGAGAGAATAGAATCCAGCCCAATATCCTTAAAAAAAAAAGACTCTGATTACAGACATAGTAAATTCACGATAAGCACAATAGAAATGCCTCTTATATAAGAAGAGGGATGAAGAGATTAATGGAATGGAATCTGCATATAGATGAAGCTGAGGTTCTCCTTACCCATTCCAAACCTTTTTGGGTGGACTGTCACGCCAGGTTGAGTAGCACAAAGCCCCAATACTTCATGCAAAAAGGGAATTTGCAACACAGTAGGTAAGTGTCTCATTCACTCCTTATTTGTGACCCAAATTCTCTCAAATAGACCCGATATGTTTTTTAGAGCAGGAGAGTCTCTAGAAAAAATGAGAACACCTTACAGCTCTTGTGAGGTTGGAAGAAATAAATGGAGAACCCCCCTCCCTCCACCACACACACACAGTCACTGACTCTTGCTGCAAAAAAACTCTGCTAGAGGCAATCCCTTAGATAAGCAAAAAGAGGATTCTTGGGAGACTTAGTATTGATTTAATCGCCAATAGAATGTTCTGGGAGGTGGGTTGGGGTGTATGCAAGGTAGAGGAGAATGGTAGTTTTAAAAAAACATGGATCAACCTGTCACATATGCTTTAGTTTCAGTCAAATTAAAAAGCAGTTCCTATGAAAATAGCATCGTATCTCTAGGAAATTCTGGGAAAACTCACAGTTGAGACCATGGTGAGATTTCACAATGGCTCACAACAAACATCTGTATTTGCTGACAGAAACAGAGGGAGAGAGGGGTGTCTTGGATCAAGGTTATGAATATGTATGTGTGCTGGTGAAAATTTCTGAATTTGCATACAAATACTTGTGGACCAATCATATGGTTATTTAACCTGGTCTAGCAGCAGGAGTCAGGATACAAAATACTTAATAATAAATCTGTGGGTGAGTTTGTAGCTTTCTGCAGATTTACCAACACACCCACCTCAAACATGAACATCTCACTGTAACTCCTACCGTTTACGGTTCCTCTACAATCTGTACTCTGGTTTCCCCAGCCATAATCTCTGGTTTATCTCACCTTGTTTCTCCAGTGAAAATCTTCTGTTTTGTCTGTACGCAGTGGACTTCAAGGTCAAAGTCAATTGTACTGACTTTGGTAAACTTCATATTGTACACGGTCCCCACCTTTTCCCTATGTAAGCGGGAAAGAAAAGCTTGTCAAAGACAATACGTTCCAGGCTGAACTGCACTTGTGAGATCTGTTGCTGTTTACCACAAGAAATTCATTGGGTGAAGAAGGGGAGGGTTTACTAATGCTGCCCTTCTGCACCTCTGAGGTGCTCTGAGTCATACACCTTCCCCGCTCCCTCAGAGAAAGATCACGTGGGGGCTGTTATGGTGTATAGCAGGGGTCGGCAACCTCTGGCACGCGGATCACCAGGGTAAACACCCTGGCGGGCTGGACCAGTTTGTTTACCTGCCGCGTCGGCAGGTTCGTCCGATCGCGGCTCCCACTGGCCGCGGTTCGCTGTCCCAGGCCAATGGGGGCTGCGGGAATTGGCACGGGCCGAGGGATGTGTTGGTCACGGCTTCCTGACACCCCCATTGACCTGGAGCAGCGAACCACGGATGCGGCAAGTAAACAAACTGGCCCGGCCCGCCAGGGTGCTTACCCTGGCGAGCTGCGTACCAGAGGTTGCCGACCCCTGGTGTACAGGGACGTGAAAAGGTGAGTGAGTTTCTGGACAAGGTCATAGATGGAGAGTGGCTCTCAAGAGAGAGTCTGTGTTACTGGGTGTTCTGATGGGACTGCCAGTGCAAAGGGGTCCAGGTGGAAAGGGACACTCTTCGTTAAGGGAAGGCAATAGAAAACAATAGTGTCATCTCAACCCAGCAAAACTCCTGTGAGTTACCAATGGGAAGTATCAAATACAAAATTAACAATAAAAAAGTTCAGGAGACTCGCTATCTTAGGGAATTAGGAACAAAATGTATTACTAGACTTCAGGTTCAAATTCAGCAAAGGCTGGTAGTGGAAAAAGTAGTTGTAGCCATCTGATTATTTAATGGCCTTCATAAAATGAGTTAGTCAGTCATCTATTTTCCAGGCGATGGGATCTGCATCACAAAAATCACCAGCACATTTGGCACAAATTGTAACTTTGCTGACAGCCTCAGGAGACATACCAAATACTGAATGGGATTAGAGATGAAATTATACTTACTGCTATAGGTGCACAATCGAGAGCACATGTGGGACATTGTTGGGAAATTTGCTATGTGTGTTCTGTGGATAAATAGTTCATTCTCTCTTGTTGTCAGTCCAGCACTAGTCACAAGCATGCAGTTTCTCTAAAGTAAAATAAAAAATCAGTTCAAAATATCAGCAGAAACCAGGGGAGACACTTTAGAATGAGAGTAATATGACTGAATAACCTACGGCAGATTCAATAAGAGACTCTGTCAGCAGCATTCTGTAACAACTTCAGTAACTTATGAGAACAATCTAGAAACCTTAGAATGAGTTGCAATCATCAGACATGGTCTAAATAGGTACTGTTACCAATTCAAGTTTTATCTTAATGATTAAAGAGACTTCATGTATCCAAACTTAACTAATAAATATCAACCAGTTATTAATACAGCACATAACAGAAAGGTATATAGGTCACCAAGTCTTTGGATCCAAAGCTTGCAGTAGATAACAAGGATAGCAGACTGATTCCAGTGCTCTCTGGTTCTGCTGCTTGTGACTAGCTCAAGACTACTCAGAGCTAACTTGTTTATGATTTACAACCTCTTTCCCATCAAGAGTAAAAATATGTTTGTCTGGTACATTACATATTTTTTCAAACACATGATCATACATTTGCTGCTTAATCATAACTTTTACGATTATACATTTTCTTTTCTTTTCAAGTTCATACTTTCCTTGAAAAACTGCTTAGTAAATCAAGTAACATGTTATTGGGCTAAAGAGTTTAGCAAGCCAGCATTGCCATATCCTACAGCAGGGATCGGCAACCTTTGGCCCGCGGCCCGCCAGGGTAAGCACCCTGGTGGGCCGGGCCGGTTTGTTAACCTGCCGCGTCTGCAGGTTCAGCCGATCGTGGCTCCCACTGGCCGCAGTTCGCCGCTCAGCCTGCGCCACTTCCCGCAGCCCCCATTGGCCTGGAGCAGCGAACCGTGGCCAGTGGGAGCCGCGATCGGCCGAACCTGCGGACCCGGCAGGTAAACAAACCGGCCTGGCCTGCCAGGGGGCTTACCCTGATGGGCTGCGTGCCAAAGGTTGCCGATCCCTGTTCTACAGTAATTTAGCATTCTCAAGGCATCTTGGGAGTTTGGTTCACTGGTATGCCTTAAGCCTACTACAAATTTGGCTTACTGGTCAACAAGGCCCCACCTTGTCACCATAAATGTTATTTGTGCTGACATTTATAAGCATTAAACCCCATTTATTTTTAGTCTAAGGATCAGCATAGGCCACATATAGTTTGTCTCCTTTTTTTAATCTTTAACCATAAGTCTCAGTCGGCAAAATAAGCTTAGTACAATTAAAATCATTACCACCTGTACTAGAATTAAATCCTTAAAAGTAACCTCTAGCCAAGTGTGTGTAAATAACATGTCAAAAGCTCCATTGTGCATTAACTGTTTAAGATCCTTTTTTACTTCTGTTGTAGTAGGACCAATTTGTATAACATGAGTATCTTTCCAATGTAATAATTTTACATTTGGGGTTAGCGGAGTAATATGCACATCAAAAATAGAGACCAAATCTTCAGTGTCATTCTGATGATCAGGGTTCACTATTGACCATAGACCCATCATTGAAAACTTGAATAAGAGTCACAACTGTTTGTCCAATAAAAAGCGTCCCTGAGATATAAAGCAAAAATTAATAGTGACATCACATATTTGGGCCCTGCAGATATATATTGCATGACTAGTAACAACACAATATTATCCATTCAATGTTGAAGGATACCCTCTCCGGTGTTCTTCTCCACTTAGGTAGCTTCACTGGGATATGGACAGTAACTGACAACTCACCTGTCTCATTAAACTGGTCAAGGCAGACATGGCTGCTCACGGAAGTGGTAAATCAAAGACATCACACCTACACATGTAGTGCTATCCCTTCACAGCAAAACAAGCCATGTGTGGAGCCCTCCAGGGTTATGTACTGTTAGGATAAACCAGTGATTGCAGTAGGTTCAGTGCTGTTTTCAGGGTAACCTATAGAATAGACCTAGCTGCTAGTGGGTCAAATGTTGCTGTGTCAGGATCCAGTATTGGCAGGGATAAAGTAAATGATACATACAGGGAGCTCGAGACTGTGCACAATTTTTTAAAGTAACAGAAGCCCCGGTTTGGATGTGGTGTCACTGACCCCAAGTTTCTAATGGTGCTGAAAACTAGCTTTTTACAGGTTTTTACACAATAATTTATTTCCTTGACTTTTTTAGAAACACTTTGTGGACAATACCATTTAAAGAGTTGTTCATTCTTAATTATTATTTCTTTACCCATGTGACAAGTTTTTGCCCTTTCATTATATCAATTGTCTTGTTGACTTTCACCCGTGTTTGATTAAATGGTGCCACAGTATTATGCATGTCATAAATTATATATTTTCCCTCTGTGTCCAATCCTTCGACACCTCCCTCCCCCCAATCATCATTATGAGTTGCAAAGTATTAACTGTCTATTCATGCTCAAAATAGTTAATATGACACTTCATATGTTACACATCTGCCCTTTTCCATACTGACATTCGTGAAGCAAATAAGCCTGAAATACAGCTAATACTACTATCTAGACTTTGCCACTTTCTACTCCTAAAAATTCTGGCTTTGGGCACTGTCTCGTGTTCTTCTATGAGGTCTCAAGCTCACTCCTGGTAAGATGTTATCATGCCAATTAGTAAAGAAGCATACTGTACTGCCACATCCATCTCCACACTGTGTCCAAATTCAGCCATATTCCAGTGTGAAATGTTTAGCACAACCGGGATATGCATAAATTGTACATTATTAATTAAAATGCCTGACCTGGATTTTTGCAGCACTGTTGTAGCCATATTGGGTCTAGGCTATTAGAGATGGCTGATTATGACTAGGATTAGAGATTATAGATGTAGCAGTTAAGCTCCTCAGCTGTTGTTATAAAAGGCTGAGTCACCACTGGAGTAGTTAGAACAGTGGTTATCAACCTATTTACCACTGTGGGCTGCATATGCAGCTCTCTCTGTGTTATGTGGGACGCATCCACACAATATATATATACTACCTTTCCCCTCTGGGACTCCAGTGCCTTACACAGGTTTCTTTCAATAGTTGTGTACGCAGGATTATGTTTACTATTTCATGTTTAAACATTACAAATCACTTTTGTTCTCAGGCTCTATCCTGATAACCATTTGGAATAATCCCTGCACCTGGGGTGTGCTCGTATGTATGGCTAAAATACTGCTGTTAGCCCATCCTATACAGTTCATGAAGACATAGGTTGGAAGATCTGCCTGCTGGTGACATTCTTCATTGTGTATCTCCCTGCCATGGTGAGATTATATTGTTGGGGTTCATACAGATCACTTGCCTTGCCCCACACCACTATTATAGGTCGGATTTCCTTCATCAATGTTAGCTGGGAGTCCACAAAAAGCACTGCTGTTTCTCCCTTACAACAATTAACAGCTTTTTTGTGGGGGGGAGTGTGTCAAATGCGGAAAAATGCCCTTTGCTTGGCAGCACCGGAGTGCACTGCTCACATGGAGGAGAAGCTCACATGAATCCACCTTCGGAGAAACACTTGTCTTTTCAACAGTTTAAATTGACTGGCATATTGGAATTTTTGACCTTTTTGTTTCCCATAATTCTAATTTTAGACCCAGACAAGCTCAGTTTATCCACAATATAGTGTGGATCAAGCCATTTGTGGCATAAACTATGTTCGGGTACAGCATAAGACAGAAGCATGACCTGGTCTCCTACCTCCCAATCATTTTCCCTTCCCTTTTTGTGAAAGTACATTTTTGCTTAATATTTTTTTTTTCTCCAGCTTGTTTGCCACATACAAATGCACCTGTTTCAGATGCTCATGCAAATTTTTGCATGTAAACATCCATTTGAACTCCTTCAATCTGTGCACTGCTAGTTTCCCATAATAAGTATTCTGGCATCCACATCTCTCTTCCTGTAATTATTTCAAAGGTAGAATGATTTCTTGCAGTGGTAAGAGTGGCCCAGATGGCCATAAGAACCAATGGAACGACATTATCCCATTTTTCCATGTATCAAAACAAACTTCCTTAAAATTATTTTAATGGTTCTGTACATAATTTGCATCTGTCGAGAGGACTGAGGACAGTAAGGAATGTGGAATTTCTGCTTCATCCCAAATGCTAACATACAATTTTTCAAAACTTGTCCTGTGGACTGTCCCTTGATCTGATGCTAATTTAGCTGGTAATCCCCATCAAGAGAATACCTGTTCCACTAGCCCATGAGCTAGTTGCTGTGGCTATGTTTGCTTTCTTTAGGAAACCTCTGTACATTTAGTAAATCGATGCACTACGACCAACAAGCATTTGTTCCGTTATTGTCAGTCAATATAGGTCCCACAAAATCAATGTGCAAAGTGTACCATGGCCCTGTATTTCACTGTTGTCAGAGAGGGGCATTTTTACTTCTTGATGAATTGTTCTGAGCACAGATTAAGCAATTGTCACAGTACTGTTTCCCATCATCTGTGATGCTTGACCACTAACCTAACGTTTCCAATCTTTGCATAGTTTTGTGCTGAGGGAACATCATGCACAGAATAAATTAAATATTTTTGAATTGGTATGGCACTTCCCACACAGGTGCTCCATTTCCTTTATAAAATAAGCAAGCTACTTGCTGCGATCAGTTGTGGCTCATAAGGTTTCAGTGGTGAACGCTGTGCCAATGTCTTTTCAATCTGTATCTGTTTTACGGCTTCCAGCAACCCTCTATCCAGTTTCAGCAATGTTTGCAAATTAGGTACCATTTGTGCGGCCTGTAGAGACAGGCTTGCTCATTATTTTGTGTGAGAATGTCCAGAACACCCATCTTGAGCTCTCTGCCTGGCCAAAGGGTCAGTTGCAAAATTCTAAAAATGAAATGGGTCCTTTTTCCTGTGCCCCTTTTCTTCCAGAACACTGGGAGGAGAAGAAAGAGAAAATGCCAGGTTAGCAATATAGGAAAAGAGGGGAGCATAAATCAAAGATGACCCATCTGAGGAAACAAAATTATTAGAGTGGCAGAAAGGCATACACCATTATATGGGGGCATTACACTTCCATGATTAGTCCGGGGCCAACCATGCAGAGAAGGAGGAGGAAGAAAACCATTCCTAGGGCACAGGCAACTGCAGCTAGTTCAGCATATATTGAGCTGAATGAGGAAGACTGGAGAAGGAAAGGGACTGGGGTGGATCGGTGGGGGAAGGGGCATACTTGGTTTGCGATTTTGGCAAGAGCTGGATCCATCCATGAAAATACACAAAAAAGAAGATACATTAGAGGCAAAGATTGAAAGAGATGAGGTAGTGAGGACAGAAAAACAAGCAAAGGAAATATATGAGGGATATCCTCATGTATAAGAGCAGAGAATAAGGGCGAGGGTACCTGTGAAGGGAGAACAGTGATGTCCTTTTCCTAGAACAGTAATGCAGTGAGCTAACTGGGCGTTAGAAAACTGTCTCTCCTAGATGGGAGCAGTAAGAAGGAAACTGGTGTGTGTAATGTGTGCAGTATTAGAAGACAAAGGCCAATTAAGAAGGTAAAATGTTTTATATCCCCAAAGGTGACCAATAAATAGTGCTCGCAGAGGGAGTACTAACTTTCCACTGCTGAGAAAAGCCTGTAGGCATAGGCTAGGGAAATCAGAATAACCCTTCAGCAATATACAAACTTGCATTTTGTTATGTATTGGTCCCCAATGCATCCACAATTACTTCTGTCCAATGATTTATACATAAAGTGTTCTTTGGAAACATTAATTTTCTCTCTGACATATGATTCAAAGTAAATTAGCCCAAGAATATGGTGTTGGTAGTAATTTATTATACTTTCAGGTACTAACAATGATGACTGGGGAGGGTCTAAGTCATCATACCCATTCCATGGCTCCAATAAATATTTTTTATTATAATTAACTGAAGCGTCCATGGAACAGGTTTTATAGACTAAATTCCTTAGTTTCTTTAGTGCAAGAATAAAAATGAAAAGCAGCAAGGAAATTTGTATTAAAATTCATCACTACATTTGCAGTCTCTTTAAAATATTGAAAGCGAACAGGTCTGAAGGAATGGGCACAGGGTCAGGAATCAGAAGCTTCTGGATTCTTATTCCAGCTCAGTCACTGATTGACCATGTGACCTTGGGCAAGTCAAGTTTCTGTCTGTTTCCCTGTTTGTGAAATAGGGATATTAGTGCCTATCTATCCAGATTGCTGAGAGGATTAATTAGTTTGACTGTACAGTGCTTTGAATACATGAAGTGCTATAACAATACTTATTTGTATTGTTATTGGTGATGGATACTAGTATTGGTGACATTGATTTTATTTATTTTTCACCTGCCTATCTCAAGTATTGGGGTCCTAAATCCATATAAATTCAGGCCACTTGTATTTAGTTCCCCAAATATGGATTTAGGAACCAATGTTCAGGCAATTTGAGTTGAAAATTTAATTTTTGCAGTGGCATGACGTGTGTTTTTTGTTTTTTATGTGTTTCTCATTCACATTTTATTTGGCCTTTTTAAAGTGAACATGGCTGGATGTTTGTCAGTGCTGTGACTTGTATGAAAATACTCTTTTTTTTTAGGGTTTCCATTACAAGTCAAGATTTTTGAAACTTCAGCTAGTCCTCCCATAAGCAGTATTTCTCTATTTTTTTTCTCTTTCTCTCCAGAATTGGCTCTATACTCATCTAGGTAGAGTTTCTAAAAAAGTTTATTTAAAAAAAAATGAAAAGATTCTGAATTGTTCTTAATATTTGGGGGGAATTTTTAATTGCTTTATCATTTCATAGAATCATAGAATATTGGGGTTGGAAGGGCCCTTAGGAGGTCATCTAGTCCCACCCCCTGCACAAAGCAGGACCAATCCCCAACTAAATCATCCCAGCCAGGGCTTTGTCAAGCCTGACCTTAAAAACCTCTAAGGAAGGAGATTACACAACCTCCCTAGGTAACCCATTTCAGTGCTTCACCATCCTCCGAGTGGAAAGGTTTTTCCTAATATCCAACCTAAACCTCCCCCACTGCAACTTGAGACCATTACTCCTTGTTCTGTCATCTGATACCACTGAGAAGAGTCTAGATCCATCCTCTTTGGAACCCCCTTTCAGGTAGTTGAAAGCAGCTATCAAATCCCACCTCATTCTTCTCTTCTGGAGACTAAACAATCCCAGTTCCCTCAGCCTCTCCTCATAAGTCATGTGCTCCAGCCCCCTAATCATTTTTGTTGCCCTCCGCTGGACTCTTTCCAATTTTTCCACATCCTTATTGTAGTGTGGGGCCCAAAACTGGATACAGTACTCCAGATGAGGCCTCACCAATGTTGAATAGAGGGGAATGAACACGTCTCTCGATCTGCTGGCAATGCCCCTACTGATACAGCCCAAAATACCGTTAGCCTTCTTGGCAACAAGGACACACTGTCGACTCATATCCAGCTTCTCGTCCACTGTAACCCCTAGGTCCTTCTCTGCTAAACTGCTGCCTACCCATTTGGTCCCTAGTCTGTAGCAGTGTATGGGATTCTTCCATCCTAAGTGCAGGACTCTGCACTTGTCCTTGTTGAACCTCATCAGGTTTCTTTTGGCCCAATCCTCTAATTTGTCTAGGTCCCTCTGTATCCTATCCCTACCCTCCAGCGTATCTACCACTCTTCCCAGTTTAGTGTCATCTGCAAACTTGCTGAGGGTGCAGTCCACGCCATCCTCCAGATCATTAATGAAGATATTGAACAAAACCAGCCCCAGGACCGACCCTTGGGGCACTCCGCTTGAAACCATCTGCCAACTAGGCATCGAGCCATTGATCACTACCCGCTGAGCCCGACGATCTAGCCAGCTTTCTATCCACCTTATAGTCCAGTCATCAAGCTCATACTTCTTTAACTTGCCAGCAAGAATACTGTGGGAGACTGTATCAAGGAATAACACATCCACTGCTTTCCCCACATCCATAGAGCCAGTTATCTTCTCATAGAAGGCAATTAGGTTAGTCAGGCATGACATTAGCCTTTTTCCAGTCATCCGGGACTTCCCCCAATCGCCATGACTTTTCAAAGGTAATGGCCAATTGCTCTGCAATCACATCTGCCAACTCCTTTAGCACCCTCGGATGCAGCACATCTGGCCCCATGGACTTGTGCTCGTCCAGCTTTTCTAAATAGTCTTGAAACACTTCTTTCTCCACAGAGGCTGGTCACCTCCTCCCCATGCTGTGCTGCCCAGTGCAGAAATCTGGGAGCTGGCCTTGTTTGTGAAGACAGAGGCAAAAAAAGCATTGAGTATATTAGCTTTTTCCACATCCTCTGTCACTAGGTTGCCTTCCTCATTCAGTAAGGGGCCCACACTTTCCTTGACCTTCTTTTTGTTGCTAACATACCTGAAGAAACCCTTCTTGTTACTCTTAACATCTCTTGCTAGCTGCAACTCCAAGTGTGATTTGGCCTTCCTGATTTCACTCCTGCATGCCTGAGCGATATTTTTATACTCCTCCCTGGTCATTTGTCCAATCTTCCACTTCTTGTAAGCTTCTTTTTTGTGTTTAAGATCAGCAAGGATTTCACTGTTAAGCCAAGCTGGTCACCTGCCATATTTACTATTCTTTCTACACATTGGGATGATTTGTTCCTGCAACCTCAAAAAGGATTCTTTAAAATACAGCCAGCTCTCCTGGACTTCTTTCCCCCTCATGTTATTCTCCCAGGGGATCCTGCCCATCAGTTCCGTGAGGGAGTCAAAGTCTGCTTTTCTGAAGTCCAGGGTCCGTATTCTGCTGCTCTCCTTTCTTCCTTGTGTCAGGATCCTGAACTCAACCATCTTGTGGTCACTGCCTCCCAGGTGCCCATCCACTTTTGCTTCCCCTACTAATTCTTCCCTGTTTATGAGCAGCAGATTAAGAAGAGCACTGTCCCAGTTGGTTCCTCCAGCACTTGCACCAGGAAATTGTCCCCTACACTTTCCAAAAACTTTCTGGATTGTTTGTGCACCACTGTATTGCTCTTCCAACAGATATCAGGGTGATTGAAGTCTCCCATCAGAACCAGGGCCTGTGATCTAGTAACTTCTGTTAGTAGCCAGAAGAAAGCCTCATCCACCTCATCCCCCTGGTCTGGTGGTCTATAGCAGACTCCCACCACAACATCACCCTTGTTGCTCACACTTCTAAACTTAATCCAGAGATTCTCAGGTTTTTCTGCAGTTTCATACCGGAGTTCTGAGCAGTCATACTGCTCTCTTACATACAATGCAACTCCCCACCTTTTCTGCCCTGCCTGTCCTTCCTGAACAGTTTATATCCATCCATGACAGTACTCCAGTCATGTGAGTTATCCCACCAAGTCTCTGTTATTCCAATTACATTATAATTCCTTGACTGTGCCAGGATTTCCAGTTCTCCCTGCTTGTTTCCCAGGCTTCTTACATTTGTGTATAGGCACTTAAGATAATTCGCTGATTGTCCTGCTTTCTCAGTATGAGGCAGGAGTCTTCCCTCTTGCACTCTCCTGCTCGTGCTTCCTCCCGGTATCCCACTTCCCCACTTACCTCAGGGCTTTGGTCTCCTTCCCCTGGTGAACCTAGTTTAAAGCCCTCCTCACTAGGTTAGCCAGCCTGCTTGCAAAAATGCTCTTCCCTCTCTTCATTAGGTGCAGGTCACAACAGCTGATCGCTCACCATCCATATCAACTTCCTTCTAAGAGCTTCCTCTTCTGTTGAAGCAACTACTCAGAGGAGCCAGCAAGTTGAATGCCTCAGTGAGCTCTCCCCAGGCAAACTCTCAGTCAAACTCCCTTTGTTAGCCTCTCCGCTGTTCGCTGTTCAGCTGGTTCGCTGCTGACTGCCTTTTCATAACAGTCAGGCCCACTCAAGGCCCACCTGGAACAAAGCACTCCCAATTCATACTTTTAAAACAATCAAGCACACAGTCAAACTGACAAACTGACAAACCGTCCCTGCAACAGACACTCAGATACTTACCAACACAGCCCCCCTAATGCAGCACTTAGCAGTACCTCCTCTCGGACAGATCCCAGTCAAACTCCATCTGTTAGTCTCTCCGCTGTTCACCGCTTTTGGTAAAAAATTTCATTGAACATTTTTGTTTTTTTGTTGAAACTTGAAATTTATCATCAAATTCAAATTTCAATTAAAAATATCCAAAGTTCCAAAAAATCTATATCCAGTGTAGTGGCATGTCTTTTTTTTAATGGCTTTAAACTTTTGATTTAAATAATAGTTTAATACTTTTAAGTGATATCACTGTGACATAAAGTATATATTTGATATCCCATTATTTTCAGTGAAGAAGTTTCTTATTAAACTTTAGTGTGCTATTACTTCCTTTTTTTAAGCTAATACCATGACTCTTGCAGGGTTTTTTGGGAGGGTTTGTTTGTTTGTTTCATTTTTTACCATGACAATTTTTTTTTTTTTTTGCCAGGAGTCAGAAAGGTACTAGCATAAGAGCCATGGACATAAAACTCTTTATTGTCATACTGGTATTTGTGGAGAATAGGAGTGAGAACTTCCCATCACAGCACTGCCTGTCTGCTAGCCCTCTAAACAGGAGGGACTGTGCCTAGACATTATTAATACTTATTCAGTTATTACCTCCCTCAGCAAAGATGACTAGCAGTTGTGCCAACTAGTGTTAAGGGTACTTAGGGATGCAGAAAGTGGTGTTTGTAGCTATTTAAATGTTGGAGAGGTGTTTTGATCCTGGGCCTAAATTTTCAAAGTGACTTTGTCTCAAGTTGGGTAACTAATCATTAGTCACATTTGAAAGTCAGTGCCCTATTTTTCTGTGTATTGTACCTTTAAATATAAGGAGTCTCTCTTCTTGCCTTCATCACCTTTGAGAAATGTCCTGAAAACCCATGCATGTTATACAACTTGAGGAAAAAATATTTCTTTTTTTCCTGATAGTGTAATAATCATTTAAAAAATGGACAGGAGTACTGTAGATCAAGGTAACATTCCTCCATTCTGGGTTTTATCTTTGATACATTGTTTCAGATTATTTTTACGCTTGCAATTTCTCTCTGACATGTTTGTATATCATCAGAAAACAGGTCTAGGGCCATAATCTTGTACATAGTCGTAGTGACAGACAGCAGAACTATATAATCAAGAAAAGGATCTTCAAATTTCTGCCAGCTCTGTGTTGCTTGTTGCACTCCCCTGTCAAAGCTGATGAATACTTCTGCAATGAACATTGTTTATTAGGTTTTTTTCCAATGCAATTTAAATTACCATATATAAAGTCTCATCTATGTTACATGCAAGACTGTTCTGATATTCTGTATAGTATGCTCCAGAAAATGTCAGGTTCCCTTTTAGCCTAAGGGTTAACAAAGGGTACCGCTTGATATTTACTGGTAATTGATTACAAAGACTCACTAATATACTGGTGATGTAGGGTAATTTCATACTTCCTGCACTGCAAATTTTCATGTATTGCATAATTGCATGTGACTATGGAAATGTTGTTATACTCATGTAGAGATCATATGAGGATATAAAGTGCATTATTTTATACTTGAATCAATGTTCTCTTCCCATCACAATATTACCTGCAAAAATGTTTTAGCATGGGGACAGCTTGAACTTACATTCTATTGCAAACCCAAAAGACCAATGTTCTTTGCATCTGATTTCCTTAGAGTGACCATTGTCAGTAAACCTTATTAAATGGCACTGACCCTGTTGCCAGTGTTTTGTCTGACCTTCAAGCAGATGTTCTGGGGCCTGGGCAGGGGAGGAAGGATCGTTCTCCAACTCTTTGGGCTTTATACAAAGGTCTTGTACAATTGCATTGGTGGAGCACTGGGTTTGGTCTCTCCTTGCACTGCTGGGGGCCTCAAAAGGGCAGGGAGTAGGCAAGGTTCTCGCCCTGCTACTCCTCTGCACCAGTCAGTAGAGTTGGCTGGTTGAACATAAGGAAACATGATGCTGTACTCCTCCATCTAAATGGCCCATGTAAGTCTCTCCTCTTCAGTGCTCCATCCTCCCACCCCTTTCACACCACTCTTCCTTTTTTCCACTAAGGCCTGGTCTACACTACAGGGTTAGGTTGAATTTAGCCGCAATAGGTCGATTTAAAAATGAATGCGTACACGCAACCAACCCCGTTCCGTCAACCTAAAGGGCTCTTAAAATTGACTTCTGTACTCGTCCTGGCAAGGGGAGTAGCACTAAAATTGACTTTTCTGGGTCAAATTTGGGGTAGTGCAGACGCCTCTTTCAGGCAACTGCTCCTCCTCCTGTCTGGTGAAGTGGCAGGGCACGCCATGAAAGATTTGGGCTCCGGAAAGCCAAATAAAGTGAGAGGAAGGGGAAGCTCTCCTGCTTTGAGAAGATGTGTTTTCTCCCATTTGTTCCCTTAACTCCTGCATGTGTATTATCTTTTCCAGTTTGCTGCAATTTTGATCCAAACTTCTAGTGACAAGCATTTCCGTAGCAAAGTATCAGAGGGGTAGCCGTGTTAGTCTGTATCCACAAAAACAATGAGGAGTCTGGTGGCACCTTAAAGAGTAACAGATTTATTTGGGCATAAGCTTTCGTGGGTAAAACCCCACTTCTTCAGATGCATGTAGTGAAAATTACAGTAGCAAATTCATTCTTTCCATTGCTATTTCATTACTAGCACCTACCAAGGCTTGGGAGATATTTAAGTATAATGTAAGTTTGGATAGATTTAGATTTTATGAATTTTATATATAATATATTTTCCAAATATTTTATTGACTTAAATATTCATATTTCCAGCATATTAAAATATGCACAGATGTTAATTGTTTAAAATGCAATGGCTTTTTATTGAACACAGATTCAAGCATACAAAATATTTGATCATATTTCATAAGATTTCATATTTCATGATTTCATGCAGCTTTGCGGGGGAGGGATAGCTCAGTGGTTTGAGCATTGGCCTGCTAAACTCTAGGATTGTGAGTTCAATCCTTGAGGGGGCCACTTAGGGATCTGGGGCAAAAACAGTACTTGCTCCTGCTAGTGAAGGCAGGGGGCTGGACTTGATGACCTTTCAAGTTCCCTTCCAGTTCTAGGAGATAGGATATCTCCATTAATTAAAAAAAAAAAAATTCAGACCCTGGGTCTGCATTGGAGCAGACGGGCATGTCTGGCTTAGCAAGACAGGGTGCTGGGGTCCTGAGCTGGCAGGGAAAGCAGGGGCAGAAGTAGTCTTGGCACATCAGGTGGCAGCTCCAAGGGGAGTTCTGTGATCTAACCTGTACTGTCAAGGTTGAATCCCCATTCTGGCACTTCGAGTGCAGAAACTGGGGCCCCGCAAGGATTATAAAAATTAATACTTGCCACTCCAGGCTTGTATTAAACTCCCAAGGTTACAGCTTTTCTCTGACCTTGGCTTGGTAAATGCTGCCACCACCCAAGTGCAAGAAAAACAAACAAAAAAAACCCACCTTTGCACCCAGGAAGGAGCACTTGGAGTACCCTCAAGCCCTTTCACCCCTCTCCAGGGAAGAGCTGAGAAAGAAAACAAAGGAAATTAGCTTGACCACTAGCTAATTAAATAACATGTGCACAAACCTCTTAGGACACCAAAAATCCAATCCTGTTCTTACAAAAGGTAAATTTTATTAAAAACAAAAAAGAAAAAAAATACATCTGGAACTTAGGTTTTTGCTAGATTTTAAAAGAGCAATTACAAAAATCAAGCACCCAAAATAGCTTTCTTAGGGGTTCAGATTAAAGGTTACAAGCAAACAAAAGCATCTGGTGTTAGCACAGAGGAGTCCACAAGCCAATAAAAAATAAAAGAAATAACCTGCTTGCATTTATCTAAATGTTCCCTATCCAAATAATTCCTTCTAGGTATGGAAGATAATTTTTCATGCCTGGTCCAAACTTTACACAGCATTCCTGCTTATAGCATTACTGCTCTGTCCCTGCTTCTCCGGAAAACAACAGACAAAGGGAAAGTTTCTTTCCCAATTTTAAAAAGTTCTTCCTTCCCATTGGCCCCTTTGGTCAGGCGCCCACTCCTTTTCTTTTACCTGTGGGCTTGTTAACCCTTTACTGGTAAAGCAAGCAGAGAACAGACCAGGGATCGGCAACCTTTGGCACGCGGCCCGCCAGGGTAAGCACCCTGGCGGGCCTGGCCAGTTTGTTTACCTGCCATGTCTGCAGGTTCGGTCGATCGCGGCTCCCACTGGCCGCGGTTCGCCGCTCCAGGCCAATGGGGGCTGCGGGAAGCGGCACAGGCTGAGGTATGTGCTGGCTGCCACTTCCCGCAGTCCCCATTGGCCTGGGATGGCGAACCACAGCCAGTGGAAGCTGCGATCGGCCAAACCTGCGGACATGGCAGGTAAACAAACCGGCCCGGCCCACTAGGGTGCTTACCCTGGCGGGCCACGGGCCAAAGGTTACCGATCCCTGGAATAGACCAAGAGGGATTTTACAGCTAACTTGCTGGCTGGGTGTCCATCAAAGGGAGCTACTCCCCCCCCCCTTCATGTATCAGATGTACACACACCCTGTATAATGGATCAGTGCATTTTAATGTGGGAGAAATAAACTATATTTATTTTAACCTAAAGGATTTACTCTAAAGATTTAGGATTTACTAATCTATAGTTTTCATTTAAATCAAGAAAAACAGCTTGATCAATAAACACATGGAAAAGGATGCAATAACTTCAGTAAATGAATTTACTCTGTAAAAGTCAATGAAGATAAAATAATAAATATCAATATCAATGAAAAATGAACCAACAAAGGAAGCTAAAAGGCATACAGTGGGTCAGATTCAGACATGACATAAATACAGATGGAAGTTACAAATCAGTAGGTCATTGTTATCTTCATGCACTCTCCTGCTGGTTTCCTGTTTTGGGATAAGTCTGCATAAGTCCACTCAGGATATAATGCAAACACTCATGTAACCTGATGTACAACATATAACTAACACAACCATTTGTGTTACTTTGGCATTTGACCCATTATGTTAATCATAGTGTCAGCTGCAATACTGTCTGTTATGGCTAGATCTGTTTGTGGAAATTTCTATCTAAATGAAAAATGCTGCAAAAATGGCTTTCCATTTTTGAATCACCTCTAGCTCCTTCTCCCGAAGGGAGATCTTCAGATAGACCAACACCAGTTTTCCTCTAAAAAACCAAGGTCCTCTCTTTTTTGGTGGTCTTCCTTTTGGGAAAGGCTCTTTTAAAATCTTTCTTTGGCTAATTTGGAGGTTTGGGAACTCAGTTGAATATTAAGTATTGTAGTTTGGATGCCTCCAAATAAACCTGTTATCTCCTAATAATTCTTCAGAGAACTGAGCCTCTGAAGCTTTGGAACAAAATTTAAAACTGGCTAATTTGTGGTACACCTATTTACTGAGTTTCCTGTTCACTGATTTGAGGTGTGAAAATGACCTTTTCTATTTTTCTTCCACTTGTTTTCAATACCCGCAACAATAATGGGTGGCTTAGGAGGTTTCCATATTCTGAATGAAGGAATGTTATTTCTGGGGCTGTCTAGTACAAATGCAGAGATTGCCTGAAGATTTATTGTTCCCTGAATTGCCAACTTTTGGACATGAATATCCCATGTAAGTGGAAATTGAAAATTTCAGGTTATTAATAATCACATGAAGTGAACACTCTGGTATTTTCAGATCTTAATTGTTATGTATTTATTTATTTTTGCCCACCAAATCTTCTTCAAATGATTTAGATAATGGCATAGAGCAGTGTTTCCCAAACTTGGGACACCGCTTGTGTAGGGAAAGCCCCTGGCAGGCCAGGCCAGTTTGTTTACCTGCCCCATCAGCAGGTCTGGCTGATTGTGGCTCCCACTGGCCGTGGTTCGCTGCTGCAGGCCAATGGGGGCTGCGGGAAGCGGCGGCCAGTACGTCCCTCGGGAATAGAGAGTACACTTATAAAGTTTGCGGATGATACCAAGCTGGGAGGGTTTGCAAATGCTTTGGAGGATAGGATTAAAATTCAAAATGATCTGGACAAACTGGAGAAATAGTCTGAAGTAAATAGGATGAAATTCAATAAAGACAAATGCAAAGTACTCCACTTAGGAAGGAACAATCAGTTGCACACATACAAAATGGGAAATGACTACCTAGGAAGAAGTACTGCAGAAAGGGATCTGGGGGGTCATAGTGGCTCACAAGCTAAATATGAGTCAACAGTGTAACACTGCTGCAAAAAAAGCAACATCATTCTGGGATGTATTGGCAGGAGTATTGTGAGCAAGACACGAGAAGTAATTCCGCTCTACTCTGCACTGATTAGGCCTCGACTGGAGTATTGTGTCCAGTTCTGGGTGCCACATTTCAGGAAAGATGTGGACAAATTGGAGAATGTCCAGAGAAGAGCAACAAAAATGATTAAAGGTCTAGAAAACATGACCTATGAGGAGTCTGGTGACACCTTAAAGACTAACAGATTTATTTGGGCATAAGCTTTCGTGGGTAAAAACCTCACTTCTTCAGATGCATAGAGACATAGAGAAGTGAGGTTTTTACCCACGAAAGCTTATGCCCAAATAAATCTGTTAGTCTTTAAGGTGCTACCAGACTCCTTGTTGTTTTTGTAGATACAGACTAACACGGCTACCCCCTGATCCTTGACCTATGAGGGAAGATTGAAAAACATGGAATTGTTTAGTCAGGAGAAGAGAAGACTAAGAGGGGACATGATAACAGTTTTCAAGTACATAAAAGGTTGTTACAAGGAGGAGGAAGAAAAAATGTTCTTCACCTCTGAGGATAGGACAAAAAGTAATGGACTTAAATTGCAGTAAGGGCAGTTTAGGTTGAACATTAGTAAAAACTTCCTAACTCTAAGGCCTTGTCTACACCCAGCCGCTAGTTTGGCGGCTGGGAATCGAAGTTCCGGGTTCGATTTATCGCGTCTGGTCTGGACGCGATAAATCGATCCCGGAAGCGCTCGCCGTCGACTGAGGTACTCCAGCTCGGAGAGAGGAGTACCGCGGAGTCAACGGGAAGCCTGCCTGCCGCGTGTGGACCACGTCTGAACCGCGGTGAGTTCGAACTAAGGTATGTCGACTTCAGCTACGTTATTCACGTAGCTGAAGTTGCGTACCTTAGTTCGAAGTTGGGGGTTAGTGTAGACCAGGCCTTAGGGTATGTCTACACTCAGCCGCTAGTTCGGCGGCTGGGAATCGAAGTTCTGGGTTCGACTTATCGCGTCTTGTCTGGACGCGATAAGTCGAACCAGGAAGTGATCGCCGTCGACTGCGGTACTCCAGCTAGACGAGAGGAGTACCGCGGCGTCGACGGGGGAGCCTGCCTGCCGCGTGTGGACCGAGGTAAGTTTGAACTAAGGTACTTCGAACTTCAGCTACGTTATTCACGTAGCTGAAGTTGCGTACCTTAGTTCGAATTGGGGGGTAAGTGTAGACCAAGCCTTAGAGTGGCTAAGCACTGGAATACATTGCATAGGGAGGTTGTGGAATCTCCATCATTGGGGATTTTTAAGAGCAGGTTGGACAATCACCTGTCAGGGATGGTCTAGATAATACTTAGTCCTGCCTTGAGTGCAGGGGACTGGACTAGATGACCTCTTGAGGTCCCTTCCAGTTCTATAATTCAATGATTCTGAAAATTCAACTGTTATAGTATATATAAATTTGTCTTTAATAGTTGTTGGTTATGTATGTTTGTTTTTCTGTATAAATGTGATATAGCTTTCTTTTTAGAATTTTTCTAATCTGTATATTTTCAAATTATTTCATTTTAAGAGTCTATGAAATTTCCTACACTTTCACATTCTAAATTTTGGAATTAGACTACTATCTGCCACCAGATATGTAAGAATTTTGCTAAGTTCACAGACATTTTCAGCATTTATTCATTTATACTATCCAACAACATGTATAAGTAAAAGCATATCAGTGACTATTAATGCATCCTGAGAAACAGATACCATGTACAAAGTTATGTTTATGTATCTCTTGTCCACAGGAATGACCCTCCAAATATTTGAAATTTGCTAATTACTAATTAAATTTCTAGTTTCTTTACTAAATTTTCATGAAATTAAAAACAACAGAAGTTTTCTACAGCTCCATTGGGGCAGGGACTACTCTGTAACCAAGGCTTTGCTAAACTTTTACATAAAGGCATTGCCCATAGTAACTTACATGAATCTAAAGAATTTCATGACAGTTGGTTAAAAGTTCTTTATACATTTCAGATGGAAGTATGTTGGAGACTTCTAGGAGCAGATACACTCCAAGGATTCTAGGCTTGTGTTTTTCTACATTCAGACTGACTTTTGAGTTTGACCCATCTCTTGTCCAAACAGGGTGTCAGGACAGGTTTTCCCTCTCCTCCTACATTCTGGGGGTCAATGTTGTACTCTGTATTCCTCAAACTCCCCTTCATAATAGACAGCTGCCATCACTGCATTTAATTCTTGATCAGGAAATTAATGAGTGGCTTGATCTCCAAAACTAATGCTGCGTAACAAAATGTTTAGCAAAATGTTTGGATTTGAGTGACTAGTTTAATTCTTATTTATTAAAACTCCTTCAAACTCCCAGACTTGTAAAGTAAACAGTTGCATCATATAGAGTGAAACTGAGCTCCTCTTGTACTATGTATGATACCACAAAGCTGAATGGCTTAAGTTAGAGATGGGTAAACATATAGGTGTGTCTGCATTTGGAGACGGGACTATGTTTCCCAGCTCAAAGAGACATACCTGTGCTAACTCAGATCAAGCTAGTTCACTAAAAATAGTAATGTTGCCATGGTAGCAAAGGCAGTGGTGAGCAATGGGAGGGGCTAGCTGCCCCAAGTACAAACACCTCTGGATCTCCTGGGTACAAATTTATGAGGCTAGCCCGAGCAGCTGCCCATGTTACCACAGCTACTCTACTAATTTTAGCTAATTTTAGGGAAAGAACAGGTTAAAGAATAGTTAGATAAAAGTTAGATGTATTCAAGTCATCAGGGTCTAGTGAAATTCACTGTAGAGTACTTACGGAATTAGCTGAGGCAACCTCAGAACTGTTAGCAATTATATTTGAGAACTCCTGGAGGTTGAATAAGATCCCTGAGGAGAAGAGAAGGGCAAACATATAACCTATCTTTAAAAAGGGGAACAAAGAAGAGCCAGAGAATTATAGATAAGTCAGCCTAACTTCAATGCCTTGAAAGATACTGGGACAAATTATTAAGCATTCAGTTTGTAAGCACCTACAAGATAACAGGGTTATAGAAAATAGCCAGCATGGATTTATCAAGAACAAATCATGGCAAACCAGCCTAATTTCCTTCTCTGACAGAGTTACTGACCTAGTGGACAAGTAAGAAGTAATAGATATGATATAGGTTGATTTTAGTAAGATTTTTGACATTGCCCCACATGAAATTCTCATAAACAAATCAGGTAAATGTGGTCTCAGTGAAATCACTGTAAACTGGGTACACAACTGGTTGAAAGACCATACTCAAAAGGTAGTTATCAACAGTTTAATGTCAAATTCGGAGGATGTATATAGTAGGGACCCACAGGGGTCAGTCCAGGGAACCATGCTATTCAATATTGTCATTAATGACTTGGATAATGGAGTGGAGAGTACGCTTATAAAATTTGCAGAGGACACCAAGCTGGCAGGGGTTTCAAGCACTTTGGAGGACAGGATTAGAATGAAAAACAACCTTGACACATTAGAAAATTGGTCTGAAATCAACAAGGTGAAATTCAATAAAGACACGTACAAAGTGTTTCATTTAGGAAGGAAAAAATCAAATGCACAACTACAAAATGGGGAATAAGATATGGGGGTTATAGCAGATCACAAATTGAATATGAGCCAACAATGTAATACATTTGTGAAAAAGGCTAATATCATTCTAGGATGTATTAACAGCCGTGTGGTATATAAGACATGGGAGGTAATTGCCCTGCTTTACTCAGGTGAGGCCTCTGCTGGAGTACCGATCCAATTCTGTGCACTACACTTTAGGAAAGATGTGGCTAGATTGGAAAGAGTCCAGAGAAGAACAACAAAAAATGAGAAAAGGTTTAGAAAGTATGAACCATGGGGAAAGATTAAAAAACTGGGCATGTTTAGTGGTGAGAAAAGAAGACTCAGTTAGGTGCCTAATAACAGTCTTCAGCTAATGTTAAGGGTTATTTTAAAGAGGGACAGTGATCAGTTGTTCTCCATGTCCACTGAGGGTAGAAGAAGTAATTGGCTTAATCTGCAGCAACGAAGATTTAAGTTAGATATTAGGAAAAACTTGCTACGTGTAAGGGTAGTTAAACTCTGGAATTAGCTTGCAAGGGAAGCTGTGAAATTCTTATCATTGGAGGTTTTTAAAAACAGGTTAGACAAACACCTGTCAGAGATCATCTAGGTTTACTTGCTCTTGTGTCAGCACAGGGGGCTGGAACTGATGACTTCTCGAGCTATCTTCCAGCCCTACATTTCTAAAATACTATGTTAAAACTAGTGTGGCTATGTCTACAAGTGGTGCAAGCACACATATGATTGCAGTGTAGATGTACTCTAAAGATTTGGATACTCAGTTCAGGTAAGAACATAGCTTTTGATGTCTATCTGAACTATCTAAATTTCTTTGTTCTGCAAAACTGGGCTGGAAATCTTGCAAGAATAGGCTTTCTCAGAATATTTTCAGGAAATTGGAAACATTGTTGGTCCAAATATATTGCCCCTCACAGTATTGTATTTCAGTATTTCCAATCCCTTCCAGAACTAAGTTATATAGACCCTTTAGACAAGATTTTTTTAAAAATCTGATGTCTGAATTTGGCACCTAAATACTGTAATTAGCCTGAATTTCAAAAGTGCTGAGCACTCACCAGCTCCTACTGACTTCAACCACATGACAGAATGACTTCAATTAAGACTGCTGGACAACTGGCACTTTGAAAAATCAGGCAACTTATTTAAGAACCTAATGTTAGGCACCACATTTGATGAAAATCCTGGCCTTTGAATTTGAGATGATGTTTTGGAGTGAAGAAAGATGGTTCTTATTTTATTCAAACTGGTTTACCCCTCTGTAGCTGAAATCACTTTATTCACAAGTAAATAAAATTCCCAGTGCAGTTTGGTTTTTATGAACCAGTCATATTGGGCCATATTCTGCTCCTTCTTATATTGAATCCTATTGACTTTAGTGGGACTATTTATGTACTAAGGTGCCACTAACATGGAGTAAAAATCCCAGAGTCTGGTATTTTATTAACATAATCTAATATTTTTAGCACTCAAGGTTATTAGTGATTTCTGTTATGATTACTGGAGAAGATTTGTCTAAAAATTTCTCAATATTACCCTTGTCATAGTTTTCTAACAGAATTTCGTTATAGCATTAGGTAGTGTTAATTTAGGCTGAACACTGGGGAAGAAGCTGTGTCAACGATTGGTTGATAGATTGCTGAGAAACCATTTGAGATTAGGATATGCAGGTTTAGTATGCAAGACTTCTTTGTAAATTTTATTTTTTATTGTGACAATGAAGAACCAACTGCTTTCCTCTATTTTTCTTCTGGTGTTGCGTGCTTTCTTTGAGATTATAGCATTTCAGGCAAACAAATCAGAAAGGACTTTGTGGACAGATGTCTATGTTGCTTCTGCATTCTAATTCACATGCAAACTTTGTACACAATTATACTTGAGCCATATGCACTGGCTTTCACATTCCCTTTGGAATGGTTTTAAGTGCAGGCACAAACAAGCCAAATCAAGGTATATCAATGTTTTTCTAATGTGATTTTATTAAATGCACTTATGCAATGTTATTTTGGAGAGAGATTGCTTGAACTTAATATCATATCTGAATGCAGCACTGTGATGCCAACCATAATAGGTGAGCAAAGGTCACCTAGGAGACCTACTCATGTAAGCAATAAAAATTTAATTTACACTAAATTATGAGATGAAAATAAAATGGAATATGTAAATTCTACTTGAGATTCAGAGCTGAATAAACCTCAGATGCATTGTTCTCCAAACAATGCAACTATAATCTATAGAGGTGAATATGTTTAAGCAAGATCATTTTCTTTCATGTGATCTTGAAAAAGCAAATGGTATTTTTCCCTTCTTCTTTAATGTGGTCTGATAGCATGGAATGTGACATTAATAATTCTGATCATTCAGTGTACACACAGAAATAGAAGGCAGAATACAAATATTATGTAAGGAACATTCCTTTTAGACAAGCTCTGAAAGAGAGTCTGTCAGCTTGAAAGTCACGCTTCCATCTAAAAATGTTGTCCATTGTTACAAGCAAATCCCTAAAATGATTGTGACTGAACAACTAAAAGTAAAACAAAAAAACACCTATTTTTTTTTCCAGCTTCCCAATGTTTTGCTGAATGGGGGCAGACTGCTGATTTGGGACAAGAAGCAGAGAACAACTGAGTGTGAGGAAAGAGAAGAAAAGACTGAGACTGTGTTAGGGAGTAAAGAAATAAGCAAGGGCATGAGAGTGCAATAGAGAACCATGAATGCTATGCTAGAGAAGACAAATTACCCTTTCCTATAATACAAGATCAAGGAGACACACAATGTAACTGAAAGATAAGCAAAAGAAATGTGTATTAAACAATGAATATTTAGCCTATGAAAGTCACAGCCAAAAAAAAAAAATGGTCACAAACGGAGTGGGCTTCAAACAAGGAGTCGACATTTGTATAAGTAGTGAGAACATTCACAGTAAGACTAGACAGGTTAAAATAATATCAGGATAAAAAATCTTAAGCTGCATGGGATAAGTCAACCACTGGATAAAGAGGTTTGGAAGAAATTTCCCCCAGGCAGGTTATTCCACAGTTGATCTCTAAGGGGGTTTTTGTAGCTTTCTCTGAACCTCATCTAGATAGCAGTCTTTGGTGCAATATCAAAACACAGATAGGTCAGACAGACGGCAGGCTATCAGTTAAGTCCTATTCTTCTTAGTCACATTTTTTTTTAAATCACCATATGTTTTGCAGGCATGCTGTTGCTTCATATGCTATTTATTAGACTTCTTATAGTTCATGGATCAGATTCTTGGCCCTGCCACAGTTGCTTTTTGCCAGTCTTCACAGCAGAGCCATAAAACCAACTGAGCAGGGGAATCCTCAGTGGTACAGAGCAGCCATAATGGCCACTCCTTTCCAGGTCCCCGGGGAGTGGGAGTGTAGCCAAGCCATCTCTCCACCCCAGTGATCCTCACGAGCCGGAATTGTTCCTTGGATGTGGGCAGCCAGGGTAAGGAAGAGCAAGCTCCAGGATGCTCCACAGAGTAGGGAGGGGCTGGTATCTATTGTATGGCAGAACTGGAATTGTAGGAGAACAAAGGTTGCTTTAAAATAACCTTTTTCTCCCATCCCTCACTCTCCTGAGCTGCAGTAGGTGCACAAAGGCTGTACCCAAGGATTTGGAGCAGTGTGCTGTTTTCTTGTTAGCTCTTATTTCTTTTTATAAGAAAAATCAAATACATGTGTTATGGAGAGGAGGAGATTTTTTATGTGCAGGCTACCGGAAGACTCTAATGTTGTGATTTGGAATGTGAGGGAATGTTAAGAGTTGTATGCAAAAGTGAAAAGCTTGAAGAAGAGTAATAACTGTCAAAGAACTAATATAATGATAAAATGTATAATTATTAATCTTTGAGCTCCTATCTGTCCTCCTCATAACAACTCCATGACAACCTAGCAGAGAAATAGCTGTCCTTTACAAAATGTTCTTAGGGCTTTTTTCTAGTTTTTAATATACATATATTTTACTGAATGGTTGTTTGTGAAAACATGGCAATTCAGTATGAAGGAAAGTGCACATTTGCTCCCTGTTAATAGTCTAGGGTTGGAATGTGCTGTTTTCAGTGTCTTTATGAATATTATCTGTCACCGAAAAGCATAGAACAGTTTTAGTATAATAGGGTAAAATAACAAGCCCGTAAGGCATCATTCTGCATTTATACAATAAGGCTTGTTTCTGTTCTTCAAATGACATGTTCGTTTCAGGCCTCGTTGAAGGGAAATTTTATTTCATTCTTAATGACTGGAAAAAATGCCTCTTCTGAATAGAAATGCATCATACACATGCTAGCAAAAATGTTCTGTGATAATTGCCATATGCAAAGTTTTATGGTTTATTTTCTGTTCTTCTTCGGGAATGATAGAAACACAAATGCTGAGTGTTGTATTATTGACTTGGATTCCTGTTTCCAGTGATCCTTTCAAGAAGTCAGTAGCTAACTTCTGAAAAGTAAATTAATTAAAATCATAGCAAGCTTTTACTCTCAATAGCAGCAGGCTATTTGCTGTCCTTTATTGGTTGATCAGTTAACATTTTTTGCACCACACATGCAGTTTGTCAAATTGTGCCATGGGCCTCCATCTCATCCTAGGCTCCCTTTCTGCATCTATCTTTCCCTTTCATGGATTGATATGTGTGCACTGCTGTCAAGCCACACTGTCCTTAATTATTGCAGTGGCAATGCTAGAATTAGCCTAGATTTCCACCCCCCGCACACCTCTTATATTAATTGACTTAACTTTAGAGAAGACAAGTTCCTCTCATATTCTGAGCTGCCATAAATTGTAAAGTAGACAAAACTAAAGGGATGAAAGAAAAAGACATAACTTCTATCCAGTCAAACTTTATCTAAATCTTATCTGTGTTTTTCTTCCCACTTACATTTGTTTACATGTATTTCTGATACATTTTTTTCCTATTCTTGACGTCCTGGGGGAAAAAAAGTATTACATAAACTCGCACCTATTCATTGCCAGGTTTATAACCCCTCATCTCAGTACTGGTTGAATTGAGACAATTAAGTGTATCTCCAAGGGAGGAAAAACAAGTCAGGGCATCAGCCTGCAAAGTAAGAATCTCGGATACTTTTCTTTAATGTTAATATTTTCCTTTCGAGAGGAAACAATCCTGCCCCCTTTGAACCAAATTAGAGCTTTGCCAAGGACTTGAATATCACCAAGATTGGGCATATTCATTAGTGAAAAATACTCCCCTCAAGCTAACCTTGATCCTGTATGTAAAATCAGTGGGGTAAGGGGCAGACAGGAGAAGAATTTCACAAGGTTGTTCCGAAAGTAGGGATTACTAGCGCCTTCCTGTGCATTGTACCATGGGACCTCCCAGAAGCTGTGAAGTGGTCCTGCAATCTGCACTGAACCCAAAGTTTTGGAGTTCCCCTACCCCAGGCTGCTAAAGAATTCCCTGGCTACAGCTGCCCTCAGGAATTGCTTTAAAAGTTGGCTCTCCAGATAATAAGCCCCAGACTAGTATGATCTTTCCCAGGTAACCTCTGCAAGGCTGATAGAAGTGTGCATGTGTGCCATACCAATCTTGTCCCCAGTATGGAACCACCCTAAGGCTGTGTCTAGACTACCGACTTTAAAGCAGCACAACTATACCAGTGCAGTTGCACCTTTCTAAGTTCTCCTGTGTAGCCACTCTTTGCTGGCAGGAGAGAGCTCTCCTGCCAGCATAATTAAACCACCCCCAACAAGCAGCGGTAGCAATGTCTCTAACGTTTGCCTATGAAACTTATGTTGGTCAGGGGTGTGGTTTTTTGCCACAAAGTTAGAGAAAGTTAGAGAAGCAATGGGCTTAACCTGCAGCGAGGGACATTTAGGTTAGATACTAGGAAAAAGAGTCTGTACACAAATGCAAGGAATATGGCATTGGGAGATAACCAGAAAGAACTAGGAGTCTTAGTACACAAACAAAATTATCACTTAATTGGCATCACAGAGACTTGGTAGGTTTCCTTTTTCCTTGCCTACACTTCCTGAACAAGCTGTACAGAGAGGTACAGCTTGTTTAGGAAGAACAGGCAGGGAAAAGGGAGGAGGTGTGCATTATATATCAAGAATGTATTCACTTGTTCTGAGGTCCAGAAAGAGGTGAGAGGCAGACCAGGTGATAACCTTTGGGTGAAGTTAAAGGAGAAAAAAAAAACAGTGTCAAACTCATGGTTAGGAGTCTACCATAGTCCACAAAGTCAGAAGAAAGAGGTAGATGAGGAATTTCTAGGACAAAAAAGCATAAATATCCAAAACACATAGTAATAGGGGACTTTAATTTGATATTAGAAAAAACCCACACATCTTTGTTATCTTTAAAACCATATTTTTTGCAATCTCTTCAGAACCTCCTATAGGTTTTTAAAGTATTCCTTACAGTTATTAATATTTCATTCAAATAATAGACAAAACCTTTTACCACCTACAATACCTGATGATCCATTATTCTTTGAAACACAGCAGGTGCACTGGCTACCCATAAAGTAATTTTTCATACTTAAATAGCCCCTTATGTATGTTTGCTGTCACAAAAAAAAATTAATCTGGCACCAATACTTCCTGCTGATAGGCTGGGGATGAATCTAGTCGGGTAAACTTCACTCCCCTTGCCAGTTTTGCAAATAAATCTTATGGTTTAGGAATTGGATATTGGTCCAATTCCAGCTCAGGCTTTATGCTGACTTTATAGTCCCCACAAATTCTTACATTGGCATCCTTTTTGGAATGCACACAATTAGTGCAACCCATTCATGGAACCCCACAGGTGAAATTATGACCTGCTGTTCATCCAATTGCTTTTCCATAAGCTCTGACAGTGCATATAACACAGGTCTAGCTTTCAGAAATTTAGGAATAGCCTTGTCAAATGCAACCAGCCTGACTGTTATGCCTTTTACAAAGCCCATGTCCATACTAAATACAGCTTTGTATTGTTCTGTCAATGCCCCCACTCTGGGCTGGTCCACACTAACCCCCCACTTCGAACTAAGATACGCAACTTCAGCTACGTGAATAACGTAGCTGAAGTAGAAGTATCTTAGTTCGAACTTACCGCGGGTCCACACGCGGCAGGCAGGCTCCCCCGTCGACTCCGGCGTCGACGGCGAGCACTTCCGGGATCGATCCCAGAAGATCGATTGCTTACCGCCGGACCCGGAGGTAAGTATAGACGTACCCTCTGTCTGGCATGTGGTGTTCCACACTCCAACCCAATTCAGGCTCCTATAGCCAATTGAGGCCCATCAGTGGAGGGCCATTTCCTTCCATTACAATTAACTCTAATGGTGAACAGATACGTTTATAAGTTACAGTGACAGGGTGACTGCCTAATATTCCTATCCACTCTTTATTGTAATTCAGTAAAAGCACATTATTTTCTCTTAATCTTACCAAAGGAAATGTGTTTGTTTTTGGGGGGTTGGTGTTATTTTTATACATATATATATTTACACTTCAGAAATCAGATAATGCTTCTCCTGCATCTACTTCCTTTATCAATATCACATCATTTACTTTTATATTAAAATACTATGCAGGCTGAGTTGTCTGTTCATTTTCTACCACATACAGTTATGTGACACGGTACAGCTTGCAAATCCTTCATCTAGGGCACAACCTGCTTTCAAAAAGGGTTGCTAGGCATCCGGTTATCGACTGGAACACCTGGTCGAAAACAGACCCGGGCGGCGCCATTAAAAGTCTGGTTGGCTGCACAGCAGGGGCCCAGGGCTAAGGCTCCCTGCCTTCCCTAGCTCCGTGTGGCTCCCAGAAGCGGCCACCAGGTCCTTGCAGCCCTTAGGCACATGGGCTGCCAGGGAGGCTCCGCATGCTACCCATGCCCCGAATGCTGGCTCCGCAGCCCCCATTGGCCTGGAACTGCAACCAATGGGAGCTGTGGAGGCAGCACCTGTGGGCGTGAGTGCAGCGCACAGAGCCTCCCTGGCAGTCCATGCACCTAGGGGCTGTAGAGACCTGGCAGCCGCTTCCTGGGAGCTGCGGTAAGCGCCACTGGGACCCGGCCTCCTGAACCCCCTCCTGCACCCTAATCCCCTGCCCCAGCCCAAAGTCCACTCCCGCACCAAACTCCCTCCTGGGGCCTGCACCCTGCACACCCTGCACACCACAGCCCCCCTCCTCACCCTGAGCCCCCTCCTGCACCCCAAACCCCTCATCCCCAGCCCCCCCGAGCCTGCACACCCCCAGCCGGAGCCCTCAACCCCCTCCCGCACCTCAATCCCCTGCCCCAGCCCAGTGAAAGGGACTGAGTGTGGGGTAGAGCAAGAGATGGATGGAGCGTATGGGGCGGGTCCTCGGAGAAAAGTGGGGCAGGGCCTCGGGGAAGGAGCGGGGTAGGGGGCAGGGCAAGGGTCCACAGTTTTGTGTCCTTAGAAAGTTGGCAATCTTAATTTCGAGCCCAACTCCTCCACACTCACTTAACTAGTTTGCTGGCTCCTACTTGTAGGCTCTGATGGCTGCCTCGTGGTGTATTCTTTGGTGTGCTGTGGTGGTTCATTGTGGCCAGCCCAGACATCATGTCCCCTCTTACCTCACTTCTTCCACTGCAGCTTATTACAGAAACACTGCTTCTTCTGGTTTGATGTCCTTAAACAGCAGAAACATGGCTCCCTCCATTTTGTTTGAATTCTGTGAGAGGTGCTGACCTGTGTCATCATCTTATTCACCCCCTGCTGAGGCTATTCTTTCGAGTCACGGGATGATGGAGCCAGTTTATTTTTATATCATTTGCATAAAAATACTGCTCAAGTTTCTGACTATGTATTGCATTTTTTTTCATTACACTGGAAACTGTCCATAATGCTATATGTAGTCATTTTACCTTTAAACTTAAAAAAAAAAACAACAACAACCCTCCTTTGTTGGCATTTTCTTTTATGTTCATGGCATACACATATAGGAGTTAGATAAAAAGTTTTCAGCATAACACTGCTTTATTTCTTAGAATTCAGAACAATCATGTACAAGGTCCCAACAACAGTGCAAGACAAAGTAGGCTACTCCCTAAAACAGAGAAGCACCATTCAAGCGACTTTATGCTAGGCAGGCTCTAAAAAGACCTACTCTGATGACATGCTTCCCTACAGATACCACCCCCCCTCCTCCCACAACGAGGACTAGGAAAACCCTTAGGATTTAAAGCAATGACTTGTAACTTTTACACAGTTAACAATACACAAAACTAGATAGATCCTTGAGTCTGGGATGGCCATTGAATTTGTGGTTTATAATCTAACTTCTAGAATCAGTCTTTACCTATACAAGAAAGGATGGTTTTTCTTCTCCAGTCATCAGAATCAACATGCCTGCCTTGCTGCTCTTAAGACAGATGCTTCCAGGGTGAATGTTCTTTGTTGGTGGCAAGTACTTTACCATAACAGATGCTAGAGCCTTACAGGATCAAATTTTGACAAGGTGAAGGAAAGCTGGAACACTTGTGTAAAATATAGGGCAATCTCTGATACTACAGTCAGGTATTCCTCAGAGTCCTGATCTAATTTTAGTGGCTGGCAACTGCTGGAAAAAGCCAACTTCCTAAAATCTTGCTGGAGTGAAAAATAAATATTTTCCTTTGGGCTGAGATTAGATCTGATAGGCCTCACTGAGGGGGACTTGAGTCTCCCTTTATGTGTGTGGGTCTGTATCGGTCACCACATAGATAACTGGGTCTGGGATGCTCAATGTGGTAGTAGTTTCTAGTCTAACCCCTCTTCACTGCTGCCACAAAGCATGAGTTCTCTTTTTCAGCCAGCAAAATCAACATCCGTGCCTGACTGCTTTTGAGACAGATGCTTCCAGGGTGAAGGCCCACTGTTGGTGGCATGTTCTCTGCCATAACAGACACTAGAGTCCTGAACTTCAGGATCAAATCTTAGTAAGAGCTGAGCTCTCAAAATGTCAAGGAAAAAAGCAGGCACATGTGAGGAAGAAATAGAGAAATCTCTGGTGCCCACAGTCAGGTACTACACAGAGTCGTAATCTAGACAAAGCCAACTTCCTGAAATCTTGCTGCAGTGGGAAATAATCCTTCCCCTTTAGGCAGCGGTTAGATCTGTTTCTTCCTGCATGATTTACTGTCTTTGTAGAGTCACGGTATGTTTGGACTGTATTATGTCTTTCCTTTTTACAGAACAAAGGAAGGAACCACAAAGTCACAGTTGAACCCCAAAGCCCTGTTTATTAACAATACACAATATGCAACACTCAGTTCCAGTACCCTAGAAATGGATGTCTCTGGAGTTGATATTACCACTCTTGGGACAATGTAGTTACTTCTACCTATAATGGATATAACATGACTACTTGCAAACCTTGTCATTGGTCAGTGCACACCTCTCTCAGAACATGTAACAGAGTGCAGGACATGTTGGCTGGTCTCTAAGGTCCATCCTGCTTATCTCTGAGCAGCTCTCAGAACACCTGTATTGTACTCTGTCATTTTGTATTCTTCTTTACCTATCACCAAGGAAAGGTTGATGGTGGTTTGATTCTCCAGATCATGTGCCAAGGGCTCTTCCAAAGGGAGGTTGCACTATAAGTCTCTCTTACCTTTTTAATATCTTTTCAAGATCAATTATCTTTGACCTCAGGGAACCAATACTTGTAACTCCCTTCAGTACAGGAGGCAACATTTAATTCTGATTGGATTTGTTGCAAGGGCAGTAGCCTTAGACTCTGCCTGACCCTTTGCTTTTCGGGTTGGACAATTATGTAAGAAATAGCACATCTGGCAGAGACATCATTTCTTCTATCGGTTTGACCTTAAGAACAGAGTCCTAGAGATGGTCTCGGCTGTGGACTCTCTGCCATTGTCTCTACTATGATAACCCTGCTGTTGCCGGCCCAGAGGGCCCCGAGGGGGCAACAGGGTTCGTTGCCCGGTGTGCGCCGCACCAATAGACACACCAGGGTGGAGAAGCAAACCAAGTTTATTCGAGATCTCGAAAAGGCACTAGGAGACCAGCATGTCTCAAATCAAGTGCAGCACATACAAGCAAGTTTTCCCTTTTATATACCAAGCTGTTTCTGTGTAAGCTTTGTCTGTTTCTCCCCCACTACCCCTCCCGTCCCGAGCAGTTACAGCAGGTACACATTGTGGCTTGTTAGAAAAGTTTCCCGTTCGCCTGCTTATCTTTGGCCTTGCAAGCTAAGACGCAGCAGGCTTCTTCCTCCCCCTTTCCCCTCGTCTTATCTCTACTACATTTGCTAGTATGAGCGAAACAGCAGCTGTCTGCTAGAAAAGCTGACCATTACATTTCTGCTTCAGCATAGGCTGTTAGCATGGAGGTAGGTTAAAGTTCACAAGATGGAGTTACTGTGGCTCACTTAGACCCAGAGCAGGGAGGTTTCATCGGCACTTATGGCCTTCCATCCCCCCGAGTTACCTGGTAGCTATGCCTAGTGATGCCAACACTGCTTTTAAGTTCCTCTACACACCCTCAGATTCTTATTGACACACCCCAACCTGCCACCTCAACAGCCTCCTTGTTGGAGTCTAGTTTTGGTCTTAGTGCTGTATCATCTTGGATTGCTGTAGGTGTTTTATAGCCCTAATTTTTCCCTTGGTCTCAGCATGCACTCGCTCCATCCATTTCTCTGAGTATTCACCATTCAATCCTCCAGGTCAGAGGAATTTTCACCAGGCCCTTTTGAGGACAGCGCTTGAAAGAACAAAGGATATCTCAATTCTTATGGCAAAGTCTGTGGTTCTACTATCCAAAAATGCACTGTAAATGCACGTAAACCCCAACTGTAGACCAAAACAGAACTCACTTTGTAATGTTTCCAAAATAATGTTATTGAACCAAATCCACAGTAGTGATTCAGGTGGAAGCTATTTCTATTGTAATACTTGGAATCTTCAGAAGACTAAATTGTTGTGAGCCACAGGAAGAACAGAAGTGCTAGTCATGTCCGAGGTCACTCCAATGTCAGGAATAGGTTTTGTGTGATGTTCCCAGACCATCCCAGCAGTCAATCCCTGCTCAATGCTTCAAAGAAGGTGAAAAACCTCCAAGATTGCAGCCAATGTGATCTAGAGGAAAATTCCTTCCTGACCCCAAAGCTCGTGATCGGTATAATTGAGTATGAGAGCAAGAGTGGCACAGCTAAGCAGGTACAACCATAGGATTTTGTGAAATATATCAGACTATTAGTCCCATCTAACCTGTTGTTGTGCTTCCAGCTTTGGCAAATATCTCATAATTCAGGATCGGGAGGAAAAATCATCTGGAGGAGGATCGGGAGGAAAAATCATCTGGCCAATTTTGAACTGGGGAGGGGGGGGAATTCCTTACAGATCCTTGAGTAGGCAACTGGATGAAGCTCTGACGCATGAAATTTGATTTTTATTATTATCTCAACTTCAGAGAGATGAGTGTTCACATTGTGGGAGCAAAACAGAGGTTTATTTTCTTTCTATGGGATGAAAGCAATGGATTGTGCCACCCTTTTTCACTTTTAGCAATACCTTACTCCACAAGTAGTGCCATTCATGTCAGTATCAGCTGCTTTAGCACAAGGCATTACTTGGCATGATGAAAGCCTGACCCTTTAGATCTACAGGAGGAACAAACTGCACCTGGCATGTAGGCGCTCTAATTATTTTTTTCATCTCTCTAAGCAAAAATCGTGCAACTATATTCTAACATATGGAATCATTGCCACACTGAAAGTCATTCAAACAAAAAAGGATATGTATTTTGCAAATTTTGCCAAATGAAATATGCATTTCCAAATGCTAGCAGGATGAGCAAACACATCCTTGTATGAAATCCCTGGCAGACATTAAAAAGTCCTTCATGTATGGAAGTAAAGGTGAAGAAGAAGAGTGTGAGGTAGGTGACAGAGACGGTGGTTGCACTTGCAACAAACATTCTTGATTTAGAAGTTGTCCAGCTTCTGTGACATCACCATCCAGAAGTGTTTTACACACAACTTCAGTTCTTCAGTCATCAGGAAAACAATGAGCATCTCAACCAACTAGCTCCAAAAGACTCCCAACAGTGACTTCATTTATAGACAATATGACACTGGAATATCAACAAAAACATTGATCAAGTTCTCAGAAGACCAATATATGTTTCTGATTCTCCACTATCAGTCACTGAAAACAGTTATTGGCAGGCAACATTTAAACTATTAAGATGATCATACCCAAGAGACATTCCTTAGATCAAACCTCTTCTACAGTCAGAATATGCATGTGTAATACAAACTATGCAAGAGAAAATCAATTAAGCATTTTGTCTGGCAGTACTTACAGATGAGTGAACAAATGTACTGGAGGAAGGAATCATAAACTTTGTGATAACTAACAACACCTCAACCAGTCTTTTTACAAAAGCATTGAAGCAGGAGAGAACAGACATACTGCAAAGCATATTAGTAGTGAACTATGTGAAGTACTAGAGAAGATTTGAAGTGGGGAAGTATTTGCTCTGCTGACTGACAATGCCAGTGATATGAAAGCAGCACAGAACATCATAATGGACAAATATCCACATATTACTCCAAATGGCGTAAATCTGTTTCTTAATGATTTCATGAAATTGGACACGCCAGGAAAGATCTGTAAAAGAGCAAAATAAGTTATAGAACATGTGACAAATACTGTCACATTGTAGCTGCAGTCTTTAAGAAGCAGGAAGAAAGGCATGGTAAGAGTAACAACGAAACTTTCGATCAAAAGAAGATGGGGAAGTGTGTTGATGTAATTTGAAAGTTTATTACAAAACAAAGAAGCTCTTCAAGAAACAGTGATAACTGAAGATCTTAAAGCAGTTAAAAGTGTACAACACACTATATTTGATGAGGATATCTTCTGCAGCACACTCCGAAGATTCTACAGCCAATTGTTTCTGCAATCACTATATCTGATTCAGACAACAAACTCGTGTCAAACATTAATAGACTTAAAGTTATCTGTTTTTGAGAATCTAAGTGCATTTCCACTCACCAGTCACAAAGAAATAAAAGCAAAAAACTTTATTTGTAGACAGAAGAATTTTCTGCAAACCTCTTAGCTCTACTAGGAGAGCTAGAGAGTGGAGAACCATCTCTAGTAACCCTTTCTTAATATATTCAAGAAACTCACTGGACTTACTTATGGAGGTGAAGATTATATATTTGCTGTGAGTCTACTAATACGTGCTGTAACTTTATCACCATATTATCTCTTAGAGATGGACACAGACCATAACCCCAGATCTCAGCAACCCCTATCTTTGGGAGAAGGGGTGAGATCCAGATCTGGATCTGAATTCTTTGGTGTGGGTCCACCTTTAACAATGACAGAGCCTGGCTGGTGAAGCCCTGGCAGAGCAGAGGAAGCAGGCTTTGAGCTGCTTCTCTCCCTGCCTCTCCATAGTGAGGCAGAGATGCATCCTGACAGAACATACTTGAGAGATGAGGTCATCAGAAGGGTGACACCCCATTGCTGACTTCACCCTCTCTGAATTGCTGATGGTCAGTTAGATTGCTGTATTTTAACTGACCTCACAACCCATGTCCCAATCCTGATCCCTGCACCCAACCAGCTCTCATCTCAATGGGGCTCTTTCTGCCCTTCTTGTCACAGATCTTCTGGTTCCTTTACAGTGTATTTAATGCTTTCCCTAGAATAACAGATTTTTTTTCTATCAATCTGTGCACCCTTCCAGCTCCACTGGCTCAGAATAAATTAATCTCCATGCTGGCTGAGCCATTATTCTATAACCAATAAGGAAGGTGCTAAAGGATTCGTGCCTGTAGAATGACATTGCCCTTCATGTTTAGGAGACAGCCTTTTGTCTGTTATTAGGAGACTCCCACAAGCACACGCTCTCCTCTATCCTGCTGACAAGAGGCTCATGCTGCATGATTTCCTGATGAGCCTGGTGGCTTGATTGTGTATCTGGTTTGGGGCATTTTAATTTGCTTTCCTCTTTTTCTTTGAATGTTATAAAGCAGCTGTACCTGTTTGTGTATTCAAGCTGTGACTGTGTGTCAGAACTGTGTGAAGGGCTCGCTCCTGAAGTCCTTCTCTGAGCTACCACTGGGACAGCTCACAAAAGTAAAGTTTGCAGGCTCTAGCCCTAAATGCACACTCATGGATTGTGCCGTATTCACCCACCCATCTTGCCAGATTAGCTGTGAAAGACTAACTGGGACCCCTCTGCCACTCCTATTATATCAGCTACATTGCAACTAAGCATCAGAAGCAAAGAATCAGGAGAAATCTCCACCTGTGACGGTGTTTCTGTTATGACCCACGTGAACCCCACCCTTTGTCAGTAAGGGAAGTACCTGCCTTAGTCTTTGTAGGATGGAGAAGCGAGCTCTTGAAGGTGTTTCTGAGACTCTTTGAATCTGTCTGCAGTTGTCATGGAGAGGAAACCAAGAGTGCAAATCCCTACTTTCTCCACTCCATGAGGGAGGCCTGTTCTATGCCCTGGAGCTGCTCCTTTACCATGTTGCTTTCTCTCAGCACTACTTTTGCTGAGTGGCATTTTTAGCTTCTTCTCTCTCTCATGCTGTCACTCAGAATAGTTTTCCATGGTTTCATTCAGTCGCTATGTGGCATCCTGAGACTGACACATTGAATATTGGTGCCAAAGCCAAGGCAAACACTCCATCATAGAAGAAAGTTTGATCCTCTATCAGTTCTTCATATTTCAAACTGAGGAGCAGTTCATGATCCTGGTTTTGGGGTCTGATTACTCTGACAGAACAAGGAGTAATGGCCTCTAGTTGCAGTAGGGGAGGTTTAGGCTGGATATTAGGGGGGGAAATCACTAGGAGGGTGGTGAAGCACTGGAATGGGTTACCTAGGGAGGTAGTGGAATCTCCTTCCTTAGAGGTTTTTACGGTCAGGCTTGACAAAGCCCTGGCTGGGATGATCTAGTTGGGGATTGGTCCTGCTTTGAGCAGGGGGTTGGACTAGATGACCTCCTGAGGTCCCTTCCAACCCTGATATTCTATGATTCTATGAATTGTCCGGCTGGGCATGCACACTCCCTGTATGAGACATCTCTCTTACCCCCACTGGTGATGGCTGCATAGGTGGCTAATTTCCTTGCCTCCGTTTTTTAAATTTTATTTTTAGTCTTTATGGAGACTTGAGTATCTCTTTATGTTTACGTTACTACTGGGAGTAAGAACAGTAATACCAAGCCCAGAGACATATATCTCTAGTGTACTGGAAATGAGTGGCATCCCTTTAAATAGTTTGTGAGCCGTCTAATGTAACCCTTCTGAATCCCTCTGGACTACTTTGAAGAAGCATGGCTTCTCTTTTCTCCAGTCATCAATGTCATCATGACTGCCCCGCTGTTTCCTTTTGAAACTTTTTATTAAGGCAAAGATGTGATGTAGGTCCTCCATTGGTGGTGAGTTCTTTGCCATAATAAGAAGATTGTAGAGCCTTGAACTATAGGTTCAGGTCTAGTGAATACTTCACCTCTCACGTGGGTGGAGAAAAAATAGGGTAATCTCTACTACCACAGTCAGGTACTCCTCAAAGTCCTGATCTAGCTCTAGCTGCTGGACAGCATTAGACAAAGCCAGCTTCCTGAAATCTTGCTGGGGTGGGAAATGAACCTTTCTCTTTGAGCAGAGGTTAGATCTGCTTTTCTCTGCATCATTATTGTCACCTTAGAATGGCTGCATATTTGGACAGTATTGTGTCTTTTGCTCTTTACAGAACAAGCATAATATGAAGTACCCACAAGGGCACAGTGGAGTCCAAATGACTGTGTTTACTAACAATACACAACATGCAAGCCCTTGCTTTATATACACACTGCTGCTCTGGCAGTTTCTAAAACCAGACCACAGGGAACCACTAGAAGGCTCGCAAACTATTTAAAGGGATACCACTCATTTCCAATGCACTAGAGATAAATGTCTCTGGGCTAGGTACTACTGCTCTTTGGATAGTGTAGTTACTTCTCCCAACTTTGAATATGACATGACTGCTCAGTGACCTCATTCACTGTTGGTGCACACCTCCGTCAGGTCATGTAGCAGGGCACAGGACATATCAGCTCAACTCCAGGGTCCAGCTAGCTTATATCTGAGCAGCTCTCAGGGCTCCAGAATTGTGCTCAGACACTTTTGACATTTGTTGCCCTGCTCTGTCCCCAAGGAAAGGCTGATGGTGGTTTGATTATCCAGATCTTGTGCTAGTACTTCGTTAAAAGTGAAGTATCCTTCTAAGTCTCCCTCGTTACCAGATCAATTATCATTGAGCTATGGGGGCCAGTACTTGTAGGTCCAATATCTCCCCTGACTATATGCAAGCAATATTTATTCTGGTTGGATCCAGTTACTAGTCAGCTCAGAGGGATCTCTCAGCACCTGCAGAGAAGGGACTATGTTAAATTAAAATGGTATGATATGAGATGTTATAGGATAAGGGTTAAATGAAATTGTATGATGGAATAAGTTGTGGGACAAAGACCAAAAAGAACATATGCTGCTGTGTACACAGAGGATTGGACTCCTGGATGGATGCTTCACACAGACTACTCATTTGCAGCCTTGGGGGTGGGAGCTGAATTTGAATGATAATTGTCTGGCTCCTGAGGAGGGAGGGAGGAGGATCACAGAGAGGGCCAGAAAGGTAACCTGTGATCAGGCGGGAGCCACTGTTGATCTCTTATAAGCTTAGGTTTCCCATAAGCTGCAAACAGAGGCAGCTAACAGGAGAGGTTTTTATGGTATAGCTGTGGAATTTGAACTTGGAGGTTGTGGGACTTAGGGAGTGGTACATTTGGTCTGTTTGTGGGTTATTTGTTTGACTGTTTGTTCTCTATGTATAGGCTGCATAGCTGGGCCACAGGCCATGGGCCCCCGAGTAAGTAGCAGAAACGGGTCTGTTTGTTGGTATCTTGGTATCCTTTTGACTTGGACCACTGAACCTTTTGGTTGACCCCAATGAAGTCTGAGTGGTTAATCTCTCCATGGTTGTGCTGGGGAGGGGGCTAACCTGAGTTAAGCACAGAGACTTGGTATAAAAAATCACTTGCTAGGCGAACTCAAGAGCTGTGAATAGAGGCAGCTAACAGGAGAGCTAGAGAGGGAGTGTGAAAGACTTTCCTTCAGGTCTTGCTCTATGTTCAATTCCACGATGGCCAGAAATGGAAAAGTGGTGGTGACCCCTACTGGATTTGTAATGTTTGCTTTCCTGCCTGGAGCCAGAAGAGACTTTCTGTGTTTGGAGAACAAGTTGGTGGCTGTTCTGGAAGAAAAGATTCTTGGATTTGAGGGGCAAGTAAAGACATCACAAAGCATGAGAGAAGCTGAGGAGTTCCTAGATAACCATGTTCAGGAAACAGCAATAGTATTCCAGGTTCAAGGAAGAAAGGAACTGGCCACCAAGGAGCTGGGGGGAGAGAAGAAATCAGAGAAGAAACAATTGATCAATGGTAATTGATAACCCCCAGAGGCAAGAGGTCAAGGTGGCATTCTACATGGTTAGAGATTTATGAGGATGGGCAAGCTGTGGCCACCAAAGAGAAGAGGACCAGAAGAAATGTCACATGGCTCGAAGTTTCCAACTGATACCAGGTCCTCTCTGAAGATCCAACTGGCCCAAGGGAACAGAGAGATGTATGGGACACATTTGTGGATGGCAGTTCAGCCCAACCTGTAAGAAAATCTAGTTGTTCCAAAAAAAAAAAAAAAAAAAAAAGGTCTCCAATTGGCAAAGGAAGACAGACACTCCTTATTGGGGATTCGGTACTAGGAAGAATTGAAAGAATATTCTGCAAGGGACAGGTGGACAACAGGACAGTGTGTTGTCTTCCTTGAGCCAAGACACAAGATGTCACTCTAAGATTGGATAGGCTCCTGAAGTCATGGTGGATAAGCAGCTGCACATGACTCCGAGTGCAACACTGTGGCAAGTAGGACTAAAGAGATTGTTGGATGCACAAACAGGGGAATCCTGAGTAGGAGTAAAAATGTTATTTTACATCTGCATTTGACACTGGTGCAATCACTGCTGGAATACTGAGTCCAGTTCTGGTGTCCATTAATCAAGAAGGATGATGATAAATTAGAGAGGATTCATAGAAGAACTACAAGTATGATTAAAGGATTAGAAAACATATCTTATAGTGATAAATTCAAGAAGCTCAAATTATTTAGCTTAACAAACGGAAGGTTAAGGGGTGACATGCTCACAATCTGAGTAGCAACATCGGAACAAATGTTTCATAATAGCTCTTCAATATAGTAGACAAAGGTTTCCAATGGCTGAACAAATTCAGACTGGAAATAATGCATAAATGTGTAACAGTGAGGGTAATCAATCATTGGAACAATTTACCAAGGTTTGTGGTGGGTTCTCCATTGACAGTCATTTTTCAATCAAGATTGGATGTTGTTTCTAAATGTTGTTTCTAAAATATGTTCTAGTTCAAAGGGAATATGGGAAAATTCTATTACCTGTGTTATATAGGAGATCAGACTAGATGATCACAATGGTCCCTTCTGGCGGTGGGGTCTAAGAGTAAGAAGTAGAAGGGTTACTGAATTATATTTTTATGTTCAATGTAGTTAAGTAAAACTTGAGTGTTTTTTCAAACACAGTAGTTGCAACTATAGACAATCAGTGAGTTGTGAAAAGATCTGCCAGGAAAAGCAGTCAGGATTGCACAATATTTATATGTAAGTTTCCTGAGAGGAAGTTTAGAAGGGTAAAAAGGCTGTACTAGTGACCCAATGTCACTGGTGTTGAAAATGCTGTGTGTCTAGCAGGGCAGTGGTTCTCAACCAGGGGTCCAGGGCCTCCTGGGGGGCCATGAGCAGGTTTCAGAGGGTCGGTCAAGCAGGGCCAGTATCAGACTCATTGGGGACCAGAGCAGAAAGCCGAAGCCCCACTTCATGGGGCTGAAGCCTGAGGCCCCTGAGCCCCACCACCCAGGGTTGAAGCTGAAGCCTGAGCAGCTTACCTTCATGGGGCTCCCTGTGGCATAGGGATCCAAGCAATTGCCCGGTTTGCTACCCCCTAATGCCGGCCCTGGCTTTTATATGCAGAAAATCAGTTGTTGTGACACAGGATGGCCGTGGAGGTTTTATAGCATGTTGGGGGGGGGGGGGCGTGGGGGGGGCTCAGAAAGAAAAAGGTTGAAAACCGCTGTAGCAGGGGATAGGTTGTGACAGCACCCACTCTTCTTTGAGTGATGGCCCCTATCTGTATTCCACTAAGGGTTATGCAAATGTGCAATGCACCTGGAGCCAGAGCTTTTCAAAGTAAAGGTGCTCCAGTTCCTAGCATCCTTATTCCTGGTTCTCAGTCATGTGGATTTTCTGCACGGGCCTATGAATTAGACTCTGCCTGCCACTTTGATTTCTGGGTTAGGCAAATTTATAAGACCTAGCCCATGTCTGGCACAGCCAACGTTTCTTCTCACTGTTTGATCTTAAGAACAGAGGCTTACAGTCAATCTGTGCTGTAACCTCACTGCCATTTTATTGTATCTGTGCTTGTCTCTGCCCTGATAACCCTACATTCTCCTTCCTCCACCTCTTCTAGTGCTTCATTGACATATCCCCACCTGCCAGTTCAGTAGTCTCTTGATTGATTCAAACTTACCCCCTTGGGTAGCTCTAGGTGGCATTCATCCCTCACCTCCCTGTGGTCTCAGTGTACATTTACTTCAGCCATTTCCCTGATTATTCACCATTTGTTCCCCTAGTTCAGAGGATCTTTTCCATGGCATGTCAGCAAGGTTAATAATAATAACAACTCAAAGTTATTTCTCCTGCTGGCCCAGACAAATTCTCCTCGCCTTTGAAGGAGAAGAGGGAAGCGATTAAAAGATTTAATTCCTGTCAGAAGGATGGTTATCTGAAAATTGAGATAACCCTCAGCCTAATACATTGTCTCTTTCAGCAGCTGAACAAATCACAAAAGAGCAAACACATGCACACGTCAAATGTCTGTACCATATGTTTATTAACACCAAAACATAAAGCAGTGATGAGGAAAAAAAGCTGTTACAAGAAACAAGGCACAGTGCTAACAAAGATCAGATGATGTTTGACACAGTGTAGCCTGGTGTGGGAAGTTACTCGTGTTCTGTCAGTCCCATAATGTTGGAAGCAGAGGGAGATGTGAAACTCTTTCCTAGACATCAGAGTCAACATTAAACTACAGGAGGGAAAAGAGACAAAGAAAGTTCAAAGTTCTTTTGAAAAAATAAAATAAATCTTTGGAAACACACAGCCAGACCTGGACTGGTGTCTACAAGTCTAGGACAGTCATGAATGTGATAGTCAGCGAGCTGGGATCAATAGGCAAGAATCAGGCTGTGGTCACAGGCCAGAGAGTAGCGATAGTTATCAGGCTGGAATTAGGAAACAAGAGTCAGACTGAGGTCTGAGACTGGATAGCAGTAGGCTTGGTGCAGTCTGGAGTCTCAGCAAACTAGAAGTCTGCCTGGCAGCCCAGACAACTTCCTGGCCCACATTCCAGGGTTAAATAGTAAATATGGACCAATCAGAAGGCCATAGGATGCTATCACACTGGACTCTTTGGGTGATACTTCCTGTGGTGACTAATCACACAGTGCTCCTCGGATGGGGCTCTGCATGGCCTCCCAATAGCAATATGGGACTATCAGCTGTCCCAGGCTCTACAGAGCCAGGTTCTTGTCCCACAGAGCCTTACACTTTCAGCCAGTCTGACAGTTGAGAAGATGGTTCAAGATGAAGCTTAGATGCGAAAATGAAGTGCTTGGTGTTTGAAGAGACCCCCAGCCTATAGGTGCCGACTTCCCCTCTGCCCCATGGATGCTTGACCCCCCCCCTCGACCCCCCCTGCACCACCCTCACCCCTCCCCAATTCTACCCCTTCCCCCAAGTCCCTGCCCCTGCCCCGCCTCTTTACCACCTCCTCCCCTGAGCGTGCCACATCCCCACTCCTCCCTCTCCCACCCAGAAAGTCCTAAGTGCCGCCAAACAGCTGTTAGGCGGCAGGTGGGAAGTGCTGGGAGGGAGAGGGAGAGGAGTGGGGATGCAGCGCGCTCGGGGGAGGAGGAGGCGAAGAGAGGGTGGGGGTGGGGGGAGCTTGGCTGCCAGTGAGTGAGGAGCACCCACAAATTTTTCTCCATGGGTGCTCCAGTCCCGCAGCACCCACCGAGTTGGCGCCTATGCTGGGATTTTGCAAAAGTCCCGTATTTGAAATATGCTGGTAGGATTGTAGTTGAAATAATCAAAGTGCCAATTCAAAGTGGCTGTGTGATGTACTTAGACTCCAGAGGGATTCGTTCATGTGTAGCATGTACAAGCTCATGTGTGCTCAAACTAGACACTTTGATCTTAACCTACTGGGTTAGTTGAAGGAACAGCTGAACTAGTTCAGTTAATAGAGGGAAATGTCTTATACCCAAAGATTCTCATTGTACTGTATTCCATTAAAGACCAGTGGCATTCATGTAAGCAAACTAATTCATTGTAGACTTGATCCCAGAGAGTCAGAGGTGTAACTTTCAGTCCCATTGAATTCAGTGTATACAGGATTGTGCCCCAGATACTTATTTTTCAATTTTCATGCAGAGACAATGTAGAACCCACATGGAAAATTGACATCCTCAAGTAAGGATAAGGATGAAATACATAAAATGTTTTTATGCATAAAATTTAGTGACATAAAATCTTTAGTCAGATAGCCATGGATTCAGGCAACCTGTAATATCTCATCTTGGCAAAATAACAGAATTTAAGTTACATTTCCTCTCTGGATGATGAAATCTTCCATGAGGCAGAGATATAAATTACAATGGAAGTTAAGAGTTGAAACACAGAAATTAGAATAGGGTGCAGCTCTTTCTGCAAATACTGCAAGATGACAGATGTAGGGTAAATGTCCAGAGGACAAAATCAGAGTAAACCTATATTTCAACTCACAATGGGTAAGATTCTCCCACTCCTATACTATGTAGAACCTTAGTCCTTTGGTACTCTCACTGATTTCAAATGGATTATTCATGAAATAAAGAACAACCTAGGATGAGTAAAGGTGCTGAAAACAGACCCATTCTCAGCATTAGACACTAGGTTTAGGGCTGGATTGTGATTTTACTTTAAATTCAGAGTGTAACTGCAGCACCCCAGTTCAGTTTTCCATGAGGGTGTAGCTCACAGCAGACCTGAAAAAGGTCTGGCTTATTTTCTCCCTTGTGCTGACTCTCATCTGCTGGCTGGTATATAAAAGGGGTTGATAAAAGAGTACTAAGTGTGCAGCTCCTGCTTTTCCCACATCTGTCTCATGCCCAAGCTGTGCTCCAGAGATTCACAATGTGATCATGTAAGGCAGTGCATGATTATTTTAGAGTGAGTAAAAATCTGGTCCTTAATTTGTGTTATACTTTCTGTGTCTCTGTTTCATTTAGCATCTAGTGTAATCAAAGCAGCATTCTAATTTCTATGCTCCATGTTATGACTAAGAGCTTACTATATAATAATTAGCTCTTACATGGCACACACAGTTTAAAAAAGGTAAGAAAATATCATTATCCTCATTGTACAGATGGGGAAATGAAACAGAGAGGTGAAGTGACTTGCCCAGCAGGTCAGTGGCATCCCCTAATGCTAGACTAGATAGGAACAAATTCTATCTGTATTCATATCTGATTTCAGACATGTGTTCGTCCCTGTGTATGCAGTGAATGCATTCACAGAGTGTGGTTCAGGTCTTTGTAGCTGGGGTGCTAAGCTGCTGTCTGTGTCATGCAACCAGATGTCTTTTCAGTCCTGAATAGATTAAAACAAGGTTGGTTTGTGGCTATGAGATTCTTAATAAAGGCCTTCTAGTTGTCCTTGTAATCTTATTAGGGCTGCCGGGCTGCAGTCTCTTGCCAAGCTCAATGCAAGTGCTGGTACCTTCAGGCCAATACACTTGCTCTAATTTAAAAGAAGGGAATAAATCTTGCACAAATAACTTTCAGTGTTGGCAAGACTCTTTAAGATTGCTAAAACAAAACAAAAATGTCAAATATGGACTGTAATGCAATTCCAATGCCTTCAGTTCAGGTCTCCTGCCCTAAATATAGGTTTCAGAGTAGCAGCCGTGTTAGTCTGTATCCGCAAAAATAACAGGAGTACTTGTGGCACCTTAGAGACTAACAAATTTATTAGAGCATAAGCTTTCGTGGGCTACAACCCACTTCTTCGGATGCATCCGAAGAAGTGGGTTGTAGCCCACGAAAGCTTATGCTCTAATAAATTTGTTAGTCTCTAAGGTGCCACAAGTACTCCTGTTATTTTTGCCCTAAATATAATTACTCAACGGTCTTGTCACACAAAGAAGTTTAACAGTGTACTGTTTAGTGATTGTGAGCCCCAGGGGAATATGTCCACAAATAATCTGTGTCCTTTCCCACACATCTGTATCAATACATGTTGTGCAGAAAATGTATCCATTGCGTACTAAAAATAAACACCACATGCTCAAGTAATTATCGATAAGAGCTCAAAAGCCATACCACACAATATAGGCCAGTCTGTAATCATTTCTGTCGCCTCAAAAGGCAGTTTTGCAGATGTTTGTTTGATACTTGGAGCAGTGCTATGCAGCAGATTGATTTCAGTAATGAACCACAATGGAGCTATTCACCTCTGTGTACAAGGCCAGCACAAAGTCTATGTACCACTTAAGCCTTCAAAATAAAGCTTTATCTAAACACAAGTTCTAACACTTTTTTATATTGGCAAAGCTAATTAAGTACAACCCCTCAATGCAGACGGAGTTATACCAGTATAAAAGTGCTATACCAGTATAGCCATTCCCATACTGGAGGGAGAATAAGATATAATGGGTGGGGTTGCATTGGCATAAGAATTTTGATTTAAAAAACCCCCCACCCCTAACTGAAATAGTTAGATCACTATAAATCTGTGTGTAGACTAGACCTAACACTAAAATGTGAGTTGAATGGGGTATAGGCCTTATTCTTGGCCTCTGCACAGTGGTGCATTTTACCTTATATCAATACTTTCCTTGCTATCAGGTTCTCAAGTTGGCTTTTTCTTCTATTCTCCATCTCTTTACTTTTGGCTGCAGGTGGGCTAAAACATTTTTAAATGAATTGTCAACAGTCTCTGGGTATTTTTAAATATACATGGAGCTCGCACTGAAGTCTTCAAAGGCTGAGTTTTATGAAGACAGTGCTCTCATTTACCACTCCAGAGACCTGGGAAATGCACCTTATCCTAATCAATACAAGATGATTGAAATATGAATAAACAAAAAGAAATGAACAAACAAAAAACCCAAACCAGAAACCTGCAACCCTTGCTTTGAATTTTGTTCCCCCTCCTCTGTGATGTTTCTGACTTCAGTAGGATAATTTCTGCTCTGTTTTTTGTTTGTTTGTTTGTTTGTTTGTTTGTTTGTTTGTTTGTTTGTTTGTTTGTTTGTTTGTTTTTTAGAAACACAGCAGCATCTTGATAAAGGAGTGGTATGAGCCACTAAATGCCTCCAATGGGGGATCCAAATGTAAACCAGTTTGGAATTTACTGTGACTAAATTTTAAAAAAGCTATAATAAGCTAACACAGGCAACTGGGGTGGGAGTGGTTTTTGCTCTGGGATTCTGCAGTACTCGCTAACATACATATGTCAAGAGAATGTGGAGGGGGTATACTGCACTATGCATCTATAGTCTCATTTGTCTGGATTTGAAAAAAAATAATAATTAAAAAAATGTTTTGCTAGTTACCTGCTGCAACCCAGTGTGTAATCTGTATGTCTCTGACAGCACCCTGGAAGGCATCCATCTGAGCATTAAACCTTTGAATTTCAATTTTATTCTAGTTAGTTCAGAAAATAAGGGAAGAGAAAATCAGATCAATGACTGCACATTGGTGCTATTTATCAAAACAATAAACAAGAGCAGAATTAATATATTTCATGCCACACACTCTGTTATGAGAGAGATTTCAAGCAAGGCAAGTTTTAGTTTCAGACTTCCTTGAGAAGCTAATTTTAATAGTCTTTGGAATTTACATTCCCAACAGCTTGTCTAATTAAACACTGTTGAGTTATTCAAGTGCCTTACACTCAGCAAGCACACCAAATGGAGATCGGGAAAGGTTAACTCTTTTTTTTGGGGGGGGGGGGGGGTCATTCAGTCTCCTATGGTTTTCAGGTTACTGACATACCTGTTCCTCTGACAGTTCTGGTAACTGAATGCTATTATTATCCAGAAGGAAAACAATTGGCAAATATACTGCCAGCTAATTTGAATATGACTAGCTGGGAAGTTTACTCAGTTGTGAAATGTTTATGGGATATGAGTAAACTGATTCAAATATTGCAGCTCTGTTCTGAACAAATTAGAAAACATCCTCTGATGAAATGGAACAGGGTATTAAGTTGAATATGTTTTATATAACACAAGAAATGTGACAGGTTCCTAGTTGTGCATTACCTATAACGAGGTGTGGGACATTTCTGGGCATAATTGTCTGAGAGTTAATTAACTCCAGATGGTCGCTAATTCCTCAGGATAGTCCTGTTGTTTTACAAGGTTTTTATTGCTATGATATAATTAGTGTTTGTGTGTACGCACACATACAAATACACACACATTCTTTAAGAGTTTCACTGTTTTCCTGTTTGAAGTTTTATGACAAATAGCTGCAGTGATAGAGGGGCGACTTTGGAAGAAACAAATGGCAGTTAGGCTTCTAACTGCTTTTTGTGCCATTTTAACATTTACTCCAGAATTCCTTAGAAACTAGCACTAATTACAAAAACTTAATGCTAATATTCTACTACAGATTTTATTACATGGAAACTGTCAGGGTGCTTCTTGTTTATGAGGTGTATATGTAGAAATTATATACTAAAAATGACATTAAAAGACGATTATTTAGGATGTATATCAAGCACTTGGGAAATGCTAGATTTAGGGCTGCTCATGCAACGTTTTTTTCTGCTCCCTTGTGCATCCAACCTGTACACTAAAACAGGTAGGACTCCTTTGAGGAAAAAAATGGTGTGTGTTCATAATCCATATGAACAAGGGTCTGGGGAGGGTGCTGTTGGCCAAGTTCCTGCCCCCATGGGGTACCTCCAGTGAAGGGAACAGGCGTCTGAGATTATGTGCTGTGTCCAGATATGTTGGCGGAGGAGCCCAGACTGCTTCTGTCCCCCTCTACCACACCCTCCCCAGCGGGTCCCCCGCTGTTCCCAGTACAGTAGCGGCAGTGTTGCTACTGCTTTGGCAGTGGTGTCAGCCTGGCCTTAGAATGTTCATGTGTGTGTGCTTGTTTTGAGAGGTTGACAACATTTTCCTGAGGAATGAAGTGAGAGAGGAATTGATGAGTTTTAGCAGTTTCCATTCAGACTTTGCTGAGAGAAAATTTCATGGAAGAAAGAAAAGGCTTTTATCTAGCTCGAGTGCTTGCCCCATGATGACTATCAAAGGGCTTCTGCAAACAGTGTGAGAGTGAGAGCTTTTCAAGGAAAGGTAGTAAGAATCCTTTATACTCGAAAGTGTTAATCAATCTAAATATAGGGATCACTATCAGCTCCGTGTGTGTGTGTGTGTGTGTGTGTACATACATTTGAGGCAAGTCGTTTATTATTGCATATGGAATAGAGACTACACATTAGGTCTGACTATAACTGACTTTGAGGATGGAATTATGCAAAATAATGAATGGCATAAAGAAGGAAGATCAGTCACTCTTGTTTATCCTTTCTCCTCATACAAGAACAAAAGGACAGCCAATTAAATTGAAAGGTAGCAAATTTAAAATGATAAAAAGAGATTTTTGACACATTGCATAATTATCTTGTCAGACTCAATGCCAGGGGATATAACTGAGGGATTCCAAAAGGATTAACAATTTACATGGTGTGACAGACCCCCAGGGTACAACCTGGAACTGTGAGACCGCTGTGCCCCCTTAATTCTCCAGCTTGGGCTGTCTCTTACAATGCTATGCTAGTGACAAGCAGCAAACCCCTCCAGGGACTGTCATCACTCAGCCAGCAATATGCAGGGACACATCCAGCTAAGTTGCCTGAATGCTCTCTAAGCTACTCATGAACTGCACCCTAAAGATATCAGAAAGATCATGAACTTCACCCCTTTAGTGATTATGTAACTCTCACTACTTCAGCTTAACTTTCCTTCAATAATAAACTCTTGCTGCATTCTGGGAGAGATAAAACAATTATAGGAATGTGTATATTTCATTCTGTAAAGCACAAAGATACTACGTTCATAAGCTCAACATAAGCATTCCAGGTCCATGAAGTATATGATAACATGGTTTTTGTCTGATTGCATTATGTTAACACCATAATACAAGCAAAATAGAGTAATTTTAGTAGCATACTGTAGCCTAAAGCCTGTAGCAAAATTGAGAAAACTCAATGGTTCAACCATATCTGTCTTGAGTCTGTGAGCAGGGGGTTTAAAGTTGTCAAGATTAGGGAAAGTTTTTCTTTTTTTTTTAACAAAAATATTTACTGGATGTTTTCTAGAGGTCTGAAACTGAAAAGCAAGCAGGGGGAAAAAGCTTTAAAGACTCAGTTATGGCAACTTTGGAAATGCTCTTAAGGTATTGTGAATTAAGTGGCAATCTAAACCTTTCCAAATTCTCGAAATGCAGCTGAGTGACCATTCAGTAAAAAAGGAGCACTCTCTGCCACAGTGGTTCTCTTATTGAAAGATAGAGCTTCTAACAAATCTAAATTGTGACTTGTAAGTTTTAATGCTCCTAAAGTGAAAATTGTGTTGCTGATAATGACAGAGGAACCTAGTCTCTGTAAAAAAATAGCACAATGTAGGTGTGACATTACCCAGGGTACAATCTGGACTGATGGACAACTGTGTCCTCTTAGTTCTCCAACCTGGGGTGTCTTTTACACTGCTTTGCTGTGAGAGGAACCACTCCTGGTCTTCCCACACACGGCCTCCTGCTATACTGTATGAGTGCAATAGCCAGCCACCCAGGAATTACACTGCAGGGCAACACCAGCAAACTCCCAGTCCCAGACTCTCCCCCAGAAATGTGCACTTTGTACTGCCCTGCCACTCCTGGACAATACAAGCTCATATAATGTCCGTCATTTCATTAATAGAAAGTTATATGCACAAATCTTGTTATCCCAAATGAAGTTTCCCAAACAGTTAAATCCAAACACACACTGGTTTTGATAAAACAATCAAATAATTTTATTAACTACAGAAAGATAGGTTTTAAATGATTACAGGTATTGAGGTATAAGAGTCAGTATTGGTTACAAGAAAATAAAAAGTAAAACACAATTAATATCTAAATTAACAAGCTAAACAAATTCAAAGCAAAGATTTCTCCCACCACATCTTCTCCCACCACAGTCTTACTGGCTGGAATCCTTTCAGCCAGGAATCCTCCCCAATTCAGTATTAATTTCTTTGTCCTTCAGGTGTTGTTTATGCCATGGGCAGAGAGACACGGGGATGTATTTGGGGGCATGTGTTTCCCTTTCTTATAGTTCTCCTTTTCTTTGAAAATCACTTCCAACTGAGATTCAGGAGACAGAAGATCTGTGAGGATGAGCTGTTTCTTTGCCAAAATCATAGACTAATAGGACTGGAAGGGACCTCAAGGGGTCATCTAGTCCAGACCCATGCACTTATGGCAGAATGAAGTATTATCTAGACCTGCCCTGACAGGTGTCTGTCTAACCTGCTCTTAAAGATCTCCAATGATGGAGATTCCACAACATCCCTGGGCAATTTATTCCAGTGCTTATCCACCCTGACAGGAAGTTATTCCTAGTGTCCTACCTAAATCTCCTCTTGCTGTAATTTAAGCCCATTGCTTCTTATCCTATCTTCAGAGGTTAAGGAGAATAATTTTTCTTCCCTCCTCCTTGTAAAAATGTAGAGTTCTTGCTCATACCCTTATTTCTGCCAAAGAATGGCCACTTAACCATGTGATAGACCATTTGATTTTGTTGACACCTGGCTGTGAGGAGTCAGTTTGCCTTTTGTCTTTCAGAAACTAGTTTGTGTCTGCTTTTCTAAACTTGGAACATGTCTCAGTAATGTTATACAGTAGAATCTTATAACTTTACATACTATGTTGCCACACGTATTTTACCAGGACAAAAATGATCAGCAAATTATGAATTTTCAAATGATACCTCACAAGGCATACTTTGTACAAAATGTATCATAGTCTTGTAAAAAGAGTGAACATAGAGATACAGACTGTCACAGTAAAGCCATGTCTACCTTGAAAAAATGAATTATATTAGAAAATGTGTTAATCATTTTAAATGTAGGATAATATTACACATGATTGAGTTTCTACTACAGACAGAGAAAAGTGGTATTTAAAAACATACTAGCTGGCCATGGTTTAGATTTACCCAAGACTAGCTGACATGATTTGCATGAAATATAAAGATATCTATATTTTCCATTCCATACTAAGCAAATCCCCAGCTACCTGATTAAGGTGACTTTATGGTTCTTTTGTGCTAACAGTGACTCACAGGTATCATATCAGGGCCAACTATCTAGCCCAGCATGATGATGTCTTAACAGACCAGCTTTTTGTTTCCCTCCTTTTTTTTTTAGTAAAAATCTCTTCTAAAATATCTTGATTGGCAAGCTATAACTACCTTCTCCCCACTTTCATTGGCATCCTCTTTTTTTCCCATGCTACCAGCATAACTTATCTTATCCTTGTACCTTATCCTTACTGAGTGATATGCACTTTATTTACTGCACAGTATCTGAATTCAAACAGAGGTCATTGGTGAGTGGGGTGGAGTGTGTCTCCTACTTGATTTAAAAGTGATAGGCAAATTGTACAGTTGTATGACAGGACTTCAGTGAGAAGTATAATCAATGACTAGTGGTTTAGTTTGTTATATGCCAAAATATATTTACTAACTGTGGCTCACAGGCCATGTTTTCATAGTATGCACAAGAGCAATTTCCTTACATTCCTTGTAAATGTGTTGAAATAGCTCACAATTTCTTTGTTGCTCTTGATAGTTCATGTGCTTTCATTTATCATCCATCACTGAGGAACCAACATGAGTTTGATGAATGAAATGCAATCTTAGTTGGCATTGAATCCATCTGCGTTGATTCATTTGTCTGACAATTGGTGGTTTTACCAGGTGTAATCAATAATGAGCTGGTAACAATGTGAAAGCTGTAGTTCAAAGTCCTATCCCCAGAAAAGTCATTCAAATCTGCCATTATAATGACATAGTGTGTGTGTTTGAGATAATATATACATATATATTTCACTTAACATTCTTTGCTTGCTTGCAGTTCTGATTTAAAAAAAAAATAATGTTCCTTTTCACATCACCTTTTTTTTTTCCTGTGCCAGTGAAAGGCTACAGAATTTGACAACATTATGTTACCATGTAAAATCACTAGGGCCCGCTTTTCCCCTTAATGGGGAGGCAGGTACAGGATTTTAAAAACAGCATGTGGTATATGCACATGAAAAATTTGATATTAGATGTGATATATTTTGAAGCTTAATAATTTTGGGGGGGTGGGGTGCGAACCTACCGTTCTAGAAAGTTTAATGAAAAGCAAAATACTATGATACAACAAAAGCCCTGGAATGAAACTGATAATATATTTTTCATGAAAGATTACAAAAAAAAATTGCTGTTTCTGAAGTCCTCTAGTATGTGTGACTCAAAAACATTCCTCCCTTTGAGAAATGGATGCCAAAGACCTTTTGTTTTCTTATTAATTATTTTCATTAAGAAAGAAAAGAAAAAGGAAAAAAAAACAACCAAGATTGACCTATGCCTGTAATCCTCTCCTCATAAATTCCCATGAATATTATGTAAAGCAGAGATAAATTTTCTAGTAATCCAGCTATAATGGGAAGGCGCAGGATCAAAGTTGTGAACAGCCTTTCTTGTTGCTTTGTGACCATTCCGCATCTAGTCATGACACAAGTGGGAGGTGGAGAGTTGCATTGTAATATCACAAGTTTCTTCTGTTGACATTTTGTGTCTGAACTGATTTGTCTGTCCAGTCTGATGGTAAACCTACATATTGCGGGCACTAATACAAGAACTTGTGTAGATGGACAGGCTCCATAGGACAGGGACAGTGGTTTGCCCTGCGTTTTCTACAACACTGAGCATACTGTCAGCACAAGATAAAATATATAAGAAATAAAAATAACTAATAATTCAATATAGAAGTAAGAACTAATTAAAAAGTGAGTAAGGACGTCAGGTTTTGACTGTAAAACAGGACTTATATTGAGGTTGAGTGGCCAGACCAAATGCCCACAGAAGTCAATGGAAATCTTTCGCATTAGATGCAATGGAAGCATTAGATAATACCCTGAGTATGTAAGCTAATACATTTCATAGTGTATTCACCTGGCTTGAACAGTGTGTGGTTTGGTATCACTCTGGAAAGTGGAATTATGTTCTGGCATAGTAGCAACTTGCTGATGAAGTCTTTTCTGCTGAAACTATGCTGGTTTGAAAACAAGTTCATAATAACAGCTGGTGCCCTCTGCAATCCAAAAAAGACAGTGTGCTGATCATTTGGTTGCAGAAAGGGAAGAGATAGTGTCAGTCTGCCACTCTCGGGATTGTTGGGATCTTCCCCATCTTGACAACACGCTACATTTTGGAATGTAAAATGCAGAGATCTTCACTAAGGCTAATTAAGAGATAAAGTAGGTATTGATGTCAGTGTGTAGGTTTACTGGGTTATTCATGTTCTCTGCTATTTTAGTCTCTGGTACTAAAAAATACACTATGTGTCTTTTTGAAACTAAAGCTAGGACAGTGTTAGCATTTGCCTACGTAGCTAATAGGCACAATAGTGCAGAATAAATTAAATTCTTGCTGCCCTTGCAGTTGAGAAGGAAATGCTTGATGCAGTGTTTTTAGAGGAAATAATCGATAGAAGTGTAAAACTAATGAATGGAAGACAACAACTACTCTTGGTGTCCTCAAAACAATGTTATATTTTATTTTACAAAAAGTGCATTACGTTTATAGTCTTCTGGGAGAACTTAACTCACACTTCTTTTTAATTGTCTGTGCAAGCATTAACATTGAACAGAAAACTAAACATTAATTGTCCATATAATCATTTTTCTCTAAGTGTGCATTTTATGGTGGCTTGTGTTAATAAGACTGGTTGTACATATTTTATATAGCTTAATTAAGGAAGCTATGTTCACTGAAGCAGAGAGATACTCCAGGGAGAGAAGTTTTAGGCATTTATTTTATGACTTGCAAGTAGAGCTGGGAGAACTCTTCAGGAGAACAGTTTTATTCATCAGAAAATGCAGTTTCGGTTGATCCAAATCTATTTGCAAATTTGACCCAATTCATTTCTGCTAGAAAAACGTTTTTCAGGGCCACATTTAGAAAAGTGTATGTGCTTTCAAACACTCCTGTTGAAGATATTCTATTTTGTATAAACACTGAAATATATATTGAGCCAAAGAGAGAATGAGGATAACTCTTTAGCCAAGTGATTAAGGCACTGGGAAGTAAGAAATGTGGATTCATATCTTCTCCATTCCTGATTCAGATGTGGGATTTGAATTGACATCTCCTATCTCCCAGGGGAATAGTGAGGGCACTCACCTGGCAGGTAGAAGACCTGAGTTCAAGACCCTGCTTCAAGGAAGATTGAAGTATTTGTGCAAAGTGGAAGAGCTTCAACAGGGCAGACTGAAAGCAAACCACCCCAGAATAGTCTATAGTCCAGTGCAGGGGTGGGCAGACTACAGCCCGTGGGCCACGTCCGGCCCATGAGCCCTTTTAATCTGGCCCTCAAGCTCCCACCGGGAAGCAAGGTTGGGGGCTTGCCCTGCTCCACGTGTGTCATGGTTCTGTGTGACTCTCAGAAGCAGTGGCAAGTCCCCTCCACCCGGCTCCTACAGTAGGAGCAGCCAGGAGCTCCACATGCTGACCCCGCCCCAAGTGCCGCCCCCACAGCTCCCATTGGCCGGGAACCGTGGCCAATGGGACCTGCAGAGGTGGCACCTGTGGTTTGGGCAGCACGCAGAGCTGCCTGGCTGGTGCCACGCCGCCACATAGGAGCCTGAGGGAGGACATGCCGCTGCTTCTGGGAGCTGCGGGGGCAGTGCCTGCAGACAGGGCAACATGCAGAGCTGCCTGGCTGCACCTCCACATAGGAACTAGAGAGGAGACATGCCACTGCTTCCGGGAGCTGCTTCAAGTAAGCGCTGCCTGGAGCCTGCACCCCTGACCTCCTCCCGTGCCCCAACCAACTGCCCCAGCCCAGATCCCACTCCCACCCTCCGAACCCCTTGGACTCAGCCTGGAGCACCCTCCTGCACCCCAAACTCCTCATCCCCAGCCCCACCCTAGAGCCCACACCCCCCAGCCGGAGCCCTCACACCCACACACACTCCAACCCCCTGCCCCAGCCCAGAGCCCCCTCTGCACTCCGAGCTCCTCAGCCCCAGTCTGGAGCCCCATCCCCCACACCCGAACCACCTGCCCCAGCCCAGAGCCCCCTCCCACACCCTGAACCCCTCATTTCTGGCCCCACCCTGGAATCCACACCCCCAGCCCAGAATCCTTACCCCTTCCCACACCTCAGCCTCTTGTCTCAGCTCGGAGCCCCCTATGATACTCTGAACCCCTCTGCTCCACCCCCAGTCCACACACCCCAAACCCCTCAACCCTGGCCCCACCCCAGAGCCCGCACCTCCAGCTGGAGCCCTCACCCCCTCCTGCACCCTAACCCCCAATTTTGTGAGCACTCATGGCACACCATACAATTTCCATACCTAGATGTGGCCCTCAGTCCAAAAAGTTTGCCCACTCCTGGTCTAGTGGTTAGGGAATGGGAGAGATCTGAGCTCAAGTTCATGGTCACGAGTCGGGGTTCAGACCTGAATCTCCCAAATCTAAGGGAGTGTCCTAACCACTGGGCTAAAGGCCTTATGACATGGATACACACGCACACACACACACACTTACCTTTTGGAGGCTGACCAGACTTTGCTGACAAATTCAGAACACTTTTGGAACTGAATGTTTGTTCTGTATTTTTGGTTTGCTGGCCAAACCAAAAAATCAATTATTCGCCCTGCTCTGCTTGTGAGTGATAAGACAGAAGAAAGGTAGTTATAAATAGGGGTGTTTTCAGGGGATTGGGAACATGAGTCAAAGTCAAATTTTCAAACTACAGATCCTAAAGTTGGGCAAATCCATTAAGCATGTAAATATCTATGATATGTACCTCAGTGAAAATTCCTGTTCAAACTTTCCATTGGTTCTTAGTTGGTTCTATTCGGTCAATTACATTTTGGAACAGAGCAATGGATCTGTTTGTCTAGGGATTAATAGCACTACTGGTCCCCCAAATTACACCAACACAGACAATCTGAAATCAGCAGAAACCAATACAAGAGAACTGAAAGACTTTAATGGAATCTAGTGGAATCTTTACTTGGCTAGGAACCTAAACAGGTCTTAAATGCTTAAAGTAAGTATTGAAGTGCCTATGGATTTAGATATCCAAGTTTGAAAATTGGGTTCAAAATGCATTTTACGTATAGTACGTATAGTGTTCAGTTCAAAACCATATCAGGTCAATTGTGAGTGAAAATGTCTGGTGGCTATCTTGTGGCCTTACTGAAAAGAGTTGGCTTAAACCCAGTGGACAAGTTTCCATATCACAAAAACCACTATCCCAATTGGCACATTTTAAGAAAAAAAGCCAGTGACTGAATAGATATGGAGATTGAACTAGAGTAACCATCTCACCCCTAGATACAGTCCCCACAGGTGTTGAGACCCTTTGGCAGTGTAGAGAAGCTTGCTGTGCCATTGGTCATTCTTTACCTCTTCTGTGAACAAAGAATATTTTAGTCTCAAGCTTGTCATTTCAACACTTCTCTAAAGCAATGAATTGACTGGAAAATGAGGGAAGAGCAATTCAATCTAGAAATAATGTATAACAAGAATCTACACTCAAACTTATTGTTATTTTAGGTCACTTTCTCTCTTTTCTGCCATCCCAAGGAAGAGCAGGGAAAAAGAGGAGATACTCTATTCAATAGTGTGAAATTAAATCTAAGCAGGGTAACTTTAAAGTTCTCTGAAATGGTGCTAAGTTGCCGAGCAAGAGACATTATTAAAATACTGACCAGCTTCACTGAGGAAGAGCACTAACAATAGCTTCTTACGGAGCTGGAAAGCACAGAAAATAGACTGCATGCATTCCCTTCATACCTCCCTCTACTTATTTAATTTGGCTTCCTAATGCCATCTGAGTTTTCATGGCAGCTCATTCCCAATTACAAAGTTCCTTTGTCTTGTACATTTCTATTATTAGAGCTGTGGTGGCAACTAGAGGCCAGGACTCCATTGCTCTAGGATAGCTGTTCTCAAACTTTAGCAACCTGAGGACTCCCATTTTGATTTAAATTTTTGGGGGACCCCCAAGTCCCCCCACTCAGTCCCAGGCCTCACCTCACCCCTTCCCCAAGGCCCCACCCCCAGCTCACCTCTTTCCACGCCCCACTCACTCCATCCCCCCTTCCTCCATCACTCACTCTCCCCCACCCTCACTCACTTTCACTGGGCTGGGGCAGGGGGTTGGGGTGCAGGCACTGGGCTGGGGCAGAGGGTTGGGGTGCAGGCTCCGGGAGGAAGTTTGGGTGAAGGGTGCGGGCTCTGGGCTGGGGTGGGGGGTTGGGGTGCAATAGGGGGTGAAGGGTGCGGGCTCCGGGCTGGGGTGGGGGGTTGGGTTGCAAGAGGGGGTGAAGGGTGCGGGCTCTGGCCGGGTGCTACTTACCTTGGGTGGTTCCCGAAAGTGACCGGCACATCTCTCTGGCAGCGGCTCCTAGGCAGCAGCTCCTAGGCAGGGGGCCCAAGGGTCTCCATGCACTGCCCCTGCCTGCAGGCACCATCCCCACAGTTCCCATTGGCCGCAGTTCCGGGCCAATGGGGACTGTGGAGTCAGCTCTTGGGGTGGGGGCAGCGTGCGGAGACCCCTGGCTGCTTCTGGGAGCTGCACAGAGCCAGGGCAGGCAGGGAGCCTGCTTTAGCCCTGTTGCGCCGCCGGACTTTTAGCAGCTAAAATCTCCTGATTTGGCTTCAGTAGCCTCCGGGAGATAGAGGAAGGGGGATGAGTTGAGGTCGGGAGGGAGGGGGAGCAGTTGATCAGCGAACTCCAATTTGAGAAACACTGCTCTTGGACACTTACGTACATATATGGAGATGATCGCTACCTAAAACAGCTTACGATCAAGGATTAATGAGAGAATATTTATTTTTAAGTTTAAGACAAAAAAAGTTGTAAAAATTACATAAAGCTCCATGCTAGCAAGTAATGCACAATGATGTGAAGCTAAGTTATTCATTTAATGCATCAAAGCAAACTTAGTGCCTGTGAATAGCATTAGACTGACAGTCCTGGACAGTCATGTCTTCTATTCACGAAGTACAGCCTTCCCATTAGTAATGGTCTGCCAATGTAAGTTAAATATGATCTGGGCAGTGAGAGGGTAGCTCAGTTTACATGCTTATTTGATTCATAGCATGTTGGTGACATTACAAATAATAAACAAAAGCTACAATGACAGATTTTTGTGGACACTTGTCTGCGAGTATCTGGATTGAAACCACCAACACAGAGTAGGCCATACAATAGTAAGTTTTTTGGTGACTATTATCTTAAAGCAGATTCAAATGTCTTGTATCCCATAACTAATCTCTAAATGCTTCCAGTTATCTAACAATGGCATTTTGGAAAGAGTAATACACAACAAAGTGGATTCTGTTGAAGGGTTCCATTTGAAATTAACATTTCAGCATGCTCCAGTAACTTTGTCCACAACACTCATCTGATAACCAAGAATGAAGTATCTTTGAGTGTTAGCCACCTATGACTTGAACTGTTTGGACTTCATAATCAGGCATTGCTTTATTATTACTTTTGAAAACACCAGTTTCAGTTTTATTTAGTTGGAGAAACTGGATTCTCTTTGTTAATGTTAAAGTCACCTATGAAAACAGGAACAGATTTGACAAATCACTGGTTCACCAGAAAGGATCTTTCTAATAAGTATGTCTTTGTCTGTTTTGCAACAACAACAAAACCAAACAAAACTCATAGAGTGAAATCATGTCTCCATTGAAATAACAGTGATTTTTGCTATTGACTTAAATGGGGTCAGGATTTCTCTCATAGTAATAGCACTTGTTATCTGTAAATCCACTCTCCGTACTATTACACTCCTCCCTTTTGACTATAAAATGGATGGTGTGCATATATACACATGTTAAGATTTGGAGCAGAGATATCTTCACTGAATATAGTCTGGCATAAAAAACACAGAGGAGAAATTGAACCAATTAACATACTGTCATACATAGTCACAAAGAACTGCATATGCATCTTTTATATGTATGCACCTTAGGTATGTAAATTCCTTGATGTATGTATGCAAATCATGGCTGGATCTGCAAATCTCTCTGTGTGCACACAAATTCCAGCTTGTCTATGCACTCTGGGGGACATGCCTTCCTATCCAGGCCATATAGAAAAGTGACCGCACCCATTTGCCTATGCCCATTTGAAAATCTGGGTAACTATAAACAAGGAAAACAAGAGTGAACCACACAGTTGTCTGCTTTTCCTGCTGAACACAAAATAAAGTCTTTACGCTTTAAGCAGTTCTTGTCACAAAAAACAGGATTCTTTCCTAAGTTTAATTCACTTGAAATGTTTTGTACTTGTTTATTAGGTAATTAAGCAGGAGTTTCACTCCTTAGCAACTGCCATTTCTTAATTAGCAGATTAATTGAATGCAAATTGCTCTCATAATGTATCACTGTTTGAAATGGGACAAGTTGAGCATGTGATCATTAATTCTTTATAAACTAGCCCTGTTCATTATAAAGTTATGGTCCATTTCTCTGGATTTTCAGAATTCATTAACACAAAAGTGTGATCCTTGAACATTCTTTTTCCAAGATGCACTCTGACCAGAGTTGACTGTCTATCACAAATTCATAGTTCAACAAACAAGGGCACTTTTCTAAATCACCAGGCACTTACGCTACCTGTGCTATATGCACACATGAAAACCACTTTAAAAAACAATGTGATGTGAATGGCTTTAACATGAACAGCAGAGAGAATAAGTGACAATGGTGATGGTAGGGGCAGAAGTTTTCTGCTTAAAATACAATACATTAAATTAATTCATTGGTATGACACAAAGTCACTAGCACAATACAAAAGCCATTAAATCAAATTAAAACCAGGCATGTCTTCAAATTAAGTGGAGTTAGGTCAGTACTGAATTTGGGCCATTAACTTTTGCTAAAAATAAAGTTGTACATTTGGTATTCAAATATTTTATTACTAGGCTTCATAATCACTTTCCTTTTGCATTAAAAATTCTACAGCATAACAAGTAAATAGCTAGTAGAATGGAAAATTTTATAGCTTTGTTTAAGAAATAATTTTTAACTAGGTTGAGTCAGCAGTTTGTGCCACACAGGGACTGACTTCAGATCCTGAGTTGGCTCCATTACTCCCCATATTGGCAATGTGTTGGAAAATTCATGGGATCTTATATGATCCCTACCAACCCCCTTCACACACTCACCCCCGGTATGAAAATATGTGGAGTGAGAATTTCAGATTCTGAGGAATAGCTCTACATTTCTCATGTATACAGTTACTATTAGTGAAATAGCGGGGCTGGGTGGTTCAGGAAATTGGTAACAGGGCATGGAGTATTTAACAGTAGGTCACCAGTACAGATCTTGCCTGAAACTGAAAGTTATTAATCTCTAATGAACTATGTGAAATAAATTGGTGGGCCAGTGATCCAGTACAGTTCCTATTACAATAATAAGGTACTAATGGCATTTTTCATAGTCTCCACACAGAAGTCAAGAACCGAATAGGATGGTATTACTGAATCTAGAGGTGGTCCCTCAGGAACAAGGTGGAGACATCTGTAGGTCTGTTTGGGGAATGTTTCATTACCACACCATATGGAAGGCTTCAATTTCTGGTCTTGTTATTCCAATGGTCTTGCTTTTAAAATGAGAAGATATATGAGTCAAATCTTCCAAACAGGCTGAATGCTTTGGTGCATATTGCACACTTGTGAACATAAAATGGTTAGGTGCACATACACGTGATCATTGGCATGGACAAATGCAAGATTCTGCATATGGCTAGATGGTTAGCTTTGAAACCTTAGCTAAATATATTTAAATCTGAAACTTTCAATAGTATGTTCCAAGTCTCCTAAACAAACGTAGGGCATTATTTGTTGTCTTTAAATATTAAGACTGTTTTTTGTGCAGTCCCTTGCAGCAAAGGTGTAAAATACTGCATTGTGTTTTACATTAATTTTGCAAATTTTGCACAAATACAAGTGACTACACAAGATCCAATGCAGTAGAGATGCAGGCCCACAGTATCCTGGGGCCTGAGTCTTATTCCAGGGTAACTTTCTTGAAGACAAGTATCAGGGGGTAGCCGTGTTAGTCTGTATCCATAAAAACAGTGAGGAGTCCGGTGGCACCTTAAAGACTAACAGATTTATTTGGGCAAAAGAATCAATGCATGAAAGCACTTAACTAACACTCAACAATCTGCAAAAATGCTCAACTTATGCTCATCTGCTTATGACAGTGCACAGCCAACATTCTTCCCCCTCTGAAGATACTCAACTGGTGTTCAACTTTCAGAATATTTACTTTAGCTGAAAGAAGTCATCTAGGAGTGATCAACTATTGATGCATTTTAGTTGAATGTTAATTAAATACCAGATGAGTTTTACTTACCTGTCTCTTTTTCTTTTGCACATGGCTCATGTATAACAACAATTTGTAGTAGAATTTATACCGTTTGTCTCTAATTATGCTATTCAGCATATATAATAACTCATGAGCGGATATTTTTACATCCCAGCATTTTTAGTGTTTTCTGGGGGATTGTGTATCTGGGAGTGTCTCGTGCCTATAGGGTAGTCTCCGTGTTTTATAAACTTTCTTATTCTTGATGATCCCAGGATACATTTAAACAGGACCATACAAAATTAAAGCTGGAGTGGGACTAAGCCTCAGATCTGGATCTGAACTCTTCCAACATTTATGAATGGTTTTAATTTGGGCCCATCTTCAATTTTAACTTTCCTGGTGGCCAAAAGTCTGTTTATTATGTTAATTTCTGAGATACCACCAGACAATTAGATTGGTCAGTGTCCATGTATTAGAACTCTGCTCCATCTGTTAAGCATAAGGTTATTTCCATTAGGCAGTACCATTTTCTTGATTTTAAATTATGCTCAAATTCTTATTAAAATTATGAAATGTGGGGGAATGGGTCAGGAGGTGTTGCAGTGGTTGCATTATCCTTTCACTTGTATGAATTTAGATATAAATCCTCACTTGAGGTCTCAAATGAAATTGAATATGGTATTATCCTGTTTGCACATATTTTAAAACCACTGTGCAGTTTGTCTCAATCCAATATGATTTGGAGTCTCTGCTTTATGAAACTGTAGGATTATATGGAATAGAAGTTGTGCCAAGATTAAAATTCAGTACATGGGGAGACTTGTATGACACCTGCCAACTTTATTCATTGCTCAAAGCTGTACCATTAGTCTTTCATTTTCATAAGCACTAAGTTCTGACAATTTAAACACAAAATATTTAATATGTAATGTTCTGACTTTCATTTGTTGATAGCATTTCCAGTATGATGACAGGAGATCCACATAAATTATCTACAGTGAAAGTAAACTAACTTGTGGTTATCAAAATATCTTATTTTTATAGTGAAGAAATATGGGCAAGTTGACACATGTTGCATTTTAAAATGTAATTGTGCATTTTTCTTCATGGCAATAGCAGATGGGTAATAGATGGACAAAGGTTTTTCAGGAGAGTCACATGATTTCAAAGGGCTCCAGAGGACTTCATCATTCACATAAGTAGAAAAGAAGTAAATAGAGAGAAATTCTAGACACTGGTTGCATGTCTCTGAGGTCCTGATCCAGAGCCCATTGAAGTCAGTGGAAATATTCCCATTGACTTCAATGAGTTTTGGATCAAGCCCAAAATGTATTTTTATGTAGAACAGTTTTCCAATTTTGGTAGCTTCTCACTGATTAATCTGACATAAATACATAATTTGGGTTAATCATGTTTAAAGCACCCCTTCAGTGTTAATATCTTTGTTTGGCCACGTCTTATATAAATTCACAGCTTTGGTCACTTGAAGAAAAGAAAACTTTTCACATCCCAAGGCAGAATTATGCATCCCCATTTTGTTACCCCAGAATTTGACATTTGTGCATGTACCCCAGAATTTGACAGTACTACAGTCAGCCATTTTGTATATTCAGCCACTGCCAGCTCAAAACCAAATACAACATAGCAAGGAATAATCGTAGGCGTTTGTGAGGCAAGTTCAGACAGCTTCATACTTGCAGTTTGCTAATCAGAATGGGAGGATGGGACAGAAAGTTATGGAAGAGAATGAGTAAATAGCGACCTTGGTGTTAGGTGCCCCTTGTTGTTATGATTGGAAATACTAGAAATATTTTGAGATAATGAGTAGTATGTTGAAATTAGGGAAATTGGTGACCCAGTAGAGGTTACTATGCCAACCCATTAGTAGTCACTATAGATTATGTGCTTTGTTAGAGTTAGCTATAAAAGATTAGGTGAAATAATTTGTTTTGGAGAAGTCTGAGGGAACTTTTCTTCAAGAAAGGAGCTGACATCTAAACTCTCCATCAGATGGATGGAAAGAGGCCCCTGGAAGCCCGGCTGGTGATCACTCAAAACCATCTTAGACTGTGGGTAACTAGCTGGGATGTCCTAAATCTGTTGTGTATTTGTGTGTGCGCTTAAAGTCTAATAAATAGTAGTTTTAGATAAGAGCACACTTGCTTGTATTGTTCATTTATCAGATGGATGAGCTGTGCCTCCTATTGATTTATTCCTGAGACCGCCTGGAGAGAAACATTTAAATTACCATTGCTATGGGTTCTGAAACCCCGGGTAACAATTTATTCAAGGTAGAATGTTGTTCCACCTGTCAGAGTCCTACTGTCTACTGGGAGAGTACAAGCTCTAGGCAGTCAAAGATCTTCGCCTCTGAAAAATTTCAGGTTGGCAGATGGAGGCCATTCAGGACAGTTGAAGATGACATGCTGAATGTATGCAATATTTTCAAAACCAGCAATCTGTTCTCTTGCTATAATCAGCCACACATATAACTAGCTCTTCTTTCTTTAACACACTTCCCCTTTGTATGCTACCTGTTGCCATTTAAAATCTCTATTGCTGTACCTGAGTAACTAGCCAGTGGATTCCTCAAACACCCAAACCCAGATGTTATCATATCCCCTTTCAAAGATATTCCTGGTGGGAGAGGTTATAGAAATATTACTTGATGTTACAGTTTAAACTAATATTTTATTAATATTGAACCAAATCATGATGTTCTTACTCAACATTTGTCAGTCCTTTACTAAGCCAAACTTCAATTGCTTTAAATAGAAGTTGTGTTTGAGTAGGACTGATTAAAAACTGAGTAAAGATCTCTGGATTTGGTACATTAAAATTAACATGGCAGTATTGGTGACATAAGTTTTTTAGGATTCACTTTAACCGACTTTCAAATATTATAAAGACCAACCATAAAGTCACCAGAGCAGTAAGACTAATACAGAATTGCTAAAACCTATGCCAGAGTAGTGACAAATCCTTTGCTTTAAAAGTAGAGATGAATGCAAGCAGCAAATTGCCAATGCCACAAAGTTTGAAGTTGTTTGGATCGATGGTTCTGGGTCTATAAAAAGAAGGTGACATTTGTGAAATTTGGAACAAGATACTAGTATGGATTTCAAACACCTTTCGAATCTCCTGGTGTTAAATTCAGGGTTATGTTTCCAGCCCATCTGTACACTTCAGCGCCTAATATAGTAGTATCCTTGGGCGGCTGAGAAGAATGACTTTTAAAGTGCAATGGTACTTACCAATGCTAGTGTAATTGTGACTATTTGCATGCAAAATGGACTTACCATGCTATTCACAGAATTCTTCTCAGACTTTACGAGGACGTAGAACAATATGTGATTCCATGCTGCTAACACTATGGTAACCATTGATAGTTTTTAATGGCAAGCAATGTAACTACATTTGCTAATATTACTATCTCTATTTGAAGATGTTTCATAGTATGAAGAACTTATTTGACAATTCATGTGTTCTTCCTCAGGAAATGTGCACAGTGCTAACCGTTGTCCTCCACAGCTTCCGCTGCAACTCTGCTCTCCTGCTCTCCTGGTGCCATGAATCCACCTCGCAGATCCTCTCGTCATTGTGTATAAATATCTATTCTTGTGGCATCCGTCATCATCCACCGCTTCTGCTGCAACTCTGCTCTCCTGCAGATGCCATACCACGGCAAGCATGGAGCCCGCTCAGCTCACTGCTGCTGTTGTGAGCATTGTAAACACCTCACGCATTATCCTGCAGTATGTGCAGAACCAGAACCTGCAAAAGCAGGCGAGGAGGTGATGACAGCGTGATCACGATAGTGATGAGGACATGGACAAAGACTTCTCTGAAAACACGGGCCCTGGCAATTTGGACATCATGGTGGTAATGGGGCAGGTTCATGCCATGGAATGCAGATTCTGGGCCCGGGAAACAAGCACAGACTGGTGGGACCGCATAGTGTTGCAGCTCTGGGATGATTCCCAGTGACTGTGAAACTTTTGCATGCGGTAAATCTACTGTGGGGGCTGCTGTGATCCAAGTAGCCAACGCAATCACTGAGCTGCTACTATCAAGGGTAGTGACTCTGGGAAATATACAGCTCATAGTCGATGGCTTTGCTGCAATGGGATTCCCTAACTGTGGTGGGGTGATAGACAGAACGCATATCCCTATCTTGGGACCGGACCACCTTGGCAGCCAGTACATAAACCGCCAGGGGTACTTTTCAATGGCGCTGCAAGCACTGGACGTTTCACCGACATCAACCTGGGATGGCCAGGAAATGTACATGATGCTTGCATCTTCAGGAACTCTGGTCTGTTTGAACAGCTGCAGGAAGGGACTTACTTCCGAAACCAGAAAATAACTGTTGGGGATATTGAAATGCCTATAGTTATCCTTGGGGACCCAGCCTAACCCTTAATGCCATGGCTCATGAAGCCATACACAGGCACCCTGGACAGTAGTAAGGAGCTGTTCAACTATAGGCTGAGCAAGTGCAGAATGATGGTAGAATGTGCATTTGGATGTTTAAAAGCGCGCTGGCACAGTTTACTGACTCAGTGAGACCTCAGCAAAACCAATATTCCCATTGTTATTGTCGCTTGCTGTGTGCTCCACAATATCTGTGAGAGTAAGGAGAAAAACGTTTATGGCGGGGTGGGAGGTTGAGGCAAATCGGCTGGCCACTGATTACGCACAGCGAGACACCAGGGCGATTAGAAGAGCACAGCAGGGTGCGGTGCGCATGAGAGAAGCTTTGAAAACCAGTTTCATGACTGGCCTGGCTACGGTGTGAGAGTTTTGTTTGTTTCTCCACGATGAAAACCCGCCCCCTTGGTTCACTCTACTTCCCTGTAAGCCAACTGCCCTCCCCCTTCAATCACCACTTGCAGTGGCAATAAAGTCATTGTTGCTTCACATTCATGCATTCTTTATTAATTCATCACACAGATGGGGGATAACTGCCAAGATAGCCTGGGAGGGGTGGGGGAGGAGGGAAGCACCGGGTGGGGTGGTGGATGAGGGGAGGAGGGAAGGACAAGGCCACACTGCACTTCAAAACTTATTGAATGCCAGCCTTCTATTGCTTGAGCAGTCCTCTGGGGTGGAGTGGTTTGGTGCCGGGAGCCCCCTGCGTTCTTGGGCATCTGGGTGAGGAGGCTATGGAACTTGGGGAGGAGGGCGGGTGGTTACACAGGCGCAGCAGTGGCAATCTGTGCTCCTCCTGCCTTTCCTGCAGCTCCACCAGATGCCAGAGCATGTCCGTTTGATCCCCCAGTAGCCTCAGCATTGCATCCTGCCTCCTCTCATTGTGCTGTCACCACCTCTCATCTCGCTCGTCCCTCCTGTCCTTGTGTTCATTTTCTGCTTTCCTGGACTCTGACATTGTTTGCCTCCACACATTCTGCTGAGCTCTTTCAGTGCAGGAGGACTGCATGAGCTCAGAGAACATTTCATCGTGAGTGCATTTTTTTCGCCTTCTTATCTGCACTAGCCTCTGGGACAGAGATGATAGGGGGAGCGCTGAAACATTTGCAGCTGCGGGAGGAAAAAAAGGGAGAGTAGTATTTAAAAAGACACATTTTAGAGAACAATGGGTAGACTCTTTCATGGTAAACCAAGCTGTTAACATTACATAGCACATGTGCTTTCGGTACAAGGTTGCATTTTGCCTCTTATACTGAGGGCCTGCTGGTTTGGTGTGAGAAATCACACACGCAGGGCTGGGCAACAGAATTCAGCTTGCAGGCTGCCATGGTAAGCCACAGTCTTTCGGCTTCTTCAACCTTCATAACATGTGGGAATGGTTTCAAACAGCAGCGCCCTCCTTTCCCATACGAAGCACCCGTTGGGTTGGCCATTTAAAAGGAGGGGCTGTACTGGCATCCAAAGTCTTCAGGGCAAATTAATCATTAAACACGCTTGCTTTTAAACCATGCATTATATTTATAAAGGTACACTCACCAGAGGTGCCTTCTCCGGCTTCATGGTCCGTGAGCCCGCCTTGGGAGGGCTGGGAGGGTATTGGCTCCAGGGTGATAAACAGTTCCTGGCTGTCGGGGTTTCTCCACTTGCGTGCTGTGCGCTATCCTCATCCTCCTCCACCTCCTCATCTTACTCGTCCCCAAAATCCTCATCCCTGTTGCTTGAGACTTCCCCCTTGCAGGTGTCCATGGACAGGGGTGGGATAGTGGTTGGGCCCCCCCCCTAAAATGCATGCAGCTCATCATAGAAGCAGCATGTCTGGGGCTCTGACCTGGAGTGGCCATTTGCCTCTTTGTTTTTTTGGTTGGCTTGCCTGAGCTCCTTAATTTTCATGCAGCACTGCTGCGGGTTCCTGTTGTATAGAATCATAGAATATCAGGGTTGGAAGGGACCTCAGGAGGTCATCTAGGCCAATCCCCTGCTCAAAGCAGGACCAATCCCCAGACAGATTTTTGCCCCAGATCCCTAAATGGCCCCCTCAAGAATGGGTTTAGCAGGCCAATGCTCAAACCACTGAGCTATCCCTCCCTCCCCCATCTCTGTCCATCATGCCCTTGGAGTTTTTTTTCAAATATGTTGGCATTTCGTCTTTTGGAACGGAGTTCTGATAGCACAGATTCATCTCTCCAAACAGCAATTAGATCCAGTACCTCCCATTTGGTCTATGCTGGTGCTCTTTTTGCAATTCTGGCACCTGTGCTGATGAGCTCGCCACGCTGGCCAAACAGGAAATGAAATTCAAATGTTCCCAGGGCTTTTGCTGTGTACCTGGCTAGTTTATCTGAGTTGAAAGTGCTGTCCAGAGTGGTCACAATGGAGCACTCTGGGATAGCTCCCGGAGGCCAATAACATTGAATTGTGTCCACACTACCCCAAATTTGACCTGGTGATGTCGATTTCAGTGCTAATCCCCTCATCGGGGAGGAGTACAGAAAATCATTTTAAGAGCCCGTTTTGTCGACAAAAATAGCTTCGTCGTGTGGACGGGTGCAGGGTTAAATCGATCTAACGCTGCTAAATTTGACCTAAACTCGTAGTGTAGACCAGGGCTGAGTGATCTTATAGGTCTATTCCAGTGGTTCTCAAACTTTTATTTTCACAGACCACTTGAAAAATTGCTGAGGGTCTCGGCGGACTACTTAATGATCTTTCCAAATGTTTGTACTGTTAGCTAACTATTGTAAAGCACTTTGGATAAAAGCACTATATAAAAAAACTTAATAATAATTAACTTTTTTTGTTCTACAAATAAAATCACACAACTCATATTTTAATATCAGTGATCTTACCTTTCTAATGCGACCTTTCTAAGTCTTACCTTTCTAACCTGCTACGGCAGCCCTGGGACTGGGAAGAAGGGCCCCCCCCTCCCCCACTGCAGCAGCCCCTGAGCTGGGGCTGGGAAGGAGGGGGGTCTCTCCCCCGCCACAGCAGCCACAGAGCTGGGGCTGGGAAGGAGGGGGGTCTCTCCCCCGCCACAGCAGCCCCTGAGCTGGGGCTGGGAAGGAGGGGGGTCTCTCCCCCGCCACAGCAGCCACAGAGCTGAGGCTGGGAAGGAGGGGGGTCTCTCCCCCGCCACAGCAGCCACAGAGCTGAGGCTGGGAAGGAGGGGGGGGTCTCTCCCCTGCCACAGCAGCCACAGAGCTGAGGCTGGGAAGGAGGGGGGTCTCTCCCCTGCCACAGCAGCCACAGAGCTGAGGCTGGGAAGGAGGGGGGGGTCTCTCCCCCGCCACAGCAGCCACAGAGCTGAGGCTGGGAAGGAGGGGGGTCTCTCCCCCGCCACAACAGCCACAGAGCTGAGGCTGGGAAGGAGGGGGGGTCTCTCCCCGCAGCTGCAGCACTGGAGCTGGGGAAAGTCGTTTCTTTCTCTGGCCGCCGCAGCCCTACATATCCCAAATTCCCCCCACCCCCTTTTCTCACCCCACTTCCCCCTCCCACCTGCCCCCTATTCCCCCCAACGGCACCACCTCACCTCATATGTGCCTCTTCTCCAGGTCCAGGTATCTAATTATTGGAGCCATGCCTGCGTGGCTCCACTAATTAGGTGGGTGCCCTTCATTCTCTTGTGTACAGCCGCCCAGGCACACACCTTAGAGGGAACTATCCGCGGACCACCCGAATGGAGCTCGCGGACCCTATCTTTAACTTCCCTGGTTCAATCACACCTATGAAGCAGAGTAGAACAGAAACCTATGTATCCACTCAAACAAAAGGAAATTAATTTTTTACCTCCTACTGCTAGAGATATAAATAAAGAGTAATTGAGGGATAGTTAAAAAGAAACTCTGCTTCAGCAGATCAGAATTAATAGTTTATTACCTCTTCAATTTTAATAACCATTGAAGAAGTTAACCAAGTTACTGAGCAGCAGAAAAATTGAATGTCTGACTGCAATAGACAGCAAAGGTAGAAGAATAATTATCCCCTTTAAAACACTTTGATATCATTATTGCAGCAAATTATGATTGAACTCACTTTTACTTGCATATATCAGCACTGTATAGTCAGACTTCTCAGCTTTCTTATTGAAAGAATGTTGATTTTGACAGATTTTAAACTTTTTCCAGTCTAGAGAGGGAATGTCTTTAAAAATGTGAATTTTACGTTTTAAAAGGCTTCAACACTAAGTTAAGGGAATAGATTCTACCTTTAGAAGGGGGTATAATAGGGATCTGAGGGCAGAAATTGGCCCTAAGATGCAGATAGTATTTTCAAGTCTCCAGACATAGTCCAAAGACCAACATAATTCAATAGCTTGATGGCAAAATGACTGGCAATTGCTTGAGGCCAGCCTCTACTTTACAACCAATTAAATCGGTCATACTGAAAGGTGAACTGTCAGGCTGGAAGGAGATTACTAGTAGAGTTCCGCAGGGATTGGTCTTGGGATCATTCTTATTTACATTTTTATTAATGACCTTGGCACAAACAGTAGGAATGTGCTAATAAAATGTATGGATGACACAAAGTTGAAAGATAGTACCAATTCAGAGGAGGACTGGAATATCATACAAGAAAATCTGGAAGATTTTGAAAACTGGAGTAATAGAAATGGGATGAAATTGAATAGTGCAAAGTGCAAGATAATGCACTTTAGGGACTAACAACAGAATTTTTGCTATAAATTGGGGACTTATCTGTTGCAAGTAATAGAGGAGAAAGACCTGGATGTATTGTTGATCACACAATGAGTATGAAAAAGGATAATGAAATTCTAGGATGGATCAGGCAAGGTATTTCCAGTAAAAATAGGGAAGGGTTAGTACCATTATTTAAGGCACTGGTAAGACCTCATCTGGAAAACTGTGCAATTCTGTTCTCTCATGTTTAAGAAAGATGAATTCAAACTGGAACAGGTGCAGAGAAGGGTTACCATGATGATCAGAGCAATGGAAAACCTACCTTAGGAGAGGAGACTCAAAGAGCTTGACTTGTTTAGACAAAGGCTGAGGGAAGATAGGATTACTCTCTATAAGTACGTCAGAGGGATAAATACCAGGAAGGGAGAGGAGTTATTTAAGTTAAGTGCCAATGTTGACACAAGAATAAATGGCTATAAATTGGCCATCAACAAGTTTAGGCTTGAAATTAGATGAAGGTTTCTAACCATCAGAGGAGTGAAGTTCTGGAATAGCCTTCAAGGGGAGCAAAAAACCTAACTGGCTTCAAGATTTAGCTTTATAAGTTTATAGAGGGGATGGTATGATGAGACTGTCTATAATGGCATGTGGCTGATCTGCAACTGCTAGTAGGAACTATCCCCAGCAGTTGCTGTTGGGACACTAGATGGGGAGGGCTCTGATTTACTACAGAGAATTCTTTCCTGGGTGTCTGGCTGTTGTGTTTTGACAAAATGCTCAGGGTCCAACTGATTGCCAGATTTGGGACTGGGATGGAATTTTCCCTGGGTCCAAATTGGAAGATGTCCTGGGTTTTTTTCATCTTCCTCTGTAGCATGGGGCCCAGGTCACTTGCAGGTTTAAACTAGAGAGAATGGTGGATTCTCTGTAACTTGAAGTCTTTAAATCATGATTTGAGGACTTCAGTAACATAGCCAGAGGTTATGGGTCTACAGGAGGGGTGGGTGAGGTTCTGTGGCCTGCAATGTGCAGGAAATCAGACTAGATAATCACAATGGTCCCTCTTAGCCTTAAATGAATCTAAATTATATATTTTCCATAAATGCACATTCAATTTCTCTAGAAAATATTTCAGTTAATGTGATAGCTCAGTCAATGTATGATTTTCCCTGTTCCACGCTCCTGTACTGATTCCAGCCCTTATGTATAAAAATATTGCTTTTAAAATGCACATGTCTATAGAGGTTTTAAAATTTGCCTCCCATAGGCACTTTATTTTTTATAGAAAATACAGAAAGATTATAATTGTAGAGATGTAGCAGTTTACTAGAAATTAAAATATGTGCATAAAACAATAATATATAATCTCTTTTATAATATCAGATGTTCAAAATGGCCTCTAAAATTGCACCTGGTTTCTCTGTTCTCATACTTTTTTGTGCCCAAATACTTAGATTTATGAGTGCACACTTACCCATGCAAATCAGGTAGGTAGGTATCAAATAAGTTATTTCCATGTAAATGAGTTTGCACAAGCAAATACCATGTTTGTGTTTGCTGAGAAAACAACCTTGCATAGTAACTTGGGTGTAAAAAATTCAAAGTGAGGGTAGCAGTGTGTTGCATGCCCTTCGAAAATTTATTGAATTGTAATGTAAGAGGCCAGTCCTACAAGTTTGTGTCACACAAACTATGCAAAGAGCTTCCAGGATTGGGCACTTCAAGCAATAAAAGCTTGAAGAAGAATTATATAATACATAAAATCACCTAAAGGCAATATTAAAATAAATTTTAATAACTTTAGGGCCAAATTCTATTGCTGAATGCATTGATTTTCACTGCAATAAATAGGGCCACATGGGTGTACTTGGGGTCACATTTTGCTGTAAGCAAGTGAGGGACTTTCCTTTAGTATGAAAGTAGAGAACTTCTAACACAACAAGCACAGTGTGAAGTTCTCAGTCAGCAGCATGCAAAAAGACTTGGGTGAACAGAGAGTATCGTATAACTGTAAGGTGTAAGAGATCTGGCAGGTGTATAAGGAAGAAGCAGATAAGTAAGTCGGGGCAGGAAAAAAATATGACTTTATAAGGAAAGGTCCCAATATGAAATGTTGAAATGAATATGATATGTTGAAAATTGGTAGTAACAGAGCATCAAAGAAGAAAGATATGATTAAAAATTTAGTCCCAGTCAAGTCCGTCTAATGCATCTTAGTTCCACTGTAGAGAATGCAGGGCATTTGCAGGAAGGTTGGCATGCAGAAAATCAAGCCTGCTAGTGATGAATGCATGTATATGTTTTGTGGCTTGGCTTGACTGAATGGAATGCTGTATCTTGAAAATATTTTAAGCATGATTAAAACCTGACTGAGTGATGGCATCAATATGTCAAGCAGAAGAAAGCTCCATTACTCTAGAGAAAGTCAGCAAGGGCTATTAGGCACATTCTGTCAAGCAAAGAAGCAAGCCACGATGGATTCACCACAAACTTTTTCAAGGAGTCTAATGTAGATCTTATAACCAACAGTGACTGAAGCTTTTAATACCCTCTGGTCAGCTGAATCCCTGCGCTTGCACTGTCTGAGGTAATACATTTAAAAAATATAAAATGGGGATATTGGGTACTACTGCTTAATTTCTTTTATACATTATGATGCCTAAGTATTGTCTAAAATTCTCTAGATGGGAATTTCAGACATTATCCCACACTTTACAGCTGCAGACCAAACTGGTCTCAGAAAGGGAACAATATCAAGAGTTGTCATATAAGTGTGAACCTGGGAGCCTCTCACTGCCAACTGGCAGAGGGCCCACCATACTGTAACTCAGATCAGGCCAGACACATTTATTACCTCCCACCCCTAACACACTGTTGACATACCTATCTAAAAGGTGACATGTTATATATGTAAGCTGGAAATATTTCTTAAAATGTGTTTGGGAGGCACGACATAAGCCCAGCCTGCCCTAGACAATGGAATGAATGTTTACCTGTCTGACTGGTTTGATTACTGGCAGAGAACAATGAAAGTACATTTACATATACAGTAAACAAAGCCCTCAAACTAACAAACAGCAGCTTAGTGGGCACACTGGGGGACAGAGTCTGGACCACAGGAATCCCTCCTGGCTCTTGAGGCAGAGACAAGGGACTCTGGGTAATATAAAGGGAGCAAAGGGCATTTTAGTTGTCCATCACTTAGTGAACAAAGGGAACAAAAGGCTTTGATTCTGTGAACATTAGCTCCCTTGGCCCCGAGGGCTGGAGATGCTGGTAACTTGATGTAAGAAAACTGCTTAGGCAAATATTGTAATTTGCCAAGGTCAAATTTTAGAAACTCGGAACGTGTTTTATTTTGTTGGGGTTTTTTTGTAACCATACCAGTCTCTTTTTCTTTTGCTTAGGATCACTTAAATTGCTGTTCTTTGTTAAAAAACTTATTCTTGTGTTATTACGAAACCATCTTAGTGCTGTGTATTAAAGTGAACCGTGAGTCTTCAGCTAACCTAAGAGGCTGGTGTGTGCTCTTTGGAGGCAGTGAACCTAATAATTTCTGTGAGCATCCAGTGAGAGGGACTGGACACTGCAGGGAGATGTGGCTGGTGAACTTCGGAACTGGGATTCACGGATTGTTATCTGCAAGCCAAGGTTTAGACTGGCAGAGTCTTGAAGAGTCTGTTGGCAAGGCAGACAGGCTAGTGTGCCAGGGGGCTGACACACATCTTAGGAGCAACAAAGCTCTCAGTTGCTGAGACAGAGGGATTACACAGTGGATCACAGTTCTGGGTGTCCTGCAGAATGTCACAATAAGGTCTATCTTTTTTTTTTTTAAAACTATAATCCATATAGCAGAAGTTTACTGCTGTTCTGATTACTGCCACCTCCTCATTCAATATAAAAAAGTCCTCCAACTGCTGCTTCATGTGTGACTTCTTTTTTCACTGGGGATATAAAAGTTCCAGAACACACTTGTAGCCTGCTTTTGTGACCTGTATTCAAAGCCAAGGGGGTGTGTGTGTGTGAATAGTGAAAATCCTCATTGCCACTTGCTGAATACAGGATATCTCTATGAAGGTAGCGAGGCATGAAGTCCATACTTCTCATTGTTTTGCTTTATGTTTATAGGGGGTACAAGTAGTGATGCCTCTAGTTAAGGTTGCTCAGCACTTTTGCAATATAAGACCCTGTTTTTAGTTGCTTATAACTTAAACAATTTGAGCTGAAACGCTCCATGTTGGGAGTCTGCCACAGGCTGATTTTGTGTGTGTGTGTGGGGGGGGCAATATCAGCTAAAGCAGTTCAGCCATTTCTGAGAATGAGGTTAGTCCAATGTATGTTTTGGTATCTTCCAAAAAAAATTCTTACAGAAGTTTCATTGAGAAGCTCTAGTGCCACCAAGCTTTGGAGTGGGGAAATGAAATTTAACAGGGGGGTTGCCCTTGTTGAAGGGATGTGCCTTTTCCTATCCATGTAAAAAATTGCCAACGTTCTAAACCACTAACAAATCTCTATTGAGCATAGTTAAGGTTGTCCATCATTTTCCACCATAAGATCCTGTTTTCAGAAACACCACCATAATGCATAGACACACCAGAGCCAAATTAAAATTGCCTGGGCACCCTTAATTCTGGCATTTCCTAACTACTGAATTCTTGACCTTGCATATTTAAGTTTATTTTAAAGTAGTTCCATTTTTTTCATGTAGTTTCTTAAGTATTTTACCTTCTACATTGATAAATAAAAAAAATCCATCATGTGGAAACACATTGACCCCATACATGGCTCATCAGCCAAGTTGAGATCTTTAGATTCACAGCACAATCCTCTACTACTTGAGATTATTGAATGACTGGTAGCAATCAGAGGTTATTATTTTTCTATGCGGAACTGTCACTAATGGGGAATGAGACACAAACTTTGCCAGTGGGTTTCACAGCTATTTGGTAGACAGCAAAGGAATATTCAGGCAAAGGAATAACAGGTTCAAATTCCAAGTTGTGGAGTGGAGTGTTCTGTAGTGGTTACAGAGACTTCCACCTCCTGTCCCCCTGAGTATGTCTCCTTCTAGTTTTATGCCTGGAACCCCAGCACCTGCCTCTGTCCTCTTACATTCTGCTATCCCCCTAGCTCCTGCCCTGTCCACCACCCTGCTCCTACCTTTCCCCTACACACATATTCTGCCCTGACCCCCTGAAACCCAGCTCCGTCCCTTTCACCTCTTGGCTTCTGCCCCAACAATCCTCCCCCCCCCCCCACACACACACATCATTCCTCACCCCTCTGCATTTGCAATTGCTTACTTCTTCTCCATCACATTATCTAGAGGTCACCAGGGCATCATTCAAAAGTATAGAAGAGACAGGCTCCATGCCAAGTTCAAGTGCCTGGCACCATAGCAGCAGTTGTAGGGAAAGTTCTGCTCAGTCCCTGCAGCCCCAGGATGGAATATGGTCAGTGCAGACAGAATCTTTGGAGAATTTAGCTGCCAAACTCTAAAAATCTGTTTGTGCATATGGTACTTATATTGCCCCCAATATGGCAGTATCTGAGTGCCTCACAATCGTTAATGTCTCACAGCGCCCCTGGGAGGTAGGGAAGTGCTATCGTCTCCATTGTATAGATGTCAGACTGAGGCATGGAGAGACTAAGTGTCTTGCCCCAAGTCACACAGGATGTCTATGGCAGAGCAGGAATTTGAACTGGGTCTCCCAAATCTCAAACTAGTTGCCTACTCACTGGACTATCCTTCCTGTTTGCATACTTCATAACATCATACTAATATAATCTATGAATAAACAAAACACATACATCAGAGATTTGTTTGCCACCTGAACATTACCAACATACTATAAAGGCTAAGATCCAATATAACATAAATTTGCTCTTGTGTTTGTGAAGAACATAACTCTTGTCCCACTATGTGACAAACAAACTAGTGCCTTTTAAATTCTAATTTAGCTTGTCTGGAAATCTTTCCCATCCAAGCCTACTATGTAGTCCTTTTGGATTCAAACTTAAAATATTTGTGTAATAACAGAAAAGTTTATATTGATCAAGGTATTCTTACTGTTAACAAAAGAAGGAATGAAATACATAGTAAAAACCGGAGTACTTGTGGCACCTTAGAGACTAACAAATTTATTAGAGCATAAGCTTTCGTGGGCCACAGCCCACTTCTTCGGATGCATATAGAATGGAACATATATTGAGGAGATATATATACACACAAAACAATTTATTTAGAGGAAAAAAACCCTAAAATATCCTTTATTAGGAACTCCCATAATGATACTGAAACACTAGAGAGCAAACTTAAAAGGTCACTCACCCTCTCAAAGATATTAACAGCTCAGTCGGTTCTATTATCACTTTAGATCAGTTATAATTGAACTGCATTTATTGTTTTTCATAGATTCATAGATTCTAGGACTGGAAGGGACCTCGAGAGGTCATCGAGTCCAGTCCCCTGCCCGCATGGCAGGACCAAATACTGTCTAGACCATCCCTGATAGACATTTATCTAACCTACTCTTAAATATCTCCAGAGATGGAGATTCCACAACCTCCCTAGGCAATTTATTCCAGTGTTTAACCACCCTGACAGTTAGGAACTTTTTCCTAATGTCCAACCTAGACCTCCCTTGCTGCAGTTTAAGCCCATTGCTTCTTGTTCTATCCTTAGAGGCTAAGGTTAACAAGTTTTCTCCCTCCTCCTTATGCCACCCTTTTAGATACCTGAAAACTGCTATCATGTCCCCTCTCAGTCTTCTCTTTTCCAAACTAAACAAACCCAATTCTTTCAGCCTTCCTTCATAGGTCATGTTCTCAAGACCTTTAATCATTCTTGTTGCTCTTCTCTGGACCCTTTCCAATTTCTCCACATCTTTCTTGAAATGCGGTGCCCAGAACTGGACACAATACTCCAGCTGAGGCCTAACCAGAGCAGAGTAGAGCGGAAGAATGACTTCTCGTGTCTTGCTCACAACACACCTGTTAATACATCCCAGAATCATGTTTGCTTTTTTTGCAACAGCATCACACTGTTGACTCATATTTAGCTTGTGGTCCACTATAACCCCTAGATCCCTTTCTGCCGTACTCCTTCCTAGACAGTCTCTTCCCATTCTGTATGTGTGAAACTGATTTTTTCTTCCTAAGTGGAGCACTTTGCATTTGTCTTTGTTAAACTTCATCCTGTTTAACTCAGACCATTTCTCCAAATTTGTCCAGATCATTTTGAATTATGACCCTGTCCTCCAAAGCAGTTGCAATCCCTCCCAGTTTGGTATCATCCGCAAACTTAATAAGCGTACTTTCTATGCCAATATCTAAGTCGTTAATGAAGATATTGAAAAGAGCCGGTCCCAAAACAGACCCCTGCGGAACCCCACTCGTTATGCCTTTCCAGCAGGATTGGGAACCATTAATAACAACTCTCTGAGTACGGTTATCCAGCTAGTTATGCACCCACCTTATAGTAGCCCCATCTAAATTGTATTTGCCTAGTTTATCGATAAGAATATCATGTGAGACCGTATCAAATGCCTTACTAAAGTCTAGGTATACCACATCCACAGCTTCTCCCTTATCCACAAGACTCGTTATCCTATCGAAGAAAGCTATCAGATTGGTTTGACATGATTTGTTCTTTACAAATCCATGCTGGCTGTTCCCTATCACCTTACCACCTTCCAATGTTGCAATGTTAAACCATCACTTTATATTTTAATAGTTTTTAATGCACTTCATTACTGGATATAAAAAAGCCAAATTTTGCTCTCAGCTTCATCCATACACATCCACTGATGACAAACCATCTATTCTCATTAATCCATGGGCTTGTGGGTGTGTAAGTGGCAGCAGAATTTGGCTCTGTGATGTGGTGTCTACACCACACAGGGGTGAAAGGGTTAATGTGGGCCGAAGATGCCAATGAACCCACCTGGTTGCATGTAGAGGGTGGATCAGGCCAAATTAATGATGAAACCCAGCTGGGGAGGGGATGGATGGTGCTATCACAGAAAAAGTTTAGAGCAAAATGGGCTGGGCCACTGTGAGAGAAGAAGGGAGAGTGTGGGCTGGCTTGAGTTTGAAGAGTTTGAAGAGGGGCTGGCTGAGCTGGAGCTGGTCTGAAGGTTGGTGTCTGGCTAAAGACAGTGAGGCTGGGCTGCAGGAGCAGGCTGAATGGAGGGCTGTAGCACACCCTGACCCCCACCTGAAATGAGGATGAACATTGAAACTGACAATGGAGGTGCTGGGGCGGGGGGAAGAAATTTGCCTTGGACTATGAAACAGCAGGGGATGAGGAATGGTCTCAGATTAAGAAAAAGAAAGAAAAAAATACTAGATATATCAGGATTTGAAGAAGGAGGAGTGCATGGACATGGAAAACAAAAATAGGATCAAAATCAACATTTCATAATTGTCAAATTAGTTACAGAAGATGTGAAAATAAGAGATGTTAACCCCCTGAAAATAGCAGGAATGGATAAAGTGAAGTGTTGGTGACATACAATGAACCAAAAGAATGCAGGGTGGAGATCTATGGATACAATGTACACATAAAGAGCAAGCTGAAAATCTTCTTAAAAATGTAACTTTAGGAAAATAAGTTACTTGTCAACTGCCTAAATTCCTGGCGGAGGCAAGAGGGGTTATGTATGGAGTGCCAGTAGGATTGCCTGAGGATGATATTAAAAAGAGTATAGGTGAAGACAAAGTATTGTTTGTTAAATGGCTACTTAGTTGGGAGAAGGAGAAAATAATCTATATCTGTACGCATAACACTTAAAGGTGGGACACTTCTAGATAGGATCCAACTGGAGTATCAATCTTTCTGGGTTACACCATATAATCCTCCCCTCACCCCTGCCTTCTTGATGAGGGGCTATAATTATCAAAAGTTTAGACATGTGCCAGCTATTTCTAAGTGAACAATGAGGTGCAGTAAATGTGGAGGAAATCACTCACATGAGAACTGTGTAGAAGGAACACAACCTAAATGCAGCAATTGCAGAAGAAAGCATAGTGCAGAATATAAAGTATGTGCAGATGCAAAATGAGCTGGAGCAATACAAAACCCTAAACTCATTCATAAAGCATCATATATGGAGGCTACCAAAAGGTTCCCATTGCAGAAAATAGAAAAAGAAAAATACTCAAGTAAGAGAAAAGATGTACAGGGCAGCTGAACAGATCTGTGGTATGATAATATGAGAAGAATGTGAGAGGATGTATTTCTTGTAGGTTGAGAAAAGTTTATAGCATTCATTATAGAAGTAATTAGCTGCACCCTGCAGATGGGAAAAAGAAACTGAAAGGATTACAATTATAGAAAAAGCGGCAGAAAAATATCTAAAGTTAGACAACCTCTCAACAGACCACTTTCATGCAATTTTAAATGAAGGCAATAATACATCTTAAATAACATGGTCTTAATGATCCTTAGCTGGAATGCACATAGTTTAATAATGTATGGACAGGAATTTTAAAAAGCCATCTTTGAAATGGGAAAAAAGCCTGGTGTGATATATGTGCAAGAAAACATGGCTAATAAGCAATCTTGTTTTCAATCTACCAGGATATGATGTACTCTGAAGGGATCAAGAGGTTACTAGAGGAAGAGGGTCTGTATATTTATAAAAGAGGGACTCAGATGCATTGAAATGGATGTGCAGAAACTAAGTTTTGAATATAATGCTATTGAGATTCCCATGCAACACAAAAACAAACAAACAAACAAACAAAACAAAACAATATCCACTTGTTAAGAATGTCAAAAACCCATTCATAATTTGTGGAGACTTTAATAGCCATAATGAACTATGGGGAAATAAGAAAACCAACCTACATGGTAAATGCTTAGAACAATTTACTGATATGCATCACCTGGTAATATTGAATACAAGAGCACCTACTAGATTTAAGTCAGTGGATGGATCCTTTTCTGTTTTAGATTTGGAAATTGCAACGAATAATATAGCTAGTAAATACAGCTGGGAAATTCATAAAGAAGACAGAATGGGAAGTGATCACTACCTTATGCTTATTGAGTACCAAGTCCACAGAAATATCAAAATCAGAACAAGAGTTCCTAGCTGAAATTTTCAAAAAGCTGATTGTGGTCTTTTCAAGATTAAATATGATGAATATTTGTGCAGTAAATGTACAAGTGACAATCTACAAGAATTCTATAACAATGTAATGAAAGGAATCACAGCAGCAGCTGATCTGGCCATATACAAAACAGGAAATTGCCCCCGATTTAGAAATCTGGTTTCATGATGGAATGAGGATAGCAAATTAGAAATCAAGGAAATAAATAAGGCATACAAGGAAACAAAACACACAATGAATAGTAAAGACTTAGTGAATTATAAAAGATGTAAGGCAGTGGCAGTCAAAAAGACAAAATTAAAAAAGGTTGAGAAATTTCTGAGGGAAATGGAACAAGATTCAAAGCTTCAGAAATATATAAGCAAATTCAAAGAATGAATGGAATTCAAAGTAAAAGTAAATGCATACCTGATCTTATTGTAAACAATGAAATTGAGGTCTCCAACTTAGGAAGTGCAGACATTTTAGCAAAAGAATTCCGAAAGGTCAGTAGTGATCTGAATCAAAGCAATGAGCTTTATGAGGAAAATGAGGTTATTGAGAAAAACTGTGAACTATTAAATGGCTGGAGAGAATATACTGATGATGTGTTAAACAAAAAATTTAGTATGCAGGAGCTTATTGCAGCCATTAGAAAAACGAAAAATACAGCTCCAAGTAAAGATAACATAACAACAGAGAGTCCTGTGAAAACGAAAAATACAGCTCCAAGTAAAGATAACATAACAACAGAGAGTCCTGTGGCACCTTTAAGACTAACAGATGTATTGGAGCATACAATTGCCCACTTCGCCGGATGCATGTAATGGAAATTTCCAGGGGCAGGTATAAATATGCTGGCAAGAATCAGTCTGGAGATAACGAGGTTAGTTCAATCAGGGAGGGTGAGGTCCTCTGCTCGCAGTAAAACTGGGAGCAGAGGACCTCACCCTCCCTGATTGAACTAACTGCGAGCAAAGGACCTCACCCTCCCTGATTGAACTAACCTGATTGAGCAAAGGTAAAACTGCGAGCAGAGGACCTCACCCTCCCTGATTGAACTAACCTCGTTATCTCCAGACTGATTCTTGCCAGCATATTTATACCTGCCCCTGGAAATTTCCATTACATGCATCCGACGAAGTGGGCATTCACCCACGAAAGCTTATGCTCCAATACATCTGTTAGTCTTAAAGGTGCCACAGGACTCTCTGTTGCTTTTTACAGATCCAGACTAACACGGCTACCCCTCTGATATAAGTAATTAAATGATTCAACTCTTATCAGAAGGGAGTCTAAAGATTCTATTGCAGTTATATAATGATATATGGGGAGGAAAAGGACTGCTGCCAATAGAATGGAAACAGCATTGGTGATACCAACTAGGAAACCAGGAAAGGATATGTACAAGACCTGATGCTTACTGGCCTATTGCCCTCACATCATAGGTGGGAAAATTCATGGAAAAAATTATAAATGTCAGACTAGTGGAATAGTTAGAGGAAAATATTATAACTGTTATTATAACTGAGGTATAAAAGTGGTTTCAAAAAAGGAAGATGTACAGTTGACCATACAGTGAGACTAGAAATGGAGGTACAAAAAAGTATAAGGACTAAGAACTTTAAAAGAGTCTTCTGGGACATTGAAAAAGCACATCACATGCTATGGAGGCAAGGCCTCCTATATACACTAGCCAAAACTGGAATAAAAGGGAGAATGTTTTTTGGTGGCTGAGGGACTTTTTAAGTGACAGAACTATACAAGTCAAAGTGGCAACCACTTTATCAAAACCTTACATGCTGACAAACAGAATTCAACAAGGGAGTATTATCAGCCCTACTTTGTTTTCCATTATGATAGAAGACCTCCGGGAAGTGTGCAGATGGGAATAAGTATTTTCCTTTTTGCAGATGGCTGTGTTATATGGACTAAGCATAAAATACTTAAAAGTAGCCATAGAAAAGACAAGTGAGGAACTCCAGAGAATTTCCAAGTGGGGAAATGACTGGGGATTAAAATTCTCTATTACAAAAACTAAGGGAATGCTTTTAACTTGGAAGAAAATTAGGGAAGGCTGGAACTTATTTCTTTATAGTGAAAAAAATTGAGATATTTCAAAATGTTATGTTCCTAGAAGTAGTGTTTGATAATAAATTAACTTGGAAAGGCCACATACATAATATCATACAAAATGTAAAAGTAGGATGAACTAACTTAAAAGTATAGCTGTAAATAAATGGTATGTTGATAGGAAGGTACTGATGATGCTGTACAGAACATTGATAAGACCAGCTTTAGACTATGGATGTTAAGCTTTTGGTTCAGCCTCAGAAAAACAACTCTTAGAAATTTGGAACTGCTCCAGGCCTGAGCTCTGTGATTGGCTTGTGCAATGATAACACCAGTGTATGTGCTGCAAAGAACCACTGGAGAAGCACCTATAAATCTAAGGATGACACTATTAGATCTTTCCTTCTGGGCAAAGGTAAAAGAGAATCATGAAAATAGAAGCATACACCAGATTTATGAGGATTGCTGGGAGCTGAGTAGGCAAAATTATGTCGATTGCCACAGACTTCCTCATACTCATACAGGATCAAAAAAATGGGTAAAAGAGAGATGTAAAAAAAAAAAAAGGAATATAGAGATAACTAAAACTTTTTGGTCATGGGAAATCAATTTACAGCTGGACAGCTATTCCCCCATTTGTGGATTTGGAATTGTATGGAAAAAAACATACAGTATGACCAATGAAATTTCTGAATGTATTTATGAAAAATGGGGCTAGCTTTGTCAAGTCTATGCAGACGAATGGCTCAAAAGATGACAGCATAGGTAGAGTGGGAACAGCCTTCTGCGTTCCTAGTCTTGGAATCCAGCAATCTAAAAGGCTATCAAATTATAGACTCATAGACTCATAGACTTTAAGGTCAGAAGGGACCAATATGGTCATCTAGTCTGACCTCCCGCATGATGCAGGCCACAAAAGCTGACTCACCCACAACAGAATCTTCCAGCCTGCGACCCCTGCCCTATGCTGCGGAGGAAGGCGAAAAACCTCCAGGGCCTCTGCCAATCTACCCTGGAGGAAAATTCCTTCCCGACCCCAAATATGGCGATCAGCAGAACCCCGAGCATACAGGCAAGATTCTACAGCCGGACTCTCATTTTACCCGCTATGGCCCGTTAATGCCTATTTGACTAAAATCACATTATCCCATCAAACCATTCCCTCCATAAACTTATCAAGCCTAATCTTGAAGCCAGAGAGGTCCTTCGCCCCCACCGTTTCCCTCGGAAGGCTGTTCCAAAATTTTACCCCTCTGACGGTCAGAAACCTTCGTCTAATTTCAAGCCTAAACTTCCCCACGGCCAGTTTATATCCATTCGTTCTCGTATCCACATTACTACTAAGCTGAAATAATTCCTCTCCCTCCTTGGTATTAATCCCTTTGATATATTTAAAGAGAGCAATCATATCCCCCCTCAGCCTTCTTTTGGTTAGGCTAAACAAACCGAGCTCCTCGAGTCTCCTTTCATAGGAAAGGTTTTCCATTCCTCGGATCATCCTAGTGGCCCTTCTCTGTACCCGTTCCAGTTTGAGTTCATCCTTTTTAAACATAGGAGACCAGAACTGCACACAGTACTCCAAATGAGGTCTCACCAGCGCCTTGTATAACGGAAGCAGCACCTCCCTGTCCCTACTAGAAATACCTCGCCTAACGCATCCCAAGATCGCATTAGCTTTTTTCACAGCCACGTCACATTGCCGACTCATAGTCATCCTGCGATCAACCAGGACTCCGAGGTCCTTCTCCTCCTCCGTCACTTCCAACCTATGCGTCCCTAACTTATAACTAAAATTCTTGTTAGTCATCCCTAAATGCATCACTTTACACTTCCCACTATTGAATCTCATCCTATTATTGTTACTCCAATTTACAAGGTCATCCAAGTCTCCCTGCAAAATATCCCGATCCTTCTCCGAATTGGCAATACCTCCCAACTTTGTGTCATCCGCAAACTTTATCAGCCCACTCCTACATTCGGTTCCGAGGTCAGTAACGAATAGATTAAATAAAATCGGACCCAAAACCGAACCTTGAGGAACCCCACTGGTGACCTCCCTCCAACCCGACAGTTCCCCTTTCAGTACTACCCGCTGCAGTCTCCCCTTTAACCAGTTCTTTATCCACCTCTGGATTTTCATATCCATCCCCATCTTTTCTAATTTAACCAGTAATTCCTCGTGCGGCACAGTATCAAACGCTTTACTAAAATCTAGGTAAATTAGATCCACCGCATTTCCTTTATCTAGAAGGTCTGTTACTTTCTCAAAAAAGGAGATCAAGTTGGTTTGGCACGATCTTCCTTTCGTAAACCCATGTTGTAATTTGTCCCAATTGCCATTCACCTCAAGGTCCTTAACTACTTTTTCCTTCAAGATTTTTTCCAAGACCTTGCATACTACAGAAGTTAAACTAACAGGCCTGTAGTTACCCGGGTCACTTTTTATCCCCTTCTTGAAAATAGGAACCACATTAGCTATTTTCCAGTCCATCGGTACCTCCCCCGAGTTTACAGATTTATTAAAAATTATCGCCAAGGGGCTTGCAATTTCTCGCGCCAGCTCCTTCAATATTCTAGGATGAAGATCATCCGGTCCACCCGATTTAGTCCCATTTAGCTGGTCAAGTTTGGCTTCCACCTCTGATACTTTGATGTCAATCGCCCCTCCTTTATTCCCCTCTGTCCCGCTCCCTCTATTCCTAAGCCCTTCATTAGCCTTATTAAACACCGATGCAAAATATTCATTTAGATATTGTGCCATGCTTAGATTGTCCTTAATCTCCACTCCATCTGCAAGCTTCAGTGGCCCCACTTCCTCTTTCTTTGTTTTCTTCCTATTTATATGGCTATAAAACCTCTTACTATTGGATTTAATTCCCCTCGCGAGGTCCAACTCTACACGGCTTTTGGCCTTTCTCACCGCATCCCTACATGCTCTGACCTCAATAAGGTAGGTTTCTTTGCCGATCTCTCCTCTCTTCCATTCTTTGTACGCTTTCTGTTTTTTCTTAATCGCCCCTTTGAGACGCCCGCTCATCCAGCTGGGTCTAATTCCCCTGCCTACTGACCGTTTCCCCTTTCTCGGGATACAGGCCTCGGACAGCTCGTGCAACTTCAGCTTGAAATAATCCCAGGCCTCATCTGCCTTTAGCTCTCTAAGTATGTTAGCCCAATCCACTTCCCTAAGTAGTCGCCTTAATTTATTAAAGTTGGCCTTTTTGAAATCGTAAACCTTAGTCACAGTCATAGTTTTATTTCTGTTAACCCTTCCATTTAGTTTAAACCAAATTAGCTCATGGTCACTCGAGCCAAGGTTGTCCCCTACAACCATTTCCTCAACGAGGTCCTCACTACTCACCAGCACCAAATCTAAAATGGCATCCCCCCTCGTCGGTTCAGCTACTACTTGATGAAGGAATTCATCTGCTAGCACGTCTAGAAACATCTGAGCCCTATTATTGTTACTAGCATTTGTTCCCCAATCTATGTCTGGGAAGTTAAAGTCCCCCATGATCACACAGCTCTTATTAGTTTTTACTTCCTTAAAAACATTAAATAGTTCTCTGTCCGCATCCAGGCTAGATCCCGGCGGTCTATAGCACACCCCAAGCAGTATCTCAGGGGAGGCTCTAGTAGTTCTTTTACCCAGTGTAATTGTTGCCCAGACAGACTCCGTCTTATCCATTCCATCACTTATTATTTCTTTACATTTTAGCTTATTATTGACATACAACGCCACACCCCCACCTTTACCTTTTTTCCGGTCATTCCTAAACAGCACATACCCTTCCATACCTGTACTCCAGTCATGACTACCATTCCACCACGTTTCGGTTATTCCTACGATATCAGGTTTCATTTCTTGGACCAGGAGCTCCAATTCCTCCATTTTGTTACCTAGGCTTCTCGCATTGGTGTATAAACATCTTACCATATGCTGTCTATCTTTTCTCCCATTAGTTGTGCACTTTGGTACGGACCCCGTAGTGTCCATCCGTCCCCTCCTTCTTATGTCCAATTCCCTACCCCTACCTATATCTGTGCTTTTCTCCTCGCCCTCTTTTTCAGTGTTGGAATCTGGCGTGGAGATCAACTGGACATCTCCCAACCGTCTCCCCCAAGTTCCTAGTTTAAAGCCCTTTTGATGAGATGAGCCAGCCTCCCTCCCAGAAGTCTATTTCCTTCCCTACTCAGGTGAAGTCCATCCCGCGAGAACAGCTGTCTGTCCCCGAAAGCCTCCCAGTGGCCATACATCCCAAAGCCCTCCTTATAGCACCACTCCCTTAGCCAGCTATTTATCCTCACAATCCTGTCTGCCCTTTGCTGTCCTTCTCTAGGAACAGGCAGAATCCCACTGAAGATAATCTGAGCCTCGACTTCCTTAAGCGTCTTCCCCAGCCTGGCATAATCTCCCTTGATTCTCTCTAGCGAGAACCTAGCCGTGTCATTCGTTCCTACATGAAGGACGATCAAGGGGTTCTTACCCGCTCCTTTTAGGATCCTTTTCAACCGCAGGTCCACATCCCGTATCTTAGCGCCCGGCAGACAGCACACCCTTCTGTTTTCCGGGTCCGCCCTGGTCACAGGCCTGTCTAACCTCCTCAGTAAGGAGTCCCCAATCACATAAACCTGCCTTTGCCTGGGGGCAGCGCAATCTACCAATCTATCCCCTGTTCCCTGCGGCCGTAACTCCTGTCTGTCTCTATTTTCCCTTATAGTCCCCCTATTGCCATCCTGTATCCTCCCGGGGCCAAGTGTTGATGCTACTTCCATCAACTCCTCCCCCCTGTGTATTGGACTAGCTGCCCTTCTTTTCTTCCTCTGCCTCCCACCATCAGGTACCACTTGCTGCGTCCCCTCCTCGTTAGCCAAACACCCAAACCTGTTCTTGAGTTCTATTTCCCCCTCACTAGCCCTCCTTTTCCTTGGCCTGCTTCTCACGGTCACATGCTTCCACTGCTCTTGTTCTCCCCCCGACATTCCCCCCTCACAGACCATAGCCCCCGCTTTCATCTGCACCCCTGAGCATGCCCCTTCAGCCACCCCTTGCCTTTGCTCCATTAGCTGCTCAAACCCCCTTCTAAACTCTACCAGGGTCTCTACTTGCATCTCCAACCCCCGAACCTTTTCCTCTAACAGGGCAAGTAGGCGGCATTTCATACAGACATACCTCTGATCAGGTGCACCTGCTAGGACCATATACATACCGCAGCTGCTACATGCTTTCATCTGCATTGTGTCCCCTGCTGCCTGGCTCATGGCTGCTGTGGTCTCTGCCTGCAGCCTCTGAGGGAACAAAGCACACCGACCACCGCGCCCACCTGCCTCCCCTTCCACCTCCCCCTGTAAACTCCCACTTAAACTCCCCTGTTAGCAGCCCTGTTGGCCGGCTCCTGGGGGCCGCTGCTCGCTGCTAGGGCCGCTGCTCGGCTGGGAGGCCTCTTTTATAGGCCCCCTAATCAGCCAAGCTCCGCCCCCTAATCAGGGCGGAGCCCCTACTCAGGGCTCGGGGCTCAGCACACTGCCCCTACAGGCCTCTACACATACAAGCACTACAAAGACAGACGCAAGTACAGATACCTTCTCCTCCAATGAGACTCACTCCCACTTAAACTCCCCTGTTAGCAGCCCTGTTGGCCGGCTCCTGGGGGCCGCTGCTCGCTGCTAGGGCCGCTGCTCGGCTGGGAGGCCTCTTTTATAGGCCCCCTAATCAGCCAAGCTCCGCCCCCTAATCAGGGCGGAGCCCCTACTCAGGGCTCGGGGCTCAGCACACTGCCCCTACAGGCCTCTACACATACAAGCACTACAAAGACAGACGCAAGTACAGATACCTTCTCCTCCAATGAGACTCACTCCCACTTAAACTCCCCTGTTAGCAGCCCTGTTGGCCGGCTCCTGGGGGCCGCTGCTCGCTGCTAGGGCCGCTGCTCGGCTGGGAGGCCTCTTTTATAGGCCCCCTAATCAGCCAAGCTCCGCCCCCTAATCAGGGCGGAGCCCCTACTCAGGGCTCGGGGCTCAGCACACTGCCCCTACAGGCCTCTACACATACAAGCACTACAAAGACAGACGCAAGTACAGATACCTTCTCCTCCAATGAGACTCACTCCCACTTAAACTCCCCTGTTAGCAGCCCTGTTGGCCGGCTCCTGGGGGCCGCTGCTCGCTGCTAGGGCCGCTGCTCGGCTGGGAGGCCTCTTTTATAGGCCCCCTAATCAGCCAAGCTCCGCCCCCTAATCAGGGCGGAGCCCCTACTCAGGGCTCGGGGCTCAGCACACTGCCCCTACAGGCCTCTACACATACAAGCACTACAAAGACAGACGCAAGTACAGATACCTTCTCCTCCAATGAGACTCACTCCCACTTATGTGACCTTTCTGATGGCTGAACTAATGGGGATAATGTTGGCACTAAAGTGGATTAGAGCTATGTGACAGCCTGAAGCTGTAATTTTATCTGATTCCTTGTCAGGCATATGACAATCAGAACTCAGAGTTCAGAAAACAGAATAAGTGAGATAATGTTCCTAAATATGAAAATAATGCACGCATCCATCTGTGTAACAATAGCATGGATTCTGGCGCATATCAGATGAGATATCTGACAAGAATTTAAAAGTGTGGTCATGAAGGAGCTTGCCCAGGAATGGCAAGAACAATGGACTAAGGAAACAAAGTTATTAGTTATTACTACCTTATGCTTATTGAGTACCAAGTCCACAGAAATATGTGTGGATTAGTTATTAGTTATTAGTTCTGTGATCAGTTTCTCTTTATCTGTCAAGACAAAGTTTCATACCAAATTTCTCCTGTGTAAGATGCAGAACTTTTTGACACAGGAAATTGCAATCTATAATATTTTCAGGGAGATTGACTGATATTCATCCTAAATTTCCCTTTTCTTAAATTGTATCCCATTATTTCTAGTTTTAATCTTTGATAAGCACTATATTTAATAAATCCACTCCCTCTTTGGTGCTTATCAAAGATTAAAACTAGAAATATTGGGATACAATTTAAGAAAAGGGAAATTTAGGATGAATATCAGTCAATCTCTTTTAGAGATGTGTGTTTAGAACTGAATGCAATGTTCGAAGTGCGTAATTCCAAAGACCTAGAAACAACTGCTTTAAAGGGACACAAATTCTGTTGTAATCCACTCCATGCAATAGAATTGTGGTTCACAGTCTAAGACTTAAAGTAAAAAGAATGTTTCTAGCCCTTATGTTTGCAAAGAAAGTGTAAACAGAATGTAGACTAATGCACTGCTATCTTCCTCAATCTGCAGACGGCCTGAAACCAAAGCTGAAGTGTGAACTGACCCATTCAGCTTCATAGGTTTTTAACAGTACAAATGTTGTTATTGTTACTTTATGTTTTTGGAGTTAACTATTTCACTTATGATCATTTTAGCGGAAATATCCAGCTAATGTACTTATCCCACAGACCCAAATCTTTTCCCATATCTTCATGGATGCCTGAAACTCCAAGTTTCCCCTTTCCAGTTGCCAAAAGCCTTAGCGTTCTCCTGACATCTTCCACAATACAGTACAAAATTGTGCTGCATGTTCCAATTGAAAATGTAGGCACAGAATACCATAAATTGAAAATACTTCAGAAATAATATGAGATGCTGTATTGCTTGTATTATTTATATAATTCAGTAGAAGAAAAAAAAATAATACACTTGCAGATGTCACAGAATTTCCGGTCCACAACAGTGGAGTGCCACAGAATGTAGGTCCAGCCTGCCAAAAGGTTCAGGTGGCAGTTATTATAGACAGCGCAGGGATGTTGTATTCATTTCCTGACCTCTCACTTTGCTCATAAATTGCATTGGACACACAGTTTACAACTCTGCATTCACTCCATCAACCACACTGAAGCTAATCCACCATGCAGTTAATCTAGAATTACTGGTATAATTTACAGCAAAAAATGCTCTACTCTCCTTGTATATACCTTTTAAAAGGTCAAGAAAGTTATCCATTTAGTCACAAGTAATGAGGTCATCCCATACACGTGCCAATAAAGCCTTTCTGCTTCCACACACCCAATTCTGTATTCTATATATCCATACTGATATATGTATTGCAGTAAAACACTCCTAAACTTGAATTTATGATGTAATAATTCATGCCTAAATTCTTTTGTAGCTGTTGACCTTCAGCCTTGTGCCTAACACATTGGATGTGAATTATTGCATAGTAACTCCAGGTTTATTGTGATTCATTGCTTAACTAGAATAGCATGCACAAGAGAGGGACCCTAACAATATGTCAGAGTGATATAGTAAATAACTTTACCTTCAACGATGAATTTAATACAGTCCCATAACATAACCCTCATAACTTCCCCATGACTTCCTGCATATTGGGAATATTACACCACTCTCATCAATGTGCTGAAAAAAATAAAACCTTCTTATTTATGGCTTGCTGGCCTATTCAGAACCTATCTGTGAATTGAGTGGTCAACAATCAGTACTAGTACACAGTTGTAAACTTATGTCATGTTTGTTGGTTTATGTGCATTAGAGGCTGTGATGGGGTATACAAACCCCACCCTGTGCTCGAAGGGATTAAAAGGCAATACTGGGCCCTGATAGTCTAGCCCCTCCAGGCTGGCCAAGCATGCTTAGACTGGAGGAGTGGGTCAAAAGGAAACTCAGAAGCCCAGGCAAAGGGTGGTGTACAGACTGCAGGCTTCTAAAATCCTTCTTGGGGAAGCCAAACAGAAAGTTGAGCTGGAATGGGAACCACAGAGTGGGTAAGAGCCTTCTCCAACCAGCATCCCCTTTAAGAACCAGGGGCCCTTCAGGGCCCTACTCATTTGTTAAGTGATTGACTGTTTGGACTCTAGAGGTCATGCACCAAATTGAAGGGACATGTAGGTAGGAAGAAGCCTAGGACAGCAGACTTAGACTCTGCAAGGAGGACCCTGCTGGTCTTGCTTCCCACAGGACTGTGGGCTGGGACCTCGTCTAGAAGGAGGATCAGGTCCCCCTACCACACTCCCATATGTGGGTGAAGGCCAGAAGGTTAGCAGTTTAGATTCAGGAAGCAGTAACTACCACCCTGACAGAGAGGCAAAGGGCTCAAAGATCAGCTGTGCTGACTGCTAGGCTGCCCAGCCCTCTGAGCATCCTATCACATATGGTGGTGAATGTGGTCAGCTTAATATCCCAGGCCTGAAAGCAGGCCAAAGGAGCGAGCAAGAGAGGAAAAACAAAAAGCAGAAATGGATTTCAAGAAGTTGCTGAAGTGGGTCAGCAGCAGCAGGAGCAGCAGAAGAACCAATTTGTCCAGCAACTCACTGCCAGCAGCAGCAGCAGATGATTAAGGAAAAGGTAGCATAGCAGCAATTCATCCAGGAGATTGCGATGCTCCTATAGCTACTTGGGGAGAGCAGCATGTCTCACCATAGGAGAGGGAGGTACTGACTCAATGCCCGCTATCTTGATGAAACTGACAAAGATGAGGCCAGCAGACGGTTCCTCATCACATTTAAGACAGTTGCCGCCGTGGCTCAATGGCCCATGGAAATCTGGGCCATCCTATCGGCCCCCTACTTGACGGGCCTGGCCCAGACTGTGTACCAGCACAGTGGCTGCCAAGGTTTATACCCAAGTCAAGCAGCCATCCTGGACACCTAATATCTCTCCCAAAACCTACTGGCCGAGGTTCTGACACAAGAAATTCCCACTTGGAGCTCAGACCCAGGCTGTCATCCAGAATCTGAAAGCTCATTGCCAGCAGTGGTTCCAGACAGAGGGCTGCATGGGGGTTCTGCATCGAGGTTCAAGGGGCAGAGAAGGTCATCATAGAGCAGTTCACACAGATTGCCCATGCATCCCCAAATCCAACCAAAGGTATCCTAGTGAACTGGGACGCCCAACCTAGTGGGTGGATGGATGTTACAAAGACCTCACAAGGAGACTAGAAGCATACCCTCATCCTGTAGCAGGGATCTGGACCCAATGGCATGTCTTTACTGGCAGGGGCTATCCCCCTCAGGAGGATTAATGACAGAGCCACGTTTTACCATGGAGGCATGCTTCACCTGCCGGCTACAAGGCCATTTCTGGGTGTGTGTGGGGTCATCATTCATGGATTGTAATTATCAGCAGGCCTGGACAGCAGATAGCCAGGCTTGGAAGAAGGGCCCAGGGAAAATGTTAGTCCCCATAAAAGTGGACAGAGTAACCATAGAAGGACTGATAGACTGTGGCTGCAGTCAGACCCTGGTCAGGAAACAGCTGGTAGGACTAGGAGGGAAGCACAGAGGTATGATCTACCTCCAGTGTGTCCACAGAGACATGCAATCCCACGCAACAAGTGAGGTGAGGTTGACCATGCAAAGCCACGCCAAGATGGTACAGGCCAAATTCCTGGCCTATTCGGTCATTCTGAGGTAGGACTGGGTGTTTTAGGAAAAGGTTGTGCAGAGATGGGTGGTTGCATCCCTATCAGAGACAGAGTTGAGGCTGATAGACCTAAGAAGAGAGGAGATGGCTGCTGTGGGCAAGAAATGGCACCACGAGGAGAGTGCCCTAGAGCAGGGCTTCTCAAAGCCAGTCCTCCACTTGTTCAAGGAAAGACCCTGGCGGTCCGGGCCGGTTTGTTTACCTGCCACGTCCGCAGGTTCGGCTGATCGCGGCTCCCACTGGCTGTGGTTCGCCACTCCAGGCCAATGGGGGCTGTGAGAAGGGCAGCCAGCACATCCCTCAGCCCACGCCGCTTCCCCAGACCCCATTGGCCTGGAGTGGCAAACCGCGGCCAGTGGGAGCTGCGATCGGCCAAACCTGCAGATGCGGCAGGTAAACAAACCAGCCTGGACCACCAGGGGATTTCCCTGAACAAGCGGCGGACCGGCTTTGAGAAGCACTGCCCTAGAGGAAGACAAAGACCCGGGGGAAGGACTGTCCTTATGGGTGAATGAACATGCCCCAGGGCCTAACCAGCGTAATAAGGGCCCACTGCCACCCCTCAAAATGGACTTCCAGTCTGGCAAGGCAGACTTTGTAGAAGAACAAAGGGATGACCAAACCTTTTGTCAGGTTAATCTGCAGCTCGCACACTTGGACTACATGGTGCTAGACCTTCAATCATTTACATAGGGGCCCCATTTTGAGGTGGTTGAGGAAAAGGCATATCAGCCCATGAAGGATTCCAAGACAAGGGAGGTCAGAATGCAACTGCTAGAACCAAGAAAGTTATGAATGGGGAGGTCCTTCCACTGGCCCATGCAATACTGTGGAGGGGCCATCTAAGGAGAGAAAAACACTTGACATTGTGACTATGTGGTTCTACTGGCCAGTCATCACTCAGAGGAGCGGGACTTTTGTGCGTCATGCTCCAAGTGCCACTGGATGGGTCTGAAAAAGGTCCAAAACACCCACCCACCCTCTTACCACTGCTCAACATAGGGATGCCATTTGAAAGGATAGGTATGGACCTGATGGACTAGTTGAGAAAAGTCCACAGCTGAGTACAAATGCATACTGGTGATCCTGGAGTATTCCACCCAATAGCCTGTGGCTTTTCCTCTCCAATCTGCTATGGTGGCCATCTTTGCCAGTGAACTTCTGAAGGTGTTTTCCCAGGTGGGCATCCCGAAAGAGATGCTAACAGAGCAGGGAACAAACTTCACCTCACAGTGAATGAAGGAGCTATGTGACCAAGCTATGTGACCTGCTAAGGGTCAAGTCCTTGAGAATATCTGTATACTACTTTCAAACCAATATATTGGTGGAGCAGTTTAACAAGACACTGAAGACCATGTTGAAGAAGTTCAGAGCCACTGATCCCTGACATTGGGACTGCCTGCTCCCAACTAGTCTGGCTGTCCATGAGGGGCTCCAGGCATCCACAGACTTATCTCCATTTGAGTTTTTGTACCAGAGGCAGCACAGAGAATACTGGACCCCCCCCCCCACACAAAACACTGGAAGAGTGGGACTCCAGAGCGATCATTGTGGTGCAGTACATTATACAGCTCAGACAGAAGTTGAAGACCCTGGAGGGTGGAAGAGGTTGCCAAGGAAAACCTGCAAAGGGCACAGCACAACCAAAAGGGGGCCCATCAATGCAATTTCCACCCAGGAGACTGAGTGTTGCTTCTGCTGTCAACATCAGAATCTAAGCAATTAGCTCGATGGCAATGGCTCTTTGAGTTGGTGAGATGTGTAGAGGCAGTTGACTATGAGATCCAGCAACCATGGAGAAAGAAGCAGACCCAGCTGTATCACATCAACTTATTAAAGGTGTGGAAGGACCAGTAGGGTCTCTTTGTCACCCCATTCATGCACACACCCCAACCCTGAGCTCAGCTCTCAGGCTTCTATTCCCAAGATCACCCCCCCCCCCATGCCATCGAGAGAAATCCGCAACCTGACCAAGAACAGCAAGTTTGTCAGCTGGTTGCCTCATTCCCAGAGATGTTCTCAGTGGTGCCCAGGTAAATGAATTTGGTGTTCCAACATATTTACCCTAAACCAGGATGGAAGGTGTGCAAGGGCCTCTCGCCCCTTCTGAAGAATATGTGGGAAACAGTGTGCCAGAAGCTCCAGACCATGTTAAATCTAGAGGAACTAGAAGAGTTTCACAGTGAGTTGTGAATCCCCATTGTGGTTGTGCCCAAACAGGATGGGACAACATGGTTCTGCATCAATTTCTGTAGGGTGAATGCAATTTCAACATTTAATGCCTACCCCATGCCCAAGCTCAATGAACTACTAGAAAGACCGGAGGCAGCCAAGTATATATCCACCCTCTACTTGACAAAGGGGTATTGCCCAAATCTAAAGAGAAGACTGCCTTCTCCACTCCATTCATGTTACATCAGTTTAAGACCATGCCCTGCAGAATCCAGAGGGCTGCTCCCATCTTTCAGCAGCTTGTGGATAGAGTGCTGCAACTGTATGGGTCAAACACAGCCACTTTCATTGACAGTATCATCATATACAATAACGCACATTACTGCAATACTACAAGCGGTTAAGGAAGCCAACCCAACCCAACCAAGTGCTGCCTGATCACCCTGGAGGACACCTCTAGTGGACGAAGTCCAAACCCTAACAGACTGCTCCATATCCTTCATAAAGAAGCAACATCAACATTTCCTGAGATTAGTGGGTGATTCATCCCAAACTTTGTGACTATTACTGCCCTTTAACAGACCTAGTAAAGGATTCTGTGTCCAAAAAAATTAGCTGGACAAAAAGCTGTGACGAGACATTCAGAGCACTGAAAGACCCGCTTGCCTGAACTTCCTGAACTTCGCAAATCCATTTATCACACAAAGCAACATACACAACAGTGAAATGGACCATTTATGCCCTGAAATATTACTTACGGGAGGAGCCCATCTGCCTAGTAACTGAGAATACAGCACTCTATTAGCTGAACTCCATGAAAAATCACAACACGCTCATCACATGGTGGGGTATTTCTCACTGCAGCCATATTGCTTCCAGTGCTTTCATGGAAATAAAAATGCTGGTTTCTTTTCCTGAGATGGAGGAGACCCAAAGGAGACCCAAATCAGCTCCATAACACCATGACTCAGGGGCTGACAGGGAGGGTATGTGATGAGACACACAGACCCTACACTGGGCCCAAAGGGGTTAAAAGGCAACACTGAGCGGAGGTAGCCTTGCCTCCAGGCCTTTCAAGCATGATCCAACTGGAGGAGTGGATTAAAAGGGAGCTCAGAAGCCCAGTCACAGGTGGTAGATAGGCTGCAGGAAAGATGATTCTGTCTGGCTTCCCAGAGAAGGAAGGTTGAGCCTGAGAGAGGACTGCAGGTGAGGCAAGGCAGTGTGTTCTCTAGCCCGCACCTGCTTTGAGAACCTGCAGGGCCCTGATCATGTGGACTCTTTTTGTTAAGCAATTGACTGTTTGGACTCTAGGAACCATGCCGCAAACTGAAGGAACATATAAGTAGGAAGTAGCCCAGAGCAACAGACTTAAGACTCTCTGCAGGGAGGACCCTGCCAGTGTTGCTGCCCACAGGGCCCTGGGCTGGGACCTGGTGGAGAGGGAGGGCCTGGATTACCTACCATGCCCACATAAGGGCTGAGGCCCATATGTTGATGGAGGCCTGAAGATTAACAGTTTAGAGTTTGGAACCAGGCAGTGCTGTTTCCCTGACAGTGACAAGGGGCTGGAGGTCAGGTTTGCTAACCACTAGGCTATCAGGCCGTATGACCCTATCGCAGAGGCAAAGCAGCCTCCTTTCTTTTTTAAAAAGCCAAATATAGTCTGTATGAACTTTCACTTGAAACATTGAAGTTTGTCCTCACAACAATATAGGAATATTCAGAATAACATGGAATTTGTATCTCTTTCTTTAATGACATTTGAAACTGGAATATCTGTAAGAATTCCTTTAGCACCGTCTCTGCCTCTAACTTTGTGAAAACTATTTTCTTGCTAGTGTCTTGCATATGTTAAAAGGCTTTGTTTTGTTATGTTTACTTAGTTTCTTTAACTGCCTGCCCTTGTTTTAAAATCTTGCTTTGAATGAGGAGTAACAAGTTATCCCCCCAAAACTAGATTTCTTTGTGTCTATGACCATAAAGTCACTTAAGCTTTGAGGTAGTAAGGTCCAGTGGCTAGGACACTGGGATGGGTCTTGGGAGACTTGAAATCTATTCCTGCCTCTGCTACTGACCTGCTGGGTGACCTTTGAAAATTATTTCATCTGTCTGTTTTCCTCTCCCACCTTTTTGTTTTTTGTCTGGCTAGTCTGTAAGCTCTTTGGGGCAAGGACTGTCTCTTACTATGGGGTTGTATAGTATCCACCTGTCACAGGGCACTTCTTCAGTTACCCAGTGAGCAGTGCTGCCTAGCCTTTTTTCATAGTATCTCAGTCATAGACACACTCAGGCTGTTTCCCTTTCACCACGTATACATTTAATCCTCTGTTTCCAGACAAGACCAGACCTAACACAGCTATGCAGCAGGAGATTTACTTACACACATCCTCATCTCCCCTAGCTCCCGGTGACTTCCTGTTCCTCCCAAATACATATCCACAAAGTTAGAGGCAATTGTCTCATTAGCCCAGCAATTACACTGGTGTCAGTAATCCCCCCGACAGAATCTGGTTAATTGCTTCCAAGTAAGCCTGCAGCATTCTCTGTGCTGAAACAACCTCAGTGACCAGAGTGCTACGGCTAGCACACTGTCACACCAACACAATGGAGACTGGATCTCAGTGGGAGTGCTAAGTGCTACTAAAATAAAAATACTGATACACCTCTACCCCAATATAGCGTGACCCGATATAACACGAATTCTGATACAACGCGGTAAAGCAGTGCTCTGGGAGGGCAGGGCTGTGCACTCCGGTGGATCAAAGCAAGTTCAATATAACACGGTTTCACCTATAACGCGGTAAGATTTTTTGGCTCCCAAGGACAGCGTTATATCGAGGTAGAGGTGTACTTAATCATTATCAGTTGATGTGGTATTATTCGAATTCATATGCCTTCCTTTCTACTTTTATCCTACTACTGTGAGACAGTTCTTCTTTAGCAAAGTCTGCTATGGCCATCAGCATGCAGATCTAATTTGATTTTTTTCATTGCTGTACTATGATGGGCACAACAGAAAACCCAAGTTAGAGATTCTAATTTTCAAGGTGTGAAGTTGATAGAAATTGATAATGGAGTTATATGTTGTAGTTAACTCTTTTCTCTTTACTCTTCAGTTTATCACAGGATGTGAGGGTGGTTTTTTATGGTTATTGTTGTTGTTTGTTTTTTGGTGGTCAGTTGATTATCCATTGGAAGACAGATCTGTAGATGTGTGAGTTTATGCTTATGACAGCTAATAATTCCAAAATGTAACAGATTATTTAGTATGTATACCTGCACAGATTTTGATTTCCTGGAGATATTTCATCTCATTCTCACACCAGAAACATGTAGTTTAATTGGAGTTGCAATAAATATTTCAAGGATTTTTTTTTTGCCACATCTTGTGAAATTGACACATGAACTAATGATGAATGTAGAATTGTGACTCATTTTTAAATATATGGAAAGAAAGCAAAGTGTACCACTGGTTCTAAAATGGATTACTGTTGTGCTTCAACGCTTTTCGATACTCATTACATTTTTTGTACAGGGTGTTTTTCATGGTAAAAGGTTTTGAATTAGATTGCACTGAAAGCGAAGCCAGGTTCCTCTGTTAAATTAACCATGATCTGTTCAACATGAATATGAACTCTAAATATACAGTAAAAAAGTCTTGCTGTAAATGGAACCAAACATATCTTAGAGAGATGCTATATTGAAAGGTTATTTTCCCCAGCATTTATTTTAAAGTAAATCTTATTCTTCACGTATTTCAATAGGCTTCAGTCTCCAAAACAGGGGCATATTCCATTGAAATGAACAACTAGTCTGTTCTTAAATCTGAGAATTCATTGCTCATCCAAGTGCAAATGGGATGTGCCCGTCCCTAAAACACACTATGCAGGATCACTTATATGGTGTGTACACTCCAGAAGAGTATGTGCCATTTGTAAGTTCTTGTTCAGCTAGAGTGTCTTGATTTAATAACTTAAAATGATGGGGAATCCCGACATTCCTTGGTAAACTATTTCAATAGTTAATTTCCATTACTGTTAAAATTGTTTACCTTACTTTCAGCTCAGAATTGGTTCTAGTCTCTACTTCCGTTCACTGAACCCTGTTATGCCTTTTTGTCTGCTGATAGAGGGTTCTTTAATCTAGGAATTGTATGTATTTTTAGACTGATCAAGTCACCTTTTAACCTTTTCTTTAATAAAATAGACAACTCATTTAAGATTCTCACTGAATGGGGTATGTTTTCCAGACCTTAAATCATTCATTTGGCTCTTCTCTGACTGCTGGGGAGGGATAGCTCAGTGGTTTGAGCATTGGCCTACTAAATCCAGGGTTGTGAGTTCAATCCTTAAGGGGGGGCCATTTAGAGATTGGGGGCAAAAATCTGTCTGGGGATTGATCCTGCTTTGAGCAGTGGCTTGGACTAGATGACTCCTTCCAACCCTGATCTTCTATGATTTAAACGCCTTCTGGAGGGGAAGTGGACAGCACAAGGCAAAGATGCAATAGTCATGGACAATCTAGTTCCCCCCCATATAACTGTGTTTGTAGTTCTCACATATGCGTTCACTTATAATCTTTGCTGAATCCTCAGACATTGACATTGATTCCATCATCATCATCATCATAACCACCACGAGATTGGTGAAGTTAGACACATGAATACAGGGGGCCAAAGCAATTCTGGTGTAAGTACATTAACTGAATTGGAATTTCACCAGAGATTAATGTGGTCCAGCTCCTGAATCTATACTGTTCATTTTTTGGGGAATCCTGGTTAACCCAAGACTGTATTATTCTTATGTTTAGAAACTTGTGAGTTTAAATCTGTTGGAGTTTGCTGGTGCTGGGGGGGGGGGGGGGGAATCAACATCTCGCTTTATTTCTTATTTTTAAGATATAACTATATTCTCACCATCTCATATTCTTTACCATCCAACACCAACATGTATCTGGCAGATTCTTCAAAATTATTCCCTGTAGGAAACAATGCACTGTTCAGCAGAATTCCTTTATTTCACTGGAAGATGTCAGTCTCTTCAGGTTCTTCTGTGCAGGGAAAATCACTTTCAAAGCTTTCTATGGTATCTTTTTTGCAACAAGGAAGCTGCTATTAACTCTTCTGCCATTACCAATATTTATAAAATCACGTGGATCAATAACACTCCATGACGTGGCTAATTTACACATAAGCTTTTGGGCTTGCTCTGTAAAAGAATCTTATCATCCCAGAAGACAAGGATTCTAGTATTGACATGAGTGACCCAACTGGAATGAACTTTTCATCAAGCACTTAAACTTGACATCTCTGTCTTTCCCCAGGGTGTGATGTGGGTAAAAACAACTCTTACCTCTTATTTCCTCTAAATAAAACAAGAATTATATCTATTGTCCAGAAAAGAATTTATCATGTTACGAATGAGCTAGATTATGAGAAGTAAATGTTTGCCATGTAAAGAGATCTTAGAAAATATTCCACTGACCAAGTTTAATCTAGGCAGCGATAGAACTAATTTGACACTCTCCCCTTCCTCTCCCATATTGTTTCCTTGCTCACTCCCAGTAGGAGAATGAAGAAGCTAGCTAAAACCATGTTAGGCCTGCAGGAGGAGAAGACAGGAAAGTACTCAGGGGTCAGGCTTCCCTGTGTAGAGGAAATGACTCCTATATCAGAAATTCCTCAGTACCAGGAAATGCTGCCCATTAGGCACTGTTTGCATGGATTTCAGGTATGATGTTGTAAGCTTGTGAAAAGACACATGCAGCTCATTTTCTCCTGTTTGACAAAATCCATGCAGCCATTTTTGAGATATGTGCACAAACTTGCACAAATAAACCAAAAAAATAGTCATCTCTGGGCTGAGACTATGCACATGAAATATCATCTCCAAAGGAGAACTTCTGAGACTATCAGTGGATGAAAAGAGGAGGCTATAACAAAAGATTAATTTTAACTGTCTCAATAGCTTTCAGTCTGCTGTATGAAATAAACATATAGGATAGTCATACCTCATAAAAGCTCTTAACAGGATAGCAACCTTGTATCAACTCAAAAAATTAAAGAAATTAGTAGAACTGGCCAGAGAAATTATGACAGAACTGAATTCTGTTAAGATACGTGGTTTTATCAAAGTCAAAACACTTCATGAAATCAGGTTGATGGCACTGGATTTTCATTTCAGTCAGAGGGGAGAATTGAACCTAGGGCTCCTACATCCTAGGTGAGTGCTCTAACCTAAAAGTTATAAGGGGGAGATGGCACCACCACCACCTGGCCAGAGTTTGAATGGGACCAGAGCCAGCAGTCAACCTCTGAGCACACATACCAGATTGGGGCCTGCACATGGCATAGGCAGGCAAATGCTTGTTTTCTCCTGGTTTGTGTATTGTTCTAGAGCTTAGGTGGGAGATAGGTATCTGAACACCTACAGTAAGGCAGAAGTTCACGTGCCCAGAGGCAGAAATATAGGTGCCCAGGGAACTTTACCCCCCAAAAGTAGGTGCTGAGTGACTTTAGGTGCCTATAGGATTTGGATGGAGTTCATGAAATGCAAAGGTCCCTAAGTACCTTTGTAACAACGAGGCATCCGGTGGCACCTTAAAGACTAACAGATTTATTTGGGCATAAGCTTTCGAGGGTAAAAAACCCACTTCTTCAGATGCATGGAGTTTTACCCACAAAAGCTTATGCCCAAATAAATCTGTTAGTCTCTAAGGTCCCGCCAGACTCCTCGTTTTTGGGGTTACAGACTAACACAGCTACCCCTCTGATACTAAGTACCTTTGCGGATCTGGCTCTAATCTCTTTCTCAGCTCTCTAGCTGAACAATTGGGATAACACTGCTTTTCTCCCTCCCTTTTTCTCTCTTCTATTTAGATTGTAAACTCTTTCTATTAGGTGCTGTACAAATGCACAGTGAGAGCCAGCCTCGGCCCCAATGTACCCCCAATTTCAATTGCTCCTTTAGACATTATTGTGATGTAAATAAGATTTGAGATTTCACCAAGAACTTGAATTCTGAGATGAGAGTGTTAACACATGCTGTCCCGTCCCTCATTTTGTTTTCTAATGATCAAGAACTTTCTCCCATTGAAGTAAAGAAAAGGAATTTTGCAACAACGTTTCTTGCTCATCAGCTCAAATATAGATACATATTACCTCAGCCTATTAAAAAAATATACAGAATAAAATAGCTACAATAGCTTTTTTGAAATCTGATTTCATTCTTGTCTCTTATTTAGCAATAACTCTTTGAAAATGTTTTAGCAGAATGTAACAAATGGCTTCTTAATTAATAGCCTGTGTCAAAGAAGAGGGCTGTTAAAGCAATAACAAACCCATCATTTAACTATGCTAACAACCATTTTCTAGAGAGTTATTGATCTTATAAACCATATTTAAGTTAATGGGTTATGACAGTAATAATATATATAAAAAATTAGAAGCTAAACTATAGACTGAGTGATAAGTGGTCATGGTATAAACTAATCACTCCCTGTTGGATAACAAATTCTTGTTTTACTATTTTACAGTTTAAATACATGATCATAAATCATATCAATTTTGATTGTTATGTCTTATGTCAGTTGAACAATTATTGTACAACAAAGCCATTTGAGCTGATAGAAGTAGAATTCCACAAATAAACGTGTCACATCAATAGTATTATTGTGAATGTGTAAAGTGATGGATAATAGTGTGACTTAGGTGTCTTATTTACTTTATTTATATAAAAATCTCAACAGAAAGCCAAGAATTCAATAGACACAAGAGTGCAATTTTAAATATAGCCAATGCAACCCAATCACAAGATTCTACTACATATCAATATTTCAATTTCAGGCAAACTGGATTTTTTAAGAGAAAAAAGTTCCAATGAATACAAGATGTAATCACTTACTGTCTGTATGCATAGTTGCATGCACATGCTCCGTATATAATTTTCACACCTTGGGGAGATGAAGTTAAGAGGACATAAGCTCCACTGTAGACAGTGCTAGGTCAATGGAAGAATTCTTCCATCAGCCTAGCTACTGCCTCTTGAGGAGGTGGATCTACTGCAGCACCATAGCTGTACCTCTGTAGCACTTATAGTGTAGATATATCCTTATTTTCACTGAGTAATACTGTGCTCCACGAACAGTCTTAATGAAGACAATGTGAATAATTGTGGAGTATGATGCTACAGACCTTAAGTAAGGTTGGCAGAATTTGGCCCTGAGGCCTCAGTCCTGCTCCCTCTTATGTTAAAGGTGCATAAGAATTTGCTTCAATAGGTACAAAATTAGGCTGCTGGTGAATAGGAAGAATGTGAGGGATAAATGTAGAAGCTCTTACCTATAAAGGCAGAAGAGCATGTGAGTGCTTGATGAACATGCAAGTAAAGTAGCTGCACCTAGGCAGCAATGGCAGGAAGCATCCAAAATTTACAGCCTCCTTTTAAAAACAAAGGCTTTAAGTATTCCCTTTACTTTATGCCTTTCCTAAGCAGAGTAGTCGGATGCTATTTTTAAGACCTATAGATGGGGAGACAGATGATTTCTAAAAGGCATAATAAACTCAGGCAAGAGGAGGGACCTATGCCATTAGATAGACCTTCCAACTTAGTCTTCCTTGGATCCCTTTTCATTGTTGTGGTTATACATTTAACACATAACTAAACTTGACATGCATTCTTGGTTAGTTAGTCATTGCACTGAGCACATAATAAATGCTATGGAACACAGTCTATGCCTTTATCCCAATGTGCGGAACTCTTTAGAAACTCTGGCTACTTACTTTGACTCCAAAGTAAGAGCTCCAGAGAATCATAATTACAAACTGAGCTAAGGGCAGCAGATCTACCATATAAGTAAAAAAAACAAACAAAAGTTCTGCAAAGCTCATCTCAGTTAAAAGTCACTGATTTGGTTTTCACCCCACACCATCCATGAAGGTATTAAGGTGGATGAGAAGGAGCCAGTTAGTGTTATAGGCTGCAGCTGGGGTGAGTCAGGCCTGAGTAATATTCACTAATTGAAGATGAAGGCTGGCTTGTATAAAGCCAGGAAGATGAGAGCAGAAGAGGTTTGCAGGGAGAGGGTCTACAGTCACTCTTTGGGCACAGACCTGGGTAGGAGTAAAACCCCTGGGATCCTGTCCTTGATGGAAGGGGTTTACCCAGAGTAGTTGTGGATAGGGAGCCTGTGGAAGGTAGAGCAGGAAGAAGTAGCAAGGTTTGAAACTGTATGCCTTGGCTGCTGATTATAAGGTCCCTGCTCTGGAACCCAGAGTAGCATGTGGGCCCGGGTTCCCGTACCAGCCACTAGGGAAGTGGTACAGACTGGGAAGTGGGATGGAGGACTGCCTGGGATGGTGCACAGACAGTTGGTCCAGAGGGACCTTGATACCCTGGAAGGGGAAGACTAAATAGTGTCCTAAACAAGTGCTCATTCACAAAGAGAAATCACCCCAAGCCCTGGAGAGTGAGAGTGGCTGTAAGACAAGCAAGCGACAGATGGGGGCACTAGACCAGATGAGATGTGATTCCTGGACCCAGTCACACAAGCAGATGTGCCAATGCTGAGTGAGAAATTTGTTAGTCACTCTTTGCTGATCTGACATCTACATTTTGGCTCTCACTTATTTATTTGGTTTATTTTCTTACTTCTTTAGGAGCTCATACCATATGCTGACAATATAATTTTTAGCTATAGGAACATTTTTAGGATAGAGACAGCTATGTAACTCAATGAGATATTCCAGTCAAATGGATACCAGGGAAAATAGGTCATTTACTAAGGACATAAAGGTTATATGTAATGTTTATATTTGTACAGGGGATACATTCAAACTCAAAGAAGTCCATAATTTCTCTGTTTCAGTTTTTCAAAAAAACCCTTGACTCTAGAGATTCTTATTAATATACCTCTGTATTTGAACATATTCACTACTTTGGATTATTGAAGGTAAAATTATAAATTTGCCCTGAGTTTACTGGTGCTTTGGAAAAAGTCACTCTGTATTTTAACTTTTGTACCTATGCAGATGTTAGAATTTCAGTGATGTTTTCACTTAATGGCTAATAAAGATCTGACATTAAAAAGCGTACTGTGGATTTGTAATCCATGTATAAGCCAAATTCTATTACTGAGAGACAATCCTTTTAGGAATATGTTTTAGAAGAAAATTCCTCCTTATTTAAGCCTAAATCTTCAGTGCATGGGATAAGTTAGAACATTTGGATAAAGTATAAATCCATCAAAGCTGTTTTCTAAGTTTGTCAGTTGTCTTTTTAGTAAAAAGACTGTAAAATGTTTTTACTAAGATCTCAGCAGGAATATATATATTCCTTTAAAAACTTTAAAAACAGCCTTTATATATATATATAAAGGCTGTTTTTAAAGTTTCAGGAGTACAGATACAAAGTTTGCTAGGTTTGGATGTACTTTTTCCCCCAGAAGGAATTACACAAACCTTTAAGGGAATGTTCTTTCTTGATATTTAGAAAAATTGAATGGCATTGCACCCTCTGTAAAGTAAGCAATATATTGATTTGGCTCAGAGTTGATGCTGGGAAATAAACAGGCTTACATCTAAAAATGTCATTAATATTCATAATACAACAGTCCAGTGCTTCAGCTGCATTTCTAAAATAATGAAGCATATTGACAGGCACGCTAATTAAAACACTTAATCTCACAACATAATTGTTTTCTTTACCTCTGTGTGTATTCACAATCCTCTCCTTCCAATTTAGCAAATCAAGTGCTTAGACAATAGTTACTAGAGTTGGTGCTTTAGAACAAAGCTATCCGCTAATGCCACAATACTCTAGGATAATCCTGTCCCTTGTGTATTGTCTATGGATTGTAATAGTTTAACTGGTCCTTATCCAGGATTTGACAGGACATTTCAAGATCTGAGGTCTCTTCTAACTAGCTGTCGCTCAGTCAAGTTTAGACTCTAATGACAGTATTTCTGCCTTTTCACTTTAAAACTTACTAAAATTTTTATTACCTTAGAATAATAGCTCAGTTACACTTTATAATTTCTCTCTCTTTTTCATTACCTGTTGAGTCTGAATATTATAAGAATCTTATTGTGTTACAAAATGTACATACATTTTGCATTGCAATGTAATTCAACAGTTGGGAGATAAGGTGCTGAACACCTCATAAAATTTGGCTGCCATTTATCCCTGGCTGAGTTAGAGAACTCTGGCAATCCAGCCACTAATGCAGGTCTCAGCAATACTTGTAAAACACTTCAGAGGTGACTTTTCAAAGGAGCCTTAACCTTTGTCTACACTGCAGTTGGGAGAGTGCCTCCTGTCCTGGGCAGACAGACACATACTCACTCCGTTTGGGTACTGTGCTACAAAGAGCAGTGTGGCTGTGACAGCAGGAGCTAGCCAGCTGAGTATGGACCCAGCAGGTTGGGTGGGCTTGTACTCAGGTGGTTAGCCTGTGCCACCACATCCATACTGCTATTTTTAACACGCTTGCTCAAGTAGTGCTAGTATGTGTCTGTCTATCTGGGCTGGGAGACATGTTCCCAGCCATAGTATGAACATAATCTCCCTACGGGTAACTTCCTTTGGCATCTCCTGAAAAGCTGCTTTGAAAATCCCAGCCTTCATGCCCATGCACACAAGCATTCCTAACACTTCACAATCCATGTCAGTAACATGATGATTGTACTAACTGTACTTGCAGCGGTTCAGTCCCCTCAGTACTAGAGAGAACAGGAAATGTACAGGGCTTGAAGCCATACTAGATTAGTTGATCATCCCAGATAAGTCCTACAATGGTCCTGCTTGCTCTGTTGTGACACCTCTAAGAAGGCAAAAATTACTGGCTCTGGCTCTTATCAACTTCTTTCCCCCTGTTCTGGGAGAAATCAAGGTCTCATCCCTGCCCGCCTTCCTCTCCCAGTTTGATGCAGTCAATGTGGAGTGCTGAGAATGAGTCGCACCACCTGAAGAGGGGGTACCATTGAACATGCTTCAGGGAGTATTGTGAATCACAAGGCAGAGTTCTTTCCTGAGCTCCCCCAGGGTAGCATGGCCCTGCATAGTCCTAATGTGATAGCTACAATCTTGGCCAGTGCTAGAGATTGAACCAGGGACCTCTAGAGCTAGATACGTGTTTGTAGGACTGAACCAAGTTCCTTATCTTAGGGCTGTAATAGACTCAGATCCTCTGCAGATCAGGAACAGAGGGGGCACACAACACACACTGACTTGATTCTGTCACATGAATAAACCCATATGAAAGTAAGAAAAGGAGATTATCTTTTAAGGGTTACATCTACAAGTAAACTACCTGAAAACATTAACCCTGATGCCATTACAAAATGGGTCCTTCCAGAAGTCTATTGATTTAAAACATTACCTCTGCTTTGGGGTATTGCCAGGCACAGTAATACTTATCATTAGGGGCCACTTGAATGAATTAGATGAATACGTCTATGGACAGGAAATGTGAATCTTTAAACAGTAAAGCATAGGCCTGCAAAACTTTTTCAGCTCTAATGTTTCTTGAGGAGCACACATGTAACATTATGAAATTCCTATTCTCTTTCAAGGTCTTACTGTGAATTCAGGGGAAACCATAGAGTAGAGAGAAATTCTTGCCAGAGTGATTTTTTTTTTAATGACCTGGAGTAATAGCTGAGGCAGCAGCATGATCTTTCCCATTCTGAGCAGTCAATTAAGGAACACTGTATATGTGTGAGAACCTTATGGCAGAACTTGAATGGAAAATACAGATAGTAGAGATGAGATAGTTCGGTAAAATTCTGAGCATCTCCTACTTCAACCACGTCACTAATGAAGAGGTCTGCAACATCATCACCCAATGCTGGGTCATATGAAGACCTCCTGATGACCATGAAGAAGCACAAGCTGAAGTGGTATGGTCATGTAACAAGATCATCTGGCCTATCCAAGATCATCCTCCAAGGGACAGTACAGGGAAAGAGAAGAAGAGGTAGAAGAAGAAATGGATTGACAACATAAAAGAATGGACAGGAATGGACTTCACAGAGACTCGAGCACTGACACACAATCGTCAGGGGTGGAGACAATTGGTTGATTGCTCATCAGTGATGGTGCCCCAATGACCAATGTAGTTATGGGAGTGATGATGATGAGGATGATGATGAGGATGAATATAGACTGAGGTCTTGCCTACAAACCAAAGTTGCACTGCTTTAACAAAAATCATTTTAAAAAACAAAATGTAGTTAAACAGTTTGAGACCCTTTGTGGATCTTCTTGTATCAGTTAAAAACTGACTTATATAAATGTAACAAATTAACTGATACAAGTTAGATAGAAGCCAGGTTTCAATCTGAGTGTCCAAACAGAGTCTTGGGCTGGTCTAACTAAATTTTAAAACACATCTTTCATTAAAGTGTGGTACAGGGTGTTCAGTACAAATGATATATAAAGACACATTGAAGTCAAATTTGTTAGCAACTCAGGTTGACTCCAGCAACTGGGAAGCAACAACCCACAAAAGAGCAAGGTGGCAGCAGACTTTGGAGCAAAGGTGCATTAACTCCGTCTGTGGGGAAAAAAGTGGACAGCGCAACGCAACAACTCACACTGTACCTCAGTGTAAGCAGAGTCTGGATGAGCTCTCCCCTGACATTTAGTGGTGAGCTGTGGAAAAAGACTTCAGAAGCTGATCTTGTTTGCATGGACACACCCACCCTGCCTAGGTGCTCAGCATGATGAGACTGCTTTCCCAAATGATTACTTGTGGCTGGTCTTGGATCCCCAGTCTCCTTGTTATTGGGGGAGGAGTAATAAAGGGTTGTTATCCTTGTTGTGTGAACTGAGAGCAGCAGAACTGTACCTGGCATACACCAATGGAGGGACTCACCCTCAACTGAATAGCACTCACTAGGCAGGGGACATGAGTTCCGAAGCCAAATGAGTTGAGAGAGGGTGGAGGATAGGTATCTGTACCTGAGGGTGTGGGCCCAGTTTAAGGGTCCTAGACTCCAATTGACTCTTCCTCTCTCCATGGGATAATAAAAAGGCTAATTTAGATTCAATTAAGAGTCTTGTTACACGCTGCAGAACTGAAATCACTGATTCCTCGGTCTAAGTATTAGACCTACTTTGAGACAGTGTTTATTGAAAGAGACTGCCCAGTGTGCACCAGCAGTGAGGATCCCCCTCTAACAGCTGAAATCACTGAGAGCTGTGTTAAGTGTGGGGGCCCTGAAGACATCTTGGTGAGCGGGCAGCTGACAGAGTGGTGTGGTGAGCAGCTAGCAGGGTGGCTGGCGGAGAGGCGTGGCAAGTGGCTAGCAGGGCGGCTGGCGGAGAGGTGTGGCAAGCGGCTAGCAGGGCGGCTGTCAGAGAGGCACAACCAGCAGGGCAGCTGGCAGAGAGGCGTGGCAAGCGGCTAGCAGGGCGGCTGTCAGAGAGGCACAACCAGCAGGGCATCTGGCAGAGAGGCTTGGCAAGCAGCCATCAGAGAAGTTGGTGGAGAGGGCCAGAGCAGAGCCCCTCAGAGGTGTGGCAATCAGCTGTTGGGGTGATGAGTGAGTGCCCAAGCAGTGCAGCGTGTAAGGTGCCTCCTTACCCCCCTTACCCCCCCCCCGGAGGCGAACTCTGCGGATGAACCTCTGAACTCTGGGGCTGCACTGGCCAAGGACAGCAACTGTGAGTGGGGTACAGAGAAGGGACAAGCACGTTAAAGGGACTTTTGGGTTGCTGGACTTAAGACCCTGAGGGGAAAAGGACACTGCCCAACTTACTTGGGGGGGTGGGTCTTTTGCTCATACTTTGTGTTATGAGCCCTGTTATGAGCAGTTTTTTCCCAAATTAATGCTGAGTTAATTCCCTCCTTTTATTAAAATTTTTTGCTACACTCAGACTCTGTGTTTGCAAGAGGGGAAGTATTGCATCTTAGGGGCACCCAGGAGGTGGTGTATAATTGTCCCAGGTCACTGGGTGGGGGCTCAAGCCAGTTTTGTGTCTTGTATTGTTGAAAAGGAACCCCCTAGATACTGAACCGGCCCTTGTTGCTGCTGGCTTTACCTGGCAGAAGGATTTCATCATGAGACAAGGCAGCTGGTTGATCACAGACAGATGCTCTGGGCTGACAGGTTGGCCACAACTGTTACTCAGGAGCCTGGCTTATTTCTTTAGCCTGGGACATCAGCCTAGTCTGGTCAGGTCCCTTTGCCAGTCCTTCTCAGGCTGGGCCTTGCTGGATGGCCCATCTCATACTAAGGTGCTAATACTGTACAGTGCAGTTGGTCTCAGGTGAAAGGGCAAGAAAGAAAGGACAGAAGTAGAACAGTATGTGTATATGTTTTGTGGGGGTGAGGGGAACTCATGAAGGAAGGGAAGACAAAGCAGAATCTGATACGTATCAGGCTGGGGTCCATGTTAGTGCAGAGATGGTCAGTCATCCCCACTGGTGTGCTGAGGTCTGGGTTTCATGATATGATCCTTAAAACTCACAAATGAAGGGCAGGATCTCGGAGTGAAAAAGATACCTGCTGGCCTTTCCCCTAAAATCTGCTCCCCACTTGACCCCCCCCACACTCCTTTTTAAGGACCCCAAAAGGGGGTATGATTGGTAGAATACCCCATCCCCTTATTATTCTGTTCACCAATTTGGCCTAGTTTCTGACACAATTTTGGCCCACTAATTTCAGGTTCCATTCTCCTCTTGTTTTACAGACAACACAGCCTTTGGGCAATATCAGTAGACCGTTTTGTCTGGACTAATCTAGACAGTCTTCCTTTTGTAGCTTTTTCCCTATCAACCTTTATTATTATAGGTGATTGGAACACTTTAAAAAAATCTCACCGGCTTTCCAACAGTTGAACTCACAACTGGGATAGGCCTCAGATGTTGCAATAGCCCAGCTGTCCAAGAAGGGACAAAGTACAACATGCCAAAAGGATAGCATGGCTTGTGCAGCCTGGAAAGCTCCAGGAGGGATTGTGGTTAACTGATGCACAATTCCTCCCTGAGCTATCCAGACTTGAGCCCCCTTGCTCAGGACTTTGGTTTAAAGACACAATCTAGTCCTGAGTATCTACTTCCCCAGTTTTGTACATCTAAGGTTATCATTTCATCCTGCATTGCATTGTGGGGCAAATCCTGCTTGTTTTACTCATATAGTCCTACAGACTTCACTGGGGCTATTTGTATAAGAAAGGCACACAGCTGTTAGCCCTGTATGCTTTCTGGGCAATATAATTATTCTTGACAAATATAATATGGCTTATAATAGGTTAAGAAAATCTCCTTCTGAAAATAATGAATTGAGTAGTCTCTAAATGACCCTTCTGGAGCAGGTTGGGAAGCTGAATTATCTTTTGTTCACAGGAATGCTAAAAAGAAGGAATTTAGTGAGGTAAAATCATATATAATATATAGTTGCAATATTATCTATTGTGTGGAAGGAGCCACTCAGTTGAGGAGAATTGCACAAAATCGCTGTGACAAGGACAAGTATGTCAAGGTAATAGGTATTGAAATTTCCCAGGAAACACATTTATTTTGATTCATCTTTACATTATGTTCCCTTGCACATTGTGAGAATTGAAGTACGTGTAAGGCAGGAGATGAGTGTCCTCTCCAGAAATCAAACAATGACCTGTTTCTTCTTTCAGTTACACCTGTGTAAATCAGGAGTGACTCCTGTGACAATTTCCTGCAATTCCCCCGGATAAACCTTATTGAATTAAGTTTAAGTATCTTGGGAGTTCATTGTATTCAAAATGCAAATATTTGTGTATTATTGTGAGATTGGATGTAACATCTCTAGGGGAGAGATCTGACTAATGTAAACCCTGGAAAGTGTTATGAGCTTCAAAGGACTATTTGAAATCATGTGAACTCTTAAAGTTATATGTGGGTTTCCCAGGACATCCCTAGGGGGAGTTGTATGAAAATGTAACCCTCCTCTCTTGCCCCTCACCCCATATTATGCAAGAGCTCAGCCATTTGAAGCTTTGACCTGAGGAGGTAAGCTTTGTCTGCTGATCACCGGGTACATGAAGACAAGCTGCGAGGCCCAAACTGTATAAAGGAATGACTTGCAGATTCATGGGTGTGCTTGGTGTGAGCTAGGTGGCTATGAATTTGTAACCACAGGAAAACCCCTGTGCAAGGTTTGAAGGACTGTTGACCTGCAACGGCCCTTGTTGGAATTGGAGTGAACTCTGGTAAGCTTATTAGCATGCATGCAGGTTCTTTTATTGATTTGAATATGGCAATGTCTACACTACCCACCCCTGGCCATGGCGTGTAGTGTAAGCGTAGCACACGGTGTCCACACTGCGGTGTGTAGCTACACATGTCAGTGAAAGGCTGTGGCAGAGGGGAAAGGCTTCAGCAGCTCCCTGCTACTAGAGCTTTTCACTGCAGCAAGAAAAGACTGGCAGCAGGAAGGCAGTCGGAAAGGCTCAGCCTTTTCCCCACTGACAGAGTCTTTCCTTGCAGCTAGAATCTTCCCCTGTGGTGGGCAAGGGCTCCAGCAGCAGAGAGGCAGCAGGATATTACACAGAGGACACCTACCAGATTGGGCTCCTCTAGCAAGTTCACATAACACAGGACTCACCTGAGAGGTGGCAGATCCCTGTTCAAATTCCTTCTCTCCCTCACAAGATGGGGGGACCTGAATTGGGAGTCTCCCACTTCCCAGGGGAGTACCCTAACTGCTCATCTTAAGAGATGTCCTCCTTCTTCTCCCAGGCCACTTTTTTTGGGGGGGGGAGGGGGGACACCTGAGGCAGCCAAATGCCTATCTTCCCCTGGTTCATGTATCGTTAGCAGATAGCACACATCCCTTTCACCAACATCTCCCAGTGGCTAATTTAGGCAACCTCCTGTCTAGAATGCTGGCTTTTGTGGATTGCTTTCCAAGCTCCTGTCTCTCCTCATTCATTGTCTGAGGAGCCCAGGTGCCTAACTCAGGCTTTGAGGATTGCAGTGTTGTTCCTGTAACCTTTTTTAGGCCCCAGGACACTCAGCATTGCAACACCTAAGTCTCTTCAAGGACCCCACCCCATGACGTCTGTGACAGAACAGGAATTGAATTCAGATCTCCCAAGTCACATACTCATGCAATAAATATCCTTCCTATCAATGGGGTGTATATCCTGTCCCAGATATCATCAAATCTAAGGGTATGTCTACACTACGAGAGTAGTTCGATTTTAGTTAAATCGAATATGTGGAATCGATATTACAAAGTCGAACGTGTGTGTCCACACTAAGGACAGTAATTCGACTTTGTCAGTCCACACTAACGGGGCAAGCGTCGACATTGGAAGCGGTGCACTGTGGGCAGCTCCCGCAGTCCCCGCTGCCCATTGGAATTCTGGGTCGAGCCGCCATTGCCTTCTGGGTAAAAAAATGTGTCGAGGGTGGTTTTGGGTAACTGTCGTCATCCAACCGTCACTCCCGCCCTCCCTCCCTGAAAGCGCCGGCGGGAAATCAGTTCGCGCACTTTTCTGGTCAGTGACAGCGCGGACGCCACAGCACTGCGAGCATGGATCCCGCTGCGACCATCGCTGCAGTTGTGGCCGTTGTCAACGCATCGCAGCTCATCATCGACCTTTCACTGAGGCAGATAGAGAGAAATCAGGCGAGGAGGCTACGGCACCGGGGTGAGGACCTGAACTCCGAGAGTAGCACACGCCTGTCTGAAACCACGACACCCAGTGCCGAGGACATCACGGTGGCAATGGGTCTTGTGGATACTGTGGAACGGCGATTCTGGGCCCGTGAAACAAGCACGGACTGGTGGGACCGCATAGTGCTTCAGGTCTGGGATGAATCCCAGTGGCTGCGAAACTTTCGCATGCGGAAGGGGACTTTCCTCGAACTTTGTGAGTTGCTGTCCCCTGCCCTGAAGCGCAAGGACACCCGGATGCGAGCAGCCCTGACTGTCCAGAAGCGAGTGGCCATAGCCCTCTGGAAGCTTGCAACGCCGGACAGCTACCGGTCAGTCGCGAACCAGTTTGGCGTGGGCAAGTCTACCGTGGGGGTTGTTGTCATGCAAGTAGCCAAGGCAATCGTGAAGGTACTGCTGTCAAAGGTAGTGACCCTGGGAAACGCGCAGGCCATCATAGATGGCTTCGCCGCGATGGGATTCCCAAACTGCGGTGGGGCTATAGATGGGACTCACATCCCTATCCTGGGACCGGACCACCAGGCCAGCCAGTACATCAACCGAAAGGGCTACTTTTCAATGGTGCTGCAAGCACTGGTGGACCATAAGGGACGTTTTACTAACATCAACGTTGGATGGCCGGGCAAGGTTCATGACGCTCGCGTGTTCAGGAACTCTGGTCTGTTTAGAAGGCTGCAGGAAGGTATTTACTTCCCGGACCACAAAATAACTCTTGGGGATGTGGAGATGCCTACAGTGATCCTCGGGGACCCAGCATACCCGCTAATGTCCTGGCTCATGAAGCCCTATACTGGCGCCCTGGACACAGAAAAAGAACTGTTCAACTACCGGCTGAGCAAGTGCAGAATGGTGGTGGAGTGTGCTTTTGGCCGTCTCAAGGGGAGATGGAGAAGCTTACTGACTCGCTGTGATCTCAGCGAAACCAATATCCCCATTGTTATTGCAGCTTGCTGTGTGCTCCACAATCTCTGTGAGAGCAAGGGGGAGACCTTTATGGTGGGGTGGGAGGTTGAGGCAAATCGCCTGGCTGCTGATTACTCCCAGCCAGACAGCCGGGAGATTAGAAGAGCCCAGCGGGATGCACTGTGCATCCGGGAGGCTTTGAAAGACAGTTTCCAGACTGAGCAGGGTCACCAGTGAATTTTAAGTTTGTGGACTCAGAACCTGAACTTGCCACCGTTTCTTTACCCAGTTACCGTTGACTATCCTCTCCCGTTACATACCCCCTTCACCCCCTTCCCAAAAAATAAAATCTGTTCTGTTTTGTTAATGAACACCGTTGTCTTTACTACTGTTTTCACGGGAATGTTTTAAACCTGGGACGCAGACTGTGGCGGGGTGCGGGTTTAGTGTTGTGATGCAAATGATGCTTCTAAACTCCAGGAATGACGGGTTCCGCAGTGGTGGACTGGTTGTTTCAACAGAGCCTGCCAGCCCTCCTGGGCGGGACAGCGTGTATGTGTCGGCTATGTGACTGTCTGGCAGGGGGAGGAGGGTTACAGCTCCCCTGCTGCGGGGCTCTGTGATGCATTAGATCTGTAACTGCCCTCCCCCGCCACAAAGTCACAGAGCAACCCCCCCCCCCACAGAACATGAAAACCACCTCCCAGATTGAACAGGGTCACTAGTCACTGCACTGGGTATGTGTCCTGATCCTGGACCTGACCCCGCCTCTGTACCCTGGTAAAGGTGACTGTCCTGTCCAATTACCATGCCCCTTCCCCTCGTTCAGACAGACTCTCCTCCAAAATAAAATCATGGAAACAGTAATTAACAGAAACGAATATTTTATTATGAACCAGACATGAAACGTGGGGGTTGAAACTTGCACGGGGGCTTCTGTGAGGTGTGTAGGAAAGGACTTTTAAAATTTTGGGGAATGAGAGCCTTCTAGTGCTAGAGCAGTCTGCAGGGGTTGACTGAAAGTTTTAACGGCCCTTGCCGCCCCTCCTTCTTTGTACTTTGGGTGAGGGGGGTGTGGGACTTGGTGGCGGGGGAGGGCGGTTAGAGATAGACTGCAGCGGGGCTCTGTCCTCCTGCCTCCGGTCTTGCAGAACATCCACAAGGCGCCGGAGCGTGTCCGTTTGCTCCCTCAGAAGTCCAAGCAGCTTTTCAGTAGCCTGCTGGTCCTCCTGACGCCACCTCTCCTCCCGTTCCATGACTGCTCGGTGCATTTGGGACAAGTTCTCCCTCCACTGTGTCTGCTGGGCTGCCTGGGCTCGGGAGCAGCTCATTAGTTCTGAGAACATGTCCTCCCGCATCTTCTTCTTCCTCCTCCTAATCTGCGCTAGCCTCTGGGAGTGTGCTGACAGGCTGGGTTGGGAGACAGTCGCAGATGTGTCTGTGTGAATGGGAAAAATGGAGTGAATTCCTGAGACAGATAAATGAAGTTGTGTACAAAGAACCTAGTCTTTCTCTGTGAACAAGACCATGCACTGCACCTCTCACATGCGCACTCAGGACAAGGTCGAATTTTCGGCCATCGCCTTCAGTGCCTGGGGTCCTGCAGTGGTCTTGCAGTTATCTGAGAAGCGTGGCAGGACACCTGAACTTCTGTAGCGTGCAATCATGGTAAGCCGTAGACTTCTGGCTGCTTAAAACTGTACTAGTAGCACTGGCCTCCTTTCACATTGAAAGCAATGCCAGTCTCTGCTGCCAGCAATCAGGACAGCATGAACTATGCCCCTGTCCCACCCCCTCGCGGCTGTTCCAGGGAAAGATCCCTGTATGCTGCCCCTCTCCCTCCACCGCGTGGCTGTAAAGCAGTCCCAATACTAACATTCCCCTCCCTAATTCAAAGCAGGGCGTAATGAGCGACATCACCCTGCTGAGGATCTCGGAGTCCCAGAGGGAAAGGATGTTTCGAGAAAGCCTTCAGAAACCAGGGCCGTTTGCCGCTATGCTCTGCAGGGCAATGATACCAGAGTATCTGATGGTGTCGTGGCGCGGTAACGTGTCCTACCACGGAGGGCCCACTAAGATCGCCCTACCCAGGAACCTGATGAACAGGCTGGAAATGTACCTTCATGAGACCTACGAGGAGTTCTCCTATGAGGATTTCGCCTCCATCCCCGGCCATATTGACCGGATTTTCGCGTAGGTGCACTGGGACTAAAGAGTGGAGCATCTTGGGCAGCATAATCATGACTTACCGGACATTGTAAAAAAAATTTTAAATACTTGGGACTAAATTGTGAAGAGCCTAAGGCAGACAAATCATGAAAAACCCTTTGTTACTATTGTAAATATTCCAGTTTTTTTGCAGATAATTGTTTACATGTTTAAGCACTTTAATAAACAGCCATTGTTAATATTATAAATATTTCAGTTCTTGTAAAAATAAATGTTTAGATATTTAAAGCACTTACTGCTTGATCCTTCCCCTGATTCTGTCTCCGGGGTAAGGGATGGGGACGGTTGGTAGGGGATCTCGGTAAGGGTGATGAAGAGATCCTGGCTGTCGGGGAAATCAGCGGTGCCAGCGCTGTCGACTGCCTCGTCCTCCTCATCTCCTTCTTCATCTTCCCCGTCCGCTAACATGTCCGACGAGGAACCTGCCGCGGACAATATCCCATCCTCAGAGTCCACGGTCAGTGGTGGGGTAGTGGTGGCGGACGCACCTAGGATGGAATGCAGTGCCTCGTAGAAACGGGATGTGTGGGGATGGGATCCGGAGCGTCCGTTTGCCTCTTTGGTTTTTTGGTAGCCTTGTCTCAGCTCCTTGATTTTCACGCGGCACTGCGTTGCATCCCGGCTGTATCCTCTCTCTGCCATGGCTTTAGAGATCTTCTCGTAGATCTTTGCATTCCGTCTTTTGGAGCGCAGCTCTGAAAGCACGGACTCATCGCCCCACACAGCGATGAGATCCAAGACTTCCCGATCAGTCCATGCTGGGGCCCTCCTTCTATTAGATTGCACGGCCATCTCTGCTGGAGAGCTCTGCATCGTTGCCAGTGCTGCTGAGCTCGCCACGCTGTCCAAACAGGGAATGAGATTCAAACTGCCCAGACAGGAAAAGGAATTCAAATTTTCCCGGGGCTTTTCCTGTGTGGCTGATCAGAGCATCCGAGCTCGGACTGCTGTCCAGAGCATCAACAGAGTGGTGCACTGTGGGATAGCTCCCGGAGCTATTACCGTCGATTTCCATCCACACCTAGCCTAATTCGATATGGCCATTTCGAATTTAGCGCTACTCCTCTCGTTTTGGAGGAGTACAGATGTCGAATTTAAGAGAGCTCTATGTCGAACTAAATAGCTTCGTGGTGTGGACGGGTGCAGGGTTAATTCGATTTAACGGCGCTAAATTCGACATAAACTCCTAGTGTAGACCAGGCCTAAGTGTAGCTAAAAACATCATATAATCATGCACTTTATTGATTTTTATTCAGTAACATGGGATGAGACCCCTTTGCAATGGAAGATGGGGAGTGGTGTAGTACTTTGTTCTGAGACAGGACATAGAATTCAAAGTTGATTAGAGTTATTGCTATCAGGAAGAAATCTGGTGGCTGAGATTTTACAGATGCTTAAACATCAGGTACTTTATATCATAGTAGTGTGATTGTAATAGGAATATATATAATATGAGAAATAAAGGCAACTATGAAATACGGGTCACTGTATTGTGTATTTGAGATGTTGGCTAAGCTGGTTGGAGCCTGCAATTTCAGCCAAAGTATTATTTCTTATGATGCTTATCTTGGTAAAAAAGCTGATCTCTGATTAAACCCAGTATATGAGTGACTATGAAATCCCCCCTGATTCTGGTTACCAAAACCAGAGAGTGGCATCTCTGATCTATTCACATAAACTCATAGAAGATCATACTTAGAAGTCAAAGGTTAGTCATATGTCAGCAATGTGCCTTTCAATAATCCCATCCAAAGCCAGATCCACATGCAGAGATCTGCAAAAACAAAAGGGCTAAATGTAGCACTGGAGTAAGCTGGCATATTGCTGACTATTTCAATGGAGTTAAAGTAGGGTGACCAAACGTCCCGATTTTATCGGGACTGTCCCGATATTTCCTTGTTTGTCCCGCGTCCCGACCAATGTTAGGTCGGAATACTGGACAAACAAGCAAATACTCCGGAGCCCGGAAGTGCTCGTGCCCCCCCCGACTCCACCCCCTCCTTCCCCCATTGGCTCCCTCCCCGAATCCCTGCCTCTTCCCCAGGCTCACCATTCCTCCTCCCTCCAGCGCTTGTGGAGGGAGGCCTGGGAGACGCAGGGGAAGCGCGGGGCCAGGCCGGACTCTCACTCACCCTGGCCCCACGGGGGGGAGGAAGTGGCTGATGGCCAAGCTCAGCGGCTGCGGCTCTGGCGCCCGGGCCGGAACCCCCCGAGCCTGGGCCTGCTGCGGGGACCCAGCAGCGTGCACGCTGCGCCCAGCCCCTGGCCAGTCGCGTCTGGGCTGCTGCCCAGCTGGTGCAATCCTGCGGTGGCCCCGGGGCGGAGGCATCGGCAGCCCAGCCCCGTTCGTTCCCCTGCAGGAACCGAGCGGGACGGGGGGGCTGGGGCCTGCTGCCCCCACTCCGGGGCTGCCCGCGGGATTGTACCAGCTGGGCAGCAGCCCAGACGCGACTGGCCAGGGGCTGGGCGCAGCGTGTGCGCTGCTGGGTCCCCGCAGCAGGCCCAGGCTCGGGGGGTTCGGGGGCGCCAGAGCCGCAGCCACCGAGCTTGGCCATCGGCCGCTTCCTCCCCCCGCGGCAGTGGGAGCTGCAGCAGCGGCTGCTCCCAAGTCCCACTGCCCGGGGGGGAGAACAGCCGCCGCCTGGCCCCGCGGGCTGCCCCCTTCCTCTCCCTACCGCCCGACTGAGTCCTGCCTGCACTTGGGGCCAGGCCGGACTCTCACTCACCCCAGCCCCGCGCTTCCCCTGCGTCTCCCGGGCCTGCCTCCAGTGCTTGTGGAGGAAGGGGGGGGGGGTGGTTTTTTTTTTTGCCCTGCCCCCTCCCGCCACGCCCCTCTTCCCCCCCCCCCTGCGTCCCGATATTTGACTTGGGTGATCTGGTCACCCTAAGTTAAAGCCACTTATACCATGGCTAAGTGTGGCCCGAAAAGAGGGGCATGTGGGGCAAAATGTTCTGCCCTCAGAGCTATCATTATGAATTGTTTGGTTTTTTTTCAAATAAAGGAGCCTTAAGAGTACAGAGTAAATGGAGCTGTACAAAGAGTATTGCACATACAATGTTATTATCCAGTTTTACCTTTTTGTTGATGCTGTGGGGAGTGGGGGTCTCAGAGCCCAGACTCCAGCCTAAGCCTGAACATCTACACTGCAATTAAACAGCCCCTTAGCCCGAGCCCCATGAGTGTAAATCAGCTGATATAGGCCAGCTCTGGATGATAATTTCAGATTAGACACCCCCAGATGCCCTTAATATGTAATTTACAACCCCACCCCCAACATTACCTCTAATACTGGCACATTGAGCATTAGTGTAAGGGAGTCTACACTTGTGTAATTCATCTGCTGAAAAGTCAAAAGACGGGAGTATAGTAAGAAAAGCAATGAGGCAGAGGGTGCAGTTTGTGCATAAAATTAGGCCACCCAGTAGATGACATTGATTTTAATCTTTGTTTAATTCATAGTTTATATGGACATAGAAATAATGTTCAAATTGAATTACAAAAATAAAGTATGTGTTATTGTATGTTCTCTTGAAATCAGTTCTTTAAAGAAAACACCTTACACTAGGAACAATAAAAAGTGAAAGTTACACCTTAAATGGGACAACACAGAAGCTTAATTTATATCACAAAAGCATGTCTTCAGACAATCGCCTTGGAGATTAAGGGGGGAGCAAAGTTAAACTGAGGAGCAACTCTATTGGGGATACCTCAGCCACAGCACTCTTGGAGAAATACACTGTAAAAAGAGTACAAGGGAAAAAAGTATTTTCTTAAAAGCAATTCTAACAATCAGGAGAGAAGTAGGATGGCCCAGTGCAAGTCTGAGACTCAGGCAATCCAGGTTTAGTTCCCTGCTCTTCCACAGATACCATGTGTCACCTTGAGCAGGTCATCTCACTGTGCCTCAATTCTCCACCTGTAAAATATACCACCCCGTGGGTGTTGTGAGGACACATACATTAAAGATTGTCAGGTACTTGGATACTGCAGTGATGAAGAGCAAAAAGTACTTCTAAAAAGGATTCTAAGTTAGAATCCTGAACTGGTTTAGGAAAAAAACAACGGATGTTGATCGGAGACAAGCTGTTACCATGACGAAGGTGGGGAGGCAGACGTGTAACATCTTTATGGGGGATACTCAAAATGGGCAGAACAAAATAACCTGCAAAGTGTAATTCCTGGAGGATGACCAGCAACACCTGACAGCAGGTAACCAATAACACCCATCTGGAGATTTTCAGTTGTCTCTCTCAAAGCTCCTGCTGTACCAGAGCAATTAGAGAAGAATGCAGTAAGATAGGGAAAGGTGTCTTTCTTCCCCATTGTGACTTTATCAATGGCATCTGTCTAAATTAACTTTTGTGCAGCAACTTTACCTCAAAAAAATCTAGGACTCAGATGGTTTTATGAATAACAAGATTTATTCAGGATAGGAGTGGAGAGGGCATCATTGTAAGAGAAATGAGATGCATGATACAAATGGGGTCTGATTCTCCTCTGGCTGGCCCATTGTCTAATCATTCACACTTATGCAAAGTAGCTATAAAACACTACCATTCTGATCCAGTAGTGGTTTACACTCACTTTCCAGAACTATGAAAGAATATTCAAGGTGCAAGGAACGCATGCCGGGAGAAAATAGTACATTATCCTGTAGCATTTTAATAAGGCAACGGTAAATAATGAAGGCCAAGTCACTGATTCAGTGCAATTTGGATTGCTTGATAAACTGGGTGCAAGTGGACAGTATGCATTCTAATACAGCTAAATGTAAATGTATACATCTAGCAAGAAAGAATGTAGGCCATACTTACAGGATGGGGGACTCTATCCTGGAAAGCAGTGATTCTGAACAAGATTTTGAGGTTGTAGTGGGTAATCAGCTGAACATGAACTTCCAGTGTGATATTGTAGTCCAAAGGGCTAATGCAGTCCTTGGATGTATAAACAGTAGAAACTATCATAGAAGTAGAGATTTTATTTTACTTCTGCTACGACCACTGCTAGAATGCTGTGTTTAGTTCTGGTGCCCACAATTCAAGAAGCATGTTGATAAATTGGAGAGGGTTCAGAGAAGAGCCACAAGAATGATTAAAGGTTTAGAAAACTAGCCTTAAAGACCTGAGGAGCTTAATCTGTTTGGTTTAACAAAGAGAAGATTAAAGGGTTATACATTAAAATCAAGTAAGTACCTACATGGGGAACAAATGTTTAAAAACAGGCTCTTCACCCAGCAGAGAAACACCATGCAATGGCTTGAAGCTGAAGCAAGACAAATGAGATTGGAAATGAGGCATATTTTTTTAATGGAGAGATGAATTAAAATTGGAACAATTTACCAAGGGTCATGGTAGAGTTTCTATCACACACAATTTTGCAATTAATATTGGATGTGTTTCTAAAAGATATGCTATAGGCCAGGGGTCGGCAACCTGCGGCACGTGTGCCAAAGATGGCACACGAGCCGATTTTTGATGGCACACTGCTGCCTGCCGGGGTCCTGGCCCCACTCAGGTCTCCCTCCCACCAATTTCTCCTGCAGGGGCAGGAGGCAAAAGCTTTGTCATGCCGGCAGCCAAGCTCCCCCCTCCCCCGCTTCTTCCCCCAGCATGGTGCTTTCCTGCCCCTCCCCCTCCCCCTCCCTGCCGCCGATCAGCTGATCGCCCTTGTGAGGGGGAGGGGGAGGGGGAGCCGAGCCTCAGCGTGCTCGCTGCTCTTGGGAGGAGGCAGAGAAGAGGTGGGGACGGGGCCCTGGGGAAAGGGGTGGGAACGGGGCATATCCCCTCCAGCCCCCTGCTGTGAGCACCCCCATGAGCCAAGCACCCCAGCCCTCTGCCCTGACCCCTGAACCCCACACACACCCAGTCTTCTGCCCTGACCCATGAACCCCCCCGCACACACACACAGCCTTCAGCCCTGACCCCTGCATCCCCTCCATACACACCCAGCCTTCTGCCCTGACCCATGAACCCCCTCCACACACCCAGCCCTCTGCCTTGACCCCTGAACCCCCACACACACCCAGCCCTCTGCCCTGACCCCTGCACCCCCACACACACACCCAGCCTTCTGCCCTGACCCCTGCACCCCCTCCACACACCCAGCCCTCTTCCCTGACTTCTGCACCCCCTCACACACCTCCAGCCCCCATTCTGACTCCTGCACCCCCCCCACATACCCAGCCCCCCCACGCCCCATGCCCTGACTCTTGCACCCCCCCACATCCCTACCCCCACCCTGAGCACCAAATGGGAGCTCCTGCACCCTCACCCCCACACATTCCCACCTGCACCCCCAGTCTGGGGTCCCGGCTGCCGGCCCCTTGCCAGACGGGGTCCCGCAGGCCCCGCTCAGCCCGCTGCCGAACTAGGTGAACAGAACCCTGGGCCTGCAGCGGGCTGAGTGGGCCTGTGGCGTAAGATCAGCATTTTAAATTAAGCTTCTTAAACATTTTGAAAACCTTGTTTACTTTACATACAACAATAGTTTAGTTATATATTATAGACTTATAGAGAGAGACCTTCTAAAAAAACGTTTAAACGTATTACCGGCACGCGAAACCTTACGTTAAAGTGAATAAGTGAAGACTCGGCACACCACTTCTGAAAGGTTGCCAACCCCTGCTCTAGGCATTATTTTGGGGAAGTTCTATGGCCTGTCTTATATAGGAAGTCAGACTAAATTATCACAATGGTCCGTCCTGGCTTTTGATTCATAGAGTCATGGATTCTAAAAAATGCCACCCTCTGCAGTCAGGAGGGGCACAGGGAAATCCAGTTTACTGCAAGGAGTGGTAGCAATGTATAAATTACACCCTACTCTAGTTTACACATTCTTCCTGCTGCTCCACATTTAAATTACACCAGCTTAAATTCCTTACATTAACTTCTATGTCTACACCTAAACTGCTGCAGAGGCACAGCTGTGCCACTGTAGCAATTCAGTATGGACACTCACTGTAGTTAATCCACCTTCCCGAGGGGGAGTAGCTAGGTCAATGGAAGAATTCTTCTGTCAACCTCGAGCTGTCTACACCAGGGATTAGGTTGGCATAGTTACGTCTCTCAAGGGTTTTCACATGCCAATGTCTACACTGGGAATTTATCAGCCTTATAAGAATGGAGTCTAAAATATATCTCCCATCACCTTTGAATTTGGAGCGTACATATCTGAATATGTAACTGATCTTTGGAGTTTTTAGGGGCTAGTTTTATGGATTGAATTTCTCACCATTATAACATATTTTTAGATTGTGACACATGCAAATTGTATGAACTTCGCAAATTCTTACTTCTGGCTGAGTTATTGCAAGATATTGCTTTTTTGCAGAAAACAATACCATAGCAAAATTAACCTGAAGTGGAGCACATTAATGATGCAGCTTTATCAGTTGATAAACACCCCATTAATATTGTCATCAAGATACCTATGCTTCCCAGATATCTATATAAAGCATAGGCTGATAGCCTTGCTAAAATAAATTAGTTTTTCATGAATCTCTGATCAATTTGGATTAGGAGTTTGATTTACTAACATGAATGCATTTACACTTATTTACTGAGCTCCATAATCCTTGAAACTGAAATGAGTGTTGTAGCCTTCTGCCAGCAGAAACAATTTAAAGCTTCCTATTTAGCAGAACACTTAAACACAAGAAAAGGTTCCCAAGGGTTATACTGTGTTCCACTTCAACAGATATATTCATCTACAGCCCTGCCCATTAAGAAAACAGAGTCAGGGAGGCTATGATTTATTTTAAAGAATTATACCTTAGTGTCAGATTATGATTCCAGTGCTGTGACTGTATCCTACTTCTCTCCCACAGCAGCTCCAAAATAAAAACACACAGAACAACTTTGGTCTGTTTTCCTAGTTTGTTAATGTCTCTCTTCAGAAATTAGATCCTGATTTTCACTTTTCTGCATGTAAAAATGTGCCTCAACCATTCAGTGAAATTTAAGCACTGAATTTAAATGTATATACCTAACAAAAATTGGAACTTTTGGCGCCTTGGACCATTAATTTTATTTTTAACATTTATACTCCAAGTCCTGTAATTTTTTTCCCTCCTGCCTTAATAAACATAAGAAAACAAAGAAAGAGGAAGTGGGACCGCTGAAGAATGTAGATGGAGTGGAGATTAACGATAATCTAGGCATGGCACAATATCTAAATGAATATTTTGCATCGGTCTTTAATAAGGCTAATGAAGGGCTTAGAAATAGAGGGAGCAGGACAGAGGGGAATAAAGGAGGGGGGGTTGACATTACCGTATCGGAGGTGGAAGCCAAACTTGACCAGCTAAACGGGACTAAATCGGGCGGACCGGATGATCTTCATCCTAGAATATTGAAGGAACTGGCACGAGAAATTGCAAGCCCCTTAGTGATAATTTTTAATGAATCTGTAAACTCGGGGGTGGTACTGTTGGACTGGAAAATAGCTAATGTGGTTCCTATTTTCAAGAAGGGGGGAAAAAGTGACCCGGGTAACTACAGGCCTGTTAGTTTAACATCTGTAGTATGCAAGGTCTTGGAAAAAATTTTGAAGGAGAAAGTAGTTAAGGACCTTGAGGTGAATGGCAATTGGGACAAATTACAACATGGGTTTACAAAAGGCAGATCGTGCCAAACCAACCTGATCTCCTTCTTTGAGAAAGTAACAGACCTTCTAGATAAAGGAAATGCGGTGGATCTAATATACCTCGATTTTAGTAAAGCGTTTGATACTGTACCGCATGAGGAATTATTGGTTAAATTGGAAAAAATGGGGATCGATATGAAAATCCAGAGGTGGATAAAGAACTGGTTAAAGGGTAGACTGCAGCGGGTAGTACTGAAAGGTGAACTGTCAGGTTGGAGGGAGGTCACCAGTGGGGTTCCTCAAGGTTCGGTCTTGGGTCCGATTTTATTTAATCTATTTATTACTGACCTCGGAACCGAATGTAGGAGTGGGCTGATAAAGTTTGCGGATGACACAAAGTTGGGAGGTATTGCCAATTCGGAGAAGGATCGGGATATTCTGCAGGGAGACTTGGATGACCTTGTAAATTGGAGTAATAATAATAGGATGAGATTTAATAGTGAGAAGTGTAAGGTGATGCATTTAGGGATGACTAACAAGAATTTTAGTTATAAGCTGGGGACGCATAGGTTGGAAGTGACGGAGGAGGAGAAGGACCTTGGAGTCCTGGTTGATCGCAGGATGACTATGAGTCGGCAATGTGACGTGGCTGTGAAAAAAGCTAATGCGATCTTGGGATGCATTAGGCGAGGTATTTCTAGTAGGGACAAGGAGGTGCTGCTTCCGTTATACAAGGCGCTGGTGAGACCTCATTTGGAGTACTGTGTGCAGTTCTGGTCTCCTATGTTTAAAAAGGATGAACTCAAACTGGAACGGGTACAGAGAAGGGCCACTAGGATGATCCGAGGAATGGAAAACCTTTCCTATGAAAGGAGACTCGAGGAGCTCGGTTTGTTTAGCCTAACCAAAAGAAGGCTGAGGGGGGATATGATTGCTCTCTTTAAATATATCAGAGGGATAAATACCAGGGAGGGAGAGGAATTATTTCAGCTCAGTACTAATGTGGACACGAGAACAAATGGATATAAACTGGCTGTGGGGAAGTTTAGGCTTGAAATTAGACGAAGGTTTCTAACCGTCAGAGGGGTGAAATTTTGGAACAGCCTTCCGAGGGAAACGGTGGGGGCAAAAGACCTCCCTGGCTTCAAGATTAGGCTAGATAAGTTCATGGAGGGAATGGTTTGATGGGATAACATGATTTTAGTCAATTAGGCAATAACGTGCCATCGCTGGTAAAATGAGGGTCCGGCTGGAGATTCTTGCCTGTATGCTCAGGGTTCTACTGATCGCCATATTTGGGGTCGGGAAGGAATTTTCCTCCAGGGTAGATTGGCAGAGGCCCTGGAGGTTTTTCGCCTTCCTCCGCAGCATAGGGCAGGGGTCGCAAGCTGGAGGATTCTCTGCGACTTGAAGTCTTTAAATCACGATCTGGAGACTTCAACAGCTGAGTTAAGGGAAAGTGGGTGGGTCAGCTTTTGTGGCCTGCATCATGCGAGAGGTCAGACTAGATGACCATAATGGTCCCTTCTGACCTTAAAGTCTATGAGTTTTGGTGTTTTACTGTCACAGATATTACTATTTTTTTCTGTAGCATCTGCATGGAACTTTTAGCAAGAAACAGTGTTGTATGGTATTTAAGTAGTATCAGGCGCATTATTTTTTTCAAAGGAAGAAATGTTTTTATTTAAAAAAAAAATGAAAAGCCCAATCTGATGTTAAGAAGTCTTTATACTTAAATCATATAAGGAACAATGTTTATGTCTTAGAAATAAGTATCTTTTGTAGGTAACTCAATGACAAAACAAAGACATAACAGCAGAAGTTTTGTTGTGAGTATATATTACACTCCAAAACTTGACCATTATTTCAGTTACATTAGCACAAAAGAAGAATCAGTTATTTACAGCATGAAAATAAAACACAGAATGGATTCCTTGTGTCATGATGCAAAGTTCTCCTGCTCCTGCTTTCATGGACTTTCTAGTGAGGTCATTTTGTTGAGGTGATTGAAGTGAGTAATTTATCATGGATGGGTTCCAAAAGAGGCCACAGCAATTATTTGAGGGGTTGTTAAAATGGCTGAAATCCTTCTCTTCTGTTCTAAGAAATCTTCATCAAAACTAAATTTGCAAGACCAATTTGGGGCTTACACAGGTGTATATGAATTTGTCCCATGGCTTGTTTAGAACATTTTTCAGTTATAGTAAATTCTTATGTTTGCTTGTGCTCTCTCTCAAATTATTTGCATTACATTTTACTAGAGCAGTATTTAGGCTGTACTGTGTAGCAGGATACATGTAGTGTGAGCAACTGTACAGTATGGTGCATGCTATGAAACTAAAGACAGCATAAAGTGTAGCCTAATGTGCATATGCTCTAAATTGATATTCCCTCTGTTGCAATTATAGTCACAGTGTTACTTAAACCTGTAAGCTGCAGGTTCTCAGTACCACAACTAACAGATGAAAGTGTGATTAGCAGCAAATCAAGGCCAATTGAATTAACTCCTCATGGGGTAGCACAATGCTCCATGTGCACTGCAGGACCATGAGGTTTTGTGCAGTGCCTGTGGTACAAGACAAGATGTAACTGGAATGTAAGGGTGTTTGGCAGATGTCCAAAAGGCCATATGGATGGGGTGGGGTTTTTTGGTTGACTGTTCAAAGAGTACTTAAATGGTTGAAGTTGAATGACTGAAATGGAGTTCTGGTAAGAATTGTGGAAAATATTCAGTTTAACTACAAATATGTTAGGTAATATAACCTACTGTAAATTCTTCATGCCATAATCACAATTAATATTGATCCTGTTCTATATATGGTACTCATCTGACTCCTATTTCCACAGTATACAAGCTTCTCACAGCCTTTAATGTATTTATCCTCACAACACCCCAGTGTGGTAGAGAAATAATATCATCCCCATTTTTACAGATGAGAAACTGATGCAGACAGACCTTAAGGCCCGGTTCCTGATAATAGTTGTTTTAGGTACCTAACTCCCATTAAAATCAATAAGCGGTAGGTACTTAAATACCTTTGATCTGGTCCTCTGTGACTTGTTCAGTGTCACAGAGGAAGTGAACCATGATATCCCAAGTGCTGGCTAGTACATAACCACCAGACTACCCTTCCTGTTGTTAGCAGCTCATTCCATGAAGGAAAAAAGGACAAATATGTAGTTCTATCAGTGGTGGCTTTCAACAGCATGACGGGTTTCCTTCAGATTGTTAGCCAGCACAACACCAATACGCACGCTCTTCTTGGTGGTGGTCTTTCAATGCAGTTTCTCAGATGCATGCAGCAGAACATCAGTAGCATCAAAAGTGATTCTACTAATAATGTTAGATTAGTGAACCAGAATAATACAGAGAGCCTCTGAGACTAGAACTAGCAGGAATGGCTGTAGCAACTTGCTTCTTTCGTGATCTTTTTTTTCCTTTTTTCATTGTCTGCTATTTTTGATATTGGGCTTTGTTGCAAACTATTAGCCTTTGGCAGTGAGCTAATCAGAGACATTTCAACAGGGCATAGAACAAACAAAACAAGAAAAAGGTCTGATATTAAATGGATGCTTCTGTTGGCTTAGTTGTTATAGTCCAACAGTTTGCTGAGGTTCAGCAGTCATGCTTGTTTGCTGTGAGTTAGCAAGATGCAATGAAATTAGTGATCACATGCAGAAGATATGTATGCTGCTTTATTCATTCTTATTTATTAGCTTGTGGCTCAATTACATTGCTGGCAGTGAAATGAAATTGGTGGCAGACAGCATCTGATGTTCCCAACTGTGCATTATGCCCAGCCCTAGGCTCTACAGAAATTTCAAACAGTAACATGTTTTCTTTCTCTTCTTTTCTTTCCTATTGATTAACTTGAAGATAAATGACTTTGCAGCCACAGCCTGGCAATGTAGTGCAAATGAAATCAGTGCACCTAGCCTAAGACATTATAGCACTTACAAAAATAAACAACTTTTTTTCTCTTTTCTTATTGACCTTTTCAAGCCTGAGCCACGTTATGAAATCACAAGAGCATGCTGTAAAGGAAATGAAAGTTTCCTTCACATCTAAGTTAACAAAGAGAAAAGCAACAGAGCTTTCCCTGCAGTAGTATAACTGCACTGTAAATGACACAGCATAATATCAAGCACATCCTAAGAAAAGCACAAAAATTACTCTAATGTTGCACGTCTAAAGGGGAAAAAATAAATATACACCACAATATTGTAAGAAGATTTTTAAACACATATATACACTTCTCCCATACCAATCTTAGCCATATTCTTTTCTAAGCAACTAGCTATAACAGCTATAAGCCAGACAGCCCTTCCTCATAACTAAACCTATGCCATTCTTTTGTATCAAAATTAGATGAAACTTGCAAACCTTTCATTGCACTTGAGCTGAGTTTATGTCTAGTCTTGGCAGGGGTGAAAGTAACTTAAGGGACTTACCGGTATGCAGAGCCGGGGTCCTGCACAAGGGGCGGGGCTCAACCAGAAGGGGTGGGGCCCTCAGGCAGAAGGAGCGGGGCCTTTAAATACCATGGCCCTTTAAACCACTGCCACTACCCCGGGGCTCTGGCAGCGATTTAAAGGGCTCGGGGCTCCAGCTGCGGTAGCCTCTGCCCTGCTGGATGCCTCTGCCCTGCTGATGAATCTGCCCAGGAGCTGAATCTATGCTCTGCCACACCTTGCCCCCGGAGGAGATGGACCCAGATGAGGAATTACCGGGACTACCATCAGCTGTCTACCCAGAGGAGCCCGAGGACTAGTGGATACCTGAGGTACCAAACCCTGGGGAGGTAGGAAATAGCCCAGGGGCAGCCGACGACTGGCTAGCTACAGGGCTGACTGCTTCTAGGTCGGCATGTTGTGGCTGAATCCCTGCCAACCCAGTGGCAGACCTCTCTGCCACTGCTAGGGCCTTGGGCTGGGACACAGTATAGTAGGGTGGGCCCGCGTCCCTGTGTCCCCCCAAACCCTGGGGTGGTGGACTCCCCATCTTAGGATAAGGAGGCCTGTGCCCTCTAAACACCCCTGTTAACACGCTAGACTGTGTGCTGGATGTTCAACCCCTTTTGGAGCCCCCAAGACTGTGTGGGCGCTCACCACTACCTGAAACCCAAGACTGTATGGGTTTGCTGGCTGCCTGAGCCCCAAGCTTAGGCTAAAACCTGCTCCCTGCTCTGCCCCACCCAAAGAACCAGAGCTTATTGACTGTTTGTTCACTGGCTGCCTCGACCTGGAGGCAGAGGCGATAGCTTGCTACTTGCCCGGCCTTGCCCAAGGGCAGGGGCCTCAGACTGTTAATTGGTGTCAGCCCCAGATGAGTGGGCTGAGGGCTAAAGACTACGTTGGCGTGCCCCCACCCAAGGGTGGGGACAGGAGGCCGGACTATTGTGTGGTTGCTTTTGTTAGACGGACTCCGCCGGGGCGGCCTGAGCCCAAAGACTACCGCTGCTACAATGAGGCAGAGTGGCCTCCCTACCCACTGGAGAGTGAGGGACCACTACAGCTCCCATTAGTATAAATTCATAATCCAGAGATCAGAGCAGGAAAGAGGCAAATTGAAGATGTTTCTAGGGCCTTCTGTACTTTCTGCCATATGGTAGGTCTGCTCTCAGTACAGTCAATTGAAAAGTACAGGCACAAGATGGAGTCCAGTGTCACATGAGCTGGACACATCCCTTTGCATGCTTTGATGAGTCATAGCAGGGGCCTATATTTTGTCTAGAACATCTGGAAAGTCCATCTGTGAGGGTAAATTTCTTCCATGGCCCATTGTGTTCATTGAGGCCATCAATAGTCGATTGAATAGTCGATTCACATTGTGCTGTCTAGACTGGATGTAAACTATCTTGTGGGTGATAACCAGGAGCAAACACATTTGAAATACTGGTATACAATTAATATTCATAACTTCAGATAATGATACATGCATACAAATAGGATAATCATATTCAGCAAGTCATAACTTTTCCATTGACACCTTACATGACATACTTTGTACAAGATTTGTTGAAATTATATAACAATGGTAGCAACAAAGATCATATTTTAATCATGTAACATCACACCTTGATAAGCTTCACATGGGCATTGTTGTTTTTGTACCTGGTGGAAAAGGAGATAGACACAGGAGGAGCTGATTTAAACATAGCTCTATGCTGTGGTTGCTTTTTTCTGGGAGCAAAACAGAAACCAAAATTCAAGTGAGGCTTTTCACTAGGTAAGGGGGAGTACAGAGCACCCCAACATTTAAAGATACAGGACATCACATTCCTACACCCTATTTTAAAATACTTTCAAAATATTTATGCATTACCATTTTCATGGATAACATAAAACACTATAATTTAATTAAAAGTCGCAGGTGACCTGCTGCAGACTCTTAAATTGCAAGGGATTATTCTGCTCTGGAATAGCAACTCGCTAACTAGACAATATATGTTCAGGCACACCACCGATTTTCACACTCTCTTGGGATAACGTGATGGTGGTGCGGCATTGTTCTGAACAACAGGAATAGCTGGTGATAAGGAATAAACTGGTTCTGGCACCAAAGTTTCTTCCAAGTCATCAAAATTAGATATAGTAACAGGAGGAAGCTTAATTGGAGGAACAGAAAGTCCTACTGGAACATGCCCAGACCCCAGTATTTGTCAAGGCTCCAACTGGTGCATATGTCATTTCTATAAAGTACCATCAGATAGTTTTACCCTGACTAAAACAGGTCCTGTGCATTTTACAAATTTTCCAGGTGCCCATTTCACTCCACAACTGTAGTTGCAAGTCCACACTAAGCCTTCTACTTGAAAATAAACAATGATGAGTCTCATGATGAGTCTCATGTCATCAATCATGTCGTCAAACAATTTGCATAGCTTGGGATTTGTGAGGCAACATCAGGATATAGCAGGTATGCACAGATCACTTAAAAAACGTTTCAGGTGACTCTGGGTAGTAGCTTATTGTGTGTTTCTGTAGACAAGCAAGTAATTGTCCAATTTCTGCTAATGACTCAAAATAGACTTATTAGCTTTTTAAGTCATGCCTAAGTCTCTGTACAACTTGTTCTGCTAGTCCATTTGTATCAGGATGGTAGGAAGCAGAACGTATGTGCTTAATTTTATTTGAAGCCAGAAACCTCTGAAATTCTTCAAAACAGAATTGAGGTCCGATGTCACTCGCCAACTGTAAAGGTAAACTAAATTGGCTAAACAAGGTCTGAAGATGTCCAGTGGTCTTGGTAGCCATAGTGGAAGGCAATTTGAATGGGCATCGGCTATGACCAAAAACATATAACCTTCTAATGGTCTGGCAACATCCGTGCGAATGTGTCCAAGGAGTCTGAGGCCACAACGAAGAGTGTAGACAAGCTGGGCCAGGATCATGCTGAATTTCCTGACATTCAGTACAGCATTTCCCATTTCTCTCAATGTCTCTTTTAATCCCCAGCCACCAGACATGACTCCAGGCTATCTCTTTCATCTTTACAATGCCAAAATCACCTGAATGAAGAGCTGCTGAAACCTGAGATTGAAGTGATTTTTGGAATGATCACTCACATTCCTCATAAAATGTAACCTTGATTCACAGATTATTCAGGCTGACGTGACACAAATTGTGTAAACTGAGGATTCTTATGATCCAACACTGTGTCCTGTGATATCATTCATTTCACAAGAAAAAGCACATCATACTTAGCAATTTCTTTGATGTCTGTGCTAGTGATGGGTAAACTATCCATCAAACTGAGATAATACACTTCATGTGAAGTTTCTTTGGGTTGCTGGGAGCTTGTGCATGGAAGGTGTGACAGCCCATCAACACTGCCATTTTGACTCTTCTTCATGGTATTGAATAGTATAGGAATGAGCTGTAATAGCAATGCCCATCATTGCATACGAGCAGCAGTTAATGACTGAATTCCATGTTTTGGTCCAAAAATGGAAAGCAATTGGTGGTGATACATCAGCAAGGTAAAATGTCTACCATACAGATAGGTACGTAACTTCCAAAATCCAAAGATAATGCCTACAACTTCCTGCTCTGTTTACACATATTTCTCCCCAGGGGTGGTGAGTGTCATACAGTGAAGGCAATTGGTTTCTCCATTCCATCAGGAAAAATATGGGGAAGAATTGCACCCATTCCATATGGTGGAGCATCACAAGACAGTTGCAATGGTAAAAGGGCATCAAAGTATGTAAGAACTTTGGCTGATGTCAACAGTTTCTTTGTTTCCTTAAATGTGCACACACATTATTTAGTACATTTCCACTTTTTTTTTTTTGCTTGTAACATTTGATTTATAGGTGCCAGTACTGTCACCAGATTAGGGTTAAATTTACTGTAGTAGTTAAGCTGTCCTAAAAATTAATAGAATTGTGACACATTCTCTAGAGGTGGCACTTGAAGAATCACCTTCAGTCTCTGGCAATTTCCTACAGCCCTGGAGATCAATTACATATCCAAGGTGTTCAACTGATGGTTTGAAAAACTCAAATTTGTCTCAATGTGCTCTCAGTCTATGGTCTTCCTAAGACTGCAAGACAGCATCCAATTTTTGAAGATGATCTTCTTTATCCTTTCCTTTAACAAGGATGTCATTCAGATAGCACTGAGCTCCATTCAGTCCTGTCACAATCTTATCCATAGCTTTCTGGACCAGTGCAGGTGCCAATGTGATACTGAAAGGCAGCCTCTTGTAGCAAAATAAGCCTTTTTGTGTGTTGAATGAGGAAGAATCGCACAAATCTCACAATCTCCACTTGTAGGGATGTATAGAGTAAATCCAATTTACTGAAATACTGTCCTCCACTAAGAGTATCAAACAAACCTTGAATATGAGGTAGTGGATACTGGTTTGCACATAAAACAGGATTAAGTGTCACTTTGAAATCTCCACAAATTTGGATGGAGTCATCTTTCTTGATCATTGGTATGGCAGGGGTAGCTCACTCGCTATATGAAACTGGTGACAAGACTCCAATGTTCACTAAACAGTCTAAATCAGCTTCTGCCAGAGGCTTCCATGCATAAGGCATATTTCTGGGCTTGCAATGTTTTGGCTGGCTGTCAGACTTAACAGGGAGATTCATTGATATGTTGCTTATCTGTCCAAGTTATTTTTCAAACCTTTGGAGTGTCTGTCCAGTATTTCTTGAAAATTTTGAGGTGCTTTTGTGATGCTTTGATTTCAGTCTAATTCACTTTGAGCTTCTCAAGACAAGATCAGCCAAATTATGGTGGATATTTCCCTTCAATCACATGCAAAGGTAAAATGAGTGATTGTCCATCTAGTTGAACTTTAACCTGGAATATCCCTTTTGGAATTATTTTTTCTCCAGTATAAGTCTTCAAAACTGTGGCGGTTTCTTCCAGAGGAACTTGTGACAAAATCTGGCAAATGACCTGGCATGTCTAGCAATCCTTCTCAGCACATGTCTTTTGCGCACAATTCCCTACATTACTGTGGTTCTCTGTCCCCGATTCAGGAGGTGAACTTCTTGACTCACACTAAGGGCCAAAGAATCCTTCTCTGCAGTTTCCATGGCAATAGCTACTTCAACAGCCTTCTTGAATGTAAGCACTGATACAGTCATAACTCTTTTTCCAGGTCTAATGACTGTGAAGTCCAGACTGGTAGGTCAGGGCATCACTTAATGTTTATCCGAACAGACAAATTCCTTAGGGTAGTAATGAACTGTGCTACTGACTATCCACTGCCCTGATATCACTGGGGGAACCAATCTTGTTCAGCTGTTGTCGATGGAGTAAGAGAAAAATATTCCCACATTGTTGCAGTAAGTGCAGTGTATGTGGCAGTTTCAGGCACATTGGCGATGAGATCATGAAGCAGTCTGTATGCCTTCAGGCCCATCACCATCGGCAAGGTTGAAACTCTTTGTCTATATGGAATGGAATTGCAAACTACAAATTGCTCATAACATCAAGGTACACCACCCATGATTTGCCATGTTCATGGAATTCCCCAACAAAAGGTATCATTTCACTTCCCTGCTGTTGAACTTTGTGCTCTCCTGGATGTCTTCTTTCCCATAGGGAAACTTTCTCCCCCTTGTCTCTCCCTGCTCATTGCTTTTCTCTACAATGTTTTTACTGTGTGCTATCTGTGCTTTTCACTGGGGAGAGGGAAATACAGAGCACCCAAACACTTAAAGAAACTGGACATCACATTCATGACAAAGTGGGCTCTTGCTCTCCTCAGTGTAATGACTGTCCACCCACCATTTTTGACTATTAGTAAATTTGATCACTTCTTTAATGACCTGAAAGAGAGATTCTTCAGATATGCAAAGTGAACAACACCTATTTTAAACACTGATCTGATATTCCAGTAGTTCTGTCTCCACCCATCTCAAATTGTTTCCACTCAGAATATCTTCTACTGTCAATCTCTGAAATGGGTTTTTTCAGCCACTTATCTGCCAGCCCTTTTACTGACCTCCTAGAATAATCTTTAGTATGGTTCCACTTCAAAGTGTTCCTAAAATCTGGCTAAAGGATATCCAAAATGGCTGCCTACCATCTCTCCCTCAGAAATATTTTGTAAAGATTGCAAGAATGATCTTCTTTTTTAAAAAAGTTGTTTCAATAAAAGATATTACCTCACCCACCTTGTCTCTCTAAATAGATCAATGTAACTTTCCATCTCTCACCACACTGTTTCTGAGTAGTATTCTAGTATTTTACACACTACAGAAGTTAGGTGTGTGCCTCCCTAATTTCTATACATTCCTGATTATTTTCTATCATGGTTGTTGATCCCTTCCTTATTTTTAAAAGACGTTCATTAAGGGCCCAATTTCTGGCTCTTTTGTGGGTGCAGATCGGGAGACAGTGTAGGGAGCTTTCCTACACTGTCAATTCAGTGCCCAGAGAAGCATAAAGATTGCTTTCTCTCTGCACTGTGTGGGGTATAATCCACACAGCCTTGTTGGATGAGCCTTTGGGCCTACTCCCGTCCACATTTTAGCCGCAAAAGCTGCCGGAGTGTGCAGAGAGGAATATGATCCTTCAGATAATGTACAGTGAGCGCTCCTGGATCAGATGGACTCACCACTATCCTGGGCTGGATATCAGTTGATATATTAGAAATGAAGGATTTGTATCCCCTTATCTATCCCCTGAGGCATTCAGGACACTTTTCTTTCTTTTTTTTAAACTTTCTTTGCATTCTTATTGCATTGTTTCTGAAGTTAGAATTTCCACTTATATTCAAAATGCCGATTGTATAGTCATCAGAAATAGCTATAGCAGTTGCTTGAAGTAAATTGGTTATGACTTATATACCTTGGTCTGAAACAGGGTCAATTCCTGTTCTCATCCCTTGTAGTGTCCAGCTGCAGGGTCTTTGGGAGTCGCCTTAAAGCCTCTCCTTTTCTCCCACACATCCTGAAGTTTCTCTTTCTCAGAAGCAGCTACAATAAGTAACACTGCTGGGTCAGCATGAGTTCTGGGTCAGCATGAGTTTCCAGAACTGTGTTCCTCTTCTTGTAGAAGCAACCTGTGCACTGTGACCAATCTGTCCTAATGAACAGAACCATTTTTTTTTTCATTTCAGGATGATTGCTAATTCCCTGATCTTTGAAGGCTGGTTCTTGGTAGGTCACACAATGAAGCTCCCTTTATATCCTCAGTTTTAATAAATATCAAATGTGTAGCCTTTTGTTATACCCACATTAGTATCGGAATTTTCTCTTCTCTTTTTTTTCTATTATGGACAATGCTTTACTTGCACATAACACATTAATCTTGTATAACTAAACTAACATTCCCTGTTTTGCCAAATACTACTTTACAAATTCTGTTTTGAACTGATCCTTTTTGAATATTAAACTATATATTGTCAATCACTGCAAAAAGCAGTACAGTAAATTGCCCACTTTTGACTTTCCCACTCTAGCTCCAATAGTCTCTTCATTTTTTACAAGAGTAATAAATTTCGGTATTTTTCTGCTGACTGCACACATGATTTATTTCCTCCTTAAGAAGAACAGAAACAACAGACAAGAGCCATTCCTACATGACTTACACTGGGCCTAATTTGATGCACAAGAAGGTGATGGCTCCTTGGCTGGCTAGTGTCACCATCAGTCTGTTTATTATGCTAATCAAGCATATGAATGTCTGTCTCTCTCGCTCGCTCGCTCTCTCAGTTCCAATGTCCCTGCATAATACTGCAGTTTAATGACAACTAAAGCTAGTCAGGAGTGTTTTCTTAAAGTGTTTCATCAGAAAATACTGATTCATTAAAGTTGTAACTGTGTGGGGGACAGAGCTGATATTTGACAAATTTCTCAGTTCAAAATATTTTTTGAAAAAAGTTTTTAAAAGGTCAGCCACATGTTTTGACACTTTTTAAATAAAGAATTCCATTTTGGGGTGGGGAACAACTTTTTCAATTCAAAATGTAAGCTAAATGTAACAAATGAAAAGAAAAGGTTAAAATAAAAAAGAAACATTTTAATCTGAAATATTTTTTTTTCATTTGTCACTTTGCAAATATTTTAAGAGTGTTTTTTATCCCAGTTCAAGATGGTAAAACTTTGAAATATCAAATTTTCTAGGGACAGGAAAACTGCCCTATCTGTCCTTGTACATAAAGGTATTACTTTATACATCTTTATAAATATACTAAGCCATTACTAATTGCTATCTAAACAATAGCGGTTACCTTTTGAATCACAGACTGAAACTCGTGTGGCTATATGCTTGTTTTAACCTGAAATAATTCTATTTCTTTTTCCTAATTAATGAACCTTTAGTTAGTTACTTACAGGATTGGCTACAAGCCTTGTCTTTGTGAGCTCTAAGGTATAAATTGACCTTGGCTAACTGATTGGTCTTTTGGGACCGGGAGCAACCTGAATATTTTGTCATCTTTGGTGTAAGTGGCCGTTTATCACATAGTCCAGCCTGCCTGGGTGGCACAATAGAATGGCATGTTATAAGACTATTGTAGTACATTGGGTGTTCACATTTGTTACTGGGTTGGTGGAATATAATTATACACCATACAACCAGTTTGTGGTGTCTGCCCTGCTTTTGACAGTCTGCCCTGAGGTTGGCACTTTCGATTGTGAGCCACTCCAGAAAGTGTAACATCAGGAATGACTTAATTACTTGTTGCTTGAACAGAATTTGTTGCATGTGTATAAAGTGATTGCCAGGCCTAAGATTCAAGGCCATAAAAATGTCATTTTTTCAAGAATACTCTGCATCTACTATACAGATACGTATACACATGTAATGATATATTTTATGTAATTACAACTATAGTAATGTATACACGGTTATAAATTAAGTGTCCAACAAATAATTTAAACATATTCCCTTCCCTGAAGAGTTTTCAATATAAGGGTCAAATTCTGCTCTCAGTTACATTAGTTTATTTCCTATGTAGCTTCATTGTTAAGAAGTTAAACTGGTGTAATTAAGAGAAGAATAGCTTCTATTGGAAGACAGACAAACACAAAATAAAATATCATCAAACAATTGAGGATGAGGGATGCTGTGAGGATTATTGATTAAAAAGGTAGAGGTAGGAAGCTTTACTTAGTAGAATGGGTTTTAGAAAAGGGATTTGCCGTCTAGGACAGGGGTGGGCAAACTTTTTGGGGCGAGGGCCACATCTGGGTGGGGAAAGGGGGTTGGGGTACAGGAGGGGTGTGGAATGCAGGAGGGGGCTCAGGGCAGGGGTGCAGGAGGGGTGCAGACTGCAGGAGGGGGCTCAGGGCACGGGGTTGGGGTACACAGAGGTGTGGGGGGGCTCAGTGCAGGGGGTTGTGGTGCAGGAGGGGTGTGGGGTGTGCAAGGGGGCTCAGGGCAGGGAGTTGGGGTGCAGGAGGGGTGCACCATGCAGGCAGGGGGCTTAGAGCAGGGAGTTGGGGGCAGGGTGCAGGAGGGGTTCGGGCTCCGGGGTGGCAGTGGTGCACACCGGGGACAGGGGAGGCTCCCTGCACACCTGCCCTGTTCCCGGCCCCGTGCCGCTCCAGAAAGTGCTGCTCCCCCCCTGAGGGGCCGGATCTGGCCTGCGGGCCGTAGTTTGCCCACCCCTGATCTAGGAGATAATAGATGTCCTTTGTCAAATCAGTACAGCTGGTCATAAAAACTTAGAAGGAACCATTGTCCATTGGAGGACACAGTTACATCAATTTTAAATGATGTATGCAATTGTGTATAATTTACCAAAATTTTGGTCTAGAGAAAAAAAGAAAGAAAAAAGGGACAATTTCTAAACATCCCATTTCAACACTTTCAGAATGAAATGTTTTGATTTTTTTCCTTTCAAAATGAAATTTTGTTTAGACATTTTTATTTTGCATCTGAATCTGAAGAAGCGGGTTTTTTACCCACGAAAGTTTATGCCCAAATAAATCTGTTAGCCTTTAAGGTGCCACCGGACTCCTCGTTGTTTTTGTGGATACACACTAACATGGCTACCCCTCTGATTCTTATTTTGCTTTATAGATGATAATAAAAAACTCAAAATTTGAAATTCAACATTTTGATTTTGTCAAAAAATTTCAATTGACCTGAAACAACTTTTTCCAGAATTATATTTTACAGAGAATTTCACAATTTTCAGGTTTCATTGCAAACCGGAACAAAAACAAATGTCAAAATCTCTAAAACCTCCATGAAATAGAATTTCTGTTCTCTGTACAACTCTAATTTATGCATTTAAGGAGAAAAGTAATTGTTTTGCGCATCACTCTTTATGTACTGCTATTTTCCTAAAATGACTTCTTTCCGTCTAAAGCTAATACAGAAAACAACTAAATAATGTGCCAAGAAAATCAGAGTAATATTAGCCACTGATAAATTAGAAAACCTGAACATTTACTATATATAAACCAATGAATGTATATTTTAAGCTATACATTAAGAAAATTTTAACAAATAGCAATTGCATGAGCAAAATATATATTACTTATGCAAAATGGGTAATTGCACACAAGGTATTTTCCATGTGCATTGCCTGTTTTCTCATGTTTATGTACTTCGTGAGCACAAATTTTGCAAATGTATTCCTAGTGTTTTTCAGTGCATCAGTTACATAATCCTGGGGTTATCCTTTCTCCCCTTGCTCTTTGCGTTATTACAATGCAAGTTTATTCTATAGACTACTGTCTATCCATTTTGGAAATGGCACAGCACAATACCCCCAGAAGTTTGGGAAGATTATAAGATTCAGCAAAGAAACAAAACTTCAGTTATTCCTTCAGCAGAACTTTGTAATTAATTGACTGCCAGCTTTCTCTTGCTATACCACTGGATTTTCTTTATTTTCTTTAATTTTATTTTATTTTTATTTTTTGTGGAATCAAAGCACAGAATTAATAAGAACATCTTTTGTGATAGATTTCAAGGACTCAACCTTTTTGTGTGTGTGCGTGGTTAAAGTCACAATGCCCCCTTATGAGATGCAGCTACAAATATTTGCAAAACAGATGTTGTCTGTATTATCTGAATGCAGCAATATTTCCCAGTTCCCATAGATGTGAATATTTTAATTTCTTGGCTCAAATTTACTCCTAATGAAACTCTCTTAATTTGATTTCTGTTGGTATCCAATACTAAGTCATATTAAAAATGAGCACCACAACTTAATTAGCTCCTTTTAATGACTTCCACATGAATGTCCTTGTTGAAAAATAAAAGCATGGAACCTGAGCAGTTTGACTGGTAGATACTTTGGAATTACACTGTTGCTTTAAGCCTGCTATGTTTGGAATAGTTTGTTAGCAAGAGGACTGAAGCTTGACTGAGAATCGTATTGGTAAATTAGCTCTATATTACTGCTTCCAGAACCTTGAGGGACCATAGACCTTACATCTCTCCAATAGCATTTTCTTAGGTGTAGAGGACAGAGTGTTGGACTAATGATTTTCTCTTGGCATATTTACTCTCCACATGGGAATTTTGGATAGAGTTCTTTTTCATTTTATGACATCAATCAGGGCTGCATGCTACAAGAATTTTGGTTCAAGACAATGGGCCAACTCCATCCCTAGTGTAATTTCACTGACTTCAATGGTTTCCCTACAGAGATGAATTTTATTAATTAAGTTTAGGATAGCCCATCTCCACATGGATTCTCATTGAGTATTCTTTTGCCCTAAGTGATATTCAACTCTGCTGTAAAAACTTGAAATCAGTTAGAAAAAGGCCCCAGAAGTAGTGTGAAAACTGAAAATAACTTGCCTCTACAACAAGCTGATGGAAGGATGATTTAAATGCTTATCTGTTAACAGATTATAAAGGAGCCATTTTTACTAATAATTGAATAGTTTTGATACAAACAATTTATTTTTCCTACTTGGTTGTATTTTAATTTTAGCATATAGAATATATAAACACAAATGGTACCTAGATACCAAGTTGATCATTGCCCTATAAATACCACAGACAGAGTGCAAATGCTTCCTAACATCAGTTACCAATTCAAATGATCATTTTCTTAACAGAATGCTAGAAGATAGGTATTAACATTTGATTAAGTAGGAGTGAATGAACCCTGCCAATTTTGGTTCATGGGGCCTATATAAACCAGATCCCACAGAATCAAGTCTCTGGAGTTGACACTGGGCCAGCCCCTGCTGCTCCAGTTAGAGCAGTGTTTCTCATGTGGTAGATTGCAACCCCCTCAAGAAAGGAAACCAGGATGGTCACAAGGAATTGAATGCTGTTATAATCAATAGCAAAGTAAATAATACACACAACGGACATAGGCTTATCATTATTATCACTGATATATTCTTTTACAAGTATAGTAAATTTACAGGATGTTGTGAAAATCTTTCACTTTAAATTCTCTGGCCTGTGTTGTATGGAAGGTCAGATTAGATGATCATAATGGTTCCATCTGGCTTTAGGTTGCCACCATGAAAAAGATTGAGAAACAGAGTTAGATTTTCAACCTGGGGTGTTGCAGACAGGTACCAGGGACCTATGACCACCCTGCCCTTCACATATTGCTCAATGGAAGGCCTGGTCATATTAGGGATATTGTCATAGAGTTTAAGGCCAGAAGAGACAATCAGATCTTTGAGTCTGACCTCTTGTATATCACAGGCCACCCCTAACACATCCATGCTAAACCCAACCAACAAAATTAAACCAAAGTTTTACAGCCCACAGGAGACTAGACAATTATGTGCCACAGGCAGAGAATAGGAGGGACTGAAGTGAAGCATTGTCTGAGGCCCCCACAGTGGCAGGGAAATGATTAAGTGAGATAATGGGGTATGGAAGAGGGGATCCAGCTATGGGTAAAGGTTAAAAATCACCGAATAGCAGCTCTGACTGTACAGAACCTGCCTAGGACTGATGGATTAGTGTGGTGTACATACAGTTATAACTCTTTGTATTGCACCTCTAAATGCAAGAAATGTGCCTGCTGCTCTGCTTGGGGACAGGGTTGTGAGGGAACTCAGGAAAAGAGTAAGATGGAAATTTCATATTTGTTCTTTCTTTGTTCATTTTTTAATCTAAAGTAAGTCCCCTAACTTTAAGTACGTTTTGCTCTTTGTGCTTTGAAAGCATAACATTTGTGGGCATGCACTGGTTTTTCACTGATAAAAGGAGAATGCAGACCTCCACCAATTTCCAGTGGGGCCATGTTCATGGAGGAATTTTCAGGTCTCTCTATTTTTGGGTTATCCAGTCCATTGCCAGGTAATGGGAAATTGTTCTGTACCATATATTTTCTGCTGATTTATCCAGTCTAATTTTGAACGTCTGAATCACCATTCTCACCAGCTACGAGCTATGTTTAGGATTACTCCATTTATATAATTCCGTAACACAGAATTTTTGGTCTATTTTCTCTAGAAAAACAATCCACATTAAAGGATTTTAACAAAGCCTCCTAAGAATCTTTCAAGCTTTGTTTTGTAAATGACCCATATCTTGAAGTAATGAAGAGAAACTGATGATGATCATCTCCTGCAGGATAGAGGGATGCTACTTAGTTTATGGTATGCCCCTAGCCTGCACACGGAGGCATAAGAATCAAAAACAGTATGGTCAGTTATAAAATAAAAAACAAAATTAAAATGTTCATTGGCAAGTGGTTTGGCTTAAATAATCCAAAAGGAGAAAAGACACATAGCATTTTGTATTGTCTTCGTATGGGAACAACCCCCCCCCCCCCCACACACACACACAGTACTTTAATGTTAAAAAATCCTCTACAACCAAGGAAACATAAAAAAATCACAGCTGATTTTAAAATCATAGCCATGGGTGGTTCTTTTTTACTATGTTGGCAACTCCTGACCTGCCTAATGGAGTTAAGTTCTATACCAATTTCTATGTTATATAAACTTCATGTTCACTTCTCCAATGTTTTTATCCATGTCATTTATTCCTATACCCACAAATATTTTAAAAGAATATATCTAGTTCAAACAGATATATATTATTCCATTCCAGTCAGCCCAGTTACAAAGATTTTTTATTGGCTACAATGGTGAACTCCTCTGGCTCTAATAGGGTTACTCTGGATTTACACCATTGCAAATGAGATCAGAAACTGACCCAAAGTACTTCTCCACTGTATGCCTGTCTGTATTTTTTAAAGACCTTTTAACAATTTATGCCAAGTTTTTACCTCCCAATTATAATGTAAACCAGAAATCAAGTTCAGAGATCTCAGATATACTGTACAATGTTGATGTGAAAAAATTAGATGTTGTGCTTTGCACAGAAAACAACTGATTTCCCATCTGACCAGCTGAATTGCATGTGTGCGATCAATATTGGCATCAAGAGATAATACAAGCTTATTTCCCTCTATACTGAGTTTTCAATCAAATTTTCCCTGCATATTAATATTTCCCCTTGCAGTCAAAATGTTGAGGCCTTTCCATAGTGATAAAGATGCTGTCATTTTAGCATTTGTCTAGGACATATAACTAAAAGATACATTTGTTTATTGGATGCTGGATTCCTTTATACAAACATTTATCTCTCTCTCTCTCTCATCATATTGTATGCCATTGTCAAGTTTGCCTTTGATATCAACACATTGTCTGACTTCAGTATTCATTTATAATGATATACTAAGTGTAAATATTTGTATCTTTCCGTAACATAAATTATACTTTAATTGTATCATGGTACATATAAAACCTGTGAAGAATGTTAATGCATACAATTTATTTTAATATTGTTTTGACAGTAATTTCTCAGCATTCACATCAGGATTAATGATTTACATATACTATTTTACCCTGTTTGCCTTTAATACATGCTTTCTTTTAAATAGCAGCAAAGCTGGAGAATGAGAGAAATTCTATTAGCTATGCAGGGGGAGATTGCACAAGAGAGACAATGAGCAAATACTATTTTCCATACAAGGAATCATATGTATGGGAATAGAATGTACATCTGGGGTCGGCAACCTCTGGCACGCGGCTCGCCAGGGTAAGCACCCTGGCGGGCCGGGCCAGTTTGTTTACCTGCCGCGCTGGCAGGTTCGGCCGATTGTGGCTCCCACTGGATGCGGTTCGCCACTCCAGGCCAATGGGGGCGGCAGGAAGCTGCGGCCAGCACATCCCTCGGCCCGCGCCGCTTCCCGCCGCCCCCATTGGCCTGGGACGGTGAACCGCGGCCAGTGGGAGCCGCGATCGGCCGAACCTGCCGACGCGGCAGGTAAACAAACTCGTCCGGCCCGCCAGGGTGCTTACCCCGGCGAGCTGCGTGCCAGAGGTTGCCGACCCCGATGTACAGGGTAGAATATAATATGATCATAAATGCATTGGTCCAGATGGTATTTGAGAGTATAACTCCTGGGATGCCAACCATTCTTAAATTGCACTCAGTCTTCAACCCACTGTACCAGGCTAAATTCTCAACTCGGGTAAATCAAGACAACTATATTCACGTCAATTAAACTATGCCAATTTATGCTGGGTGAGAATATGACCTAGTATCTGTATGCCCTCTCTACCCAACTTCAGCCATCAATAACCAGACACCACTGTAGCTGCATCCCTGCAATCCTCTAGTGTAGAGAATGTTAACAGACAGAATTTGCATTAATGTAGGTAGCTTGAAAGTAGGGTAAACTTCATGAGTGCACCAGTGATTGGCTAATGAGAGCTTTAGGTATGGCAAATTGTCAATGTAAACAAGGCCTTATTGTCTAAAGACGGCATTTCCCCCTCTACACGGTGCAGAGCAGATGGGAGGAGTATGCATCAGTGTGGGAGCTGGGGAGAGGGGTGGAGGCCAATGTATGGTTGCCATTTTTGTCCAACAGATCTCATGAGATGCTAACATTTGGAGTGGAGGGTTGTGAATGCCCTGTCCATTTGGCATGGGGTAGACTTGAGTTTGAAAACTCTCCCAGAAGTGGAGGTAGTTTTGGATCAGGGATTTGGGATTAGGTTAGTTATATTTATTAGATTCAGAAAAATTGAACCAGTTGCTTTTCTTTAATTTGAAATCCTAGAAACAAAAGGTGATAACTCATGTCAGAGTTCTATTAATCTTAGTGAGGTGAGGGGTCTGGCTGGGGGTGTGGGCTCTGGGGTAGGGCTGGGAATGAGGGGCTTGGGGTGCAGGAAGGGGCTCTGGACTGGGGCCGAGGGGTTTGCAGTGTGGGAGGGGGTTCAGGATACTCCTTGATGGTGTGAGGAAGGTGAAAACATTCCACAGAAAGAAAATCCTTCCTAACTCCAAAATAGCCAATTGCTCAGACCCACAGCATTCACAAAGCTTCGAAGCTACCAGCACAGGCAGGTGGGGTGGGGCTTCTGTAGTGGAGCAAAAAATGCTCGAGGTGCCTCTGGCTATGGTTTAAATGAATAGAAGGGCAGGATGGTGAGCCATTCAGCTCCCTTCCTCCTATGGCTGGGCAGTGAGAGGCTAGAGGCTCTGGAGGGGGAGGGAGCACCCCTACCTCGCCTCAACAAATCCTTCCCTCCCACTTTCTGCAGGAGCTGTCCCAATGACCACTGGTCTGGTCAAATTTCCTACCCGTTGAGGCAAGTGGGGGGCATTTTTAAATTTCTATGTATAAATTTTTAGTTTAGTCAAAGGGGATGAGTGTTGCATTGTAATTGTGAAATATTTAACTTCCATTTCATATTGTATGGTATGTCCTTAACATCCAGGCTGATTAAGCTTTAAAAAAAAATTGGTCAAATAAGCTAGTATGTCCATCGGGAATACTAAACATCTGTTCATGTTTGCTAGTAACACTGGGATTAGTAGACATGTCTTTTTATTTCACCCCAAACATATTTAAATGACAGCCTTTAGTAAGAGACCCCTTAGTTGAAGTTATACTGACTAATAAGTATGTAGCCTTTCCATAGTTAAAGTTGCAACCAGTTGGCCATTTCAAACCCTTAAATTCACAAGCAAAGGAATATCATCCTCAAAAAACTGGCAGTTGAGGCCTGTGTGTGCATTATAATGTTTTTACTACATTTGAAGTGAATCATACAAAAGGTTTCCAATTTAACAAACAGATCCCTAGTTTAAATCCTCCCCCTGCCCCGTGCTGGGGAGGGAGATAAGGGATTTTAATAGGGAACAGCCACCTCTCTGAGTGCCCTAACTAATAGAATATAGTGTCATTCTACCTCTTTCTCTTGCCAACATCATATTCAATTAAAATGGAAAAAAAACTTTAATAGGAGAGTGAGAATCAGAATATTCCATAGCCTGGTGGTAAGGGCAGTCACCTGAGATGTGGCTGATCCCTTTTCTCCATGGCAGAAAGGAAAGGGGGAGTTGAACCAAGGGTTTCCCCACATCCTGGGAGAATACTCTATCCACTGTGCTAAAGGTTATAAGGGAGATCCTCCTGCCATTTTATCAGGCCTTGCATGTGACATGGGTGGCCAAATGTTTATCTTCCCCGGGTTGATAGATTGTTACCAGACCTAGGCACTTCCCTGTAACATGTAGTGAGGTGCATATCTCTGTGAGGGCAGGGGCTCAGCACACATCCCTCTGGTGAGCATCTGCCATTGACTAGCTTAGGCAGCCTTCCCTCTAGTATGCTGGCTTTGTGGATGGCAGTCTAAGGTACCACTCTCTCCCTGTTCCTTGTACAGGAGCCTAGGCACTTAACTCAGTGTGATGGGATCCCTGGGATATAACCTAGAACTGTGGGACCACTGTGGCCCCTTAACTCTCCAGCCTGGGCTGTCTATCAGAATGCTACACCAGTGACTAGCAGCAAACCCCTCCAGTGCTGTGATCACTCAGCCATCAGCATGTAGAGACCCACACCCCAGCTAAATTGCATGAATGGTCTCTATGCCACTCATGCATTATGCGGAGAGAGTCATCAGCAAACCACCCCAGCCCTGAGCCTTGCACCCCAGAAATATACTGTCTTACATTGCTCAAGACTCCCTTAGACAGTACAAGCTCATTAAATCGTTCGCCACTTCAACAAATGGTAGTGGATGTGCAACAGCCCTTTTAACCTGAGCTGAGATTCTCTAAGCACTTCAACCAAAATATAAAACAGATGTATTAACCCCAGAAAGATAGCTTTTAAGTGATTATAAGTAGCAGGCATAAAGAACAAAGTTGGTTACACACAAAATAAAAATAAAATTTCAGTCTAGATTCTACAGACTAAGCAAGATTTGAATCAAGTAGTTTCTCTAAGAGATGTTACAGGCAGCTCACAGTTCTTAATACACAGACTGAATTCACTTTCAGCCTGGGACCCATCCATCTCTTTAGTTCAAAGTCTTTGTCTTCCAGATGACCTTCCTGGTGTTGAGAGGGGGTGGGGGAGAGAGAGAGAGAGGCCAACTGGTGATGTCACTGACCCTCACTTGTACTTTCTCTCCAGGTTCTAGAAAGATCCTTGCTGTGTGACATGGGTGTTAGGCAGCCCCCACTGCATATGCACCCTCTCTGAGGAGTCTCTGGGCGAGTGGATTCTTCTTAATGGGCCATCAACACATGACTGGCTGGAAGACAAAGACTTTGATTCGTCAGTTTCTCAATGCAACAGGATAGTAATATTCAATGGATCAAGACTTTTTAAATGATACCTCACAAGGTATCCTTTGTACAAAACATATCATAATCATACAGAGTGTCACACTCAGGCTTTATGGACTGCAGTCTTATTCCTGTGATTTCCTAGGTGCCTAAAAGTTAGGCATTGTAGCATTCAGCATCACGTTGCCTAAGTCCCTTTGTGGATCTGGACTTAATTGATTTTTTGAACAATACATACATACAATGCCACAAACTTCCTGAGTGACCTTGGGCAAGTCAATTAGTCTTTCTGTGTCCTAGTGCCTTATCTGTAAAATGGGGATGATAGTACTTCACTGTGGTGTTGTGGGAAAATGCATTAAAGGCTGTGAAGCACACTGAGATCTGCTGTTGCAATGCTATGAATTAATATAGAGAAAACAGGATAGACCATTCTTAGTCAATGGCCCAGTTTGTTGGTCCTTTAGAATATTCAAAGCCCAACTCTTTTGTTGTGAGGTGAGAGGGAGGGAAATAAATTAACAGCAAAACAGCTGTGAGAGTTTTGTGTCACCTTTGTTTAAATAGAGTGTTTCATTTATAAAATGTACCCCACTGCACAAACAAGTTGACACACACAATTAAATAAATATGTGAAAGATTAAAAAAAAAAGTTAACAAATACAGATACCTCGACAGGGTTTAGATTTCTGCCTTTTGTAAATAATGAGTAAGAGCCTTTACCTCAAGTGTAATATTTGAGTAAGAAATTGACTTTGGGATCCTTCCACAGATTTATTCTTCCTTTGCTTTTATCATAGGAGGGGATGATTCAGCCTTTGTCAGCTGCTCATGTGTAGCATGCTTAATTTTGCCACCTGTTTTAAAGAGGCAGTGCAGCTCTAAGGGCAGAGACTCATCCTCAGTGAGATAAGAGGAAAGGAATGTAATACAGTAACTTGGGATATTTTGATCGTGTTTGTTTTTGCTATCCCCTTTACACCATCATAACATTTCTGATCATCTTTCCTTTGTCACTTTCACAAGACAAGTAGGATAGGCATGCTCTGATTGAAGTATTAGAGGGCCAGCCTGAATATGAAGAATTCCAAACCCGCATCCAAAACATCCAATGTAATAGATGAGGTTTTCTGATTATTAAACAGACAGCCTATTTGTTACTGGAGGTTCCTGAAGAGAAGGACTGTGGTAGCTTTGCTGAACAATTTTTTAAAATGCTAAAATGAAAACAGGGAAAAAAGATTAAGTGCTCAGATGTATATTGCTCCCCTCCCTATATGACACTATGGGGAATTTGAACGGAACTACTGTACTTTCTATGCGGTCTACTTACCTAATGCTATCATTACAAACACATTTTTAGTGGGTTATTTCTGTTAGGCTCAGCAGGATATCTTATTAATATTTGATTGTTTCTCCGCAATTCAGCATCTAGCATTTCTGAAAGCTATTTCCATACCTACTACTAAATTCAGACCATGATAGAGCTAATACTGTTTAATGGCTTAATTCTAATTGAGGTAAGTCCTCATTGAATTATTTATCTGTAGATGACCCTGCAGAACAAAAAAAAACCCAAAAAAACCCAGGCTTCTAAAAAATAAAGGTGCTTTTAGCTACTGATGTTACCTGTGATTCCACAAGCAACCAGGCTTCCAAAAACACTCCCAAATTCAAACCTCTTAGAAACAGGGCTGCCCTTACATTAGGACAGACCATCATACTCACCCTTGCTTACTCTCACAATCTTACCCTAAATCATTATCATCAAGACCATTTTGTAAAGGTTTTGAAGTATACAGACATCCTTTCCCCTTCTCATATTTCATTTTTGTTTACAAATGCACTTCCTTGCTTCAGTCAAGACCAAACTATCACAAGAAAGGCCTTTCTGAGTGTTTTCATTCTCCCCCAAAAGAGAAAGTAGCAGCAAACTCATAAGGGACCCTGTGTTTATGAGCTTTCCATCAAAGATTTCTAGACTTGGATACTTGTGGAAAATGTTTGGTCAAGCAACTTGACAGTTGGGTGATTATCAGAACCAAACTGAACTCCTCAACCCTGGAAGGTATCCCCATTCCTGACATTATGCACAGTTACCAACTAAATATTTCACTCTGTTTAGTCTCAAAAAATTCTCTGTTTTACCCTTAATTTGAGATATTTACTGGATGTACTGTTTTCTTGCTTATAAATGTCCCCTCTTTATTTCCTTACATAAGTTTGGTTTCTTGCTCAAGACTTGTCTGCTTTATTTATTTATTTTTATCTGATAGCATCTTTGCTTACCCTACGATGGATCTTTCTCTATCTATTCCTTGTCTTAATTAGACTTTCCCTTTCTTTTTCTTATTATCTTGTGTCCTTCCTATCTATTTTAATTGATTTTTTTATTAACCTACACCTCTTTTTTTTCCCCTTTCCCATAACTGTGCTTGCTGGAATAGTTCTTGAGACAATTCTCCTTCAACATTAAAGATATCCTACTCTTTCTCTACTGTGTGGCAGTCAGACACCACAGATTTGTATCCTCTGCAAAGTCCATCTTTTGAAGACTTGATAGAATCATGATCTAATTAGTCTACAATCTAAAGCATTAGTATGAGAGTCCAGATACAATGATAATAATGTAAATAGATGCTACTGATAAAACAAAATAAGATAAAGCATCAGTATCTACTGATAACACAAATATCTACCGCTATATTCCCAACTTGTCTCCCTCCATCCAATCCTGCATTTCTGCTTGTATATCTAATATCTCTTCCTGGATGTCTCACTACCAGCTTGAACATAACATAGCCAAAATTGAGCAACTTGTCTTGCTTCCCAAACACAACCCATTCTCCTCTTTCTCCATCACTGTTGATATCCCCACCATCCTCTGTTACCTATGTTTATAATCTGGGTGCCATCTTTGTCTCTCTTCTCCTTTAGCCCCATACATCTAGGCTGTGTCCAAATCTTGTCATTTTTTTCTGCTGTAGAATCTCTAAGATCCAGTCTTTTATCTCTGTCCACATTACTAAAACTCATGCCTTGGTACTTCATAAGCTATCTTGATCACTGTGACCTCCTCCTCTCTGACATCCCTGACCTCTACCTCACTCCACTTAGGTTCATCTTCCTGACCATGTCACTCTCCGTGGCATCCCTCTTTATCACATCCGGTACAAGCTTCTGGTCCTTAACTTTAATATTGTTCACAAATTAGCCTCTCCTTACACATTTGCTATTTTATCTTAGTGTGTCCCCCACAACCTCCATGATGACAGCCTCTACTGCCTGCTGCTTCCACAAACACCTTCATGCTTTCTTTCTTGCTATGAACTAACTAGGGAACACTTTCCCCAAATGAGTCCACAGGCCACACACCCTGTCCTTCAAATCCTTCCTCAAGACTTACTTCTACCATGATGCTTTCAGGAAACTATCAATTTAAAATTATTGCTAGAAGGACAGCAGGGACTTCCGATTATTATCTTTGTTTAATATCATTTTACAATTTATATTAAAAATGTAACCCATTTGAAAACATACAGCTATGCATGTTCTCACTACTATTTCCCTTATTCTCCCTCCCTTCTTCTTGTTAAATGTTTTCAATATCTACTTGTTAGATTTTCTTTTTCTTAGATTATAAACTCTTTGGGGCAGTAACTCTATTCTGCTCTGTATATAACCTCACACAATGGGGCTTGGATCATGAGGGGGACCCATGAAATGTAGTATAATTCAAAAATAATAATTTATCAAGTAGTATAACTCATATAATTATCAAAGGGGAAAATGGGACAGATGCTGTGGTTAGGTAATATTTTTAAGAGCACATTATTCTAAAGACAATATTCTAAAGATCCTGTGAAGATAGTTTGTTCAAATTCTGGCATAAATATGATGTACTCATCCTGTGATAGCTAAGTGCCAATAATATTTAGGCATCTTTTAAGACTACTTTTAAAAAAACATTCTTTACTGATTTAAAGCCTAATCCTGCAGGCCAAGACAGATGAAACTCACTGAATTTAATGAATGTTTTCCCCCTTGTAAGTAATGCAAGATCCAGAGTCCTTTAGGGAAAACACAAATAGTGTTAAAGAAATAAACTTAAAATATAGTTATCTAGTCCAGCGGTTCTCAAACTGGGGTCCGCGGACCCCTGGGGGTCTGCGAATCATGTTCAGGGCCGCCAGCCCTGCTGATCAACTCCTCCCCCTCCCTCCAAGTGTCTCCTGCACACTGCAGAACAGCTGTTCAGTGGCATGCAGGAGGAGGTGGGAGGGGACCAGGGACAGGGCGCACACAGGCAGAAATAGGTGGGGAAGAGGAGGGGCAGGGATGGAGCGGGGCAGAAAGAGGTGGGGCCTTGGGAGAAGGAGTAGAGTGTGGTGGGACCTGGGGCTAAGTGGGAGTTGAGCACCCCCAGGGAAAATTAGAAGCTGGCTTGGGGGTCCAAGAAAAAATTTAAATAAAAATGGGGGTCCTTGGGTTGCTAAAGTCTCTCTGATCACTTCGGATCAGATTCCACTTGCTTCATTAGACTCTTATGATGCAGTTAGTCATATTGTGTTCAATGGCACTGTTAATAAAGTAAATAAACTCAGTTTTAATAGGGGTAGCAGAATCTAGCCTTTAATAAAGTAAATTCTAAAATTATATGTAGTCAGTGCAAGAGACTTCAATGAGTTTTAGCCCTATGGGAAACTGGAAAATCCAGGGATAAGAGGGAAGATCCTCTTATCGATTGGTAACTGGTTAAAAGATAGGAAACAGAGGGTAGGAATAAATGGTCAGTTTTCAGAATGGAGATAGGTAAATAGTGGTGTCCCCCAAGGGTCTGTACTGGGACCAGTCCTATTCAACATATTCATAAATGATCTGGAAAAAGAGATAAAGAGTGAGGTGACAAAATTTGCAGATGATACAAAACTACTCAAGATAGTTAAGTCCCAGGCAGACTGCGAAGAGCTATGAAAGGATCTCTCAAAACTGGGTGACTGGGCAACAAAATGGCAGGTAAAATTCAATGTTGATGAATGCAAACTAATGCACATTGGAAAACATAATCTCAACTATACATATAAAATGACGGGGTCTAAATTAGCTGTTACCATTCAAGAAAGAGATCTTGGAGTAATTGTGGATAGTTCTCTGAAAACATCCACTCAATGTGCAGTGGCAGCCAAAAAAGTGAACACAATGTTGGGAATCTTTAAGAAAGGGATAGATAATAAGACAGAAAATATATTGCCTCTATATCAGGGATCGGCAACCTTTGGCACATGGCCCATCAGGGAAATCCACTGGCGAGCTGGGACAGTTTGTTTACCTGCAGCGTCCACAGCTTTGGCCGATCGCAGCTCCCACTGGCCACAGTTCGCTGTTCCAGGCCAATGGGGGCTGCGGGAAGCAGCAGCCAGCACATCCCTTGGCCCATCCTGTTTCCCACAGCCCCCATTGGCCTGGAACAGTGAACTGCGGCCAGTGGGAGCTGCGATAGGCTGAAGCTGTGGATGCTGGAGGTAAACAAACAGTCCCGGCCTGCCAGCGGATTTCCCTGATGGGCCGCATGCCAAAGGTTGCCGATCCCTGCTCTATATAAATCCATGGTACGCCCACATCCTGAATACTGCATGCAGATGTGGTTTCCCCATCTCAAAAAAGATATATTGGAATTGGAAAAGGTTCAGAAAAGGGCAACAAAAATGATCAAGGGTATGGAACGGCTGCCATATGAGGAGTGATTAATAAGTCGTCTTTTTTTCAAGCTGAAAAGTCCCAGTCTAAGGGGGGATGAGATAGAAGTCTATAAAATCATGACTGGTGTGGAGAAAGTAAATAAGGAAGTGTTATTTACTCCTTCTCATAACACAAGAACTAGTGGCCAACAAATGAAATTCTAGGCTTAAAACAAACATAGGAAGTATTTTTGCACACAACAGGTCAACCTGTGGAACTCCTTGCCAGAGGATGTTGTGAAGGCCAAGACTATAACAGTGTTCAAAAAAGAACTAGATAAATTCATGGAGGATAGGTCCATCAATGGCTATGAGCCAGGATGGGCAGGGATGGTGCACCTAGCCTCTGTTTGCCAGAAGCTGGGAATGGGTGACAAGGAATGGATCACTTGATGATTACCTGTTCTGTTCATTCCCTCTGGGGCACCTGGCATTGGCCACTGTCGGAAGACAGGATACTGGGCTAGATGGACCTTTGGTCTGACCCAGTATGGCCATTCTTATGTTCTTATATATTATTCCATTATTAAGATCTTTGGCAGTAAAAGGAAAGACTGACAGAGTGATTTTTTTTTAATTTCCATTTTAAAATTAATGAACTGATTTACCTGTACATTTTGAGAAAATTAAATATCTGCTGAAAAAGTAAGTTATTTAAATGTTCCTATTATATTAAATATATTATATTATATTATAGTAAATATTGCTGAATTCTTATGTAGAAAAGAGGTTGAATCCTTGATTTAAGGGCAAAATTCTATTCAAATTAAACTATAGAACTATCACCAACGCTTCCATGAATGTACACATTATAGAAACAAAATTGTAGCTCATAAGCTTGTATAAGAAATAAATCTATTCTCTCTTATGTGCAAGTGAGTTGGTATCTCTCCAGTATCTGAGGGATTTATCTAGAACAGTAACAATTGTGGCACCCATTTGGTTTGTTCCATTATAATTTATTTTTTTAAAATGTTTGTTTCAATATTTGTTCTAAAAATACTGCCCTTTTGATTTCTAGTTGAAATAAAGCAAATAGATTTATTTAACAGCTCTACTACTCTTTCATGAAATCAAACTAATAAAAAAAGCTATACCTTCACTCATGAGGTAATTTGTGACAGATATCCACATCCCCTTTTTCGCCTTATGGTGTACTCCCGGGTCTCATTTTTGAACACATGTATTTTTGGCACCATTGGCCATTTTGAAAAAAAAAGTTTTTTGTTTGTTTGTAACTTAATTTATCCTTACAGGGTTGGAGGGGCATTTAAAATAAATGAGTACATACAGATTGTATGTCTCTTCCTTGTATTGAGTGGAATTTTTTAATGCAGTTAACACAATTCTAAATAAAGTCTAGTAAACAGTTGTGTAAACACTTAATGGCAGAGGAATAAAGAAGTATTCATATATGTATAAATAATTTTTAGATAATTTTATGCATAGTACACTTTTAAATAAAGTAATTGAATAATTTACAAAATCTTAGTAACAGCAGAGTAAAAAAGTGTTACAAGATATATATTAATATGCATTTTTTCTCATTTTTAAAAGGAAAATATTTTTAATGCAGTTAGTACATTCTTAAGTAGGTGGTTAGTAGAATTCGAAATAATTGTACAAAATATTAATGACAGGAGTAAAGGAGAAATTATTATAGATACACACACACACACACACACACACACACACACAAGATGCATTTTTATAAAAAAATGCAGTTAATACAATTCTAAATAAAGTTGATTAAAAAATTGCACAAAGGCCACAAAATATAAGTGATATATAAAGAAAATATAACCATTGTATTAATTACATTTAAAAGGATATAGTTGTTCTATAGCTGCCTTTCCGAGATGACCAAGAAAGTTTTTTTTTTAAAAAGAAAGGAAAAAAGGCAGAAAAAAATCAAAATTATCTCACTCCAGAGACATGTCACCAGCCAAATGGCAGAAACCCCTGGTCTGGGAGTTTGCAACAAACCATGTCTCAATGGTCAAACCAACCAGAAAGGCCTTTTGAACCATGGGACCTCTTGTGGAATCATATGTCATAGAATATTAAATTGTATCTCATTTTCCTGACAGTTCTGTAATGTGGCCCCAGAGGGCCCTAGTTCAAGAATAGGTTTGGGGCTCCCCCCTTCCCAAATCCAAAATCTAACATTTTTGTTTACCCTAATCTCATTGCCCCCTAACACCCAGTACTTCCAGGGCATTCCTCACACATGAGCCTCAGGAACTCAGATCTGCAGTCCACTTTACAGTATCTAGAGGGTTAAAAGTCTCTGACTCCTCAGCAGTTATCAACTCTGGCCAGGATATCATAGCAAGTGAGCGAAGATCTCCTGTTAATGGTTGTAAAGAGGTGGTCAGGGCATCTTTAGATCTTCGATATGGAATAGAAGAAGAGATTAAGAAGCTACTTTTTGAAGTGTTTAAAAACTTGATTCGCTGAATGCCTTAAAGAAAGATAAAAGACGCAGGAAGTATTTGTAAGTTGGGGAAAGTTGTGCATGATAAAGAGCAGCATTTACTAGACATGTATCCTGAAAATGTAATGGGGGGTAGGAGAAAAAGGTGGAAGTTCCCATTCTTGATGAACCTGAGGAGTTTCCACAGGTATATCTGGAACATATGAGAGAGTGGGTGAGACTTCAAAGAGCATTGAACGCTTATGACTATTTTCAATCATTTTTGATTTGCTAATTTAGATAGAGTGACATCATGGCAATGGTATTCAAAAATTGCTGGATGAGATTGATACCCAAATAGGCTCCAATGATTTTGTACAGCTATGATTAGATGCTACAGGGCTAAACCACCCTTTCTTTTCTCAGAGGATACTTTAGGACAGGGGTCGGCAACCTCTGGCACGCGGCTCGCCAGGGTAAGCACCCTGGCGGGCCGGGCCAGTTTGTTTACCTGCCGTGTCAGCAGGTTTGGCCGATCGCGGCTCCCACTGGCCGCAATTGGCCTCCCAGGTCAATGGGGGCAGCGGGAAGCAGCGTGGGCCAAGGGATGTGCTGGCCGCGGCTTCCCGCTGCCCCCATTGGCCTGGAGCGGCGAACCGTGGCCAGTGGGAGGTGCGATCGGCCAAACCTGCCGACGCGGCTGGTAAACAAACTGGCCCGGCCCGCCAGGGTGCTTACCCTGGCGAGCCGTGTGCCAGAGGTTGCTGACCCCTGCTTTAGGAAGACTTAAATGCTGCATAAGAACATAAGAATGGCCATACTGGGTCAGACCAATGTCCTTATAGTCCAGTATCCTGTCTTGTGAAAGTGGCCAATGCCAGATGCTTCAAAGGGAATGAACAGAACAGGGTATTCATCAAGTGATCTATTCCGTCAACCAGTCCCAGCATCTGGCAGTCAGAGGCTTAGTGACACCCAGAGCATGGGGTAGCATCCCTTACTATCTTGGCAAATAGCCATTGAGGGACCTATCCTCCCAGAACTTCCCTCATTCTTTTCTGAATCCAGTTATAGTTTTGACCTTCACTAAATCCCCTGGCAATGAGTTCCACAGGCTGACTGTGCATTGTGTAAAGAAGCACTTCCTTTTGTTTATTTTAAACCTGCTGCTTATTAATTTTATTAGGTGACTACTAGTTCTTGGGTTATGTTAATGGATAAATAGCAGTTCCTTACTCACTTTCTCCACACCATTCATGATTTTATAGACATCCATCATATCCCCCCTCAGGCTTTTCTTTTCCACACTGAACAGTCCCAGTCTTTTTAATCTCTCTTCATATGGAAGCTGTTCCACACTCCTAATAATTTTTCTTGCCCTTCTCTGTACCTTTTCCAATTTTAATATAGCTTTTTTGAGATGAGGCAACCAGAACTGCACTCAGTATTTAACATGTGAACAAACCAAGGCTTTATATAGTGGCATTATGATATTTTCTGTCTTATTATCTATCCCTTTGCTAATGGTTCCTAACATTCTGTTAGCTTTTTTGACTGCTCCTGCACATTGAGAAGATGTTTTCAGAGTTATCCACGATGATGCCAAGATCTCTTTTTTGAGTGATAACAGCTAATTTAGACCCAATCATTTTGCAGCAGATATCTTAAATAATATTAACAATACTTTGGAGAGCAATGCAGAGATTGTGGGTACTTCTACACTAAGGCTGGTGGGACTAGCATTAGAAACAGTGATGGACGGGGTGCTAGGCCCTTAAATTCTATCATATACAGTAAAAGGGCGTCAGAGGAGAGAGGAGGAAACACTTGATTGATTTAAATAACCAGGGTTATAACTTTGTTTTTCCAAAAGCATCCTGGCCCTGTTACCAAATGGATATAACCCACAGATGCCCAACTATTAAAGGGGGCAAAAGCATCTCCACCAGTAGTTGGGGTTATCAGTGAAACTGAACATTTTTTGGTCTGAGGTGAGCTCTTTTGACATTTAGGCATGGCTATTAAAGTCATTTATCATGAAAGAGGGGACTGGTCCATTTTTACAACAAGTAGGGAATGACACCAAAAATCACATTTGTTCTGTTACATGACAATATTGCAATGTCCTAACAATCAAAGCATGCACAGCATATTTGTGCAAGTACTGTCATGCTACACACAGCCACAAAACACCACCGTGCCTGTAAAAAATGCTGTTTGTGTATTAGCACAGAATTCACTGAGTATGTAGGCTATTTTGCAAGTCCCAAGCCTCTTTAGACAGACACAGAGCTTTTTCAGAGTTGGTAAAGTTGACTGCGAAACTATATACGTCTTTGTGATAAGTGTGGTTTCCAGGACATTAAAAATATTCAATATAAAAGCAACTGTGTCCCCAGTGTTAGGAGGAGACTGAGAGCATAGATGGCCACCGTTATTATGGGCAATATTTGCTTTCCAGAAGAGGATGACAATTATATTTTTTATGACTTTGAATGCATGCAAGAAACAGGGGTAAGTGTGCCAGATTATGTCTATGCCATCCATTATCTAAATACCCACTTGGGAACATAATAGGGTGTCAGTGAGGTTGTTCAAACTTCTGTAGACAAGTGTTTTAAGGGGTTCACCTTTATCACCCATAATACTAAAGGTTATTTCATCCTTAGACAGTTTGTTTAAAAAAATGGAAGTCAGTGTGCTAGCACAGAGTGGAAAACTAATTTGTGAGACAGTGGGGGCCATAGAAATCAGATTTGTAGATTCTTTAAATTTTCTGCCCATGAAGCGCAGCAAGTTATCCAGGGCCATGGGGTTTGAAGGAATCAAAGGGCATTTTCCACATTTTTTAAACACATCAGAGATTCAAACTTACCTCATGCTGGGGGCAGAGCACTTTGAGTTAGAGTGCACAATGCCCAGAGATAAAGAGGAGTTTCTGAAAGGGTACCAGATCAATCACCAGAATGAATTTGATCTCTAGAAAGAACTGAGCTGCTATTGCCAGAAAGATATGGAAACTTTGCAAGAGGCTTGTGACTGATTCAGAAGAGAAGTAATAAAATTACAAAGAAACATTTAAAAAAAACCATTAAAGCACTGTTTAAAAAAAAAGAAAACCCGCCACGGATAATGATGAGATAGTGACTAAATGTATAGAACACTTTCAGTACATGATATTATCCTCAATGTGCATGGCCAAGTGCTGATTAAATTTTGAAAACCACAAAGCATAAACCTTTGCCATTAAATGTTACCATAATCATCAGAAGAGAGATTACCCTCCCTCCAGTCAACGGTTGATGTACATGACCCATACAGAGACCGTTCACATCCAGCATGCTTTACATAGTGGATAGGTTAAAGTGGGATCCTGCTTAATGGGTGGTTATGCTGTCATTGCTGGTAAGCCTACAGCAGGGGTCGGTAACCTCTGGCACGCAGCTCGCCAGGGTAAGCATCCTGGCAGGCCGGGCCAGTTTGTTTACCTGCAGCGTCGGCAGGTTCGGCCGATCGCGGCACCCACTGGCCGCAGTTCGCCGCTTCAGGCCAATGGGGGCGGCGGGAAGCCACGGACAGCACATCCCTCGTCCCGCGCCGCTTCCCGCCGCCCCCATTGACCTGGGACGGCGAACCATGGCCAGTGGCTGAACCTGCCGACGTGGCAGGTAAACAAACTGGCCCAGCCTGCCAGGGTGCTTACCCTGGCGAGCCGCGTGCCAGAGGTTGCTGACCCCTGCTTTACCCTTTTGTTAACAAGACTAAAAGGTACCTGTGGTGCACCCCATCTTTGTGTATGAAAATTTGAGGGATATCAGACAGTACTTTGGCATAGCCAAAGTTAAAGTGCACCCTCCAAGAAGCTCCTATTTCACTGTGCTACTCTATAGAGTAAATGGTAAATTAGTGTGACCCCTATGTGCACATTTATTTCTGCACAATCAACAGGACCCATTCACAGACAGTCAGGGAGAGGGGGCTTTAACAGGGACTTGGTGCATGCTAGAACTAGTGCAGGCTGTAGGCAAAGGGAATGGGATCACTGAGGTTTATGAACTCTGGCACTTTAACCATTCTTGTGACATTGTTTTCAGACAACATTAACGTGGACCTCAGCTGGAAACAAAAGGCCTCAATGGTCCCTCACTGGAGTATAGATGAGGCAGAAAAAAACAAACAGTACTTTAGAGTACTATGAAAGAGAAGGTGTGTGTTTACGTCCAAGCAAAACCCTGCAAATGGACAAAAAGACAAATCTCAAAGTTTTTTTAAATTCCATGTGGGGAATAGTCACCCCAACTTAACTAACACCAGTATAGTGACGGACCCTGACAAACTCTTTAAGTGTGATGTTTGTGCCTTATTGCAAAGTATCGTGTGAGTTTATTGGTATTGATGATAGAGCCTTAGTGTGCAGAAGAACCTTGAACCCTTCCCAGAAACACTCATGTGTTCATAGCACAATTTACCATTTACTTCTGCTATGCCAGTTACACGAGCAGTGTCTGCACCATGATACTGATTCTGTGATCTTTGTGAGTAAAAAGGGGAGGTAGAACACATCCCTGGTGGGGAGGAGGGAGGTTCTTTAGGGGATCTGACCAGCAAGATCCCTCCAGATGAACACATCAGAGTCTGTGTCCTGTTTGTAAGTATTAACATTTTATGATTTTTGTATGTTAAACTCTCAATTCTTTTACATGTTACCCAAAATCCATGTGTGTGTGTGTATGATATAGATAAATCAGTATGGGCTCCTGTACCTATGAAGTTGAAAGTTCTGTCCTTATCCTGAACTTAGTATGTAAACAACACTCAGGAATTTATGTAATTAAGTATTGGACTATACATAATTATTCCCTGTAAGTCTATGAAAATCCAGATGTCCAGGAAAAAGGACCTCTCCAAACTAATGAAAGATGTCTACGGAAGTATGTTATAACAAACAAAACCGAATAATTGATAAGGGGTGCTTATGATCCAGTTATGTGCTTTGATTGATAAGAAGTACTTGTTATTGCAGATGTTTTTTGTAATGGATAAAATAATGGCCCATTCAAAGATGTTTTTAACTCATAAGAGCTGTTGGTTGCCACAGCTGTCAGTAACAGCGACTGGATTAGAAAACCCCTTTAGCTTATTGATCATGTAATAAAGATACTATAAAAGTAACTGCATAAGTAATTTAGGTAAAATGAGAATATCAAAAAGACAATACATTGTAAAATTAATTGGTGGAAAACACCATTAGCATCTATAGAAGTGTGTGTACCCCAGACGTCCCTGAACCATCTCCTAGGACATCAGATCCCCCAGTAGCCTATTTGCTAATTCTGCTATCCTGCTAGTTTTGGTGTCTCCTGCTGTCTGGAGGGGGAGGGGTAAATTGACCTCCCCTCCCCCACTTAGGTCCCCTCAGAGGAAAAGGGGCCAAGTTCCCTGACCACCACTGAGGTCCGCCCGCTAGACACCCATTGCAGCATTGGTTGGAAGGGACTCACTTTCACACTCTGCCTCTGCAACCTCCATGAGGTGTTGGTCACACTCACCTCTGCCTGCTGCTGTACATGGTCCAGGTAAAAGAGGGCTTTTGCTGCACCGGCATGGACCTAAAAAGTCCCCCCCTCTCTTCCAGTCACCTGGGGGGGGGGAGGAAAATCAGTGTCCCCACATTGCCTCAGCCAATCACTCACTCACTCTCTAACGCTTATAGGGGCCACATAGTATTTCCTACTAGCCAGACAATGGCCTTCACCACTTAATGTGCGATGAGATGATTATCTACAACCGCTGACAGCAATCAGTATATTCTGACCATTGGCCTTGAATCCAGAGCTAACATACAATGTACTGGTGAATTTCTTCAACAGGGTAAAAAATGGTTCACTCCTCCCACAATCCACCCCCTAATTTCCTTTGACAATAATGCTAAACAGCTAAGGGCTGAATAAAAGCTGTATTAGTCACTTCGTAGCATAAAAAAGTCGCTTATAATATTTTTTTCACATCCGAAGACCACAAATGAGCTACAGTAGCACTGAACATTTGTGAAATAAGATTTTAAAAGCACGCCTTTAGGGGTTTAACTATCTAATTAGTGGTGTGAAATATCTGACAGCAGAGATAAAATTGTTTTGAATGTGACATTTGCTAAGTTGTCAGATGTTATTGAAAGAACTAATTCAATTGCTGTAACTAGTTTTTCAGTGGGAGATTGATTTTTTATTCCATTGCACAACTGTGAATAACCCCCTCCCACTCCCTGCACCAATTTAATCTCTTAAAATCACATTCCTGGTTACACAAGCAATTTAGTATAGATTCAAAACAATTCAAATCCATTAATGAACAATAAGCAAGCAATTATGTTAGAGATGTTAGCATTAAAAAAACAGCTTCTCATATTTACTACACTGAAACAAATGCAGAGAGTTGCTTCTGGAAAGAGCAAGAGTCTTAAATTGAATTATGTATTTTAGTTAAAAGTTTCATATTACTGTAAATTTCACTGCTGGATTAATGTGTACATCGAGTTACCACTGAGCATTGCTAAAATAAATGCAGCAATGCTTATTATGATAATTTCTGGCAATCTGGTCTTCAGATCTACAAGTAACAATAAACCTCATAATTTTCATTGTCTGTTTCCAAAATTTTTATGCTTATCTATTGCATTTGCTGAGATCACTTATCTAGTTACAGTACAAAAATGGAGATAACAATAAGATATAGTATATTCAGATACCAGTTTTTGTATTTTAGTAATAAAACGAAAGAAAGCCATAGGGGGTTGTAAAAAGATCTTTGACATGAAATAACAACATCATTTCTCCATGCAAGAATTTACTGCTAGGGTATAATGTAATTTGAAGATTCTGTGTCAACAGCAGAGCTAGGCAACATTTTTCAAATGACACTTTTTTGGGGGGAGGGCCAAAAATACAAATTCGGTGACAGTTATTATTATTTTTTTTCAAATGTGTGTCAGTTTCACCAAAGTGTGTAAAAAATATCCAGAAAAATCTAAACATTTCATTGTGACAGTTTCGGAATAAAATGTTTTGCATTTTTTTGTTTTGAAATTTCCTTCAATTTTATTTAAAAATATATACATATTTTAAAAGCTCAAAAATGAACTGTTTTGTTCAACCTGAAATGAAACAGATTATTCACCCAGCTCTAGTGAATAGTACAATTGATGTTTAGAAAATGGTGCAGGCAAATAAAAGTCATTGTCTTAATCCATCATGTAATAAAAGATCAGTAACCGGTTAAAAGATAGGAACCAAAGTGTAAATAATAAGCTTTCACAGTGGAGAAAGATCAATATAATCCCCCAGGGGTCTGTACTGGAAACAGTACTGTTCAACATATTCATAAATGACCTGGAAAAAGGCATAAGTGAGGTGGCAGTTTGCAGTTAATACAAAATTACTGAAGATAATGGAGTCCAAAGCTGACTGTAAAGGGTCTTCCATTCTGTTACTACTCCAGAAAAAAATCATGGAGTCATCATGGACAAGTTCTCTGAAAACATTTGCTGAATGTTCATTGGTGATGTTAAGGCTGTATCCCTACTTTGAACTTTAGGGTACAAATGTAGGGGCCTGCATGAAAACTGCTAAGCTTATCTACCAGCTTAGCTCTGGTCCCGCTGCCACCATTTTTGATGGATTCCCTCCCTGGGAAGCCTTGAGAAACCTTTCACCAATTCCCTGGTGAATACAGATCCAAACTGCTTGGATCTTAAACAAGGAGAGATTGACCCTTCCCCCCTCCTTCCTTTCACCAACTCCTGGTGAATACAGATCCAAACCCCCTTTGGATCTTAAAACAAGGAGAAATTGATCAGGTTTTAAAAAAGAAGGCTTTTAATTAAAGCAAAAGGTAAAAATCATCTCTGCAAAATCAGTATGGAAAATAACTTTACAGGGTAATTAAACTTAAAGAGCTCAGAGGAATCCCCTCTGTCTTAGGTTCAAAGTATAGCAAACAAGATAAGCACTTTAGTAAAAGGTACATTTACAAGTTGAGAAAACAAAGTAAATCTAAGACGCCTTGCCTGGCTTTTACTTACAATTTTGAAATAAGAGAGACTTGTTTAGAAAGATGGGGAGAACCTGGATTGATGTCTGGTCCCTCTCAGTCCCAAGAGCGAACAACCCTTTAAACAAAGGACACACACAAAAGCCTTTCCCCCCCCAAGATTTGAAAGTATCTTGTCCCCTTATTGGTCCTCTGGGTCAGGTGTCAGCCAGGTTACCCGAGCTTCTTAACCCTTTACAGGTAAAAGGATTTTGGAGTCTCTGACCAGGAGGGATTTTAGTACTGTACACAGAGAGCTGTTACCCTTCCTTTTATAGTTATGACACGCCCCCCAAATTACAGATAGTGTTGGACGTTTGGTTCCACACTGGCTGTGATTTCTTTCCTGGAGCTCTAGGAGAAAACAGAGTTAATAAGACACACGTACCTTTGGACATACTACTGATTATATAAAAACTAACAATATGTTTCATTCCAAAAACAATTGTTAACCAGTTAACTCTGGGAAACTTTCCCGGGAGAGTGCATCAGCCACTTTGTTAGAAGCTCCCGAAATGTGTTGTATTTCAAAATCAAAATCTTGGAGAGCTAAACTCCACCGAAGAAGTTTTTTGTTATTTCCCTTGGCGGTATGAAGCCACTGTAGCGCAGCATGGTCTGTTTGTAGTTGGAAACGCCATCCCCAAACATATGGGCGTAGCTTTTCCAGCGCGTACACAATGGCGTAGCATTCCTTTTCGCTGATTGACCAGTGGCATTCCCTCTCAGACAGTTTCTTGCTGAGAAACACGACAGGATGGAATTCTTGATCCGGTCCTTCCTGCATTAAAACTGCTCCCACGCCTCGCTCGGAAGCATCTGTGGTTACTAGGAACGGTTTGTCAAAGTCTGGGGCCCTTAGCACAGGGTCAGACATGAGTGTTGCCTTAAGCTGGTTAAAGGCCTTTTGACACTTATCAGTTCACTGAACTGTATTTGGCTGTTTCTTTCTGGTTAGGTCTGTCAGTGGGGCGGCGATTTGGCTGTAGTGTGGTACAAATCGCCTATAATATCCGGCCAAGCCTAAGAAGGATTGGACCTGTTTCTTTGACTTTGGAATCGGCCACTTTTGGATAGCATCCACTTTGGCCTGTAGGGGATTTATAGTTCCTTGACCCACCTGGTGCCCCAGGTACGTCACTCTGTTTTGGCCTATTTGACACTTTTTAGCCTTAACAGTTAGTCCTGCCTGCCGGAAGCGCTCGAAGACTTTTTTCAGGTGCTCCAGGTGTTCTGTCCATGAATCAGAAAAAATGGCCACATCATCGAGGTAGGCAACTGCAGATTCTCCCAGTCCTGCTAGGAGACCATCTACAAGTCTTTGGAAGGTGGCGGGTGCATTTCGCAACCCGAAAGGGAGTACATTGAATTCATACACCCCTGCCTGGGTGACGAAGGCTGACCTTTCCTTAGCGGGTTCATCTAGTGGTACTTGCCAGTACCCTTTGGTTAAGTCTAAAGTAGAGATGAATTGGGCGTGTCCCAATTTTTCCAATAGCTCATCTGTGCGTGGCATTGGATAGTTGTCAGGACGAGTTACAGCATTTAGCTTACGGTAGTCCACGCAAAAGCGTATTTCCCCATCTGGTTTGGGAACTAGAACCACTGGAGATGCCCATGCACTGGTAGAGGGGCGGATTATACCCATCTGTAGCATGTCCTGGATCTCCCTTTGTATAGCCGCTTGGGCATGAGGTGACTCCCGGTAGGGTGGGGTTCTAATTGGGTGAGCATTACCTGTGTCAATGGAGTGGTATGCCCGTTCGGTCCGTCCTGGAGTGGCTGAGAAAATCGGTGCAAAGCTTGTGCACAGCTCCTTTATCTGCTGTCGCTGCAGACGTCCCAGGGTCGTGGAGAGGTTCACCTCTTCCACGCCACCATTCCTTTTTCCTTCATAGTAGACACCTGCAGGCCACTCCGCGTCATCAGTTTCCTGGGCTGTAAACTGGCAAACGTTTAATTCTCTAGAATAAAAGGGCTTAAGAGAATTAACATGGTATACCTTAGGCTTTATGTTGGAGGTGGGGGAGGCTATGAGATAGTTAACAGCTCCTAGGCGCTCCTGGACCGTGAATGGTCCTTCCCACGACGCTTCCATTTTATGGGCCTGGAGCGCCTTTAAGACCATGACTTGGTCTCCTACTTTGAAGGACCGTTCTCTGGAATGTTTATCATACCAGGCCTTTTGCTCTTCCTGAGCATCCTTTAGGTTTTCTTTAGCAAGGGCTAAAGAGTGTCGGAGGGTGTTTTGTAGGTTGCTTACAAAGTCTAGAATGTTAGTTCCTGGAGAAGGCGTAAACCCCTCCCATTGCTGCTTCACCAACTGTAATGGCCCCTTAACCTCGCGGCCATACACAAGTTTAAATGGTGAAAACCCTAAACTGGGATGTGGTACAGCCCTGTAGGCAAAAAGCAACTGCTGCAACACTAGGTCCCAATCATTGGAGTGTTCATTTACGAATTTTCGTATCATGGCCCCCAAAGTTCCATTAACCCTCTCCACCAGACCATTGGTTTGATGGTGATGAGGGGTGGCAACCAAGTGATTCACCCCATGAGCTTTCCACAGGTTTTTCATGTTCCCTGCCAGGAAATTAGTTCCCGAATCTGTAAGTATGTCGGAGGGCCACCCTACCCTGGCAAAAATGTCTGCTAATGCCTGGCACACACTTTTAGTCTTGGTGTTGCTTAAGGGTACAGCTTCCGGCCATCGGGTAGCAAAATCCATGAAAGTCAGTACGTACTGCTTTCCTCTGGGTGTCTTCTTTGGGAAAGGACCCAGAATATCCACAGCTACTCGCTGAAATGGGACCTCAATTATGGGTAGTGGCTGGAGAGGGGCTTTAACCTGATCTTGGGGCTTTCCCACTCGTTGGCACACCTCACAAGACCGGACATAATTAGCAACGTCCTTGCCCATTCCCTCCCAGTGGAAGGACTTCCCCAACCGGTCTTTGGTTCTGTTCACCCCAGAATGGCCACTGGGATGATCATGGGCTAAGCTCAAGAGCTTTACCCGATACTTAGTGGGAACTACCAACTGTCTTTGAGGATGCCAGTCTTCCTGGTGCCCACCAGAAAGAGTCTCCTTGTATAATAGTCCTTTTTCTACAACAAACCGGGATCGGTTAGAAGAGCTGAGAGGCGGTGGGGTGCTCCGTGCCGCCGCCCAAGCTTTTTGAAGGCTGTCATCTGCTTCCTGCTCGGCCTGGAACTGTTCCCTTGATGCTGGAGACATCAGTTCCTCCTTGGACTGTGGACTGAGGCTTGGTCCCTCTGGAAGCGATGCAGGTGCTGGGGCTGTTTCCATTGACTGTGAACCGCTGTCCGCTGGTGCACTATGTGGTATTTCAGGCTCTGGCTGAGCCTCTTGGGTAGGGTTATCTGCTGCTTCCACCAGTTCAGACTCGCTGGTGCCCTCTGGCATTGGAGTTGTAGACGGGCTTGCAAGCGCTGGACTCAGTGCTGGCAATGGTTCTGGGGCTGGGTGCGTTGCCAGTTCCGGTTCTGGGACTGGCTTTGGCTGGGTCTCTGGGATTGGATCCACTACGGCTGTTGCAGTCGTTGGCAGGGGATCCGGTTCCACCACCTTTGTTTGGGTCTCTGGTAACACAGACGGGGTCCTGGTGGACGGCTCAGGAACAGGGATGGGGGTGAAAGCTTGCTTAGCCTGGCTGCGGGTGACTATTCCCACCCTCTTGGCTAGCTTCACGTGGTTGGCCAAGTCTTCCCCCAGCAGCATGGGAATGGGATAATTGTCATAGACTGCAAAAGTCCACATTCCTGACCAGCCCTTGTACTGGACATGCAACTGGGCTGTAGGCAAGGTTACAGACTGTGACACGAAGGGTTGAATTGTCACTGTAGCCTCAGGGTTGATGAGTTTGGGGTCCACTAGGGATTGGTGGATAGTTGACACTTGTGCCCCAGTGTCCCTCCAAGCGATAACCTTCTTTCCGCCCACTCTCAAGGTTTCCCTTCGCTCCGAGGGTATGAGAGAGGCATCTGGGTCTGGGGTTCTTTGGTGTGATTGGGGTGTAATGAACTGTAATCGGTTGGGGTTCTTGGGGCAGTGAGCCTTTATATGCCCCAGTTCATTACATTTAAAACATCGCCCTGCTAAGGTATCACCGGGGCGATGTTGGTTGCTGGAGACTGGTGTGGTGGGGTGAGAAGGCGTCTGGGGTTTCCCTTGGGATGTGGGTGGGGTCTTGGGTTGTCCCCGGTGATAAGGTTTTGTTTCGGCTTGCCCCTTCTGATATTCGCTTCAACTGCTACTAGCTTTTTTCTTTTCTGTCACCTCCACCCATTTGGCTCCAATCTCCCCCGCCTCGGTTACAGTTTTGGGCTTCCCATCTAGGATGTACCTTTTTATTTCCTCAGGAACACCCTCTAAAAACTGCTCCATTTGCAATAGGAAGGGCAACTCTTCCGTAGATTTAACATTTGCTCCTGATATCCAGGCATCCCAATTTTTCCCAATGTGGTAGGCATGTCGGGTAAATGACACATCAGGTTTCCACCTTAGGGCTCTGAACCGCCGACGGGCATGCTCAGGTGTTAGCCCCATTCTGATTCTGGCCTTGTTTTTAAAAAGTTCATAACTGTTCATGTGTTCCTTAGGCATTTCAGCCGCCACCTCTGCTAAGGGTCCACTGAGCTGCGGCCTCAGCTCTACCATGTACTGGGTTGGAGGGATGTCGTATCCAAGGCAGGCCCTTTCAAAATTTTCTAAGAAGGCCTCAGTATCATCGCCTGCCTTGTAGGTGGGGAATTTCCTGGGATGGGAAGTGGTACCTGGAGAGGAGTTGTTAGGATGGTCTGATGCACCCTGCCTAGTCCTTGCTGCTTCCAGTTCCATCTCTTTTTCTTTCAGCTCCATCTCTCTTTTATGGGCCTCCTGTTTGGCTTTTTCTTCTCTTTCTCTCAGCTCCATCTCTCTTTTATGGGCCTCCTGTTTGGCTTTTTCCAGCTCCATTTCTCTCTTGTGGGCCTCCTCTTTGGCTTTCTCTTCTCTGTCTCTCAGCTCCATCTCTCTCTTGTGGGCCCCCTCTTTGGCTTTCTCTTCTCTGTCTCTCAGCTCTATCTCTTTTTCTTTCAGCTCCATAGCTCTCTTGTGGGCCTCCTCTTTAGCTTTTTCTTCTTTGGTAGTCATTTTCCTGGTTTTTTTGTGCTGGGTCACACCCCTCTGCAGTTGACTGAAACTGGGATGTACTTAGCTCAGGCTCCTGCTGAGTGCTGCTGAGTTAACAGAGACTTTCTAACAAGCTACTCCCGAGGATGTAAAAAGAAAAAAAAAAAAACAATTCACCTTGTAAATTACCTTTTACCAGTCGTTTGCTCATTAATTGAACCCTTCTCTTAACAAAGGACCTTGTTAAAAAAAACTTAACACCTCTGCCTTCAGGCAAGGAGAGATAAGATATGCATCTACCTTCAGCTCTGCTTTCCAAGCAGCTAGAAGGAAAAAAAAATCTTACTGGCTTTTGGGTTTAAAACGATCCCACCGCTGTGCCACCATGTCAAGGCTGTATCCCTACTTTGAACTTTAGGGTACAAATGTAGGGGCCTGCATGAAAACTGCTAAGCTTATCTACCAGCTTAGCTCTGGTCCCGCTGCCACCATTCTCGATGGATTCCCTCCCTGGGAAGCCTTGAGAAACCTTTCACCAATTCCCTGGTGAATACAGATCCAAACTGCTTGGATCTTAAACAAGGAGAGATTGACCCTTCCCCCCTCCTTCCTTTCACCAACTCCTGGTGAATACAGATCCAAACCCCCTTTGGATCTTAAAACAAGGAGAAATTGATCAGGTTTTAAAAAAGAAGGCTTTTAATTAAAGCAAAAGGTAAAAATCATCTCTGCAAAATCAGTATGGAAAATAACTTTACAGGGTAATCAAACTTAAAGAGCTCAGAGGAATCCCCTCTGTCTTAGGTTCAAAGTATAGCAAACAAGATAAGCACTTTAGTAAAAGGTACATTTACAAGTTGAGAAAACAAAGTAAATCTAAGACGCCTTGCCTGGCTTTTACTTACAATTTTGAAATAAGAGAGACTTGTTTAGAAAGATGGGGAGAACCTGGATTGATGTCTGGTCCCTCTCAGTCCCAAGAGCGAACAACCCCTTAAACAAAGGACACACACAAAAGCCTTTCCCAAGATTTGAAAGTATCTTGTCCCCTCATTGGTCCTCTGGGTCAGGTGTCAGCCAGGTTACCCGAGCTTCTTAACCCTTTACAGGTAAAAGGATTTTGGAGTCTCTGACCAGGAGGGATTTTAGTACTGTACACAGAGAGCTGTTACCCTTCCTTTTATAGTTATGACAGGTGATCAAAAAAGCTAACAGAATGTTAGGAACCATTAGGAAAGGGATTGATAATAAGACAGAAAATATCATAATGGCCATTATATAAAGCCATGTTATGCCTGTGATGCTGGCAAACCAGGTCTGTTCAGGACCACAGGCCAGTTCACTTATATGTTAGTATAGATCAATAGCGATAGTTGGATGTAATAGTGTTTTGAGGCCAATTCACTTGTGTATTATATTAAAGTGATTTTAAACATATAAGCATTTCACTTGTTTAACCTTCATAAAACTAATGGAAGGTTACTTGTATTGTTTTCGCATATCTATTCCTGTCATATTGTAATAGCAAACATTTACATGGTAAATACCCTTGCAACTAAATTTCCCACAGAAATCTTGTGAATTGCTAATGAAAGGTTTAAGGACTTTAGAATTTTCTGTTAATTTCAAAGCAAGTGGTCATTGTGTGGATTCTCAGTGCATTCCTCATTATCTGTCATCAGAGAAAAAATCCATGTGGGTACAGTCACTGTCAGTTTACTTTCTGTGTAAAGTAGTTATAGATCGGGATTGAAGAAATGATCCATCATCTCTGGATTGTTTGGATTCTACCAGGGCAGAATAACTGAACAAGAAGACAGAGATCCCCAGAATTATTCTGTGTAGCCCTGGAAAAGACTTTTGGGAACCTAGCAGTATATTATCACTGCCACCATTTGGAGTTACAAACTGCAATTTATCGGTTATAATATTTTACCAGCTTTAACCTCTCAATAACTTTCTAATCTTTTTTCTTAGCTAATAAACCTATAGTGAGTTTACTATAGAATTGGCTGCCAGCATTGTCTTTGGTGTGCCAACTGATCTGGAGTGCCAACTGATCTGGGGTAAGTGACTAGTCTCTTGGGACTGGAAGCAACCTCATATGGTGTGATTTTTGGTTTTAATAATCTTTCATCATAAAGTTCAGTTTGTCTGGGAGGCAAGATAGGTTGGAGAGGCTAAGGGGACTATCTGTGACTCCATGGTAAAACTGATATAGTAATCCAGAAGTTCACATTTGATACTGGCTTAGTGAAATCTAATTACAGAACATACCACAAGTTTGGGGTGTCTGCCCAGTTTTCTGACAGTCTGCCCTGAGATAGTCACTCACCATGGTTAGCTATTTCAGGAAGTCTGACAACACCCACAACTGGAATACAGCATGCAGTACTGGTCACCCCCTCTCAAAAAATATATATATAAGAATTGGAAAAGGTACAGAGAAGGGCAACATAAATGATTAGTAGTATGGAGCAATGTCCATATGAGGAAAGATTAAAAAGACTGGGACTATTCAGCTTAGGAAAGAGATGAATAAGGAGGGATATAATAGAGGTCTATAAAATCATGAATGGTGTGGAGAAAGTGAATAGGGAAGTGTTATTTAACCCTTCACGTAACACGAAAACCAGGGGTCACCCAATTATATTAATTGACAGCAGGTTTAAAACAAACAAAAGGAAGTACTTTTTCACACAACACACAGTCAACCTGTGGAACTCTTTGCCAGTGGATGTTGTTAAGGCCAAAGGCATAATTGGGATTAAAAAAAAATTAAAGAAGTTCATGGAGGACAGGTCCATCAATGGCTATTAGCCAAGGTGGTTAGGGATGCAAACCTGTGGTCTGGGTGTCTCTAAACCTCTGACTGCCAGAAGCTGGGACTGGATGAAAGGGCATAGACAGAATAGTGGGCTAAATGGATCACTGGACTGATCCAGTATGGCCATTCTTACGTTCTTATATATTTTTTCTATATATCCCATAATAACCTATATCCAAAATATTAGTTTATTTTCAGAAAATATTAAATTTTAAAAGTATTTGAGAGATGAGATGGTGCTTTTCTTCCACATCTTTTTTTTCCATGCAAAATTAGTTTAGACTCTGAAAACTGTATTCCTAGTAAAAAAGTATAGACCTAAAGCCATTAATATTATCTGTACTGTAGCTGGACCTAGATCAGGACACCATTGGGGTGGACCCGGTATAGACAGTCACACTCTGACCTGAAGAGTTTTCAGTCTAGCTTACCACAAGATGCTATGCATGGAGGGGATAAAATATATGGTGATCAGGGGCGGCTCTAGCTTTTTTGCCGCCCCAAGCATGGCAGGCAGGCTGCCTTCAGCGGCATGCCTGCGGGAGGTCCCCGGTCCCATGGATTCGGCGGCATGCCTGCGGGAGGTCCACTGGTCCCGCGGCTTTGGCGTACCCACTGCCGAATCCGTGGGACCGGCAGACCTCCCGCAGGCATGCCGCCGAAGGCAGCCTGACTACCGCCCTCTCAGGGACCGGCAGGGCACCCCCTGCGGCTTGCCGCCCCAGGCGCTGGTGCCTGGAGCCGCCGCTGATGGTGATGCAGAGGTAAGGTAACAGTTAGGAAAATAAGTTATTATAGAATAAACAGAGGTGTCAACACATCCTAAATGCCCACTAACATCTTTTGAATTCACAGGAAATTTTGGTTAATTAAGAAATTAAGGGCAGGACCCAGAGAGAAAAATGTGAGACTGAGATAATGCACTCAAGGCAAACATACTGGGGCCTGATTCACCGCTGATTTATGTAGCCATTTACACTAGTGCAAAGGGAGTGCACTGTGGGTGCAAATCAAAATGGGTGTGCATAACACCCGTATTGCATTCAATTTACACAGGTATAAAAATGACTGTGTAAGGTGCAGGCTGGAGAGACTCGGGCCCCAAAGGAGTTAGAACAACATCTTCCTAATGCGGACAGATTAAACTTGGAATTACTGCAGACACCATTAAAAAAAAAATCTAAATTCTTACTTAGTGCTTCTTTAGCAGTCTGTGACTTCACAATAGGGTGTAGATTTGGTTTCCATGGAGTATTTGAATACACGGTTTAGTGTTATACGTTCAAGTATCAGGGAGTAGCCATGTTAGTCTGTATGCACAAAAACAACGAGGAGTCCAGTGGCACCTTAAAGACTAACAGATTTATTTGGGCATAAGCTTTTGTGGGTAAAAAACCCACTTCTTCAGATCTGTTAGTCTTTAAGGTGCCACCGAACTCCTCGTTGTTTTAGGGTTATACGTTTTGCATGGAAGAGAAATCAGCCAGCACGCTAATCATTACAGAAGACATATAGCTTTTATTCAGTAGGACCCTTGCATATTAAACTGTTGAAAGAGTATGAATTTCTTTTTTGTTCATTATGGAGCATGGCATAATGAAAATGGGAAAATGACTTATGATATACAAAGGGGAAAAAATAGCACACAAGTTTATCAGGCAAATAATACAATAATGTTCTATTCACTGGAAATCCATTCTCTAAAAAATACAATATCTCAATTCATCTTCATGCTGTTGAAGTCATGTATATGTTGGCTTGTAGACAGGGCCGGCTCTAACTTTTTTGCCGCCCCAGGCAAAAAAGAAGAGCGCCGCCCCGCCGTAACACACACACACACACACACACACCAGCGCCGCGCCGCCGACCCCCCGCCCCCAATGCCGCGCCGGGCCGCCCAAACCCCCGACCGCCGCACCGCCGAAACCCCCGCCCCGAGCGCCGGGCCACCTGAGCGCCGCACCGGGCCGGGCCGGCCAAACCCCCAAGCGCCGTGCCAGACCGCCCAAACCCCCGGGGCGCCGGGCCGGCCAAACCCCCCAAGCGCTGCACCGCGCCGCCCAAACCCCCACTGCCGCGCCGCCCAAACCCCCGGAGTGCCGGGCCGCCGAAGCCCCCGCCCCCTCCCCAGCGCCACGCCGCCGAAACACCTCCTGCGCTGCCCGGCCGAAACAAAAAAAAAACCCTTCAAGCGCCGCACCGCCGAAAAAACAAAACAAAAAAAACACCGCGAGTGCCCCCCGCCACCCCAACATTGGCTGCCCCTTCTAAGGTGCCGCCCCAAGCACGTGCTTGGTCAGCTGGTGCCTGGAGCCGGCCCTACTTGTAGAGTATGGAGAGAGAGACCCAAGATACAAAATTCATATTCAGAAGCTTGGCTTGGCAGAACAAGCTGGGTGAGGTGACTAAATGATGGGGACTACGAGGCAGTGGAGAACTGGCTGGATCCTTTTAATGCTCATTTCTAGACTTTTCAACATTTGGATTTTTTGAAGCTATAGAATTTTTAGGAAAAAAGTGAAACTAGCTCCAATGAAACACACTTAATATTTTTAATTCCTATATTTTTTGGTTCAGGAATTTCCTTTTTTTTTTTTTTTTTTGGAATAAGTGCCAAAACTTCAAATCAAGATGCCATCTGAGGTCTCCATGAAACCAGCTGTTATATATCATAGAAGGTCCCCATATACCTACAGAGGTTAGCAGTCAGTGTGGCTCATGGTTCCCTCACCATTACTATGAAGGGATCTTGTGAATTCATTCTTGGTCCGAACCCAGTAACCATGTCCCCAAAACACCCAACCTTCTATATGGCAGTGTAGAGAACAGTCCCAGAAGCCTTCTCTACAGCATGCAGGGGTATGTATGGGGTCCCCTTGGGGAGGCTCTTTGCTTTCTGGCTCACTTGTGCCATGAAATTCCACAATGTGCATATGGGCCTTGAACATCTGTGTGAGATTCTTCATCCTCTCTCAGTACATGTATTTAATTATAACATTAATGTCTATACATTGGGCTGTGATTTCTCTTCTCAGCACTTATGAGAGTTGCAGGCAGGGCCGGCTCTAGGTACCAGCAAAACAAGCTGGTGCTTGGGGCGGCACATTTTTAGGGGCGGCATGGCTGGCGCCAGAATGCCGCCCCTAAAAATGTGCCCCGGCCGCCACTTCTCCCCCTCCCTCCCAGGCTCTCAAGCCTGGGAGGGAGGGGGAGCAGTGGCATGCGAATCGGCTGTTTCGTGCGCCGCGGCCGCTCGGGGTCTCCCCCTCTCTCCCAGGCTCTCAAACCTGGGAGGGAGGGGGAGATCCTGAGCGGCCGTTTCGCGCGCCGCTGCTCCCCCTCCCTCCCAGGCTCTCAAGCCTGGGAGGGAGGGGGAGACTCCGAGTGGCCGCGGCGCGGGCGCCGCTTCTCCCCCTCCCTCCCTCCTAGGCTTGAGAGCCTGGGGGGGAGGAGGCAGGGCTGGGGATTTGGGGAAGGGGCGGAGTTGAGGCGGGGCCGGGGGTGGGGTAATTAAAAAACGGGGGGGGGGGGGCGGCCAAAATTGTTTTTGCTTTGGGCGGCAAAAATCCTAGAGCCGGCCCTGGTTGCAGGAAACATTCAGTTAGGTTGCTGAAAGTCACAATAAAAGCCATTGTACACATATTTGTGTTCTTCCAAATGTGTCTTCTATTCTAGATCTTCCTAATATATTACCTACCATTGCCAACTCTCACAATTGTATTATGATACTTGCAATATTTAGTGTTTTTCTTAAAGTTGCAGCTCCTGAAATTCTGGAAAGTAATTCTTTTTTTATTTTATCTGCTAAACCTACCCCCCTTCCCATTAGCATTCACTATGTTAGGCATTCCCTCAGACTTCTCGGTGAATACCGAAACAAAAGTCATTAAGCATCTCTGCCATTTCCAAGTTTCCTGTAACTGTTTCTCCCTCTTCACTGAGCAGTGGGCCTACCCTGTCTTTGGTCTTCCTCTTGCTTCTAATGTATTGATAAAAAGTCTTCTTGTTTCCCTTTATTCCTGTAGCTAGTTTGAGCTCATTTTGTGCCTTTGCCTTTCTAATCTTGCCCCTGCATTCCTGTGTTGTTTGCCTATATTCATCCTTTGTAATCTGTCCTAGTTTCCATTTTTTATATGACTCCTTTTTATTTTTTAGATCATGCAAGATCTCGTGGTTAAGCCAAGGTGGTCTTTTGCCACATTTTCTATCTTTCCTAACCAGCGGAATAGCTTGCTTTTGGGCCCTTAATAGTGTCCCTTTGAAAAACTGCCAACTCTCCTCAGTTGTTTTTCCCCTCAGTCTTGATTCCCATGGGACCTTACCTATCAGCTCTCTGAGCTTACCAAAATCCGCCTTCCTGAAATCCATTGTCTCTATTTTGCTGTTCTCCCTTCTACCCTTCCTTAGAATTGCAAACTCTATGATTTCATGATCACTTTCACCCAGGCTGCCTTCTACTTTCAAATTCTCAACAAGTTCCTCCCTATTTGTTAAAATCAAGTCTAGAACAGCTTCCCCCCTAGTAGCTTTTTCAACCTTCTGAAATAAAAAGTTGTCTGCAATGCAGTCCAAGAATTTGTTGGATAGTCTGTGCCCTGCTGTTTTATTTTCCCAACATATATCCGGATAGTTGAAGTCCCCCATCACCACCAAATCTTGGGCTTTGGATGATTTTGTTAGTTGCTTAAAAAAAGCCTCATCCACCTCTTCCACCTGGTTAGGTGGCCTGTAGTAGACTCCTAGCATGACATCTCCCTTGTTTTTTACCCCTTTTAGCCTAACCCAGAGACTCTCAACACTTCCATCTCCTATGTCCATCTCTACCTCAGTCCAAGTGTGTACATTTTTAATATATAAGGCAACACCTCCTCCCTTTTCCCCCTGTCTATCCTTCCTGAGCAAGCTGTACCCATCCACACCAACATTCCAATCATGTGTATTATCCCACCAAGTTTCAGTGATGCCAACAATGTCATAGTTGTATTTATTTATTAGCACTTCCAGTTCTTCCTGCTTATTACCCATACTTCTCGCATTTGTATATAGGCATCTAAGATATTGGCTTGATCTTTTCTCCCAGTTTTGTCCTGACCCTCCTGTGTCTCTGCCAATATAGCCCACACTCCCTCTCGTTTCCGACCCATCTCCCAGGTCTCCATGTTCCCCACTTACCTGTGGGCTTTGCTCACCTGTCCCCGTCGAACCTAGTTTAAAGCCCTCCTCACTAGGTTAGCCAGTCTGTGTCCAAATAGGGTCTTTCCCCTCCTTGAAAGGTGAACGCCATCTCTGCCTAGCAGTCCTTCCTCGAATAGCATCCCGTGGTCGAGGAAGCCAAAGCCCTCCTGGCGACACCATCTTCGCAGCCAGGCATTCACCTCCATGATGCATCTGTCTCTGCCCGGGCCCCTACCTTTGACAGGAAGAATCGAAGAGAATACCACCTGCGCTCCAAACTCCTTCACCCGTACTCCCAGAGCCCTGTAGTCACTCTTGATCCGCTCAGTGTCACACCGCGCAATATCATTTGTGCCCACATGGATGAGTAGCATGGGGTAGTAGTCAGAGGGCTGGATAATCCTCGACAATGCCTCCATAACATCTCGGATACGGGCTCCCGGCAGGCAGCATACCTCCCGAGATGAAATGTCAGGGCGACAGATGGGCGCCTTCGTCCCCCTCAGCAGAGAGTCTCCGACCACCACTACCCTACGTTTCCTATTCGCAGTGGTGGAAGCAGACCTCCCAGCCTTAGGGGTACGAGGCTTCTCCTCCTTTACTGTAGGGGGTGATGCCTTCTTTCCTGTATCAAGAAGAGCATAACGGTTACCTATTACCATGGCGGGAGGGTTCGGAGCAGGGGTGGAGCACTGCCTGCTGCCAGAAGTAACCAGCTGCCAGTGTCCACCCTGAGCCATCTCCTCCTCCACCAGTGGTGTATCAGCAGTCCTGTGTACTGGGACAGCTACCTCAGCTGTCTCCACATGGACGCTGTCCAGGAATTGCTCGTGGATCCGGATGCTCCTCAACCTAGCCACCTCCTCCTGTAGCTCTCCCACCTGCTGCCTCAGAGATTCCACCAGCAGGCACCTTTCACATTGGATGGTCCCCCCAGCCTGGATATCAGTAAGTGGAAATTGCAAGTTACAGTCTCTGCAAAACCACACCAGGATCTGGGTAGAAGCATCCATGCTCAGGCGCTCTGTCTGGCTACAGGCGCAGGTGGAGGAGACAGAAGCAGTGCTGGCACAGGTGTTGCGGGTCTTCCTAACCATCGTAAGCCTCCCTCTGTCAAACTCCCGTCTGCAGCCCCCTGTCTGCTGAAAGGGTTGTTTAAGCAAGAAGTTTTGAATGTAGTTGGTTTATAGGTTTTAAGGGGAATAAAGGGAAACAGACAGAACCGGCAAGGGACCCCCACTCCTTTCCCAACTCCCTTGCAAAACTCCCTGTTAGCAGCCCCTGTTCGCAAAAGCTCCCTGGTCGCTTGTGCGCTGCTTTATAAAGCCCTGGCCTGTATGAATGCCCCACCCACTGATTAAGGCTCAGCCACTTACCAGAGGCTTCTAGCTTTCAAACCTTCCTTTGAAGCTCACAGCTTCCAACTGCCAGCCACAGCACACGGTCCTTCAAACAACCAAACAAACAAACAGACTGACAAACACAAGCTCAGCACACAGCAAGTAACCCCCAAACACAAACAAACACACACTACAGTCGGTCACTTACCCCAAAAGGGTGCTGTATTGCTCCTCCTTCACCTGGAGAACTCCCTTGCAAAACTCCCTGTTAGCAGCCCCTGTTCCCGAAAAGAGTCAAAATGACATGTTTAAGTACTGGCAAACCCCCTCTCTAAGTTTTGGTACTTCAATCAGGTCTGTACAACAACCCAAACATTTAAAGACTAATCTTTAACCATGTCTTCTGAACTTGGCCCTCCCCCCCTTCATATTTAAAAATCCAGATCAAACTGACCATCCCAACCTTGCACAGTGACTGGCCTGCTTCCTGCTTCAAACTAGGGCTTTTATGAGCCCTCACAACTCCAAAGCCATCAGCCCCATTCAGATACTACACAAGCAAACAATGATCCTTCTCATGAGATCCACTATGGCACAGAAAGTGGGTTGTGGTCACAACTTGGGTGTGCAAATACCACTCATAAAAACACAAATTCATAGGCTTGCTGAAAAGTTTGGGGGAAGGAGGGAAGAGTAGGGAAGGAAGCAGTCTTCTCCTTCAAAAGTGTAGGCTTAAATAAACCATGCAACAGTGATGAGATTTTGGGGGGGGTTGTTTGCTTCTTACTTTATGAATTTGTGAACAAGCTCTCCAGGATTTTACAATGCACAAGAAATTTCTTGTCCCTGCTTGCACATCCAAAGGGAAATAATAATAAATAAAACTTTACAAGGTGGTACACTGAGTTCTTCCTGAGCTTCTTGTGGTTTTTAATTTGTGGGGATACCTTTTAGACTTTGAAGCCATTGGATGGACTCCAACTTGCTGAATAGGCAATCTGATCATGGTTCACTTTGTTTGTTTCACAGGATTGCAACTCTGGGAAGTTTGTCCTGGCAGCAGAGTTCGAATTATTTGGCCATTGCTGATTCTTCCAATTGTGAAGATGATAATGCCCTTCCCTGTGAAACTGATATCAACCTACTTTCTGTGCTGTAGCAAAACTCTTGGGAAGGGGCATAGTTTGCTCATGCAGTACCTGAATGGGGCTGTTGGCCTCGGAACTGTACAGGTCTGTAAAAGCCCTAGGTTCAAGCAGGAAACAGACCAATGAAAAGCTTGGATGGTCAGTTTGAGCCAGATTTAAGTATCAAGCAGAGGGACAATAGCTCAAGGGAGGTATTACCTTCCCCCCATAATTACGTGCTGCCAGGATAGGCTGCCTTTAGGGCTTATCTTGTTAGCTGCTGTGGAGTTGTTACCACTTGACCAAATAACTGTTTGTGACTATCCTCATTGTTTCTGGCTGTTCACCAATGCACTGTTCCTCAAATGTAAGAATTTGTTCCTCCGAAAGGAGCCACCTTTTCTATTATTAACAAGGTGGATGCGCTTCCTCAACATGGAGGCTACCTTAATAATTTCTAATGTCAGAGTCTGTTGTTACTTACACTAGAGACACTCTGGATTTACACCAGTGTAACAGATTAGGATTTGGCATATGTCTCCTTAGATTTAAAAAAAAACCTAGAGGTCCAAATGTTGATCTAATTTCAATTTCTTGAACCCCCATGCAGTGCAGCGGGAGTTCATGAATATATATAAATGCAGAATGTGTTTCTTAGGCTATATCTGGACTACCGGGGAGTAAACAGCAGTGTGCGCCATAAGTGCTTTGCTTTAACTTCCCTATGTGGATGGTACAAACACAAACTAAAACACATGCATCCGACGAAGTGGGCATTCACCCACGAAAGCTTATGCTCCAATACATCTGTTAGTCTTAAAGGTGCCACAGGACTCTCTGTTGCTTTTTACAGATCCAGACTAACACGGCTACAAACTAAAAGGTTCCCAGTTAGCGTTAATGTCGTCCTTTTCAAACAGGATTACATTGATGAGAATTAGGAACCTTTTATTTGGTGCCTGCAGAATCCACATGGGGGAGTTAGAGCGCAGCACTTTGGCATTCACTGCTATTCACACCCCCATAGTCTGAACTGTGAGGCAGTGTAGGCAAGCCCTTAGTGTCAAAGTAATGAAACTTTTCTTAACACCATAGTGTTTTTTTTTTTTTTTTTTTTTTCAGAATTCAGTAAAATATCAAACTAGGGAATAGCAGTTCAATATTTTGCATCAAAATTCATAAGACCATCCACTCCTCTCTCACACACACGTTTGAGAAAAATAAAATGAAAAGTCCGGCCCTCCACATAATTTTGGCTGCTGCTGTGAGATCAGCTTTGAGAATTGTAGCCTTCACAGCAGTATACATTTCATGCACTTCTACAACCCTTCGTCATTCTATTCCTGCAAGTCAGGTAATTGCAACTTTTAACAGGGACATTTTTAGAAGAAAAATCTTTAAAATAATTGAAATATACTTTCTGGCTTTTGATAAGTAACTTAAGTTTATGCCCTGAAGTTTGTATTATTAATAATTTAAATAATAAAAAATGGCAGTGGCTAACATTCTAACACAGTTAGCCTGTTTTACAGCTGATGCGTTGTCAACTTAAGAGAATATATACGAAAAGCCTGGGGTAAGTAGTTTAAACTAGATGGCGTGTTCTAGGATGTGTAATTAGTCCTATATGTCTGTGATGGTCTATACCCCTGTATTCACCCCTTGCTCATTATTGTAATAATCTTTGCATGAAGTATGTCTTGTGAGGTATCATATGAAAACTCATTATTTGCTGATCATTATTGTTCTGGTGAAATATGTGTGGCACCATTGTATGTAAAGTTATAAGATTCCACTCTACGGTGTTACTAAAACATGTTTCAAGTCTGGAGAATAACCAAACCAGTTCCTCAGAGATAAAGGGCAAGCTGATGCCTCAGCCAGCTGTAAACAAGGTTAAATGGGCCATTTCCTGGTAAGTAGCTATTCTGTGGCAGGAAAAGGGGGCGGGGGGAAAAATCTACATTTTAGCAAAGAAACAGCATGGAGTTCCCATCTACACAGTCTGCCTGTCACCATGTTCCCAGCTGGAGATGCTTCTCAAAGAAGGGAGAGGACTATAAAATGGAGGGGCAGATACCCCAAGGATTCTTCCCTTTCTCTCTGCCCACAGCATTCACAAACACTTGAAGAACAAAAGAAGCAGCGTTGGACTGGGGCAGGAACCCTGACTGAAAGAAGTTCAGCCAGTGGAACTGCTTAAACGTACGGTGAGAGAGACTTTGCTTTGAATTTACCTTAGTTGGTTAAGTTAGGCATTAGTTGTGTTTTACTTTTATTTTTCTTGTACCAATTCTGACTTTTATGCCTCATTGCTTGTGTTTGCTTAAAATCTCTCTCTTTGTAGTTACATTTGTTTTATTGCTTCGTCTAATCCAATGTGTTTGAATTGCAGTGTTGGGGAAACTCCATTTGGGATGTCAAGAGTATGCATGTCATTTTTATTAATTAAATGATGAACTTTATATAAGCTTGTATTGTCCAGGAAAAGGTTGGGCAGTACAAAATATACGTTTCTGGGGGGAAATCTGGGACTGGGAGTGCGTTGGGCTCACCTTGCAATAAAAAGCCAGTGTGAGTCCAACAGGCTGCTTCTCACACAGACATAGCTGGGAGTGACTTACAGCTAGAGGCAAGGAGTGGTGGGTAGTGCAGCAAAGCAGTGAAAAAGACACCCCAGGTTGGAAGGCAGGAGACACAACTATTCATTAGTCTAGATATTACCCCGGGTATGTCAAAACATCACAATATGTAGAGTTAATCTGAAGGCTCTTTGGTCAGACCATGTCAACAGTTGGAACATGTTTCAGTAATGCCACTAAACATTATATTGAAGAGAAGACAACCTGTTTTTTTGGCTGCATAGTAATTATGAAAAAGAACAAAAATGCAAGATTTGTCACAAAACTTAGGGAACATTACGATAAAGCTGGCAATACAATGTCTGTTAGAAAGGAAGATAAAGTTTCATGGATATAACAGAGTTTTTTAAATGATTAATTTATTGCATAATATTGAACATTTCTATTCTCTGAGGATGTACAAAGACAGTTCAATTAACCAACTTGTTTCTAAACAATATTCTGTATTAAAAAAAAAAGACAATTTTTGTTGGTCTCAGTTTTGTTTTCTATATTTTGTCAATTATCCTGCTTGTGAACAGAGAGGCCAACATCAGAACAAACATCAGTCTGGCACATTGACTGCAACAGAGCACTGTGAGCTGCTTAGTGGACAACTGTGGCTCTTGCAATGCATTTGTCTCATTAAACATTGTCTTCATTTCAAATTCCATACCTGGTTTGCCAAGCAGGGGTCGGTTGGATTGCTGTCTTTCCATGGACTATTCATAGTGTGTTCTCACAAGTATTCCCAGATGCCGTTTTTTCACACATGACCAGGAAGGAGTTCTCACTTCATCCATCTGATCAAAAATCTCTTCCTGTCTCCTGGCAAAGTCTGGCATACTGGAACAGTTCACACACCAGTCATCTGATCTGAGAATCTATGCCAATGGCTAAGTTCCATTCTCACCTGAAAACCACTAAATGTTTGAAACACGCCTATGCTTTGGGTCTTCTTGCTTTGTCCGAGATGGCTAGAGCAGCGGTTCTCAAACTTTAGCAAATCAAGGACCCCCATTTTTATTTAAATTTTTTCATGGAACCCCAAGTCCCCTGCTCAGCCCCAGACCCCACCCCAGTGGCGTAGCCAGCATGGGATATTTGGGTGGGACCTGACTTCAGGTGGACGGCAATTACAAGGGGGTTGGGAGGGCAGGAGGGATGGGGGGACCTCCTCCCCCCACCCCCTGAACTGGCCTTGCAGAGGGCGATGGATGAACCCTCTGGCTAGGGGCTCCTTGGGTCCCTGGGCATGCACCCAGCTCTGGGAGGAGACGCTGCTCTCCAGCGTGCATGGCTCCCGGCTCCCTTCCAGGTCCCACTACCCCATGCCATGCCTGGCTCCCCCAGGTGATGGGTCTACCTTTTTTGAAGATCTCCTCTACCACCACCGGGTGCCTGTTCGCTCGCCCTCCTCACAGTGGCAGATTAGCCACTGGGCCAACCTGGGGCCCCGGAAAAATGGGTGCTTCTGTGCTCCCGCCCACTCCTCCAGGCACTCCTGCTGGGGAGCGGGGTCAGGACACGGGGGCTTGTCCCACTCCACCTGCCTGGCCCTGGCAGGAGCGCCGGGGGGAGAGCAGAGCAAGTGCTGCGCCCCAACCCCACTCCCCAGCTGGAGCGCCAGGCAGGCAGGCGGAGTGGGACAAGCGCTGGAGCCAGAGCAGAGATGGGGCTGGAGGAGGGTGGGGTGGGCCTGGATGCTAAGTGGGTTAGCCACAGCCCAACCAGGCCCACCTGTGGCTACGGCGCTGTCCCACCCCCGCATCACCTCTTCCCGCCTCCGCTCCATCCCTGTTCCTCCTCTTGCCCACCTCTTTCCACCCCCTCCCCCGAGCATGCCCCATCCCCACTCCTCCCCCTCCCTCCCAGCGCCTCCTGCACACTGCTGAACAGCTGTTCCATGGCATGCAGGAGGCACTGGGATGGAGGAGTAGGAGTTGATCAGCGGAGCCGGCGGTCCCATCCATGACTCATAGACCCTCTGAAGGGGGATCCCAGCTTTTGAAATGCTGGCCTAAAGAGAATATTATTTCTGTACACTGCCATATACCGAAACAACAAACATACTCTACATTTCAGTTTTAAGTAAGATGCAAAAGAACAACATTGAGAAGATACAAGTCAGACACCTTGTAAAAAGAAATGAAAGGAATATGAAAGCTCCCTGATGGACGAGTAGTGGTTGCAGTTTGGTTTCCTTCTGGAGGTGAAGACATTCAAAACTATGACTTCCACATGTGTTTTATACTGTGTTTTATAGGACTTGGTGTTGCTCTCAGTTAACAGTTAACCTGATCCAAAGCCCAACTCAGTGGAAAGACTCCCATTGACTTCTGCGGGTTTTGGATTAGGCTCATTCAGGATTAACATGGCAGGGATGTTTCACCTTTGTTGATGTCTGTGTTTGTCTACAGTGACTTGTAGAAGAGTCATTATTGTCAATTGTATTTATCTATTACAAATAGAGAAACAGTCACTGTTCCAAAAAGCTCACAATCTAAAGAGACAAAAAATGAAGAAAAATAAGTATTATCTCTATCTTATAGACAGAGAAATGAAGTATGGAGAGAGATAAGCAACTCACCCAAGGTTTTATAGGATACCTAGGGCAAAGCTGAAAACTGAACTGAGATATCTTGAGTTCAATCCAATGCCTTAACAATAAGACCATCTTCCCTCTCCTCAAAAAAAAAATATATATATATATATATATATATATATATATATATATATATATATATATATATATATATATATATATATATGAGGAAACAAAATATGGATTAGGTAGAGAGAGGGAGAGGTAAAAGTAATAAGTACATTTTCACAGACTACCTGCATACAATGTAGCTTGTCAGCAGGCTAGTAACTATCAACAAACCACTTGGCAGAAGGGAGACTTACGGAGGGATTTGGAGGAAGATAAGGTAGTGGCATTACAGATTTTGGGGTGAAAGGATTTGTTCCACATTTAAGAAGCAGCAGAGGGAAGAACAGAAGTGCTTTTGGGAGAAGTGTCCGATTAGGTGGCAAAGGCCAGTATCATTGGTGGAACAAAGACAGTGGTCAGTGAAGCAGTAAGAGAATAGATCTGATATAAGGTGGGGCTAAATCATGAAGGGCCTTAAAGGCAAAGACAAGAAACTTATATTTGATGTGGTGGAGAAGGGGAAATTAATAGACAGACTCAAACGGGCTATGACTTATGATCATGTTAGGAAGGTGATTATATTCACTTCTGTAGCCAGATGAGAGTTTTAATAATTTGTTCTAACTACCACATGTATACTAAAAGTATAGGAGGCTAGTATTTCTCCTAAATTATTTGGATGGTTAATGTGTTGAACGTATTCTGTCATATTCAACTTCTTTTAATATATCATCTTAGTATTTTACTTACTTTTATTTTAATAAGAGTAAATGTCCAGTAGGACACAACAAATTCAAAGATGGGCATTCTAAATTCTACAAGAAGTCCGGTGGCACCTTAAAGACTAACAGATTTATTTGGGCATAAGCTTTCGTGGGTAAGCTTTGCCTCTCCTGGAATTGAGGCCTCTCCTGGAATTGACACCTCCTCATCTATTATTGGGAGTGGACTACATCCACGCTGATTGAATTGGCTCTGTCAACACCGGTTCTCCACTTGTGAGGTACTCCCTTCTCTTCATGTGTCATTATATAATGCCTGCATCTGTAACTTTCACTCCATGCATCTGAAGAAGTGAGGTTTTTTACCCACAAAAGCTTATGCCCAAATAAATCTGTTAGTCTTTAAGGTGCCACCGGACTCCTTGTTGTTTTTGTGGATACAGACTAACACGGCTACCCCCTGATACTTGACATTCCAAATTCTGGCTTTTGTTGCCTTTAATCTGTGGTCTTGCATGCCTCTTGTTTTATACATTGTGCTTTTGTTTCCTTGAGGTTAAAAACTTACTCTTCAGTTATGCCATATGAAAGCTGTACCTGAAGGTATTCATATTCCTGTTCAGGAAATCAGAACTTCCACACACAAACATCCTTTGTTTCCCTCTCAGTAATATTAATAAAACATCTCAGTGATAAGTGTTGCTAAGCAATTGCAGCTCTAGTCTGGTGACTAGAGCGCTTGGGGTCGGGAAGGAATTTTCCTCCAGGGCAGATTGGCAGAGGCCCTGGGGGTTTCTCGCCTTCCTCTGCAGCGTCCGGCACGGGCCACTTGCTGAAGGATTCTCTGCACCTTGAAGTCTTTAAACCATGATTTGAGGACTTCAGTGGCTCAGACATAGGTTAGGGGTTTGCTGTGGGAGTGGGGTGTGTGTGTGTATGTGTGTGAGATTCTGTAGCCTGCATTGTGCAGAAGGTCAGACTAGATGATCATAATGGTCCCTTCTGACCTTAAAATCTATGACTCTGACATGGAATTTGAATGAAAATATGACTGATTTAAAGTCTGATACTGAGCAAGTCCTGCAAGATGCTGAACCTCCTCAGCCACAGTTAACATGCATGTTTAAAATTATCCTACAATAATTTGATCCAGGGAGAAGTCTGTTTTCATGTTTTATTTTTTCATAGAAAGAGTTCAATGTAAACAAGTTGTTTGATTGCAAGGCAATGTAAGACATATTTCTTATATAGAGCAGCTGAAATGAACTCAGGCAATAATTGATATGACTAAGATGCACAATATAGGAAAACATAGCATTCGGTGATTTATTCTCTGAGTCACTAGATGTTAAATGAGAGAATATGTTTAGGAGTTGATAATTAGTTATGAATTCAGAAAGGAAACATTCAGTTCAGTACTTTGTGACTGAGAGAAACATAACACACTACCATGAGAGTTTATGCTGTTTTCACAGAATCTCTGCTATCTGATATATATCATTATGTATGAACCGTTTGCTTTGAGAAATGATCCGGAGTGGATTACCAGCACACAGTGATATCTACATCAGTAAGTAACTTACACTTTTTTCTGTAAACTAATACTATGCTGATTAAAGTGTAAAGATGTTCAGCACCCAGAATAAACATAATTTATCTTTAGAAATTCACAAAATCCTGCATTTTTCTTCACAAGCTTTTTACATGCATCATTTAGCAGATGAGCCAAACCTGAAATCTGTTAACCCAAATAAAAAAAAAAAGTTGCAGGCAGAGGGAGAGGAGAATGTATGTATTGTGCTTGTTTGGCTAGCTGTAGGAACATAAGAGCTGCTAGACTGGATCAGACACTTCAGAGGAAGATGCAAGAACCCTGCAACAGATAATTATTGGACAGTCCTCAGGGAAAATTTCCTCCTATCCCCTAATAACTAGATGATAGTTTAAGCCCAAAAGCATAAGTTTATGTCCCTTCCAAAATGTTTGTGTTTAGGTTTTACTGTTACTGTATAACGCTGGCGATTCTTGTAGCATGCCTCCTTTGTCAGATATGTAATCTACTTGATCTTTTATAATTTAATCATTGTCTGAGGTTCTCAGGATTTTATGATGAGAGAATAAATATTTCTAATAATCTGAATTCATCATTCAGTGATGCATTTTTAGTTATACAATCCAAGAGAGACACTTAACTGGGGCATGGGAATATGGTTCTATGTAATGTCCAGTTAGGTGAAGAGTAATGTATGCATAAGACAAAAAAAAGTCAGTTTTGTGAGAAAAGTTGCTTCTCAGCTGGAAATCACTCATATACAATGAATACAGTTCTGCTTACCGCCACTTTCAAGAGTTGTATTCAAAACTGATCCTTGATTCATCATCACCAATTTCTTTAACAAGGCCAGATAGCAATGTTTTCTGATGGAAACAACAGACTTACCATGTCAGTGTTTCTGCCACCAAAATGGCAGCTTCTCTTCTTCCTCTCTGACTTCCACCACTCATCTCAGTACATTCTTTCTAAGTTCTATCTACTATTTATGTACATGTGAATAGCTGCCATGGTGGACTAATTTAATAATAATGAAGCAGAACTCAGATCTTACCAATACCATCTGAATTTATCTTTGAAATACCCCAGAGGCAGGGCAATGTTACCTCTAGTTTACAGCTGTGTAAGTGAAATACATCGACATTAAGGTATAAAAGTGTTGCTTCACTCAGTGCTGTAATGTCTGTCTCATTTTCAAAAATGACTGAGGGTGTGTCTTCACTGTAGTTTTAGCCTGTGATCTTGCCCATATTTTGCCCAATCCACCCTACCATCCACACACACAACCCTCAAGCATATGCACTTTGAGCTTTGAACCAGTGTTTACTCACACAGCTGTGGTATGAGTTAAAGATCAAGCTGTGCTTCAGCGCAGGCTGGAACTCACCCACTTTGCAGGCAAGATCACTCGATTGCTGACAGTCCGCCAACCCCTCCCCTCCCCCGAGGGACAGACGTTCTTCTGCAATTGACAGGATTGACTGGGAAAGAATCCTAGAGTGTCGCAGCACAAACAACCACAAGGGACACACAACTGAGTGTAGAAACAGTTAGTACACAATAGTGCATGCGGGACTTTGTGGTGGGAATGGCTAAGCTGGGTGCCTGACTCAAAGGGGTGTAGCAACGTTGTGTGGAACAAGGCCTACATGCCTTTTAAAAATCTGGACCTAAGTGTCTTGCCCAAGGTTACATGGGAAGTCTCTGTCAGAGTCCCAGTCTATTGCCTTATATACAATATCAACCACACTATTGGATGAAATCCTGGCCCCACTGAAGTTCATGGCAAAACTCCCACTTTATAACAATGGCTTCAGAAAGAGTTAGAAGTTGAAGTGCCAGTAAAGATAGGAGAGGTTTGGTTTTTCTCTTGATCTTTCCAGTTTTATGGAGTCAAGAGATTTGGTTAATTCAGAAAAGTTTTAGATAAACACACAAACTTTGGGTGCTAATCAGAACTGACACAGAACTCTAAGCCCTCTGACATTTGCTCATCACCATTGTACATATGCTGCTCTTAGGAAGTTGATTAAAAATTGGAGGCCTCTGACAGCAGCCTATTGCTTTATTACAACCATACACTGAGAACTTCTGGATGATAGTACAGATGTTCACAGTAGCAAACACTACTGCTAAGGTTGAGTGAACATTCTCTCCAACACTTCTATTTTCAAAACTTTCTCAAATATTTTAGATTAATATTAACATTTGTTGTTCTGTATCTAAAAGGTGATTTATGTATTTATTTCAGAGAGGGGAAAGGAGGGAGGGAATGGTATAGGAAGATGTTTGAATTAACTCCATTCATTTGTGAATCAGTCGAGCAAACAAACAAACTTCTGTGCTAAACATTGTCCGGTATCATGTTCGTCTGTTAATTTAGTGTGGCCTCAGACACTAGCTGTGACCCATGAAAGATGGATTAGAGACTACTGAACTGAAGAGCAGTGATCAACAGTTCCACAGAGTGGGATATGACTCTGTGAAATTATGAATTCCATTTTGTTTTGTAAATTCCATTTTGTTTCAGGAGCTCCATTTTGTATTGTAACCTCCATTTTCAATTAAAGCATATATTAGAGTCTGAAGACAGATCTAACCTTGTCCAGGGCAAAGTTATAATGTATGCGAGACAGAGACTCTGACCAGGAATGGTGCTTGCCACATGGTTAAATGATTGACAGTGAACTCTTCACAAAGCAAACTAAGGCCATCAACTCTGTCCCTCAACTATCAGCCCACCCACATGGACCAATGGATGCTGTCTGCAGAAGTCTGTCTGGTAGGGAAGGACTGGAGTTTCTGAGCCTGGACATATGGTGTGCATGTGTCTCTCTGTGTGTGTGTGTACATGTTTCTTAGGAATTGTTGTTTTCAAAGATCTGTAACTCCTGTTTTTAAAAGTAAAGTGACTGTGGTTTAGACATCCTTTACTAAGTCTGGGTTCCTCGCTTTTCTGACACATTGTCTTCAAAGGGATTAATCTAGACAGACAGATAACCCAAAGCAAGGTGGAAGTCTGGGAGAGCATACAGAAGCAACCATGGCCTCAGAAGATGTGAGGTATCAGTTTTTAGGGCCTATGGTGGCTTGACTATGGAGCCCCAATACTGAAGAAAAAGTGAAGAGAAGAGGTCAGTACCCGGGAATGGATCCTAGAGACCAAGAGGGAGCAACAGTGACTAGACTATATGCAGGGGGGTTAGAAGCATGTGTGGCCCAGGAATTTGGCCATGTATAACAGATTTGTAACTGTCCAGAAGACAGAATTGGGTCTCATTGTACAGAAAAAGCACAACAGTATGTTCTAAATGTAATCCCTGATTTGAACAAATTTTTGTTTTTATTTACAGTGGCTATTTCTTTAACTTATGGGGATAAAAAGAGTAATGAGTAACTCATCATTTACCAGGTGAAATGCTATTGTCTGTATTATACTGAAGGCCAGATTAGATTATATAATGGTCCCTTTTGTCCTTAGTCCATGAATTATTGTGTTCAGACTCCTGATCACCTGTAGGATATATGTTAACATTTTGATGATGAAATAAGCTGTGACAAGTTTATGGATAATTTTTTCCATTAAAATTGATGCTGTCTTCTTTAATCTAAGGACTGAACTTTTATTACATATTTGGATCCTGATTTTCTTTGAACCAGTCTTATATACATGGTCCAGAGCTTCCTAAAGATGAGGTTTGGATTTATTAATACAGAAAAAAGGAAGACAACTCAAAGTGACATAAAAAAGATTTGCTTTGACAGGTGGACTAGGGACAGTGAGGAACCTCTGTGAAAAAGATATCACAGAATAATGGAAGGTGCATCATAATCTGTGTTGGAGTGAAATTCACTCCTGTGAAGAGAGTCATCATAAGGCTAGGCCGCACTTAAGTCCCTCCATTTGAGTCCCGTTTAAGCCCTTGTGCTAACTTACCCTCTGCATAGGAGTAAATAAAATGGTAGTGTAATGGCATGTTTTACATCTCTTGACTTCTGCTTTTAAATTCCCAGTCTTAACATTACTTTAATAACTTAAAATTTTGTCATCTTTTCTATGAATCTGCTCAGCCAAATTCCCAGCAGCAAATGGGTATTTTTCCTCCTCCCTCTGCTTTTCAGAGATGGTTCAAAACAACCACACTTAATTTATGTTACTTTAAACTATGTAGCTGAACTTCATGGAAAAAGCATATTTATTTTAGAAAAGATTCTACCACTGGGGATTGACTCCAGCTGTGCTTTCTTTTAGTAATTCATACATTTCACAACAGACAGTTGTTTGTGAAGTTTGTTTGCATATTAGAAAGACTGACTTCCCTTAAAGCTATTCCATTTCCAACTAGTATTCCTCATTTTTCCATCTCCCCTTGCTTATTTTTCTATTGTTGCTTTCATTACCTGTGGTAGGACTGACATTTTGTTGTGGCTGTAGCCAGTAGATGAAATATAAACATGCCAGGCCATTTGGATGAGGGTTTATTTGGGTGGGGGGAGGTAGAAAGGGTTAGGGGAGGAGGAAGAAATATGTCAACAAGAATGCAAACTGATGAATTTGAAAATCAGCCCACTTGCAAAGTTTAAGTTTTATTTCTACAGTCTGATGCAAGTAAGCCCAAGGCACACGTTTTTAATTTATAAAATTTATCCTGGCAGATAGACAATCACAACAATTTCTCTCCTGCCACCCACTGATCTCCAGGTGTTCAGCTCCCTTCAAACTACAACTGCACTGGAGATGTTGCCTACTTCTGCCTGGGGCCTGGAAACATCTGAGTGAATTTGGCATCCTCTGGAGAGGAGCTGGCACATAAAGTTAACTGTAAGGTTACATTATTTAATTGTGCCTGACTCATCTTTGCTCAATTGCTTCCCACGCCTGCAGCCATTTTCAGTTCTCCAAAGCTGACAGATAAATATATACAGCCTTTTAAATATATATTTTTACAAAAAAAATGAAGAATCAGTTTCTGGTCTCTTATTTTCTTGAAAGGAGCGGGGAATTTTATAGAGACAGTAAGTTCAGCCTAGGTCTGGAGAGAATGCCAAGCAGGGTAGTGCTTCCCACCAGACAACACTAATCCTCTACTAAAGAGAGACATTGACATATTCCTAATAAAGACCTATCCAATCCTCCTTGGTGAGAGGACATGGCCTGAAGGATAACTAGTGTAATGAAGGCTTAATGGTCTAGGTATCAGGTATACATGTTCTGGATACAGTAGAAAAATCATTGACACCACCAATACTAGTGACCCACAAGAAGGAGCCACTGTCAGAATGAGCTGTCATTGGATGATCAGTGACCCCGAAGTTAGGAAACAATTTCATAGCAACGTTTGAAAATGGTTTAACCCTTTTATGGGGGTCTCATACTACATTCCTGCCTCCTCTCAGAACTAGTTTCACTAGTCAAACATAAAATGATACCATCATAACTGCAAAGCAGGCTTTCCAAATTAAATTTGTCTAGGGGTGCTTAATGCAGGGAGGGTTGACTCACACAGTAAGTGTAATATCTGCTTGTTCCAGGTCGGATACAGTTGTCTATACTTGCACAGGCTTAATTAAATTTGTTTAAGGTCAGACCTATTCTCTTAGATGTTGTCTGTGGTTATAGAAGCTGTTTTTTTCATTAAAGTTATAAGCTTTTTTAGGATTTAATCCTTTAAGGAGAACATTACACATATTTTCACCTGGGTTCCCAGTAGCACAAAGGTCTTTAGCAAAGTGAACTGTTTGTTCTAACCACTGGCCCTGTCATTTGCTTCTCTTTAGCACCTGATCTCAAGCTCTCTGAAGTCAATGGAAAGACTTAGATTGAATTCAGTGGGTTTTGGCTAAGGCCCTAACTGCTAAAACTCTCTGTAGCTGCAGCAAAGCACAATGCAGACTCACTCATGATGCATACACATTTTTGCGTGTGTGTCCGTCTTTCCTTCTCTACCCCCTCCCCCCAACCATCATTAATCCCATCCTTGCAACCAAATAGTTGTATTTGAAGTACAGATGGGCTGGAATCATAATCCTCTCTCTGAACCTTAAGAAAGTTTGGCTCTAAATCTGAAATTTGTGGAAATACATTTTGTCCCATAGTCCTTCGTAACCTTATATTAATGCATATGCAGTAATACAAAAAGGTAGAGTTTTGCAGGATCAAGTTTACATTTGCATATTATCCACTAAAAATATAGGTCTAACTTTTCTGGAACAATGGTACTTTTTTGGAGGGGGTAGGGGGCAGAGGAGAAGGGAATTATTTTTTCTCCCCATTGATACAGAAGAAAGTGGGAGGATGTGTTCTTATTTATTACTTCTACAAATAGCTTTTGAACATAACTGAGTTCTCCCTCCTCCATTCCTCTTTTCTAATCTCAGTTTGAATGATGTACTTACTTAGCAATAACGTTAAAGGAGACACATATACATCTATGTACTTTTATATATCTATATATGAATAAAATCAGCCACTACCTGACTGTGCTATAGGTGGCAGGAAATTACCCAGTTTAATGGACCTGCTAAATGATCAGCAACATTTTACCTCCAGTATTTGGAATACAAATTCATTTTCCCAGAGAGATCTGCTGGGGTTTAGGCCAACTAAGGTCTCATTAGCATTCATCCTCACTCTCATAAGATGAAGGAGAAAGAAAACAGGGGGGGAAAGAAAAAAATTGGAAACATTAAAGATAAAGGAAGCAGTGAAAATAGACAAGTTTCTTACCTGTGTTATGGAGCTTCTCTCTCACTAAACTAACAATAATTCTCTGTTTCTTTTTTTTAGAAAAGCTGTCTTTGCAACCCAACTGATGGTTGGAGATTATTATGTTTGTGGGAATATAGCAGTGACACAATTTAGAAACAGAATTATCAGAATGATAACACAGTAGCAGCAACATCACTGGGTAATTACCATTATCTCCAACAGGATTGCTGAACAGTTATCATAAGGTTTCTGCTAAATAATGTGCATAATTTTGCATTATCTGTGCAATTACCTCATGCCACATGTATAGACTTGCTCAGGTACTGCACAACATAATGTCTATACAGATAAAAACACTATGCAATAGGTGTTAATTCTTTTTAATTTTACCAAAAAGACCACCCTCTTTGATTTAGCACAGAAAAGAGGAAACCCCTTTTTATTGTCTAACAGTATCAGAGTGAAGCAATTAGTAATGTACCTAAGATGTTGTTATTTATCCACAGACCAAAAAAAAAAACAACCTGGATATGCTCAAAGTGAGCTCCTGTCCAAAGTAAATGTCATGAGAAACATTCCAGTGGAGTTAGCTCTATTCTGACCCAAACAAGAAAATAAAGGAAGAGCTACATAAAAGGGAACAGGAAAAAGAAAAGTTTGAATTTAAAAAAGTTGGTTTCCAGTTTAGTTTAACAGTGATACTTTGGGTCATTTTTTATTTTCTTAACTATTTTCCCAATCCGTAGCAATTATGTATTCAGAACCACCTGTTCAGAAGTGCCTGGCTTGTTTTTTGGCCAAGCATCTGAAAAAGAATAATGTTTCAGCTCTTCTGACACTCTGCTAAATGAGCCTTCAAACTTTATGCTAAGTGCTAGTTAGCTTGCATTTTTGTAAGTGTTCAAGTTATCATAAAGTGAGACATTATGGAAAACTAAAAACTTATATCATAACTTGAGTTAGAAACCTGCAGACAGTTGTGACTCTTTAGCATTTTCAGAAAGCAGAAACATTAATCTGGGGGAAAATATCATGAGATAGTACATTAGTTTTGCATGAATATGAACTGTAGATAAGTCCCAAAGTGCCCTTAAACTTATTTAAAGCATGACAATGAAAACAGATTACATTCAGTAGAAAGTAGCTTACTGTAGGAACTCTGCTTTGTAAAATAATATCCCCCCAATTATTGCAACCTTATCATCATCCATCATCTATTTTATAAATCTCAGTCATTAATCGGGGTAGAACTCAATTATTCCATAACTGCACCATCCTTTGAATAACATTTATGCTATATAGTTATTTACTGGGGTAGAACAAAACAATTTGAAAACTATTATGTATTATAAAATCATATTAGTGGACACATTCAATTTTTGCCTCTCATTCACAGACATCTCTCCCTCAAGACCTTGTCACGGAGCAGAATCTGCTGGCCAAGGAGTATTGAAGAACACTCCCTTCAAGGCCCACCCACTCTACATCATGTTCAACCACAGGAATTGCCATGGAGCATTACAAGGTTATCTCCTCCTCAGAAGAGGAGTATGTTGCTACTGCAGCACTAAAACCCTCTACCAATCTAATAACAAAGAAGTTGATCCTGCAAGATGCTGAAAACTCCTTCTGAGGGGTTGAACACCCCCAACTTCAAAAGGAACTTGAGGGTGCTCAATTCCTCTCCGTTGTTGCTTAGAACCTATCAATATTGGTGCCCGAAGAGGACATACCACCAGACCGGTGAATCAAACTCTGTCTTCCAGTGGTAACATACAGAGCTAAGACAATCCTCGTGGCTGCATCATTGGGAGAATTGTTTTCACATTGTTTGATTTCAGTTTTTTCAAATCTATGTAATGTGTTATTTTCCTTTGAAAGGTGAAATGGCTCTGCAGCTTAGAGCTGTTCAAGGAGTAGTTAACTTTCAGTAAACAAGAATTCTTGATGCTTTGAAAATGTATTTGCATGGCAGATTTCTCTAAACCAGCCTGGTATTAAACCTTATATCTCTTAGGAAGTAATCCCCAATAAATTTGAAAAAAAAAAAATCAAAAGATTTAGCAGAACCTTATCTCAGTCTCAACCTGGTATCTGGGGGGAAAATAGTGGAACAGAACCGCAACAAACATAACTGAAAAAATAACATTCAGCAATATGTTACAAAACATTTCAGATGTCAGCTCAACAACTAAAAATACCAGTGTGCAAATAAGTGATTTGCTTTACAGAGGTCTGTAAATAGGAGATATAACTCCACTGAAATTTGACAACTAACTCCATTTTTATCTTTACAGACACAACAGGCATTTTATACCTTTCCCCCCCCTATTGGAATCAAAGGTGGAAAGTCCTGTAGCATTACATCTTTCACTATGCCTGAAAGATGTAAAATGTAGGTGCTAATGAGCTTCCAGATACAGAAAGACTACAAGATATCCTGAGTCAGAGGCATTCCACAGTAATATCAGCAGAGACTATTTCCAGTTGTGTTTACTCAGATGCTGTATTGAGTAAATGGATCATTTTGATATTATTCTGGGTGAACAGTGAAAATCAATCTGTTCTTGTTGGTCTTTTACAAGGCCACTGAATTCAATCATATCGGGTTAGCCTAGGTACAGTGCTATCGTGATAGGCACATATGAAATGCTACAGTAAGAGAAAAATAAAAAAGATGGGTGAATTGCTTTGATTAAATAAGATCTCTCCTTATCCTGTAACCAATTTTAGAATCAAAACTGAAGTCAACAAGTTATAAGACTTAAATGTTCCAGCACATTTATTCTCCTTTGCTTTCCAGAACTAGAAGGGCTGAAATACTGCAAAGAAAAGCTCCTTCCTCTTTGTGGTGTTCGCAGAAGTGAGCATAGCAAAAGTGACATAAATGCCACAAGAAAGCCTGTTCTTATGAGATTTTCAACTTGATTTTGAAGGCTCAAGAGGTTCAGATAAGCTCTGAATCTTTTGAGGTCCATACCACCCCCATCCCTGTCCAAAATGATCTGTTTATGCTACTCAGGAAAATTAATCAAAACCAGCAGAATCTGTTGCAATTCATTTATTGAGAGCTGCTTCCCTTTAATTTTGCAAAAAAATCAATATTGGCTATTTTAAGAAGTGCTGAGCTTTTGCCATGCTAGTTGAGCTCAGCAGACAGAACACCATTGGAAATCAGGCCATATGGATGTTAAGAATATTTGCAGTCGACAGAGCGACTTTAATACTAAGTGTACAAGTGTGCTACTTAGAGCTGTTCAGAAATTTTCCATCAAAACAGAGTTCCATTGGAAATCTCAGGCAGGGCTCTGTTGGAAACCTGCCCAGCTTTTGGACAGACCAGGCTTCTAGGGACTGCATCCCTGGGACAGCCCTACCATGCACACTACCCAGGGCCAGAGACCCAGCTCTTCCAGAGTCCATGGCTCCAAAGAAGTTCCACCATGAAGACTACCCAGAGCTGGGGAACACAGCTCTTCAAGGGTCCCTGCTGTAGAGTTGGGGCCCAATCCCAGGTTAGAGCCTGGCTTTAATTAGGACTCTCAGGATCCCCAGGATCCCTGACATGGAGTCGGGAACCTGAACGTCTTGGGATGGGCTTCCAGGATCTGTGTCTCCAGGGCAGTCTGCATAGTGGAGCTGTCCCAGAGTCAAGACCCTGGAAGCCTGCTTAGTGAAATGGACATGAGTCTTGTCAATTTCACAGCTGCCCACTGAATAGCAGCTTTGAAACTGACAAGAATCATGTCAATTTTATTCAGCTGCTGCTGCTCTGGGGAGTATTTCTGCCTTCAGAAACACCATGGGTCGGTATTTCCAAAACAATCCCCCCTCCTCACTCAAATCTCTAGTTTTTTGTGAAATTTCAGTGTCAGAATTTTCCACAAACCAGAACTTCCATGTCTCAGCCAGTGCTAGTTCTACTGCGCTATCATACACCACTGTGCATTCCTGCTCATCTACTAGAACAGCAGATGAAATTAGAGGCAAACAAACAAACCCATGTTTCCTTATCTGCACTCTCCCATTTTTATTTGCTTAAAAGCTGGCTATTTCCCTCAAACTATTAATATTTACATAAAATGGCAAAAACTGTAAATTGTTCTTTTCTTTGAGGACCCAATAACTAATGTCTAATCTTGGCGTTTGGAGATGTGTATTTTGTTGCCTTTTGTCAAAAAAACACACTACACTGCTTTCTGTCAAAAAGCACAAAAACAAACAAAAAAACCGACACTACTGTAAAATGAGTGAATGGAAGCAAATATTCTACACATTTGCAGCTACAGTTAACAACAGCACAATATCTGATGTGGAAAAGCATTGTCATCCTGAGACCTAGGGAAAAATGCTATGACACTTAAACTAACCGAACTCTCCCTGCCTCCCACATCAGAAAGGCTGATTCATTTAAATTGAAATGTTCAGTGGAAATATGTCAATTTCAACTAATATTTAGACTGAAACTGGCCAAGATAGAAACCTTCCATGGGAACCTTCCCAAGCTCCCAACACACCCCCTGGTCGGTTGCCAGGGAGCCAGGGCTCACATTTAGTTTTAGAAACACCAACATGGTTCTGCTGCAGCAACGTTTCTGTTTTCCCCAAACAAAATGCTATGGAATTTAACATCCACAAAACTCTCAAGGTGTTGGGCTTTTTCAAATTTTCAATTTCAATTTTTTTTTTTTTTTTGCAGAAATGAAATTCAGTATCCTACTGGCCAGACTTCAGGATAAACATTTGGATTGCATTTCAGGCGAGGATAAAAGATATTGCTTTGAGAAAAACAGCAGAAACTTTTTAAAAGAGACCAGTTCTTTGTGGAATGCTCTGTAGAGGAACATTATTCTTTAACCTCAGCAGAAAAGGCAACTCCAAGTTATGAAGAATAGTGACCAAAAAAATTAAATAAAAATACCTTGAAATGTAGTCAGTGTACAAGATTTCTGTGAGTTTAATCAACACAAAAGTTTGAAGGATCTGCAAATAATTCAGGACAAAAAAAAGTGCTACAGGACTCTAAATTTCTTAAAGAACCCATTTAATTTAATTTTTACTCAAACTAGATAACCAATTTGCTTGTAAATTGTCAGCAGATTCGTTCTACATTCAAAGAATAAGTGTTAGAATTTTGATGAGAATATGCTATTCATACATACAAATGTGTTTGAATCCCCGCTTTAAGTGCAAAACTCAATTCAGCAACAACTTTGGAACCATGACTGGTGTTTTCAAAATTATATTGTTAGCAGGCCTACCGACAACAAGAGGAATATAATTTAAGTATTGACAACTAGGTATGTCAATAACTCATTTTAGTCTTTGAAATATAGTACACTGGATCTAGAGTTTGTCCCAATTAAGTAGGTGTTTCATTTATTATGCCAATTCACTGACTTCTAATGAATTAGTAATGGGGAATATTAGAGAGAATGAAATGTTTAAATTATGTTGATAGTACAGACCTGATTCTCATCTGTAACTATTTAAATCTGTGCGGAGGGAAAGGAAGATAATGACAAAGGTGATTATAACAGAAACACTTGAAAAAAATCACTGGGCCTGCTCTTACAAGATTTATGTGCCTAAAGCTAAGCACATGCACAAGCGGGCACATAAGTACTTCTATTGAACTCAATGAGCTTCTTTACATTAAGCGTATGCTTAAGTCTTTGTAGGACTGGCATCCAGGTTAGGAATGAACCTGGCAAAAAATGTAAATAAGGATGACTGAATGTGGCCCTAATGGTGTATATTTATTCCAATACATCTTTGTTTATACTGGCATAAATTCTGCAATGGAAAGTGTAAACAAAGGAGTTGCACCACATTGTAACTTCAGGTAAATATGTTTATACCTTCTTCTGTCAACATTTTAAATAATTAATTATTATAGAAATATTTACTGAAAGACAGCTCAGGCCAGCCTTCGCGTGGATTGATTGTCAATACAAAGTATGGGTAATGAGTCTAATATGCTGTCCAAAGAGTCCGTTTGCCATTGTTAACAACAAAGTTTAATAATACAGTTCAAATATGCAACCTGAGGGACAAGGAATTTCCTAAACAACAGAATAAATATAAACACACATCTTGAATTCAACGAGACCATTTCAACAAGTTTAAGAAATGGTTCTTGAAAATAAAAATGCTGTGAGTCCAGGAGCATGTCAGAAATGAAGAATGAATTCAGTTCTTCATTCTTCCAATAGTGGGTTTATATAAAAATGAGGAATGAAAGTTGAATCTTGAGTGAATATTATTGTTTGTTGTTAGGAATCATTTTAGGATATGGTATTTATGAACAATTCTAAAGAAAATACTTCAATTTCAAGAGAAAAGTTTATAACAGTTTAGTTTTAGTTTACTAGCAAGATCTCCAAACATTAAAGTAGTGTATTATAATAATAATAATATAAAGTTTTCTGTAGCTATAGTAGCATTTGAAAGTGATGGTAGTCATTATGAATTCATAGTCCCAGGATTTCAAGTGTAAGAAATATGCATTTTATGTAGCAGAACAGCACTCAGATGAGTGATATAAAAAAATCAACTTTACTGTCTGCCATAAACTTTGTATGAAATCACACTGCTTTAAAAAATAAAAAGGAAGAAATGAAATATGATTTCTTTGAAACTTTTCCAAAACTACAGTGAAAACCAGCACTTGCTGATCGCTCAGAAAGGTCTGATCAATTTAAAGGAAACCCCTAGCAAAGATTACATCGAGTGTATCAAAAGTTGAGGGAATACTGAAGCAAACAGGATTACAAGGTTTGTGCTGGTCTTGCTAGCTAGTTTCTCTTTCTCTCTAGTTTCTCTAATATTCAAGTGCCTTATTAATAATTATGGACTGGATTTTGGATTTTGCTTAGGGCTGTGCCAAGAGGTTGTTTATAATTTTCACTAACTTACGAGTAGTCCTGGGAGGCACTAAAACTCAGAGATGCCTCTGTGTCACAATTCCTCTTCTGCATCCCCTTGCTCCTGCTGGTCTATGCTAGTTGTAAATTACTAAAGCTTCCTTCTCCCCACAAATTCCGCACACACTGGCTTGGCTACTCTAGCCATTGATGAGAGGCAATAGAACTAAGGCTTTGCCCACTCCCTAACAAAATACTCCAGAGAGGGAATAGCCCCAATTAATCTCAAGCACCTGGACCCAGGTTTGGATAGCCCATGTAGTGGGGTGAGGATGAGGACAGGATTATTCTCCCTTGTGTGAGCACATAGCCATAATTAGAATCTAACCTTATATATTGGCGGTAGTACATGGAGGCTGCAACCAGGATCAGAGCCCCATTATGCTCGGTGCTGTACAGATCTATTTAGGAGACACAGTTCTTGACCTAAAAAGGAGATCTGAGCACAGACTGAATAAAATCTGTTTAAAATATTAAAAGAATTAATGATATGTAGAAACAAACAAATGAATACTATGTTTCAGCTGTGAGTAACAAAGTCTTTACTTCTCAAAGGGAGCTAAACAAAATTTCCAAACAAAAACTTCATTAGGGTAGAGCTAAACTTATTTAGAACGGTATCTCAAATGCAAGCACTCTCATTTGAATGCTGCAGTTCAAAAAAAAATGTACACATTTGATAGTCAGACTCTACAAACAGCTTTGTTTCTGCCATCATGCCAGCCATCCACATAATAGACGTGAGTAGAAACAATAGAAACTAGCAAGAAGTGTTCATAAAAAATTGTCAAAAATTGGAAAATTAAAAAAAACAACAACAGCCATCTCTAGGTATAATTTGTAATAGCATGTCTTGCAGAGTTTACAAGCTCTCTAAATTCTAAGCCAAATATGTTTTTTGCACAAACTCTCTCAGGTGGGTGCACAGTGTCTAAGGGGATGTCTACACAGCAGCTGGAAGGGTGATTCCCAGGGTAGGTAGACAGACATGTGCTAGCTCTGCTTGAGCAAGCACACTAAAAATAGTAGTGTGGTCATGGCAGCACAGGCCATGGCTCAAGCTAGCCACTTGGGTACAATACTACCTGACACCCCAGGGACATACTCAGGCGGCTAGCCCAAGCTGTCAGGGCCATATTGCTATTTCTAGTGTGCTAGCTTGAGCAGAGTGAGTGCATGTCTGTCTACCCGTGCTCCAGCTGCTGCGTAGACATGCCCTAAGCTCCATGAACCAGAGCTGACCAGTTCTGTTGTTTGTACCTGCAAGAGGCAATATACTTCAGGAAATTAATAAGTTTATCAACACTGCCAGGACTAAAGAACACTCTCAATTATTTGAATTTCCATATACTCCAAAATTTGCCAATACCTTTATAAAAATAATCCTATTTAATGAATAAAAAATAAAAATAAAAATTGAAAATTCTAAGCCATTTGATGAGATATACCCAAGGCCTTGTGTATTATGCAGCACATTCAATTCAAGTTATATAGCAAAATGCCCCAATTTATGCAGCAGAGATGTACTTAATTCTGCAGCAAACTGGAAATTATACAGTTATGTGGAATGAACTTTAAATCATTCAATAACTTTTAGTTTTACTGCAGTGATTCTGAAAGTGTACTTTGCAAAGGGGAAAAAAAAAATCTAACCACTGCATCTTATTTGCATTGCAGCTGAGGAATATCAGCTGTGGGATCTAGGAGCCCATATGTGGACTATGTTGCCTGCAGAGGTAAGAATAGGAATATAGTGACATTGAAAGCAGAAGGGTATCATGTACCGTCTCAAGGGAACAGGAAAGTCTTGGGGAAAGAGGGAGATGCCAGTTGGGCTTTCATGCCATGCAGGAACAGAGTTCCACTATGGTTTAGGAGCTCCATGTATCAGGCACTTTTTTGCACAGCTCCTGTCCAGTTTATGAGCTGTGCAGTAAGGTAAGGACTCCTACATGGGTTAGGAGCCTGTATGACTGCTGCCTTTTCTTGCAAACCTCTCCCTGCTTCCCCCAAAACAGTATTTTGCCCCTGTCTGGCCACTGTTTCTCATCTACCAGCAATGGTCATTTATCATTGCAACTATCACAAATTTGGAGGAAAGATCATCCAGTGGTTAGGGCACTAGCCTGGGACTTGTGAGACCCAGGTTTATTCCCTGCTGTGCCACAGACTGCCTATCAACCTACTTAGTCTCTCTTTGCTCCAGTTCCTTCAGCACTGACCTACCTCACATGAGTAGTGTGATAATAAATATATCAAAAGAGAGAGGGTCTAAGATACTATGGTAATGGGAGCCATGCCTTGGATGGAATTTCAAAAGGATCTTCCTCTCATTACCAGGGCTGGCTCTAACTTTTTTGCCGCCCCAAGCAGCAAAAAAAAGCGTCGCCCCGTCGTAACACCCCCCGCCGCACTGCTGAACCCCCCCACGCGGAGCACCGCTGAACACCCCCTGCCGAGCGTCGCGCTGCTGAAACCCCGCTGAGCGTCGCGCCGCCGAACAGCCCCCGCCCCCCGCCGCGCTGCCGAACACCCCTCGCCCCCCGCCGAGCGGCCGAACACCCCCGCCGCCCGCGGAGCGCCACGCCGCCGAAACCCCAGCCGAGCGCCGCGCTGCCGAACAGCCCCCGCCCCCCCGCTGCACTGCCGAACACCCCCGCCCCCCATGGAGCGCCGCGCCGCCGAACACCTCCGCCGAGCGCCGCGCCACCGAACACCTCCGCCCCCCGCGGAGCGCTGCACTGCTGAAGACCCCCCCCCGCGCGGAGCACCGCCAAACACCCCCCGCTGAGCGCCGCACCGCCGAATACCCCCCGCGGAGCACCGCGCCGCCAAACATCCTCCGCCGAGCGCTGCGCCACCGGAACCCCCACCCCACCGAGCGCCGCGCTGCCCCCCACCACCCCAAGATTGGCCGCCCCTTACCAGGTGCCGCCCCAAGCACGTGCTTGGTTGCCTGGTGCCTGGAGCCGGCCCTGCTCATTACATCCAAGCTCCATCCTGTAAAAAGAAGTGATACCAGCAATATCCTCACAAAGGGGAGTTGAGTGTAAAAGGTGTGGAAAAAAACCCTACACAAATGAGGAAGGAAGGCAAAATGGTGGGCAGACAAGCTGAGAATCTGAAAAATAGTAGAAAATGGTTATATGTGGCAGAAGAAGAAATTGTGCAGCAAGTTGGGAAAGTTATGTCATCTGGCTTACAAAATAATATTAAGATTTTTCAAAATATGTTTACAAAGCCTAATTTCCCAAAAATATATTGTGTGATTAACTTCTGGTTTTCCCAAACATGGTACTAGATATCACACATGAAGAACTGAAAATATAAGGCGCATTTTTGTGCAAGTCAGGTTGAGGGCATCTCTCTAGCTGAGTTGCAAGCAGGGAGATACTTCGTCGCTTGGTGCTTCTAAAAATAAATTCATTTATCAAAACTATTTTTTAAGAAGGGAAGGTATAAGACAGAACATTTCTCTGCCTTTCTGCTGCTGTTGGATCTTATTAGTTTGTGGAGTTATAAACTTTACATGACATATGAATGAACACCCAGAGAGCTATATCATTATTTTTTTTACTTAATATTTTCCCAACTCATTCCCAAGTACTTTGCTGACTGTACACAAACAGGTGCTATTCAGTAGCTTTTTTATTAATTATTATTATTTAGAAACTACATTATTTGAATTTATTGCAGATTAGATCCCAGTCAGAAAATAATATACATTATATCTCCACAGCAACATCATGAAATAAGATTGCTTCATTATTCCCAGTGTGAGATTAACGTGTTCAGCATTCTAATAAAACTGAAGAGAATGAGAAGTGACCTGCCACAACATAGGAACCGTGGAATATAGCTGCAAATTTTATATGCAGCTGAAGAACATAAAACTTCCATCCTATCAGCAAGTTAGCACCCTGTTTGCCATTATCACTATTCTTGTCTGAGTTACTTTACATCTTTTAAATGCTACTGAATTCAACTGGCTAGAAATGGAATCTGCAAAAAGACATTGTTATTTTTTATTCTCCAAGACAGTTCAAGTATTACTTTACTGGCATTCTTACACTGCAAATTAAACTGTTTAGCTGGACATATACAATATGAGTCAGATTTTTCAAAGTTAGTCACATGCTTTGTCTGTACATAGGGCTTGTCTATACTTCTGGTTAAATCTGCACTGCTGCAATCAATGCAGTGGTGTCGATTTAGTGGGTCTAGTGAAGACAAGCTAAGTCAATAGAAGAGCACTCTCCCATCGATAGCTGTATATCCTGGATATGTTGTTTAATATAATAATGAAAAGCACGAGATTGTGCCTGAAACACAGTCCTGCATTGGTGGTGGTGCAGGTCATTGGTGCCGACTCGGTGGGTGCTCTGGGGCTGGAGCATCCACGGGGAAAAATTGGTGGGTGCTGCACACCCACCGGCAGCTCCCTGCCCCACCCCCCGGACCCAGCTCACCTCCACCTCCTCCCTTGAGCACGCCGCAGCGTCCTGCTTCTCCCCCCTTCCTCCCAGCGATTGCGTTGTGAAACAGCTGTTTCACGCGGTAAGCCTGGGAGAAAGGGGGGAGGAGGGAGAACGCGGCGCACTTGGGGGAGGAGGTGGGGCCGGGGTGGGGATTTGGGGAGGTGTCCAATAGGGGCAGAGAGGGGTGGAGTTAGGGCAGAGGTGGAGTTGGGGCGGGGGCGCGAGCCCCCACCGGCGCAGAAAAAAGTTGGCACCTGTGGTGTAGTTCTGCATCACCATTGGGGTGTTCAAAGAGGGAATGTCTCCACCCAGACCTTTCTGATAAGTAGGTGGGGAGTTGCTGTGTTTGCTCTTTACACAACACACATCATAGGAAGGAACCACACAGGCTCAGTGGTTACCCAAATAACAGTATTTACTGATTATGCACATGACATACAAAGGCCTAGCAGCATATACCCAGAATAGCTGTTTCAAGCAATAGTGTCCTATTCCTCTAGGCTACAGGTATGCACACTGCAACCTCTCTCTTAATAGTGCAACATGCACCCTTTCTGAGATGCAAGCTTTGCTGGCCAGTGCCCACTGAGAGAAAGCAATACAGCCAAGCCAAAAATTTGAGAAGCCAGGATTTAGGCCCTAAAAGTTACAAATTTGGCTTAAATATCATGAGGGATTTTTGGTTATTTTAATTTGGTTTCTTTGCCCTCTGGTTTTTGACCCTTTGGAATGCACTCTGTTTACATTTTCAAGCTTTTCTTTGCAAATGTGAGGGCTGGAAACTCACTATTTTAAAAATGAAAGCTGATATCATCACCTAATTAACTTGTCTCTAAGAGCTGGGGCTTTAAAAAACTGAAGTCAACAACAAATATCATGAGTTCACAACACCAGAGGTTCCATGACCGCACCTACATCTTCATCTTCTTTGTGATATCTTGGCCTGGTCTACACTTAAAAGTTAGGTTGACAGAGCTATGTTGGTCAGAGATGTGTGTGTGTGGGGGGGGGAACCTACTCCTGACTGACATAGCTACGTTGACCTAACTTTTAAATGTCGACATAACAATGTTGACAGAAGAATGCTTCCATCAACGTTGCTCAGGGAGGTGGTGTTCCTACACTAACAGAAAAAGCCCTTCCATCACTGTATGCTATGTCTACACTAGGGGGTTATGCCAGCACATCTATGGTGCTGTAGCTATGCTGGTATAGTCTTTATAGTGTAGACATACCTTTACACTAAGAAAGAGCATTCCCTGTACTCCACAAAGTCCAAGGATGATGATTGTGCCTGACCCTTCCAGGAAGAATTCAAGGATAATTGGGCTGGGACCCCACTCCACATGAAACCACACAAGCTAATCTGGTCCTATTAGCTTTTGTCCTTTAAAAATGAAAAAAAAAAGTTGAGGATTAAGGGCAGTTTAATTTCTATCCTGGGAACAGTGACCAGAGGAGGATAAGCATATCACTTGGCCAAATGCCATTTAATCAATCTGTGCTCCACAGTGTGTTAATACCCATTATTGTGAAATCAAACATGGCAACTTAATTTAAGGCACAATCACAGTCAAGGGTGTGGTTCCTCACTAATCAGGAAACTACCCAGTTTGAGAGGAAAACCTGTAAATATGTAGTAGCATGAAGAGCCCAACAAAAGTCAAATGAGAACAAAATTAGTTCTCCACTTTTCTATCTTTAGATTTTGCAACAAAGATGTTAAAACAAACAAACAAACAAAAAACCCACCCAAAACTTGTGTGTAAGTGGCGGCATGAAAAAGTGTGTATGCAAATTGCACACCAGTGTTTCCATTAAGTTACGACAATTTCAAGAGTAAATGCTATAATTACATTTGCAAAAGTAGGCCTTCAATTGCACATACATTACAGCATTCAGACTACAACTTCTACTCACTCAATATTTGATCCTTAAAGGGTGCATTGTTTAGGAGATAGGTTGTTCCAGATGTAATCCCCTTTGGAGGTTGCCAGCTCTCAGAACACTCAACTGAGTCTCTGGGGGTCCTTTCTTCTGGACTACAGCAACAATGACTCCAGGGCCTCTGGACACCATTTCCAAGCCAGATTAGGATCTGGAGTAGGGATAGAATAGACTGGAAACTACTACAAAAGCTAATGGGGAGCTTCATATGGAGTGATATACATAGACAGTTTGCTGGGCCAATGAGGAGCCAGGACTGATCAGCCCCTCAGTGGGAAGGGACAGGTTGCATCAGAATCAAAAGGAATATTTCTGGTTTGACTTTGGAGCTGTTTGTGTTTGGAGCTGAGAGAGGAACAGTGCAGCTGGGGGAGTCTCTAGTCAACTCCCACTCCCCATAGAAAGAGAGACTTTGAACTATTGTGGAGTTTAGTATGTGATCTGGCAGTGACAGCCATGTTGAGACCAGTGATCAGGGAGACAAAGAACCATCCTGGTGCTAACTACCTAGAGCCAGCTGAGACCTCCACAAGGCTTCAGACCAAGAGTCAGAAGATTACCCTGCCCCACTCATGGGTGAATACACCACAAAGCAGCCCCCGCTTTTTGGGGGAGGGGGGAAGCCAGTCAATGTTCACAGTACTACAGCACTAAGTCACAGGACTTATCCTAATTGGTGCTAGGGAGAGAGTTCAGGGTCTGTGTACAACAGGGCATGCAGGGAGATGGTGGATTTGTTCTGTTGATGTTTTCATCTTTTATCTACTTTCTCCTTCCCTAGAAGGACGTGTCCCCCCAAAAAGTCCCCTGTGTTTTAGTGTTCCCTTTGAGGGTCACATTTCATTGACAGGGTCTGTATTAATGTATTGTGTTGTTTATGTGATGGGTTTACTCTTGTGAGCAGAGTAGAGTTAGTTATTTTCCAAAGGGACAGCATCCCTTGTGTCCCAGGCAGTGAGGAGTCACCTTGAGTGAAGGCACCAGATTCCAAACAAAAGCACAGATAATTACATGGTGAAGGGATGTGCATGTAAATGTGTCAGTGCCTTCCAGTGCGAAAAAAAAATGTAATTGGAAATAGACAATTATATACAAGTCTGTTTCACATATACAAGAGCTAATTTGTTTATACGTATGCATTTTTTCCATGTGTGACTTTGGCACCAGCCTGTGAAAATGAGGCATCAATTATTCCATTGTTTATTATTGCTTTTCCTTTTAGATTCATAGATTTTAAGATCAGAAGGGACCATCATGATAATCTCTTTTGTATTTCTTCATTAAAAATCTAGAAACTATTACCAATAGTAAAAGAGTAATTAATAAATATTAAATTTACTCTTCTATACCATCTTTTAATGAAAGATCTCAAAACACCTTACAACATCAGTTAAGTGTCATCATACATTTTGGAAAATTGGAGAAAATGAGGCTAACAAAAAATGAATGACTTGGTCAAAGTCACATAGTAATTAAATAGTAAAGGCAGGAATAACACAGATTTCCTGAATCCAATTCTGTATATTAGCCAATGTTCTCTCTCTCTCCTTTAAATTAAAAACAGAAAATACTTAAGACTCTGAAATCTAAATATTACAATGGGTCAACCTGTGTCCCTGATATTGAATGAGATTTTTGATATAACAGGCATCACAGAAATTTGGTGGAACGATGATAATGGAATACAGTAATATCAGAGTACAAAATATATTGGGATGCCAGAGTAGGTTGTGCTGGTGAGGAAGTGACACTATAGGTGAAAGAAAGCATAAAGTCATATATAGTAAAAATCTTAAATGAATCAAACTGTACCACAAAAGCTCTATGAATAGAAATTCCATGCTTGAATAATAAGAATATAGCAGTAGGAATATACTACTGATCACCTGACCAGGATCCTGATGGTGACTGTGAAATTCCCAGGGAGATTAGAGAAGTCACAAAACAGAAAACCTAATAATACAAGGGTACTGGGTACACGTCACCTCAGGAGCAGATGCAGAGATGAAAATTTCTAGATAACATTTATGATTGCTTTTTGGAGCAGCTAGTCCTGAAACCCACAAGGGGAAATCAATTCTTTATTTAACCCAAGTAGAGCACAGGATCTGATCCAAGAGGTGCATATAGCTGAACTGCTCAGTAATAGAAACCATAATGTAATTAAATGTAACACCCTTTTACAGGGCAAAATACCAAAGAAGCGCAACACAGTAACATTTAACTTCAAAAAATGAGCAAGCTAGTTAAATGGAAATTGAAAGGAACAGTCACAAGTGTGAAATGCCTGCAAGCTAATGCAAACTATTTAAAAATACCACCATGACCAAATTAAATGTATACTCCAAATTAAACAACAACAAGAACAACGAGGACCAACCCCCCCCCCCCCCCCCAACAACCACAAAATGCTACCATGGCTAAACAACTGAGTAAAAGAGGGGTTAGAGGCAAAAAGACAATTTAAAAATTGGAAATCAAATCCTAGTAAAGAAAATAGAAAGGTGCGTGAACTCTGGCAAGTCAAACATAAGAGTATAAGAAAGGTTAACAAAAAATTTGAAGAGCAACTAGCAAAAGATGCAAAACCTAAGTTATACTTAAAAATAATTAGTTTATAAGAAGCAAGAATGCTGCAAAAAAAAATCAGTGGGACCACTGGACAATCGAAGTGCTAAAGAAGCACTCGAGGAAGACAAGAATGTTGTGGAGAAGCTAAATTAATTCTTTGCATTGGTCTTCACTACAGAGAATGTGAGAGATTCCCACAATTGAGCCTTTTTTTTTAAGGTGACAAATCTGAGGAACCGTCCCAAATTGAGATGTCAGGAGAAGAACTTTGAAACAAATTGATAAATTAAACAGTAATAAGTAGACCCCTGCATGAATACAAATGTATATCCACGGTAGTGGATATCCGCAGATATAAATCGGTATCCGTGGAACCGCAGGGTTCTCCCAGGAACTGCAGTGGTGAAAGAAGCAGAACGTGGGTCCGCTACTCCCAGGAGCCAGCACCCTGCACTGGCAGTGCCTCCAGCATGGCTGTGCAGCCCCCACTCCTGCCCTCAGCCCTGCCCCATCCCTTCGATGCAACTGTCTGCATTTCCTGCCTGGGGGCATGAGCACCGCTTGAACACAGGAGCGTGATCAGGGACAGCTATTGGTGAGCCTGGTGCCCACCCCAGTGGGTGGGGCTGGAGGCGAAACAGCTGTGCTTGAGGACTTGCTGGCACAGGGTGCTGGCTCCTGGGAGTGGCGGCCCCCACATTCTGCTCCCTTCGCTGCTGTGGTTCTGCAGATACTGATTTATATCCGCAGATATCCACATCCGTGAGTATAAATTTGTAACCGTGCAGGGCTCTAGTAATAAGTCACCAGTACCAGATGGTATTCACCTAAGAGTTCTGAAGGAAATCAAATATGAAATTGCAGAACTACTCACTGTGGCATGTAACCCATTACTTAAACCAGGCTCTGCACCAGATGACTGGAGGACAGCTAACATAATGCAATTTATTTAAAAAGGCTCCAGAGGCCATCCTTGCAATACAGGCTGGTAAGCTTAACTTCACTACCAGACAAACCAGTTGAAAGTATAGTAAACAGAATGATCAGAGCGTAGATAAACAGAATGTCAGAGAAGTGTCCACATAACTTTTGTAAAAGCAAATCATGCCTTGCCCATCTATTAGAATTCTTTGAGGGTGTCAACAAGCATGTGGGCAAGGGAGATCCAGTCGATACAGTGCACTTGGACTTGCAATAAGTCTTTGCCAAGCTGGCATCCCAAAGGCTCCTAGGTAAAGTAAACAGTCATGAGATAAGAGGGAACCATAAGATCCTCTCATGGATCAGTAGCCGACCAAAAGATAGGAAACAAGGGGTATGAATTGTGGAAGCAGAGAAAGAACTGACAGGAAGGGGATGCAATGCATGACAGTTTGTTAGCAAGAGTCAGGCTAACTGTAACCCTAATAACGCGAGATTTGTAGAAGCGAGGAATGTGTGAAGCGAGTGGGAAAGAACTGTGTGAGAAGTTGTTGCGACCTGGTGTAGATAATGTGTAGATAATATGGAATGTAGACTAAGAGTCTACATTAGTGAGCAAAACAAGATATCAGAATGACCTAGGTATAAACAAAATGCAGCTGTTGCTCATTATTGTCTGTAACAAAAGGTACAAATGCTTGCTGTAATTGTTTACCTGGGGAGAGACCTGTTTAGCTCTCTCCCTCTATGCAATTGATAGAGAGAAAATAAAGTATCTGACTTGCTGTACCCAAACAAAAAGTGAGAACTCTGTTATTCTCCGACAATTTGGGGGCTCGTCTGGGATGGCAACGCCCGCAGAGGTACCGGCAGCTGCTACGGATCGTTCCCCTTCGAACCCCATGGCGCCACAATAGAGGTAGGAGACCTTTTGAAATCTCTATTGGGGTGTTGGAGGAGGACTGTCCGTGGGGCCGTCTGTCCCTGTTGGGCTCACGCCATCCGAACTTATTGACTGTGCAGCAAGATCAGATGCAGAGCGGTTCTGGGGAATTGTTTTGCCACCCCCAATAAGGTAGTTGTATGCGGTTCTGGGGAACTGTTAGTTTGGCCGCCCCCATATGCATAAGAGAGATGCGTAGGTATGCACCGGTGCTGAGGGGTTTTTACCGCCTCAAGAGGGGTTGTTACCGCCTCATAGTGTAGATGCATCGTGGTACTTGGAAATAGAGGCCTTGGTGTGTGTGTGTGTGTGTGTGTGTGTGTGTGTACACCAGTGTGAATTGAGAGTTACCGGAAGACGCCCAGAGTACTCTGCGAAGTCTTTTGGCTCGTGACCAGAACTACTCTAACGCAAGCCCGGTAACTAGAGGATCTTTTAGGAGATCCGACCCACAGTGGGCTAACTCGGCCTGGCATCGTCCGGCGAGGAAGCTACCTAGGTCTAGGAGTGTGTGAACCCATCTTCCCTCCCCTTTTCCTCTCTGTGTGAGCCACTGACAGTCTGATCATCTCACTGGATGCAACGAGAGTAAGCGGCACCGTCTCTCAGAGACTAGCTGACGCTCTTTGCTGAAGGGAGGTGTAGGAGGGTCGTGGCCATCCTCATTAGCCTCTCCTGTGTGAGTACCCTGTAGGGAGAGATCCTTAGTTTATGTGCCGCTAGAGCGGACAGGGCATTGTCCCTGTGTGTGTGATTGGAAAATGGGTGGGGGACTGTCTAAGCATTCCCTCTCACACCCTAAGGCAGGCCTGCACAACATACGGCCCGCGGGCCGCATGCGGCCCGCGGGGGCTCACTGTGCGGCCCGCGGGGGCTCACTCTCAAGCCTGGGAGGAAGGGGGAGCAGCGGCGCGCGAATCAGCTGTTTCGCGCGCCGCGGCCGCTCGGGGTCTCCCCGTCCCTCCCAGGCTCTCAAACCCGGGAGGGAGGGAGAGATCCCGAGCGGCCGCGGCGCGCGAAACAGCTGTTTCGCGCGCCGCTACTCCCCCTCCCTCAGAGCCTGGGAGGGAGGGGGAGAAGCTGCGCCCGCGCCGCGGCCACTCGGAGTCTCCCCCTCCCTCCCAGGCTCTCAAACCCGGGAGGGAGGGAGGGAGAGATCCCGAGCGGCCGCGGCGTGCGAAACCGGCCCCCCTGCCCCAAGCGGGACACGGGCAGGGAGCCCTCGCGCGCCGCCACGCCTCCCCCGCCCCGCCCCAAGCGGGACACGGGCAGGGAGCCCTCGCGCGCCGCCGCGCCTCCCCCCCCCCGCCCCAAGCGGGACACGGGCAGGGAGCCCTCGCGCGCCGCCGCGCCTCCCCCCCCCCCCCGCCCCAAGCGGGACACGGGCAGGGAGCCCTCGCACGCTGCCGCCCCCCCCCCCCCCGCCCCAAGCGGGACACGGGGATGGAGCCCTCGTGCACTGCCGCGCCTCCACCTCCCGCCCCAAGCGGGACACAGAGCCCGCGCACGGCGCCGCACCCCCCAGGCCTCAAGCAGGACACGGAGCCCTCGCGCGCCGCTGCCCCTCCCCACTGCCCCAAGCGGGACACGGGCACGGTGCCCTCGCCCCCCCCCCCCCAGCAGGGACATGGGGCTCAGCCACCGCCCCCGTCCTGAGCGCTTTCCCCCCCCCCCCGGGACCCCTGCCCCATCCACCCCCTTCCCTGTCCCCTGACTGCCCTCCGCCGCCCCATCCAACTCCTCTCCTGATTCCCTATCCAACCACCCCTTCTCCCTGTCCCCTGACCACCCTTGGAACCCCTGCCCCTGACTGCCTCCCACCGCCCCATCCAACCTCTGCTCCTTCCTGACTGCCCCCCGGGAGCCTTGCCCCCATTCAATCCCCCTGTTCCCTGCCATCTGAACTCCCCTGCCCTCTATCCAACACCCCCTCCCTGCTCCCTTACCGCGCTGCCTGGAGGTGGCTGGCGGCGCTACAGCCACGCCGCTCGGCTGGAGCCGGGCCACGCCGCCACCGTGCAGTGCCTGGAGCACCGGGTCAGGCTGAGCTTGCAGCCCCCCTGCTTCCCGCAAATCAGCTGTTTGCGCAGGAAGCCTGGGAGGGCTGAGAAGCAAGCGGCGGCTTCGCGCTCAGGCCCAGGGAGGCGGAGCAGAGGTGAGCTGGGGCGGGGAGCGGTTCCCCTCCACGCCCCTCCCCCCGGGTTACCTGCTGTGGCGCGGGTGGCTCCCCCCACCCCAGCTCACCTCCGCTCCGTCTCCGCCTCCCTGGGCTTGAGCGCGAAGCCACCGCTTGCTTCTCTGCCCTCCCAGGCTTCCCGCGCGAACAGCTGATTCGCGGGAAGCGGGGGGGGGGGGGGATGGGGAGAAGCGGGGCAGAGTGTTCAGAGGCGGAGGCGGAGCGGAGGTGAGCTGGGGCCGGGGAGCGGGGCGGAGAGCTGAAGCACCCATGGGGTCGGCTCCTAAGGCGCCACTTTTGGATAATGTGCTCCGGGGGAGCAGCCGCTCCCTCTGCTCCCCCCCAGCTACGGTCCTGGTCACTTCAACTTACCGGTTGTTAAATTTAGAAGCCCTTTTAGAACCGGTTGTCCCGCGCAGGACAACTGGTTCTAAAAGGGCTTCTAAATTTAACAACTGGTTCCCGCGAACCGGTGCGAACCGGCTCCCGCTCACCACTGGAGACTCCCCTTGCCGCTCTCACCCTAGGAGACAGAGACCTCCCAGCAGGGCTGGTGAGTGCGGCCAGGGAAGGGGGAAGGGTGTGGTGGAGTGAGTGTCTGGGAGATGTGCGGGGGGTGCTGGGCTGTGAGGGTGTGGAGGGCGCTGGGCAGCGGGGGAGGTTTGTGTGTTTTGGGGTGCTAGGCAGTGGGGGCCTGTTGGGGGGTGCTGGGCAGTGAGGGAGATCTGTGTGTGTCAGGGCACTGGGGGGTCTGTGTGGGGCATTGTTTAGTTGTGGTGGTGGGGCTGTGGGGAAGGGCACTGGGAGGGAGGGAGGAGAAATCTGTGTGTATTGGGAAACTAGCGAGTGGGGGGAACCCGCGGGGCCGGGAGGTTTCGGCCCTCAGCTGTTTTCTTTGGAGTAATATGGCCCTCGCCGCTTTACGAGTTGTGCAGGCCTGCCCTAAGGGTACGCCATCTTATTTCATGTACGTACATTATGGTCCTAAAACCTGCAGGTATTTAGAGAATTGGAATCATTACACGCGTGAAAATTCATCTAAACAATGCCCACTAGAAGGTACCTTCAATCTAGATAAGATCATACATCTCAGAGGAGCTTTTAATCACCAAAAAGCCTCTGACACACAATGGGAGTAATTTGTCTAGTGAGGAAAGGAACGGGTTAATTTGAAATTCAGCTTGGTCCAGAGATAAAGAGAAAGTTAATCTGCGTTCAAGGTCAAGAATCAATGCAGACCAGGCTAAGTACAAAGAAAAACTGCTTTCGGCCCCAGCTGGCTGTGAAAAAATATAGACATAGTCAAACCAAAGGCAATACAAGTTACAGTGCTGAGATTACATTTGCAAAGCTTAACTGTCCAGTGAGATCCAACAGTCTGCCTTTGTGACCCTGGAGCCGGCGTGGTTTGGTGACGCTGAAGAAGCCACAGGCAGCCGGCCTGGACTGGAATCTCTGAAAAGATGCCCCAGGAGACCCCAGGGCATAAAAGAACTGCCCTCCCAAGAGAGGAAGCAAGTTGGAGATTGCACAGCGCCTTCTCTGAACGTTGTACACAGACGTGGCCAGTCTGGACGTACGTGTGTGAGTATGAAAGTGTGCCTACTCTCAGCTGCAGTATGTCTGAGAACCGGAGAGGGATTTAGCATTCTTCTCTCCACCCCGGTTGACCGGGAAGAGTGTCAGGTGGATCTACCCCAGTCGTAGCAGGACTGGGCAATAGAGAAGTTGGAGAAAAGGGAAGTGTTGTGTACTTGATAACTAGAATTGAGCAATTAAGAGCATAGATCATGAACCAGGCAGCAACTCAAACCTACGCCCAGGGCAAGTTGCAAGTCTTGAGACAGGACTTCCAGGCAGAAAAGGAAGCACTGGCTAAGCAAGTACCGGTCCTTCAGGGACTTGTCAACATTTAATTATTTGTGCTCAGTTTATGCTGTAAGAGCAGTGTGTTTGCCACAAGAGAAAGGTTGAATAGTTAAACACCAATGGGCCATGTGTTTTGCCCAGGTGGCAAGCCTCATGAGAGAGGACTCGGGTAGCCTTGTGAGTAAGAATGTTTAAGGGAAGAGACCAGAAAAGGGGGGCTAGTTGAGAAGCCCACCCTCCTAGCTAAATTGGTAGTGAAAAAGCCGGTGCCCATGGAAGGGACGGTTCAGCGAGAAAAGCAGGATCGGGCCCAAGCGGGCAGGCAACAGATAGAGAGATTGGAAAACAGGTTGGAAACTTTGAGGGCATAGTGGAAGGAAAGGAGTAAGTAATTATAAGCATGGGGATTTCAAATCCCCAGGATAATAATTGGAATGGTAAAATGTGTGTAAGACAGAGTCTTTGTACCAAGGTGCAAGGCTGTCCTTTCTTCTGCAGAATAAAGCAACTCTTCCTTATCCCTGTCTGGCTGTTATTGGCTCTCAGCTAGGTGGACGCGATATTTCAGTGACAGTTACTGGCGACTCCGGTTAATGAATTTCTGTCTTATACATTTGGGCGTTAGGTGTGTGGACGGAACTGAGCCTCTCATTCGTAATTACTCAGAGTGGAAGCCATCGCGTGCGATGAAGCTCTGAGGTCGAATTGGGATCCTTCTGTCCCGTCCCCTGTAGCGGTCAGTATTAGTAGAAATTCCTGTAATAAGATCCTATTAGGCCATAATTCCCTCTGTTCTCTGTGTAATTCTCTGTTAGAGTGTTAGAGAGCAGGCAGGTGGGTGGGTCTCTGGTAAAACCCTCTAAGGATAGCCCTTTGGATTATATGTTAAGTAAATGGCCTTTACCCAGTGTTCAAAAAAAAAAAAAAAAAAAAAAGAAATAGTTACACCTTGTGTAGAAATTGATGTGGCTAGTGTTGTGGAAATTGAATTGTGGAGAGGATGTGCATTTTCCCCAGAACATGTGCAGTGTATATTGTAGTAGAGGTAAAAGAAATGCAAACCTACCAATATAGGTTGTGTTGTCTCTTTCAGATCACTGTGTGTTTGAAAGCAGAAGTTAGAAGTAAAAGGCAATCAAAAGTCTGGGAAAGTTAATTGTGTCCCTTTTTACGTAAGAATTTTTAATCTGTGGATAGCTTTGGATCTGGAAGCAAGCCAGAAAGCATCTGTATTAATGCAATTTTCTAACTAATAAGGTAGAAGCCACTGAAACCTGGGCTGCCTATGAAACAAATACAAGGAAATATGGGGTAATTCCTCTGTTTTGTCTAAAATCAACAAGAGTATGTGTATATAAAGGAAATATTTTAAGCAATGACTGACTACCCAGAAGGGGTAGACCTCTGTTCTTTTGTCTTTCAGATCATCAGAGAAAACGGATGCCAGCTGAACAGCATTCAATGTACCATGCATTTACTGGTACAATAGGAATTATTTTTGTGTTCTTTGTCCTGTCTTGTGGTGTTTGTCTTGTGGCCGGAATTGCTGTGTTTAATATTTTCATAAGACAGTCTAGTTCAAAATTAAATAGAAGGGTTAAATCAAAAAGCAGATACTTGTTTTATTCAACTTGGAATACAAAGTGTTTGGATAAATCAGGAAAATGTGATATACTAAAGTCTAATACATTTGCTTAAGTAAGAAAAAGAAACTTCATTGGCCAGATTTTTTTTAATTGAAAAATTGTTGTTAAAATTTGCATACCAACAGTCTTTGGAAGCAAGGATATGGAAGGTTAACCCACTCCCCATATTGCCCATGGGATTCTTCTGGCTACCTCAGATTTCTAGCCAGAGGGTGGGGAGGGAGGAAAGCTATTGGACACCAGAGGTTGTACCGAGTGGACTCCTCAAAAGTGGGTGTGCTTGTCCTGGTTTGTTGCTCCAAAGCTCTGTATAGAAGTTATTTTACTGGAAGGGTGTACATGGCATACATTGAATAATAAGACTAATGTACTGTATAATGGCAATGTGTATGTGTTCATTGTTGGGAAAAGGTGTATGAGTGAAGAGTGGAAGTTTCCTTTGTAGGTTAAAAGAAGCCAAGAAGGGAAAAAGGAAAAAGAACAGAACGAGTTAACTGGAAAAAATAGCTAGCAAGCTCAGTCCAAAGAAAAGACACTGGCCCCATCCAAGGACACTGCCCATAGCTAAGACTTGGCTGACAGCCAAGAAAAGGGGGGCCTGAATGTGCCCAAGCAACTATGAGATCTGCAAAACACTGCCAGGCATTAATGAAATGTGTTAGGTTTCTTTTCTCACAGATAAAAGAAGTGCTACCCAAAGACCTTAGCAGCCCTGCCGTTCATTGAAACAAGGAGACTGAGTCTATGTAAAGTCCATTAACGAAAGACTGCTTTGGCTCCACACTGGAAAGGCCCTTTCCAAGTCCTGTTAACCACCAACACCGCTGTGAAGTGCCAAGGACTACCTGCCTGGACCCATGCTTCTCACTGTAAAAAGACCCCTCCACCTCAGGAGGACTCTCCTACTGATAAGCCTATTTCCCCTTCTAGCTCTGCTGTGCCTTCTGGACAGCAGGAAAAAGAAAAAAAAGACAAGGTGAAGTGCTAGTAACCTCTCCCTTGTTCACTGACAGACCTACTGTGCCTTTGGATTATTCTAGAAGAAGCAAAACCATTACAGGGTGATGTGCTAGTAACCTCTCCCCTGTATGATGCTAAACCACACTGTTTCAGGAAAAGTGAAGAAGGAACACTTGCTTTATTGAAACCACAAAGTCCAGGGATTCCTGACTACAAGAGACATTAAGAACTGACCCTGGTGAAGAAACAAAGAATTATACACTGGCAGGAAGAAACTTGTGGGACCCATGCTTGGGAACGTGGTATTGATTGGATTTTGGGGTTTATTCTACAGGTTGCGCCCTGTGTTTTGGATAAGTCCTTCAGCATGTATTGCCCTCCCTAATTGGATTTTAAATTATAAGTACCAAAGCCACCTTGTTGGCATTGCCCCTGCCATCTCCTCCATTACACTATTACCCCTGTAACACATCCAAATACAGACAATGCCATATATTTGATAAAACCAATGGCCAAGGCCTTCACACTTTAGTGATTTATTTAAATATTGTTTGAAAAAAATATTTTTAAGGTTCAGGATATCCCATATAAGCGAACAATTGAATGGAAAAGAATGGATCAGTGGAGATAAAAGTATATGATATCACTACCAGCGAACCCCAAGGATCTGTAATTGCAATTGATGGGTTCTATAGCGAATGTTCCTGGAATTTGCACTGTGTTAAATGAGAGAGGCCCTTATTGTTATTTGGTCACCCAACTAGTGAACAATTAAATGAATACCCAAAGAGTTTGTTCTGCCACTGGAAATTTTACCTGCATAGAAATTATTCCAGTGACTAATAATGTGACCTGTACCTTATTGCAATACACCCCTTCTTATGCCATTAATATCAATGCCTCCCGGAAGTACATAAAGGTGTTCAACCAACAGATGTGGTATAGTACTACACCAAAGAGAGATGTATTAGGATATCAATGGACTGTGATTAACACTACACTAGGGACTGTTAAATTTTCATTGCCCTTATCCAGTTTCCAGATTACCTCTACATACCCAAATTGTTCAAAGAGGGCTGCCATTAGATTAGCACAACAGAGGGCTTGGGTTATTTCCTCTAGAAAGAAGAGAGACTTGACCGGATCCCTTTGGGATGGGGCCAGTAGTGCAGCAGCAGTTTGGAATATTTTTAAGAACCAAAAACATGATGAGAAATTGGGGCACAGCTAACCCAGGTACAGGCTGGAGTTGGTGAGTTACATGTTATCTCCGCCCTTAGTTCAATGACCCAGAAGTTGCTGACAGAGATGGTATTGAATATCACTGAGGCTGGGAAGGCATTGCCGTGGGATCTAGCATGTTCAGAAATTCAGGATTTCCTGAATGACCAGCTAATGGCCATTCGGAATGATCTAGAGCATCAGGCTTGGCCCACTGCCCTTACAGACACATCAGGAGTACCATCTGATCTGTGGCCATGGAGACATACTTGGAGACTTTCTGGGTGGAAGTGCAGACGTTCTCAGTGCTCCTTCCAAGCATGGACCGGTTGGGGGGTGTGGGCTCCCACATACCGAATCCTGCCGGGTCCATGGGGAGGATGCATGTGGGATTGGGTAATTCACCGAGACATCTGGGAAATTAGACCTCCTGGTATGCTCAATCGATTTTTAGTCAGTGCTCCTGGGATTACATCTGAAATTTGGATGGGGTTAGGGAGTCAATGGACATTTTGGCCGTTAGAACCCCCACAGCTTCAGTGTATCCGTAAACTGAAGCCAGGAGAAGTTGTTACTCTTCATGACTACGTTTGCTGGGAGGGTAGGGGACAAGGAACTACCCTGACAGGACATTTACTTTTTCAAGCTAATGATAGCTGTGTGTATGTTAAAGCCACCACATTGCAAGACATACATTTTAATCTTATTACCACTGCAGGCAATCATATTATCTACTGGCCTGCAGATAGAATTTTGCAAGTAGCCCTTACGTTCCAGATACCCTTTAATTGGACTAGTTTAGTACCTGATCGATTTCAAAATTTGCTTTCTCTGTTACCAGAGGTTCAGAAAATCTCTGAAATACAAGGGCAAATTCACATGCTTCAATATATATATCAAGTTGAAAAGTATGCCTTTCATACAGCTTATAGAGTGTCCACCTTATGTACTACGTATGATGTATTGTGGTTTATGACTAAGCCTGTACAACAACCCCATCATATTATTGCTATGGGCATATTATTGCTTGTATTGCTATTAGTTAGTTTTAGGATTATGTTGTTGTTGTTGTTGTAAAGGATGTAATAATAGTAGTACCTTTCATGTCCATGCTCATCATGCATTGTCATTACATCCAATCAAAACCCTTAAGGTTGAAGCATCTGAAGTAGAATCCGAATTCCAAGACTTAATGCAAATAGAGATTTGAAAATGTTTGTTGTACTAGTAGTACAAAAGAGGGGGTTTGGGGAAGCAGAGAAAGAACTGACAGGAAGGGGATGCAATGCATGACAGTTTGTTAGCAAGAGTCAGGCTAACTGTAACCCTAATAACGCGAGATTTGTAGAAGCAAGGAATGTGTGAGGTGAGTGGTAAAGAACTGTGTGAGAAGTTGTTGCGACCTTGTGTAGATAATGTGTAGATAATATGGAATGTAGACTAAGAGTCTACATTAGTGAGCAAAACAAGATATCAGAATGACCTATGTATAAACAAAATGCAGCTGTTGCTCATTATTGTCTGTAACAAAAGGTATAAATGCTTGCTGTAATTGTTTACCTGGGGAGAGACCTGTTTAGCTCTCTCCCTCTATGCAATTGATAGAGAGAAAATAAAGTATCTGACTTGCTGTACCCAAACAAAAAGTGAGAACTCTGTTATTCTCCGACAGAATAAATGGTCAGTTTTCCACAGTGTAGAGGTAAATAGTGGGGTCACTCAACAATCTCTACTGGGACCAGTGCTGTTCAACATAGTCATAAATGATCTGGAAAAAAAGATGTAAACAGTGAGGAGGCAAAGTTTGCAGATGATACAGAATTACAAGATAGCTAAGTCCAAAGTTGATTGTGAAGAGTTACAAAAGGATCACTCCAAATTGGCAACAAAATTGCAGATGAAATTCAATGTTGATAAATGCAAAGTAATGTAATTTGGAAAACATAATCCCATCTATACATACAAAATGGAGGAGTCTAAATTAGTTCTTACCACTCAGAAAAGAGATCTTGGCATCTGCTCAGTGCACAGCAGCAGTCAAAAAAAATCAAACCTAAAAGAATGTTAGGAACCATTAGGAAAAGGATAGATAAAAAGAGAGAATATATCATAATGCCACTGAATAAAGCCATCACATGCCCATACCTGGAATACTCAGTGCAGTTCTGATCACTCCATCTCAAAAAAGATATATTAGAACTGGAAAAGGTACAAAGAAGGGCAACAAAAATGATTAGGGGTATGGAACAACTTACAAATGAAGAGAAATTTAAAAGATTGGGACTGTTCAGCTTGGAAAAGAGAAGCCTGAGGGGGGGATATGATGGATGTCTATAAAATCATGAATGGTGTGGAGAAAGTGAATAGGGAAATGCTATTTATTTTTTCATATAACACGAGTAGGGGATACCTAATGAAATTAACAGGTAATAGGTTTAAAAGAAACATAAGGAAGTACTTCACACAACACACAGTCAGCCAGTGGAGCTCATTGCCAGGGGATGTTGTGACTGCCAAAACTATAACTGAGTTCCAAAAAGAACTGGATAACTTCATGGAGGATAGGTCTATCAATGGCTATTAGCCAAGATTGTTTGGGATGCAACCCCATGCTCTAGTTGTCCCTAAACCTCTGACTATCAGAAGCTGGGACTGGGCAACAGGGGATGGATCACTCCATAATTGCCTTGTTCTGTTCATTCCCTCTGATGCATCTGCCACTGGCCCCTGTCAGAAGACAAGATAACGGGCTTGATGGACCATTGGTAGGGCCCTACCAAATTCACGGACATGAAAAATGCGTCACGGACAGTGAAATCTGGCCTTTTGTGTGCTTTTATCCTATTCTATACAGATTTCATGGGGAAGACCAGAGTTTCTCATATTGGGGTCCTGAAACAAAAAGGAGTTCCGGGGGTACAAGGTTATTTTAGGGGGTCACAGTATCACCACCCTTACTTCTGCACTGACTTCAGAGCTGGGCAACCAGAGAGTGGTAGCTGTTGGCCAGGCGACCAGCTCTGAAGGCAGCGCCCTGCCAACAGCAGCATATGATATGATATGCAAACAATGATAGCAACAATATGATACTGCTACCCTTACTTCTGCACTGGGTGGCCAGACAGTGGCAGCTACTGACTAAGGGCCCAGCTCTGCAGGCAGCAGCACAGAAGTAAGGGTGGCAATACCATACCGTGCCATCCTTAGTTCTGCACTGCTACTGGTGGTGGCTCTGGCTTCAGAGCTGGGTTCCCGGCCAGCAGCCGCTGCTCTCCAACTGCTTAGCTCTGAAGGCAGCTCTGCTGCCAGCAACAGCGCAGAAGTAAGGGTAGCAGTGCCGCAACTCCCCCTGCAATAACCTTGTGACCCCCCCCCCAACTCCTTTTTGGGTCAGGATCCCTACAATTACAATACCATGAAATTTCAGATTTAAATAGCTGAAATAATTAAATTTATGATTTTTAAAAACCTATGACTGTGAAACTTACCAAAATGGACCATCAATTTGGTAGGGCCCTAGCCATTGGTCTGACCCAGCGTGACCATTCTTATGTCGCTAAAAGGGAAAATATTTACCAAATAGGAAATTGTTTGGTTTATTAAATGTGCTTGCTTAGAAAGAGCTTTGTAGTAACTTTTAACTACTAGCAATACCCCATTCATACCCCTTGGAGAGAAAGCAAAGCACAAGTGCTGTCCTGTAGACAGACTTACTTGCTGGTAGGGTGACCAGACAGCAAGTGTGAAAAATCGGGACGGGGGTGGGGAGTAATAGGAGCCTATATAAGAAAAAGACCCCAAAATCGGGACATCTGGTCACCCTACTTGCTGGGGATTTCACAGTTTAAGGCAGAGAGATTTGCGACCTTAGGAACCTCTCCCCTCACCCTCACCCTGGTAAGATGGGAGTGGAGCAAGGGTCCCTGCCCAGAGACAAACAACAGTTGGAGGCTTGAGACATGACTGGGTATTCCTGGAGGGACACAGAGTAGGCCATGGGAAGTGGATACAGATTCAGTTACCCAGAAACTGTGGCTCTATGCATTGCCCTAAAGTTGCATCCTTTTAAAAGATTATTCATTAGAATGAAGTATGGGCCTTTATTTAGCCTTCTGTCATTTCAAGTTCACTGCGGAGTTTAGCATTTAAGCATACTGTGACTTTTTATATTAGTCTCTTCAGCAATAGATTGCAATTTGGATAATGCTGCTGTTCTGCAAGCAGTTAAGCACTGATTAGCTCATAGCTGAAAGTTTTTAATAACATTTGCCTCATTTCTTTTGTTTCAAGTTTTCGTTTAAAGTATAAATAACCTGTATATTCTCCTTGACCCAATTATTAACTTTAGTACAATAAAACTTAATTGGTTTATAGAGATTAATGTACTGGTTAATTTAAATATTACCAGATATTAATGGGACTATCAAAAGCCTAAAAAGGCATTTATTACTTTAGAGAGCACAGTCAGCACAATGCATATTTTAAATCTTAAATGAGCCTAGCTGGGGTTCCTACAACTACTGAGTGGCTATAAACACTGTCGTTCTCACCTCCACAATCCCATGGGTCCTCCTAAACTTGAATGATAAGAAGACTGAAAGGGGTAATGTTCCTAAGGATTTTAGGAATCCAGCATTAATCAGTTTTAACCAAAGTAGAAGCTTCTTTGGTACAATAGTGGAGGGCAGCAGAGCCATGAAGTTGTAATTTCAAGGTCTTAAAATCCCAAGATGATCAGAAAATGCGATCAAATAAGCGTGCGTGTGCACACGCGCGCGCGCGCACACACACACACACACACGCACACACACACACACACAGTGTTTTCAGGAATTCACTATACATGTTTCTCTCTATAATACACAAGACTGGCAATATTTTGTGATCTATAAAATAAACCACTTCACAATCACTCTAAGACTGATGCAAATGAATCACACAGCTTTGATCACAATGAAGTCTATTATGTTCCACTATGGACTATAGTCTCTTGTCAACTCTAATGCCCTAGGCATCAGTTGTCTCAGAAGCAGGTAACATGGGAGACAGAAAAGCAGCACACATTAGAAAAAAAGAGGCGCAGCCTGTACCAGAACAGGCTATTGCCCCACAGTGTACAGAATCAGCACTCTGGCTGCTTACAGCCCCGAAGAAGACCAAAAAAAGGGGCATGGCTGGAGCTATATGTTTCATCCAAGTACAGTCATTTTCAGACAGTGAAAACAGTGACTATAAGGGGTTGTCCTCAAATTATGTAATACATATTGGGTGGGTTCTTAATTGTCCATGTTTGTTTTAGTATTACAAGGGGGTGGGTGGGTCTTGAAAATCACTAACACATGTGTTATGTATTTATGGACAGCTCCTTACAGCAGTTTTCATATATGTTGGTTGAAAGAATGCACAGAATAGATTCCAATCAGATGATAAGCAGCAAATCTGAAAACAGTTCTCTTATAAAGATACAGTTTAGTTTTAGAAACATGGATTCCTCTCATATTAGTACCCAGAACACAGTACATGAAACAAGGAAAAACAGTAAACTGGAATGACAGTGTCTGAATATGAGAGGTGAAGGAATAACCAACAAAAGGAAACAGACATGACCTTGACCATTCTACCCATATATAGCCAATAAGTTGATTTTATCATTTAATTGTGTTATTGTTGTAATTAACTCACATGTTATTTCATATGTAATCAATGTGTGATGAATAGATAAGATTATAGGAGTAGAAGACTGACAAATATTAAGGAGTCACAAGTGTGTATTAAGGATACAAGTAAGGTAAGGCAGTAATGCAAGGCCTACAGGTTGAGGCCTGTAAGATTTTAGCTTACCCACACTAGGCCACAGACTTAAGAAGACATGACATTAGTGGGTGACCCAAGACTGACCCTATCCCAATAAAACCACAAGATTATTATCAAAGATGTGCCAATAGTGATGTTATGGAAAAAAACAGACTGTGGTAGACCACAAGACACCTGATTGTAACAGCATGGAAAGTTCTGTTCTGACTGCAGGTTACTCTAGAAACAGATTGACGTAAATGTTAATAAGATGCTAATAAAGAAAACGGGGAACTAAGAGAACAACCAAGGAAAGTGAGGCACTCCAAAATTTATGGAGTGTGGAAGTACAGATAAGGAAAACAAATGTTGGAGCTCTCAAGTGTCTGAATAAGGTGACAGGCATGGTCAGAACAACAATATAAACAAAGTTCCCTGGTTGAGTAAAAGTGAGAAGACCCAAAAGGAAGACCCCAGCAGGAACCACCACTCTATTGATGACAACCTGTTGAGAGATCCACCAGACTCTATATCATCTTTGGGGATGTGAGTATGACCATGGCTTTGGCTATTGCTTGGACTCTCTCAGGTTGTGTAGATGTGTATATGTGAGTGCAACGTATAACTACACATTATAATACAAACAAGACTGTTTACTTGTAATTCTGCTTCTGCTCACTGTATTCATTATTTGTGTGCTTCTAAGAGTCTCCCAATCTAAGGGCAGGTCTACACTTACTTCCTGGTCCGGCCGTAAGCAATCGATCCCGGAAGTGCTCGCCGTCGATGCCGGTACTCCAGCTCGGCGAGAGGAGTACGCGGCATTGACGGGGGAGCCTGCCTGCCGCGTCTGGACCTGCGGTAAGTTCGAACTAAGGTACTTCGAATTCAGCTACGTTATTAACGTAGCTGAATTTGCGTACCTTAGTTCGAAATGGGGGGTTAGTGTGGACCAGGCCTAAGAGAATCAGAGAGGGTAACTTTCACCCTATTGATCTGAAAAACTGTGGCACCAAACTCACAATGAGGTAACAGAACTATCAATAAATTCAATTTAAAATAAAAGCTAGACATGTGTGACGTTATCTGATTAAAATATGACCATATAGATCATTGTTGCAACCACTGTTATAGATTTGCAACAAATCTCGTACAAAATGTGGCATGTAACTTATCTGTGGAAAAGTTATGATTTGCTGAATATGATTATGCTATTTGTATGAATGTATCATTTTGTATTTGAAGTTATGAGTATTGGCTCTATATCTGTATTTCAAATGTTTCCTCGTGGGGTAATGCCCACAAGGTATTTAGCCTTGAAGGATCTATTCAAGTAGAATGGCCCATTAAAGAAAACTTAACTTACAATGGAAGACGCCTATCTACTCTTAATGAACTTTCCTGCTGTGACTAGGTAAATTATGCATGGACATGTGACTTGCCCATGTGACTCCAAACCCCACCTTGTCACCTGTAATTTTCCACTAGCTGTGCTGAGGGCTTTGTTTGAAACAATGGGTTTCCCTCCACATGGCAGAAGCTATAAAAGGCCATGGAAACACCTCCATTTTGCCTCTTTCCTGCTCAAACCTCTGGACTATGGACTTATACACTAATGGGAGCATTCTAACCAAGGGACTGAGATCCTTCCAATGATTTGGAAGCAACCAGAGACTTATCAAGCCAGCAGTTTATTCCATCTCTGCTACCAAGAACTTTGCAATTACTGTATGTATTTTATTCCTTTAAACAATTTTTAACTCTTGCCTTTCCTTCTTTTAGTAAATAAACCTTTAAATTTTAGATACTAAAGGATTGGCATCAACATGATTTTTGGGTAAGATCTGAGTTATATATTGACCGGGGTGTGTGGCTGGTCCTTTGGGATCAGAAGAGCCTGTTATTTGATGAAATTGGTTTTAAAGAACCACTCATCTTTAAATCTAGTATTTTTGGAGGTGATACAAGGACTGGAATATCTAAGGAAACTGCTTTTATGACTTCTTCTTAGCCAGTGTGGTGAAACAGAAGTTTACTTTTGTTGCTGGTTTTGTGTATCTCATGGGAGAATAACATCCATTTTTGGGGTATATCTGCCCTATTTCTCAGCAGTTTGTCCTGAATTTGGTATTCTCAGTTGTGACCCATGAAGGCACGGTTACAACATATGTCTCCATTTGACTTCCATGTTTCGGACCCTTAGACTTTGACAAATAATTTGCCCACTGGGTCTCTCAGCTGCTTGCCACAGACTAACAACAAAACATATCTGACAACTGCAGTGCTTATGTGGTGCCTCAGCCTCGTGGGACACCGTATCTGAGCTAAATTACTAGGATTGCACTCCTAAATCTAAATTGCGGGGCTGATCTTACATTGGCAGTCAATGATTCCATAAAAAGTAACAGAGGGTCCTGTGGCACCTTTAAGACTAACAGAAGTATTGGGAGCATAAGCTTTCGTGGGTAAGAACCTCACTTCTTCAGATGCAAGTAATGGAAATCTCCAGAGGCAGGTATAAATCAGTATGGAGATAACGAGGTTAGTTCAATCAGGGAGGGTGAGGTGCTCTGCTAGCAGTTGAGGTGTGAACACCAAGGGAGGAGAAACTGCTTCTGTAGTTGGATAGCCATTCACAGTCTTTGTTTAATCCTGAGCTGATGGTGTCAAATTTGCAAATGAACTGGAGCTCAGCAGTTTCTCTTTGGAGTCTGGTCCTGAAGTTTTTTTGCTGTAAGATGGCTACCTTTACATCTGCTATTGTGTGGCCAGGGAGGTTGAAGTGTTCTCCTACAGGTTTTTGTATATTGCCATTCCTGATATCTGACTTGTGTCCATTTATCCTCTTGCGTAGTGACTGTCCAGTTTGGCCAATGTACATAGAAGAGGGGCATTGCTGGCATATGATGGCATATATAACATTGGTGGACGTGCAGGTGAATGAGCCGGTGATGTTGTAGCTGATCTGGTTAGGTCCTGTGATGGTGTTGCTGGTGTAGATATGTGGGCAGAGTTGGCATCGAGGTTTGTTGCATGGGTTGGTTCCTGAGTTAGAGTTGTTATGGTGCGGTGCGTGGTTGCTGGTGAGAATATGCTTAAGGTTGGCAGGTTGTCTGTGGGCGAGGACTGGCCTGCCTCCCAAGGTCTGTGAAAGTGAGGGATCATTGTCCAGGATGGGTTGTAGATCACTGATGATGCGTTGGAGAGGTTTAAGCTGAGGACTGTAGGTGATGGCCAGTGGAGTTCTGTTGGTTTATTTTTTGGGCCTGTCTTGTAGCAGGAGGCTTCTGGGTACACGTCTGGCTCTGTTGATTTGTTTCTTTATTTCCTTGTGTGGGTATCGTAGTTTTGAGAATGCTTGGTGAAGAACTTGTAGGTGTTGGTCTCTGTCTACGGGGTTGGAGCAGATGCGATTGTACCTCAGTGCTTGGCTGTAGACGATGGATCGTGTGGTGTGACCGGGGTGGAAGCTGGAGGCATGAAGGTAGGCATAGCGGTCGGTGGGTTTTCGGTATAGGGTGGTGTTAATGTGGCCATCGCTTATTTGTACGGTGGTGTCTAGGAAGTGGACCTCCCGTGTAGATTGGTCCAGGCTGAGGTTGATGGTGGGGTGGAAGCTGTTGAAATCATGGTGGAATTCTTCCAGGGTCTCCTTCCCATGGGTCCAGATGATGAAGATGTCATCATTATAGCGTAGGTAGAGAAGGGGCATGAGTGGACGAGAGCTGAGGAAGCGTTGTTCCAGGTCAGCCATAAAAATGTTGGCATATTGTGGGGCCATGCGGGTGCCCATAGCGGTGCCACTGGTCTGGAGGTATATGTTGTCACCAAATTTGAAATAATTGTGCGTGAGGATAAAGTCACAGAGCTCAGCAATAAGTTGTGCTGTGTCATCATCAGGGATACTGTTCCTGACAGCTTGTATTCCATCTGTGTGTGGGATGTTTGTGTAGAGAGCCTCTACATCCATGGTGGCTAGGATGGTGTATTCTGGGAGGTCACCAATGCATTGTAGTTTTCTCAGGAAATCTGTGGTGTCACGGAGATAGCTGGGAGTGCTGGCGGCGTAGGGTCTGAGTAGGGAGTCCACATAGCCAGACAGTCCTCCAGTGAGAGTGCCAATGCCCGAGATGATGGGGCGTCCAGGATTTCCAGGTTTGTGGATCTTAGGTAGTAGATAGAATAACCCCGGTCGGGGCTCTAAGGGTAAGTTGATTTGTTCCTGTGTTAGTGTAGGGAGTGTCCCGAGTAGATGGTGCAGTTTCTTAGTGTATTCCTCAGTGGGATCTGAGGAAAGTGGCCTGTAGAATTTGGTATTGGAGAGTTGTCTGGCAGCCTCCTTCTGGTAGTCAGACCTGTTCATGATGACAACAGCACCTCCTTTATCAGCCTCTTTGATGATAATGTCAGGGTGGTTTCTGAGGCTGTGGATGGCATTGCGTTCTGCACGACTTAGGTTATGAGGCAAGTGATGTTGTTTTTCCACAATTTCTGCCTGTGCACGTCGGCGGAAGCATTCTATGTATAGGTCCAGACTGTCATTTCGACCCTCAGGAGGAGTCCATGTGGAGTTCTTCTTCCTGTGTTGTTGGTGGGAGGGTATCTGTGTATCAGTGCGCTGTTCAGTGTTATCTTGAAAGTATTCTTTGAGTCGGAGGCGGCGAAAGTAGGCTTCCAGATCACCGCAGAACTGTATCATGTTCGTGGGGGTGCTGGGGCAAAAAGAGAGTCCCCGAGATAGGACAGACTCTTCTGCTGGGTTGAGTGTGTAGCTGGATAAATTGACGATATTGCTGGGTGAGTTAGGGGTACCCCTGTTGTGGCCCCAAGTGGCAGGTAGGATTTTAGACAGTTTACGGTCCTTTTTCCTTTGTAGAGAGGTGAAGTGTGTAATGTAGATCTCCTGTCTTATTTTAGTAAAGTCCATTTGTGTGGAGGGTTGGTTATTTATGAAAGTCTCCAGGTTGGAGAGCTCTTCCTTGATGTTTTTCTGTTTGCTGTATAGGATGCTGATCAGGTGGTTCCTCAGTTTCTTTGATAGTGTATGGCATAATCTCTCACTGTGGTCTGTGCAGTATGTAGATAGCAATGGATTTTTCACCTTCAGTCCATTTGGTATGATGTCCATCCGTTTGCATTTGGAAAGGAAGATGATATCTGTCTGTATTTGTGCAACTATGATTCCATAGTTACCATGATCCCAAGGTCATTTGCAGGGCCTCCTGTGGCAGGAAATCTGTCTGGAGGAGGTTGTGTGGCACGAGGAGTCTTGAGCCCCCATTCTGAAGGAGGTGTCCAGAGCAGGCTGGGAGAGTTCTAAAAGAGGGCTAATCCAAGCAGAGGCTGAGATGTGTCCAAAAGGCCTGAAGGATGTACTGAAACAATGAACCTCCTAGACAGCCTCCACAGGCGTGGTTCTCTTGTAAAGGTGACTCACCCCTGAGATGCTGTGACAGAATGTATCCCCATATTCAAACCCTATGCACTATTGTAATAATCTTTGTACAAAATATGCCTTGTAAGACATCATCTGAAAACTCATAATTTGCTGATCAATATCATCCTGACAAAATATGTGCAGCAACATTGCATGTCAAGTTATACGATTTTACTCCATGGTGTTATTAACACATATTCCAAATTGAGGTTGGCAAACAGCTCAGTCTCAAAGAATGTGTACTCTGCTTACTTTGCATTTAAGCAGTAAACAAAGTTATCAAGCAGGAAAGGAAACAAAGGACGCTCAAACAGGTGAGAAAAAAGCAGCAGCGAACCTCCTTCAACACAGACTGGAAATGTTTTTTTTTTTTCAAGATGGGAACTGGAACCATAAAAAGGAAGGACAAACACCCAAAGGGACCCCTCGCTCCCTGCCTATCACATTCACTGTATCTGATGAAAAAAAGGAAGCCCATTGGACTTTGGGAGAAGGGGCCCTGACCTAAGAAATTTGGTCAGTAAGACTGATGAAAGCATGTGGTAAAAAAACTTTGCTTTTAATTTAACAGTTTGTTAAGTTAGGCGTCAATTTTGTTTTATCTTTATTTTTCTTGTAACTATTTCTGATTTTTATGCTCATTATTCATACTCAACTAAAATCTCTCTCTTTGTAGTTAATAAACTTATTTTATTGTTTTATCTAATCCAGTGTGTTTAAACTGAAGTGTCTGCAAACTCCATTTGGGGTGGCAAATTGTGTGCCTATTATTCTCTCAAAGGAATAATTGAGTTAGTATAATTTGTACTATCTAGGAGAGGGCTGTCCAGTACAGGGCATACATTTCTGGGGGCAAATATAAGACTGAGGGTGTGTTGGAGTCACCCTGCAATATAACCAAGGCTGGTGAGAGCCAGAGTGTAACTCAAGTGTGGCTGGCAGGTTGCAGTTGCACACAGGAACTCAGGGTGTGGCTTGCATGCTGGAAATTTGGTTGTGAGCAGCCCAGGTGGGGACTCCTTCAGCAAGGCATCATAAGGCACCCAAGGTTGCAGGGCAAGGGTAACACAGCTGCTCATTAGACTGGATTGTCCCTGGTATGCCACAGATGCAGTGTCTCCATTCCGGCACAAGGCACTGCAACTGTCACCCAGCTGCACTAATGGGGATAAATAAAATGACACTGACTTGTGCTTTCATAGTTGAAATACAAAACTGTCTCTTCTGTACAGAACATACTTCCCAGATTTCCTATACCTGAAATAGAGCTTACACCTCATAGTTGAAACAGCTTGCCCATGTATTTAATTAAGTTATTTATTGTGACTGATGAAGGGAGATTTTTATCTTGATACACCTCTTTCACATACATTTGAGGGGGCCAAGGGGAGGGTGATAGTGTTTTTAATCTCACTTTCCCTCAGGGCTGCCTTTTCACCTGAATGCAAAACAGAATCCACACCTCCATGTATTCTGGATTGCAGCGCTGCATTAATGTAGTATATGCCACCCTGCAAACAACCTCATTTGGCGACATCATACCTAACCACTAGGATTTGTCAGAGGATGTCCCTTTCCTTCCTAGCCCCCAGCAGCTAGAGAAGCAAGCATCTCACTAAGCTGCTTCTCCATGTTGCCTAACATTTCCCACTGGTTCTTAGAACACCTTACATTTGCTCTGTTCACTGGATGTATTTCATGTACTGTGTACAGCAGGGGTCAGCAACCTCTGGCACGCAGCTCGCCAGGGTAAGCGGTTTGCCGTCCCAGGCCAATAGGGGTGGCAGGAAGCGGCGCGGGCGAGGGATGTGCTGGCCGCAGCTTCCCGCCACCCCTATTGGCCTGGGACGGCAAACCGCGGCCAGTGGGGGCTGCGATCAGCCGAACCTGCCACGTCAGCAGGTAAATAAACTGGCCTGGCCCGCCAGGGTGCTTACCCTGGCGAGCCGCGTGCCAGAGGTTGCCGACCACTGTTGTACAGCATAACAACATGAGAGGACTCCATGTTTCTGAAAGTAAAATGGCATTTCACTAAGAGACCTATTTACAGAGATGCTACAACTACAGCTAGGATTCTAGGCACGAACACAGTCTGGTTTTCGGGTGCCTCCTGAACACTTTTCCCTCCTGTAACCTGTGTTCCTTCCTTCATGCTAGTTGCTACAGATGGGGCCTTAAACAAAGAAAAAAAAAGACCAGAAGCTAGCTTTTTTTTGTCTCTTGGTATTTGCATACAATCCGAGAACCGTAGGAAGACATCTGCCTGCCACAGACAAACAATCCCTGTCTCACTTCAGCTGAGGCACCATTCTGTAAACCAATGACAAATTATGCTTCATGAAATTAGCAAGAGGTGAACTGATACTGTTGAGAGAAGCAACACCACTGTGTCTCAGGGAGTGTTTGTCTTACACTTTGCAGATCCCAAATCAAGAGCAGAAGCAAAATCTATGTGATACCACCTTTCAGCAATGAGTTACCACCACCTATGGTCTCCTTACTGAAGGGGAGACTGAAGTGGAACAGAGAGTTTATTCCTTCGACAGTGATGTCCTGTGTCTTGTCAAGAAACTAGGAACCCCCAAGTGGTTGCCTGTGTCTAAGGTGAGCCAAGGTTTCATGGATGTTTAGATTGGAAGGATGTGGTCATTGTCTGGAAATGTACCACGGGGTTGGTACTGCACCACTGGCAATTTTGTCATTAACTACTGCAGAGACATAATCAAGCCTTATATCTCCAATGAACACCATTACAATTGTATCAGAGGAATTGCAAGCCATGCAACAGGTACACCTCTACCTCGATATAACGCTGTCCTCAGGAGCCAAAAAATCTTACCGTGTTATAGGTGAAACCGCGTTATATTGAACTTGCTTTGATTCACCAGAGTGCGCAGCCCCGGCCCCCCGGAGCACTGCTTTACCGCGTTATATCCAAATTCGTGTTATATCGGGTCGCGTTATATCGGGGTAGAGGTGTATCTACAAGCAGGAACGAAGATATGACCCCACATTAAATTATTTAGATGATTTGCATAAGTAGCTGTACGATACTATGCAATGACATGACACTCCTTCATGATTAAAAAAAGTCAAAGCCATGTACTCTACTTTCAGCCGGAAAACATATGCTCATATGACAGCTTTCCTTCCCAATGGCACCAAGGATGCAAAACAGCACAGCTGGCATCACAATCAGAAATTACCCAATATTTACAGATATGCAAGCAGGCTGAGTTTACTGGGGAATCTTCTTGCCTTCAAGTGAAGAGACATCTGTGTCCCCATCACCTTAATTCAGCCTTCTTGTCTGGGATTTATCACTAGATAGTTCACCACTAATTAAACAATTGCAATTGATTTCTAGCCAGAGAATAGAAAATGTCAAAGAGAAAACAACAATTTCCTAAACTGATAACATGTAATAAGCATTTCTCAGGTCAATTTTTGCATTGTGCATGTTGTCCTTGCCCATCTATTTTGAACTGCTCAAAATAAAGAGACCAAGTATTTCTTTGCTATTCAAATTCCATTGAGTATAACTTTAAAAGGCACAAGAGGAACTCACCTTGTTTTCAGCCCTTTCCTCAGATTTCTAAATAAATCACTGTATCTATATACTTTTAAAAGGGAACTACATTGTTTTTGCTCCCCACAGGTTGGGCCCTCGTGCCAATAAAGTACAATTTAAAAAAACAAAACAGTGAAATCATTCACTAATTTTCACCTAATATCTCCCATTTATATATGACTTTCCATCCAAGGATTCCAAAGGGCTTTACATACATTACCTAATTAAGGCCTTGGGAAGGTGTCATTACTGAAAAGGCAACTAAAATGGGGTAGAGAGTTAATTCCCTTGACAGTGATGACCTATGGCAAAAGGACACACATCTTTGGTGCGTAATGAAGCAATTAACAGTGCAAAGCAGCACTGCTAAACAGTTTAGAGACAGAAGTTAGAAGTAACGTTATCAGCTGGAACTGTAGAGAAATTACTCAGTTTAGAATATCATGCCATGGAACTTTAATGGCCACAAGTAGTTAGGACCTTAGTTGTACATCTCATTGGTAAAACAGCATCTCCAGAAGCAGAGACATCCTGAGACATTTCAGTATTTATTTCACTTTTTTAACCCATCTATAACTCACCTATTACAAAGTTTTTAAGTTTTGTACTACAAAACCAAAGTACAAAACAATAGCATCAATACAAAAATCCAACCAACCTCTATAGACGAGAGAAAAAAATGGAAACTGATACTGCAGAATGCCTCCCAGTGATAAGAGAAATTACTCCTCAATTGGAATAATGATGGAGAAAAGATGTAGTATGTTATGTAGGACAGAAGATCAAGGATACACCATTCAAAATGCTTCCTTTGTACTACAACATCTTAAATCAAACTCTTATATTGGCTTTATTTTAAGAAATCCCTACTGGTGGCATCAGTTAGGTTTCTAGCATCTGATTCCGATCTGGCATCAGCTGAAGTCTGTAAACATTAATGGAGCTGAGATTATGCTCATAGGTAGCACTAAAGCCCATCCACTCTCTGATCTCTGGTGAGGTCAGGGTTCTAATGGAACATTTTGCATAGCCCTCTTTATGAAACCTAGGAACAAGCACCAAGACACTGTTTCTACAAACACTTACATAACTTATGCACCCGAATACTTCTGTTGAACTCAATGGGGCTAGACAGATGCATAAATTTACTCATATTATTAAGTTATTGCAGGATCGACCCTAATTGTGTCATGTTTAGTTTGATTTTTCAAACAGCTGCCCCTTTTACTAATAACATGGCTGTTTAGATAGATGTCAACTACATGAAGCTACTCTCTTTATTGTAAACTGGCTTGAAAAAATATAAAGTCTTAGCATTTTCTTGCTTTAGCAAAGTTGTGGATGAATTAAGTCTTAAAATTACATTGATGGAAACGTTTTTTGTTTTTTTTTTAAAGAAATTTTCAGAGTACCACATCAACAAAATTTGAACGAATTTCCTTTACAACATGAGATATGTATTTTCCACTACACTACACAATATTAATTACACTTATTGGAAATTTACACTGTTAAATTATCTAGAAGGGAGCCCAATTGTCAGCTGAATGCAAATGAAGTGTATTAGATGGGCCTGAACCAAAACCCTGGATTCAAAGCACCCAGAACTTTGTAGGAGCAGTTGAATTCTGGATGAGAATTTTGCAGTGAAACCAGCTCAACTGCTCACCAGAACTTTGAGGAAGTACAGTCTTTGCAACTTTCACTGGCAGGTCAGTAATACAATGCCCAGTGGCCAACTGACATTAGCATGTTAGTGAATTTGCACAAAGCACAGAGCACAAAAAACACCAACACTTAACAGAAGCATCATATGAAGATTGTCATCTTGCTCCCTGATACTTTTTAATCTATATGCCATGGATATATACCAGTGACAGAGTCAAGGAAATTCATGTATGTGGATGACGTTGTCCTAGCTGTTCAGGATACAAGCCTTCATACTATCAGCTGCACCCTGAGATCTTAGCACAATGGCTGATTATTTCCAATGCTAGAAACTTAGGCCTAACCCCCCCAAAAACACAAAAAAACATGGTAATGACTTTCCATCTGAACAATAAAAAGGTTAATACCAAACTTGATGTGCAGTTCTGCAGTGAGAGATCAGCCACGAGGCTAACCCAAAGAATCTTGGTGTTACACTGGACCAGAGTTTGACCTTTTGACAACACCTTGAGAAAACCCATGATAAAGTCAGGTCTCATGTCATGCTTATCAGAAAATTGGCCAGAACATCATGGGGCTTCAGTCCACGTATCTTACGAATTGCAACGATTGCCTTGGTATATTCTGCAGATGAATATTGTGCGCCAGTGCGGCCTCACTGCAGTCACACTAAACTCCTTGACACTCAACTCAAAATCGCTCTGCACATAGTGTCAGGGTTGCTCAAATCGACTCCAGTTGACTGGCTCAGGGGTCTATCACACATCCAGGCTCCACAGATTAGAAGAGCTGCTCAGACATTTCACTTGCTTAATCATGTCAATGCAAACGTGAAGATCCTGCTCACAGGCGCCGACCTTCTTTCTGGGTGGGTGCTCCACCCCTGCTCCACCCTGAGGCCCCGTCCCACTTCACCCCTTTGGACTTGATGAACACCCCCCCCCCCAATATTAAACCAGTCTTGGGTGAAACTCGGGGAGTTCACCGCTAAAATTGAAAAAAAGCATGTTCTGCTGCTGATAAAGCACCACCTCAGGAATGTCCCTAACGAGAGTTATAACCACCCAGGTTTTAAAGTAGAGACACCCAGGCACTGGGAAAATAGGGAGGATACAGAAAGACGCAACAAATGGTAAAATAATCTCTGACCAGCATTTTATGCTGACCATCTGCACAAATAGAGAAGGTCACAATTAAGTTACAATTTGGGCATGAAAGATAAAATGTAAAGAACTTGGGCAGAACGGAGGACACATAGATGCCGGTGCTTAATTGGTTAACTTTTTTGTTATTTAGGAGTGTGGGATAATGTAATAGGTTTAGTAAATTTGAAGGAGGGAGCTAGTTTTACCTATAAACTGGAAATGAAAAACAATGCTCTTTGGGAACCATTTCTGGACTGCAATTCAACATCAAACTGCTGGAACTCTGACCCCTCGGCAAGACCGTCACATGCAGAGGCATCTCCGGGAACCCCCAGATGAATGAATCCTGACTGGCCATCAGGTGAAATTTGTCTATATATTGGGAGTGGTGGGCATAAGAGATTTGCTTGGTATATGTATTCTGTGTGAGTTGCTAATAAATAGATGTTTAGAGCACTACTGTGTAATGTTAAGCTTCTTCACTGGGAAAAGGTTCCACAGACCCATAGAGCCCTGAGCCCCGAGGGAAAGGGCGGGTAGTTAAATTGACCAGGTTTCTTCCTGAGCCCCGGAGGTAAGGACAGGTGCGTTATACCCTGAGCCCTCGGAAGGGAAAGGGTGGGGGTGCCTAAATTGATTGGGTCACACCTTGAGCCCTCGGTAGGTTATAGGAAGGGTGCTTTAAATTGAGCAGGTAACATACTGGTGGAGAATGCGGCAATCTAGGTCATTTGCATAGGCGACGAGTTCCATACCCACGTGGTGCTCGGGCACCAGCAATATTCAGAACCCAGGGGCCCAGCTCCACCAATATTTGGTGCTGGGTGTACCCCCCGGCCCCACCTGCCGTGCCCCCCCCGCCCTCGCGCCTCCCCCGAGTGTCCCATGGCCCCGACTTGCTGCCCCCCCCCTCGCCTTCCCGGCCCCAGAGCAGAGTGTCGCTGTCCCCGGAGAGCATCTCTGTTTTGTATCCTCCATGCTGCTTCCCTGCAGCAACTGCTGCTGCAGGGTCCTAGCACCCCCCATCTCAACTGCCAGGACAGACCTACTCTGAGCCTGCCCTTCCCCCTCAGACCCTTCCCTTTTCCGGCAGGACCCTCCAGCAGCACAGCCCCCCCCACCCACAGTCACTGCTCCTGCCCCATGCTGGGCAAGGAGGCAGCCCCATCCCTCATCCCCAGTGAGGCTACAGTCAGGAGCAACAGCAGGGGAGGAGGCGCACGCAGCATCCCACGGCACCCACCACAGGGGAGGCGAGGGAGAATCCTGGACCTGAGAGGGGCCCTAGGAGCACATGCAGTGACAGTGGTGGTGGGGAGTGTGCTGCTGGGGGAGCAGGAAAGGGGGGCTCCTCCCCCAGAGCTTGCTGCTGCCAGCAAGGAAAGGGCTGGGGGGAGTCCTCCTCTCTGTCCCCTGACCCGGAGCAGCCTGCCTGCACCCCAGACTCATCCCCAGCCCTGCCCCACCCCAGAGCCCACACCCCCAGTCAGAGCTTTCACTCCCCCACCACACCCTCAACCCTCTACCCTAGCCCTGAGCCCCTCCAGCACCCCAAACACCTTATCCTCAGTCCCAGCCAGAGCCCTCATCCCCCACACCCTGACCCTCTGCCCGAGCCCCTCCAGCACCCCAAACACCTTATCCCCAGTCCCAGCCAGAGCCCTCATCCCCCACACTCCTACTCTGACCCGGAGCCCCTCCCACACCCCAACCTCCCCATTGCCATCCCCAGACAGAGCCCTCACCCCCTACTCTCTCCCTGAGCCCTTCCCACACTCCAAACCCCTCATCTGCAGCCACTCCCCACAGCCCTCACCCCTGCACCCCATCCCTCTGCACCCCTCCCATCCCCAAACTCACTCCCAGAGCCTGCACCCCAATCTCCTGCCCCAGCCTAGGACCTGCACCCCAGTCCTCCTCCCTCACCCAAACTCCCTCCCAGAGCCTTAGGCAGGTGGGGGCGGAGTTTGGGCAGGGGCGGGTTCTGGGCACCACCAAAATTTCTACAAAAATGACACCCCTGGTCATTTGGACCAAACTGATTGAGCCTTATACAGCAGTTGTACAGAATATCTGTGCCCTTTTGTCAACAAGGACTTCAGCCTGCTTGACAGAATGAACACTGCAGGGAATAGGGAGACTGGGAAACTTACGTTGAAAAACCAGGAGGAAATTGGTAGAGGAACTGACCTTCTTGCAAGGTGGGTAGAGGACCAAGGTCCGTGCCCATTGGAAGAGGATTCTTTTCAAGAGGAAAAATGCATTGGAACATGAATGTAAAGGGTTTGAAGCATACTGCAACAATATGAATTCGAAATTGAATAAATGAGCTGTAAAGACTGTGTCTGGGTGGGTACTATGGAAAGTGTCTTATAATCTCTCAAGGTTAGTAATATGATAATAATTAATGAAGTTGCAAATCAAGACTGGGATGCATTGGCAGAGCTCTCTGGAACTCAGCACTGGAATAGCAGGGTGTGTAACAGTTCAAGATTTAAGGGCTGTAGCCGAGCTGCGGTAAGGAACAGGCTGGAATATCCCATTGTGCTGTAGGTCAGGGCTGGAGTGTCTGGGAGTGAGACCAATGACTGGAATGGCACAGGGTGCTGAAGGTCAGAATTAAGGTACAATGGAGATCCAAGGATTAAAGCATCGAAGATCAGAGTAGAGGTGCATCCTCAGAACTGCCTGAACAGCCAAGAGTTGGCAGTTCAAATTAAATTTAATTTCATATCCAGTTTGCCCTTTTTCTTAGTATAAAATACTCTTTGTCATTCCAAACTGCAGCAAGCCACCCTGGGCACAGCTTGGTCCAAAGATCCTGTCTCATGTCCCTGTCCTTAATGGACATTCCAGATGGGCAGGCTGATGAAGCCACGCTGCAGGTTAACATGTGGTTACTGGGGTCTGCCTTCCATGAGCAAGGAGCGCACATGGGTCCCTATTGCTGAGATTCCAACTTATGCCACATGAAACCAGGATGTTTCCAGAGAGAACTCTAGCCAATCAGTACTCAAAGACTTCCAACCTCCTTAAGCCGGACATCTTCTAAACTGGGGACCAAGATAGCAGCTTTGCCTGAACCACAACACAGTTTGCAGTCTGATCTACGGAAGGAGAGGACTTCTCCACAATCCTTTGAACATATAGTGCTCACCCCCTGTGAAGAGAGAGAGAGTTAATATGAAGAGTGGCATGGGACTTGAACAAGTGGCTGGATTTGTACCACAGGATATACAACAGTGAACCCACTGCAATGTCATGGATCCTTTGCCATTTACTCCTGCCCCCAAAATATCTGCCGGTAAAAATATCATTGAGCCACCAGCACCGGCTGTAGTAAAAACTGAATCCAAGTTGACGACTTTGCTTCAGGCTTCCCCAAGTTGTGTGTTTTATTTTCTTCTTTGCTGATACAGCTGCCCCTGAAAAGCTTTTGCTTTCCTCCACCTAAAGCAGAGAGAGGAAGGGTGATTGTGTGGTTCAGGTAGGATGACCAGATGAGATGAAGAAAATATCGGGACACGGGGGGGTACTTTGAATCAGTATAAAGCCTCTATAAGTGAGGAAATAGAGATATTATGCTTGAAATTGAGGGACACTCAGGCAGCTGTCAGAACAATCCTGCAGGAAAACAGAATTGGGCCCAGGCAAGCAGCGATCATTATGCCTGCATGCAACAGATTAAGAGTGGAAATATTACCTGGGAGGCCAGATGGGGGAGTAAGGGGATAATAGGTGCAGATACCAGGGGTACTTCAGATCCCTGAGATGATACTTACTTATGGAGGGATATTTGGACTGATCCCGAGGGGACAAATCCCGGATGGTCATTCTCCCCCACCCCCATGCCTTCCCCAAAGAGCCACATGCCCCCTTGAGAAGGGAACGGCAGGAATTGTGGATGCTAGCAGAATTAACAGATCACCTTAAGAGACAGGAGCTGTGACTTGATCCAGGGGGAGGGGATTAATTTTTTTCCCCCCTCAAGATGAAAAATGGAGAGTGAGTGAGTTAACATCTAGAGTTAATGTGTTAACCCATGGAGTTGTCCAGGAACAATCAACTGCGGCAAAGAAGGGCAATCCTGCCATCCATTTGGCATGCAAACAAATGTAACAGACACTGGGGGAACAAATTTGGGGTTTGAAAGAGCAAACTAAGACAGCTGTGTTGCAGGGACAGTACTTGATGGCTAAGTAATTACAGGCAAAATGCACCACCTTAATAAATAAATGCAAAACACATAAGAATCAGCATAACTGATAAACACAGCACTTTGAGTGAAAGCATGGAGGGTTTAAAATCACAAAACTATGTTGCTAGTAAAACTTTAAAAGCTACAGCAGCAGAGAATAATATAATAAAGCTAAGATATAATAAACTGGATGCAGAAGTAAGTGATTTAAAGAGAGAGTAAAAAGATAACAGCAGCTTTTGCAGAAATTAATACTATGGAGTTTGGATGAAAGTAGACAGTTGGGAGTTGTGAAAATGTTAAAGAGTGACAGTTGTGGTGTTATAAGAAGAGAATTCTGGGTTTAATAATAAAACCCAGTCATGTAAATGTAAATATATGTGCAACTCAGTACAGTCATATCGGGTAAAACCCTGATCTTTAAACAAATTACACAAGTGGGTCAGTTGGATATTTTTGTTCCCAGGAGTTTTTACAGCTATTCTGAAGAAAAATGGGCCCTTTTCCCAAAAGGAAATAATAAATTGTAAAAGACTGCTGTAGGCAGCAGGCAGAGAAACAATCTGATTCAAAACATTTGACTATGGGTGATTTAATCACTAGTCAAAATCACTAAAAAAACCCACAACGGGGTCCCTTTGTAACTTAACTGTCTCCAAGTATATAAATAACAGGAGTACTTGTGGCACCTTAGAGACTAACAAACTCTAAGGTGCCACAAGTACTCCTGTTATTTTTGAGGATACAGACTAACACGGCTGCTACTCTGAAACCTGTCAAGTATATAAAAGGGAATATAATCGGTGTACAGCTCTGTAAAAATAATTAAAGCAGTGCAAGAGATGTTAAGCAAAACAGAATTTGTGTGTGTATATAAATATATTGTGTAATTACGTAAGGTTGTAAGGACTTAAACCAACACTCCTGGTTTGTAAAAGCATGTTTTGTAGGTTTATGATGTTTTTTTTTTAAATAATGCCACTGAAAATCCATTTGAATCTTTTATTCAAAGTTGCTACACTGACAGGCCCTTTTGCGGGACACCGGCAACTAGTGTGGTTTGGTTTTGGTATTTAGCATTTAACCCTTTGGGTACATGTTTTTATAAAGTTTATTTAGTTTTTAATAAGGACCAGAGGATGTGGCCAGTGCAGCCAGAACCAGGAGAATGCAGAGAGATTCTGGATTCTTTTTTGGAAATAAATAGCAGTTGAGAACTGCAGGAGAAGAATACAAAGTTAAAAGACAGTATACCTTTGATGCAAGGGTATGGGTGGAATGTAGAAGGAAGCAATGTTAGAAACACTAAGCCTTAAAGTGACTCTGAGTAATCACACTGTCACTTAAATAAGGATAGATTAAAATTCTGTAAGCACAAAACAAACAGTTACACTTTATGTAACAATACGGCTAATATAATGTTATAGAAGTTAACTATGGAAGGAACGTGTATCTCCCCCCCCCCCAATGAAATATGCAGCGTATATTATAGAAGGGGTAAAAAAAATGTAAATAAAACATGTTATTTAATGAAAATCCTATTAGGGCTCCAAAAGGAGCCACAATAGGTTATGCTTACTTTTTCAGATGGCTGGGTGTTCTGGAAGCAGAAATTGGAAGTGGAAAGTAATCAGAACTCTGGTTCTCACTTGCTGGTGGAAATTAACACTTTTAAGACAAGAGTCCAGTCTCTGAGCTGGTGATTGCTTTAGATCCAAAAAGCAAACATCTGTGTTGATGCAAATTACCTAGGTGACAGGGGAGGAAAAGATCTGCCCATATATGGTAGCACAAAAGCATTGCATATAATGGACATACCTGATCAGACAAACTACTTAAAACCAAAAGGCTTAGATTTCAACCCTCCAGAAAAAGGGATGTGGTAAAAGCAGTTAATCCTGAAAATAAGTGGGACAGGTTAAGCCTAAATAGGAAAAAAAGGTTTTTGTGTGTGTATGCATAGTGCTGAAATCTAAAAACAGATACAAAAGGAGTCTGCTCATATGCATAATACCACTACCTCTTTTAGTCACCAAAACCCCAAGTATATAATTAAATTATAAGCCTGTGCAAAGATTCCAAGAGGGTATTGAAAACACTGTCCTCAGAGAGAAATTGTCTAAATAAAAGATGTGGTATAATAAGATACTTATAAACACCCACTTGTAATAGAGTTAATGTTAATGTTGTTATTAAAATTATCCCAAGGTTTAATATTATTAGTAAGTAACCCTGTAACAATTTGTAATGTGTATGATTTTTGGGGAAAATCTTTAAGCATGCTAGAAATAGCACCTGAAAACACACTGCCTCTAAGTTATTACCTGTGAACAAATTTAAAGCTTGGTACAGCAGAAGAAACCATTACAAACCTGATATGTTGTATAGAAGGGAAACTGAGGTACACCACCTCATGAATTTAATAAATGAACAGTGAAATAATTCACACTTTCCCTTCAGGGTAGACACCATTAAAACCTGGCCTGCCTATGGAACAAAAACACAGAAAAGTATGGAGGTAATTCCTCTGTTTTGCCTGCAATCAGCAAGGGAATTTGTAAAAGGAAGAGGTATTTTAAGCAATAATTTGCTGCCCATCCCCCCCCCCCCCCCAAGGGGGTAGGAAAATGTACTTTTTGTCTTACAGAATTTTAGGGAAAGCTGGCACAAGCTGAAGAGCAACCCAGAATACCATGGGTCTACTATCACAATGAAGATTGTGTTTTTGTGTTTTCTGTTGTTTGTCTTGTTGCTGGCATTGCTGTGATGGATATTAAAAAAGTGGGGGAAGTACAATAAAGGTCCATTGAAGGTATAGCTGCCCCAATATAACCCCAATGTGAAATACTGAAGGTTATTGAATTTGCTTGGCAGCCAGGAGGGGACATTGACATCAGGGTATTCATGAAATTCAATGAGCGTAAGATTGGTTCAAATCTGGGAGTATTTTGAATATTGGAGAATTGTACCAATGAATCTTGGCAAATCGATTCTAGGGATATAGGAAAAATGGAACCCCCAGAATGAATCAAAGAAACCTAGGACAGTAAATGTTCACTTACAACATCAGTGTCTGATCACTTTTCCATACTGTCTATACTCAGTTAGGTAAATATACATGGCTAAGCATTTGGGTACAATTAAATGTTAAGGTATTTACAACTGAATTTGATATTAAAAAACAAGAAGATACCCATTGAATGGACTACATGTAAAACTGAATTATAGGGAACAAGTTATTGTAACACCAGTACGATCTCTAAAACAAACTGACTTTGACCTCACCAGGTTAAATATATCCAAGATCGTACCTCAATGTGCCCCATATGTATAAACTCTCCATAAGAGGTGGGCAGCATGGTTAAAATTATGGTCTATCCAAAAAAAAAAAATCCATAAGGAAGGACCCCAATGGGTACATTGGAAACTGCTGTGGGGGAACTGAATTAGGAGTTAAAATACTGGATGCTACTAACATGGAGGTATTGCCAAATAAACTAAATTATGTTACAGCTGAAATACAAGAATTGGAAACGCCCATCCTAGTTAAAATTAAAAATGGGGCAACAATTATTTTCTAAAATACTGCTAGTATGGCAACAGCAAGGTAAAAAGAATGTATTACTTTTAGCAGGGGCTATGGAAATAATACTAGGAAATGTGTCCTTAGTATTAGCCTGTACACAGGCCCAGGAAATGTCAGCAGTCATCCAAATGATCTGAGAAGGCATGCAAAAAAAAATTGCCTTTGGAAATAAAAAATTGTTGCTGTGGGAAAAAATGTCACTGAAGAAAAAAAAAAAAAAGACAATTGGTGTCTTGGTAGAAATTGGTAAACTTTACATTTATAAGGATCGAATGACCACCCTAGCCGCACCATTAATATATACTCAATATTACCTATAAGAATTCAGGTAACCAAAATTTTGGTGATGTATTTTGTGTACCACCATGCATGGGCATATAAAAAACATGAACAATGGAAAACCATAGATGTATCCCAATGTATAGTTTATAAAGATTTAAAATATGTATGCAAGGATCAAAATTTGCAAATAAGGGACACGTGTTTTCACACTAAAACAAAGGACACTTAAAGGTGTATGTTTAACGTGTTTACAGAATAAAAAATTGCTGTAACCTATGCAGGTAAAGGCAGTGTATGTGTTAGAATTATTGTCTGGAAATTATTGTAAATAATAATGAAATGTATGTTATGACATATTTGATTGATAGATGTTTTTGTAATGTTAGTAAAGATAAGGGTTGTAATTTGAATAGTATATACCCCTTTGGACTGTAAAATCTTTGCAGTATAATGGCCATGTATTTCATGATATAAGACCCGTTAATGTTGGTATGAATATGAGTTTGGTTCGACGATTGCTAATCCACCTTATGCTGCAAGACCATTAGCAATTCATAAAACGCATTGAGGACCAAATTCACATTAAGGACAGCACAACAATCTACAAGTAATTAAGGTTTTAAAAACCATTGCTGAAACAGGATATCACTCTTGGTGGGAAACATTGCTAGGATGATTGCCTACGGTGACTGGAGCTTTTAATATAATGATTCACCTCATTGTGGTGATAATTGGAATCCAATTGGCTTTGGTTTTAGGCATGGTGATATTGGCGGTGTGGGTAAGAAGAACCATCTTGAACATACACACGGCCAATATGCGAGATCAATCGTTGCTGACCATACCTGGGAAGCATACCCTAGTAATGTAACATGGGTATCCTGTGGTAATGATGACTGCTTTGGTGAAAGTGTCATCATGAAGGGGAATTGTAGGCCTGAGACCTGGTAAACACTTCCCCACCCCCCTCCATATTAAACCAGCCTTGGGTGAAACTCAGGGAGTTCACCAATTAAATTGGGGAAAAAATAGTCTGCTGCTGATAAAGCACACCCAACTCAGGAATGTCCCTAATGAGAATTATAACCACCAAGGTGTAAAGTAGAGTCACCCAGGAGGGAGCTAGTTTTACCTATATAATGTAAATGAAAAACAATGCTCTTTGGGAACCATTTCTGAACTGCAGTTCAATATCAAGCTGCTGGAACTCTGATCCCTCTGCACTACCATGACATGCAGCGGCATCTCCGGGAACCCCCAGATGAATGAATCATTACTGGCCATCGGGTGAAATTTGTCTGTATATTGGGAGTGGTGAGCATAAGAGATTTGCTTGGTATATGTATTCTGTGTGTTGCTAATAAATAGATGTTTAGAGCACAACTGTGTAAGGCTCTTTCACTGGGAAAAGGTTCTGCAGACCCATACAGCCTTGAGCCCCCAAGGAAAGGGCGGGTACTTAAATAGACCAGGTTTCTTCCTGAGCCCCGTGGGTAAGGATAGATGCCTTACACCCTTAGCCCTCGGAAGACAAAGGGTGGGGGTGCCTAAATTGATTGGGTCATACCATGAGCCCTCGGTAGGGTATAGGCGGGGTGCCTTAAATGGAGCAGGTAACAGCACGATGATCTTCAAAACCCACCAAAGACAAAATTAAAATCCCACAACCCTCTGTGGAACCACATAAAGACCCTTATACCCAACTTACATGCTGAGGCTCAATGGAGAGTCACATGGAGTGTTTCGACTGCTCAAAACGAACAGCTCATCGTTGACCCTGCCAGGGAACCACCGGGTTTTGATTTATGTAGGAAAGACTGGTGCAGATTGAATTGCATTAGGACATCTTATGGGAGATGTGGATAAACCCTCTTTAAATGAAAAATGAGGCAAACACCTGTATGCCACGGTGGTCACCGGGCACAAACTACGGAACACATCATATCTGAGTTTCCCCTTCGTTCTGTAGCCAGAGGCCTGAAGGCCATTCATCACTCACTGCTGCAGCAATGTGCTGGCTATCAAAACTAGATATAAATGTGTAGACTACGTCATTGCTAACTACCCAAGCCACATGAAAGAGGAAGAGCTAGGACTTTGTACTGGTATAAACCCTATGGAACCATCAACATTCCCCTTCCTGCCCCTCTTTTTTTTTTTTTTTGCTAGAAATTCAAATTTGACATAACTTTCTAACCAGTTATAGAGCTGGTTGAAAAATAAGAAAAAAAAAATCACTAAAATATGTTTTGCCAAAAATTTAAATAATTTCAACCTGCTCCAGTAAATATAAGTATTAATATAGTACTATTTGATTGGCTATGCTCTAATATTAAAAGCATCATCATCACCACAGCTTTCATTATAAATAGGAAGATTTTTAGTCTTCTAATCTAAACTATCCTGTTGATGGTAGCAATAGAAGCTGGTGCTAAAAGAGTATTTAACAATTCAGAGATACAGACGGAGATTAATAAGTGTTAAAACAGTCTGGGTTTTTTTTTTTTTAGCCTTAATTTGTTCTTATCCCACAATAAAAGGGTAAAACAGACAGGATGAAATTGTAGTCCTGTGTGCCTGTTAGAAAGAGTTATTGTTTTTGTAACATGGAATGAATTCACAAATACATCTTTTGCTTGATTGCAGACTATGTGGGCGGGGTAGGCTGAGCTGAGTTTGTACATATACATTCATGTGTGACTAAAGTAATGAGCTAAACACATTGAGGTAATCTTGTGGTTTTCTAGCGTGGGGCTATCTCTGTTTTATTACTGTTTTAATTTGCATCTCTTTCAGCATGAAGTATTATCACAGGATTTAGTATGATCTGTCATAACATTTAGTTAATTTTGCTGCCAACAACTCCAAGCTGCTCTTTAATGGGAATATACTTTGTTTTCTTACAAAAACAGAGCTCTGCCACATTCTATAATTACAGCAACGTCCCAGTTTCTAATAGACGCAGATGTATTCTGCCGGTACAGTGGGTGCACAATTTTAACTAGGGCTGATAAACTAGCAGTTTTAATTTTCAAAATACTTCCTCCTCCATGAGTCAGTGGGGTGTGGGGGGAGGAAGTGAGGAGATGATAATCTTGAACTAACTTCCGGGTATATCATGCTGTCTCTGGAAGTTCGGACATGAGACCTCATGTGTAATAGTAAGGGGGTTATTTCCACCTCCCTCAGGCCTGGTGCCTTCCCATTGGTTGGAGGTGGGAGACTGGCTTAGCCAATTGGCTCCAGGGCCACCCAGAGGGGGGGGGCAAGTGGGGCAATTTGCCCCGGGCCCCGCAGGGGCCCCCACGAGAATATAGTATTCTACAGTATTGCAACTTTTTTTTTATGGAAGGGACCCCCAAAATTGCTTTGCCCCAGGCCCCCTGAATCCTCTGGGCGGCCCTGATTGGCTCTCACGTCCCCCTGCTTATTTAAATTGTCCCCATCTTTTCAAAAGCTCTTTGCTTTTGCTAGCTGCTCTCCCTTCCCCTTAGTTGTAGGATAGGAGCTATGTTTTTTAGTTTGCTGCAGTTCTGATCACTAGGCTGCTTTGGGATTACGAAGGAAGTTTTCTCATTGGACGAAATTGGCAGAAATCTAGTGGAGTTTTTTGCCCTCCTCACAGCATCACATGGAAGTGCAGTTGGGTTGTACACAATAGAACTTGAAAGGTTAACATTAGGAAAGGTAAAACTGTTTAGCTTGTTAAAATTTATGGCTGGTGTCCAGTTCAGATACAGACTGAAAGGGACAGTTCCCAGAGGTAAATAGGACCCAGGATGTCACGGGTGATCCATCTGCCAACAGAAGCCTCTATCCTTTGGATGCTTTTGGAAACCTCTATCACCACCCATGGGGAAAAGCAGAGGTGATTCCGAAGTGAGCTGAGTGCTAGGGGTAGGACAAGGAGGGTCTATCCCTAGTTCATTATATGGTGGGAGCCCTTTAGCCCCACACTGGACCCAGTTAAATGTCTGACGTGAGAGGGGGAGAAGGGCACATAGCCCTCCTCCTCAGTGTTACATTAATAATGTTGCATCCTGCCACTTAAACCCATCCCATGTGACTGTTGTTCATTTGCCTGCATGTCCTGATCAATGTTTTTAAAAGGAAGCTAATTTTAATTATGTTTATTTTACAGATTGAGAAACTGAGGCACAGAGAGAGGAAGTTGTTTATCTACCATCATACAGCAGATCATAAGCAGAACTGGGAGTAGAACCAGGTCTCCCTGAAGAATATATACACAAATAGAAAAAAATAAAAAGCAAAACGCTCAGGCAGGTTCATGGTACCAGCAGATAGGACAAAATGCCTAGTTAAGCAAGAATCCTCCCTCTGTGACAACATGATCAGGAAAGAAGAAAGAGTGTAGGCTCCCTCCAGATCCATTAAAACAGAGAGAGAGAGAGAGAATTGATGTCATCATCATGTGGGTTTGTAGGTTTGCAAATAATTTGTGCCAATTATATTATATAATGATTTCCCAACATGCACTTTAGCTATATAATATAAGTCAATGCTAACTGTTCTTACATTTGACACTAATTTTAATGAGGTATTCAAGGAGACCTGATATCTGTGTCTATTGTCCTATATATTTGCTATCAAGAGATATTTCCCTTAAGGAAAATCCTGTACAACAGAATACGGGTGAAATCAACAGGGTTCTACAAAAAATATAATGGAGTTCCATAGCCGTTCAAAAAGCCCTATTAAATTCAAACAGAATGAAATCCTTTCTATACAGTTTTTAAATCATCCTACATAATTCTATAGTGGAGATCATTTTCTATTAACCTTTAAAGGGTTGTTAAAAAGGTCTGTGGAAAGTTTGCCAAATTCTATTACATTCTTACAGGACTTTTCCATAAAGGATTGCTACTCCCCTTCACAGACTCCCTTCTGCTCTTGCATTCCCCTCCCCTCGCCCCCGCCCTTAAAAAAGGGATGTCAGGAATATCATTCATTCATTCTCACATTTAACCTTCAGTTAAAGTAATGCACTCTGGGTTATTACTTGCTTTTTTTTCCATGAGCCACTGAATTCATTGATTTTTGTCAGCTGTCAACATTTCTATTTTCTTTTCTGTATTGTGATATGAGCTAATATTACAAGTCACTGTGGAAGACAAGGTCCTATAACTACAATGACTTCATTTCTTAACTTCCCAATGGCTTGTTCTCCTGAATAAGCTTGATACCATAACCTTCATTTTCTTCTTTGTTTGCTTAGTGAAAAATTATTCAGAGTAAAGATGCCCTGCAGTGATTGATTGATATGTCCAAACTTATTAGGTCTTGTGCAGATATTGAGCCCAATCCTCCTCTCATTGAAACACAATTCATTCATTGACCTCAGTGTGCAACAGGATCAAGCTTTTAAAATCCTCTGTGTTGGCTAAAAGTTAAATTTCTAAATTTCCTGTTTACTAGAGCTCATCAGATGCTTTAACCAAGAGTTTCTAATATTTTTAATTCTAGAAAATATTAGCATAATGGAGAATAACTGTTGCACTTGACAATCTTATAAAGTTGGTTAGATTAATGAGTCAAATGACAACCTGAAAACAAAAACATTTTATTTCCCAGAAAGATCAGGAGCAATCTAGTCAACTAGGAGCACGAAATTAGCAAACTAGGAGCAATATTGGCTAAATTTACAATTATACTGTACAGACTAAAATCAAATATAACATAAAGAAAACTGCCATAAGCAACCAAACATCAACCATCAGCAAAACTTGCAAAAAGTGTCTTTTAAACATACCATATGGCTTAAGAGAGTCTAGGGACTGCTTGCACAAATATATTGATTAAGGCACATATGGCCTAAAAATACTTCAGTGCTCCTATCTGGTAGGTATTACGTGTGTGTGTGTGTGTGGGGGGGGGGGGTTTGGTGTATCAGACCCGCCCTGGTACACCCGGCGTTAACCCTTCTCTCTTAGCCAAGGAGGCCACGCACCCCTGACTCTATTGGGCATGCGGGGTATAAACACCACCAGAGAAGCGCAGTCTGGGCTGACCACTGGTGGAGAAGGACGTGCATCACTAGCTCCTGAGGGAGGACTGCCTGCACTCCAAGACACGGAGGCCAGCCAGTTGGAGATGGTCCCCAACACACCACCTTGGGATGGTGTGGAGAGACCGGAGAATCCAAGTGATGGACAATCCCAGAGACTTGGCTAGGAAGTAACCCAAGGAGGTTTTATGGGAAAACAGTCACAGAACCGGAGCAAGCCTCGGCATTTTGGTTGGAGCCCCCACCAAGCTGGTGGTGGGTAACCCTGCCATTGATAGGGCCCTGGGTTGGGACCCGGTGGAGAGGGTGGGCCTGGGTCCCCCATCCCGGCCACCAACACCCCCGGGGTGGTGACCCCACTCACTAGTATTATGGACTCTGGCCGCTAGGCCACACTGTCCCAAGAGCGAGGGCCACACCATTGACTCAGGCCATTGGACTGCACTGCCCTGACAGTAGGGTCTGTAGCATTGACTCTGGCCATTGGGCCATACTGCCCTGAGAAGAAGGGCTTTATTACTGACTCTGGCTGCTAGGTCACACTGCCCTGACAGCAGGGGCCGTAGTACTGATGTTGGCCACTAGGCCAGATTGCCCTGATAACAGGGACTGTATCATTGACTCTGGCCATCAGGGCGTACTGCCCTGATCACAAGGTCGTCAGACTAAGGCCACAGGGCCACACAGCCCTGAGACTGAGGGCAGCCCTACAGATGTGACTGTGGGGCTGGAATGCCCCCTGCCCCCCAAAGGGAGACGGGTGTATCAGCCCCATGATAGGGGGGAAGAAGAGTTCTAAATATTTTTCACGTGCTTCCCGCAGCTCCCATTGGCCGGGAATGGTGAACCGTGAGCACTGGGAGCTGCGGGGGGTTGTGCCTTTGGACGGTCAATGTAAACAAAATGTCTCGCAGCCCGCCAGCAGATTACCCTGCTGAGCCACGTGCCGAAGGCTGCCAACCCCTGAGCTAGATACTTAAATCCAGGATGCAGCAGAAGCCTTCCTCTGCTTGGGTTTATCAGCTGTAAGCCTTCTCTTGAGGTTAAGTGTCTATGCCATTTTAATGTTGGCAAAGAGGAATACTTCTCTTGAAACTTTTAGCCCAGTGGATAGGGTACTCACCTAAGATGTGGGGGGATCCCTGGCTCAAGTGCTCTCCTCTGAGGAGAAGAGATTTGAATGGGGATCTGCAACAGTTTTAGGATATTCGGATGTGGGGCTCCCTCTGTCTCTCTCCTGTTGAAACCGTTCCACTTTGGATCAATTTTTTAAAAAAAAGTCTTTGGAGTAAGGGGATGAGATTCTGGGTCTCCAACCTCCTAAGTGAGTGCTCCAACCACTAGTATACAGAGTCAATCAGGTGCTTCCATCTTCCTCCCTGTCATGATTCTTTCATTATTTACCCACCATGGAACAGCTGCAATGTCAGACCAGAAAGACAGACAGAGCAAGCAAGCAGGAGAATGACTCTGGCTGGTGGTTAGAACACTCACCTATGAGGTAAATGACCCAGGACCCAGTCCTTGCACACCACTGACTTTTAAAAAAAATGATTTGGCTAAAGTGGAATAGCTCAAACAGAAGAGACCGAGGAAGCCCACATTAAACTATCCCATTGCCCAGTGGTTAGGGCACTCATGTGGGAAATAGAAGATCTGGGTTCAAATCCCTTCTTCACCTCATGTGGTGTGAGAACCCTAACCACTTCATCTCATGCGAGTATAGTAGTTATGAGGGAGGTTCTCTGCTGCCATTTTGTTTAAGCTCATGTATAGGGGATCAATCCAGTAGGCAAGCTCTGACCTTGCTTATCTGATGGGGCCCCACAAGTGCCTCTGATGGAGGAATGCCTATATTTTCCTGGTTCATGAATCACTCTGGGGCTTAAGTGTCCAGGCACCTGCCATGGGGCAGCACAGCAGATGCTCAGAGACAGAAACATAGGCACCTAGGGAGCTTTTACTGCAAAAATTTAGCTGTTGGGTGATTTTAGGCACCTACAGGGTTTGGGGACAGCTGTGATGGGGCAGTGTGAATCCCAGTGGGTCCTGATTCTGGGATTAGGTGCCTGAAAAGGCAGTTAGGCACTTACATCTTTTTGTGAATTAGCCCCATATGCCTCTGTGATACAGCATCACCACCTTAGAAAGATACACCTGCTAGCTCCTGCTGCATTGCTTCATCCAAATAGCATTTTTAAAGTTAAGGGGGAAAAAACCCTGTGGCTTGCCTTCTAACTCTGAAAGGATTTTTCAGTCACTTATACCTCTGTTATTTTTACTTTTTGCCTCTCCATCCCAAACCAAAAAAGATACATCCCCAATGAGAACAATTTCCTGCCTAGCCCCGTTGAAAAATAAAAGAAAAGGAGAGTGTATAGAATTTATTTACACTTCCCACCCCCTGCCTTCCCCCACACCCATCACTCAAAAAGTTGCTAAAAGGTTTTTTTCTTCAAGCAATCCAGAAACAAATTCACAGAATGTATTTCCACAGAGACCAAGTACTGAAAAAAGTGGATATTTTGGAAAGGTACAACCATGCTAATATGGGAGGTACTATCACAGTACCACCTAGAGACCCTCATTAGGGATCAGGGACTTCTTGTGGTAGATGCCACACAGACACGTAGAAGAGAGATGGTTCCTGCCCCAAACATCCTACAGTCTAGATTAACTTTAGTGCTTATTAACATTTGACCTGTATAAAATATTGACTTTCACACATTATCTACCAATCTGGATACTTCCAGATAAGAATTGAGAGAGAGAGAGAGATGTACTACAAATAATGAAGGATATAACAAGCACCAGTCAGGAATTTCTACTACATTTCAATTTACCCTACCCAAAAATTTACAATGAAGTGGGCACTCAATGAAATTAAATGGAAGCAAATCTAAGTGTCAAATGAAATATTTGTATACTGCATATAGTTAAACTCATCGTGCAATGTTATCAATTTAAACATCTTGCTATGTTATTTACAATTATTAGCTTTTCCGGCTTTGGGTCAGGTCACTGATGTTTAATGAATAGGAATAGCCATTCTTAGTCATTTACAATAGCTAATGTCCCACCTCCTTGGTACAATGTTGTATTATGGGAAATTATCCTTTCCTCTGAAGTATATGGCTTTTACCACCTTCAGACACAAGAGGATGCTGGACTGGATAATCTATTCATAGATTCTTATATTCTAGGACTGGAAGGGACCTCGAGAGGTCATCGAGTCCAGTCCCCTGCCCTCATGGCAGGACCAAATACTGTCTAGACCATCCCTGATAGACATTTATCTAACCTACTCTTAAATATCTCCAGAGATGGAGATTCCACAACCTCCCTAGGCAATTTATGCCAGTGTTTAACCACCCTGACAGTTAGGAACTTTTTCCTAATGTCCATCCTAAACCTCCCTTGCTGCAGTTTAAGCCCATTGCTTCTTGTTCTATCCTTAGAGGCTAAGGTGAACAAGTTTTTCCCCTCCTCCTTATGACACCCTTTTAGATACCTGAAAACTTCTATCATGTCCCCTCTCAGTCTTCTCTTTTCCAAACCCAACAAACCCAATTCTTTCAGCCTTCCTTCATAGGTCATGTTCTCAAGACCTTTAATCATTCTTGTTGCTCTTCTCTGGACCCTCTCCAATTTCTCCACATCTTTCTTGAAATGCAGTGCCCAGAACTGGACACAATACTGCAGTTGAGGCCTAACCAGCACAGAGTAGAGCGGAAGAATGACTTCTCGTGTCTTGCTCACAACATTGGTCTGTTCCAACATGTAATTTCCTATGTTCCTATCAGAAAGCAGAGAAGAAGCAGTCAAAAGAGCCTTTACAGCATCCCATCACAACTGAAATACTGTCTTGAGCATTCAGGCTTCGGACTGGAGGTTATCTAGTAAGGAATATGAATAACTGTTCAGTGATGTGGGATTCAGGGTAAATGGACAAGTGAATGAAGATTACATGTGCTATTGTAATGTTCTCCAAATACTTAGCCTAATAAATATACTATAAAGATACTAAGTCTTTTTGTAACATAAATATTAACTCATTAAGTAATAATATTGTGACATCTCATTTGCATTTATGAAGTAAGGAAAGAAAAAATATTGCTTGACCCAACTGTATCCCAGTCTCTTCTTCTTTCTTTTCTCTCGCTCTCTTTTTTTTTTTTAATTGATATAATATTAGTGCTCTTTTAGGAAAATCCTGGGTCATTTTAACAGGCAATTCAGTCTCCTTTAATATCTAGAATATTACATACAGCTAATACCCACCACTGGGGAGTGCATTTTAGGGTCTAAAAATGCCAGTTGAAGAGTGATGTGAGTGAGTAGTTGTGATACATCTATTATAAAGATGACACACCCATACACAGTAACATGTATTTCCAAGAGCAGGCTTTAAGTATGAGCCCAAAACATTGATTCAAAACTCTCCTGAACTCTGGAACTGTTTATCCAAGAATACAATTTATGGTTTAGACTAATCTCAACACCATGTGTTCATTTATCATCCAGGGATTTTTTTTTTTTTTTTTGGTAAAGATTTACTCTTTTTGTTGCTTTTAAACAAATAAAATATTTGAAATCTGCAAAAATAAACACAGCTGGCGGTGGAAGTTTGTGTTCTCATTGCTATTATCCTGGCTCCCCTTGTCTCCTACATGCACACATGTTGATTCTTGTCTCTAAATCACTGGCCAGTTTCTTACTATGTATTTGTAGTGTGCATAGCATAATGGGTCCCAATCCTGAACTGAGGCCTCTGAACACTGCCATAATATATGTAATTCATAGATAAGAAAAAAGGAGAAAAACATATTGCTGAAACATATTACCAGAAGGCAAACAGCTATTCTCAGCTGCCTCGTGTCATTCACCTGCATTCTGAAGATTGCTACAGGGAGAGAATTCCTAAACATTGATAGGGCAATGAGCAGGCAAAGTTTTTATAATATATTCAAGGAACAGCATTTAAAGGAAGAGATGCAACGTCAAGGATGAAATCTCGACATTACTGAAATTGATGGCAAACTTCACATTGGGCTTCAATGGGACCAGGATGTCAAACCAAATATTTAGCAACACATTACGTAAATAAATGGATGATTAGCTATTACCTTTGTAACTGGATTCTTATCACACCCAACATAATTTTGGAGTACCCTGAACAAGTTATATACTGCAACATATTAAGTATTTTAATTATTTACACTTATCAAACTGTGAAAAATAAGTACAATATGAAAGGCATAAGATCCTAAAACTGTATGAAGGAGCAAATAAATAAAACAGCAATACAATATCAGTAATCTATGAGCAGTGAACATTAATTATGTTTATCATCAATCCTACTAAGTAATCTAGCAACAAAACAAAATCATCTTCCAAGGAGGGCATATGGGAAAAGCAATGGGAAGTCATAGCAGGATAACATATAAAGGAGAAACAGAGATAGAAAGAGACCAAAACTTTTAATCAGTTGCCAAAGAATGGGCCAGACTTATTTGAGGAATTTGCAAATACTGATTTATATTGTCCCAGATAGATTCCTTAGCAAGTCATAACATACTTTTAGAAATTCAAAAAGACACTGAGAATAGATCAGGAAATAATTAGTGAAAACTTCAAAAACCTCTCTAAACAATATAATATCAGATAATTATACCTCAATCATATCAAGAGGACTCTGGCAAACTGACAAGTCACTAAAAGAGAAAAGAATCAAAATATTCCTAATCCATTTATCTTTCACATTTCATGTTCTCAATAAGGTGTCACACACACTGTGTAATTCTGTCAGACTAAACACTTATTACTAATACAGCTTTATATATTTTAAGAGAGTTGTGGTATTTACAGTACCCTGTTAAGATTACGTGAGAAATGGATTAACATACCAGAATACTTTGCATTTAATATTTGTTTATCATAAACACAACATTAAATAAAGTGTGCCTTACTTCTCTAGTAAGTATTTGTTAGTATCCCTGTGAGGCATTTATTCATTAATTTTACCAATAGGGAAACTGAGTCATAGAGACATTAAGTGATTTGTCCCAGGTCACATAGAAAGTCTATGGCAGATGCATGTAAAATTCTTACTCCCATGCCTTAACAAGACTGTCCATCCTTTATTTATTTATTTATTTATTTATGTATTACGTTTAGGTAATTTTGTTGAGTGCTATCTTGTGGAAGTTGACAGTATCTAACAGGATGTAGCCAAGAAAGGGACATAGAAAGAGACTGAGTTTAGGGATTCCGTGAATAAGAGGCTGCAGCCAGTTTCATCCATCCTATTTATAGAATTGCTAATTGGTAGTCCCAATTTCCTCAGGACTACTACAGCATTTTAGATCAGGAATAGACATGCCAAACCCATGAAAAAAAAATGTAGAAATTAGGCTTGTGAGTTGCTTGTTGGTTAGTAGCTTTTTTTTTTTTTTTTTTTTTTTTTTTTTTTTTAAAGATTGGCTCCCAGCAGGCAGGGGCAAGGGGGGGGGAGAGAGTGAAAGAGAGTCAGAGGTGCACAGTGGGCCCACCACAGTCCAAGACTGCATGCCCGGGGAATCTATTCACATAGAGTGTTGGGGTTCTTAGGGACTGGCTTGTTTCGAAAGAGGATTAGATTGATTTTTGCCTTATTGTGAAAGTCGGGGTGCTTATTTACCGTGTGAAAGTTAGCAACTGTGATCAGGAACCATCAGCTCATTCCAGTTGTCAAAAATATATTGTGGGGTGAACTAGCTAGCTACTCCTGCAATTTACTGAATGGAATCAGAACTGCTCAGCTATATCTGATAGGAGAAAAGACCTCCCTATAGCTAACAGATTCAAGCTTATCTCAAGAGACAGAAGAAAAAGAGGGTCAGAACTGTAGCCTTGCTGCCATTGTGAAGATCTTAGCTTCTGTCGTGTGCAGTAGAGCAACCACCCTAAAGTCTTTGATGGCCTCAGATTAGTTATAATACTGTAATATGGTTTTATATTTGTTCCTAAAACTAAACTAGGTTGTAACAGTTAATTCTGGGCCGTAAGTATCTTTCGTGAAAGTGTAATTGAACATTAGATCTCTAAATATTTATCAAAGACTAATACTGGGGCTGAAAGCTCTCTCACACAGGACCGTAGTAACTTCTACCCCATAGAGAGACTGGGTTCTGGCTCAAATAAGACAGAAAAGGGGGATCTTTCATAATATATATCTAACTTAGGCTATATATTACAAGCAGGAGCATAGTAAGATATGCAAGTGGGAGAGGGCCAAGGAGACAAGACAGAGCTGAGAAGTTAGCAGCAGTAAAGCAGCACCATGCACAAGAGCTGCTGCTTTCCCGCTCTGCCAAGCCCCCTTTCAAGTTGATATTACCAATCTCAAGAATTAAATCATGAGTTAGCCCCCCACTGTTATAAGATTGGCTTATAAATCATACAATTTTTAAAATAATAAGCTGTGGGTTCTTTTTCTTTGCTTTCTGCTGTTTGAGCCCTTGGGGGTTCAGAGTTTCAAACTGTTGTTCCAACCACAATGGCTAAAAAACAACTTTTTTTTTGGTAAAACAAAACAACTGAAAACAGAGCTGAGATTCAAAATATAATAACCCAGAAAAAAAAAAGCAATAAATGTCTTTGGACTCACAATGAAATCATCAGAGCTGGTAACAATGCTACTGAAGAGAACTAGGGAGAAGGGGTCTGTTAATCAATTGGAGCCTCACCCCAGCCCAAAGTAAAAGATTTGACTCTGCAAGGCAAATGTCTGTGGGTTTCCCTACCAGAATAGTGGTATGCTCTGTTCCAGTCCTTTCATGCCCCAGAAACTGCTCAGACCCACTTTCTTTTAGTAGTATATCTTCCACCAACAGCAGTATAGTACAACATCACAGTTTCCAATCCCCCCCTCTTTCAGCCCCTCTTCACACAGGACTTGGAAGGAAATAAGATTTCTTATCTCTTAAGGATTGATTCATTCTTTCAGCTCTTGCTCTCCCCCCCTGCCTTCCTGGCTTTTATCAGGCTAGAATTGAGGGCTAATTAGTTCTTCACCTCCCCAGCCTCTCCAGCTGATTAGCTAATTGCTCAATAAGCCATCACCAGGGAAACTAATTCCGACTACAGTGATCAGAGTGCTGACCCACCTGTCAAGCCTTAGCATTCTGTCACACTCACACACACACAAACAAAGATGTTTCCACAGCTGAGCAACAATACAGGAAGATGGGAAGAAAGCTCCAAGCATGCAAGACAGGGCAGGGGGACGATAAACTGTAAGGTGTCCTCAAGGTCTTCAGAAAGCTATCCTGGCATTAAGCCACTATAGCTGACAGAAGTGAGGTGGGAAGAGAAAATGTATAATGGTAACGAGTATCCTGGCTCCAACCTTTTATGGATTGCCCCTGCTACCCAACCCCAGAGCCTGTAAGAAATACTAAGCCTCAACTAGTGTCATCCCCTCAATAAAAGGAGGGCCACTACTGGCAAGCTGTCACCATGACACTGCCAGAGATGTGGGCTAGCCTGATAAGGACCATCTCCATTTTTAGTAGCAATGATTATATATTTATAGGAATAGCAGCTGACATTATACTATTTAAAATAAAATTACAGCTAGGAGTTCTGCATGCAGAGATTTTGGAAGATCAGGCTCTTGCAATCTGTGTTTATCTGGTGGTCACGGATGCTCAGGGCGACACTAACATTCTGATTGCCAGAATGGGAAGATATGGGTGTATCACTTAGTAATTGCCCTGTTCTGTACACTCCCCATGAAGCTCTTGTACTGGCCACTTTCAGAGATAGGATACTGGGCTAGATGGACCATTGGTCTGACCCAGTATGCAGTTGTTACATTCTTATGACACATGCCTGGTAATGTAGGGAAAAAATACAGAAAGATACCAGTAGTGATGGTGAACATATATTACGAAAAATTCAAGAGTGTCTTTGTCTCAGGATTTTTATTTATCTTAAACAGCCTTTAATGGACCAATTATACTATAATGTTCAGCTGACCTGCCTACGACAGTGCACCTGAGACAAAGCTCTCAACCTAAGCTGTGGATATTACAAAGATGTAAGCACACACATACTGTCACTGAATTAATTGGGATTATTCATGTGGATACAGTTACAGATGTGTTACATCATTCCAGGACCAGCAACAAAGATGGCCACTCTCTTTCACTCAGCCAGATCACAGGGTTCTGATTCATCAGCTGTTCCTCCTACTCAGGAGTCCTCACGTGTAAGGTCTATAAGGCTCAGTCATTGTTCTTATTTAAATAGTACATGCAACTGTCAGGAATTGGGAGGGAGAGTAGACTATAATACCAGCAGTGTGCTGACTCATATCTCTATGTGCTCTTCTCATCTAGCACAGACTGTGCTGTTTCCCATCTGTCCCATTGCACTGAAGATGAAGGACAGCTGGCTCTAGCTGAGCCCAGAAAACACTGAAGTGATACTAGTCAGCAGGGAGTAATGCCTCCAGAGATTGGCAAATATCATGAGCTTACATTCAGTCAAGGACATATGCCCACCTATAGTGAAAACAATGTGTGGTCTCAAAGTCATGCTCAACTCATCACTGACTCTGGACATCAGTCGACAGTTGCCAAAATGTTAGTTATAGATAAAAGAAACAAGAACACTGTCTGCTCCTCTCTGATGAGGACCTAACTGTAGTGGCTCATGCATTCATTACCCCCAGGCTGCTCTATTGCTGTTCATTCTTTTTGAGGTTAAAGGCAAAGATCAGAAGGAAGCTGTGCTAGTACAGCAGACAACACATCGCTATTAAGTGGGAAAGCAGAAAAAAACGTGCCTTCAATGACCACAAACACTCTACTTTGTGCCAGTATCCACACCAAGGCTTGGGAGCTTGTTTCTCATATTATTTATTTAAAAGACCTTTATGGGTTAATATCCAACATATTTTAAAAACAAACATATTTTCCTGCATTACTAATAATTACATCAAAATGTCATCCTCCCTCATTCTAAAACTTTCTGGAAGTGGGAGTTCAGATGTGAGGGCCTGGTTATAGTAATAATGCCTTACAATTAAAACCGAAAGTAATCATAAGGGCTGATCCTGTTTCTATTGAAGATAATGGAGAAACTCCCACAGATTTCAATGAGAGCAAATTTGGGCTCAGATTTACTTTTCAATAGGCATGCTGTTCACCCCATTTCTATAGACTAAAGCTGGCTGGAAAGTGGGAACTTTTGCCATGTGAATTTTCATGGGGGAGGTGGGGAGGGAGGAAATTTTCATTTGAGTTTTTCTGCATTGAAAATATATATATATATATTTTATTTTCCCTTAGGAAAATCTGAGGAAAAATTACTTTTTCCCCACTTTGACTGTTTTTCCAACTTTTGCTTGGTGGAAAACTAACAAAATCTGGAAAGCGTTTCTTTGTTGTTTTGTTTTGTTTAAAAAAACCCCACTTAAAATGAAAAAAAAAAAAAAAAAAAAGCTTTTTACCTCCCATGTCATACTTTTGAAGAGGAAAATAAAGAAAATTAGAGATAGAGAAGGTGGGCATTTTCTCACAAGTTTGAAAAATTTCAAAGATATCAAAAATGTTTTTCAAAAACAAACTTTCATTAAAAATTGTTAAAAAGTAGTCAAAAATTTTGATCAACTGCACTACAAACACTCATGCTTCATTTTAACACGATCTTCAGTGAAACTACTCATATGCCTAAAGTTTTGCATCTATGTATGTATGTATTAGCAAGATCAGGGCCTTTGTGTACTTCATATGACATGGGCAAGTCAGTTTCACTTTTATTTCCAATCAGTTCCTGGTTCTTGTAGATGAGCACAGGGACTGGTTGGATATATCCAGATGCAATTTAATCCTAAACAACACAGTTTCCTTTTGGGAGGCGGGGGAATAAAATAATGTCATTAAAATAGTTCTATTAACATTGGCTTTTATATAAAAACAATATGTAACCCCCAAGGAGATTACCTAGATTCCTGGGGGCTCTGTCTGCTGGCAGCTCAGGGAGAGGCACACTGTCACGGGTAGGGAGGGGGAGCCAAGGCAAACTCAGAGTCTTCCTGGCAACCAATAGGGAGTGAGATGCCCCTCCCAGGGAGTTCAGGAAAGAGGAGAAGCCATTTTTGAGTCAGTCTAGAGCTGGCCAGGGTAAGGGCAGGATTGGTTGTGTGGGGAGCTGGTGAGTCCTAGACCTGCATGCAGGGTTTCCCCTGCGAACTGGCCTCTAGGGACTTGAAAGCAAGATCCCTCAGCTGGGCTTTTCCTTCTCCACTGATGATTCCCAGTTGGTAGAGTTTTGCTGGGAAACTTCTCCAGCCAGGCTGAGTTAGCCCTCCAGCTCCCTAGGTGAGACCAGTCACCACCTGGTCAGCTCTGCTCTGTCTGCTAGTTCAGGGCTGCTGCCTGCTGTGTGTGTGTCTGGATGCTAGGCTAGGAGACTACAGTTTGGATTTTAGTACAGTTGTGTAATCTGCACCTTGAGCCCTGTACCCCTTTGTGGTGAGGGGAAATCCTGGGACCGAAGCAGCCTGATTCCTGCTCAAAGAGGATCCCTGCCAGAAGAGATCAGCCCCTCTGCAGGGACTGAGGAGTCCAGAATCATCTCTGAACCTGAGGATCATTCATGGAGTTTGTGAGTGCACCATCTGTTAGTTAGTCAGTCAGGGAATTTGGGGACCCCCTATTCCCTGAACTGTGTCCTCAAGCCAGGAGATAAAGGTTTGGGGATTTTATAACCTGCTGCATATTAACCCTTTGGAGGGATTTACCACCTTCTCTCACTTGTGAGTCCTTTGGGCTGTACTGAACCCAGTCAGCCACACTGCTAAACTACTGCAGAGAAGAATTTTGTGGTCATAGGTCATCAAGGGCCCCAACAAAGTACGCATACCAACCGGATGCTAATCTTACATTTGTTACCTCAAGTCATGTGACTGGGGAAAGTCACAGGTATTAGCAGTGTGGGCACCGGTGACCCTAAAAATAGTGTTTCACTCTGTTATGTATATTTGTCTCCTGTTTAATATAATTATAGTGTTGAATATATTGTATGTGTTTGTGTTATTTCTTGGAAGTCTCCAACTATCTGGCAAGTAAGTGGGAATTACCCTGTGGTTAGAGTTTTCCTCCCAAGCTGCCCTGGTGACCCTGCCAGGAAGGAGCGAGGGGGGTGAAGGCACCACCAAATACATTCATAAGAAAAAATAAAGAAGATACACCCTGCTGAGTGGGTGGCGGGATCCAGAAGAACCCAAACCTGTCCATCAAAACCTGTAAGCAGATTGGCAGTAAAGAAGGTAACCGGGTGGAGAGGGGGCACTACAAATATAAATGTTCATATTGGTTCTAAGAAAACTGACAATATTTCTTCATATGTGCAAGGGTGCATTGACATAATTTGAAGAATTGATGTTTTGGAAAGTTTATAAAATTGTAATAATAGACATGGTGAGGACATGACCTATTGCTGATAGAGGCAAAAATAACCTTAATAGGCTTCACGACTGAGCTTGATAAGTTTATGGAGGGAATGGTATGATGGGATTGCCTACAATGCCATTGTACGCAATCTCCAACTGCTAGTAGCAAATATCTCTAATGGCTAGTGATGGGACACTAGATGGGGAGGGCTCTGTCTTACTACAGAGAATTCTTTCCCATGTGTCTGGCTGGTGGGTCTTGCCCACATGCTCGGGGTCCAACTGATCACCATATTTGGGGTCAGATTGGCAGAGGCTCGGGGGGAGGGGTTTGCCTTCCTCTGCAGCATGGGGAACGGGTCATTTGACAGTTTAAACTAGTGTAAATGGTTGATTTTCTGTAACTTGAAGACTTCAAATCAAGATTTGAGGACTTCAGTAACTCAGCCAGAGATTATGGGTCTATTACAGGAGTGGGTGGGTGAGGTTCTGTGGCCTGCAATGTGCAGGAGGTCAGACTAGATGATCATGATGGTTCCTTCTGACCTTAGTGTCTATGAGTTCAAATAATGGGATTTATTGTATATAGAAAGCTATAATGCATAATTACAACCTCACTCAGGATCTGATACAAAGTCCATTGAAGTCAATAGTGTTGCCGGCTCAAAGGCCCGAGGGGGCAACAGCGGGGTTCATTGCCCGGTGTGCGCCGCACTAATAGACACACCAGGGGTGGAGAAACAAACCAACTTTATTCAAGAGCTCTGAATAGGCACTAGGAGACCAGCATGTCTCAAATCAAGCGCAGCACATATAAGCAAGTTTTCCCTTTTATATTCCAAGCTGTTTCTGTAAGCTTTTGTCTGTTTTCACCCCTACCCCTCCCTCCCAGAGAACAGTTACAATAGGCACTACATTGGTATGTGAGAAAAGTTCTTGTTCATCTGTTTATCTGTGGCCTTCACAGGTTAAGACGTAGAGGCTTTTCCCTCCCCCTTCCTTATCTCTACTGTGTTTGTGAGCGAAACTACAGCTGTCTGCTAGAAAAGCTGACCAGTACATTTCTGCTTCAGCATGTAAGCAGTTAGCATAGAAGTAGGTGAAAGTTCACAAGATGGAGTCACTGTGGCTCACTTAGACCCAGAGCGCAGGAGTTTCATCGGCACTTATGGCCTTCCACTCCCCCGAGTTACCTGGTAGCTATGCCTAGTGACACCAACAATAGGATTATTTCCATTGACATCAATAAATTTTTGGAACAAACCCCAACATACCATATAAAAATGGTACCTCACTATTTAAGCAATATGAATTTAAATTCATGGACACTATACTTTGTAATGTTCAAATCATTTTATTTCCATTGCTCCTAACAAAACATTAGTTGCTTAACACCCAAACTGTTTCCTTGTAGGTTTTTTAAAATCATATATGCACTTTTGTCTATTATTGTAGGGTTGCTTAGGAGTACTGAGATGTTGGTGTTATTTATATTTAAGAAAGACAAATGGCAAATAAAAAATCACATACACAACATGTATACACGGGCTGAAGAATTATCACACAAGTCTGATCTGGTTAATCTTTTTTTTTTTTTTTTCTGTTGTGCTGTTCAAGATCACAGCATGAAGAACATAAAGATAAATGGATTATGTCTTGCTAATCATTATCAATAGAATGCATCACATCCAAAAGTGTGCAATCTGCTCTGGAAAAGACATGAAAAATAGCTTGCATTTTAGTGTCTCTTCCTTTAAACATTGGAAATCTTCAGTAATATTGTACTTGGGACCAAATTCTGTTCTCAGTTACGTCTGTGCAATTCCATTGAGTTCAGCAAGTTTATATGACTGTTACTGGGAGTTGATTTTGGTCCATTATTGGTCCATTCCTCTCTTCCCCTTTAACAAGTGTATTAAAAACCTTTAAAAAACCTCTGGATGTTATCTTAATTATTTTTAAACAATGAAAACAAGATGTATTAAAGTGCTATTTAATATTCCATATTTTAAAAAAAATAATTGAATTTTATTGCAAAATTAGCCATTCGTACTTGACAGCTGCTTAGAAAATATGTACAGTAGACTATAACCTCATTTCTCTAAGTAAATACAAAGCATGTTTATTTTTCTAATAGCTCTGAATGATGATGATTTTATTTAATTTTTATGGTACAAGTAATTCATTTGCATGCTACAATGAACAGAACAAATGAAGTATCCTTCCAGCATTATCATTCTTTTTCTGTATATTTCTGTAGGCCTGCCATGTGTGGACTTTGAAACCTCATCGTATTTGACAGAATGAAAAATGGGAAAAAATGGAATATTAACTCTAGCAGAGATTTTTGGGGGGAGGAAAAAAACATGGAGGAGAAATGTTACAACAGGGAAGGATAATTACAGTGTGCAGACGGCCAAGAAAGTATCATAAGGCACTACTATCGGCTACAAGACATAAATAGGCCCTTTCAAGAGAGACAACATCCATCTTTTCTCCCCTAGTCTATCACTATAAGTTATAATGAGTCCTGATTATGTTGCCTAATCTGTAAAGGAAGATTTACAATGTCCTTCAAAATGACAGGCAGAAATACAACAGTCAGGTTAGTGCAGGAAAGTTAGCTCATGATACAAATAATTATATAGAACACCTGGGGAAAAATCAGAAATTTTGCTTCACAAAGGTTTATATGAACATTTTCTTCATTTCAGGTATATGTGGGTTTCCAACACCTGAGTTTTATTCTGAATTACAGGTTCAATGGAATACTGCACATGAAAGAAAACTCAGTGAAAACTACCCAGTTCTACTGGTTTCAAGTCATAACCCATTTTCCCTCTAATTTTTTCCATCCCTGTGTGGAATTAATTTTGTTATGTGCCCCAATATGGAGGTGATGTGTGGCAGGGGTGGGGCTGAGGGGTTCGGAGTGTGGGAGGTGGCTCAGGGCTGGGGCAGAAAGTTGGGGTGCAGGGGGTGAGGGCTCTGGCTGGGGGTGCAGGCTCTGGGGTGGGGTCGGGTATGAGGGGTTTGGGGTTCAGGTTGCCCCGGGGATGTGATGGAGAGAGAGGACTCCCCCAGCCCTCTCTCGCCACAGCAGCCCCAGGGCTGGGGAAGAGGGGTCTCTCCCTGATGCCGCCCTGCATGCCCTAAATTCCCTGCCCACCCCCTAATCCCCTACCTCAGCATACACCTCTCTCCTCTCCAGGCCCCTGTGGCTGCGCACCTGCTCGGCTCCCCTCATCGGGTGCGTGGCCCTTGATGGGCTCCTGTGCGGCCGTGCAGGTGAGCACTTTAGAGGGAACACAGGTCACAACTGAAAATATCTCCTTGGTTTAACATAAAACAATAAATGGCCCAGAATTGCTTGGAAGAAGGGTGTGGATTTCACCTAACCTGGCCTGAGTTTCAAATTTGTATTGAACAAATATGAACTAATGGGTAACATATTATTTACTAAATGAATTTAGCCTCCTGTTCTTCAGGTAAATCACAGTTCTAATTCTAATTTACTCAACTATCTTTTATGTGAGTTTTCTTTCCCTCTATAAATTGATTGCTGACCACTTGCTAGTATTTAATATTCCTTATGTGTATCACTGACAGCGTTGGCCTGTTGCGATTGGTCACTGAAGTCACATTGTATTGCTTCTGTTTCTTGATTGGATGAACATAGCACTTGCAGTATGAACTGCCAGCAAGAATAAGTGAGGGTTTTGTTGTTGTTTTTTTACCTCTCTGGAAGCAACAGCAACATTATACCAGATATATACGATAAGGAAATTTTAGAAAGTTGTAAACATTTTCCTTTATGGGCCATGCTTCAGGTAAGACCTGTATCACTCCTAGAAATGTTTACCTATTGTGAGATTTATTGGATAGAATTTAATTAGAATTTTTTTCCCATCACATACACACAAAGCACCTGTATATTTATGGCAGCTAGAATTGCTGCAGTGTCCCACAGTATTTGCTTGGAAGAAGGGTGTGGATTTCTAGCAGCGTTTCAGACAGTGGACCTCAGGGAGAAATGAGTCAAGTAGAGCAAAGCCCTGAACAGAGTGAAAGTAGCAGAGGCAGTGTGAGCACAGGGTTGCTTGGCCTGTAGGAATTTGATACTCAGAAGTCAGGATACTCAAGTAGTTGTCAGTGAGCTAAAGCAAAGAAAAAACATACAGATCATATTGCAAGAGGAACTTCAACAGCATTTTGCAGAGTGCAGCATTACCTCCCCTCTTTTCCCACCTACTCTGCTTGTTGGTGTGGACCCAGGCACTTGCCTTTACCCACTCAGGGGAGAGATGGGAAAATGATGGTGGTTTTACCCCAGCTCCTGTGCTCCCCACCACGTTATGCCTGCTCCTGTATCGGGATGCAAGGTTTGGGGAGGCGGAGGGCAGAAAGACTCTGGAACCCTCTCTTCCCCATAGTGCACCTACACCAGGCTTGCCAAAAAATTGACCCTATCTTTTAAACATTCACCATCTGATTCCTCTCTGAACCAGAGGTGCCAGCAAAGCCAGATGTATTTTTTAATTCTGTTGTGACATTACAGTGGCTACACCACTAATTACTGTGACTGTGACTTCATTCAGGGAAGTAAACCCATCTAGCAGTGGTACAACATATCATATTAATGAGTCATATAAGGTATTAATCCCCATCAATCAGTTCCTATCAGTTAGCACAGGGGTCGGCAACGTTCGGCACGCGGCTTGCCAGGGTAAGCACCCTAGTGGGCCGGGCCAGTTTATTTACCTGCTGACGCAGCAGGTTCGGCCGATCGTGGCCCCCACGCACCGCGGTTTGCCGTCCCGGGCCAATGGGGGCGGCGGGAAGCGGCGCAGGCCGAGGGATGTGCTGGCCGCGGCTTCCCGCCACCCCCATTGGCCCAGGACGGCGAACCGCGGCGCGTGGGGGCTGCGATCGGCCGAACCTGCCACGTCAGCAGGTAAATAAACTGGACAGGCCCGCTAGGGTGCTTACCCTGGCGAGCCGCGTGCCACACGTTGCCGACCCCTGAGTTAGCAGAATATTTTAAATAAACTAGCATCCACACAGCAGTACTATCTCTCCCTAGTTCATGCCTTCTTTATAAGTTAGTGCTAAAACTATGAGCAAGTTAGAATGTAACAATCTGCATTTCTAATTTTATATTTAGCATTTTTTTTTCAGATTTAGCTTTCTAGTTTTAGTCCTAAGTGACAGCAGCATTACTGATGTCTCAGAGCATCCAGGTAATAAGCATTATGTGGTCAGAAAAACTCATTTGAGTCATAGTTTATCTCTAAATAATAATGAAAAAAAAGATCATAAATATGTCAACAAACAGTAATTAACCATCCAGCATCAAAGCCTTCTATAATGCTTTTTCCATAAAAACGCCCACACTATTAATCTTAAGTGGCATCATGAGATAGATGAGCAAGTAGTTTAACATTTTATAAACAAAATAAATACCAACAAATCTCATTTGCTAATTTAGTCAGAGGGAATTCTTCAGGTGTGCAAATATTTCTGCAATACAGTAATTTTTACACAATGTACTGTCGGGTAGGCGGCTTTATCTGAAAAATATTGTTATCTTAGTACATGTCTACAGGAACTATTTTCACACCAAACACTGTGTGCCTTGTTAAATCCTTTTTATTAAAAGCTCTTTTACAATGCTAGGATCACAGTTTGGGCAAAACTTGACTGAACTGACTACACATAGTTTGTAGCCTGAGCCTCCACTGCCTTAGACTTTGTGTAGTCATTTAAAATCGTGCAAATGGGATGTAAAACACTACTGTTCTGATTTGTTCCCTCTTTGCACTTGTATAAGTGACTATATAGCTGCAAAGCAGGGGAGATTCAGGCCTCTTTCTTTTTGTTTTCTCAGTACTTTTTTTCCAAAATACAGCATTCAACATTAGAACTCAGCAATTCACTGGACCAGGCCAAAGTAAATTTGTTCCAAAGAAGTTTAATGGAAAGGTGAATATAAAGAAGTAATGCTTGCTAGCTCGAGGGTATAACCTTTCCTCCCACTTTGTTGGGTACAAAGTTTCAGGATAAAATCTCAGGGTAAAAGTCACAAACTTCAAAGAAAAAAAAGAGGCAAACCTGCCATTTAAGATTAAAATTAAGAATAAAATAATGAGAGAAACATGAGCTGTCAGGTTATCAATTCCATCCTCCCTGCCAGAGCAGGATCTATTTCCCAATAGAGGCTATATCAGCTATTACTAAGCTGAAATGTATCCTTCTCCCCACCCCAGAAATATATATATAAAAGAGTTAAATGGTCTTACTTCCTGTGTTACTCATGCCCTGCTTTCTTCCTAAATCCACATAGAGTATAACATATACCTCATTTGCCCAGATGTTTCCACAATACATTACAAGACATTAATGACAGCCTTTACTTTCAGGGATGCTAAGCATCAGCAGCTTCCAATGAAGATGTGATAGGTGTGCCAGTAAGGCACATAGGAGTCAAGCCTATAATTTACCCATGACAAGGCTATGTAATAATTTTTCTTAGCTACTCCAAATCTATGTTTACATAAGAGACTGGGGGTCCAGTCATCTGGCCTTGCCACCTCACATATTCACCCTTAATTATTCCTGATAAGCACAGACCTAGTATAAATAAGTCCCTTACTCGAAACATATTTATTCTGGGTTGTGTGATCTTCTCAGAACTGGGCATGGCAATCACACACACTCCAGCATGCATTCCCTGCAAATTCCAAATTCTGCAACTGGTTGATGCAGGAAGATTTTTGCCATTATGTTCTTGCAACTCCGAAGCTGTAGGTAGGAGCTTTGGAGGTAACTGAGGAGAACTAAGCCCAGCATAAGTATGATTTATCCTCATTGTATTCTTCATGGATGTGCCTAGTATAGTTGATTTTCAATGACACACAAGCACAAGAATGCCTTTTTTAATAGCAAACCCACTTCTGAACCAATGCTTACCCATAAATCGGAGGGCCACAAGCTCACCTATTTACAGTTGAACTCCACTGGAATTTTGCCATTCACTGTAATGGGAGAAGGATCAGTCACCACGTTTCTAACTCCAAATGGTCCATTATGGGTCCAGTGTGCCCCCCAGAATTGTCAAATTTGAAAATATCATCCTACACACAAGAAAAATATGGAATGAAAATTTTTTTACAAGTCTCAGTGTTGTCCTCCAAGCATACCATTATTTTATGCAGTTTCTAATGCTAATACCAAAACCAAAAGATGGAGTAATACACATTGACATCAGTATTGTATGTAATCCCTTACTTTCTACTTTTTCATATTTGTAAAAGACTCATGACTTTCTTTGCCTGGATTTGTGATGCTTTTGATTCCTGAAAACCTGAAGAGTTTTAGTCAAGAGTTCCCTTGCTTAGCAGTACAACAAACATCTGTGCCAGTGGGGCAGCCCAGTGTTAACATCTGTAAAGTCAATACATCAGACTACAGTAGGATGTGTTATGATCCATTTCCTGCAGTGGTTGGCTATACTGCTATTCAGAAATTTAAACATGGAAAGTTGTCTTTCACTAACATTTGATTCTTTGACGGATTGTGTAGTCAAGTATGTTAATGTAAGATTGGTAATGGTCTGTAATATATTTAGGAAGCCACTGTGTTGCTCTTCTGAATTTCTTTGACTTCATTTTTTACCAGTGTTATTGAACCTATTTCACATACAGCTTGCATTCGGAAATTCTCAGGAGACCTCCACACTCACACAGGTACCCTGCAGAAATCTAGCATCTCAGTAGACATTTGACAGACGGGAATAAAATGCCAAAAAATATAAGCGACATTCAAATTCTTTATGCACTGTACATATCAGGCAGGCATTTATTTAAGAGCACAGCACTTTCATTTAAAGTTTCAACCCCAAGCGGCTTTAGCAAAGGTTTATGGGTTCAACTGAAATCATGAAAACAAGGGTGTGAAGGCACCCCACAATGTGGGACAGGGCAGGGTGGGGATCTGCATTCACTCCTTTGCGTCAGAAGCTCCATGCAGCTCCATATCCCAGGACTCGCATCATGGTGGCACCTTCCTAGCCACATTGCAGCACGATGTCAGAATTGTGCATTGTTAGAGGCTCAAAGAACAGAATCTGCAAGAGAACCCTGGGGCAGGGGTAATGCCCCCATGAGTTCCTGTCTTCAGGCAGCAAGGACATGGGGGTGGAGTGCTGGGTTTGTGACAGGGCCTCTTCCCACTCTGAGCAGCTCAGTCTGGGTGCTGCACAGAGCCACCTCCCCCACCACTTCCCAGGCAGGGTCTCTCATAGGGCACACATTAAATTGGGAAGCTACATCTGCCACTGAGTTCAATGACAAAAAGCTGCTAGTAGAGCAACATGCCAGACTACACACGGACATTAGTGGTTTTAAAAAAAGACTTTGCAGTACATTTATGAAATCCGCATTATAATATGTTGTTTTCCAGACAAAGGTAACATTCTATTTTAGTAAGAGTTGAGACAGGTCTACAGTCTACTGAGGTGAGCCAAACTACATTCATGGGTGCCAAGATATTTTACCTTTAAATAGCTCTACTTTTCACCCCGCTGGAAAAACTGCAGCACCATGCTTTGCAAAACAAAAAAGGGTCTGAAAGCCCTGTTGAGAAGTCCCTCCCATCCCATAAGAGTAAAGTAATATGCAAAAAATGAAAGCGAAGTATGGCTTTGTATTATATTTCCCCAGTAAAATGTATTCCATATAAATCAGTTTCCACAAATCCACATCTTAGATATAATTAGTCCTTTTGAATGCTGATCTCACATATTTTAGATTTCAACCCAGTCATTCCTGATCCCTGCAAGCACGAAGGATTCAAAGCCCCAAGCCTGTTGAGTTGTTCCTTTATACAGTTAGGCTAGAATTTTCAAAGGCTCCTAAAAGAATTAAAGCCCCAAGCCTCTCTAAATTTCAAAGGGATTGGATGTTTAACTCCATTAGACACCTCTGAAAATCTTAAATCTCAGTACCCTCCCAGGGACCGATTATTAAGGGCAAACCAGAGGGCAGAGCTGGCTGACTACTGTGAGAACATACTCACAAATACATTCAAATGAAAACTAAGAATTCACTTTGATCATTTTTATTATGTTTATACAATCATGAGTGATATTGTGCTTTCTTAAGAATATTTGTACAGAGGAAAAATCACATGAATATCTGTGCAGATATTTTCACACAAACATTCATGATGCAAATGTTTGCTTGGCCAGGAAGAGGGGCACTACCATAAGTTAAAGCAGCCCCCTTCCCAGGCTGCTCCTATTCCAAAGGTCATGTTGGTTACTGGAGCATGCAGAATGATCTAAAGTAGATTGCAAATCACTATATGCTCATCAGTGGAGCTTTCTGTGCTGAGCTTCTTGAGCAGTGTAGCTAGGGTTACTATATGTCCAAGTTTTCCTGTACATGTTGGTCCTCCAATCTCCATCCATTTTTGAAATAAAAACTTACATCCTTAATATTGATCTGGGCAACTGGAAAGTGGCGACTGCTGAACAGGCACCCATCTCTGAACGCAGTGCTTCCACCAACAGCAGTGGAGAAGTATGAGTGGCATGGTATGGTATTGCCACCCTCACTTTTGAGGGGCTGCTGGCAACGGAGCTGCCTTTAGAGTTGGGCAGCTGGAGAGCTGTACCCCCCAATCTCCCTCCAGCTTCCTCTCCCCCCAGCAGTGTTCTCTATTTGGGAACTTGAAATATGGTAACCCAAAAGGTAGCAGAGAACCTAGCCCAGGATGTCTAAGCCCTATGTGATGTGAATTGTGAAATATAAGAAAGCACAACCAGTAAAGAAACTCAAATCTGAATCTCAGGATCCAGAAACAGCAGTTTAATTCTTTAGTTCCATAACATGTTAGTCTCTCCACACCACTTCTGAAAGCATTGCATCAATTGTGAATATTATAGTGATTTTTGTGCACTTGTCTAGGAATCCATTTCCCCTAAACTCCTGTGTAGAAAATTCAGGAGCCACACAAGCATCTTCCATTACACACCTGTTTGTTCGCTTTTCAGCACTGCCATTTCTCTTGCTAAACTCACCAGGCATTCATCTCAGAAGATGTAAATCCAGGGGACTTAGTTCTCCTTAATGGACCTATGCAGACGTATACCCAGCTGAGGACTTAGTTCAAACTATATCTTCTTTTCCGGTTACTATCTCTTCTGAAATTTTAGCTCCTACTTCATACACCTCCCTTCCTTCCTTCCTTCTACTAGAGCTGATTAAATATTATTTAATGCTTTATTCACCAAATGTTGCTATTGCTTGCCAAGCACATTTGATAGTTGAATAATGTAAACAAACAAACAGAAACTCTCTCTCTCTTTTTAAGCTGCATCAGGCCTGGACCATAAAAACCTGCATCCTTGGTCGCTTTGGGCATTTGTGAAAACTCTGAATCGGAGTTGGAATGTGCCCACAATAAGATATTGGGCTAGGGCTGTCAATTATATATTTCCTTCCCTTGTCCAGAAATATTACTTCTGACCCCTCAGATCCTCAATCATTTCTGATCTCCCAAAAATTAAATCAATCAATTACATGAGTTGGGAGTCTTCCTCTACTGTAATTCCCATCACTGCCCCATTATTCCTCTTCAACATAAGCAGACAGCCTTCCTCTACTCCCTCCCTCCACCTAAAGGTCACAGGCCTTTTGCTCTCCCTTTGACCAGATCACAGAGCCTTACCTTTTGTTTCCTTCAAATCACCAGCTGGCCAGCTCCTTTCTCTCTCTGTCTCACCTTTCTTCTACTTAGGCCGTTAAAAATCTGATCAGCGGCATATCAGGGCGCCAGGGTTAAGGCACGCATCTAGGGGCTGCAGGGACCTGGCGGCCACTTCCTGGAAGCCGTGGTAAGCACCGCCGGGACCCTGCACACCGAACCCTCTTCCACACCCCAACCCCCTGCCCCAGCCCAGAGGTCCCCACCCGCACCCAAACTCCCTCCCGGAGCCCACAACCCCCAGCCCAGCCCCCTCCTGAACCCCAAACTCCTCATCCCTGGCTCCACTCCACAGCTCACACAACCAGTCAGAGCCCTCACCCCCCCTCGCACCTCAACCCCCTACCCCAGCCCAGAGCCCTCTCCCGCACCCCAAACCCCTCACCCCTGGCCTCAAACCCTGCACCCCCAGCCCCTTCCCAGAGCCTGCACCCCCAGCCGGAGCCCTCACCCCCATCCCCTGCCCCAGCCCGGAGAAAGTGAGTGACGGCGGGGGAGAATGAGCGATGGAGGGAGGAGGGATGGAGCAAGCCGGGGGCGGGGCCTCAGAGAAGGGGTGGGGCAGGGGCAGGGCAAGCGTGTTCAGTTTTGTGTGATTAGAAATTTGGCAACCCTAAATGGAGAACACAAAATATTTGGAACAAAAGGGGGTTATTTGCATGGGAGGGTGTTGTGGCGTTTTCTTGTTGGTGTCAAGTATCAGGGGGTAGCCGTGTTAGTCTGTATCTACAAAAATAACAAGGAGTCTGGTGGCACCTTAAAGACTAACAGATTTATTTGGGCATAATCTTTCGTGTGTAAAAACCTCACTTCTTCGGATGCATAGAGTGAAAGTTACAGATGCAGGCATTATATACTGACACATGGAGAGCAGGGAGTTACTTCGCAAGTGGAGAACCAGTGTTGACAGGGCCAATTCAATCAGGGTGGATGTAGTCCACTCCCAATAAGAGATGAGGAGGTGTCAATTCCAGGAGAGGAAAAGCTGCTTCTGTAATGAGCCAGCCACTCCCAGTCCCTATTCAAGCCCAGATTAATGGTGTTGAATTTGCAAATGAATTTTAGTTCTGCTGTTTCTCTTTGAAGTCTGTTTCTGAAGTTTTTTTTGTTCAATGATAGTGACTTTTAAATCTGTAATAGAATGACCAGGGAGATTGAAGTGTTCACTTACTGGCTTATGTATGTTACCATTCCTGATGTCCGATTTGTGTCCATTTATTCTTTTGCGGAGGGACTGTCCGGTTTGGCCAATGTACATGGCAGAGGGGCATTGCTGGCACATGATGGCATATATAACATTAGTGGATGTGCAGGTGAATGAGCCCTTGATGGTGTGGCTGATGTGGTTGGGTCCTCTGATGGTGTCGCCAGACTCCTTGTTGTTCTTGTTGGTGGTGTTTTTTTGTTTTGTTTAAAGAAGGAAAGCAGAGGGGATCTAATTGATGAGGCATTTAGCCCCTCATCATCAGCTGCCATAGCTCTGATTTTGATTGGGCTCAGCTTTCTTTCTTGCACAGGCCTAATGCAGTGAAAGTTGGCATGTAATTCCATAACATTGAAATTACCCCCCATTGTAGTCAAGCCATTTATCACATCTTTAAAGAAAAGAAAGAACGAGTTTGCTTACAGCAACTTGCATGTCACAGTCCGTGACTATGGGAAAAAGTTAAAAGACACAGACTTGCTTTATTGTGATGGTGAATTGATTTGCAGATAAAAATGTCAAATAGCTTTGAAATGGGAACCATGACTTTGCATTTTTATTTCATTTTCTGCACTTGAGTGACCTAGTATTCACAGACAAAGTGGGTGAAGTAATATATTTTATTGAACCAAATTCTAAGATATTACCTCTCCCACCTTGTCTCTCTCATATCCTGGAACCAACATGGTTACAAGAACACTGCAAACATTTTCACCCCAGTGTCTGTGTAGCTTTTGTTTGTCTTGAATGAACCTAATATCATAAGATAGAGGATCAATTCAGTTCAGAATATGTTTCCCAGATAGTTCTCCCTTTAGTTAAAAATATCCTTTAAAAGATACAATCTATTTTCCTCAGGTTTTGTGAGATCTGGTTTTACTGTAACCAGCTACTCTGCTGGTCATTTCCAGCTGCATACTCTCATCAACATTTTTTAATATCTAGAGTGCATTCGTCAAGTGCAGAGTGGGATGCTATATATGCCATGGGAATACTGGTTAGAAGACATTACAAGGGGTGCCTTGATTGGATTTTTCAGCTTACTGTCTATAATCAGGTTGCCTGATATAGCATAGCTGGATATGTAGTCACCTTTCTTGTATGTTCCATATCACTGGTTGAATATTGTTGCCCCTTTTGACCTGAGCAGCGAGCCAAAAATTCAAGGTCATGTAGATTGTTCAGTTAAGAGAAATGGGTGAGAGGTATTTCTTTGATGCACTTTTGTGTATTTACAAGGAATGCATAAAGTCCTGTTTCCCTGAGCACAGGAAGAATCAAACACAGTTTTCTTGCTTAAAGGTCAGAGTTGCTTTCAGCCAGCACCCCAACCCATAGCCTCTCTCTATGCTTCTCCCAGGGCCACTTACCATGCTCCCAGGATGTATCTGCTTGGCTTTCTTCCTGCTTCTCACTTACCCACATGCACCCTTACCCAAATGATGTCTAGTGGGCACCTGCCCATATAGTTCAGATTCCTGAATGGCTATGGATGTGCCTGTATTTGGCCAGAGACATGGGCCTATGTTTGGGGTTGAGGCCACTTAATTGTTTCAGCCACTGGATTACAATAACTTCTTCACATTTATCCTAAGTGGGAGGTGGCAGTTATAAGGCGGCTATAAAAGTAGTTATGTCTGCATACGAGAAACATATATCTCTTTGAAACAACTTTTTTTTTCAACTCTAGCAGTATGTGACATGGAGAAATTTCCCAAATAATAGTACTTAGCATTTGCCTTATTCAAATAACTTTGATTAAATAACAAGCTAGTTAATCTTCACTGTAGGGTACCTAAATGCTGTTGTTCCAGTTTTACAGATGGAGAAACTGAGGCACAGTGGTTAAAAGACTTTCAAAGGCCAGAGCAATAGTCAGTATAGGAGAACTCAGGAATTCCTGCCTCTTAGTCCTGCATTCAGACTACACTTTTCTCTTTACCTGTTTTCCATAATTTCTCAGTATGTCAGGATTATTGCTGACAAATGGAATGCAATAAGTATGAAGTCAAGTTGCTGAGAATATCTCAGTGTGCTCAACAAATCCACTTGCTCACCTGCCTTTTTTGTTTTAAAAATTGTGGATGGTGAATGGTTCCAAGCACTGCAGTAGCTCAGCCTCCCACTGTGGTCCCATATTTGCTGTGTTAATGCTGGGATGTATATGTTCTTATTTTTTTACCCCCCTTACAGTCCTAGGAGCAAGACAATGTTTTATTAAAGTAGAAAATGACATGATTGTTTCAGTTTGGGAGTCACAGTTGAGCCAGGAACACAGGAAAATTGTGAAACATTTAAAAATTGACAATATTTTGCAAAACCAGATCATGATGACCTTGGCCTTATTGAGTGATTTCCTTCCATCCCTGTACATATATATTTTATGGACTGAATTCACCTCAATCCAGATGACCTATGTAAGATTCTCTGCACCATTAAACTTCCCATATTCAGGAATGATATCAAAATGAATATCTGCTTCCATAAAGATTTATTGGCACCTTCTTACATTTTCCTTTAGAGACCATTTTGTTTTGAAACAGCTGCTTGTACAATGACATTTCTCATCTTTCATATTTATTACAAAGTGCATGGGCATGAAAAAAGGAATATTTTATTGTGTTCATCTGTTCCTACTGTCTGCTAATTATAACAGAGACAATACAATCTGTAAGCAACACCATTTCTAAGTAGAAAACTTTTCAAAGTCTCACATGAGGTCTCAGATGCTCTTTAAACAACAGGTGAAATTCAGATAAAAGGTCCAGATTGGATTTAGAAAAAAAATTGGGTTTAAGGCTGACTCAGGTCTAGGTCATGGCTCGGATTCAAGTTCAACAGTGCCAAAAGTTTACCAGCTGTTCCTCACTGATTTCTATGTAACCTTGGGTTTCATCCAAAGCAGATACAGCCCCAGACCGTGATACCCTTCCTCACTTGGAAAAGTACCTTACACCATGAATAGTACCACTGACTTCACAGGGCAATTTATGGTGTAAGGTATCACTCAACATGAGTAATAGTATCAGACAGTAAAGAATAGTGTAATTTCTCACAGACTTTCACCTGTATATTTCTTGTTACTCATGATCGCTCTGTTGCCCCATCATTCTTGCACACAGCAGGTTTGCTTATTTTCTCCCTAAAATTTTTTCTTCAATGAAACTTTGAAATTTGAAAATTTCTGAACTCTATTATGGAGGCACAACTGCATCATCTGATCAATTACTAAATTCCTCTCGTTGCATGATAAAAAACGCAAAACATTAGTTATATTAATGTTAATTATTCAGGGCATGCTAAAATATTCAAAACTTCTTGCCTTTCCAACCTATTATTTAAAATTAACACAGAGATATGCAATAATTATTGATGAGTAAACCTCTAGAATCTGGATTAAAATAAGCACCCAAAATATCATATTTGTATTCAAAATCTAAGACACCCACAATAACCCATCCTCTTGGGTCTATAAAACTGGGCTAGAAATCTCACAAGATCAGGCTTTCTTGTGAGCTGAGACATCATGTTTTTGGTTGAGTTAGAAATAGTGGGTGAACCTTTCTTACAGTATTTCAGCACTTCCACTTCTGTTTCAGGGCAGAACAAGGAACTACAGAGGATTGTGAAAATGAAAAATATTAGTTAGACTTCTGAGGTTTATTTTGGGCTGAGTGTTGGGAAATTTGTTTACATGTTTCAGTAAAAAAATCTATTATAGAAGACTGTCTGGTAATTCATGATTTTTAAGATTAGATATACTGATCAGTAATTCATCTTGTTCTAGACAGGCCCCAACAGTCAGATGTCAACAAAGGGCTTGGTATAAATTTGTTGATCAGTGTTAGTTATTTCTAATTTACATGGCTGCTGTTTATTAGACAGGGTAAGTTTTCCTGTGGTTAGGAATTGTGAGTGTTCCCTTTAGGGCATTATATAGCTGTTTCAGAAAGGTTTTTATAAACATCTATATCAAACTTCTTTGGTCTGAGGGGTGGGAGGGCTGGGTTGGTATTTGTTTCTAATTCTAAGGGATTTAATATAAAAGGTTCACTGTTTAAAGTGGATCTATGAAAGCCATTCCCATTGTTTAATGAGACTAATTGCTCTTTGACGGGAAGCTCTGTATTTTGGTGATGATTTCAGTGGGGTTCCTGCTGTTCATTATAGAAGCCTGTAATAGTCAGCAAAGAGTGAGTTTATATCCGCTTCTTTTCTATTTTGTTATGCTGTAGTGAGTGAAATGGGTTGGGGACAGCTGTGGAGAATTGCTGCTTCTTCAGCTGAATGTTCATTCAAGGCCTTTTTGTTCTATTACGACATTCAAGGGTGAGACTGGGGAAAATAAAAAGGCGGTGTTGCTCATCCCATCTCTGCACACAACATAAGCACCTCCCATGTGTGTTGCCAGAATATGAGGCTGCTCACAGTAGGTTGAGCAGATGTTCAAAATATGGTGGTGTATGCTCTTGGAACTCCACTAGTCTCCTTGAGCTTGGTTTGAATGAGATTCTTCAGCTTATCTCCTTCTATATAGCGGGAAAAGATTAAGTGATGGTATCTCAAACACCACCCCCCTTGGATCACCAAAATGAAATGTCACTCACAAAAAATTATGTAGTTATGTGACTCTCCCTCTCCTTACTGAGGAGGTCTGGATTAGTTAACAGTGTAGACATTTAAATTATAATCCCGGGCATCTGAGTTAATATCACACTGTTATGGAGTGGGCAGTTAGTAGCTCTCAGAGTTATTGGTGCATGCTCATTGCAGACATCCCTGCATTGGTTATACCCTGTTCACGTTTCTTGAGTTTTTCTTTCCAACCATTACAACTAGCCTTTTTAAAAAAAAAAATTGAAAAGTAAGATTCTGGAGCACAAGACAGGAACTTCAGAGAGATGTACAGCATATAGGAACATTCCAGCTGTTTCCAAGTCATGCCTATATTCCATAATAATTTTGCTTTACGGGTCTATTAGGTTGTTTAATTCTGTATATGTGTTCTTGATAAAAAACACCTCATCTGTGCTCCTTTTTACATGATTTTTTTTTCAATGTAAAGAGATGTTACCCTCTCTTGTCTGTTGCTTTTTCCGGTCTTATCTGAGGGAACTATATTTTGCCCCTGAGCAGTGTTTACAGTTTTCTAGAGTTTTAGTTGTTACATCTCCATTGCTACACAGTTTTGAAATTATTTTTATTTCTATAAAATATTTCAAGGGTATGACTAACCGTTAATAAATGCATGGACATGCATTAGTGATAGCATGGTAAAACAGGTAATTTCTGGGTCTAATTTCCAGAAGCACAGACCATATCTGAAGTCAGTGGGAGCCGTGGCGGCTTAGCAGCATCTCCTAAAATCAGGACTTCTATAACAGAAAGCCAATACCATCTTGATCTTTATCTTGATATTTCTGTTTTAACTGGAGTGCTAGTAGAAGCCAAAATGAAGGTTGCTCTGGACTGCTAAAGTACAACCTGGAGTTGCCCAACAAGGTCAGATGGGCATGCACTATGGGGGCTTCCCTCCTGCCCTGAAATGCCTTTTGCACTGGGGCTTGTGAGGGGGGCCCACATTGTGCAGTGTGTGGCCATCCTATTTAGCACTTGTGCTGAGGGAATACTTCATGGCCAGTTGAGGGGATTTTACAAACCCTGTAAGATGCCACAGTGGTATTCAAGGGCCAGTGCAGAGGGGTGATTCTCACCATTCATTCTTTTTTAAAATGAAAATTTAGATGCTAAAGCACAAGATAGCACCATCCAGAAAAAAAATACCAGCTTGTCATGCCACCGTGAACAGACCTCTACAGCAATGGACAAAAGCATGCCTGGCCCTATGCACAGCATATAAGTATTGTACTGAATATTGAGAAGAGAAGAGGAACAAACAAGCAATGAAAAACCTAGACCAGTACAGTGGCATGTACAAAGAATGGAAGGAGAATAGTCTTTCATACTGCTTGTATAATTTTTGTTAGTGTTTAGATATTACTTTGATGGGTTCATTATAGATATCAGATGCACAGATGTGACAGATATACTTTACCTTTGTCTTGGGCAGTAGTACAAAATGTTAAAAATATATATACACATTTCCAGCTTGCAACTCACTAAGAATATTTATCATGGTACTGCTAACTATTTCAAAACGGTTAATGTACAAATTGGAATAGCAACCAATGAATTTGAGAAATCATAATAAAGATTTTAAAAATAGTGAACCAACTTTACATGTCATGTGCGCTTCCCAAATATTTTTCTGGGCACTCTCATTGATTGGACATGCTTCTTTATAGTATTTAACCTTCGAGAGCACAATTTTCAACGTTAAGTATCTAAAATTAGGTCCTATATCTATATTTGAACACCCAAATGTGCATTTGGGCAGCCAGATTTGGGATTAGAGTGTCTAATTTAGCTGGGTATATGTGAAAATTGAGTCCTGTAACACAAAGTAATGAACTTATTTTCACAGGACTGATATGCATCTGTGCTAAACTGTCTTTCCTCTTCAAAATAAACTTTCCCCTATTAAAATGTGACTGGAAACAAGTTTGTTGATTTTTAATTAATCCGTTACATTTATTAGAAAGGACTGTTTAATTGAAACTGTTTACACTCCTCCTTTTAAGTGATAGCAGCACATTGAGAAAGAACAGTTTCTTTGTAGCTGTAGACATTGAACTAATCCAAGAAACTCTTATGTATAAACATTATGTACAGTAACATCTCCAGTGATATCACTGTTTTATAGGCAAAATAATAATAATAATTAATAATGAATTCAGGGTCTAATTTACAGGATTTGGCTTGTAAGGCCAAGATTTTCAAAACCGATTTTCGGTGCAAATTTTGTATGCCCATCTTAGAGGCCTGATTTTTGGAAAGTGCTGAGCCATCTTCCCTCTGAAAAATCAGGCTGCTTAAATGTATCTTAAGTTGGGCACCCAAAAATCACTTGTTACTTTTGAAAATCTTAGCCTAATTTAAGTCCAAATATTCTTCAAATAACAAGCCCAGCTGTTGTTGTTAAAAATAATAATGAGAGTTGAGCATCTAATCTTCTTTCTGCTTTGGAAGTATGTCCTTTTCCAAATGTTTAGGTCAAGGAAAAGTAAATTAAAATTATGAAATAATTATGCCCACACTGCTATACTTTTAAAGATCACATTGGGCCAAGGTCCAGATTTTTTCTCAGTACAGTAACTCCTCGCTTAACATTGTAGTTATGTTCCTGAAAAATGCGACTTTAAGCAAAATGATGTTAAGCGAATCCAATTTCCCCATAAGAATTAATGTAAATAGGGGGGTTAGGTTCCAGGGACATTTTTTTCACCAGACAAAAAACTATATATATATATATAATATAAACACACACACACACTCTATAAGTTTTAAACAAACAATTTAATACCGTACACAGCAATGATGATTGTGAAGCTTGGTTGAGGAGGTAGAGTCAGAGGGTAGAAGAGGGATATTTCCCAGGGAATGCCTTACTGCTAAATGATGAACTAGAACTTGGCTGAGCCCTCAAGGATTAACACGTTGTTAATGTAGCCTCACACTCTACAAGGCAGCACGAATGGAGGGAGCGGAGACAGCATGGCAGACAGAGACAGAGACACACACCCTGTGTGTGGGAGAGAGAGATGCACATTACCCCTTTAAGTACACTGACCTCACTCTAAGTACATTACCTTTAAAAAAATCAGGACGTTGAGACAGCAGCCAGCTGCAGCCAACAAGCTCTCTCCATCCTGAGCCCTGTCCTATCCCCACCCTGCTGCATATGGAGAAGGGGTAAGCAGGGGGCAGGAGTAGGGGGGAGGGGGACACCCTGACATTAGCCCCCTTCTTCCCCCGTCCCCTGCACAGCAAGCAGGAGGCTCCAGAGAGCAGCTCCAAGGCAGAGGGCAGGAGCAGCACATGGCAGTGGGGGGAGGGACAGCTGAACTGCCTTCAATTGGTAGCCTGCTGGGCGGCTGCTGCACAGAGAACTTAGGGGAGCTGATGGGGGGCTGCCGGTCCACCCTGGTTCCAAGCCCCCACCAGCTAGCTCCAATGGGCTGCTCTTCCTGCAAGCAGTGGACAAAGCAGGCAGCTGCCAAACAACATTATAAGGGAGCATTGCACAACTTTAAATGAGCATGTTCCCTAATTGATCAGCAAGGTAACAACGAAACAACATTAACCGGGACGACTTTAAATGAGGAGTTACTGTACTTATTCAGACAAAATCCCTTCAACTTCAATAAAAGTATGCCTTTGTAAGGTCTGAATAAAAAAACATGTATAACAAAGACTGCTGAATTTGGCCCATTATGAATTTTCTTCCATTTTAATGACCATCCATATGATATATAGTATATCTGCACCTGTGATTACATGTCTTAATTTGTTTGTAAAGCTCTTCACATATTTAGATGAAAAATGCTATATCAGTGCAAACAACAGCATTTATTGCAGATACCAAGATGTTGAAAATTTATGTTGGGCCATATGAAAAATACTATAGACAATTTTGTCCTGGCTTCCATGCTGTCAAAAAGAGTTTGAATTCACTGGATTAAGTTAATATTATGTTTTAAGATAAATAAGTGGACACAAACTTAGGACCAGAAACTCAGGGTCTGAATTTCCCCCAAACATTCATGGGGATAGAATGCAATTTGATTCCACTCTAATGAAATGAAATTCATATTACACTGCTTCCCCCTTGAACCTTCAGTGCAAATTGGGAGTATATCAGAAGATCATTATTATGTCAGAGCATTTATTTCAAGGAAAAGAAGCTACAGAATATGTTCAGCCAGCAGCTTTAATTTATTTTATTTTCATAATAACAGAAAGGGCAACATTTCCCACCAAATCAAAATGTGACCGTTAATTTTGTTTGCTAGTGGTTGCAAAAAGAAAAATCATCTGAAGAAAATGTATTGTATGGCTCTATAATTAAAAAAAGAAACAAATAGCATCTTATTCTTAGCCAATATAAATGATTCTTCTTAAAATGAGTTCACATATGCCTGGTTTCAGCCAAATTGCATTTCAATGGCTGAGATACAAAACCTTAAATCAAGGATTTAATCTGGAATCACAAGTCACATTTATATTATATGTTGCATTAACATGATCAATGCTTAAAGCTATAATTACCTTGCAAAAATAGACACATGGAAATTTAAAAAAAACCCTGAAACTGTGAATGTGATAGAATTTCAAAGTCTGCTCTTGCATTTTAAAAAAAGTTGGGCTGGTGAATAACCTACAGGAAAACTAATAGGAAGGAGTGGATATGGTAGATATAAACAATCCACAGAGAATTCAGAACAAGCTACTAGCAAATAGGGAAGGGCAAACCAGTTCATATAAAACAACAGCAGATCAAACCAGCCCTCAAACCAATCCTTTGTACGGCTTTGAAGATGTAGGCCCAGATTCTCTCCTTCACTGAGCTTCTGCTAAACATAGCACAGTGTTAAGCAGAGGAGTGCTGTCAAGGAGCTGCTTATGGCTCTCTGCTTCTCATAATGGATCTGCAATGCCCTGACTCCTGGCCTTAATTAGAGCAGCCTTCAAGTGAAGCATGTCTGTTAGTCTTTGCAGGATCCTAAGACTCAGATCCCAGGGTTGCCAACTGTCTAATCACACAAACCCAAACACCTCTTGCCCCATCCCCTGCCCTGCCCCTTCCCAGAGGCCCCGCCCTTCCCAGAAGCCCCACTCCCACTCACTTCATCCCCCCTCCCTCCATCGCTCGCTCTCCCCCACCCTTACTCACTTTCACCAGGCTGGGGCAGGAGGGTAGGGGTGCGGGAGGGGGTGCAGGCTCTGGGCTGGGGGGTGGGGCTGAGGGGTTTGGAGTGTGGGAGTGGGCTTTGGGCTGAGCCTGGGGCAAGGGGTTGGGGTGCAGATGGGCATGTGGGGTGTAGGCTCTGGGAAGGAGTTTGGGTGTGTGAGTGGGATCAGGGCTGGGACAGGAGGTTGGATTCGTGCAGGAGAGGGTGCAGGATCCAGGATCCGGCTGGGCAGTGCTTACCTCGGGAGGTTCCTGGGAAGCAGCTGGCATGTCCGGCTCCTAGACTTATGGGTAGCCAGGTGGCTCCGCGCACTGACCCTGGCTGCAGGCACTGCCCCTGCAGCTCCTATTGGCTGCAGTTCTTGGCCAATGGGAGCTACAGAGTTGGCGCTCGGGGCGGGGGTAGCGCACAAAGACCCCCAGATGCCCCTGTGCCTAGGAGCTGGACATGCTGGTGATTCTGGGAACAATGATGGGGCCAGGACAGGTAGGCAGCCTGCCTTAGCTCCGCTGTGACGCCGAATTTTTAAGTGGCCTGAAATCTCCCAGAGTGGCTTCAGTAGCCTCCTGGCTATGGAGCCGAATTCTGGGCAACTCCTGGCCAGTCTGGGATTGTTGGCAACCCTATCAGATCCACAAAGGGATTTAGGCCTTGCGAAGCTCAGTGTCACAATGCCTAACTTTTAAGGGCCTAGAAAATCATAGGAACAACAGTGAGATCCACAACACCTGAGTTAGGAACCTAGACTCCCTATACAGTGAATGGGAAAATATAAGCACCTTAGAACGGGATCCACAAAAGACAACATTCTAAACAGGGGGCACCTAAGCTAGCCAATGGGAGATGCTGATGAGAGCTAAGCACTGCCTTTGTCATGGAGATAGCACCAAGTCCAGACTACAGGTAGGTGTGCTCAGAGGCTGCCTAACTCCACAGAAAACTGCCAGACAATGGAACTTTAGCCCAATGGTTCAGGTACTCACCTGGGATGTGGGAAAAACCTGGTTCCAGTCCTCCTCGGCCTGATGAGGAGAAGAGATTTGAATAGGGATCAATGTAGCTCTCCCATGAGTGCTCTAACCACTGCTCTAGCAGATATTCTGATGTGCAGCTCCTGCAATCTCTCCTACTGAAGTTGTTCAGTTATTTAATTAACCTGGAACAATTAAATATTAATTGGGGCAGAGAAAAGAGCGAGAACCACTCGATAGTCCAATGGTTAAAGCAATCAGCTGAACACTTTGTGTTCAAATCCCTTTTCATTAGGCAGAGGGGGAACGTAAACCAGAGGTCTCCCACATTTCATGGGAGTACCCTAACCAATGGCCAAAAGTTGTCCTTCCCCTTCCCCTTCCCCTACCCCGGCTGTCTCATTTCATATGGAGTTAGCATCTGAGCACACGTACTGGTTCAGGTCCCATATCTTCCCCATGTTTGTGGATCACAGTGGGGCTTAGGCAGGAGATAAGCAGTCCAACAGGGAGGTAACACTGTGCATGCTCAGAGGCAGCAACATAGGCATGTAGGGAATTTTACTGCAAAAACTTAGGCACCGAGTGAGTTCAGGCATCTACAGGATTAGGCAGCAGCTGTGTGGCAGTTTTGTGGATTACAGGGGTGCCTAAAAATGGTGGTTAGGCACTGAAGTACCTATGTGGAACCAAGCCTAAGTAATTAATAGTAGTAACAAGGTGTTGAATGAAGAACACAACAGGCACTTCAGTAAAATATCAAGTCATCGCTTTAGTCTTGCTTTCAATCTTGTGCAATCGGGATTTTTTGTTTCTTCTGCAAAATTTGATGTAATCCTGGTAGATTACAGATTAAATTAGATAAATTATACAGACAGAAGAAACACAGCAACCCACCACACACTAGCAGTGAAATGCTTTTGAATTCATCTTTAAAACAGAGTCCTTTCAAAGCTGAAGTGCTTCTTGAACTGCATCATGTTTTGCTTTAATGCCTTCCTATGTAGAAGATAAACATTAAATGTTGATTAAAGATGACAGAGATTTCTCAGTTCATTGTTATTCTTATGCAAAAGGTTATCCTAGATAACATGCTCAGCCCTGTGCTGACAGTCATGCGAAAGCTACAACAAATGATCATTACTAAAAATCAATAAAAGTGTAATTTTAGGTACTGACTACAGTATTATTGCAGACTTGGCCCACATTTTCTTTGGCACTTCCAGTTAATTTATTATCAGATAATGACTGTATTCTCTGCAGCTCTTCTGAATGATTTGGCCAAATCTCATCAAACTGTCAACATAGTCTTGAAATAGTAAGCTGTTTTTCCCCCCTTTCTGTGCTTGCCCTTAACAATGTAAGGGGATAATATTCATCTCCTTCCATTAAACCATAAGGAAGTCATAAGAATCACTTCCTAAGTCTAAGATATTTGCCTGTAGATAACAATAATAATAATAATAATAATAATAATTAATGAGTATTAAAGGTCATCAGATATTCAATACATAATAAAAAATATTGATGGTGGAAAGAATGCAAATATGAGTATGCATTTGGGAGAATGAATTGTTCTCACAGGAGTCATTTTGTTCACCTCTAATGAAATAATATGGAGAGAGATGGTACTGCCTTGCCTGGACTGATATAGTTTGATTAAAGTGTATTTAAGAAGATTTTGATTTTGTTTGAGTCAAAATATTGGTTCTCTATACAAAAGCATACAGTAGGGGAAAGAGAAGTTCTTCTTACTGAAGAGCAGTAGCTGTTTCTTAGTTAAGGTTCAAGACAGCTTTCTATTATATGCTCAGTTCTTTTTAACACCTCAAGCGTCCTACAAGAAAATAATCCACCTGTAATTTCACATCCCAGGATACTTTTTTTTCCTGGGATGTTTGTAATAAAAATACATACAATAAACGTTATGAAGTTCCAAAATTTCCGATAGGGAGATTGACAGAGTGGTACAGGAGAGGGACTTCCCAGTATCCTGTGAGCTCAGGGTGACATCACAGCTCACCAGGGCACTACGTGAGTGAGACTGGCAAGGAGGAGGCAGTGTCCCTGGTTACTTGCCAGGACCTGAAGATGCTTGCATAGAAGTTTCCAGAAGATGCAGTTTCAGTCTGCCTTTTCTAGCTTTCAGAGTAAGCTTTGAAAACATCTGGCACACCAAACAGTGCTCAGGCACATGTTCCTCTCCTAAGCATAAGAAGCACCTAGAGGGGATGTTGTTAATGGCATTGCTGTATAGTAGGACAGGCAAGTCTTGAATTCTAGAAACTTGCCTTCAGCCATTTTAGGCTTGTTTACAGGGGAGTCTATCCCTTTTACAGAAGGATTGCAGGGGTGGGCAGAGACCCTAGCAATGCCCTTAATCTCAGTAAGATTTTTTTTTTACTACCAATGCACTGACTAATCTTAAATTAAGTAACTACTAGAATAAATATAGGTCTAACTAATCTCACAGTAGGTGAAGAGACATGGAGACCACAGGTTTCCATGGCAGTGAGAAGGGACTGGAAGGTGACTGAGGCAGCCCTGCCTCATACCTTCAGCTATGTGGGAACAAAGGCTCCTAGGACCCAGGGTGGTCCCAACAGACACGGCTAGTCAAAAGAATCCGATATTGCGCATATGGGGTGCATGAACACTAAGAGTGAAATCTGTGTGGACAATCACTTGAAGAAGAGTAGATTGTCCCTGTCAGGATTTGACTGGTTTTCAATACTACCTGCATGTTTTAATCCAAGATGGTGATTACAAGGAAGCTTATAATACAAATGGAATTCACAAAACAAAATGAAGTTTAAAAATTGACAAAGACATATCACCTAATCTGTCACAAATATAAGCACCACACTAAAACTGACAAAAGAAGAGGTTAGCTAGTGGCTCAATAGAGCAACGAAATAAATAGAAGGCAGAAAAAGGGAAGGAAGAGAAGAACAGCTGTCTCTCTTAAAATCCGAACTAGGATGCCAGGAGGAAAAAGAAAATGGATCATCTTGCAGTCCCGTTTGAAAGAGACTTAGTAAATTAAGGAATTTTTGCCATTTTGCAGTCCTTTCTTTGACATATGTTCTTTTTTGTTTTGGACCATGTTGAGGAAACCTATGTCCTGGCTCTCTGCATTAGGTAGGGCTGAAAACACTGCATGGAAAGTTGTATGAGACTTAAAGCTGTCATGTATCTCCCTCCTCCATACCTTTGTTCCTTTCTGCCCCATTAACTGTAACTAACACCCTGGGCCATACTCTTACAGCATGGTTTCCATGTATATACAGAGCAAAATTTACACTTATTTATAAATATGTTTTTGTAAACTGAATTTACACCAAGTTCTGGCATCAATTTGGGTGAAGAGAGGAGATGGGAGAACTGAAGGTGAAGTAAACCAGGGGGACACTAATGGTGGAAGGGCACTGTGGAGCTTACAACTATGTTTTTGGTCTTGCCATTGTGGGTAAACTGACTCTGGGGGAAACAGGTTTATATTAAATCTTTTAATGTACAAGCCATCCAGAACAGTCAGCATTATTACTTAGATATACTTTGTTTTATCATTCTGCCCTCTATTCCCCAGTTGTATAGTGATTACAGTAAAGTTCATTTCAATTTTAAAGATCTTAATGGTTCCAGTGATATTCCTTGTACTTAAAACGAGAATGTTAATATCACTAGAACCAGAAAACGTTTGTGTGCCCACTTTACTTCTGCTGGTTTCCTCTGTCTACTTGCTCCAATCTGTTTTCCTCCATCCTGCCACTCTATTTCCTATTCTCCTTTTCCATCACTTTTCCTGTCAACCCAAGAGAGACGCAGGTTGCAGCGACTGTGCTGTACCTAGTATGCCCCTGCGGCTCTCCTACCAGGCATGATTCTACTGGCTAAGAAACATGGCAATGGCTTATATGACTCTGCCAATAGATGACTTTTTTCAGTTTTTTCATCATTTTAGCCTGGGCACAAACTAGGGAGTTTTGTTAAGTTCTTAGATATTTTTTTATGCTATAATGGAGGCAAACTGATATTTCAGATAAAACTGTACAGGAAGCATCAGTATACTTAAGAGTTGAACCAGAGCCCACTGTCTCCAACAAAAAAACCTCCCATCGACTCTAAGGGCCTGACCCAGTGCCCTTTAGCTATCTGTACACTGCACCTGCCTAAAGTAAGCTTCTGTTTGCATTTCTCATCTTAATGTTCTAATCCTGGTAGTCACACTGGTAAATAAGCTTCCTGATTTTTTTTAACTGCAAATCTGACTGAAATATTTCCTTCCCTCCTAAATACAGAACTGATGATTGAAAGTCTTATCTTATCCAAAAGTGATGGTAAATCAGTTTTCATTTCCCATTTGACATCTGATACTTCTCCAATCATAATTTCTAACATTCAGGGTTTTTATGGAGGCTGTATATTTTACCCTAGCATGTGTGCACATCTCAGATACTTGGCACTCTGTTCCTCACAAAAGCATTTTTCTTACCAGAAGAGAACAATGTGCTATAAAAGCGACATGAAATTTTATTGACACCAATAATGCCATCAGTTTGACATGCTTTGAGAGCAGCTAATTATTTTCAATGATGTCAAAAGAGTTATACCAAAGAGAAATTTAGTTCTTTCTGCCTAAATCTTTACCTCTCTCTCAGTCAAAGTTCCCTTTTTTTTTAAAGTTTATAAGCAATCTGGGTCAGGGACCATCTTTTGCTCTGTGTTTAACTCAATGAGAAGAGTCACCTGCTTGATATAAAGAATGCATGCAGGGCCTTAGATAGCATTGTAAAAGTTCATACTACTTTATCAATATAGCAGAAGACATATTTTCTGTCTTGAAGATACATTATGAAAGTGCTGTTTTTTGTTCAATTTAAGATTGACAACAGAATTCTAAAGGTGGAAAGCTGGTCCATTAAGGAAAACTGCAGTGTAATAAGATTCTTTTAATTTCATCTAATTATAAAGAACACTAAATTAAAGGGGGATGGAGAGAGAGAGCCATCATTATAATAAAAAAATAACCAGAAAGGAAGCCGGCATGACAACCCAGTGACAGTTTGTGTTGCTGGAAGTGAAGCTCAGCATCTGAATGCATGAAAATGGCAGGAGAATTTTTAATATTGTCTCAATCTTACTTTGAGATTAACCTCCTCTGAAAACAGAAGATTTTTTTTTTGTAAACATGTAGAATGATCCTCTAGTGCCTGGAGAAGTTCAAATTAGAGAAGCTGGACAGTAACACCTCCAAATTCAGGGTCTGAATATCCCCTAAAATGGAAAAGACTATACAGGGAGCTGAAAACTTTGCCTGGTCCCCATCAGGATTCCCACAAAAAGGTGCATACAGTGAATTCTAAAAACCCCAACACAAGTTGAAAATATTTTCACAAATAAAAGCACACAGTTCAGTTGACTATTATTTGTCCAGGGTCATAATATTGATTACTCGCAAATTATCCCATCAGGGAGCAGAAACATGCTTTTTGTGACTAATTGCAAGTGAATAGTAAATAGTGAATACGAAGCGGTCAGAGTCGACGGTGCACAAACAACACATAGGCTGAAAATTGTTCATTCAACCTGTTTGACAAATACTTATGCAAAGGAAATGCATTGGAAGAACATCAGGAACAATTTGTGAACAGAAAAATGAGCTCGATTCACAACTGTTATTCACCACAGATTGTTTGACCAGTTCTAATGCTGACAGAGAAAAAGTCATTGGGAACAAGAGTCCCAATAACAATGGCCTCAGTTTTGCACACTACCTAGGCACATTAAGGTTAAACACCTGCTTAAGTATCCTGCTAAATTTGGGCCAACATTCCTAAAAGTTGGCATTTGATTGTTTGATTGAAAGTTGGTATTTACCCTTTCTATACTATGCAGTTGAAATGAAATTCATCCCTGTACTGAGGGCCAGCAAAAGATCTGTGTATCACTGAAGTCCTACTTAGTCCCTAAGAAATAAGGCTTACATGGGACTTCACTGATGCTTAGGCTTTGTATTGGCCCTCTAAGCCAGGGGTCGGCAACCTTTCAGAAGTGGTGTGCCGAGTCTTCATTTATCACTCTAATTTAAGGTTTTGCATGCCAGTAATAGATTTTAATGGTTTTAGAAGGTCTCTTTTTGTAAGTCTATTATATATATAACTAAACTATTGTTGTATGTAAAGTAAATAAGGTTTTTAAAATGTTTAAGAAGCTTCATTTAAAATTAAATTAAAATGCAGAGCCCCTCGGACTGGTGGCCAGGACCCGGGCAGTGTGAGTGCCACTGAAAGTCAGCTCGTGTGCTGCCTTTGGCACGTGTGCCATAGGTTGCCTACCCCTGCTCTAAGTAGTTAATTTCATTCTTGATGTTTCCCTCCAGAATAAAGGTTTTTCATTTTGCAATGTTTATACAGTCTTACTACATGTGGAACTCCCACTGATGCCAGTGGGAGATTGGTGCATAGATCTAGGTCAAGATATAAACCTTAATTTGTCCTGAAATATAAAGCATGGTATTTTAGGTAATCCCATACCACCATAACTGTAAGCAAGTCGTTTTTGTTTATAAGGACAGTAGATTTCATGTGTATATTATTTAATTGGCTAGCAACTTTTATATTTAAATAAAAAGGATGTGCTGAAGCTGCATTTTCTAAATCACAGGCTAGCAAACACTTTGGTTTTCCATGTCAAGACTGAGTTAAAATTGGTGGGGGGGAACCCTCACTGAAATCAAAGCCAGACTGGACAGAAAACACTCCATCCTGAGTCACTTTCATTCATTTAAATCAAGAGATTGGGAAGCTCCTGAGCCCTGTTTACCTTTATTTTATTATAATGGGCTTTGTCTATACCATGAAGTATGTTTTATAGCTATGCTATGCAGCTTATTTACTATGTAAAGAAATATTTTATATGCATGCAATACAACATACTAAGCAAAGTACTGACCAAATTACTTTTCTCTAGTTATTTAAACTCCTCAGGAACAGATTCTAAAAGTAGCCTGCCTCTCAGACTTGATAGCAAAGAAATACTGTCTCTTGCATACAAATTGTAATTGTACTTTATGGATAAATTGCTTCCTTGACTTACAGACAGCTTGCAAAAATATTAAATTCTGCATACTTCTTTATAAAATTATACTAGATGAATAAATTAACTACAAAGTCCAAAATATTCAAACTTTGAGCCTTACAGTTAGGCACCTAAATCCATATTTAGATACCTAGATAAAAAGTATTCTGGTTTCCAAAGGTGCTGAGTACCTTCAGTTCCCATCCAAGTCAAGCAGTTTTGTGTGTTAATCATTGCTCAAGATCAGACCCTTATTTCAGTTTCAGGAACAATCATTACAGTTAATATCCTGCTTTGATTTTCATTTTAACCTCAAATGACAGAACAAGCTGCCAATGGGAATGAGAGAAGAAAAGACCATGACTTTTAACAAGCTGGTCTTATTTTGCCCATTTATTTGGTCCCAAACCCAGAGCCCTGAGATAAGGGGGGGGTCATGTCTCCCCTTTTTGAAAATTTTACCAAACTAGGGGAAATCTGGTCTCATAAAAAGGCAAGCCCAGCAAGGATGCCTTTGAGAGATTTGGCAATACCTGGAAGGTGGGCCTAGAATGAGGTCTAGAGCAGGCTTGCTCCAATGAAAGTGTAGGGGTAAGGAGGCCTGCCTGTCAATTTCTTTTATCAATGCATGCTGGAAAGAGGAGGACTTTCCGTTTTCTATGATGCAAACTCTCTTAGCTCTTATGTCTTCACTGCAGCCTTAGCTCAGTGTCTTAAGTGAGTGTTGTGCCGCACCCCTCCCCCCCCCCCCCCACACACAAAAAAACCTTTCACCTGAGCTAGGTGGTGCTTTAAACCTGAGCTAGCTAGCCCAGCTGGGGATATAGACAAGAGCTCAGATGCTGCTTTTACTCAGGCTGGTAACCCACCCACTGGGAGGATGCAGGCTAACCTACATGAATGCCAATGCCTTCCCACAATTCTCTCTGTGCGCCACCAATTCACTGGGAAAGAATCAGAGTTTACCAGCTTACTGCAGCACAAAGAGCCCTGGGATGTGTTTCCCGAAGTCCTAGCAATACACAAGAGAGAGTGCAGCACCAGTGAGGACACAGAACCACCGGCATGGTGGTGCAGCGTGCCACTCGTACGCAGACTAGGCTAATCCAGGCAGGGCCGGCTCTGGGGCGGCAAAAAAGCCTCCGGCCGCCCCCCCCCCCCTCCGCGGGGGGGGGGGGGCGGAGCCCTGGGGGGAGGGCGGCAAGCCCCGGCGGGGGCTCCACTCTCCCCAGGGCGGCCGGGGGGAGGGCACCGGGGGGGAGGGCGGCTGGAGCCCCGGGGGGAGGGCGGTGAGCCCCGGCGGGGGCTCCGCTCTCCCCCCGGCGGCCGGGGGGAGGGCACCGGGGGGGAGGGCGGCTGGAGCCCCGGGGGGAGGGCGGCGAGCCCCGGCGGGGGCTCTACTCTCCCCCCCGGCGGCCGGGGGGGAGGGTGGTGAGCCCCGGCCGGGGCTCGGCTCTCCCCCGGGCGGCCAGAGCGCCGGGGGCAGGGCGGCGAGAGGGCGGCGAGCCCCGGCTGGGGCTCGGCTCTCCCCCCAGCGGCCAGAGCGTAGGGGGCAGGGCGGCGAGAGGGCGGCGAGCCCCAGCAGGTGGGGAGGGCGGCCAGAGCGCCGGGGGGAGGGCGGCGAGCCCGGCTGTGGCCCCGCTCTCCCCGGCGGCCGGAGCACCGCGCCGCCCCCCTCCAGGTGCCGCCCCAAGCACAAGCTTGGTGGGCTGGTGCCTGGAGCCGGCCCTGAATCCAGGTGCTCATATCTGGGTGCCTGTCACCCAAGTGAACTCTGCAGTGCAAACATACATTTAGTTAGTGTTTGGAAGGACAGCATCAGGGGAGGAATTGCTATCTATGACCTCATGTAGAGGCCCTGAAGGCTTTAACTCAACCAGTTTGACACACATTAAAAGCACACTGCCTTGTCTAGACTAGGCTGTTAATATGTGCTGGCTAATATCACCCCTTCAAATCCTAGTCTACACAAGTCCTAATGGATGATGAGAGAGGAAAATCTTTGTGAGCATACAGGATGGGCTCTGAAGGTTGAAAGACTATTAGTTATAAATTAGAGAAGACTTTGTGAATCAATATCACTCAGCATTTTGGGGAACTGGATTATATGTATATATATATATAATTATTGTGGTGTATTAAATATTCTTGTTTTAAAGAAATTGTTCCATCATGTCACTATTTCTGTGGCAAGGCATCCTAACTGACTAAGGTGACACCCCACCTTTCAGTTGCTGAAGGATAACTTTGAGAAACTCTCTCAAACCAATTCTTGTGGCCTGAAATTTTCTATGTTTGGTCTCAGTCATTTTTCATTTATGAGAATAGAAAGATCTTTCTGATTAATCCTGTGGCTCTTGGTGTTTCTATAATCCTCCTTCACACAGAATTTTCACTTTTATCAGTTGTTTAGTTTGCAGAGCAACTGCCAAATATGCACAAAAGCTCTATTTTGAGGTAAGCAATCAGATATGCTAGTATGCATTGCTAACCCTTTAATTTGCATTCTTAATCCCTTACTGTTTTGTCAAACAAATGGAATATTTTCAGGGTTCCATACTAATTCAGGCAAAACCTGTACTTATTATTTGGAGGATTTAGAAGAAAACTTTATTGGATTTAAAATTGCTTTCCCCACCTAGTTGACTGAGGATTATTAGGGAGTGTCAATGAATACTTACTTATAAAATCTTCCCCTAAATTCCTAAAAAGAAATTTAAAATATTAATTTGGGAGACAATTTACTTTGGTATGGATAGTTAGAGGCAGAGTAATTTAAATGAACCTTTTAACTACCTCTTGGAGATCTTGATAATTACAACCTTGCCAAAGCTTTATAACATTTTGAATATTTTGAAATGCATTTCAAAAGCATATTTAACTAACCAGATATTATTAATATGATTTTAAAACACACTCAATAAACATGGCTTCACCTTGAATAGTTCCAGAACGTCTATTGAAAGGCCTTCCTTTCCTACTACAAAACTCAGCTTCTTTTGCACTTGTAAATGTTCAAGGGCTGTGTAAAAACCAGAAAGATAGTGAGTGTGTGTGTGCATATTGGATATCAGAAAAGATCACTTTGCGGTTCAGTTACATGTTGCAGTGGAGAAGTAAATTATTCCTGTAGCCATTTTGCAGTATGATTATTGATGCTGCACACCATGTCAGTGTGATATTGTGCTAATCAACATAATGGAAGGTCTTTGGGACCAGAAGTGACAACCTAAATAATCTCGCAAAAATATCCTTACCATATAGTTTGGGTATCACTGAAGTTTATGTGAATCATAGGTAACTATGTTTCAGATTGCATTGGAAAACAGGTTTAGCAGTAGAGTCTGAACATTCGAAAAGTTACCTTCAATATGATGAGAAATGTACTATTATTAAAGAACATGCTTCCCTCTGTATAGTGTATTTGAGAAAGCAGTTTTTTGAGTTTCAGCATATGCTTGTAAAGATTTATGTTGTAATTTAATCACAGTCCAGATTTTGAAAGGATTTACTAGTTTAGTATATCCCACTATGTTTTTCTAATCATAGAACTTTTTAAGGAAGCAACGTACAAATACTGATTTAGTCATATTAACACTGCAGTTTACGTATCTAATTTAAACCTAACTTATCTGTATATATTTACATGTATTATATTTTTTTCTAACTAATTATCTAACTAACTAACAAAGTAGCTTAGAATTAGATCTCTGTTTGCTGTTACTAGCTCAGGAAGTCAAATAACTCTGAGCTGTTACTAGCTCAGACTCTGCATGATCATGTTTGGTCTTACAAATAGACAAATTCTTCAGTATCCCTTTAAGGCTCATGTGTACCATCATACTGGTGAGCATAGAAAATGCTGACAGTGTAAAATCATTTTGTGTCAGCAAACCAAATTTCTTGTTAAAATTAGGCAATAGAGCAGGTAGTGATATGATATGAGGTAGGGTACTGAACAAAAGGGAAGAGTTCTGGAGAAAGCAATGAGAGCCGATATTATAAAATCAGCCAAGATGAAATCAGCAGTGACTGTCAAGTGGAGGAGTAGTTATTGAGAGGGGCATGGAGAAATGGGATGCCAAAGACTTGCTGATGAGTATATGAACATGTAGCTGCCAGCAGTCAGGAAAATGACAAGTCACTCAAAGAATCATGAGAAAAATTGTAGGACTGAGAGCTGTCAGGAAACTATGAGGTATTTGAAGGGCTATTCACTCTTGAGAGAACTTCTCTAGCTACAGGCAAGTTCACTGCACATGCAGCTGGGAAAAAGATTCTTAATTCCAAAGAAATTTGATTGTTTTGCAACTTTTAAAACAGCTAGAAATGGGAGTTTAACTAACCATCATAGACCACAATCCATTTTGAGTCACTCATTTATTTTTTAAATATAATCATCTCACCTAACACAGGGATTTCTCTCTTTTTAGTCACTATCTGGCTCATTTCCAGAATCCATGTGATCAAATGAAGAACTTTATAACACCTCTCAGTACCCAAAAGAAGGATCTGTAACAGATCATCAGAACAAACTTACTTTGAGTTATGTGATCATGAGCAATTCTGTGTTAGCCAGAGCTGCTAGAATACAAATATTACATAGTCTGCTGGTTGGTGAACAGCAGAGCCCTAGTTTGATGCTACCACATTTGAGTATATTAGTATTCACAAATACACAATTTTTTTGTGGTAGTCTGGATGATATGATAGACACATCCAATTACGATAATTATTTCTATTGTATTAGCACCTCAGCTAAGCAACTGAACCATGCTGAGGTTCTAATGTTTTAAGTACTAAACAAACATCATACAATGAATAACAGTCCTTGCCCAGAAGAGCTATTCAATGTCAAATTAGTTTATTCTGTGTTGAATACACACATTCTTTAAGTACGTATTTGATGTTGAAAATAAATATTCAACCTCCCGGGTGCCCTTTATAAATTGTATCATGTTGTGGAACAGAATCAAAATCAGATGACATGAATAACTAATGTCAAACCTCGAATACCAACATGTAAGATATCACTATTATTCTAGGAGCTGCCAGTTATTTGCTTGTAACTTTCATTAAGTATTTTCAAATATATTGACAAACTTGGGCCAGATACTTCACAAAACAATAGAAAGCCAAATACTATTTGACCATCTCCAGTAGAAATGTGCAAAGCTCTTCCTGAATAATTTAAAACTCCATTTTATGTTGAACAGCATAAATTGAAGTTTCCCACCGTTCTGCTTTCATTTCATTCAGATATATTTGCAGTATATGCTGCACAATGGAGAAGTAAACAAGAATATAAAATTGTGGGCCTGATTCTCAGCTGGTGTATATTGATGTAGCTCTATTGAAGTCAAAAGAGTTCTGTTGATTTACACCAGCTGCAGATTTGACTCTGTGTTTTTTAAACTGAGTCACAAAAAACTATGAAATGAGAACAATAGAACAGGGCATAAGACTAGGATGCTAATTAATTGGCCAAAAAAAAAAAAAGCACTTGTTAAACACAAACCCTGAAGTGTTCATTTTCTCTGCACCTGTATGAAGGAGGCACACGTGGAGAAACAGCTACCTAAATACTGGGCACAGCTAACATGCAAAATAAAATGTAAAAAACCCCTAGAAATTGTGTTTAATAATCCCTGAAAATGTCTTAAAAACTAGTTGGGCATGGTGGACTCTGTCCCTTAACTTTATCCCAAAATGAACGTAGTTCTTTCAAGATTACTCTCAAAAATCATTAAAATAGAATATATGTTTCTTTTTCAAATAAGTTGCATTGTATTTATCTTTAAATTATTTTTAACTCCAAAAGTAATACTATTATTTCACCAGTAAAGTTGATGCATTGTGAAGAAATCAATTTTCACTTGATAAAATAATTAGTTTATTAGAGGGTCAGGGGAAAATTTATGATGTCTTTATTTATTTCCTTACTCCTAGATGTTTGGGTTTTGTAAATGATGCAACAGGTTATAATATTTGTTACACAGCACTTTAAAAAATAATGAGTTTGCTTTTGGAATACCTAAAGGCCAGATTTTGATACCTTACTTACATTTATTAGTACCTTGCTCCACAAATAGTCATACTAATTTAATGGACTACTAGTAATGTACAACTCAGCATGAGTTAAGAGTCATAGAATCATAGAATATCAGGGTTGAAAGGGACCTCAGGAGGTCATCTAGTCCAACCCCCTGCTCAAAGCAGGACCAATCCCCAACTAAATCATCCCAGTCAGGGCTTTGTCAAGCCTGACCTTAAAAACCTCTAAGGAAGGAGATTCTCAGGCTCTGGCCTCATAATTGTAACTGAGTGTGTCCAAAGCCAAACGGGTATATAATCAAATATTTGGTGCAGGCTTATCTTGCTCCCCATCTTGTCAGATGTCAGACATGTTTGCTTCAAATTTTTTTTCTGACATCTTCATCAATTGATTTCTTCAGCAATTGCTGTAACACACTTGAAAGAAGCATAACCTGCATCTGCTCTCTCCTGACTATTTGTATTCCTTATGAAATGGATGTACCCACTGGATTACAGAGGGACTTCCAGTATGGTGTTCAAATGGGGTAGTTTTAACATTATTTCAGTGGATTAATAAGCTGCTGTTGGTAATGATTCCTGACCATGCCTCACTACAGCTGCTAAATTCAATACCATATATGCTCTATGCAACACCAGGCACAAGCTTTGAGAGCTCCAGTGCTTGCTCCCTCAGAATTACAGGCATTAGAAAAAAATCTTTTGAAGCTCAAGAGTCCATCCAATTAACTTTTCAAAATGTCTGTCTATAAACAGCAGAAATTATATGTATTTTCCATAAAAGGTCATTCTTTTTATATGTAGTCTTATTATGAAATATTTTTGCTTCTGCTTATATTTTTTCTCTCCCTAGAATACAGTTAATAATATATTGACAAAATATAAGACTGCCCTTAATTCCTTTTAAAGGGTAAAGAAATATTTATATTTAAAATACTATTTTATGGTACTATTGCAAATAAAGCATTGTGAAATATTGTACTTTCATTTCATAGGGAGTTCAAAGACATATTTACTTTAGTTTCAATCTAGATGGGTTCACAACCATACTCTTAGGCCTGGTCTACACTAGGCTTTTATGTCGAATTTAGCGCCGTTACATCGAATTAACCCTGCACCCGTCCACACCACGAAGCTATTTAGTTCGACATAGAGCTCTCTTAAATTCGACTTCTGTACTCCTCCCCAACGAGAGGAGTAGCGCTAAATTCGAAATGGCCATATCGAATTAGGCTAGGTGTGGATGGAAATCGACGCTAATAGCTCCAGGAGCTATCCCACAGTGCACCACTCTGTTGACGCTCTGGATAGCAGTCCGAGCTCGGATGCTCTGACCAGCCACACAGGAAAAGCCCCGGGAAAATTTGAATTCTTTTTCCTGTCTGGGCAGTTTGAATCTCATTTCCTGTTTGGACATCGTGGCGAGCTCAGCAGCACTGGCAACGATGCAGAGCTCTCCAGCAGAGATGGCCGTGCAATCTAATAGAAAGAGGGCCCCAGCATGGACTGATCGGGAAGTCTTGGATCTCATCGCTGTGTGGGGCGATGAGTTCGTGCTTTCCGAGCTGCGCTACAAAAGAAGGAACGCTAAGATCTACGAGAAGATCTCTAAAGCCATGGCAGAGAGAGGATACAGCTGGGATGCAACGCAGTGCCGCGTGAAAATCAAGGAGCTGAGACAAGGCTACCAAAAAACCAAAGAGGCAAACGGACGCTCCGGATCCCAGCCCCACACATCCCGTTTCTACGAGGCACTGCATTCCATCCTAGGTGCGGCCGCCACCACTACCCACCACTGACCGTGGACTCTGAGGATGGGATATTGTCCGCGGCCGGTTCCTCGTCGGAAATGTTAGCGGACGGGGAAGATGAGGAAGGAGATGAGGAGGACGAGGCAGTCGACAGCGCTTGCACCGCTGATTTCCCCGACAGCCAGGAGCTCTTCATCACCCTTACCGAGATCCCCTACCAACCGTCCCCATCCGTTACCCCGGACACAGAATCAGGGGAAGGATCAAGCAGTAAGTGCTTTAAACATCTAAACATTTATTTGTAACAGAACTGGAATATTTATAATATTAACAATGGGTTTTTTATGAAGTGATTTAAACATCTAAACTTTTATTTTTAACAGAACTGGAATATTTATAATATTAACAATGGGTTTTTCATGATTTCTTTGCCTTAGGCGCTTAACTATTTAGTCCCAACTATTTAAAAAAAATCTAACAATGTCAGTTTTTTCATGATTCTGCTGCCCAAGACGCTCCACTCTTTAGTCCCAGTGCAGCTACACCAAAATCCGGTCTATATGTCCGGGGATAGAGATGAAATCCTCATGGGAGATCTCAACGTAGCTCTCCTGGAGGTAATGTTCAAGCCTCTTCATCAGGTTCCTTGGGAGAGCGATCTTATTGGGTCCTCCATAGTACGAGACGTTTCCGCGCCAGGAGTCAATCAAGTACTCAGGGATCATTGCACGGCAGAGCATGGCGGCATACGGCCCTGGTTTTTGCATGCTTTCCCTAAGCATCCGCTCCTTCTCGCTGTCCGAGATCCTCATCAGGGTGATGTCGCTCATGATGCCCTGCTTTGAATTAGGGAGGGGAATGTTAGTATTGGGACTGCTTTACAGCCATGCGGTGGAGGCGGGAGAGGGGCAGCATACAGGGATCTTTCCCTGGGACAGCCGCGAGGGGGTGGGACAGGGGCACAGTTCATGCTTGCCTGATTGCTGCCGGCAGAGACTGGCATTGCTTTCAATGTGAAAGGAGGCCAGTGCTACTATTAAAGTTTTAAGCAGCCACAAGTCTACGGCTCACCATGTTTGCCTGCTACACAAGTTCAGGTGTCCTGCCCCGCTTCTCAGATCGCCTCTGCAAGACCCCAGGCACTGAAGGCGAGGGCCAAAAATTCGACCTTGTCCTGAGTGCGCATGTGAGAGGTGCAGTGCATGGTCTTGTTCACAGAGAAAGACTATGTTCTTTGTTCACAACTTCTTTTATCTGTCTCAGGAATTCACTCCCTTTTCCCCATTCCCACAGACACATCTGCGACTGTCTCCCAACCCAGCCTGGCATCACACTCCCAGAGGCTAGCGCAGATTAGGCGGAGGAAGAAGAAGACGCGTGAGGACATGTTCTCAGAACTAATTGTCTGCTCCCGAGCCCAGGCAGCCCAGCAGACACAGTGGAGGGAGAACTTGTCCCAAATGCACCGAGCAATCATGGAACGGGAGGAGAGGTGGCGTCAGGAAGACCAGCAGGCGACTCAAACGCTGCTTGGACTAATGAGGGAGCAAATGGACACGCTCCGGCGCCTTGTGGATGTTCTGCAAGACCGGAGGCAGGAGGACAGAGCCCCGCTGCAGTCTATCTCTAACCGCCCTCCCCCGCCACCAAGTCCCACACCCCCCTCACCCAAAGTCCAAAGAAGGAGGGGCGGCAAGGGCCGTTAAAACTTTCAGTCAACCCCTGCAGACTGCTCTAGCACTAGAAGGCTCTCATTCCCCAAAATTTGAAAAGTCCTTTCCTACCCACCTCACACAAGCCCCCGTCCAAGTTTCACCCCCACCCCGTTTCATGTGTGGTTCATAATAAAATATTCGTTTCTGTTAATTACTGTTTCCATGATTTTCTTTTGGAGGAGACTCTGTCTGAAGGGGGGGAAGGGGCTTGGTAATTACACAGGACAGTGACCTTTAGCAGGGTACAGAGGCGCGGGCAGGTCCAGCATCAGGACACATACACAGTGCAGTCACTAGTTACCCTGGTCAGTCTGGGAGGTGGTTTTCATGTTCTGTGGGGGGGGCGGGGTTGATCTGTGACTTCATGGCGGGGGAGGGCAGTTACAGATCTTATGCTGCGGTCCTTATCCTGGATCACAGAGCCATGCAGCAGGGGATCTGTAACCCTCCTCCCCCTGCCAGAAAGTCACATAGCCGACACATACACGCAGTCCCGCCCAGGAGTGCTGGCAGGCTCTGTTGAAACAACCAGTCCACCACTGCGGAGCCTGTTATTCCTGGAGTTTAGAAGCATCATTTGCATCAGAACACTAAACCCGCCCCCCGCCACAGTCTGCGTCACTGGTTTAAAAAATTCCCACGAAAACAGTAATAAAGACAACGGTGTTCATTAACAAAACAGAACAGATTTTATTTTTTGGGAAGGTGGTGAAGGGGGTATGTAACTTGGAAGGATAGTCAACATTAACTGGGTAAAGAAATGGGGGCAGGTTCAGCTTCTGTGTCCACAAACTTAACAGTCACTGGTTACCCTGCTCAGTCTGGAACCTAGCTTTCAAAGCCTCCCGGATGCACAGCGCGTCCCGCTGGGATCTTCTAATCGCACGGCTGTCTGGCTGGGCGTAATCAGCAGCCAGGCTATTTGCCTCAACCTCCCACCCCGCCATAAAGGTCTCCCCCTTGCTCTCACAGAGATTGTGGAGCACACAGCAAGCTCCTATAACAATGGGGATATTGGTTTCGCTGAGATCACAGCGAGTGAGTAAGCTTCTCCATCTCCCCTTGAGACGGCCAAAAGCACACTCCACCACCATTCTGCACTTGCTCAGACGGTAGTTGAACAGTTCTTTTTCTGTGTCCAGGGCACCAGTATAGGGCTTCATGAGCCAGGGCATTAGCGGGTAGGCTGGGTCCCCGAGGATCACTGTAGGCATCTCCACATCCCCAAGAGTTATTTTGTGGTCCAGGAAGAAAATGCCTTCCTGCAGCCGTCTAAACAGACCAGAGTTCCTGAACACGCGAGCGTCATGAACCTTGCCCGGCCATCCAACGTTGATGTTGGTAAAACGTCCCCTATGGTCCACCAGTGCTTGCAGCACCATTGAAAAGTAGCCCTTTCTGTTAATGTACTGGCTGGCCTGGTGGTCCGGTCCCAGGATAGGGATGTGAGTCCCATCTATAGCCCCACCGCAGTTTGGGAATCCCATCGCGGCGAAGCCATCTATGATGACCTGCGCGTTTCCCAGGGTCACTACCTTTGAGAGCAGTACCTTAACGATTGCGTTGGCTACTTGCATCACAACAACCCCCACGGTAGATTTGCCCACACCAAAGTGGTTCGCAACTGACCGGTAGCTGTCCGGCGTTGCAAGCTTCCAGAGGGCTATGGCCACTCGCTTCTGGACAGTCAGGGCTGCTTGCATCCGGGTGTCATTGCGCTTCAGGGCAGGGGACAGCAACTCACAAAGTTCGAGGAAAGTCCCCTTCCGCATGCGAAAGTTTCGCAGCCACTGGGATTCATCCCAGACCTGCAGCACTATGCGGTCTCACCAGTCCGTGCTTGTTTCCCGGGCCCAGAATCGCCGTTCCACAATATCCACAAGACCCATTGCCACCGTGATGTCCTGGGCGCTGGGTCTTGTGGTTTCTGACAGCTCTGTGCTACTCTCCGACTTCAGGCCCTCACAGCGGTGCCGTAGCCTCCTCTCCTGATTTCTCTGCATCTGCCTCAGGGAAAGGTGTATGATAAGCTGCGAGGCGTTGAGAACGGCCACAACTGCAGCGATGGTCGCAGCGGGATCCATGCTCGCAGTGCTGTGGCGTCCGCGCTGTCACTGATCAGAAAAGTGCGCGAACTGATTTCCCGCCGGTGCTTTCAGGGAGGGAGGGAGGGCGGTAGTGACAGACGGATGACGACAGTTACTCAAAAGCACCCTTGACACATTTTTTTATCCAGAAGGCATTGCCGGCTCGACCCAGAATTCCAATGGGCAGCGGGGACTGCGGGAACTGTGGGATAGCTGCCCACAGTGCACCGCTTCCAATGTCGACGCTTGCCCCGTTAGTGTGGACTCACAAAGTCGAATTACTGTCCTTAGTGTGGACACACACGTTCGACTTTGTAATATCGATTCCACATATTTGATTTAAGTGAAATCGAACTACTCTCGTAGTGTAGACATACCCTTAGAGTTCAAATAGAGATTCAGGTTGAAAATAACCCAAGACCTCAAAGTCAAACCAAAATAAGAAACAAGCCATAAACTCACAGAAATAATTTCCTACTATTAATGTTCCATATGAGCATTAGCTCTAGTTGCCATATGGATGAAATAAGATTGTGAATGGGAAGGGAGGCTGTACACAGAATATTCTTCCATAAATTGTTAAAATTACAGAGTATCCTGAGTTAATTTATTAACCAAGAGTACCAAGCTTTTGTTAATTTACTTATTGGGTTGTTTTCCAGGATTATCTGGGTATGTCTCAATCAATTCCCTGTCATTTCAGGGGCCTCAGGCATTGATGCATCTCATTCCCTCCTGTTCTCTGCTTGTGGCACATAATAGTCTAGTCTCCTGTGGGCTGTAGTAGTACTTTGGTCTAATTCTGGTTGTTGGCTTGGTTTTGGGGTCCTGGGTGGTGTTTAGTGGCCAGTGATATACAAGAGGTCAGACTAGATGATCTTTTGGTCCCGTCTGGCCTTAAAAAGTTGTTGGTGCCTGAGAACAATGTTGTATAGGTAGCATATTAGGAAAAGTGTGTAATATTATGAAGGTACATTTATGTCTATATGTGGTCTTCTTGCATTTGAGGCAGATCAATATCTGTGAGTACTGTGTATATACATACTTTTTAAGTTTCATTTTGAAAGGTTTTGCGTTGAGTTCATACTTTGACATTACAGATGGATAAAACAGTATTTTCTTTCAGACTTCAGGATGTTATGTTTATCTAATTCTTATATGTCACTTAGCACTGCAGTTTCTGAGCACCATATATAATATTGTAAGCTGGTAGGAAGTTTCACCAGCCAGGAAAATGAAATAAAGTTCCAGGCATTATTCTAAGGCCTTTTCCCTCAGGGCTTATTTTATTATTCTCAAACTTGTCACAAAACAAATTCAACTGAAAAATACTGGGCAATAATCCCCAGAGGCTGTCTAAGGCTAGGTCTACACTACGGGGGGGGGGGCGGGGGGTCGACCTAAGATACGGAACTTCAGCTACGTGAATAGCGTAGCTGAAGTTGCGTATTTTAGGTCGACTTACCTGGCTGTGAGGACGGCGGCGAGTCGACCGCTGCCGCGCCGCCGTCGACTCTGCTTCCGCCTCTTGCCGTGGTGGATTTCCGGAGTTGACGGCAGAGCCATCGGGGATCAATTTTATCGCATCTTCACTAGACGCGATAAGTCGATCCCCAATAGATCGATTGCTACCCGCCGATCCGGGGGGTAGTGAAGACGTTCCCTAAGAGTTAGCTTCCCTTATTCTCCATGGAGGGACTTCCTACAGAATCTTACCATCTTCCTCAAATGGAGCCACGAGCATTTCTCATACAGTCTCCCCTAGGGAGACACCTGATGCTTAGCCAACTAACACCTCTCTATTTGCCCCAGCTGGAGACTTCAACTCCCAGCAATCCTTGGTCTTAAATGGCTTTGCCCCTGTAACAAACATGCTGGCCATGCCTGTGCTTACACACAAGTACTCTTTTACAAATACATATGAATTTCCTCAGAATTTAAGAATGTGTTTGTTTACCAGGACAGTGTAAGGTGTCTCATTACCTTAACTATTTATTTCCTTGATTTAAATGCTCTTGTTTTGAAACTGATGTGATTAGGCATGTATGCTCTTATCACTTAGAAACCTTAAATGTCTTCTGAAATGAACTCTGATTTTGGAATTGAGATGTGTTGCGTTAGAAGAATGGAATGAGAAGGATGGGAGGCAAAGAAAAGCAGTGGGCGACAGAAGGGAGACAACAGAAGATTTGGATAAGCTTCCAAACTATTGAGGTCTTAGCCAAATCAAATTTTGAACTCGTTTTGGGGGTGAGACTCACCAACTTCTGCAAAGTATAGAGAAGTTGGTGGCAGAAAGTTTGTGAGAGAAGGTTGCAACACTGAAAAATTCTGGAGCTCCTCTTCTCCTGAAGGCTCTGTAGGGGACAACACATCTCAAGTTTTGTTGGTACATCCAGGACAGGTGTAGAGTCAGGACACCTAAGGTTGCATTATTTTAGCAGTCTCCACCAGGTTTCTGGTATTCCAGCCACAAACTTAACTCATCCCCCACTGTCTGCTGTCCTTTGGCATGTCTCTTACTTGAACTGCAGGGGTCTATAATTTCACATGGAGGTGTTCTTTATTGAAAAATTTAGTCAGGCTGCTCCTTTCGGTTTGATCTAAAGTTCTTTAAGTCAGTGTAAAAAGTCCAAATAACTAGTGAGCTTTGGATCAGGCCCACAAAGAGGATATCCTCTACTGAGTTCACAGTAATGTGTATATATTACATGAAAATACTCTTCTAAGAGTGCCATGTCAATTCAAGTTTAAATGTCAATATTAGACCTCAGTTAGCAAATTTTAAGACTAAACCTTTTGCAGGGGATAATGAGACAGAAAGAGACTTTTAAAAGTTTTGTATTATAGCCATCTTCAGTTGATAACCGGCAATTCACAATTTGACTCTAAAACAGTAACAAAAATGCATTGCTAATATCTATTACTATCATCATATTCTACAAGTAATTTAAAATATTTTTATGACAAAATTAAACAGATCAAAGTATAGATACTTCATTAAACAGCAGCACCAAGAAAAAATAAACTAGCTGTTTAAGATTAATTATTTTAAACAGATGTATGTGAATTATGTTAAGTGTTGTGCATTATTCCAGCATGTTTACTCTGAAAAATATATCTATGAAATGTTATGAAATCCAGGAAACTAAACAAAGATACACCTGATGAAAAAGACTACTGTAAATTGAACCAAGTTGGTGAAAATAAATCTATTCTAATACTATAAACCCCAGCTCCAACAGGAACTTCAAGATCCTGCAATACATATAATTTAGCTGTGCTTTGTGGCTAAACTTGTCACTATTTATTGTTCAGGCAGGATGCATATTTGTTAAAATGCAGACAAGAATCCAAAATAATGACCCATAAGCTTGAATAATAGTGCAAAGAAACAAAACCTGAGATGCCATTGGCTCTTCATCTAAGTAATCATGTATTTGTCTGTGAAGACTGTGGTCATACTTTATGCACAAATAGTAAACTCCACTTTCTTATATATTACTACTATCTTTGCTTTCTTTTCTAAATGTGCATGCAATGAATGTGCAATTCAAAAAGGAAATCATTTCCTCTTTAGACTAGAAAACACAGTAGTCCCAGTAGACATTTTAAATAAAAGAGTAAAGCAGAAAATTAACCTTATCTATTTTTCCAAGTAATTAATTAATTCATCCACTTATTGCATTATTTTCTACTAACACCAGTGCCAATAGCATGAAAAATGAAGTTGAATATTCAATTTTTATTTGATCTGAAGTAAATAAATTTATATCCAATATGCTTCAAAAATCCTCAGAGCCTGGTTATCAAGAGGTCTCCCTACTATACAAATCATATGATTTTATTTCATTACAATAGAAAGAAAACACACTGAAAATATTAAGATGTGTTCAGCTTTTGCAGAGTCCTATCTCTGACCTTTCAAATTCATCCTTATTTCAATTCAATGACATTTTGTAGCCATCAAATCACTGCATTGCCCTATTTCATAATAATTGCAATTATGCAAATGAATTCAATGGCCAAAAATGTAAAGAGATGATACAAAAAAAAGTCACAATGAAAAAAAACATTGATATGTCTGAGCTCCTGAACAGAATTTCAGAAATGTCTATTCAGCCTGGACACAGCTGTGATGTTTTGAAGTTCAAAGCAGCTTAGGTTTCTTTTCTGAACAGTTTGTCTAATGGCATCACATGCTGTCTGTTGTGGTGTCCTTTTATTTAATAAATCTTAACTCAATAATTTGATGACACTTCTTGGAAAATAAAGCCTAAGAAGCTTTAGCAACTGTTTCTTATCTCAGTTTACTTGAAACATCAAAAGTAAAGGACAGCCATTTGGAGGTTCTCTATGTATAGTAGTGTCATGGATATGGGTGAGTGAGGCACTCTATCTTTGAAATAAAGGGGGGAAAGTGAACATGAAATCCAACCATATACTGCTAATACTGACACAGATATGAGGATGGATAATCAGAATTGAAAGCTCAGAGAAATTGTGGGTGATTAGATGATGATAGCAATAAGTGCCATGAGAGAAACTCTCAGATCATTTGAAGGAAGCAAACTTCGTGAAAACCTGATATAACATGTAAGGCTGTAAGGCCCAGGTTTTTTTCCCCACTGAAATCACTGGGACTCCTAGAGCTCAATATTCATTTTGCATCGGTTTTCACCAGTGTAACTGAATAGACTTTAGTGGAGTCACTCCTGATTTACACCTGCATGTTTAAGATGCAGAGGCCTGATTTTACAATACTAGTTAGTAAATATACTGCTGAGCGCTGTAATTAGTCCCCATGGCTTTAATGAGACTGTTCATAATAGCCAGCATGAAGCTTGGTAGTAAATATTTGCAGGATTATGCCCCAGGCCCTCTAATGTATACACCATGCAATCCCCATAGCATGAAAGGCTTTGCATAGGGTTTAAATTAGGACAGAGAATGGTCTTTAATATATAATGAAAGATACGCCTTAAATCTTTGTTGCTATTGATTTGACTATTGACTGCTGTCTATGTAGCCAAGTTTAATACCTCACTTCCTTCCCAATTCCAGCAGATAAAATTGGTTGATAATTAAGGTGATGTGTAATACTTTGAGTGAAACCCAAGACAAAGATACGTATTTTGGATTTAGATCTGTACTTATTGTGGTGTGGGGTCTCTCTGATTGCTTGCATGAATGAGTCCTGTAGTCTAGGTCCAGCTCCAGCAAAAGTTCTGTCTCTTGCACTTGTGAGCAATCTACTGTCTCCTGCACTCTACTGATCAACAGCTTCATTTTTCCAGTGAAACACAAGCATTGAGGGAGGTCATGGTTGTACAGACTGAGGTGATCTCTCAGGTACCCAGCAGTGCTAGCTCCAGAAAGGCCTTTGACTATCAGGATTAAAAACTTGAATTAGAATCTTTGGATCATGGGTGTTATGTACCATCAATGATGACTCATGTTTTTAGTAGATGAGTTGCTCTGCTTTGTATTGTTTGGAGCTTTTTCAGGTCATGTGGCTTCATTCCCAGATGTAATGAGTTGCAGCATTCAGGTTTGGAGGTCACAAATTCATGCATTATTGTGGCCAGGGCTTTGTCTGAAAGGATTAATCTTTTAATGGATGGGAAAATATTGTGCTATAAAATAGTGTGTTACCTCCAAAAATGGCAACATTCCACTTTGGACGAATTCCAAATTCAAAAGATGTGTTATTAAAAATTAAAGCTTCTTCTGAGAACAATCAGGACGTATCAGCAAAATAAAAACAGAAAAGGTTACTGAGAGGTAAAATATTAAGTCATTTTCAAATTCCAGGGTTATGGTTAGTACAAAGTGTACCTAAGCTCTTATCTTGACATATATTGAAAAGGGAATCAGTGACCTGTTTAACTGCCCACATAAAGCAAGAAAGGACCAATTTTAGTGCCAGGTTGCTACTATCCAACAATGTTATATTTCATATTCTCTTTTTGAAAAGTTGTAGTTCAGTAGAAATCCCAAAGAAAAAGGTAATGCAATGTAAACTGACCTGTTGAGAAAATGAGTGAATAACCTTTAAGTGCCCCACAGAGTAGGTATGTCAATATTTTTTCAGTTATTCTTCTTCATGGATGCACAATTTATATCACATACATGGAGTGGAAAGTACTGTTTCTTCCTCTCATACTTGGTCTTTCGTATTTACTCTCTCTTCTCCTTTTGTCCATCCCCTTTGCTATGTCCCAAGTTACATTGACTTGTAACAATGGGACACAGTGATCTTATGTTCTTTGTGTTAGGACATGTGCTGTTCATGTAGGGATATTAAAGAAGGTACTAATAGTGATTCCCCAAAGTGACAGTGACCCCCTCATAATTTGTCCCCCACACTTTAAAATCCAACAGTTTCACCAAGTACAGAAATCTCTTTGGTCTTCTGTTAAAACTTGTAAGCTACTGTCTGTAGAAACCATTGATTATATCTATCCTGTGAAAGATACTTTATTACTATGTAAAACTTACAAACAAGTTAATTGACTTTGTTCTTGAAGTAATTGATACAATGTAAACAAACACTATAAGCCGTTAAGTGACTTTCACTTCATTCAACGGCTCCTAGGACAGACCCCCCCACCCTCTGTGATTAAAGGGCCGGGAGTCTCAAATGAGTTAGCACACACCCCGAAAGTGGTGGAGACAGTAAATTAAAATATGGTTAAGGTATGGAATGTATGCTGATGAATGCTTGATGTACATGAATGGTTAGGGAGGTGCCAGCCTAGAAGGGGAGTATCCATCGGCCGAAGAATGTGTCAAGTGGATGACCAGACAACCCCCGGAGGGTAAACTGGGATCCACCCCATCACCTGGAAGGATGAGAAACACAAACTTTGGACAGTTTGGAGCCACCAGGAATGTGCCCAGGAATGTGTCCAGGAATGTGTCCTCTGCTGATTGAGTCAGCAACAGCAGAGTGAAACAGCTCCCATAGACTAACATAGGGATTAATTCCTATAAGAATGGACTCTCAGGACTGAGGATTTTGAGTCTCTGGTTCTGCTGCCAACCTCCAGGAGCATCAGGTGCACCTGACACAGACTCGGCTCCATCCTCATGACCAAGATACCTGGCCAGTAACTTGGCATGAGCAACTTCTAGGCTGGTAACTATCACATCTATACAGAACCTGAATGAATGATTGTGTGAATGAATATATATGTGTGTGTGTGTGTGTGTGTGTGTGTGTGTGTGTGTGTGTGTGTGTGTGTGTGTGTGTGTGTGTGTGTGTATGTGTATAAGGAATATGTAGTGATAGGAATAAGTATTCAAAACAACGTTGTTTACTTTTATCTTTTGCTTTATCATTATATTTACAATAAATGTGGCATCTTTGCCTTATCCCTCTTAATAAGATCCTGCTGGTTTTAATTGTATTGGTATAACATTCAAAAGATTGCCAGGCAAACCTATCAACATATTCTAGCAGATGCAAAACATTCTAGGCCTTATTTCATGGGAATGCAGAACAACAAATGTACCAGGTCATTCCTAGAATGGCTGGTGTTCACATTTGCTTTTCATTCCAAACTGCTATCATTTGGATCATCAGTATGTGTGCTTGAACTAATAAATAGTAATTACTGAAATTAGCTTGAGAATGGTCATTTTTTCCATTTGGTCCCCTGTAGTATTTATGAGATTTCCTAGAATACTGGTGTGTATAGAAACCAATCTATATTGGCACCCTTGCCAGCAGTCCAATCAGAGATGAAGTTGTATTCTGAGAGGTCAATCTTATTATTTTTGATTACTCAGACAGCAGCTGGATATTCATGAAAATGTTCACAAATCCCAGAAGTTTCATGAATGGTAATCTGAATAGTTTTTTTTTTATTTTGTTTTTTTAATTTCTCCATTGGAAGTCCATTATTCACTAATCTCTTGTTTAAAATATTTCTGTTATTCAGTCAAGAAGCAGAAAAATACCCTGTGACAAACCAAACACTGAATATTCAAGGTGAACAGGTCACAAATAACTCATAGCTTGAAAGTTAGTCATCCAAATTACTTTGAGAATAATTATATATAATAAATACAGTTGAAGAAAATCAGGATTGGTTCCTGAACTATTTGCTAACCAACAATAGGGCTGGGCAGCAAATATTATTTGCAATTAATTGTTTGTACCGCTGTAATTGTAACAAACTATGAAGTGGACTCTTTTCGGAGTAAGTACAAGGTAATTACGTACTGTAAACCACATGCTGCTATCTAAAACACACTTAAGCCTACCTACAAATAACAACAAATATTATTCCTTCTATTACAGATGGACCAAATAGCTTCTACAAATCAAAATGGTGGTGAATCAGAGGATATTTACAGGCTTGCAAGAATTGTCAGCTCTTTATGCCATGCTTCAGAGTTCAGTTTTCAAACCTTGTTAAGAGAGGACAAGTGAACTTTCCAAAAAATTAAAGAGCTGCGGGACTCAATTCTTTCCCCATGTTTGACCTATTACTTTATGATTTCAAGGCATGTTACACATCACATATTTATGTGGATCTCAGTGAACTAACTTATGCTAATTTAGAAAGTCAGATTTTCCCTCAAGAATATAAGCAACCAGAATAATGAGAGAATATCTAATAGTTTTGAGGTGGGCAGTGCAAAATACAGGGTAGCAGCACACTTTGGTTTGCTATCATTTCATGTTATAAATGTATTCACAACACAACAATTTATATGACCCCTTACCTCCAGCATTCCAGACCTTGCAATTTTGTATTTGTTTTTGCAGTTATTTAATAGTATTGTTAAACATTTAAACAATTCAGATATAAAGCTACCATTTTCCTACACTGCATCTACCCCATCCTAATTAATCAAAATATTCTTATGGCAGCACGGAATTATACGGAAATCAGGCAATCAGCTTTTACTACCGCTACAAAAAAAATCCTTAAAGTGATCAGAAAAATGTCTTTGTTACAAGGGCATTTTCTTATACACTGTTGAGTCTTGAGTCATATTCAGTGCTGGCAATGCTTATAATTTTATTACGAGTCACAATTTTTGGTACACTTCTTAAAGCCCCAGCTCTGGGAGGCACATGACTAGATGAGAATCTTGGATTTAATTTAAAATTAAAAAGTAAGTTTCTAACCTTCATGTTAGAGGATAAAGACTTGAAAACATAACTGAAGTATACCCCAAAGGCTCAAAAATGAGCAGGCAAATAAAAAGGTCGCCACATTTTTTTAAAAAAATCTCATGTTTATGGGAGGGCCTGCCTCATGATTTTTAAATTCTTGCTGCAAGTAATAACAGATATTTGCTGATTTTACTAACTAAAATAACAGTCCTGTTAGTGCTGAATGCAAAACATTGCTATGGGAGAAGGATCTGGATTCTGTTCCAGTGTGATTCTGAAGATAGATGATGCAATGCGGCACATCTAGCTCACCAGGTCAAACCCAACACAGGTTGGTAAAGAACAAAAGACAAATGAGAAATAGTTTGAAGGTGCCAGTCCTATTCCTAATAAAGAAATATATAGATCACAAGACTAATCATATTTTTTGTTAACTGATAACTTTGAAAACTTCAGACGATCAAATGCAATTAACCCTCTCCACAATTCCAAAGTACAAATGTTAATTAAATCAAATTCCAGATTTCCTATGTTCTCCTAAGGAATTGAAATTGGGGGAGGGGGAGTGTTTGAATTTACAGGGGGGTAAATGCCAATGAACAGTGAGACTGTGAGAGTGAAGGTGGGCTATATGGCATCATAGTAAAAACTGAAAAATGTTTCATGACCATTTTATTAGATTTAACTCATGTTTTAAAACCATCACACAAATTAAAGTTGGTTACTCAAGTTTACTATGAAGTACTATATCTACATTCTTCTTGGTTTCTTCTTGTAATTTTGTACAACTCTGTTAATGAACTTCTCAAATACAGTGTGTTCATCTTTGGTGGCTTCTTGTGTCTCCGGTACTTCCAGGCCTTCAACAGATATGCTCATTAGTTCATTCACATGATGAGGCAGAATGCGACTTTTCAGAACACAAAATCCTATTCAATGATGAACAGAAACACTCAGCTGTAGTTGTTGTGACTGGGAGTAGCAAGAAATTAATTCCTACTTCTTTCATCCAGGGAAACATAGCACAAAGATCGTGTCAAGCCACTACTGATGATAAAAAAGAAGTTGAAGTCAAATCTTCATTCATTCATCATATGACATTCCACTCTGTGTTCAAATTCTCTATTTTTTCCTGATCACATGGCATTGTGATCCCATTACTGGTAGTGCCTCACTCCACTCAACTGTCAGTGTTTTATATGACAGGCATCTGTAAAAGCTACGTAGAGGTTGAGTAGAATCCAGAAGTTGCTGTTGTAGAGTTGTAAGAATCAAGTCTGTGTTCTTTACTTTTTCAGCTGGCTTAACAAACACTCCTTGTCCTCTTCACTTATGGATTCAGTATAAGTGCATTCATTAGTCAACTTCTGGACTGAAGTCTTTGCTTCTTCCAGTACGTTTTCAAAGGATCTGTCTCTGATTGATGCAAGTGTAGTTTCTATCACTGGGCAAAGATCTACTACTGTTGTAGCAGATGCCTGGATGGCATTGTTTAATGACCCAAGTGATTTCAACAGTAGACTTACAAGAGAGAATGGCAATAGTCTTCTCTGAACTTAGTAGCAAAAAGTAGTCCCCTAGCTGCTCTACTTAGATCTGTCCCATCTCGGTAGATACTTTCCAAAGCCAGTAATAACGGTTGCAGTAATTTTAAGACAACAGCTAAGGATCACTCATGAGAAAGCCAGCAGGTTTTCTCAGGTTGGATTAATTTCAACTTCAGTCCCAGTGTATCTATTTTCCCCAGATGGTTAGTCCTTTTGGACTCTTTCTGAAAAAAGAGTGTAACAAAGACATTAAATGTATGGCTTTTTAAATGTCTTTTGAAGATTCTGCAGCTCGTATTAGTGCTAGTTGGTGTAGATGTCCTCTGCAGTGTGTAAGGAGAGATTAGGACTATGCTTTTCTCTGAGCAAAGCTTGTATTCCACTATCAGCCATCTGTTTGGGGTTCAATTTATGAGCATTTAACTTTTCTAAAATGTGGATTGTCACAGATGCAGCCAATGTGTTTTCTATAACCTGAACATCTAGAAATGCATTTATTGGTCTACCGCTGACATCAAGATCATGTACACAATGACTTAATACTTGATGCCCAACTGCATCATCACTCTCTATAAAAACAAGGGTGACAGGAGCGACTGTAATAACTATCGTGGCATTTCCCTTCTTAGCATTATGGGAAAAGCCTTTGCCCGAGTTGTTCTGAATAGACCTCAGACCCCTGCAGACAGAATCTATCCTGAATCACAGTGAGGATTTCAGAGCTGAAAGGTCTACTATCAACATGACCTTCTCACTGAGACAACTACAAGAGAAATGCAGGGAACAAAAAAATCCCCTTTATATAGCGTTCATCGATCTCACAAAGGCTTTTGACCTTGTAAGTAGAAATGGACTATTTGCGCTTCTTGAAAAGATTGGAGGTCCCCCCAGGCTCTTAAGCATGATTTGATCCTTTCATGAAAACATGTACGGCACAGTTCAATACAACGGCTCAGTCTCTGAGGCTTTTCAGATTCGTAGTGGAGTTAACCAAGGTTGTGTACTTGCCCCAACTCTGTTTGGGGTCTTCTTCTCCTTGATACTGAAACAAGCTTTTGGTTCCTCAACTGAGGGAATCTATTTGCACACGATATCTGATGGAAAGCTGGTCAATCTTGCAAGACTCAGATCTAAAACCAAGCCTCGGGAGGCCCTTATTCAATACCTCCTCTTTGCTGATGATGCAGCAGTCACAACCCACACAGAAGCTCATCTCCAAAACTTATGGACAGTTTTTCCAAAGCCTGCCAAAACTTTGGGCTTACCATAAGCCTAAAAAAGACAAGCATAATGTGACAAGGAGTTGAGGAAGCATCCTCCATCAAGATCAACAACTATGAACTTGAAGTGATGAACGAGTTCACATACCTGGGGTCCACTATCACAGGCAATCTTTCACTTGAAATGGAACTCAACATCCGCATTGAAAAATCCACCACAACAATGTTTAAATTGAGCAAGAGGGTATGGCAAAACAACAAAATGACAGAACACACAAAGATCTGTGTGTCGTGCATGTGTTATCAGCACACTTTTGTGTGGGAGCGAGACATGAACCTTATACTCTCATCAGGAAAAGAGGCTCAATGGCTTTCATATGTGTTGCCTTTGTCTAATCTTTCGCATCTCCTGGAGGGGCAGAGTGACCAACACTGAGTTGCTCAAGTGGGCCAGCATACCCAGTATGCAAACACTCCTCAAACAGAGATGCCTCTGCTGGCTTGGGCATGTGTGCTGAATGAGTGATGGGCTTATCACAAAGGACAACCTCTATGGCAAACTGGCATCTGGAAAAAAGACACAAAGGATGCCCAACATTGCATTTCAAGGACGTGTGCAAGTGAGACCTCAAAAAAATGGACATGGATGTGGAAAACTGGGAAGATCACACTCAAGGCTCTGTTCGCCATAATCTGGAGTGGATGACAGGGGATGGATCACTCAATGATTTCCTGTTCTGTTCATTCCCTCTGAAGCACCTGGCATTGGCCACTGGCAGAAGATGTACCATTGGTTTGACCAATATGGATGTTCTCATGTAAAAATAATTATAATATTATAATAATAAAAATGTTTAGTACAGAAACTCCTCAAGATAACAACCTCTCAAGATAGCGACAATGTGAGATAATGACCTTGGCAAATAATGCATTTTAAAAAATCGTGACCTAATATGAAATGTATATTTATATAATTTCCCAGTCACAAATCTAACATTTTGGAGCAAAGGCATTAAAACATAGTCCAACAAACAAATGTTCCTTTAACCTGACCCTCCCTTCTCCCTCCATCACACCCCACTCATAGTTGTTGTCCTTGAGAACTAGAGTTCAGAGGTGCTTTTGCGTGAGGTAACAACTCACTCTGGAGGGTGGGGGGAATAAGGGTCCTTGCGCGTTCCTCCAGCCACTCGCCACGTGCTCCGGCTGTTCGCTCTAGCCGCTGTTTGTTGTGCCGCTGTTCACGCAACCGCTCGATCACTTTTTGTTGTCACCTGCCACTGTGACCTCTCTTAGTCTGTCTCTTGATGTTCCACCCAGCTCTCAGTGATTTCAGCTCTCAGTGGGGGAACCTCACTGCTACTACAGGCTGGGCAGTCTCTTCCACAGAAACACTGTCCTGCAGAAGGTCTAAGCACTTAGAACGGCTCATCAGTGATTTCAGCTCTAATGGTCACTTAAAAAAATGAAAGACTCTCTATGGAGCCTAATAAGCTCTATCATTAAATAGGGGACAGTCAAATAGTGCCTGTGGTTCTTAGGCAGAGCCCACACCACCAAGCAAAACACCTGTCTTTCTCTCTCTTCACTGGGATCTGGCCTCCAAACCCCCTGCTTAGCAAGTGCAGTTCAGATGAGGCACAAGCAAGTTTTTTACTTTCATAACTGATTTGGCAAGCCCAGAGGTCCTGGGGCTATGAACTGCCCAGCCTAGATGTGCTAAGGCTCAGCCCTGGCAAGCCCCAGCCCAAATTAAGCACTAAGAGTAACCCCCTCAATCAGGACAGGCTAAGTACAGTTCTGCTGCCCTTTACTCATACAATAAGGATAATAACATTTCATTACCCCCACATTCAATACTAAAGTGACTTGTAACTCAGTACCAGACAAAATAGAGCTCTCTCTGCTGGATACCTAGGCAGAGTATGTGTGTTTATATAAATACAGTGTGTTCCCGAAGCCTTTCCTCCTCCAGCCCCCGGCTCATCACTAGTTGTCAGGGGAGAACTCATTTGGACCTTGCTTACAACTCATATGAGGTTAGCCAAAACGAATGCTCAAACATTGTCATAAACAGCAACAGCTGTCTGAGGAAGCTAGTCTTTGTTCACATTTTCAAACCTATTATGGTTTTTCAGGTACAAGTATTTTATCATATACTGTATATTCTTTTAAAGTGTGTATTAATGTTTCATTTCAACTCAAATTTCCAACCAACGACTAAATCGGCAACACTGCATACATGAAGTTGACCATTGCGGGGGAGGTGATGGGGAAAGTCATGGGAGATGTACACCTGCTGCGGATGTAGGGAAATCCCAGCTCCTTATATGATTAAGCACAGTGAAGTGACTAAATAATCCTTCAGTGTTATTCTTGCACATATCCGGATTTCATTTGTGCTCAGCTCTGTCAGGAATTCCTTCAAGATGGGGCATAGGAGGCAAAAGCTATGCATGTTATTTTCTGGATTAGTGATGTTTAAACAAAATCAGCCAGATTTAATTTAAATTAACATAATCTCATTAAAGTGGAATGGCCTAGGAGTATTTCCAGTGCAGAACACTCACAGAGTTAAAGAACAGACATGAGTTGCAGACAAAGTAATTTTTTAATTAAAAAAATATATCAACACTCTCGTGCTTTTGTGATTAAGTCAGTTATTGAAGACCATATTTTCAAAGAAGCTTGCATAAGCAAGCAGTTGAGCATATAAGGACACATCCTCCTGCACCCAAAGGATTGTCTGTTTTCAAACCCATACCTGTGCACTTAGATCAACTAAAAATTAGGCCCTAAATATGTGAAGTCAAGGGCTAGTAATCACATGGATTCTGACTATGTAAAGGAGTTTCTGTGTCCCACTTACATAGTCTCCTCAGTCCATAAGCACCCGAAGGGATGCCAAAGTTCAAAGTGACCTTAAATGTGTTTCTTTGGATTCACTTGCTTTGAATAATAGAATGGGGTCCAGGCAACTTAGTAAAAGATATTAGAGGTCCAGCCCATTTTAGAATATATTAGAGGTGCAGCCACATCTGCCGAAGCACAAGGAACAATGCACAGAAACATGAGTGTTAAATTCTTGCACAGCATTGAAACATTTCAGTAAAATACCCCTCTGGTAACATAACAATCACTTTCTCACTGACCCTTGGCAAGCACACATCTCCGCGAACACCCAAAGCATGGTGAGTGTTGGCTGGGGAGTGGGGGCGCTTTACATGGGGAAAAGAGGACTCTGCAAGGGTTGCACTGCAGCCAACTAGGGGGAAAATTCTAAATTCTCCCACACTTTTTCACTGGCAGGAGTCATTGTAGCAGCTATCTCACTGCTGAGAGTAAGCAGGGAAGCGAGGGTACATCTACTACATGCTTGTGGCTTTGGCCCTTGTCCCTATCCTGCTCCCCTTTGTGCCACTTTGGTCCTGCACATGTGAATTCCGAATGGTGTGGGAAAGTTACCTACAATGGGGGAAGAAATGAAGCAGCTCTGCCAAGGAACCTTTGACAGGGTCCTGTGCTTCCGGGTGGATTCAATGGCCTCAGAAACTCACTAAGGCCCTAGTGTGACCTTCCTTTCACAGTATAGCGGCAAGAGTCACAGCCTTTTGAGTTACTTTCATCACAGGCCAGTATGGGAGATGGGGAGGGGAAATACTCCACAGACTCTGTTGCTCCGCAGCGCTCAGTAGGCACAGGTCGGCCTCCTGACTGGACCGATGCCTGCTTCCCCTCTCAAGGGGATCTCTGTAGAGCACGGGGGGGGGGGGGGAGAGATGAGGGGGACACGACGACCCCAGGCCCACCCTCTACTCTGGGTTCCAGCCCAGGGACCCTAATGGTAGCAGCAGTATGAGTGAGACCTTGATTGGTTCCTGTCTCCATTAGCCTAACAGCCTTAACTGACCCTTTGCCAGTTAATTAGGGTCAGGTGTCTTGACTGGTCTGGAGTAGCCTTTGTTTGGCTATTCAGGGAACAGGGACCTGCTCATTCTGAGGCTGATATACCTGCCTTTGACTGCTCTCTTATATCCTTCTGGTCTGAGTCTGTCACACTCCATATAGACAAATACAGAAATTAACAAAGTATACAAGGACAAATAAGCATATGTACAGTACAGTAATAGAACTTATTTTATTTTTATGCACAACTATTTTTCAGTAAAAATGCACCTCCCTAAATCCCAGAAGTACCCAGGAAGCAATGCCAAATGCATCAGCTAGAAGGAAAACTGCCAATTTCAGCTGGGGATGTTCTATCAATACTATTCTTGTTTATTTTAAAAGTAAGCAAATAATGTTTCCCCCAAGCTGCCAAATAGAGCTTGGTGAACTATTTTTAATAAATAACGTTTTCAATGCAATTCAGTCCACTTTACTGCTCTGGAATAAGGGACCAACAGACTAATATCTACAAACTTGTTCCTTATGTAAGTGTGTCCAACAGATGTTTTTTAATACATATTTCAGACCTAATCACGATGACTATTGCTTTATTTATTCACTATTACAAACATTTGTTTGGTCAACTGTCACGTGCATTTTTTACTGATACCTGATTAAGTGACACCCAAATTCACAAAGAGCTTGCAGGATGGCAGAAGAAATATTTTTAGCATTAATACTTGTATATATACATATTTTCATGAGGATTTATGTTTGTTTACCTAATCACAAGAATATTAATAGTAGTTTCTCTATCTATAAATATTTTTACAAACAAAATGTTGCTTGCATGAGTGTTTGTGAAGAAATGTATTTTTCCTAATGCATCCCAATTATATTCTGAAATATTGAGTTAAGATTTTTCCTTGAAACCTAAGTTAAGAGGTTTGGGGGCTGTGATGTAGGCAGCCAGGTCTAGTGGTTGGAGCAGGAGGCAGAAGTTGAGCTAAGCATCAGAGCCAGAGTCAGTAGTCAAGCCAAGGGTCAGAGATGGAGTCAGAGACCAGGACCAAGAGTCAGCTAGTGTGCAGTTGTTCAGACAACTTTTTGTGCCTCTCTTTGGGTTTAAATAGGAAGCCCTGGCCAGCATTCCCAGGGATTCTCCAATTAGGCCCAGTGAAGACCTCTGTCATGTAACTTCAGGTTTCATGGTTTGTCCTCCTTGGTTGGTTAATAGGGAGCTTCTAGGTGAGAGCAGGGTGGCAAAAATTGACTGGGAACCCTGCAGACCCAGGGTCATGACAGTACCCATTTGAGGTTGTGCTGGAATGGGTTTCTTGGGGTGGTATTTGTGGAAAGACTTGAGTATAGCAGGGGCATGAATGTTTTCTGCTGATTCCCAAGTATGCTCCTCTGGAACATACGCTCCCCGGTTGATTAGGTACCAGAGTTTTCCCCACTTAATCTTGGAATCTAGGACCTCATGGACAATGTACTCTTCATGACCTTGCACATGTACTGGTGGAGAAGGTGGTTGATCCCAATAAGGGAAGGGATTTTCTGTCTATGGTTTGAGCAATGAAATATGAAAAACATGGATGGATCCTGAGGGAACAAGGAAGATGGAGCTCAAAGGTGACTGGGTTCATCTGTCATCTGATCCGATAGTGACCAAGGAACTGGTTGTCCAATTTTCAGGAAAGCCTATCCTTATGAAGATGTTTTGCTGAGAGCCACACTTTATTGTCTACCAAATAGGGGTGACCTGGTTGACAGTGCTAGTTTGCATGCCTTTTATAATCCAATTTTGCATTTTCAAGCTTGTCCCTCAGTGTCTCCTGCATTTGATGGAATTGCTGAACCCAATCCAAAACTGTTGGGTTGTAGGAAGTTGCAGGTAATCCTAGGTGGAACCATGAATGGAAGCCATAGTTTTCAAAGGGCTCTGACCTGTGATCTGAAGTTTTGTATTCAAATTCTGCATGTGGTAATTGTGAGGACCAATCATCATCATGCAGCTGGTATAGCATTGTAGGAACTGCTCCAAGGTTTGATTTGCTCTTTCTGTTTGGCTGTTGATCTGAGAATGGCAGGCTGAGAAGGGGTGTGTGTGGACCCCCAGAATTTGCAGTACCTCCCACCAGAACCAAGATGAATTGAGGTCCATATTCAGAGATAATGTGATTTGGGAGACCATGGAAATGGACAACATGGGTTATCTATAACTGGGATGTTCCTTCGAATGAGGGTAGGCAGACACAGGGAACAAATAGGCCATTTTTGTCTATGACTTTCATGATTGTTGTAAACCCATTGGACTCTGTCAGGTCTACAATAAAATCTAACACAATAGTTGCCTAAGGCCTAGGTGGGGGTTCCAGGTATAGAAGGGAGACAAATTATATACTGTGTGGTGTCTTGGCATGAGTGCACACATTATAGGAAGCAACAACTGACTGTATTGTAGAATGCATACGGAGCCATCAGAAGAAACAGGATATTCAGTGTTGCATTTTGAAGTGCCCCAGCTGTCCTGCTAGTGAGAATTAGTGCCATAGTTGTAATGCAGCCACATGTGGGGGACTTGGAGGAAAGTAGATATGTCCCTTCATAAACAGGACTCCCTCCTTAATGTCATGTGGCTCTTTGTTTATTGCAGCTAACTCATTCAAAGGTATTCTCAAAGCAGAGACAGAATGGATTAAAGAAAATGAATCCTGTCATATAATGGCATTCAGGAAATTATGGGGTTTAAGTATATGAGATGGTTCCTAGCTTGGACCTTTGGGTCAATGTAATATTCCCCCTCTGGGTCTAGGCATCAGCTTTGCCATTTCTAATTCCAGGACAATGGAAAATAAAGTTGAATTGTGAAAAAATGAGGCCCACTGATTTTATTGCTAATTCAATGCTCTAGCCTTGAAGAGGTACTCTACATTTTTATATTTGCTAAAAACCTAGGCCAAATGCTGATCCCCCTCAAGGTAATGACACCATTCCTTTAAGGCTGTTTTGATGGCTAAGAGTCCTTTGTCCAGGATTTCATAGTTCTGCTCTGTGGGGGTGAGTTTCTGGGAGAAATAGGCACAAGAATGTAAAATCTCTCCACCCCAGGTTTTTGTGAAAGTACTGCTCCAGTAACTGTACTGGAGGGATCTGCTTCTGCAACAAAAGCCTGCATGGCATCTAGGTGAGCCAATATAGGAGCAGTGGTAAAGGCTAGCTTTAACTCTTCAAAAGCATTTCAGGCCTCAGGGGCCCATGGAACTGAACATTCTTATAGAATAGGGCTGTGAGAGGTACGATCTGCTTCGAGAAGTTTGGAAAGAACCACCGATAAAAGTTGGAAAAGCCTAGTAAGTATTGTAAGTCACTGACATTTTCAGATGAGGCCCAATCACAAACAGCCGGGACCTTGTGCAGATCCATCTTAATTCCTCTAGGAGACAGGATAAAACCCAGGAACTCTATAGTGGTTTGACCGAAGGTGCATTTTTCTAATTTAGCATTAAGGCCATGTTGCTGTAGTCTCTCTAGGACTGTCATGATATGGAAACTGTGCTGCTCAGGTTTGTCGGAAAAAAGAAGTATTTTGTCAAGATATATTTCAACATATTGGTCTAATATATCCCGTAACACATCATTGAGGAAATGCTGGAAAGTGGCTGGGGCATTCAGTAGAACAAACAACATTACTAAATAATCAAAGTGGCTATAATATGTCCTAAATACCATTTTCCATTTATCACTCTCTCTAATATGCATGAGATTGTATGCCCCTCCACCCCCAAAGGTCAAACTTTATAAATATTCAGGCATTCCCCACACAATCCAATGTAGGCCTGAGATTTAACTCACCCCATACTAAACCAGCCTTGGGTGAAAGTCAGGGATTTCGCCACTAAAATTAAGAAAAAAAAATGCCCCCCTGCTGCTGAGGTGCCCCCACCTCAGGAATGCCCCTAGCAAGAGTTATAAAACCAAGGGTTGTAAAGCAGAGACATCCAGGCACTGGGAAGTTTAGGAGGAAACAGAAAGACCCCAAGAATTGGTAAAATAGATTAGATAAGCTCTGACCAGTGAATTTATGCTGACCATCTGCACAAACAAAGAAGGTCATCAATAAGATACAATTTGGGCACGAGAGATAAAGTGTAAAAAGAGTTGAGCTGGGAGGAGAAAACATAGGTGCCAGTGCGTGATTGGTTAAATTTTGTTACCTAGGGTTACTGAATAATGTGATAGGTTTAGTGAAGTTAAAGGAGTCAGCTAGTTTTACCAATATAATGTAATAAAAGCAATGCTCTTCGGGAACCATCTCTGGACTGGAATTTAACATCAAGCTGCTAGAACTCTGACCCCTGTCCATGACCGTGACGTGCAAAGGCATTGCCGGAAACACCCAGACAAGAGGATCCTGACTGGCCATCGGGTGAATTTTGTCTGTGTATTGGGAGTGGTGAGCATAAGAGATTTGCTTGGTATATGTATTCTCTGTGTGTTGCTAATAAATAGATGTTTAGAGCACAGCTGTGTAAGGCTCTTTCGCTGGGAAAAGGTCCCGTAGACCTGTAGAGCCCTGAGCCCCATGGGAAATAGCAGGTACCTACATTGACTGGGACACACCTTGAGCCCTCAGTAGGTTATAGGTGGGGTGCCCTAGATTTTTTGCAGGTAACAAAGCAGTCATCACCGACATCTCAGGAAGTAGGGACAGACAGTATCAATTCCTGGTTGTGACTTGATTCAAGGCTCGGTAATCTACACAGAGTTGGAGGCTGCCATCTGTTTTCTTAAGAAAGAGGACTGCTGCTCCAGTTGGCAATATTGATTTATGAATGAACCCTTTTGCTAGGTTTTCTTGGAGATAATCTCATAATGCTGCCAATTTGGGCTCTGACCTGGCATACATTTGCCCAAACTGAACCTGCACTCCTCGTTGCAAATCTATTGGGAAATTATAGGCTGGATGTAGTGAGGAGAATATCTGTGTTTTTCTTTTCAAACATATCAGTGATGTCTAGGTATTTATGTGGAATTCTGCCATAGGGTCTGAGAGTGTAACTGTTAGGGCAGCCATTCTTATCTGAAATTTTCTTGGATTGGAGGTTAGCTCAATGTTGGCTTGTCCCCAGCAGCATCACTAGTAAAATTCTGAAGGGAATCTGATTTCTTGTGTTCACCAGTGGATGAGGGGGATCATAGAGGACCAGACAGAAGATCCCAAGATCAGTGAAAATTGCAGAGACTGTTACCCCAAATTGAAATATTTCCTGATGCTCCTGGACAAAGACTTACCATGAAACTATTCTGGCAGGGGAGTCAAGGAACCCGGCTCAGGGGCAGATACTGTGGGTCATACTCACAGCATTGTGAACTTCATGCAGAGTTGGCTAACCTGCTCCCACAAACAGATGGTGCTCATTGGTCAATTATGCAATTCAAGGGTGTAGTGCTTGGTTGTTTTCCAGGAGGCAGGTTTTACACTCAGAGAACTCCAGGTCTTCTTAGAGCTGAGGTTGACCAATTGGCTCCATCCTTGTTCCTTTCCTGGGCTCACTTCCTGGGGTAGTGGTTCACACAAAGCATCGGTGGCAGGACATAGGCAGCCAGGTCTAGAGGTTGGAGTTGGGAGTCAGAGTCAAACCAAGGGTCAGAGCCAGATTGAGAGATCAGGGACAAGGATTGGGAACGAGTCAGGAATACAGATCAAAGCAGGGATGCAGGGCTCAGGTCCAGGCAAGAAGACAGGGTCCAATATAGCAGCCAAGTGAGCCCAGTTGTGCAGAAAACTTCCTTTTTGGGTTTAAATAGACAGGAAGCCCTGACCAATCAGAGTTCCCTGTGTTTCTCCAATCAGGCCCAGGGAAACCCTCCCTGATGTAACTTCAGGTTTCATGGTCACTCCAGCTTGGTTGGATAGTAGCAAGATGCTGCGTGGGAGCAGGGAGGCCACAGTCAACTGGGAACCCTGAGAACCCAGTTCAAGATTTGAAGGGTTGTGACAAAAGCACTTAGAGGAGAGGAAAGTGATCAGGAACAGTCAGCATGGATTCACCAAGGGCAAGTCATGCCTGACTAACCTAATTGCCTTCTATGAGGAGATAACTGGGTCTGTGGATGAGGGGAAAGCAGTGGATGTGTTATTCCTTGACTTTAGCAAAGCTTTTGATACGGTCTCCCACAGTATTCTTGCCAGCAAGTTAAAGAAGTATGGGCTGGGTGAATGGACTATAAGGTAGATAGAAAGCGGGCTAGATTGTCAGGCTCAACGGGTAGTGATCAATGGCTCCATGTCTAGTTGGCAGCTGGTTTCAAGCGGAGTGCCCCAAGGGTCAGTCCTGGGGCCGGTTTTGTTCAATATCTTCATTAATTATCTGGAGGATGGCGTGGACTGCACTCTCAGCAAGTTTGCAGATGACACTAAACTGGGAGGAGTGGTAGATACGCTGGAGGGTAGGGATAGGATACAGAGGGACCTAGACAAATTAGAGGATTGGGCCAAAAGAAACCTGATGAGGTTCAACAAGGACAGGTGCAGAGTCCTGCACTTAGGACGGAAGAATCCCATTCACTGTTACAGACTAGCGACTGAATGGCTAGGAAACAGTTCTGCAGAAAAGGACCTTGGGGTTACAGTGGAAGAGAAGCTGGATATGAGTCAACAGTGTGCCCTTGTTGCCAAGAAGGCTAACAGCATTTTGGGCTGTATAAGTAGGGGCATTGCCAGCAGATTGAGGGACGTGATCGTTCCCCTCTATTCGACATTGGTGAGGCCTCATCTGGAGTACTGTGTCCAGTTTTGGGCCCCACACTACAAGAAGGATGTGGAAAAATTGGAAAGAGTCCAGCGGAGGGCAACAAAAATGATTAGGGGGCTGGAGCACATGTCTTATGAGGAGAGGCTGAGGGAACTGGGATTGTTTAGTCTGCAGAAGAGAAGAATGATGGGGGATTTGATAGCTGCTTTCAACTACCTGAAAGGGGGTTCCAAAGAAGATGGATCTAGACTGTTCTCAGTGGTACTAGATGACAGAACAAGGAGTAATGGTCTCAAGTTGCAGTGGGGGAGGTTTAGGTTGGATATTAGGAAAAACCTTTCCACTAGGAGGGTGATGAAGCACTGGAATGGGTTACCTAGGGAGGTGGTGGAATCTCCTTCCTTAGAGGTTTTTAAGGTCAGGCTTGAGAAAGCCCTGGCTGGGATGATTTAGTTGGGGATTGGTCCTACTTTGAGCAGGGGGTTGGACTAGATGACCTCCTGAGGTCCCTTCCAACCCTGATATTCTATGATTCTATGATTCTAAGAGGACTGAGTCGATTATATGTTCTCTGCTAAATGATGCTGTAACGGGGTCAGGACTCACCACTGCTGGCCACTTCCCCTTTGGCCCAGTCAGTGGCGGCTCTACGCATTTTGCCGCCCCAAGCACGGCAGTCAGGCAGCCTTTGGCGGCATGCCTGCGGGAGGTCCGCCGGTCCCGCGCCTTCGGCGTACCCGCTGCCAAATTGCCACCGAAACCGTGGGACCGGGGGATCTCCCGCAGGCATGCCCTCAAAGGCAGCCTGACTGCCGCCCTCACGGCGACCAGCAGGTTGTTCCCCGCGGCTTGCCTCCCCAGGCACGCGCTTGGTGCGCTGGTGCCTGGAGCTGCCCCTGGGCCCCGTGCACCTTCTCGACCCTTTTTAGCAGGGGCCACAGCCTGGCAGGTAACTGGGCCAGAGCTCTCCTCTACTCCCCCAAGCCTGCCCAGCACTGCTCTGTCCAAGGTGCTACCTCCTTACCTCAGGAGCCAGTCCTCCTCCCTTGCTAGTCAGGGAGAGACTGCCCTCTCCTTTGCTAGGCAGCCTTTATATAGGGCCCAGCCCAGCCCTGATTGGCTGCCTCTTTCTTTGCCCTGATTGGCTCTCCACAGGCCTTGGTTGATTGGCTGCTGGTCTGCGCAGCCTCTCTGGCCTGTTCCAGCCCCTTTTCTCATGGAGTGGGGCAGCCGCTCCACTACAGATGCGTATTGCCAATTTAAAATAATCAGCTACTGGAGAATATGCTACTCTATTGTTTCTACTTGGGCATGAATTTGGCTTTTTCTCATCAGTTAACATGGGCCAATTCCTCAGCTGCTATAAATCAGCTGTTGCACCACTGACTGATGGAGCTACATCATTTACCAGCTGAGCATCTGTCCCTAGGTCTTTTATTCCTAATGTACTTTCACTTACTCAATAGTCTTGGAAATCAAAATGAAGTTTAAGTGGAAAGTGGATTGTTCCACATAAAAGTTAGATGAGTGTAGACCTGGGCAAAAATTTTCAGTGTATAGTAAATTTGCCAAATATATACAATAGGGGCACCAAAAACTATTAGAGAGAGTAGGTTGAATTTGGGTTGAATAGTTTCCGCCAACCCCTCCCCAAAACCAAATTATCTTGATATTTCAAAATATCATTTTGAATCAACATTCAAAATGTTTTGTTCAACCCATCCAATTTTTGTTTTCAGTTTTTCATTTCTGTGACAAAAACTGAACAAAAGCAGTTCAAAACTAACTGAATTATTTAATTTTTTGGTTCAGCCACTGAACTGAAAAAAATATTATTCACTCAGTTCAAGATGCATGTTGTCTAGATTGGTATTGGAGAAAGTGTTGATGTGCTGGACCAGAGCCTAGGATGTTGTGAAAACTGGGTTCCTACACACAGAGGTGCTGGAAGAAGCAGAGAAGATTTACGAAGCTCAGAAAGCGTCTATCGACAGTCTTTTTGTTGCCAGCCAAACTAATGAAGGCTGTATATAAAAAGCTTCAGCAAAAAATCAAACTGTTTCATCAGAATATGAGTATAAAAAGGTAGTTCACAGAGATAGAAGGCTGGCAAGCCCATTCCTTCAGAAAGTCATGTTTGTTGGTTTTCTAAATTCTGATGAGAGGGGCATAGTGTTTTTTTCTCCCATAAAGTAACAAGTACGTTGTTCAATTGTTTGGAAATCTTGGTGGGGAGCTTAACCATTAATAATCCCAGAATATAAGTAATTTTAGGACATATGTTCAGTTTAGCAAATTAAAGCTCAACGAACAGTTTCATAAAACTGTGAGTTTATCCAAACAAGTCACATTTAAATCAGCTCAACCAAACCAAGATATCTTGTGTTGAGGTTCATGAGACTTATTGATACAATATGTTGGTATTTGCAATTGCACCACATCATCAAATCACAGTACCACCCAGAAAAGCACATCTCCAGTAGACAGGTGGAAAGATGATTAGTCACATGGGAAAAAAGCCAGCAGAGGAGAACATTCCTGTACTCAGGAAATGGGATTGTTTCCCTTTTTTCTGAGCACCAGAAGATTGCATAGCCTTGTAGATAACTTTCCCGGAAATTGGTGATACACGGGCAAGATATTTCCTCATGTAATTTCAAAATGTTCACAAGTCCTGTTTACCTGAAATATGTGCTCACAAATGACACACATATAATGGTGATAATTAAGTGAGCTTAAAATGCATTTGGGTCAGAGGTGTCAAGGATGAACGAGGCATTTCTCAGATGAGTAAATTCTTCATCCTTTTATTGTTTACTATATAGCTTATACAGCGCTGTAAACAAATGCTAAATACCTTCCTGTTGGTAATTTAAAATGTATTCCTTATCACAAAAACTGAAACCATGGTTGATTGTTCCCATTACAGCCGCTTGTTCCTTTAATTAAAGTTTGACATTTTGAAGTGCAAATGGAGAAAGATTCTTACAGTATGTAAAAAAAAATAGTGTAGAAAGAAAGGTCTACAGAGAGAAAGAGAGGTTAAAAAGAAACGCTTGCAGGCATTGCTTGTTAAAGGTAGCCATATAATTACAATTATCTTACATTCAGTAACTGATTAACATTTTTCTGGCTCACAAATGGCTGTGAATGGTGAGGTAAGATGTCAACTAGGATTGCTGCCTTTGTATCAAGCAAACCCCAATCATCCACATGTATTCTTATCAATATCTACAGTCAACCCTCAAAAATCATGCATATAAATGTACTGGTCCAGGTACAAATTCTACTCTAATCTTCTTACTATGATGATGATAATGAAAAAAATATACATATATTTTACTGACATGTCAAAAAAGTATTTAATACAAGGAGAGAGCAAGTAGAATTTTGCAAATCTAATTTATCAATACTGTGGCTAATCTGGGATCTTCTACTGAGTTTGATTTCTATTGCTGATTTCTAGCATGCGGCCCTATGCTCTTCGGCTGGGCTCCAATTTTTGGTTGCTTTTAGGCTAGTCTTCTGTAAGGGCAACAGAATCAGGATGCCTTTTGCTGTCTTCTCTGTAGTTCCGCAATCTCTGTTCCACTAGTCTTCTGAGGACACCGATTAGTGGAGCTCCTGTCCTCCATGGCACTTGTTGCTGCTTTATCCCTTCTACTGCTGGCAAGCAGAGTGAAAGAGAGCAGTTTGTATGCTGCAGGAAGGCAAGTTGTGCCATGGTAGCAGCCAGTCCATATTTTCTTCTAGCGACAGCTCAGTTCCTTTTTCTCACTGATTCTGTGTTGCTCTCTCTCTCTCTCTCTCTCTCTCTCTCTCTCTCTCTCTCTCTCTCTCTCCTTTTTCTAGCAGGTCCCAGAAGTTAGGTCAGTATCAGACACCAAGTGCCATTTATATTACTGATGCAAGCATCAAAAATTGTCCCATGGCATTCTCAATGCTTAATTCTATTGACCAAACAGGAAATTAGACCCAATAGTGCATTTTTTTTTCAAAGAACAAAACATCTCAAACAAAAATAAAAACAAGAGCAAGTTAAGCAAACTTTAGATTATTAACTCTTCAGGTCGGATGTGTTTCTTACTGTTTTTCCATGTGCCTAACATAGTGGGGTCCAGATCTCAGTTGGGACCACTAGAAGCATCTGAAGAAGTGAGGTTTTTTACCCACGAAAGCTTATGCCCAAATAAATCTGTTAGTCTTTAAGGTGCCACCGGACTCCTTGTTATTTTTGTGGATACAGACTAACACGGCTACCCCCTGATACTAGAAGCTACTGTCATTCTACTAATAATAATGAATAGAGATGCATTTTTTAAAAAAAAATAAGTAATAAAACAATTAATTATATGCATCTTTAAAACTCTTTCAATGGAATAAACCAGCAAGCTTTAAAATTAAACAGGCACATTTTATGGATCTTTTGCCAAATAAGCTTAGTAGTGAAATAGTTACTAGTGGTCCTAATTAAACAGGCATCCTTATGGTTCAGAATTAACATCCCATAGAGATGAATTAGGGTAAACTCATATCTCTGCTGGGGTTTGATTCTGCTCACATTTTAATGCGTGGGGGTTTTATCACTAAAACTGCAACTAAATATGTGCAACTTAAAAAGCACACACCTAAAAATTTACATTGAATTAATGCTTCATCAAGTGTGCATAGTATAACTATAATGCCCTCATGCCAGGATGGAGTCCACTCTGCAGGTGGCTCTGGCCATGAAAAGGCACATGCAGGAACGCAGCAGGGAAACTCCCTTCCACCGCAAAAGCACCTGTTCCAACCCCCGTGAAGTACGCACACACCACAATAGTACAATGAATATAGGAAAAGGAAATATTTATTTAAAGAGGGACAAATGGAGAAAACCAGGGTAGGTAGGGTGAGCAGTAAAACAGGGTTACAACCAACATGAGGACCCCTGGGCCCAGTGGTTCCACAATATGAAAGGGCAGATACTAAGCAACACATCTAAACTCAGAGTTCAGGAATCCTGGGCAAAGTTCCAGTCTGGCAGTGAGTCTTGGGTGCTCCTGGTCATCTTCAGCCCCAGTAAACTTCCCCCAACAAACCCCTCCTGCTATCTTCTGCCACTCTCTGCAAACCCACAAAGAGCAAATATCTTCCCACTTAGCTACTTACAGCCTCCCTCCATATTCCCAGTGCAGAGTTATAAGCCCCAGTACTCACAGCCCCATTCAGCTCTGGGTGACAGTGATCCTGGGTCCAGCTCTGGTTTGTCCTTCTCAGGTGATTCCTCCCTGGCACAGAGCTGCTCCTGGCCTGGTGTGTCTCCAGTTGGCTATTTGGTCCCTCCAGGCTTTGGGCTGGTTCTCGGCTGCTTCACTACGTGAGGGCCTGCTTGTGGTAGACCCACTTGTCTGGAGCTACAGACATACACATCCTTTCGCTCTCCCTCTCTCCACACCTCTCACACAACCAGCACTTCCTCTGCCTCAGGACAAGTTCTTAAAGGGGCCATGTTCTCTGTACCCTAAGCAGGCTACAATATAGAGGTATGTGTACATGCACATGAAGATAGTTTGGTGCCTTGGCTGATGCGAAACATGAATTTAATGCTACTGTATTCTTAGTTTTGTTTTTCATTCCAATGTGCCTCAGTGTCCTTTAAATGAACAATAGGTTTTTGGCCTTTGCCAAAGGTTTCCTGAGTCTGACAAAGCTTTGAAATGTACAGTTCATGAGTAGCTACTGGGCAAACTGTTGTTATGCTTTGTTCACAAATTCTTGCCTCAGGAACAAAGAGGTCTCTCGAACTGGTGTCAGCAAAACGACTACTCTTTTCAGTAAAATAAAAAAAAAATCTGTGAGGGATTTCCTTTGCTAACAGAGAAAAATACAGCACTACATGAAACCAAGATTCTGTAGTGCTTATTCATGATGTGTTCCAAGTCATACCATTAGGTATGCAGAAAAAGGTCCGAGGAATTTTATAGAAATCCTTCAAAGAATCCCACATTATCTATAATATCTTCCTAACTGCATCTCTGGGACCCAGCATTTTAAGGCCCCAATTCAGCAAGGTACTTGAAGTATGTGAGTAGTCAAACTACTCACATGCTTAAAGTTAGTCTTGTGCTAAAGTACCTGTCTGAACTGGGACCCAAATGAGGTCAATCTTACATATGTTTCAAAAACTTTATGGATTCTCCATGGTTAGCAGAACAAGTCTTTACTTTTTACTGCAGTTTAGGTGCTATTCAGGTGGGACTCTGGAGATCTAGGTTTAGTTTCTGCCTTTGCAACAGACTTACTGTGTGAATTTGGGCAAGTCACTTATGCCCAGGTTTTTAAAAGGTATTTAGAAACTGCTATGCTTATTATTACAGCTGTATTAGGAACTTAAATCTCATTTTCAAAAGTGATTTAGTCACTTAGGATCCTAAATCCCATTGACTGTCCTAAATCAGATTGGTGTTGCAACACTGAGCACAGCAATGCCTAAATACCTTTAAAAGTCTGGGCCTTAATCTTTGTATCTCATTTTTTTCCCATCTGTAAAGTAGGATAGTAACATTTTCCTATCTCTAAGGGTATTAGGACAATACATTAATGCATGTTTGTATAGCAGTCAGATACCACACTGATGGAGCCATATAAGTACCTAGATAACTAGTTATTGAAATTCTTAAACAGATCGGGTTGGTCCCCACTTTATTTAATTAATTAATTAAATCAATCTAAAGGATGGGTATAATTGCTAGTGATATTTCTGGAATATTTATTGCAGTGATTCATTTTAAGCTGTCTAAACTTTTAGGTTACTGTGTCCTTTGTCTACTAAAACATATTTGTCCATGTTTCCTTTTTTGGAAATCATTGACTTAACATGCTTCTTTGTAGTCAAACCATCCCAGCTGCAGCTGCATTGTTCATTTAAAACTTGAATGAAACTCTGTAAGCAGTGACATACCTTCACATTCTTTCTTGGACTTCCTGTGGATACATGTACAGGGGCTTATCTCAGTTGTGCCATGTTATTCTAGAAACTTATCAACTTGACCAGCCTTTGTGAAAAACAATCAATGCAGCTGCTGTTTTAGAGGATCAATAAAATATATTACTGTTACATATGCAGAGAGATGTTTTCTTGGGCTGTGATTTAATCTTTTCTTATGAATTTAAACTTTAAATACATACTGTATTATTGATTTACATTTTTCCCCATTTGAAAGCACACAATGTGCTGCACAGGAATTTAAATAGAAAAACATTTTTCTTAGTTTAAACAACTGTGAGAACAAAACTGGCGCAGTATATTGCAGGGTTTTTTTGTTTTACTTTTTAATAGCTGGAATCTAGATCTAATCTATCTATCTATCTATCTACACACATCTTCCTGGAAAGAATATAATATGACTAAGGTACAATTTCAGACATTGCATGCATTCATGCATATTAAAATGTGTGGCTTATTTACAAACATAATTGTAATAATTGCATGTGCAATTGTGGTAACTGCACGCATAAACAACCAGATGTGCTCAATTAAAGCAATTTGCGTGTGAAATTGTGTAAGAAAATTAGGCTCAGGAATGCATTTGCACAGTTCTGAAAATCTAACTAAATGGCCTGGGACAACATGAGATAGAGAAATAGCCAAAGACAGGAAGAGAGTATGTGATATGTCTGAAGACTGTATAGTAGCTTATAGAGACAATCCACATTTTATTTTAACTTATGGCAGCTGCAATACAAAACCTGGATCAATACAGTTACCTTTCCAAGGGACAAAGTTGCCCTCTGGCTTGTTTTTATTCTATACAGGAGGCAACAAGACATGTTGATTGATTGATAAAGAACATTTTATGGTACTGACCAAAGTATCCTATGGTAAAAAAGGATCTATTATACTTCATACAACAACGAACTTTGAAATACTGTCATTGAATGTTTGTAGGAACTCATTTTTAATTAAAAGTTATTTTTTAAATTGAACCTACACGCACAAGCTATTTTCTTTGCTCTGTCTTCTGACTTGTACCTCCTGAAAAAATTAAAATCTACATCTTTTTCCTCTTATCTGAGTGAGGATTTACATTAGAATAGGAAGGAAATACATGTATACATCACAACAACAGAAGTGTTGCATTTTTACAGTGTAGCATGACAATCCAATGACCAGCTGGCCTAATAGGCAGTGGCCTTACCATTTCTTCCAGCCTAGTGATCCCAGAGTGGGCCCCAACCAAGTTGTATGCAGCAGGCCTCAATCCTTCCTGAGTTTCCTTATCACTTCCCTTAGGGTTCCATTTCTACAGAGGAGCCGGGGGACAAGGTAAGGGGAGCCAGGCCCATCCACTACACTCAGTCCCAACCCAGGGCCCTAGGAGTTTGTCAAAGCATCCAGACCAGTTATTGGTCCAAGTTACACTTTCCCCTGGCGGCATATCCTACCAGAGTGCAGCTCTTCTGTTTGGGCTGCAGCCACTTGGTCTGTTAATGTCCTGTTCAAGGCAGCCTCTTTTAGAGCTTTCAACTCCCCAAGCGGGGTGGTGTGATGGAGGGGGAGACACAGATCCGTACTGCTAGAACAGCCTTAACAAAGCTGTAGCCATACCTATCTCAGCTCCAAGCACCACCCTTGCTTCCTGGTGCAGCCTGTAACACCTTCACCCCTTTCCCTGGGTTATCAATGTCCTTTTGAACTATTCCTCCCCCTGAAGCATGCCCTGCACCTGCTGATGGCTGGAGCCTTCCTAGTCCAGCATTACTCTATTTCTTGCCCTGGTAAACATGGGGTCTGTAGACCCCATCACATACAAGTGACTCACTAATGATGTAGCTCTTATATGTTTTACTAACATCAAGAGCACTGCATCCTTCTTAGCAGAGGACTGGGTAAATAGGAGGTAGAAATGGAATAAAACAGACACAGAACAGAGACCTGAGCAGAAAAGAGAGAGGATAAGAGTGAATATGAACCCTCCCTCCATTTGTCTTATGAAAAGAAAATAAAGGAAAGGGTCAGCCTGATGACACCCAGTATGAATTGTCTCTTGACCTTGTGAATTGATCCAGCATTCCAATCTGTGAAGGAAAATACCCACCTACAATTCTATTTACCTGAGGATATACCAAGATATCTTTGATCCTAATTAATTGTAAATGCCCTAAGTTCTGCCACATATTAATGTGTTTAACAAGTGTTCTGCTTGTTATTGCCCTATTGTATGAATTTCTACCATTTTTAAAAAATTCATACTCTTGCATTGACTGTTCAGCAAGCCAGCCCAGTCCATCAGCATTAGATCTACAGAAATGTAATGATCCCAAAACTGTTACCTGTGAACTCACCTACCTCAAAAACCATTAGGGTTCCATTAAGACGTCTCAGGGACAATGGGAAAGCAAAGGATGACTGGGGTTCTGGGAGTAAGGTAAACATCTTACTGCTGGCATTTGACTGATGTTTTGTTTGCTTTATTAATAATTCCCCTTTACCTTGTCCCTCCCTACAAATAAACATTATCCCTTTGTGCTTTGTAAATGGATTTACTATATCTGTTTTGATTGATTCAGTCTCTTTTTGGAGGGCTGTGTAATCCTTACTGTACACTCAAAGCACTCACAGAGGCAGCATATACACACCCTGATGAAAGCTGGAGACATAATAAAAAAGATCACTGCTATGTTTTATATTAAGTTCTGTTGCCATGGCAAATAGCTCCACAAAGTCAATACCACCCCAATTAGTGGATCCAGGTATCTCACACACAAGGAAAATGGCAGATAGTGGATCAAAGATTACATGAGTTTTAATTAAAGTTCTTATCCTGTAGTCCTATCATTTAGAACCCAGAGATTGGCAAAACTGTGAATACCTTTTTGTGGGATAGAGATAACTATCTGCAATTTCAGGCTATAGAATTATGCAGAACAAACCTTCCCTTCTTGACACCTACAAACACCCCATCCAAAGTATTTATGGTTGGTTCTCCTAGCTGTAGACTAGCTCACCTATTTAGGCATTCAGATAAATGTGGCTGTCAAAAGTCTCTTTAAACATAATATAGATTTGCTGCTAAAATGTATGGTGTTATATCTTAATAAATGTTCTGTCTGAATTCCACTAGCATAGATACATTCTTTCTACCTATAACTTCCCTGCTGTCATATGTTTCAATTGGATAAGCCATTTATGATGCCCAGTCCACTGTTGGAGTGAACAATTAAGGAGATGCAGGATTGTGTTCCCAAAATGGCTATGAAGTAAATATTTTGTAAGGATTGAATAGGTTTATTAATTTTATTTTAATTAATGTGTTTTCTGGATCCTTTAGTATAAAGTGTGCTATAGTCAGTTGACATAAATTAATATTAGGCCAAGTAAACAGATTAACTGTCCTTAGGTTATCTTGAAAAGATCACTGCAGAAGTGTGTATAATTTATGAAATTTCCCTTGTGAATCTTGCAAAATGAGTGTTCTAGAGTTTCTCAACAAATTCATTGTAATCCATGCAATTGTTTTCAACATTCTATTCCACTACATTTTCCTCTTTCTTTCCCTCCCTCCCTGTCCATCCACATACCAAATGTGCAATGCCCTGGGCAGGAAACTGGTTTTGCTATTCAATCCTCATTAGAAAATTGTCAGATGAATGGTTATAAATGGTTCATATTGAAGAGCTAGCCAGTTTTACATTTGCCAACGCCTCCAAGTATGTGACTGGGAATCAATATTACTGTTGAAAAATGGCATCCACGTTGCAAAACTGTTTCCATATATTTCAAACAAATGCTCTCCACTCTCTCACCCTATTTTCTTCTGCACCAAAGTTCTATTGAACTCCTCCTTAAAGGTTTCTGTGGGCTGGTGTGCAGGGTTCTGCATGTCTCTCCTTGATTCAGCTGGGCAATTATAAGATCCAAGAATTTTGAAAAAAGGGGGCTTAATTCAACTTCCTCTTATACTCAGAGTACTGGTCACTCCTGAATTCCCACATACCACACACTCAAAAGGGGAAAAAAACCAAAACTTTTTCCTCCCTCCTTTTATAACATACCAATGCCTGGGTCTCCTCCCTGTCTCCTCATATGGTAACTGTGTCAATGCCTCACATATCAACTAATTTTTGATTCTCCAGTTTCTTTTTGGCTCTTCTCATCTTGGGTTGTTCCCCACTCTTGTATGTGCTTTTTGGTTTCCTCTCCTCACCTTCTGACTCTCTCCTCATTCTCTCCCCTTCTTTCTCTCTCTGTCTCAGTTCTCTTCCTCTCTCCCCCAGTTTTCTCCTCCCCTTCTCTGTCTCTCACTTCCCCCTTCTGTCACTAATGCTGTCCTTCCTGCTCTTTCCCATTATCTGTTCTGCTGTCTCCCCTTCCCTGCCAGAAAAATCACGGCCAGCTGTAGTTGTTTGGTTGTTCCATTTTCTCACCTTTGATTAAGAGACTTTCTCACCATGCCTCCATATCTCATCTTCCTCTGTCTCCTACTGCTAGTGCTACGCCCTCTTGCTCTTTGAGTGTTCCCACATTGTGCAAGGAACAGCACCATGTAATGCCAAAAAGAGGAGGGAAAGGGAGAGAACACAGGGCTGAGGGCAGAAGCAACAGCACCCTGGGAGAGAACAGAGAAAGTCTGGACCCCAGCCCATATAGGTTGAGTACCATCACTATTGCCTGCAAGGTATACCCCCCGTGCTGAGAAACTTTGTAATAGACTATTTGTCAAACTCCCAACTACTTTCTGGTGAATGCCTTTATTTTTAAATGTGGTGTTGTAGCTGAGCTGATCCCAGAATATGACAAAGACCTCAAGAAGAGCTCTATGTAGATCAAAAGATTCTCTCTTTCACCAGTTGGTCCAATAAAAGATATTGCCTAACCCACCTTCTCTCTGTCTCTCTTTCTTTAAAGGAAGTACCAAAGGGCCGAGAAAGGACTTAACTTATGAATCCTAAAAAGGCTTTCCTCAGCCAGCTCTAACTCTCTTTTTCCAGAAAGTTCGTTCAGCCATTTGTCTGCCTAAATTGGAATTAATGACACCCAACAAGTGCGGCTACCTGGGTGAGTTAGCACATTAGCACCACTCCAAAGGTGTATTGTAGTATTGCAGTGATAACCAAGGTAAATTTTAGGATAATGTCTTTAACTAATAAGAAATAACTTGTAAAGTAAGCACTGAATCTGTAAACATCTTTCCTGTGCTAGTTTACTGCTGTAATTTAGCCTGGCTGTATTCTCTGCCTCATTATGTACAGCTGGTCCCTGTATATGGAAGTGCCCTAATGAAGAGATCCACAGGGTGTGTGGCAAATTTAAAATTCCTGCTGAAGATTAATCCTTTATGGCATAACAGAGTTCTACAATTTGACACCCAGCACAATACTCGTTCATATCTTGGATTATTGCAAATAGAATAATATTGGCCTTTAATCATTTCCATTTTCTTCCACCATCATTCACGTCTCATTTTAAAAACTGATCTCAACTCCTTAAACTGTAACAAAGTGTTATTCGCCATTAAAATAAATGTTTTGTGTATAGACACTTTCTGCTAGCATACCCATACCACATTCCTCCAATAAACGTATAATAAAAACTAACACATTTAAAAAGCAGCTTAACTGAATCTGGAACTAGAGACTGTGAAAACAGATGAAGTTTGTTCTACATTATTTTCCCTTTTGTGGCCATTACAATCCTAAATTAAGGTTGCATTCCAACCCAAACATGCTATGGATTTCTTTTACTTTTAATCTTAAATCTGTTTTCCCTAGGATTTGCGTGCTTGGAAATTACAATTTTCTTCTGATGTCTTTACCCCATTAAATTCGGTGCCAGGTCAACATAGTTTTTGGCTGGATATTGATTAATAGCCACAGATACACAGAGTCTCCCCTATTCTAAACCAACAGAGAAGGGTGGGAGGACTGAAAGTAAAAGACTGTTATTCCAGGTACTACATGTAAATAATCTGTAAAGAAACCAGAAGAACTGGAACAAAAAGAGTAGAAGAATCCCTGCTAATATGCGGCTGGTTGAGTGAAGGGAACAGGCCTGGTGGTACTAGGATTGTGTGGTCAGTTAAAATACAGCAACCTGACTGGTCAGCCGCAGTTCACTGGTAGAGTCATTCCTAGGTTTCACAATGTTGATGATGTTGTCAGATGCTACCGGTGTGGTGCTTCTGCTTTCTCCTGTTGATATCACTTGGCTGCGTGCGTGTGTTCCCTCTGTGTGCTGCCCCAGCTCTGCGCAGATAGCTGACACAGCAAACCCGACGAGAACCCCCAATAACCACAGAGTCTAGTAAGGTACGAAGGCACCTCGGCCAGGTTTATTGCGACCCTGACACAATTTCAGTTCCCCGTAGATTACTTAGTCTACCGGGCATACTACTAGAAAGTGCCGCTCGGCAATGGACTCAGCTCAGTCAGTGGCAGGACTTTCCACTGCCCCCTCGGCTGGACAAAGACACCACCCCAGGGATACATTTTTATACACAGGTACAAACAAGTTACACATCACTCCTGACGTATTGAGGTGCAACCCCTCTACGTAGCAAGGTACAACCCCTCTTCGTAGTAAGGTGCCGCCTCTCACCTTGTACATGTTGGTTCGATCAAAACAACTCTATCCATCATATTACCCTTTTGCCCCTGTCATTGGGATGGGTCGGCCTGTTCCATGTTATCTGTGGAATGTTCCAGTATAGTGTGTTCTGTACTTTAACTTTGCTAGGTGAATATATATTTATGCAACATCAGCCCTTTTCCTGCCAGCTTCTGTGAGCAGGGCCTGCCTCTGGCCCACAGCTTAACTTTGCTTTATGTTAGCAAAGTCTTGACCATTACTTTAGTTCAGGCCTTAGGCCTCATACCGGGCCTCTGATACCAAGGTTTATATCTTAGGGCCTCCTCTTACTACAGATGACATCAATTTACCGTTTGTTGTGTGAGGAGCCAATTCTGCTTCACAGTGTTGGGGGAGAGGGGACAGAGAGAGGGGCCCAAACCAAAGCATTCAGATCCAGATCTGGATCCCACCCTTCTCCCAAAGATCATGGGGGCCGTGGGATGTGCCCATCTCCAGTAGATAATGTGATGGTAATGGTACAGCAGGAAAGAAGACTCACAGCTAACATGTGATCTCCATGCCCTAGGTAAGTCCAATGAGTTTCTTGAATATACTAAGAAGGGAATAGCATAGATGACTGTCCACTGTTTAGCTGTGTGGGCTCTCTCCCTGTGGTTGTGCATGAGGGAAAGAGAAGACTTCAACATTTTCCTGAGTGATATGTCATTAATGCCACAAATTCAAATCCAGATTTCAAACACTGAAAAAATTAAATGTGAATGGATTCAGGGTTGTAGTGTGACCAAGATCTGTGTACCTTCTCTCAAAGTTGCTTTCCAATCTGCTTTTTTCCCCTTCTTGCTCATTTCTTGTGCAGTTCTCCTTCTCTGATCATTTTTTACCCTTTTCACATTAACAAAAGTCACTTTGCCTCTGCTTCCTCTTCGTCATGCATGCCTTGAGTCTTTACATTCTAAGCTGCTCAAGGGATAGTCTCTTTATCTGTGTTTGTTATGTGCCTAGCACAATGGGATGCCAAATGGGGTTGTGATCTATAGGTGCTCTTATAATAGAAATAATATCCCTAATAATTGGTATGGTGGCTGAATGAGAGAACAGACATGAATAGCGTATTGCAAAGAGATCTCTGTGAAAATACATCAACTTATCTGCTTAGCTACAGTTCAGATAGAAGGTATCACTGGCTAATAACATTGGGGATGGTGCATTTTTCCATTACTGTGTTTTAAGCCTCTGTCCAGGGGGCTCAGGCTGGGAAAGACAAAGGCTCTGGCACAATCAGCACCTAGCTATGGTTGAATATTTTAACTCTAATAATGACAGTTCTTTCCACAGGCCCCATAAGTGCATAAAGCATCCAGAGAGAGAGAGAGAGAGAGAGAGAGAGAGAGAGAGAGAGAGAGAGAGATGACAGCCAGCACTGCAGACCATCAGGGAAGCCCAGGAGTCCCCATAGAGCAGTTCAGAGTTTGCTTCTTTGCAAGATGTGGGGGTGAGGCAGAGATTGAGGGTTTTTTTTTCTTATTTAGGACCAGGTTGTGAACCCTGACTCCCACTGCTGAGCAGTTACTCACCCAAATAGAACCATTGTCTCCAGTGCGGCTGCTTGTGAGATAGAGCTCACCATGGTGAATGATTTCTCCACAATCTGGCCCTTTGTTCATTTGGGGATGGACAGTAGTTTGGTATGTGTTTGGGAACATTTCCTGTGTCCTATGAAGGCCAATATATGTCATCCTCACACAGATGGTTAGTGTCATAATCAGCAGAAACCACTATTGATATTATGGCAATACTTGTTGGATGAGGTACTGCTCAAGGTGAGTAAGGATGGCATAATCCTTTGCTTCCATTCCATAGAAAGAAATTCAGCCTCAGCTTTGCTCTTACATTGGTAACACTTGTCTCTGTATAGCTGAGATAAGAACAATCAAATCTCATGTCTCGGGACTTCAGTTGGTTGCCTGCTTCAGGGCCAGGAAGGAACTTTTTCTTCCCTAGTTCAGTACTGGCCAGATCAATGAAGTGTTTGTTTGTTTTTTATCTTCATCTGAAGCATCATATATTGACCTCAGTTGGAAGCTGGGCACCAGGCTAAACGGGACAATGGTCTGATGCAGTTCAGCAAATGCTATGGCCATATATGCTTAGCTGTACCACTGTTGCTCTCATGCTCAGGGTTAAACTGATCACCAGATTTGGGATCAGAGAAGTAATTTTCCTCCAGGTCAAATTGGCTGAGACTTCGGAAGTTTTCGCTTTCCTCTGCAGCATCAAGCAGGGATTGTCTGCTAGGACCACATCTCACATAATCAATTTTCTGCCATTGCAGGGACCTCAACATTGGGTCACCTCTGTCCTTCCTAGTCTCCATCTGTGGCTGACAACACTTTAGTCTTCTGAAGACTCCACATTTTACCACAAAACTGGCTCCTACCTGACTTACCAGGGTGGATTTGGTTGAATACAATTTGTCTGAAATTTGTCTGATGGTGAGTTGTGTTTTTCCCTATAGTAGGGGTGTTATCTGTCAGCTCTGTGTTCTTGGGGAACCAGGGCGCAGTATCCAGACTGTCTGACTCATGAAGGACACCCCCCAGCCTCCGCTTGAACCAAAACCAATCAGAAGAAAGACTTCAAAAAAGCAATGAAAAGGCAGTGGGAGACACATCTAAACCCCTCCGGACAAGGGTGACAGGATTAAGGCAACTCCCCTAGCCTCATTTGCATCAGGGATGGGATAGGGAGGAATCTCCATTAGCATACAGAATGGAGAACAGAGATTCCAAGGAAAGAACCGCACTGAACTCTGGGACCAGAAAAGCAGGGAAGCACTGCATCATGGGGGACCTCTGCTCCAGATGTTAATGAAACCATGCCTGCACACCCCCAGCTCAGGAGTTATCAGACCAATTCTAGTAATAAATCCTTTATTGGTATCCAAAATACTGAAGCTGCCTCAATGCATTGTGAGCTTCCTCGAAGGAACACTGCCCATAGCCAGGAATGATCAGTTCCTATTGTCTAGCCTGAACAAAACAACTTTGGTATACTCCCTTGAGCCATCAGTTTACCCATAAACAAATCTAGTGTTCTCCCTTGAACCATTGTTGTTTCCCTACCAAAAAAACAAACAAACAAACAAAAAACACCCTACCCATGCTCAAGTAAGTGTTCTGATGCCTGAATCCAAAATCTGCATCAGTTCTATTGGGACTTCATCTTCTCCTGACTGATTGTGCTGGGGGCTCTGCCTGTCTCCAGCACTCCAGACCCTCAGCTACCACCACCACCACCTGGGAACCCCGACCAGTTCAAGCTTCACGGAGTGATGAGAACCCAACTCTCTCTCTCACTCTCTCTCTGTTTTTTTTTCTACTCTAGGTATAGCTTTCTAACCCTGACTTGTGTGATCAGGTATAGTTTTCTAAACCTGACTTTTGTAATCAAATTTAAGCTAGATTTAATATTGTAGATTTAATATTTGTTTGGCTCTCCTTGTATGGTTATTACCTAGCAATAAATAACTTTTTTGGTTAAGCTAGTTGCTTCCCTCCCTCTCTCTCTCTCTCTCATGTTTTTGGCTTCCCCATTTGCTCTGCAGCAATGCTCCTCTTACCTAAGCTAAAGATCCCTGTAGCGCCCAAAAATCCTGAGGGGTTTGCTCATCAAGTAGGTTACTACCAGAACAATTGTAATGTGAAAGTCGGGATAGGGACATGCTGAACCTGGGACATAGGATGGTGGCAGTTTGGAAGTGCTGCTTTACCCAGCCTGCTAGTCCAGGGGCACATAAGGGTGGCAGCTTGAAACTGCTGCTCGACCCAGCCTGCTCGACCCATCATACTCTATTCCAGTGTGGTGCCTGTGGCATATGAGGGTGGCAGCTTGGAAGTGCTGCTTGACCCGGCCTGCCGAGTCCAGGGACATATAAGGGGTCAGTTTGGGAGTGCTGATTGACCCGGTCTGCTCAGATGCACTCTGTTAATGTGTTTGTTATTCTGATTCTGGGGCTGGAGGAACCCAGCCCCGGGGAACCTAGGCCTTCAGGATAGTTCCATTGGGAGGGAACTTGCAGAAGGGAGAAGTAGAGCGCTGTATGAAAACACAAGTGACACAAGCAGTACATTGATAGAATTACAGAACACTCCCCCCCCCCCCCCGAAGAGTAACCCTAATAAATGAGCGTACTCCAAAGTAACAGGCAAATCTGGTAACAGGGGTTTCTGAGTGTTAATATACTACAACCACAGACTTTTCAGCCAGAATTGAGATGTCATTTATCCTTTCAAAGGCTATCCCAAAAAGGGGCTGGTGAACTAGGGCAACAAATGGTGAATGGTCGAGGAAATGGATGTAGCACATGCACCCTGAGACCTTGGGAAAAGTGAGGAAGGTACAACATTTAGAGCTACCCAAGAGGGTACAGCCTAACACATGAATCCAACCAAAGGTATGCCAAGCTGGCAAGTAGTGATGTATCAATGAGAGTCTGAGGGACTGGAAGGGAGCTAGGAAGTTTAATGCAATCAAGGCAGACCTGGGCATCGGTACAATAAAATGCCAGGGAAGCCACAGCCCAGATCATCACCAGGTCTCCAAAGGTCAAACAGAGAGAAGAAATGCTGGTTGTGCCAGTTATTTTATAATTGCCCAGCCCAGAAAGCAAAGAGGCAGGCAGAGGCTAACACATCAGCACTTGCAGCAAATTCACATAATTATGAATCAGGTTGAAGGACTCTGGGCAATGGATGATGCAAGATAAATGGTATTTAGTGAATGGATCCAACCAGAATAAATTCTGCCCCTTGCACTGAGGAGGGTTTTTTTTTCTTTTTGGTTCCTTTAATGTATGTTTTTTTCTGTGAATAGCAAATCGTGCAACACCATCCAAATATATGGTGTCTTTACTATGATGACAAATTTTGCAGGGCCTAGCAGATATAACCTGTGTCCAGAGAAGAAAGTTTATTTCCCCACTCTAGCAAAAATTCAGGAAAATGTCTTTGTCAAGATCAGGACACTGAGTTGTGTCTGACTGTGGCACCAGACATTGCCCTACTTTTCTCACCGATGTCTGCTTTATTCCAACCTCATCAGAGCCCAAGTCTTGCCAACATTTGATTCTGTAGTTCAAGGTTCTACGGTCTGTTTGTTATGCAGAAGAATGTGCCACCAATAGCAGACCTCTGCCCTGGAAGCAGCTGTCTTAAAAACAGCAGGCAGTCATACTGATTTTGCTGGCTGGAGAAAAGTAGCCATGCTTCCTTGTAGTGGTTAAAAGTCTTTCAAAGAGGTTAAACTGTAACTCATTAACATGATGGCTGTCCCAGCCGCAGCTCTCTAGTCAGCCATACAGATCCAACTCAAGAGTAACACACAGAAAAAGGGAAACTCTTAAGTCCCCAGAAGGACTTGGTACTTTAGAATTTTCTTTTCCTGGTAAGAATGCAGACACCTATGCACCCTCCAGTAATAGTGGTGTAAAAGAGACACACCTCATACCAGGAGCATGTCATGTCCATATGGTCAATTTTATGGTCAACCCCAAGCCTGGATTATGAAATGTCCCTGAGGTTCAAATATGAATGAGGATCTGATGGAGTATCAAACTTTTTTTCCCCAGGTAGAGTAATTGTGTTGGCTTTGGCATCTGCTAGTCTCAGGATATTGCATAAAGGCAGAGGTAAAATGTTGAAAATTATTTTGAGTGGCAGCACCAGAGAAACAGCACAAGCTAAAAATGCCATTCATGCTGACACAAGTACCCTAGCAAAGGAGCAGCATCAGTCTATGATGATTTGGGGATCTCTCTGTACAATTTACACATTCTGGTTCCTAATAACTGGAGTTCCCTGCCCCGAAGAGGTATCCTCAGTGTGAGAGGATACCACAACATCATCTGGAAGCAGGGTCCCAACTATGGGATTGTTTCCGTCTGCTTCAGTTGGATGTTCTCTTTTCCTGAGACTTTCATCCTCCTCAATAGCACAGAGGCTGTCAGACTGGGGGCAGGACTGTTCTACTGTGTCCCGGAAAGTCTCATCTATGTACCTCTCTGTCTCCTTAGCTCCTCCAGCTCAGCTATCCTGGGTCTCCAAAGCCTGTACATGATCTGTGAGGGCCAGGAGCTCCTTGCACCGAATGCACACATATGCCACCTGCCCATAGGGCCGATAATCATACATGCTACATATGACGGGTTGGATCACAGAACCCCCCTTGGGAGCTGCCACCTGATGTGTCAAGACTACTTCTGCCCCTGCTTTTCCTGGCATCTCGGGACCCCAGCACCCTGTCTTGCTGAGCCAGACATGCTCGTCTGTTCCAACACAGACCCAAGGTCTGAATTACTCGCCCCAAAGCTGCAGACTTAGCTGAAAGCAGCTTACAGAAGTGTTCCTGTCTTTAACACTCAGATGCCCAACTCCCAGTGGTGTCTAAAGCCAAATAAATCCATTTTACCCTGTATAAAGTTTATACAGGGTAAGCTCATAAATTGTTCGCCCTCTATAACACTGATAGAGAGATATGCACAGCTGTTTGCCTCCCCAGGTATTAACACATACTCTGAGTTAATTAATAAGTTAAAAGTAATTTTATTAAATACAGAAAGTAGGATTTAAGTGGTTCCAAGTAGTAACAGACAGAACAAAGTGAATTACCAAGTAAAATAAAATAAAACACGCAAATCTAAACCTAATACAGTAGTACAACTGAATACAGGTAAAATCTTACCCTTAGAAATGTTTTAATAAGTTTCTTTTCACAGACTGGACACCTTTCTAGTCTGGGCACAATCCTTTCCCCTGGTACAGCCCTTGTTCCAGCTCAGGTGGTAGCTAGGGGATTCCTCATGATGGCTCCCCCTTTGTTCTGTTTCACCCACTTATATATCTTTTGCATAAGGCGGGAATCCTTTGCCCCTCTGGGTTCCCACCCCTCCTCACTGGAAAAACACCAGGTTAAAGTGTTTTTTAAGTACATCAGAAGCAGGAAGCCTGCTATACAACCAGTGGGGCCCCTTGATGATTGAGATACAAAAGGAGTGCTTAAAGACGATAAAGTCATTGCAGAGAAACTAAATCAATTCTTTGCTTCAGTCTTCACGGCTGAGGATGTTAGGGAGATTCCCAAACCTGAGCCGGCTTTTGTAGGTGACAAATCTGAGGAATTGTCACAGATTGAAGTGTCACTAGAGGAGGTTTTGGAATTAATTGATAAACTTAACATTAACAAGTCACCGGGACCAGATGGCATTCACCCAAGAGTTCTGAAAGAACTCAAATGTGAAGTTGCGGAACTATTAACTAAGGTTTGTAACCTGTCCTTTAAATCAGCTTCTGTACCCAATGACTGGAAGTTAGCTAATGTAACACCAATATTTAAAAAGGGCTCTAGAGGTGATCCCGGCAATTACAGACCAGTAAGTCTAACGTCGGTACTGGGCAAATTAGTCGAAACAATAGTTAAGAATAAAATTGTCAGACACATAGAAAAACATAAACTGTTGAGCAATAGTCAACATGGTTTCTGTAAAGGGAAATCGTGTCTTACTAATCTATTAGCGTTCTTTGAAGGGGTCAACAAACATGTGGACAAGGGGGATCCAGTGGACATAGTGTACTTAGATTTCCAGAAAGTCTTTGACAAGGTCCCTCACCAAAGGCTCTTATGTAAATTAAGCTGCCATGGGATAAAAGGGAAGGTCCTTTCATAGACTGAGAACTGGTTAAAAGATAGAGAACAAAGGGTAGGAATTAATGGTAAATTCTCAGAATGGAGAGGGGTAACTAGTGGTGTTCCCCAAGGGTCAGTCCTCGGACCAATCCTATTCAACTTATTCATAAATGATCTGGAGAAAGGGGTAAACAGTGAGGTGGCAAAGTTTGCAGATGATACTAAACTGCTCAAGAGAGTTAAGACCAAAGCAGACTGTGACGAACTTCAAAAAGATCTCACAAAACTAAGTGATTGGGCAACAAAATGGCAAATGAAATTTAATGTGGATAAATGTAAAGTAATGCACATTGGAAAAAATAACCCCAACTATACATACAATATGATGGGGGCTAATTTAGCTACAACAAGTCAGGAAAAAGATCTTGGAGTCATCGTGGATAGTTCTCTGAAGATGTCCATGCAGTGTGCAGAAGTGGTCAAAAAAGCAAACAGGATGTTAGGAATCATTAAAAAGGGGATAGAGAATAAGACTGAGAATATATTATTGCCCTTATATAAATCGATGGTACGCCCACTTCTTAAATACTGCGTATAGATGTGGTCTCCTCATCTCAAAAAAGATATATTGGCACTAGAAAAGGTTCAGAAAAGGGCAACTAAAATGTGGCAGCAGGTTTAAAACAAATACAAGGAAGTTCTTCTTCACGCCGCGCACAGTCAACTTGTGGAACTCCTTACCTGAGGAGGTTGTAAAGGCTAGGACTATAACAGTGTTTAAAAGAGAACTGGATAAATTCATGGTGGTTAAGTCCATTAATGGCTATTAGCCAGGATTAGCCTCTGTTTGTCAGAGGATGGAGATGGATGGCAGGAGAGTGATCACTTGATCATTGCCTGTTAGGTCCACTCCCTCTGGGGCACCTGGCATTGGCCACTGTCAGTAGACAGGATACTGGGCTAGATGGACCTTTGGTCTGACCCGGTACGGCCGTTCTTATGTTCTTATGTTAAAGATGGATTCCAGTTCAGGTGACAAGATCACATGTCACTGTAAGACCCCAAGCCTTCATTCCTCCCAGCCTGACTCACGGGAAGGCTTGCCTGCAAACAGAGCCATCCACAGTCAATTTTCCTGGTTGATGGGAGACATCAAGATTCCAAACCACCATAAATGGCCCACACTTTGCATAATTACAATAGGCCCTCAGAGTTATATTTCATATTTCTAGTTTCAGATACAAGAGTGATACATTTATACAAATAGGATGACCACACTCAGTAGATTGTAAGCTTTGTAATGATACCTTACAAGAGACCTTTTGCATGAAGCATATTCCAGTTACATTATATTCACTCATTAGCATATATTTATAAAATCATATAGACTGCAATGTCACACTGCATTGGGTGCAATAAACTGGGTAGCCCCCACTCTGTTGCTGGACTTCTGCCTGCATTCTCTTTTTACTCCTGCAGCTCATTCTTTTGTTGTTGTTTTGTTTTTATCAGACGGTGTTTTTTGGCTCAATTTTAAGGAATATTAAGTTTATGTAACCCCCCTCACCCTCCCTGTTGGCCGCTCCTGTTTGCTAGCTCCTCTGGTCGCTTAGGAGTGGGCTTTTTAAAGCCCTGGTCTCCCTGAGTCGCCCCACCCCCTGGTTGATGGGTGCTAAAAGGCTTAGGCCTGGTCCCCACTAAGCCCCCACTTCGGACTAAGGTACGCAAATTCAGCTACGTTAATAACGTAGCTGAATTCGAAGTACCTTAGTCCGAACTTACCGCGGGTCCAGACGTGGCAGGCAGGCTCCCCCGTCGATGCCGCGTACTCCTCTCGCCGAGCTGGAGTACCGGCGTCGATGGCGAGCACTTCCGGGATCGATCCGGGATCGATTTATCGCGTCTAAACCAGACGCGATAAATCGATCCCAGAACATCGATTGCCTGCCGCCGGACCCTCCGGTAAGTGTAGACGTACCCTTAGGGATCAAAGCCTTGTTAAGAAGCTCTCAGCTCTCAGTCTTGCCTAGCAGGCCGCTAAGCTCAGCACCCTCATGGTCAGCACACGGTCCCCCAAACAGACCACATGGTATAAGGGCTTCAGGAAGGAGCATTCCATGCACCTCTGACACACTGTCACACCTCAAATGCACGTAATTAGGCTATGTCTACACTACGCAGCTTTTAGCGATGGCTGTGTCACTAAAAGGCACACAGTGTAGCCGCTGTTTGTCAGCTCTCCTGCTGACAAAAACCTTTCACCCCCAATGAGTGCCATGAGCGTTGTCGGCAGGAGAGCATTCCTGCTGACAAAGGGCTGTTCACACCGGTACTTGTCGTCGGCAAAACTTTTGTCTTTCAGGGTGTGTGTGTGTGTGTGTGCTTTTTTAACACCTCTGAAAAACAAAAGTTTTGTCATTCAGTTGCCAGTGTAGACATAGCCTTAGTTAGATAGAGCTACCTATTAACATCAAAAGAAAAAAAGGAAAAGATCATTAAAATGACCATAAAAAGACACAGTCAGGACACTGGGCTCATCAAGAACTGGGTACCGAATAAGCACTTTGTCACCTGAGTGCAGGAAAGTCTCTTAACACAGACAAATGTCTGTCTCCTAAGCACAAGGGGAAATGTCATTCTACAGGCACAAATCCTTTAACTCTAACACCTTCCTTATTGATTATTCAGTAACGGCCCAGTCAGCACAGAGTTTAATTTATTCTGAGTCAGTGGAGCTCAACAAGTGCAGGGAGTGACATTAAGAGACTTCTTTCAGGTAAAGCATTTAAATATCTTGTCAAGAAGCCAGAAAAAATGGGGGAGAGGGGACAGAATGAGCCCCATTGAGATGAAAACTGGCTGGGAACAGGGCTGGAATTTGGATTGTGAGATCAGTCAAAATATAGCAGTGGTTCAGAGAGGGTGGGGTCATAAATGGGGTGCAACAATGCTGATGACCTCATCTTCCCTGTTTGTTCTGTCAGGACCCATCTCTCTGCCTCACAATTTCAGAGGATGGCTAGGAGATGGGGCAGCTAACAGCCTGCTTTCCCTGTTCTTCCAGGGCTTTACCAGCCAGGCTCTGTTACTGTTAGAGAACACAGAATTCAGATCCAGATCTGGATCTCACCCCTTCTCCCAAAAATTGGGAGTGCTAGTATTTGGGGTTTTGATCAGTGCCCATCTCCAACTTGTGATATGGTTACAGTACACAAAAGGAGACTCACAGCAAATACATGATCTCCACTCCTATAGATAAGTGCAGTGAGTTTCTTGAATACACTCAAAAGGGGTTAGTGCAGATGGCTGTCCAGTCTGTAGCTGTTCTTGGTTCTCTCTTTGTCCTTATATGTGAGGAAAAGAGAAGGCTTCAGTGTTTTCCTGCACTCACACAGAGTGATTTGTCATTAGTCCCACAGATGGGGAGGGGGTATGTGAGGGGGTGTGACCTGTCAACTTCAATTCCAGAGCTGTATCTTCTATTCACAAAGTTTCTTTCCAATCCTTTACTTTCCTTCTTGTTCATCTTATGTAGTTTTTCTTTTTTTTTGATCTGATCATGATGCTCTTCCTGTGCTCTTTTCACATTTGCAAAAGTCACATTGCATCTGTCTTGTTTCCATTCACTATCATGTATCTCTTGAGTCATTAGGTTTCAAACTCTTTGAGGCAAGGACTGTCTCTGTGTTTATAATGACACTAGAATAATATAATCTAAAAAGGATTGGGCTCTCTGGGTGCTCTTGTAGTACACATAGAATAATATTGCTAATAATTCAGATAGTAGCTGCACAGGGAAATAGACTAACATTGGGTTTTGGAGAGAGAGTTCCAAGAGTTGTCATGAAAATATGACAACTTAGCGGGTCAGCAGCAGTTCAGCATGAAGGCATCACCACAGTCTCATATTGGAGTAGTTGGTGCCAACTTTTCATTACTGTGTTTCATGCTCCTGTCCACATGGCTCAGTCTGGGAGAGGGAGAGGCTCTGGTACAATCAGCACCAAGCTACAGTTCAATGCTTTAGCTTTAATAGTGACTTTTCATTCCACAGGGACCACAGTGCATAAAGCATCCACAAAGAAACAAAAAACTAAAGCAGATGAGAGAGAGAAGAGAGAGAGAATGACAGCCAGACATTGCAGATAATCAGTGAAGTACAGGACAATTCACAGTCTTCCTCACACCCACACCTTGGGAGAAGCAAAGACTGAGGTTTTTTTCTTATTTAGGACCAGGTTGTGAACCACTCTGTCTTAGACCAGTGGTGGGCAACCTGCAGTCTGAATACGGCGTGGCAGGGTAATCTGATTGCGGGCAGCAGAACATTTTGCTGACATTGACCAGCATGTCCCTGCAGCCCGCCGCTTCCCATAGCTGCCATTAGCCGGGAATGGCAAACCATGGCCACTGGGAGCTGCGGGGGACCATGTATGCGAACAGTCAATGTCAGCAAAATGTCTCGCAGCCCACAGTCAGATTACCCTAATGGGCCGCAGGTTCCCCACCACTGGTCTAAGACATAGGCCATTGTAGCAAATTCACAGAGTTGGGAATCAGGTACCCTGAATCTGTGAAATAGGTACTGAAAGATTCGAACTGTCTAGTAACTGGATCCAACTGGAATAAATGCTGTCCCATGCACTGAGGGGATCTACTGGACCTACAGATCGAGGTCAGGGAAACACTAAAATCATTGACCTGTAAAACGGATTAAAAAGTAAAAGAGGTGAATTTAGATTGACTTCCCTTTAGAAGAGATGTTAATGCATGACCTCGAGACTCAAACCTCCATCAGTCTTTCCTTAGAGAAGTGGTCATAAATGTCCAAAGCATGTGACCATGACACTGGTGCTCTTTGATTTCCTTAGAATAATCAGAATGGACTCTGCTAACCACAGATCATGCTCACTGCTATGTGCCCCGAAGAAGGTGTGCACAAATAGTTAACAAAAGTTAGTCTGCAATCCTATCATATGCAAAGTGGAGAGAAGTAAATACATTGTATGAAGAGCTATACTTCCTAAACCAAGGATGTTCATTCAAATATATGGTGACTCAAGTCACAAGAAATAATGCAGAGCCTACCAGATCTTATCTCTGCCCAAGGGGAAAAGTAAAGTAAAGTTCATGCTGCATCAATATTTCAGTAAATTGTCTTAGGCCAGTGCTGTCCAGAAACTAGAGCTAGATCTGGACTCCGTGAAGCACGAGACTCTGGCATCAGAGATTGATCTCTGTTTAGAAAGCGTAAATGCTTTCATCTCCTCTTGTGATAGTCCAAGTCACACTAGGAATTGATCTTTGATGTCAAGGCTGTGAGGTCTATCCAGAGGTTTGGCACAATTTTTTAAATAGTGTTTCAATAGGTATCAATTGTTTATTTTTAAACATTTTTCATTAATTTAAATTTTCACTGTTGAATGAAAACATGGAGGTGTCAGACAATTATTTAATGACAGTAAAGGTTGAGATTAAAAAAATAATGCTGTATAACCATTAAAATACATACTGCCAACAGCACATGTCAAAATATACAAAGTAAATATCTTTAAATCAAACTCTAATAAGTTCCCAAATGGTATTCTTCTTACTTTGTCTATCTGTAAATTTCAATTATTGATAGAAATAATGTTATCAGTTTTTGTGTGGGCAGTGAAATCAACATTTATGGATAAAAATCCAATCTTTCCAAGCCTATCTATACATTATGGTAAAGAACATGCCAACAGGAACAGATTTTTTATATATATCCATGTCAAGAGCAGCAGGTCAGTCACACTGATATTGCTGGCTGGAGAAGAGAAGCTATGCTTCCTTGAAATGGTCAAGAGTCACTCAAAGAGGTTAGAAACCACCAACACAGTGGGCATCCCAGACTGAGATATCTATCTAGTCAGCAATACAGACCTAGTCCTGGGTTAATTCATACACAAAGGGAGGCTCTTAGATCTCTAGATAATTGGCTAATATTTGGTTTATTATTATGTATTTGGTTCAATATATTTTTTGAGTGAGTGAGTTGTGTTTTTATTGCTATAAACACCTTTTAATAGATACTAGAACCACAGACTTTGTAGCCAGACTCCAAATATAATTTGTCCTTTCAGTGGCTGTACCTGTAAGGTAATGGAGAAAGTCTACTCTACCACTTTTGTTGGTTAAACATTTGTCAGTCAGAGGTGTGTGTGGGGGGGGGGGGAAGAAGAAAGAAACCCTGACTGACAAAAGTTTCACCAGCAAAAATGCTGGTGTGGACAGTGCTATGTCAGCACGAGAGGGTCGCCTGCTGACATAGCTAATGTCGCTCGTTGGGGGTGGTTTAATTATGCTGGCAGGAAAGCTCTCTCCTGCCAGCAAAGAGTGGCTACATGGGAGAACTTACAGCGGCACAGCTGTAGTGGTACAGCTCTGCCACTTTCAGGTCCATAGTGTAGACATAGCCTGGAGTTAAGTCAACAAACAACCAGTGAATAGCTGGAAACAAACTGACTCCTAGACGACAGAGAACATGAGGGATGTGCATCTCTTTGCAATTGAAGTGAGTGATTTCTGAAGTCCTAAATGTCAGTCCAATGAGGAGGCTGCCAAGCTGGCAGAGTGGTATCTGTCCATGAGATAGTAAAACACACACTGGATGGAGGAGGAGAATACAGGGTCATAAAGCCAGGCCTAGCTAATATCAACGAGTTGACAGCCCAGTCCATTTCCAGGCTATCCCAATGTAAGTAAAACAAAGAAGAAACTCTGGGTGTCTCTGACACAGGCTGTTTCTCATACAATGTCTGATTCAAAAAGAAAGGAGACCAGGAGGGATGAATGGGGAAAACAGGAACCTTTGCACCAATTTCACAGATTACACTGGTCTACAATTTTTGAGAAGTCGTCTGCTTCAGAGATAAAATGTGCTATTTATTATGTATTTTGATGTGCTGAATTCAAATATGACAATTAAAACAACTGATTGGCTACTGTTTCTAAGTTATTTAAGTTTTTACATTTTATGTCTATGTATATTGTGTAGATAGTAGAGTTTTAATCATAAATTGTAAACCTAGGTCTTTTCATGTGTTTATGGTTGCTTTACATGATAATATTTCACCTGTCCTGTTTATGTAACACTTTAAAAATCAGCAAAAGGGTTATATAAATAAAATTTATTATGAAACAAAAGGCAAAAAACTATTCTGTACATAGTTTAGTCCTATTCAGTGTCTACTCGGCGCTTCTTGGCTTGTCTCTTGTATTCATTAAATGGAGCATCTCTTGTCACTGTCCAGCAATAGTTTGCAAGCATTGATGGGCTCCATTTGCCCTGATAGCGTTTCTCCATTGTTGCAATGTCCTGGTGAAATCGCTCGCCGTGCTCGTCGCTCACTGCTCCGCAGTTTGGTGGAAAAAAATCTAGATGAGAGTGCAAAAAATGTATCTTTAGTGACATGTTGCAACCAAGGCTTTTGTATGCCTTGAGGTTTTCCACCAACAACCTGTAGTTGTCTGCCTTGTTGTTTCCGAGAAAATGTATTGCCACTAACTGGAAGGCTTTCCATGCCGTCTTTTCCTTGCCACGCAGTGCATGGTCAAATGCATCATCTCAAGAAGTTCATGAATCTGAGGACCAACAAAGACACCTTTGTTTATCTTAGCTTCACTTAACCTTGGAAATTTTCCACGGAGGTACTTGAAAGCTGCTTGTGTTTTGTCAATGGCCTTGACAAAGTTCATCATCAGACCCAGCTTGATGTGTAAGGGTGGTAACAAAATCTTCCTTGATTCAACAAGTGGTGGATGCTGAACACTTTTCCTCCCAGGCTCCAATGACTGTCGGAGTGGCCAATCTTTCTTGATGTAGTGGGAATCTCTTGCACGACTATCCCATTCACAGAGAAAACAGCAGTACTCAAGTGAGAATGATTCTGGTGCATCAGGAACTGGCAGTCCTTCTCTGTGGGGTACTGGGCGTATAGCTGATGGAATGTTTGGATAATGCACAGTCCACTTTTTCTTCTTTGACGCACCTTTCCCAACTGGAGGCACCATGCAGAAGTAACAATTGCTGGTATGATCTGTTGGCTCTCTCCAAATCATTGGCACTGCAAAAGGCATAGATTTCCTTTTCCTGTTCAACCACTGGCGAAGATTTGTTGCACAAGTGTTGCAGCATATGTGTGGGGCCCACCTCTTGTCCTGATCTCCAATTTTGCAGCCAAAAGAAAGGTGATAGGCTTTCTTAACCATAGTGGTTATACTGCACTTTTGTGATGCAAAAGTCACTTCACCACAAACATAGCAGAAGTTCTCTGCACTGTTCACACAAGTACGAGGCATCTCTGCTCACTTTGGCTAAACAGAAATGTGTCCCTTTGCAAAATCAAACACTGACAAATAAGAGAGCACGACACTGTATGATTTTTAGAGCTGATATAGGGCAATTTGTTCAGCAGAGTGATGTAAGCTTCGTTATGATTGCATCATCCATGACTTCTAGGAATAACATGATGCAATTCATATCATGTATGACGCAATACCAGCTTCAGATTGCATCATTCATTGTTTTGCCTAAAAAGCAAGTACTGTCCAAACCCAGTCATAGATTTCTTCATAGATCCAGTCAAAGATGTATTTTAGTCATTTCTGGTTTAAATTGAGATCCCTTCCCTTTATAACTCACTTATCCTCTGCCATTCCCAAGTCAAGGGTTGTATATACTGACCCAATAGCATATCTTGAAAACTAGAGCCAATCAACAATTTTAAGCATCATTTTCGTTCTCAGTGACCCAGAATTAGTAAAGTTTGACTACATTTATTTCAGAAGCATTTTGGCTGTAGAGCAGTGTTATAGCCCTTAGGATACAATGCCCTTCTCCATTCCTGAGGGATAAAAAGAACATCTTGAGCAGATACCTATTAGAGGGAATCATGCACAAGAATTCTGGAACGTAGGTCTTGAGAGATCCATGGTGTGCGCTAACTGGTTCTACCCTTTGAGTGGAAGTTTTCTAGCATCACATCCATATTGCCCAGAAAGAGCTTGAGAATGCTATCGTTCATTCAGCTGCTGATCCTTGCTATGTCATTGGTTGCATCGGTTGAAAAGGAGATATACAGCTGAGTGCTGTGTTGTTGGTATAATACTGACAATAGAGCCTGGGACTTCTCACCACCTCAGCATGTAGTCTCATGAAGACAATGAGAATAGCAGGTGGGAACAGAAGATGGATCTTTTGATTACTTTTCTGGTGGGGGCCCTTGAATAGGAGGAGCAGTTGCCTATCTGCTACAGTTGCCTACACTAATGATTGGAGTCAGTGTAGTGTTGCACTGTCTACTCCAGGATATGCCATGGCTCACTTTATAACTGGCTCTCCTTAAAAATATTGTGTTTTGTTCTTTGTTTTATCATATTTATTTGTATTTCTGCCTTCTATAATTTTGCTGCATTTTATCCAGCTTTTACACTTCCTTTCACCTCTGTTCTGATTTTGTTTTGTTTATTTACTGTTTACTTTTGTTGTGGCTTCCTTGCTGCTATTTTATTCCTGCATATTCCTATGCTGCACTGCTCCTGTGGCTATTGAGCCAGAAGCCAGAAATGATAGCAACTATCAGGTCATTCCAATACAAATTGATTAGAAAATAGCTGCCCCCTTTTTTAAACTGTATGTGTGATTTCTTTAGTGGTTCAAAGAGTCAACTTCCTTGCCCACAAGCCACCTGCCTCCTTTAATGAAGAGCTTATTTTCCCCCAAATAATGTTCTCTTGAAGCTACAATTGCAACTATCTTCACCTGTTTTAGGAAGAACAGCTCTGGAACAAACCAATCTATAGTTTTTGGCCCACAGCAAAGAAAAATTAAATGCAGATCCTTCCTGTCCCCAACCAGAGGGTTAGCAGTCTAATTTAAGAAGGTAGAACACTGGATAGAGTGGAGGAGCAATAGGGGCGAGAAAGAATACTTTGCCTGCAGTTTTGGAACACAAACAACAGCTGTTTGAAAGCTGCCTATATTTCTACCCTCTTCCCAAGGTGGCTGCTCTTGTAGTTGAACATAAGAACAGCTTACGCATACAGGGCCGCAGTTCCTGTATGTGGTGCATAGGAAGTGGAATTGTGTCCTTTGCTTTTTTTAAATCTTCAGAACATCATAACCTACATGGTCTGCTGAATGATATTTTCCTTGTCAGATCAATTTTGTCTTGTAGCCCTAGGTTCTGGCCATGCTCTTAAAAGAATGTTCATAAACAGCAAGGGTAGAAGACAATCATCTTATGTTTGGTTTTTTTTTGTTTTTTTTGGGGGGGGGGGGAATTAGATCACAAAAGTAGCTTGAAGAGGATCACCTCTTGCTTCACACCATAGATTTTCATTTTATCTATTTTGCCAATGAAGTAATGAGAGATTAAACTGATGGAGGGGAAAAAAAACAGAAGAGCAGAAGTTCTTCAGATCTTGAATGGATTTCAGCTAGTTATGATTTTGCTATGTAGATTCTAGAAACCATCATATGCACAGTACATTTACAGAGTCATCTATCACAGCTGTTATTTCCACAGCAGTCTAAAATTAAATTGGTGTGTTTCCCTATCTCCTAGACTTCCTTAAAAATCTCAATCCATGCCTTTTTACCATACACTGTTCTATGGTCAAGAATCCAAACATATACTTTTCTATGTTCGCTACTGAAAATTCTGAATATAATTTATAATTTAATTATTTATACTATTCCCTACTCTGTCAATGACTTACTGTATGATTTTAGGATGTCCTATAATCTCTCTGTGCCTCTGTTTCTCCATTTATAAAATGGAGACAATACCTACATAACAAGGGGCTTCAGAGTCTTATTAATGTTTGTAAAGAACTCTGAGATCCTTAGACTAAAGTCAGAAAAGGAGAGCAAAGATTTCAGTGGTTCACTCTGCAAAAATTATATCATCCTTCCCATCCAGTGATGCAAGACAATTTTAACAGAGCTTCATTTAAAAAAAAATATTATTTTCCATGATAAAAAACCCACATACCTAACATGCTTACAAGACAGAAGTGAAGAACAAGGGATTATTTTCCCATTTAAATAAATAAACAAACACACACTTAAGAACATAAGAACGGCCCTACTAGGTCAGACCAAAGGTCCATCTAGCCCAGTATCCTGTCTTCTGAAAGTGGCCAGTGCCAGGTGCCCCAGAGGGAATGAACAGAACAGGTAATCATCAAGTGATCCATCCCCTGTCACTCATTTCCAGCTCCTGGCAAACATAGGTTAGGGACACCATTCCTGCCCATCCTGGCTAATAGCCATTGATGGACCTATCCTCCATGAATTTAGCTAGCTCTTTTTTGAACCCTGTTATGGCCTTGGCCTTCTAGGGCAACCAGACAGCAAGTGTGAAAAATCGGGACAGGGGGTGGGGGGGGTGGGGGTAATAGGAGCCTATATAAGAAAAAGACCCAAAAATCGGGACTGTCCCTATAAAATCACCCTATCTTCACAATGTCTTCTGGCAAGGAGTTCCACAGGTTGACTGTGTGTTGTGTGAAGAAATACTTCCTTTTATTTGTTTTAAACCTGCTGCCTATTAATTTCATTGGTGACCCCTAGTTCTTGTGTTATGAGAAGTAGTAAACAACACTACCTTATCTACTTTCTCTACACCAGTCATGATTTTATAGACCTCAATCATATCTCCCCTTAGCTGTCTCTTTTCCAAAGCTTAAAAGTCCCAGTCTTATTAATCTCTCCTCAGATGGAAGCCGTTCCATACCCCTAATAATTTTTGTTGCCCTTTTCTGAAGCTTTTCCAATTCCAATAGATCTTTTTTGAGATGGGACGACCACATCTGCACACATGCTGATAACTAGTGCATTTTCACTAAAACTTTTCTTTTGAATGTTTCCTCTTTTTTTTTTTTTTTTTTTTGTGTGATGAAACATAAATCTCTCATTTTTTCACTTCCTTTTCTCTGTAAAAGATGGGGACCTATCTAATAGCACCCTCCTCCTCCCAGACCAGTTCCGCCTTCGCAGAGCCAGCTCACTGGGGTAATTCTGTCTGAAGCTCTCTCACAGAATTCAGGGAAGCAATTTCCAGTAGGGTTAGGTTCCTTCTTTCCCCCCAAGCCTTCTTAACAAAAATAAACCAAAAATCTCACAGACTTTTCCCTCAATCTGTGCAGGCTGAGCAGTCCCTTCCCCAAGACTGCCCTTCATGCTGGTAATTTCAGCAACCCCACATTTCCTGGCTCTTGCCTCACTAATAAAAGGACACAGTCTTCCTTCTGTTCATGTGATTCCTCTCTGCAGTTGCTCCAGTAGCCGTCCATAGGGAGCACAGCCACTGACTCCGCAGCTTGCTGGAAGGTATTGCTGTCTTTCCTCTCCATTTCCTGCTATCTTCTTTTATAAAGATCAGTCAATTAGGTTCCAGCTCTTTTTCCAGGTTTAGAAGGCAGGGCTAATCAGCCAGACAGCCAGCTACAGGCCTCTGACCCAAGAGGAATGTTATCCCATATACCTTCACACGCACCAATCCTCTCCTTCTCAAGCAGCAAACGGGGGGGGGGGGGGTGTGTGATCTGAAAACTTTGAATAAATGGATTTTCCATTTCTCAACTGGTAAAAAAAAAAGATTTTGAAATGGTCAGTTTTTCCATCAAAAAGCCTTTACACAATTTTGGCCAGCTCTGCAGATGGAGGTATTATTTGGAACAGGAACACTGAGTTTCTATTCAACATAGGGTATGTCTATACTGCAGTCATGATATGTGATAGCAGATTGAGCAGACATACCCAACCAGCACAGTGAAGCTATAGCAGTACATGCTTCTGTGTGGACCAGCCCCATGAGTAATTAACCAGGGTGCCAAGTGGGTTTGAATAGCCAGCCCTGAAACTTGTGCTGCTGCAGCTTCACTGTGCTGGGACCTGAGCTAGCTAGGTTAAAGCTAGATCTGGAATATCAGCTGAAGCTTCAATCACACCTTCTGGTTGTAGTACAGATATTCTCAATCTCCACCAAGCACCCGGACAACTGAAAAATGCAACTGCTTAAATTCAGGACATCTTTTTTAAATCTGTAATCCTATTTTGGTGTACACTCTCCTCAACAGGCAGCAGGCAAATATTCTGAGTCTGAAATTTGAAGTTACAGCTCACCAATAATTCAGCTATTAAATAAGTTAATTATTCACTTTTCACATCTCTACCGTTCCAACCGCATCACTTCCCTGTTTGGAATGCTCTTCCAGATTGTACCCCAAGATGCAGAGGTTTTTTTCCTCTTTAAATCTCACCTTAAAACTGTCACTTTTCTGTTTAGATTATTTTTTTTCTTTGTAAAAAGTGTTTGTGATATGGTGCATAAGGAAAGTATATAAAATGGCTTTTTTACTAGCTTGTGTGAAGAAGAGCTATATCAATTTCCAAAACCAGCTCCTATACATATAAATTACTGCTGAGTAACTTCTAGGAGCAGACAACCAACCTATAAAGTGCGGGCAATGGAAATGTACAGAATCATGTCATAATATTAAATCAAAATGCAAGGAAACAGCAGAGGGAGCAAAGTCCAGAGATTTACATAAAAGGCAAAAATAATCTAGATCACTGGAAAATATAGCAGGGGAAGTGACAGCGGCTGATAGAATGGCACCATATTTATTGATACAAAGACAAGGATAATCCTGAAAAACTCATTATAAAAGCAATTCCTACTTCAGGATCACAGTATATTGATATATTTCTAAGAAAAGACAAAAAAAAAAAAGAAGTACACAGTGTTCTTGTGAGAAGAGGGATATTGTGCTCCTGGATTTTATATTTCCTGCATTGCAATTGTGGGCACCTTCAAAGTGACACTATACTTTAAAGCTGCAAGAACATTACATCCAGCTGATGAGTGCTAGGTCTCACTGTGCTGGATGTTCTACCCCAAAAGAGAAGACTAGATGCTTGAAAAGGGACTAGTTGCCCAGGCACCCCTGCAGAGGACAGCCTAATATTAAGGGTGCGTGGGGAGAAGAGGCTTCTTCCTCCAAAAACAACGAGGAGTCCTCGTGGTACCTTAGAGACTAACAAATTTATTTGGGCATAAGCTTTCGTGGGCTATAACCCACTTCATCAGATGCATGGAGTGAAAAATACAGTAAGCAGGTATAAGTATACAGCACATGAAAAGATGGGAGTTGCCTTACCAAGTGGGGGGTCAGTGCTAACGATGACAATTCAATTAGGGTGGTTGTGGCCCATTCCCAACAGTTGACAAGAAGGTGTGAATATCAACAAAGGGAATATTATTTTTTGTAGTGATCCAGCCACTCCCAGTCTTTATTCAGGCCTAATTTGATGGTGTCAAGTTTGCAAATTAATTTCAGTTCTGCAGTTTCTCGTTGAAGTCTGTTTTTGAAGTTTTTTTGTTGAAGAATTGGCACTTTTAAGTCTGTTATTGAGAGTCCGGGGAGATTGAAGTGCTTTCCTACTGGTTTTTGAATGTTAGCACTACAAAAAGTAATTTCCCCTCTGTTTATATTCACCCCTTCTTGTCAACTGTTGGGAATGGGCCACATCCACCCTAATTGAATTGGCCTCGTTAGCACTGACCCCCCACTTAGTAAGGCAACTCCCATCTTTTCATGTGCTGTATATTTATACCTGCTTACTGTATTTTTCTCTCCGTGCATCTGATGAAGTGGGTTATAGCCCACAAAAGTTTATGCTCAAATAAATTTGTTAGTCTCTAAGGTGCCACAAGGACTCCTCATTGTTTTTGCTGATACAGAGTAACACAGCTACCCCTCTGAAACCTTCCTCCTCCAAGAAGACTAGTCACTGAAGGTAAGAAGTCTGAACATGGGGATGCCGCTCTCTCCACTTCAGTTACCCCAATATGTTACCATTTCAACCAATTAATATTGACATTCCCTGAAATCAATGGTCAGTACAATGTTCTTGGCTGTCTACATTTAAAGCGATGTGCAATCTTTGTGTGCTTGAAATTTTCTTAAGCACTATAGCTCAAGAATTTTTATAATCCTAGAGAACACACACAGTTAAATTCTAAGCAAAATTACACTATCCTATTACTGGCATGACACCAACATCACCCACCCATGCAATGATTTTGTTGGATATGAAATATTTTAATTGGACCAAAGGAACATTACAATATAAGGGCACGATCCTGCAAACACTATCTGACATAAGGTGAACTCCTGGCCACATTAAAATCAATGGTAAAACTCACAATAGGGCCAGGATTTCACCCATTGTGCTTACTACTGTGAGTAGTCCCATTAGGTGTGATCTTGCCAAAACTCACACGTTTTTAAATATCATGCTAAAAATCAGAATAAAGTACAGTAATTAGAGAGAAAGAAGATTACAGGGCAGCAAGGTGTGTGCAAACAACAACAATGAAAAGAATACAAACACATAGAGCAAATATATTTATCTGATATACACTATGGATTTATAATGCATATTTTGTCAGTGGATGAACTGTGCTCAGAATGACTGTAGAATATGCAAAAAAATTCCAGAATGCTAATAAGAGATCTGCAATGCAGATCAGAGGGAGGAAATTTTGCTTTCATGTAATTTCTCTGTGTGTATTGTAGCCTCTTTCCTTATGCCATACTAACTTAACTGAGATCAGCAGAGGTGCCCAGGCTGCAGCCCCCTAGGTATAAATGGGAGGGAACTCCTGGTAGGGCTTTGGATTTCACTCCTCCTCCTAAATCCAAAATAGCCCAAATCTGATTTACTCTCAGGCCACATTGCAAAGCTAATCCTTCCTCCAGACACTGGAAAATAGCAGGGGAATTACAAGGGTGGACAATTTCAAGGAAGAGAGGGGACTTGAGATTCTAAGGATATGTGTACACTGCAATTAAAACCTGTGGCTGGCCGAAGCCAGCGGACTGGGACTTGTAGGGCTCAGGCTGCGGGAAAGTTTAATTGTGGTGCAGACGTCAGTGCCCAGACTGAAGTCCAAGCTCTGGAACCCTCCCCACCCCCTGGCAGGGTCCTAGAGCCTGGGGTCTAGCCTAAGCCTGAAGGTCTATATTGCAATTAAACAGCCCCTTAGCTCAAGCACCGTGAGCCCGAGTCAGCTGATGTGAGCCAGCCAGGGGTTTTTAATTGCAAAGTAGATATATCTTTAGTGCAATGGTGGGCAACCTGCAGCCCATGGGCTGCACGCAGCTTGTCAGGGTAATCCGCTGACGGGCCACGAGACAGCTTTTTTACATTGACAGTCTGCATGCACGGCAGCCTGCAGATCCCAGTAGCCATGGTTCACAGTTCCCGGCCAATGGGAGCTGCGGGAAGAGCTGCAGGGATGTGCTGGCCGCCGCTTCCCACAGCTCACATTGGCTGGGAACACTGATCCGTGCCCACTGGGAGCTGTGGGCGGCCATGCCTGTGGACGGTCAATGTAAACAAACTGTCTTGCAGCTGATGTGGAAAAAAATCGATCCACGCGTTGTGTTTTCAATCAGATCAGCCTGAGGCCCTTTATGGATTACAAGCATGCAGGGGGTAACAGCTATTGGAGCTGCCCCCCCTGTGCGCTTGAAATCAATAAAGGGCCTCAGGCTGATCTGATTGAAAACACAACGCGTGGATCGATTTTTTTCCACATCAATTGGTGCCGTGACTCGGATAGACAGCAACCCCGAACACCGGATGACCGCGAGCTGTTCCCCAGCAGCCCCGGGCCCACTGAAAAGGTAAGAGACCTTCTGAAATCTCTATTTTGGGTTTCTGGCGGAGGACCGCCCGTAGGCTCTGGGATTTGGGTGAGTTGCATGTTCTACCCGGACCTTTTGCTGCCAGACAAGCCTGACACCCTTCTGTTCTGTTCCCTGGGAAGAGCCCTATGTGTGGCTAAATAGGCCTCTGTACTGATTTGTGTGCCAGTGTGAATGTTTGAATGAAAGAAAGAGTCATGGGAAGACGCACAGAGCTTTCTGTGAAGCCTGGTGACTTGTGACCAGAGGTGTCTCTAAAGCAAGCCCTGTGACTCCATTAGTGGGCATCGTGATAAGTGCCCTGACCTAGACAGCTTCCCCTCTGCATGGCATGACCGGCGAGGGGCCTTTCTGGGTCTAGGATTGTGAGACCCTGACCTCTATCGTCTTTGGATGGTTTGATTTCCTCAACCTCTTTCCTCTGATTCCCCTCCCTGCCTAAGGGCAGTGCATGAGCCACTGACGGGTCCAAACGCCCCAACAAGAGCAACAGAGTAAGCAGCGCTGTTCTCTCTGAGACCAGGCAACGCTCTTTGCTGAAGGGGGGTTTAGACAGTTGTGGACACCCTACAATAAGCCTTCCCTGTGTAAAAGACCGAAGTGAAAGTGATCATTTAAAATGGGGGCCGGTGAGACAAAAGGAATCACCTCCCCGCCAAAAGGCACACCTTTGTGTGTTTGTATGTACGCAAATTGCAGTCCTTTCACTTGTGAGCTTTTTAAAGAATTGGATACCCAAAAAGCCAGTTTGATGCATATTTTAATTGGTATAAAGAAGCAGAAAAATGGCTCTGTGAATCTCAAATGACTCCCAGGAGAAACTTACCACACAATTAAAAGAAATAAAAAGGGAATTGGCAAAGAATTTAAATTAAACTAAGCCGGCAAGAAATATTATGCAACAAAATCCCCTTATGTTCACCCCTCATACAGTGTCTCATACAGTGTCTCCCCGTGCTGAGGAAATATTCCCCTTGCGCCAATTCCCAGGCATTGGCGCTTCCGGTCAGGAGACCTTGGTGTCTGTGCATGCACCTTGGTCTCCCACGGATTTGTATAATTTAATTAATTTTTTTCCGAAAATAAAAGAAGACCCTGTCAAATTTCAAGAAGAATTAAAAACTGTCATGCACTGTTATAACCCTACCTGGGCAGACTTAAACCAACTCTTGAAGGGAGTCCTGCCTAGGAAAACATTAAATCACCTTTATCAGGCAGCCCGGTGGCCCATGGAGGACCCAGACCATGACCAGAACACAATAAATAGGATTAAAAACAGTATGTGGGAAGTAGTTCTCACAGTCTGCCCAAAGAAAGCAGATTGGGCCAAAATTAGCACCTGTAAACAAAGTAAAGAAAAGAATCCAAATGAAATTTTAGCAGCTACCCAACACTATTATTATATATTTTTTTTTATCACCGCCACATTGAAACTAGGGCCTGGTCTACACTAGGCGTTTATGTCGAATTTAGCGCCGTTACATCGAATTAACCCTGCACCCGTCCACACCACGAGGCTATTTAGTTCGACATAGAGGTCTCTTAAATTCGACTTCTATACTCCTCCCCAACGAGGGGAGTAGCGCTAAATTCGACATGGCCATATCGAATTAGGCTTGGTGTGGATGGAAATCGACAGTAATAGCTCCGGGAGCTATCCCACAGTGCACCACTCTGTTGACGCTCTGGACAGCAGTCCGAGCTCGGATGCTCTGACCAGCCACACAGGAAAAGCCCCGGGAAAATTTGAATTCCTTTTCCTGTCCGGGCAGTTTGAATCTCATTTCCTGTTTGGACATCGTGGCGAGCTCAGCAGCACTGGCAACGATGCAGAGCTCTCCAGCAGACATGGCCGTGCAATCCCAGAATAGACAGAGGGCCCCAGCATGGACTGATCGGGAAGTCTTGGATCTGATCTCTGTGTGGGGCGATGAGTCCGTGCTTTCCGAGCTGCGCTCCAAAAGACGGAACGCAAAGATCTATGAGAAGATCTCTAAAGCCATGGCAGAGAGAGGATACAGCCGGGATGCAACGCAGTGCCGCGTGAAAATCAAGGAGCTGAGACAAGGCTACCAGAAGACCAAAGAGGCAAACGGACGATCCGGATCCCAGCCCCACACATCCCGTTTCTACAAGGCACTGCATTCCATCCTAGGTGCGGCCGCCACCACTACCCCACCACTGACCGTGGACTCTGAGGATGGGATATTGTCCACGGCCGCTTCCTCGGACATGTTAGCGGACGGGGAAGATGAGGAAGGAGATGAGGAGGACGAGGCAGTCGACAGCGCTTACCAAGCTGATTTCCCCGACAGCCAGGAGCTCTTCATCACCCTTACAGAGATCCCCTACCAACCCTCCCCAGCATTTAACCTGGACACAGATTCAGGGGAAGGATCAAGCAGTAAGTGTTTTAAACATCTAAACATTTATTTTTAACAAAACTGGAATATTAAGAACAAGAACAATGTGTTCTTCATGATTTCTTTACCCTGGGCGCTTAAGTATTCAGTTCCAACTATTTAAAAAAAATCTAACAGTGTCCGGTTGTGCATGATTCTGCTGCCCAAGCTGCTCCACTCTTTAGTCCCTGCCACTGCAGCTATATTAAAATGCGGTCTATATGTCCGGGGATAGAGCTGAAATCCTCCACGGACATCTCGAGGAAGCTCTCCTGGAGGTAATGGGAAAGCCTGTTCATCAGGTTCCTGGGGAGAGCGGCCTTATTGGGTCCTCTGAAGTAGGAGACGTTCCCGCGCCAGGAGATCCTCAAGTACTCCGGGATCATTGCCTTGCACAGCATGGCGGCATAGGGCCCTGGTCTTTGCAGGCTTTCCCGAAGCATCCTTTCCTTATCGCTGTCCGAGATCCTCATTATTGTTATGTCGTTCATGATGACCTGCTTTGAATTAGGTAGGGGACTGTTAGTATTGGGACTGCTTGCAAGTTCCTTTACAGAACTGTAACCGCTGGTTTACAGCCACGCGGTGGAGGCGGGAGAGGGGCAGCATACAGGGATCTTTCCCTGGGACATCCGCGAGGGGGTGGGACAGGGCCAGAGTTCATGCTTGGCCGATTGCTGGCAGCAGAGACTGGCATTGCTTTCAATGTGAATGGAGGCCAGTGGTACTACTAAAGTTTTAAGCAGCCACAAGTCTACGGCTTACCATGTCTGCCTGCTACAGAAATTCCGGTGTCCTGCCCCGCTTCCCAGATCGGCAGTGCAAGACCCCAGGCACTGAAGGCGAGGTCCAAAAATTCGACCTTGTCCTGAGTGTGCATGTGATAGGTGCGGTGCATGGTCTTGTTCACAGAGAAAGACTATGTTCTTTGTTCACAACTACATGTATGTTTTGGAGGAATTCACTACCTTTTTCTCATTCCCACAGCCACATCTGCGACTGTCTCCCAACCCAGCCTGGCATCACACTCCCAGAGGCTAGCGCACATTAGGCGGAGGAAGAAGAAGACGCGAGAGGACATGTTCTCAGAACTAATGGGCTGCTCCCGAGACCAGGCAGCACAGCAGAACCATTGGAGGGAGAATTTGTCCCAAATGCACCGGACACACATGGAACGTGAGGAGAGGTGGCGGCAGGAAGACCAGCAGGCGACTCAAATGCTGCTTGGACTTCTGAGGGAGCAAACGGACACGCTCCGGCGCCTTGTTGATGTTCTGCAGGAACGGAGGCAGGAGGACAGAGCCCCGCTGCAGTCTATCAGTAACCGCACTCCCCCGCCACCAAGTCCCATACCCCCCTCGCCCAAAGTCCAAAGAAGGAGGGGCGGCAGAGTCCGTGAAAACTCTCACTCAACCCCTGCAGACTGCTCAAGCACCAGAAGGCTGTCATTCCCCAAAATTTGAAAAGTCCTTTCCTGCCCGCCTCACCAAAGCCCCCGTCCAAGTTTCACCCCCCAGTTTCATGTGTGGTTGTTAATAAAAAATACGTTTCTGTTCATTACTGTTTCAATCATGTTCTTTTGTGGGAGAGTCTGTCTGAAGGGGGGGAAGGGGCTTGGTAATTGGACAGGACAGTCACCTTTAGCAGGGTACAGAGGCGGGGGCAGGTCCAGCAGCAGGGCACATACACAGTGCAGTGACTAGTTACCCTGGTCAGTCTGGGAGGTGGTTTTCATGTTCTGTGCGTGGGGGTGGGGGTTGCTCTGTGACTTTGTGGCGGGGGAGGGCAGTTACAGATCTTATGCAGCGGTCCTTGTCCTGGATCACAGAGCCACGCAGCAGGGGATCTGTAACCCTCCTCCCCCTGCCATAAAGTCACATAGCCCCCACATACACGCAGTCCCGCTCAGGAGGGCTGGCAGGCTCCGTTGAAACAACCAGTCCGCCACTGCGAATCCTGTCATTCCTGGAGTTTAGAAGGATCATTTGCATCAGTACACTACACCCGCTCCCCACCACAGTCTGCGTCCCAGGTTTAAAACATTCCCGCGAAAACAGTAATAAAGACAATGGTGTTCATTAACAAAATAAAACTGATTTTATTTTTTTGGAAGGGGGTGGAGGGAGTCTGTAACTGAAGAGGATAGTCAACATTAACTGGGTAAAGAAACGGGGGCAGGTTCAGCTTCTCTGTACAGAACCTTAAAAGTCACTGGTTACCCTGCTCACTGTGGAACCTAGCTTTCAAAGCCTCCCGGATGCACAGCGCGTCCCGCTGGGCTCTTCTAATCGCCCGGCTGTCTGGCTGGGCGTAATCAGATGCCAGGCTATTTGCCTCAACCTCCCACCCCGCCATAAAGGTCTCCCCCTTGCTCTCACAGAGATTGTGGAGCACACAGCAAGCTGCTATAACAATGGGGATATTGGTTTCGCTGAGATCACAGCGAGTCAGTAAGCTTCTCCATCTCCCCTTGAGACGGCCAAAAGCACACTCCACCACCATTCTGCACTTGCTCAGCCGGTAGTTGAACAGTTCTTTTTCAGTGTCCAGGGCGCCAGTATAGGGCTTCATGAGACAGGGCATTAGCGGGTAGGCTGGGTCCCCAAGGATCACTGTAGGCATCTCCACATCCCCAAGACTTATTTTGTGGTCCGGGAAGTAAATACCTTCCTGCAGCCAGCTGTTAATGTACTGGCTGGCCTGGTGCTCCGGTCCCAGGATAGGGATGTGTGTTCCATCTATAGCCCCACCGCAGTTTGGGAATCCCATTGCGGCGAAGCCATCTATGATGACCTCCACGTTTCCCAGGGTCACTACCTTTGAGAGCAGTACCTTAACGATTGCGTTGGCTACTTGCATCACAACAACCCCCACGGTAGATTTGCCCATGCCAAAGTGGTTCGCGACAGACCGGTAGCTGTCTGGCGTTGCAAGCTTCCAGAGGGCTATGGCCACTCGCTTCTGGACAGTCAGGGCTGCTCACATCCGGGTGTCATTGCGCTTCAGGGCAGGGGACAGCAACTCACAAAGTTCAAGGAAAGTCCCCTTCCGCATGCGAAAGTTTTGCAGCCACTGGGATTCATCCCAGACCTGCAGCACTATGCGGTCCCACCAGTCCGTGCTTGTTTCCCGTGCCCAGAATCGCCGTTCCACAACATCCACATGACCCATTGTCACCGTGATGTCCTCGGCGCTGGGTCCCGTGCTTTCTGACAGGCCTGTGCTACTCTCAGACTTCAGGCCCTCACTGCGGTGCCGGAGCCTCCTCGCCTGGTTTATCTGAATCTGCCTCTGGTAAAGGTGGATGATAACCTGCGAGGCATTGACAACGGCCACAACTGCAGCGATGGTCGCAGCGGGCTCCATGCTCGCAGTGCTGTGGCATCCGTGCTGGCACTGACCGGAAAATTGCACGAACTGATTTCCCGCCGGCGCTTTCAGGGAGGGAGGGAGGGCGGTAGTGACGGATGGATGACGACAATTACCCAAAAGCACCCTCGACCCTTTTTTTTTACCCAGAAGGCATTGGCGGCTCGACCCAGAATTCCAATGGGCAGCGGGGACTGCGGGAACTGTGGGATAGCTGCCCACAGTGCACCGCTTCCAATGTCGACGCTTTCCCCGTTAGTGTGGACTCACAAAGTCGAATTACTGTCCTTAGTGTGGACACACACGTTCGACTTTGCAATATCGATTCTACATTTTCGATTTAAGAGAAATCGAACTACCCTCGTAGTGTAGACATACCCTAAGTTAATGACCCTCCAGCTCCAGGACATGCAGGGACCCTGCAAAAGCCATTGCGGGGGAGAGGGGAAAGGCCAAACCAAGGTCCCCACCATCCACCTCCCCCAGGGACCCAGTAATGGCACATGTCACTATTGCAAACAGATGGGCCATTGGAAAAGGGAATGTCTCTACCGCCCTGGCCGCTCCACAAGCGGTAGGGGTGGGCAACGTTCTTGTGCCCCACCCTGTTTCTTCACCTCTGACAGTTTCTGTCGGTCCTCTGTCTAGTTATCATGTTTTCCTCCTCAGTCCTTGTTCACCGGTTAACCTTTTGGGAAAAAGACTTGCTGTGTAAATTAAATTGTACAATCTGCTGTACCCCATATGGTGTGTATCTGGACGTGCCTGGTCCCGCTCACAATGAGGTCCTGGCAGTTTTGCAGGAGAAGACTGACCCCAGCCCTTCCTCGTTGCAACAGAAACTGCTGGCTAAGGTCTCTTCCTCCTTGTGAGCCTTGTGAGCCGATCATGCCAACCAGATTGGTGCATTGGGTCTGCCCAACCCATTAAGATTCGCCTAAACCCAGCAAGTCCCCTTCCCGAAGTGCAGCAGTACCCTCTATCAAAACAGGCCAAGGAAAATCCAATGGTAATGTTATTACCTCCTGCATTCAGCAAGGAGTCATTATTCCTAAGGTCAGTGAATGTAACTCCCCCATTTTACAGTGCTGTTAATGCGGCTGTTCTCCCTACCTTTCCCATTGTCCCTAGCCCTGCTACTATATTTCTTACAATGCACCGGTGCTGAGGGGTTGTTACCGCCTCAAGGAAAGATTGTATTAAGTCCGGACATAAAGAATTAAGGTTATTATTAAATAAGATGCATCTAGATGTAATGTGTGTATGTAAATAGGTATGTATAAATAAATGAAAGGGGGGTTAGTCAAAAAAGCCCACCCTCCTTGCTAAATTGGTAGTGAAACAATGCCTGTCCCCATGGAAAAAAATAATGCAACAAGGAAAAAAGGATTGGGCCCAGACAAGCAGGCAACCACAGTTTGAGGAAGTTGAAAGAAAGACTCATAGACTCATGGACTTTAAGGTCAGAAGGGACTATTATGATCATCTAGTCTGACCTCCCGCATGATGCAGGCCACAAAAGCTGACCCACCCACTCCTGGAATAATTCTCTTCCTTGACTCAGCTGTTGAAGTCCCCAAATCATGATTTAAAGACTTCAAGTTGCAGAGAATCCTCCAGCAAGCGACCCCTGCCCCATGCTGTGGAGGAAGGCGAAAAACCTCCAGGGCCTCTGCCAATCTACCCTGGAGGAAAATTCCTTCCCGACCCCAAATATGGCGATCAGCAGAACCCCGAGCATGTGGGCAAGAATCTCCAGCCAGAAAGTGAGAAGTTAACGCTGTAGTTACTGGAAGGAATTAAGCAGTAAAACTTCGTACAAATGTTAAAAGAAAGTGTTATGAAAGGAAGATTCTTGGGTTCTTTTTTCAAAGAACTGTCTGTTGGTAATCCAGGCACTTGTTCTTTACATTCTGATGCCCTGTGGCGCTCCCCAGATGGCCGCTTGGTGGCACCCTAGATTTTGCTCCCCTATCTTGCTTGCGTGTCCCATAAAATTGCACGAGTAAGCAGGAAGGGGGTGGTATGTTCTGATAGCATCAGTGCTGCAATATTGGTATGCCCCACATTTTTTCCATTATGACACAGCAATACTGCAATTCCTGTCCTATCTACCTAGCCCACAGTGGCAGACTGGTACGGACAAATTCAGCTGAGCACCCCACCCCATGGGGACCCTTTGGTAAATATTCAGATTGATTTAATTCAAATGTTAAAATGTTGTAATTATTAGTGTGTGTTAGTTTTAGTAATGTATTTCCTTGTAAAAAGGCAGATGCCAAAACTGTTGTAAAACTTTTGCTTAAGGATTTTGTATCACAATCTGGCACATCTGGACAGATTATAAAAGAGTTATGTGCAGCTTCACCAATATGGCCAAATGCCCTTTGAAGGCCACTCCCAATCAAAAGACCGAACTCAGCCCTCATGAAATTCTAACAAGGTGCCCAGTGCGACTACCGGCTGTGCCCCACTGGCCCTGGCTCAGATGGACAGTCATTTAATAAATAAAACAATGCTTAATTATTACCAGGCACTAATGAAATGTGTTAGGTCTTTTATACACAGGTAAAAGAAGCACTACCCAAAATCCTGAGCAGCCCTGCCACTCGCTGAAACCAGGAGACGGGGTCTACATAAGGGTCCATCAGCGAGGAACCACCCTGGCTCCGTGCTGAAAGACCCTTATCAAGTCCTGTTAATTATCAACACCGCTGTGAAGTGCCAAGAATTGACTACCTGCACATGTTTCTCATTGTAATGGCTCTCCGACTGATGATCAGTCTATCTTTCCTTCTGGCGTTGTTGCTCCTACTGGACAGCAGGAGTGAAGGACAAGGTGAAGAGCTGGTAACGTCTCCTTTGTCCACTGACAGACCCACTGTGCCTTTGGATCTTGCTAAGAAAACAACCTCTCCACCTGATTCATAGATTCATAGATTCTAGGACTGGAAGGGACCTCGAGAGGTCATCGAGTCCAGTCCCCTGCCCTCATGGCAGGACCAAATACTGTCTAGACCATCCCTGATAGACATTTATCTAACCTACTCTTAAATATCTCCAGAGGTGGAGATTCCACAACCTCCCTAGGCAATTTATTCCAGTGTTTAACCACCCTGACAGTTAGGAACTTTTTTCTAATGTCCAACCTAAACCTCACTTGCTGTAATTTAAGCCATTGCTTCTTGTTCTATCCTAAGAGGCTAAGGTGAACAAGTTTTCTCCCTCCTTCTTATGACACCCTTTTAGATACCTGAAAACTGCTATCATGTCCCCTCTCAGTCTTTTCTTTTCCAAACTAAACAAACCCAATTCTTTCAGCCTTCCTTCATAGGTCATGTTCTCAAGACCTTTAATCATTCTTGTTGCTCTTCTCTGGACCCTCTCCAATTTCTCCACATCTTTCTTGAAATGCGGTGCCCAGAACTAGACACAATACTCCAGTTGAGGCCTAACCAGCGCAGAGTAGAGCGGAAGAATGACTTCTCGTGTCTTGCTCACAACACACCTGTTAATGCATCCCAGAATCATGTTTGCTTTTTTTGCAACAGCATCACACTGTTGACTCATATTTAGCTTGTGGTCCACTATAACCCCTAGATCCCTTTCTGCCGTACTCCTTCCTAGACAGTCTCTTCCCATTCTGTATGTGTGAAACTGATTTTTCCTTCCTAAGTGGAGCACTTTGCATTTGTCTTTGTTCAACTTCATCCTGTTTACCTCAGACCCTTTCTCCAATTTGTCTAGATCATTTTGAATGATGACCGTGTCCTCCAAAGCAGTTGCAATCCCTCCCAGTTTGGTATCATCTGCAAACTTAATAAGCGTACTTTCTATGCCAATATCTAAGTCGTTAATGAAGATATTGAACAGAGCCGGTCCCAAAACAGACCCATGTGGAACCCCACTTGTTATGCCTTTCCAGCAGGATTGAGAGCAATTAATAACAACTCTCTGAGTATGGTTATCCAGCCAGTTATGCACCCACCTTATAGTAGCCCCATCTAAATTGTATTTGCCTAGTTTATCGATAAGAATATCATGCGAGACCATATCAAATGCCTTACTAAAGTCTAGGTATACCACATCCACAGCTTCTCCCTTATCCACAAGACTCGTTATCCTATCAAAGAAAGCTATCAGATTGGTTTGACATGATTTGTTCTTTACAAATCCATGCTGGCTATTCCCTATCACCTTACCACCTTCCAAGTGTTTGCAGATGATTTCCTTAATTACTTGCTCCATTATCTTCCCTGGCACAGAAGTTAAACTAACTGGTCTGTAGTTTCCTGGGTTGTTTTTATTTCCCTTTTTATAGATGGGCACTATATTTGCCCTTTTCTGGAATCTTTCCCGTCTCCCATGATTTTCCAAAGATAATAGCTAGAGGCTCAGATACCTCCTCTATTAGCTCCTTGAGTCTTCTAGGATGCATTTCATCAGGCCCTGGTGACTTGCAGGCATCTAACTTTTCTAAGTGATTTTTAACTTGTTCTTTTCTTATTTTATCTGCTAAACCTACCCCCTTCCCATTAGCATTCACTACATTAGGCATTCCTTCAGACTTCTCGGTGAAGACCGAAACAAAGAAGTCATTAAGCATCTCTGCCATTTCCAAGTTTCCTGTTACTGTTTCTCCCTCTTCACTGAGTAGTGGGCCTACCCTGTCTTTGGTCTTCCTCTTGCTTCTAATGTATTGATAAAAAGTCTTCTTGTTTCCCTTTATTCCTGTAGCTAGTTTGAGCTCATTTTGTGCCTTTGCCTTTCTAATCTTGCCCCTGCATTCCTGTGTTGTTTGCCTATATTCATCCTTTGTAATCTGTCCTAGTTTCCATTTTTTATATGACTCCTTTTTATTTTTTAGATCATGCAAGATCTCATGGTTAAGCCAAGGTGGTCTTTTGCCACATTTTCTATCTTTCCTAACCAGCGGAATAGCTTGCTTTTGGGCCCTTAATAGTGTCCCTTTGAAAAACTGACAACTCTCCTCAGTTGCTTTGCCCCTCAGTCTTGATTTCCATGGGACCTTACCTATCAGCTCTCTGAGCTTACCAAAATCCGCCTTCCTGAAATCCATTGTCTCTATTTTGCTGTACTCCCTTCTACCCTTCCTTAGAATTGCAAACTCTATGATTTCATGATCACTTTCACCCAAGCTGCCTTCTACTTTCAAATTCGCAATGAGTTCCTCCCTATTTGTTAAAATCAAGTCTAGAACAGCTTCCTCCCTAGTAGCTTTTTCAACCTTCTGAAATAAAAAGTTGTCTGCAATGCAGTCCAAGAATTTGTTGGATAGTCTGTGCCCCGCTGTGTTATTTTCCCAACATATATTTGGATAGTTGAAGTCCCCCATCACCACCAAATCTTGGGCTTTGGATGATTTTGTTAGTTGTTTAAAAAAAGCCTCATCCACCTCTTCCACCTGGTTAGGTGGCCTGTAGTAGACTCCTAGCATGACATCACCCTTGTTTTTTACCCCTTTTAGCCTAACCCAGAGACTCTCAACACTTCCGTCTCCTATGTCCATCTCCACCTCAGTCCAAGTGTGTACATTTTTAATATATAAGGCAACACCTCCTCCCTTTTCCCCCTGTCTATCCTTCCTGAGCAAGCTGTACCCATCCACACCAACATTCCAATCATGTGTATTATCCCACCAAGTTTCAGTGATGCCAACAATGTCATAGTTGTATTTATTTATTAGCACTTCAAGTTCTTCCTGCTTATTACCCATACTTCTCGCATTTGTATATAGGCATCTAAGATACTGGTTTGATCTTGCCTCCCAGTTTTGCCCTGACCCTCCTTTCTCTCTGCCATTATAGCCCACGCTCCCTCTTGTTTCTGACCCATCTCCCAGGTCTCCATGTTCCCAACTTACCTGTGGGCTTTGCTCACCTGTCCCCTTCTAACCTAGTTTAAAGCCCTCCTCACTAGGTTATCCAGTCTGTGTCCAAATAGTGTCTTTCCCCTCCTCGAAAGGTGAACGCCATCTCTGCCTAGCAGTCCTTCCTCGAATAGATCCCATGGTCGAGGAAGCCAAAGCCCTCCTGGCGACACCATCTTCGCAGCCAGGCATTCACCTTCATGATGCATCTGTCTCTGCCCGGGCCCATACCTTTGGCAGGAAGAATCGAAGAGAATACTACCTGCGCTCCAAACTCCTTCACCCGTACTCCCAGAGCCCTGTAGTCACTCTTGATCTGCTCAGTGTCACACCTCGCAGTGTCATTTGTGCCCACATAGATGAATAGCATGGGTAGTAGTCAGAGGGCTGGATAATCCTCGACAATGCCTCCATAACATTTCGGATACGGGCCCCCAGCAGGCAGCATACATCCCAAGATGAAATGTCAGGGCGCCAGATGGGCACCTCCGTCCCCCTCAGCAGACAGTCTCTGACCACCACTACCCTACGTTTCCTATTCGCAGTGGTGGTAGCAGACCTCCCAGACTTAGGGGTACGAGGCTTCTCCTCCTTTATTGTAGGGGGTGATTCCTTCTCTCCTGTATCAAGAAGAGCATAACAGTTACCTATTACCACAATGGGAGGGTTCGGAGCAGGGGTGGAGCACTGCCTGCTGCCAGAAGTAACCAGCTGCCAGTGACCCTTAGCCATCTCCTCCTCCACCAGTGGTGTATCGGCAGTCCTGTGTACTGGGACAGCTACCTCAGCTGTCTCCACATGGACACTGTCCAGGAATTGCTCATGGATTCGGATGCTCCTCAACCTAGCCACCTCCTCCTGTAGCTCTCCCACCTGCTGCCTGAGAGATTCCACCAGCAGGCACCTTTCACATTGGATGGCCCCCCCAGCCTGGATATCAGTAAGTGGAAATTGCAAGTTACAGTCTCTGCAAAACCACACCAGGATCAGGGTAGAAGCATCCATGCTCAGGCGCTCTGTCTGGCTACAGGCGCAGGTGGAGGTGGAGGAGACAGAAGCACTGCTGGCACAGTTGTTGCGGGTCTTCCTAACCATCATAAGCCTCCCTCTGTCAAACTCCCTCTCAAACTCCCCTGTCTGCAGCCCCCTGTCTGCTGAAAGTGTTGTTTAAGCAAGAAGTTTTGAATGTAGTTTGGTTTATAGGTTTTAAGGGGAATAAAGGGAAACAGACAGAACCGGCAAGGGACCCCCACTCCTTTCCTAACTCCCTTGCGAAATTCTCTGTTAGCAACCCCTGGTCGCAAAACCTCCCTGGTCGCTTGTGTGCTGCTTTATAAAGCCCTGGCCTGTGTGAATGCCCTGCCCTCTGATTAAGGCTCAGCCAATTACCAGAGGCTTCTAGCTTTCAGACCTTCCTTTGAAGCTTACAGCTTTCAACTGCCAGCCACAGCACACAGTCCTTCAATCAAACAAACAAACAAACAGACTGACAAACACAAGCTCAGCACACAGCAAGTAACCCCCAAACACACACTACAGACAGTCACTTACCCCAAGGGTGCTGTATTGCTCCTCCTTCACCTGGAGAACTCCCTTGCGAATCTCCCTGTTAGCAGCCCCTGTTCGCAAAAGCTGAGGACATAATAAAGCCTCCAACCAAGCAAGGTGATTGTGCTAGTAAGCTCTCCCTTGCTGCCTCACTGCTGGACAGCTAAGTGAACTAAGACTACAAAACCTTGAAGAATAGCTTGCGGAAGCTAGCCAAAACTACCTGAAGATGAAACTTTTAATATTCCTTAGCCTCTCCTTCTTAACGAACTTACGGTGGAAATGGGAAAGTAATATTTTTCTAAATCTTAGCCAATCAGTAGCCTCACTAGTGAATACTCAAACGTATATCCAAAGAGTCTGTTCTGCTACTGGAAATTTTACCTGTACTGAAAATTATTTCCGCAACTAATGATTTATCCTGTACCCTATTGCAATATACCCCTGCTTTTGCCATTGATGCTGATGCTTCTCTGCCCTTTGTGAAGGATTTTGGCCAACCGATGTGGTATAATACTTCACAGAGGAGAGATGTGTTAGGACATCGGTGGACTGTAATTAATGCTACATTAGGGACCATTAAATTTACACTGACCTTATCCAGTTTTCAAATTACCTCTACATATCCAAATTGCTCTAATGGAGCTGCCATTCGGCTAGCTCAGCAAAAGACCTGGATTTCCCCTAGAAAGAGAAGAGACTTGGCTGGACACCTATGGGATGGTGCAAATGGCATAGCTGCAATCTGGAATATCCATAAAGGCCAGCAACATGAAAAGAAATTAGGACAGTTGGAAAAAGCCACAGGTCTTATTACTGGAGCACAGCTGGTCCTATTTCCACCCTCAGTGCAATGACCCAGAAGCTTGTAACAGCTATGGTGCTTAGTATCACTGGGGCTGGGAAGGCAGTGGGATCTGGACTGTTCGGAGAGCCAAGATTTTCTGAATGACCGGCTAAAGGACATTCAGAGGGACCTTAAGCATCAGGCCTGCCCTCTGCCCTTACAGCCACCTCGGGAGTACCACCTGATCTGTGGCCATGGAGACATACTTGGAGATTTTCTGGGTGGGAGTGCAGTCGTTCACAGTGTTCCTTCCAAGCATACGGGCCAGTCAGAGGGATGTGGGCTCCCACATACCGAATCCTGCTGGGTCCGTGGGAAGGATGCATGTGGGATTGGGTAATTCATCAAGATATTTGAGAAATTAAACCACCTGGTATGCCTAACCGATTTATAGTCAGTGCTCCTGAAATAACGCCCAATATCTGGATAGGGATAGGAAATCAATGAACACTCTGGCCATTAAAGCCCCCACAGCTTCAGTGTATATGGAAACTAAAGCCAGGAGAGGTTGTCTCAATTTATAACAGCATTTGTTGGGAGGGTGTAGAACAAGGAACTACCCTGACAGGACACCTGCTCTTTAAAGCTAATGACAGCTGTGTGTTTGTCGAGGCTACCATTTTGCAGAATGTACATTTAAATCTTACCACTTCTGCAGGAAACCATATCATATCTTGGCCTGTAGATAGAATTTTGCAATCAGCCCTTCAACCTCAAATACCCTTTAATTGGACTACCCTAGTACCTGACCAATTCCAAAATTTGCTTTCAGTCCTACCAGAGGTTCAGAAAACTTCTGACCTACAGGGACAAATTCACATGCTCCAAAATGTATATCAAGTTGAAAAGAATGCCTTTCATACAGCCTATAGAGTGTCCACTCTATGTACTAAGTATGATACAGTATGCTTTATAACCAAGGCTATTCAGCAACCCAAACCACATTATTTTCTTATTTTGGGAATGTTATCGCTCTTGTTATTTTTTGGCATAGAATTGTGTTATTGCTGTTGTTGTAATGAATGCATTTATCATTATGCTAGACCTACTAGGCTCAATGTACGAGAGCAAGTGGCGCTAATGATTGTTAATGAACGTAATGACAACAGTTTGGGAAACCGGAGGCCAGAGGCAGTAATGAATGTGTATGAGGAAATGCAGGAAGAGAGAGAGGAAATTAGTGGACTAATGAACATAGAGGTGTAGGCTAACGTGATGCCGAAGAGGCATCAAAGGGGGGAATTGTGAGGGAAAATTTAACAGGCCTTAAACTTTAGTCAAGGCCCTGAGTTTGGTCAAGCTTGCTTACAGCCCTTAAACTAAGATCCTGCTTGTTTCTGTGTACAAGGGGCAGAAGGAGTCAGAGTGGAAAAAATCCCCAAACAGAACAATTTGTAATAGCCCAAGCTTAGGAAATATATAATCGCAATAGCACTGTTAGAAAAGTCAAACCGCAAACGAACCAGACTATGAATAACAAGAAGGGTGATTGTTCTTTTTGCTTTTGACCTGTATTAATTTCGCAATGTATTCCAAATAAGGTAATTAATACGGAAGTATGTGTAATTTGTCTGTGGTTTTAAGCTTTAAAAAGCTTGTGTGTTCCTGGACTCGGGGGAACAGCTCCTTTAGCTGCCACCCCCCTGCGCGCTTGTAATCAATAAAGGGCCTTAGGCTGATCTGATTGAAAACACAACGCGTGGATCGATTTTTTTCACATCACAGCCCATCAGGGTAATCCCCTGGCGGGCCGCAGGTTGCCCACCACTGCCTTACTGCTTGACTTATTGAAAGTGGGTTATTTCAGAAATATATTCTAAATGCACCTGTGTTTAAGTGATGTTAAGGGTGCCTAGAGCATATGGACAGCTTCCTTTAGAATTTCTATATCTGAAGTTCTAGCTTGGGCCCATTACTATATAGATATAGAAATTCCCCCAAGTGCGGAGAATCAGCACAAGGCCTATGCAACATTTAAACATTAAAAACAGAATTTAAGTGGTGTGCTGGACTTCTGCAGAGAAACTAATTTCACCCTCAAAGAGATTAAAGCAAATCAGTAAGATGTTGCCAAATCCCACATAAAGTAAACTGAATAGGGTGAAGGGTTTGTAGTTTACATCTATTCCTCTAAGCACTGTGTTTGTTTCTTGAAAGAAAGCAGTTGCTATGGTTTTAAAATGGAAGATACCCAAATTATCTGTAATTTGTATCTCAGAGAAACAAAAGCAGACTCATTTATATTTACATATATGAAAGATCTTTGTTTAATGTTCATAAACTTGAAATTAAACTCCCTCTCAAACTTGGCTTTAGGATTCAAGGAACTCTAATATGCTAAATGTTAGATCGAATTTGCTGCAATTGTTGTTATCATAAGAACATAAGAATGGTCCTACTGGGTAGACCAATGGCCCGTCTAGCCCAGTATTCTGTCTTCTGACAGATGCTTCAGAGGAATGAACAGAACAAGACAATCACTGAGTAATCCATCCCCTGTCATCTAGTCCCAGGTTCCAGGAGTCACAGGCTTAGCAACACCCAGAGCATGGGTTGCATCCCAGACCATCTTGGCTAATAGTCATTGATGGACCTATCCTCCATGAACATATCTAATTCTTTTTTTAACTCAATTATAATTTTGGCCTTCACAACATCCCCTAGCAACAAGTTCCACAGGTTGACTGTGTATTGTGTTGAAAAAATATTTTCTGTCTTAGCTATCCCTTTCCTAATTGTCCCTAACATTCTGTTAGTTTTTTTCTGACTGCCACTGCACATTGAGCAGATGTTTTCAGAGAACTATCCACAGTGACTCCAAGATCTCTTTCTTAAGTGATAACAGCTAACTTAGACCTCATCATTCTGTATATATAGTTGGGATTATGTTTTCAAATGTGCATTACTTTGCATTTCTCATTATTAAATTATATCTGCCATTTTGTTGTCCAGTCACGCAGTTTTGTAAGATCCCTTTGTAACTCTTTACTGTCTGCTTTGAACTTAGCTATCTTGAGTAATTTGGTATTGTCTGCAAACTTTACCACCTCATTATTTACCCCTTTTTTTAAAATCATTTATGAATATGTTGAACAGGACAGATCCCAGTACAGATCCTTGGGGGACCCCACCCCCGCCATTTACCTCTCTCCACTGTGGAAAACTGACCATTGTGTCTTGTCTTTTAACCAGTTACTGACCTTCTCTCTTGTCCCATGACTGCATATTTTGATTAAGAGCCTTTCCTGAGGGACCTTGTCAAAGGCTTTCTGAAAGTCCAAGTACACTAGATCCACCAGATCACCCTTCTCCAAATATTTCTTGACACCCTCAAAGAATTCTCCTTGATTGGTGAAATCTGATTTCCCTTACAAGAGCCATGTTGACTCTTCCCCAGCAAATGGTATTCATCTATACGTCTGATACTATACGTCTGATAATTCTGTTCTTTATTATCATTTCAACTACTTTGCTTTGTATTTAAGTTAGACTTAACAGCCTGCAAATGCCAGGATCACCTCTGGAGTCTTTTATATAACTCAGGGTTACATTAGCTATACTCCTGTCATTTGCCACAGAGGCTGATTTAAGGAATAGGTTACATACTAGAGCTAGTAGTTCTGCAATCTCATATTTTAGTTTCTTCAGAACTCTTGGGTGAAAACCGTCTAGTCCTGGTAACTTATTACTATTGAATTCATAGATTTCTCCCCAAACCTCCTCTATTGACACCTTAATATAGGACAGCTCCTGTCCTATAGGACAGTTGTTTAAAAGGTGCTTGAGTTGTGTGTAAAATATATGTATGCAACACACAGGGAAATGTCGATGCAATTACTTGTTCATATGGACTGCATATTTTGTGTGCTATATTTGAACTTTGTCCAGTGTACAATCTTCAGCAAAGGTGTGAAACTCCTCAAAGTAGGAAAATTGCAATAGCACACAGTACTCTACCAAATCCTGCATCTTGCTTCAGTCTTACTGTAATTCCAACCAAGCTTTTTTGCTTGGCTGGGTGTTGCTGAACAAGCCAATTATTATCATAGGGATTTTCAATATGGCAAAAATAAAACATATTAAAAATACATGAATGCATTTTGCAGTTGGATAAGTTTTCTTCATTTTACAGTCAGGTTGCCTTAGACCAGGAATATGTTGCTATCGCTATACCGCAAGTATTTTTCTGTCAACTCCTTCAGTGGCACCTGATGGAGTAAGAGATTACTTTTATTTGAAAAACTGCTAGGACAGTGTAATGAAGTAAAATGGCCTAATCCCAGCACAGAGGGGGTTAATTCACCCTAGTGGATGCAGTTGGCGATGCCCCTTCTGCCTCACAGGCAGTGTGGGGACAGGGCAGGAAGTATAAGGGCCAAGACTGTAGGTCAGTTGGGGAAAGACCTGGGAAGCAGCTAGACGTCTCTTCTAGGGAGCTGAATCACCTGCAGAGCCTATGACTGGCTGCAGGGGGTGATGATGCCCCGATGCCGGCTTGGAGAGCAGGAAAACCATGGCCCCCAGAGCCTGAGGAATCCAGACAGGAAGTGCAGAGGGTACTGCTCAGCGTGGAGATAGGGAACCAGGCCCCAGTGGCCATGGAACAACCAAACCAGATGCCAGCGGGAAGCAGCCTAGGGAGATGATACATTGGGCCAGTTATGTTGCTGGAATGCAAGGCAGTGACCTCCCATTTCCCCAACAATCCAGTGTCGCGATCACCCGTCGCTTCAACGGCCATGGGCAGGGACCCAACAGAGCAGGGATGGCCTGGGTTCCCTTATACTCAGCCCTGCAGTCGGGGCTGGATGAATTGTAACCCTTAGGCCAGGAGGCCTGAGGTATTGATGGCTTGTTTCCTCAGCCAACACCCAGAATGCCTGAGCCCTTTTTATCCATCTAGCCCTCAGACTTCTTACTGATCCAGCCCCATCCAGGAGGCTGGAGCTACCATGTGCCCTGTGGCTTGGCTGCAAACCATGCTGATTGATTTTCCCCATTTGGTGCAAGCGCCAATTCCCTGCCGTCGCTAAAGGGAGCACCCCAAAGGAGACCTGAGGAACCTTACAGGGAGGAAGAAGGAAGGAAAAGCCTGAACATGCTTTGGAAGAACATTCAGATAAGAAGTGGAAAAACAAAAGGCTATCTCCTGCCATTAATTCTTAACCAGATTGACTCTATTGTGAACTCTGCTTAAAGGCTGATGGCACAATATGGTCCAAAGTTTCCGTACCTTATAAATTATAACAACCACAAATAGGACTCTTATTCCAGTGCTCATGTCACTGCCGCAATCAAAGCTGAACAATGACCCATCTGGAAATGTCACTGCATTTGTAGGAGGAAAGGGAAGGGGGGGAAATAGAAGACAGAAAGCAGATCAAGAAGAAGACACAGTAAGAGGAGAGAAAAAAAATCCATGAAAGAGAGCAAACTTATGCCAATAAAAAGCAACAGAGGGTCCTGTGGCACCTTTAAGACTAACAGAAGTATTGGGAGCATAAGCTTTTGTGGGTAAGAACCTCACTTCTTCAGATGCAAGTGAGGTTCTTACCCACGAAAGCTTATGCTCCCAATACTTCTGTTAGTCTTAAAGGTGACACAGGACCCTCTGTTGCTTTTTACAGATTCAGACCAGCACGGCTACCCCTCTGATACTTATGCAAATAAGGTAGTGATATCCAGTGTTCAGACAAAGTGTCCACAGTTGTTGGAATTCAATCAGCTTATAAAGCCTGAATTTATATAAATTAAGCTTGTATCAGTTTGGCACACGTGAAACATTTTTAAAAGTTGCCATCATCTGGCAATCAAAGACCCTCTGACTATTGTCTTTAACTGTGTTTTCCTTTAAAGTATTTACTTTTAATAAATGTCATGCACAGGAAGGTGGCAAGTCGACAGCCCTTTAAATTGAATCCCCTTTTTTATCCACAGAACTAGTACAGAACTAGCAGGAACAGTGCAGATTCTCCTGTAATGCCCCACCAATATGACCTGGAAGAACCAATGTCTAGCTGATCCATTTCCCTGCTCATTCACAAATATGATGGCTAGTTTTTCTCACTTTGCTGGTTGCAGGGTTGGTTTCCGTTTGGACACCTGCCCACTAGGATCTGAGCTGAACCCACCACCTCCCTTCCCCAGGCATTTGGGAGGAGCAGGGAAGGGGGTTGGAGCAGTATTATTCTCACTATTACTCTGCCTGCTTGTGGGTATATATCCATTAGGGTGGGACAGGTTGTCCATTATACACGCTTTATACCTTGCTGTGAAAGGTAGTTTCTGTAAGGCCATTCAGAACTTGGGAGGGGTGCTGACTGGTGGTATTTATAAACCAAAATATACTAGTTACATTAATAAACTCATTTCACACACAGTGAAATCCACCCCATGCAGAAGGTCAGCACAAGCATAAGTGGAATTTAAGCATGTGTAACCCTTGTGATGGCCAATTGCATAGGGTTGACTATCATCTTTTAAAAATAGCAACATATAGTTTTTAAGACACTAAGTTTTCTTTTAAAATATGTTTACACTGAGGCTATAATTTTAAAAATTATACATTTAACTACAGTTTTCTGTCTGTTTTGTCATTTGGCTGTTGACGACCAGGTAAACTGTATCAGTGCTCCTATACATTCTAGCTCTTCACCCCTCCATAACTCTAGCAAGCATAGAGAGGAAGTCTAGGAAAGCAATCTTGTATTAAAAAGCAATTTTAAGACACATTCCTACAATGGGCTTTGAATAGGCACCTGGGCGTGCCTCCCTAGAGTTCATTTCAGGATTAGAATTTAACATTTTTTACTACTAGCTGAAAGCCCGTGCTGTGAATCAGATGTGTCAGTTGGGCCAAGCAGTCCACCACTTGTACAGCCTCCTACACAAAACTTATGAAATTGTGTCATACAAATTAGCTGTAGAATAAGGGTAGTGATTGGCTGAGTTATCTCTGAAATCACAATCGTCAAGGACTCCTGGCATGGCATAGATACATGTATTAGCTGTAGCTGTGCATCACACTGGTATAATTCATAAAGACAAAATGGCTGAGAACTTAAAAATTGAATGGTAACATACTGTGAACCCCAGTGATGATTGAACTGAGTGATATTCTGAAATAATAAAAAAAAAGAATTCTCAACCATGCTTGTAGCTGTTTCCATTGCTTCTCGCTTACTCAAGAGGCTTCAGAGTGAAACACAAAGTGACAATCCTGGAATCTTATTATATAGCTCAATATAATGTACTATTGCTCTTATCATTCATGTTATTAATCATCAAATAAATATGATAAATAAATATCAAATAAACTGGTCTGTGCCAGTGAAATCTATCAGAGTTTTCCCATTGACTTAAATGAGCACTAGCATGGACCATTTGGCATTGTCTACACCAGCAGCGGCTCCAGGCACCAGCGCTCCAAGCACGTGCCTCGGGTGGCAAGCCACGGGGCGCGCCCTGCTGGTCCCTGCGAGGGCGGCAGTCAGGCAGCCTTCGGCGGCATGCCTGCGGGAGGTCCGCCGGTCCCGCGGATTGGGCAGCAATTTGGCGGCAGGTACGCCTCAGCCACGGGACCGGCGGACCTCCCGCAGGTGTGCCGCCGAAAGCCGCGGGACCGGGGACCTCCCGCAGGCACGCTGCCGAAAGCCGCCTGCCTGCTGTGCTTGGGGCGGCAAAAGAGCTAGAGCTGCCCCTGGTCTACACACACACACACAATTACACCAATTTAACTAAACCCGTTAAGAAACTGATTTGCCAAAAAACACAACTCAGACTGTGTGTAGACCAACCCTATATTCAAAGTTGCAAAAGATGTAACTTTAAATTTGCTTAAAAAAACAATTTAGTGTAACCAGTGAAATATAGCATTTTTATTTGATTTAAACCAAGATTATATAGTTGATTCTTTACTGAATTAAGATAAATCTATATAAATCAAGTAGTTTGTTGGGAAATGTGTTTTCTTCCCCTTACTTAATATTTCTAGGAAAATAAATCTTTTAGACTTTATGAAAATTTCCCATGGAAAATATTGACTCTTAACTGAAAAATTTTCAGCCAAAACCCCCAAAATGGGGAAAAATCAAAAATTTTAGGGGAAAACGGATAAGCTAAAACATTTTCATTTTGTCAAAAACCCAATTTTTCATAAACAAATGTTTTGATGGAAAAATCTTGACCGAGCCTTAAAACAGATTTTGATGGCCCACATTGTTTTGTAACAGTTTAACTTTGTGGAGGAGGGGAAGGGGAAGAGGAGAGAATCATACCTCTAATTAAACTTGTGCAATTTTGCATACAGTTGAGACTGAATCAAATATTTCCCCTTACTGCCACCACAAGCTGAATTCTATAGTGGTAGCTAAGGCGTCAGCACTTGAATTACATTTTCTGAAGTAGTCATAAGGCTTTCTCAGCTGAAGCTCCCATATTTGAAGGTTGCTTCATTTGATTGTCCATCAGAGCAAGTGTTTGGTGACATTCAGATCATGCCACAGTATCTTTGGTTATCAAGATTTTGAATTCACTTTTTTTTTTTTTTAATTCTGGTTTGTTGGATGTCTTATATCAGGCAAATTTTTATGAAAGGCTATTTTACGGGCTTTGAGTATTGCATGTTTTTAATAATTATTGTACATTTTCTACATACTTGTATCATAGGCACTAAGTCGGAAAATAAACTAATTATTGCATTGCAGAAGTAACTGCTGAATGATTAATACAATTTTTCCTCCAGAGCAATGCCATTGTAAGAATGCTGATTACAAGCCATTTAATTAGCTTTAAATTGAAATGAAACATAACTTTGCATCTATTAAATATTCATGCTCACCACATATTTGTGTTTGTTTACTTAATTACTTTACAAGGTGCCTATTAATGCAGCATGGGGGCACCTCACATTCTATTTAAAAATCAACCTTATTACTGAGGCTACTCTTTGAGCATGGGGGCGGGGGGACATATGTAATCTGCTCTATCCACTAGAATGCAACAATCTGGTTCCCCAGTGCTGTAGCACTATGCTGTGGGCCAGTGAAGGACTGGGGTGGGAAAGGCCAGGACAACATCTCTCATCCCATTTTTAACATCTGGCAACCTCAGAGTATGGTCTCTGTAACTGTGAGAGGCTCTTGTGCAGCTGTGTAAGAAGGGGAAGAGTTCTTGCATGCCCTGCTGACCTTGTGTGTCTGTATAAGGAAGAGCATCTCAAAATTTGGCCCTAAAACTGGGTGACTGCAATATAGGATCATTTTTAAAATCCCTACAAAACAGCCTTCTATTGAAGATACCCCTGTATACTAGCATTTTTAGTGCTGTTTTGAAGGAGCTGGTTGCCAATTAACTCAAATTGATTAATCCAATTGTAAATGCTATTCAAGACACTCCATGGGCACTTGTGTCTTGGAATAAACTTGTGAAGCCTCTTAATCAACACTTGCTACTGTATTAGTTAAATTGGTGTTAACTGCCAGTCAACTTACTCATGTTAACACAAAGCCACAAGCTCTATTTTAGATAAACCCCCAGTGGCCTTGATTCTTCACTGCCTGGCTCTTTGCATTTACCCAAAAGAAGAGTGAGTTCAAAGGATATGCAAAACACTACCATTCTGATTTATTAGTACTTTATTTTCAAGGGTTTTGGGGGTTTTGTGTGTGTGTGTGTGTGTGTGTGTGTGTATATATATATATATATTCTATTATATATATATATAATAGAAGCAAAATTTGAAACAAGTTGTTTTGAATTGAAAAATCAAAATGTGTTTCATAAATATCAAAATGAAAGATTTCCACTTTTTCAGATTTTTTTCATTTTTGGGGGGCGAAATAATTTGGTGAATTCAACACAAATTCAACAAGCAATTTAATTAATGCAGTGGCTGTATGTCAACGTACCTTAGGTTGACTTAATTTTGTAGTATAGACTTGCACTAAGAGTGTCCATCAGACCTTAATTACTGGATTATCAGATGGACTGCTGGGAGCCTGGGAAAGCAGGAAGGTCAGATGTCAGGTTTCAGTCTACATTTAATCAAAATCAATGTGTTCCGTGGAACATTTCAGTTTCAATGAACCAGCATTTTTTGGTGGAAAACCTTCTATCAGAAAATTTCTGAACAACTCTACCAAAAACTTGATATGAATCAACAAATCCAGCAAACAATCTGAATATACCAAGGGATCAACAGATCTATTTGACAAGAAGCTGCCATTTTGACACGGTTACATTTCAAACTAGAACAGCAGGAGGAACAGCTGTCACCCAGATAATGTATTAGTATCTGGAAAAAAGCCTGCACATTCATGTGACTTAATAAAACTGCATATTTATAATGACAATTGCTAAAAACAAAGCTAATATTTTAAAGTGATCCATGCATCCCCTGTCATGAATGTGAATGATCACTACTGGGTTATTTATTATTTACAGTCATTTCTCACCTCTCCACTATAGTTTCAGCATTAACTCCATGCTGTGGCACGAATATAAATAGTATTGAAAGGCCTAGTGAGTAAATAAGGTTCTCTCATAACAGACATTCCTCAATAACTTTGAAAACCTTTGGGGCAGCTTATTGCTTCATTTCTCCAACAATTAAGTTTTTATAAAACAAAGCAAATTGTAAAGAAATTTACAACTACTTCAAGCTGCATATATAAATACCCTTTGGACACAAGTATAAACTTTAATGCCTATTACCAACACTCCATATACCCAAGGGTTCTATGCTTGTAAGAAATTTGGTTTGCCACTTACTGATTACACACTAAGGGTTCCTTCCACTTGATTTCTAGAGAACATCTGTGTAAACAGATCCAACAGAGAACTGTACAGTTTTGACTGAAAAGTATGAATAGAAGAACAAGCAAGTTATTAATAATGTTATATACAATCTACCCTGTGGCACAAAGATACTATGCACATCACATATTCTAGTATCTGTAACCAGCAATTAATATACAAAGTGGGTTACTCTACAGTTTCCAATTCTGCACACTGCCGACATGTTTGTTACTGGCAATTAACAACAAGAAGTGACATGAAAAAGTGTCAAGCAGAAATAGAGATTCTGATGAAGTTCAAGCTGTTTTTAAAGGACTGTGACTCTCCATTCAAAAAACCTGTTTGTTTTTTTCCTCTAGTTTTTCATGTTGTTATATTTCAGCACCTTCTTGTGATGCAACCATGTACCATCACTGTAGGGGCATTAACCAACATTTCCAGCAGTGTTCATATACTCATCTCATACTATAAACTCAAATTCAAGTCTAGGAAGGGTTCCATTTGAATAATTGGTCACGGAACTTCCAAGTTCCAGGAACTGAACTTGAGAAAGCAAGCAGCATGCTACTGGGATACTTACATATAAAACAACTAGGCTGCAATTCTGCTCCCATTCAAATCTTAAATGAATTTGACAGGAACAAGATCAGATCTATTAAGCTCCAACTTGGCCTATAGTTTGCAAAGCCTATGAATAGTTTACCCCTAGAAGTTTGCTCATTGTTACCTTTCAACATGTTGTGGACCAAACGTTAAGGTCCTTACTTTAGGCCTGTTTCACCAGCCCTTACTCTCAATGAACTTGCAGGAATAAATGCTCTTTAATGTGAGTATATGGTTCAGAATTGAGCCTCAATTTTTACTCAGTCCTTAAACAGACAGACATTGATGCTAGAGGAAGTTTGGCCAGTGTAAGGTCTGAACACAGAGCTCATAAAGGGTGTGGAGCAGCACTGCCTCACTGGGAGTACAGGGAGTTGTTCTGCAAGCTTGATTCTATACCCCACTGGGTGGGCGTGTCACAAGTTTCCCTCTGTGCCAATCCCACAGAGGATACAAGTTGTTACAGCCCCCAGCTATGGAGCAATGGCTCTTTAGTTGAAGCTCTAGTAGATCATATTTTTATCTCTGGAAGTCCTTGTTTCAATCCATGGTGTGCCAACCAGGAGGGGAGCCAACGCAGTTCTATACTCACCCTTTTGGGTGGCTCCATCAGTTAGTATCTGCGTAGTTGGAGTGAAGAATCATACACCCCTCCTCCTCTCTGGCCACTCCAGCCTTCTGTGCATCATCAGTCCCCAGGGGAGTATACATCGTGTAGGTAGGTGGGGGAAATCAGAAGCCTCCCAAGATGTGCGTAAGTGCAAGGGCCAGGCAAAATCACACCCTCAGGAAGAACTTCAGAATTTATCTCAATGTATTACATTATTTTTTTTTAAAGTTAGTTTCAATAACATATTTAGATATTGTATGTAATGTAGTTGTAGCCATGTCAGTCCCAGGATATTGGGACTCATAGAAACCATCCTCAAACCAGACACCACATAAAAATGCCATCTTCCTTTCAGACATAACTGACTTTCTCCACAAACTCACAACATGTGGTGTACCTCATGCAGTGCAGTAAATGCCCCAAGAACAACTATGTGGGTCAAACCAGACAATCACTATGTTCTCAAATGAACTCAGACAGGAAAATGGTAAAAAGACAAAAACACCACATCACCCTGTGGTTGAACACTTTTCACAAAGTGATCACTCTATATCTGACCTATCAGTTCTTATCCTCAAAGGAAACCTGTACAACACTTTCAAAAGATGAGCCTGGGAGCTTAAATTCATTACTCTGCTAGACACTAAAAATCATGGACTGAACAGAGATACTGGATTTATGGCTTATTACAGCAATCTGTAACCCACCAACACTCTCTCTTTGTCCTATGATTGCAGAGGTGCTAATGGGCTAGTCTACTTTTAATGGTTCCTTACAATATGCCCTAACTACTTATGCTAAACAATCTGTTCTTCCTTGCATTTTGCTGTGACACTGGGAGTACCTTTCCCAGACCTGAAAAAGAACTCTGTATGGCTCGAAAGCTCAGAAGCTGATCCAATTAAAGATATTACTTCACTCACTTTGTCTTTCTAATACTGAGATGTTGTAACATACAAGGGTATTACTCTAAATACAGGAAACACAAATACAAATTTTGAATAGACTGTTTTTTTCAAACTACTACAGGACTTGAAATCACATTGAAAAATAAACATCTGGGTGACTGGGCTACAAAATGGCAGATGAAATTCAATGTTGATAAATGCGAAGTAATGCACATTGGAAAACATAATCCCAACTGTACATATAAAATGATGGGGTTTAAATTAGCTGTTACCACTCAAGAAGGAGATCTTGGAGTCATTGTGGATAGTTCTCTGAAAACATCCACTCAATGTGCAGCAGCAGTCAAAAAAGCAAACAGAATGTTGGGAATCATTAAGAAAGGGATAGATAATAAGACAGAAAATATCATATTGCCTCTATATAAATCCATGGTATGGCCACATCTTGAATACTACATGCAGATGTGGTCACCCCATTGCAAAAAAGATATATCGGAATTGGGAAAGGTTCAGAAAAGGGCAACAAAAATGATTTAGGGGTATGCAATGGTTGCCATATGAGGAGAGATTAATAAGACTGGGACTTTTCAGCTTGGAAAAGAGATGACTAAGGGGGGATATGATAGAGGTTTATAAAATCATGACTGGTGTGGAGAAAGTAAATAAAGAAGTGTTATTTACTCCTTCTCATAACACAAGAACTAGGGATCCAAATGAAATTAAGAGGCAGCCAGTTTAAAACAAACAAAAGGAAGTTTTTTCACACAACGCACAGTCAGCCTGTGGAACTCCTTGCCAGGGGATGTTGTAAAGGCCAAGACTATAACAGGGTTCAAAGAAGAACTAGATACATTCATGAAGGATACGTCCATCAATGGCTATTAGCCAGGATGGACAGGGATGGTGTCACTAGCCTCTGTTTGCCAGAAGCTGGGAATGGGCTTTGGGATGATTCACTTGATGATTACCTGTTCTGTTCACCTGGCACTGGCCACTGTCAGAAGACAGAATACTGGGATAGATGGACCTTTCCTATGACCCAGTATGGCCGTTCTTATGTTCTTATCTTTATTGTACCTGTAATTTCTCTCATCCCAGTAGAAGAGCCAGAGCTCTGCTGCTCAGATTTCACAGCATGCTGAGATGGTGGGAATATACTCCATTTTATTAAACTACAGAACAGCATTAGTTACATTTTAGGAGATTTTAAAGACTTGAAAACCTTTACAGTTCCCCACTAATCATGCCTTTTAAGCATCTTCATTGTTACAAAAGAAGACTTGTTCAAAAAGAGCTTCTTGATCTTTTACAACAATAGGACTAATATCTGTAGTGTAAAATTTGCCAGTTTACTGACTACATTTATCATCATTTTAATGTTTAAACACAGAAGCAAAAATTAGGTGGGAGCTGGCTGGATCATCCTCTATTCTTTGCAAAAGTAACCTCTGATTAATGTAATCAGGAGAGTGAAGAAAGCACTAAATTAGCATGCCTGCTTCTCTTGCATGGGCTTTTGAAGACACACTGGGATAATCATGTGCATCACTGGTAAAGGGATAATATTTAATCATCTTTTTACAGGTGCAAATTAAAGACGGGGCAAGATCAGACTATAGAAAATTATTTTCTGTTTTCCTTGTTGCATAAATCATTGTTTCACATACTTGTATAAGTCTTATTTTCCTACATCCATTAGGCAGCTATTTGTTTTGGCTGGTTGGTTATTCTATTTTGGGGTTAAACACTATTGGATAGTGAATTATTCCAGTTTGCACAAGGGGGAAAACAAAAGAAAGAAGTTTAAAAATGGAAGACTATTCCTCAAAGAAACTTCTCTGAAGGCTTAGCTCTATGAATGCTGCTTAGGGGAAGACGGAGACACAGGAGATCACAAACTATGTTGGTATAGATAGAGGCACAGGGGAACTAACTGGATGCCTATAGGTAGAAAAGTTATAATAAAGCGTGTGGGTTGCCTGCTTTGAGAATTCAAAAACCTTTTAATTTTTTTAAGGGTTTGTCAGTTAAGCAGTTTTCTCCATAACCTTTCTACTCCACTGAAAAAATAAAAATAAAAAACAACCAAAATGAGGCGTATTAATATTTGGGGGGTTAGATAGTCCATTTTTGTTTAAGCAGACTGCTGTTGTTCTTTATGCCTACAGGCCATGGAGACAGGGGAGCCACCAAGGCCATGGCTTGATCACTTTTTGGCTGAGCCAAACTCAAGTGTCCTTGCAACCCTGTACACCAGTTCACGATGCCTCTCCTTCAAATTTGGCTTGACTGCTACTCACTCAGGTTTGTCTCGGCTGCCCCTCCATCATGATGGAGAGGCAGCCGGGCCAAATTTGAGAAGTGGCATTGTGAGCCACCTGCCACTCACTTACATTTGGAGTGGGTGGGTGCAGAGGCTCATGGGCTGGTAGGGTGAGACTGCTGGCAGTGGTGCCTGAGAGAGGAAGCAGAAAATTAGACCAGGGTGGATGGGAAATCTGTGCCCCCTCACCCATCCACATGTACATTTTAAATGGCGCTCCAAAAACCCTGCCAAATTATCTAACTTCCACCCTACTGGCAAGTAAGCTTTCTTTGCATATGCTGTGGAAACATTTGCAAACTTTAACTTGCTAAGAAACACCAACACCAAATAGATTTCAATTTTGAATATATTTATACATATAAAACGGCTATACTGGGTCAGACCAAAGGTCCATCTAGCCAAGTATCCTGTCTTCTGACAGTATGCCACCATCACATTATTTTGCATATATATTGCAGTGAAGGATAATGCATAATTATCTGGGGAGGGATAGCTCTGTGGTTTGAGCACTGGCTTGTTAAACCCAGGGTTGTGTGTTCAATCCTTGAGGGGGCCACTTAGAGATCTGGGGCAAAATCAGTATTTGGTCATGCTAGTGAAGGCAGGGGACTGGACTCAATGACCTTTCAGGGTCCCTTCCAGTTCTAGGAGATAGGTATATCTCCATTATTTATTTATTCAGATCCCAACTATTATTACCATGCCAAAACACAAGAGAAATATCAGAAAGGAGGATTTATTTCAGTGCTTCATCCAATTACCCCAATTTATGTAAACTAAGACAGTAGATAACAAGGCAAGTAGATAAACATTACTTCCTAGTCTGCAGACACTCACTGTTTGTGTTATGCATGTTATTCTGAGACAGTTAAACAGATCCTGACCTGAGATGTACCAACAAGTTCTACATTTCAGTTTAAAACAAAAAAAGTCATTCCGTCCCTTAAATTGTGGCTTAATTTGCAGAATAATTAAGGGTTCCAGTACTTATATTTTCCTCACCTCTATGCAGCATGAAAAAGAAACTAAGCCACAGAAATTCTACAGATTTACACTGTTGCCAACCTCTGGAGTTCAAAAATCATTTGACCATGAAAAATCATGCCATTTTAAAAAATGGTCCTAATTATTTTTAAGCCAATCACTTTTCCTGGTCCATATTCTGATTTTTGAACTCTTAGAGGGAATCTGCCTTTGGTGTGGGTGCACTTCAGGGAATCAGTCTGAAATGGACACACACACCTTGGGGACCTACTTCCTGTCACATTTGACTGGTGGGACAAGACCTTTACCTGGCACCTTCCTCTGGGCATTCTCCCTCCACGGTTACCACTTTCAGCAGCTTGAGTGATCACTGCCCCCGTGACTTGTTCTCTTCCCACACATATTGCCTCTTGTCCAGCTCCCTCCACACCAGTGCACACAGCCCTTAACCATTTCCCTTCTTTGGGCCTTGCTCTTTTCTCCAAGGGGTTCAGTCCCTCTGGCACACTCTCCCCCTCCCTGTGACACATACAAGGTGTTCAGCAGCAGTGGAACTAGGAGGGAGAGTGCACACCTACTGGATCCCTTCTCTCCTCCCTTTCCCAGTGTAGCAACAAACAGGGGAAAGGGTATGAGCTGCTCAGCCTGCCTCTTTAAATTGCAGTTTCCTCACACAGCACAGGCACTCTTATGGAGTAGGAGGCAACAAGCAGCCTCTATTGGCTGCAGCAATACCTGCTATTCGATGACTGCAGCTCATGCGCCCTATAACGGCAGCTAGCAGCTTTAGTTGCTTTAGTTGCAGCTCTGACAGAAATCTTAAGCTGCCAGAAATTTCTTGTTAGAAGCAAAAAATAAATAAATATTTCAAAATCACTGGTCTTACAAAAACATTGCAAAACGTGGCAAGGGTGCAACATAGCAGTCTCCTAATGAAAAGTGTGCTTGAGTTTCCAATTGGACTTTATAATAAACACAAAAGTAAAATTATAGTTTATATATTAGTTCTACAAATGCACTACATATGCACATACAATTCTAGAAGACCACACTTCTTCAAACTATGGAAGCTAATATACTGCACATGCACATTCTGCCGTTTTAAATGCTTATAAATCATTATTTGCAAACACCAAGACCCCAAATTGTCCAGTTAGATCCAAACATGAAATTAAAAAAAAAAAAAAACAATTTGGCATTTGAAGTGACTGTATGCAGGAGACCGCTTGTATCACTGGAGCACTGTGCGCATGTGTCCTGGAACCTTCTTCCCCTAAAGTAGTAGCACAGATGGTTACTATCCTGAAGCTATTCTGAATACATTCTCCTGTATCTCAGTTTTCCCTCTGGTCCACACAGTCTCCCCCTGCTAATAGTCTAGTTTATCCCTCAGTTGTGTTTCTGTCTCATTGAGAAATGTGTTTCCATTTGGTGGTTGATTGTTCAGTCCTCCAGCAAATGTAAGTGTTCACCCCTTCTGAGGTAATTGCATTCAAATGAAAAAAGAGAACACTGCTCTTTGCCCTCTCTGAGCTAAACAATCTTTGATGGAGTGTCTGTTCTGCTCTTACCCCTTGATTCAGGAGAGTGAAGGGCTGCTTTCCCCAGCCTCTTTAGAAGCCCAAGCCTGGTGCTCCAAAATAAGAGCAGGTGCACACACCAGGCCTCACCGCCTACACTACTCCTATCACCTCAGGCTGTTTCCTTCTCCAGTTCTGATCACAAATCTAAGTCTTTACCCCTCAGCACAGAGCTCACAATCACTCTGTCTTTCAGTTTACTACACCACTTACTACCTCTTCCTTCCTCTCCTATTTCTTCAGGAGATAGGAAAGGAAGGAAGACCTCCTTCAGATAGGAAGACCTATCTCTTCAGGCCTCCTTCACACTTTACAGGCCCCTTCCATCTCGTGGGCTTACTACCCCTTCCTGGCTCCTTCCAGCCCCCTTTGCAGGAAGAATCATCATCAGTTTTTCCTCTGCTCTAATCTCCACAAATTTCATCCAGTTCTGTGGGAATACTGCTCCTTAGGTTCCCTGGCACACCTTCCCAGCATGTTCTAGCACCATCTATAATTCCTAGAGTTTCTCAGGAAATTAGGCCTCCCAGAATTCCCTTGTTCTGTGAAGAATGAGGGCCAGGGCGATGGTAAGCCCATAGCCCCCTTTAAAGGAAGTTACCTTTCCAAAATTGGGAATGCATTTGTGCCTCAGTTTCTCCTCTGGCCTACAGTCTCCCCCCACTGATAGAATATAACACTATTCCAGAGCATCACTTCAGAAAAAACTTTCAAAGTTTTGTTATAAAGAGAGTTTTAAAATTTCTATGAAGTAGGGATTAAAATCCCCAGTCTTTCTATCAATGGTCTCACACAACCTTACCTTGAATCTCTCCACCTAACCCTGCCTATAGGCAGAGTGAGGGTGCAGGAGTAATAGTGAGATAGAGGAGTGTTGTAGTCTTTCCATTACATCCCATTCATAAACAAAAGCAGAATGGGGGAGGGGGGAATGAGGATTGAATTGCAAAAAATATACCTACCTCCTGAGCAGATCTGGTTGGGGGTAGAGGGGTGATCCTATTTAGAAATGATGGCACCATGACGCTTACACGTGAAAATAGATGAAATCTTCTGAGTTATTCATGTCCAAAGGTAGTGTCTGAAAAATGACCTGGCTTGTGGCAAGTGCTCTCTCTCCCCTGTTAGGATATTTCAGTAGCTGACAAATGTCTTTTATCAAACTTTTTAAAGATTTCACCTCTGGGTTGAACACACATGAGAAATTATATCGAAAAGGTAATGGTTTGGAAAGTTATAAGCACCAGAAATTAGGGACTTAAAATGGAAAGAACCTCCTAACCATAACTATTATGCTTGTACCCATGTCACCTAAAGCTGTGAGCTCATCACATCTCAGAAACTAAGTAGCATTAGTCCAGCTCAGTACTTGGATAAGAGCCCTCCAGGGAACACTCAAGCAGAAATTCGATAGCAGTCTTCCTTCTGAACTACTAATGAACTAATGCCTAAGCAAGGTGATTTGGGGCACTAGCAGAAGGGACATAAAACTATTGTCCTGGTCCCTTGTGATTAAAGATATCTTGACAGTTCAGGAGTGAAACTTGATATCTTTGCTAAAACCCAACTTATATAATTATTTTCAGCTTGCATACATACCCCCCTGAAGTCTCATTTGGATATGAAAGTCTTCAATTTCTGCCCTAGAAGATTTGCAGTGTTCTGTTTAACAATAGTTATTGAATTTCGCCTCAGTGGGAGCTGCATGCCTCAATGAGCAGCAGCATTGTCTAGTGACTATGGGACTGAGAGCCAGCAATATCCAAGTTCTAATCACAAATCTCCTGCTGACTTGCTATGTGTCCTTGTGAAAGTCACATAGGCCAGATTTTATCAAACTGGGGTGCCTGAAGATAGGCACCTAAATAAGTAGCTTGATGTTCAAATGAGCTGAGGAACTGACATTTGATCATTCAGCATGTCTGTAATAAGTGACCTGATTTTCAAACATGTGGAGTAGTGAAATTAAGAAGAAACACAAGTACTAAACGTTTTTAAAAACTAAGTTCTTTACTTAGATACCAATATGTGAATTTAGGTGCCAAACATCAGCTCCCATAATTTGAAAAGTTTGGCCCTAATTTCTTAGCTTTCAGTTTCTCCATCAATATAAAGGGATAATAATACTTACCTACCTCACATGACTGTTGTGAAGATTAATCAGCTAGTGTTTGCATAGTCTTTTGATGATGATGAAGTGCTGAGATTATACATACACACACACACACACACACACACCACATTTGTTAGTTAGGTAGGTTTGTAAAATGCCTTGGGATCTATTTACATAAGAGGCTTTATAAATGAAAATTCATCATCATTATGAGTGTAGTACAATCTGTTCACTGTGAGCCTTATTTTCAGCACCCTCAACTTCAGTTGAAGACAATGGGAGCTGCTACTGATCAACACCTCCGAAAAATCAGGCCTTAGAGCTTTTATCCAACTATCGCAAATTAGGTATAAGAAATTGTGAGCCATTACACTGATGGAAGTTCCAGACAGTGCCTCTCTTGTACAGTCTTTGGCCTATCTTTATATTGCTTATTGTTTATTCCAAGCCTGTGATTTCCCTTGGTTATACAGTGCCTGTGTCTCTTTACTATATCTCTTGGGTGATGTTTGCTCACTAGAACATCTTACAAAAGAAATGCAATGGCCCTTGCCCTATACTTTGTTCAGTAGATGCACAAATGTATTCTGCTAACTAACACTGATTCGTCCTCGAACGATCTATGGGTGACTGCACTCCTTAAATAAATATCTATGGACAGTTTTTTCTACTGCTTTACATTCGGCCCTTCAAATGGCTTTACTGAAGCCTAGGATTCCATTATTAAACAATGTCATAGACAGTCCCACATGTATTACCTTATAGACAAATAGAACCACTTCAGGAACTCTTCACCTCAACAGGGAGCTGATTTCATCTTTGAATAATTGCACTACATTAACGGAACCCTGCTATGATATTTTTAGTTGCTACTTGTGAACAGAATTTCTTTTCCTTTCAGGGTTTTATTTTAAGGGAGGAGTGGGTGTGGGTGGGAGAGGATTGGCTTTATTTAGTATACAAATATTGGTCCAGATGTTTAGCTGCTATAAATCAACATTGCCTAGCTGAAGTCAATAAATCTACATGAAGTCACACCAACTGAAGTTCTGATGCATTATTTCCTTCTTTGTTTATTACAGAAGATTTATGTAGGACATTTTGAATGATGATTGAAATTTACTCCACCTGCGTAAAGCCTGTACAGTCAGGTTCTATGCAGGTCAAGTGCAGGAGCAGAGGAAGGAGGAGTGAAATCCACACACTCCAACGTGCATTTAGAGTACATAGACTCCTCCCCATGCCACCCCATAGCTTCCAACCCATGGACCGAAGTAATTGTATGGGGTATTGAGACCAAGAGATCCACATAAAGGTGCTTTTGATGGATTGGCATATGGATTTAATAAGGTCATATGTTTTCCTACCAATTCTATTTTGCAGCAATTTAAAGGTCAGTTCTGGGGTGCTGGCATTGTTAAAGTCTGTGTTGCAGGCAACAGATTTTTCCCCCCCACACATTTGTTAACGTCCATCTGTTGAGTAAAGATCTACTAATTCACATTTGTCTACTAATTCATTCATGTCTCAGGGAACAAAGGAATTTGTCTCTCATTTATTACTTTGTCATAATTATACATACATAATATTTGATATATTTAATAATAAAATAATAAATACTGTGTTGTTCTTTTGTTGAGTGAGGTACAGAATAGTTTGCTGATGTTGCTGCTGACACTGATATCTCTGTAGGTATTTGGGTGGAGGGCACCTCCAATTTTACATATTAGACTAGAGTAATTAGTCCACTGATCATACAATTATTATTTATATTAATGTATTTCAGGGAATCAGTAGAAAGGTCACGTTGCTGGAGACACTTTATATATGTCTTGCCCAGAACATATACATATTGTTTTATGTATGTATATATTATACCCTTTCCAGTGGTGGGATAGCAGCTCCAAAAACCCAGGCAGAAGCCTGACACTATGGCAATTAATATATTAAGACAATCAAGGATGTCCTATTACCACCCTAAGAACTGGACTGAGCACATATATGCAGATAATGAGAGGTTGCTGAATGATTGTGTTGTATAAAAAGGAAACCAGTGGGCAACATATATGCATTTGGTAGATGTATGAACTAATGTACATTATTGTATATAGGATGGGAGACTATATAAAAGTTCCTTGAACGATGCCTGGCACTCAGGAAATTAACTGAATGAGAAACACAAAGGTAGATGATCACAAACTTGGCAAGTGGTGCTGAGCATGTACATCTGATTAATTTCCATTGTGAATGTCAGGATCCCCATTCACTATGCATTGTGCATGTCAATGATTTTCATGGACCCTTTATCTGACCTACACAGTATACCATGCATGAGCAGAAGATGCTACACATGCTCATATAAGTTTTCAGAAAAAGTTTGCTATTATATTGAATCACTGAAGAATACTGTGATAATTTCAAACACTGTATAAAATGTATATGCAAAATGGGCAGAGTGAAGAGTGCTTGGGTCACTTCAATGTTGATATATACTGAGTTGAGAGATTCACAGTGTAACGGTAATATTCTCTTAACATACATTTTTAATGGAATATATTAACACAGGTAGTGTGTATATATAATTGTTGTAACTATATTAATTTCACTCACGGAAAATATAGTCAGTTAATGCATATGTGTATGGTTTATCTCCTTCTACTGAAACTGGTAAATAGGACTTTAAATATTTAAACATATGCCCAGATAGGAATGTAGTTAATATTGACCACAGGGATGGAAATGATTTTCTTCTTGTCAGCATTGGATTAAACATTGAAGTAATGCATTATTAATAGGGTAAAAGGGAAAACACTGCAGTGAAGTAACTCTCAGCAATGTGTATGCTAAACAAACAAATCCTTTGTTAATGTAAAATGTTTCTCTCTCCCCGATTCCCAAACACATATACACTGTCATAACTATAAAGGGAAGGGTAACAGCCCGCCTGTGTACAATACTATAAAATCCCTCCTGGCCAGAGACTCCAAAATCCTTTTACCTGTAAAGGGTTAAGAAGCTCAGGTAACCTGGCTGACACCTGACCCAAAGGACCAATAAGGGGACAGGATACTTTCAAATCTTGGTGGGGGGAAGGCTTTTGTTTGTGCTCTTTGTTTTTGGGGAGAGTTCACTCTTGGGACTAAGAGGGACCAGACATCAATCCATGCTCTCCAAATCTTTCTGAACAAGTCTCTCATATTTCAAACGTGTAAGTAAACAGCCAGGCAAGGCGTGTTAGTTTTATCTTTGTTTTCTCAACTTGTAAATGTACCTTTTACTAGGGTGTTTACCTCTGTTTGCTGTAACTTTGAACCTAAGGCTAGAGGGGGTTCCTCTGGGCTCTTTAAGTTTGATTACCCTGTAAAGTTATTTTCCATCCTGATTTTACAGAGATGATTTTTAACTTTTTCTTTAATTAAAAGCCTCCTTTTTAAGAACCTGATTGATTTTCCCTGTTTTTTAGATCCAAGGGGGTTGGATCTTGATCCACCAGGAGTTGGTGGGAGAGAGGAGGGGGGATGGTTAATTTCTCCTTGTTTTAAGATCCAAGGGGTTTGGATCTGTATTCACCAGGGAATTGGTGAAGAGTCTCTCAAGGCTACCCAGGGAAGGGAATTAGCACATTGGGAGTGGTGGCAGCGGACCAGATCTAAGCTGGTAGTTAAGCTTAGAAGTTTTCATGCAGACCCCCACATCTGTACCCTAAAGTTCAGAGTGGGGAAGGAGCCTTCACACACACACACACACGAATAGACGCTAGACAGTATGGGCTATATCCTCAGCTGGTGAAACTCAGCATATCCTGATTGAAAAAGTAACTATGATGACTGTAGACCATGTGGCAAACCATGCCCCGATGCAGGAAAAACAGTGTCAAAGGTCCAGGAGTCTCAGAAATGGTTCCATTGCAGTTTCCACCAAATTCTTCTGCCAAGGGAAGGATTTACTATCTCCCTCCCCTGTATGAAGGGAGTGCAACCCACACAACTCAGGAATCTCAAACGATCAGATGGATTCCAAGCCCCTGTGTTACTTTCTGACTCCCTGGGATTCTCCCATGGCTCCCTCGTAGCATAGCCCTGCAGTCAAATGAATCTGAAATGAATAAGTATGACAAGAAATTGGTCCTGAACCAGCACCTCAGATCCAGAACCTCTAGAATTTGGAGATGTTTGGATTAAAATCTAGCTCTGAACTACACAGTTCAGAAATGTGGGGCCTTATCCCCATTGTTGAGGTAGAAGTATCCCGAGTGGGTTCCAAGCTGAGCCAAAACCTACTCTCATCACTACTCCCAGCTACTGTCAGGAGGGGTCCTCTTCTCCCAGAGGCTGGTTACACCATCTTTCTTGCTATGTCTTCCTTCCTACTGTGAGTCTCACCCTCTCCCTGAGAGAGTTAACATCCCAGTGATTTCCTCAGGCATTTCTCCGGTTTATACTGGTTAGGTTATCCAGGAAGTGAATAGAAATTGTACCACGTGACTAAATGCATTGATTGAAGATTACCCTCAGATCGAATACTCAAGGTACTCCAAAGAGTTATCAATATAAACAGTTCAAAAAGAGACCACAGGGTCCAAAACATCTGAAACCAGGGCCGCACGGGGGGGGGGGGGGCAAGTGGGGCAATTTGCCCCAGGCCTCAGGCCCCGCAGGGGCCCCCACGAGAGTTTTTCGGAGCCCCTGGAGTGGGGTCCTTCACTTGCTCTGGGGCCCCCGGAAAACTCTTGCGGGGCCCGGGCACCCGGAGCTTCTTCCACTCCGGGACCCGCCGCCAAAGTGCCCCGAAGACCCATGGCGGAGGGTCCCTCCGCTTTGGGACCCACCGCCGAAGTGCCCTGAAGACCCACGGCGGGGACCCCCGCCGCCGAAGACCCCAGGCCCCCTGAATCCTCTGGGTGGCCCTGTCTGAAACCATTTATTGAGCAATGCCAGAGTGAACAAGGGCAAAACTGTGCCTTGCCCTATGTGCCTGCACAAAGGGGTTGTGATAAATGAAGCGGGTGGAGGGTAGCTCCCTTTTATTGACCCAGCCAGCCAGTTAGCTATAAAATCCCTCTTAGTAGCTGTTCTCTACTTGCTTTACCTGTAAAGGGTTAAAAGTCTCACTGCAATGCATCAGTAAAAGGACGTGAGTGGGCACCTGACCAAAAGAGCCAGTGGGAAGGCTAGAACTTTTTAAAATTGAAACAAGACTCCTCTTTTGTCTGTCTGTTGTTCTCGGGGAGAAGCAGACAGGGAGCAGGATTTTGGTGCCCGACCGCAACCTCATGCACAGGGCTGCCCTACTCTAGCCTAGCTATTTTGTTGCCACGAAACTAGAAAAGAAAAAAAATAACTACTTGTTGGACTCTCGGGCTTTGCAGGCTGATCCCTTTACATGCCTGTTCCCCCTCAGGCAGCAAAGAAAGAAAGGAAAAGAAAACCCTCCTTGGCTTTGCAGGCTCCCAAAAGGAAAAATGTGTCCTTTTAAAATCCTGAGGTCTGTGCTTCTGGTTCAAAATGATCCCACCACTCTGCCACTATGTCAAGGCTGATTCCTCACTCTGGCACTTCGAGTGCAGAAGGTGGGGGGCCCACAAGGACTCTAAAAATTAATACTCGACACTCCAGGCTTGTATTAAACTCCCAAGGTAACAGCTTTTCTCTGACCTTGGATGGGTATATGCTGCCACCACAAAAGTTCAAAAACCCTTTGAGAACCCAGGAAGGTGCACTTGGGAATTCATTCCTGTGGGGTACCCTCACCTCTCTCCCCACCCCCGGGAAGTGCGCCACCATTAGGTTGTGACTGCCCCTCCCATGCAGGTGGGTAGGCAGCTATGAGAAGTGAGTGGAGCTTTGGCTTGATTCCACAAGCTGCAAGCCAGCACAGGTGGGTTGAGGGAAGTAATCTGCCATAGACCAGCAGCAGAAGTCAGGGAGAAAATTGTGACTCTCAGTCATAATTCCCTCCTTGGTCTGCTCCTGCAGCAGTGCTGCTGTGTGCTGCTCCTTTTTCAGGGCAGACTGTACACTTATAATCTAGCTCCAAAATTATAATCTGGTAACAGACAACTTGAAAATAGAAGAGAGAAAAAAGGGCCAAGTCTTCTAAATAAATTGTTTGTCACAAATGGTTTGACAAGCTCTGTCAAGGAAGCTTGGTGTATAACCTGTATGTTAGATAGCTGCAGTGGCTTGTTTTTGTCCTTTCTGAGGGAAAAAGCTACTTGGTCTCCAAAGTGTGCAAAAAGCTGCTCCCAGAATCGAGACATACACACTAAGTTAACACAGCATGTCACTTCAGTCATAAAAGACCTACCCTGGCATTTGGTCAAATGACAAATTAGATTTTAAAATTCCTTTTATGACTTATAAAAGCCTCACTCAATTTTGAATCTACTGTATATATTAATCTACACTGCCATGTCTGTACTGTTATGTGCCATATTGCTGTTTGAGATCATCTGGCCATTCTAAACTAAAGTAGCATGCACTTTCCTTTGCCATGAACACTGAAATGAGAAATTATTCCTGGCTCTGGGCTGAAATGTTAATACAATAAACTCACTTGTTGTACATCTGAAAATACAGAAAAGTATTTTTGTTGGTTTGAGTTCTTACATTGTGCTGCTAGAATAATAGCAGATACAAAAAGTATTATCATACCATGGGTTAAAAAAGACTCCTAAAATTAAGATGTGGCTAGACAAAACAAAGGGAGGTATTTTACCCATTCCGTTGCTAGCCTAATTCTGCTCCCACTGAAGGCAACAGCAAAATTAGCATTGACTTCAACTGAAACAACATGGCACATTTTTGAAAATCTCATGCATAGAACATGTTCTCAGGGCCATTTCAGATATGGCTACTAAACCTACACCCATAGAATTCCTCCCTTTCCCCAAATGATTGGGGTCCTGTCCTGACAGGATCAGGTTGCATTGTCAGTGTGATGTTTATCATTTCCATGCCATATGGTATGGAGGATGAATTGCTTCACACTGACTGAGAACTACGTGGTGACAATAATTTCAGCTCACTCTTTACTTTCCACAAGGTGAGAGTTCAGGACTTTCTGATATTCAGGCACCTTGAAAGATGTCCCACATCACTCCCGGGACCACGGCGTCCTCTTCATGGCACAGTCTTTCAGCTGTGCCGCACTCTGTGCTCCCCGCTTCTGGGGGAATAGCAGTCCATTGTCCAGCCACTTCCTCAGTGGTAAGTGGAGACAGGGCAGGAACTGGGCCTGACACACTACTCCGAGTCCTGACCAGGGACCCTGTAGATGGCAGCAACATGATGCATCCCCTCCAGTCTACTTCCCTGGGCCACTTCCCTGCAGCTCCAGCATCTTCTCCGCTCGTCTTAGGGCCTCAGGATCCCAGCAGTGAGCCAGGAGCTCACTCTCGCTCCCCTGATTCTGCCTAGCACTGCTCTGTCCATGGTGCTAGCTTTCTTCCTTCTGCAGGCAGATAGTTCTCCCTCCTTAAGCTTCAGGGAGCAACTGAAGCTGCTCTGCTGAGCAGCCCTTCTTATATGGGCAAGCCCGGCCCTGATTGGCTGTTCCTTGCAGCCCCTCTCTAGTTGGCTGCCTCCTGTGCAGCCTCCCTAGGGCTCTATTAACCCCTTAAGGGCCAGTGTGGGGCAAATGTCCCATCACAACAAGTATAACAAAACCTCAAATAGTAACATAATTAGCTAGTCTTTGGAAACAGTTATATACTAATGCTTTTTGGCATCTAGATAAGAAATACTAATTCATTTAAAAGTCCTCAACTTCCCAAACATATTTATTTTATTACTTTCACATTAAAATGGCAGAAGGGATTTGCACTTTTGTTTTATTCCTAACCCACTTCCTGGAGCGAGGCATGAGTTATTGGAGGTAGCATTCCATCGAAATTGACAAATTTGTATATCAAATTTTACTGATGCAATTTCATAACACTCAATTTGTCATGAAATCTTATTCTGGGTAGAACATTCATGAACTGCTACAGTGGTGAGCTATTGCAAAATGCTTCAAAATATTGCACAAAATCTTGTGACAGGTCTGAATTTAACTGAGCTTGAGGAATTTTGAACAAATTAGCTTTTCACAAACACTGATGGCATATCCTAATATTGAGTGGTAATGAATATAGAGACAAGTGATTGTCAATTGTGTCATAGAAACACTGAAAAATATAAATGTATCATTAAACTGACACACACACACACACACACACATTTTACCAAATGTATGGAAATTGAGCCCACAAAAGATGGAGAGTTTTTGTAGACCCTGACGGAAGATTTCCTGCTTACTCCTCTCTGATTCTCATTTTTTTAAACAAAAATCCTTACTTTTGAAAAATTAAAATTTTATTTGAAATGTAAGTACCTCTACTGTACAGGAACAGTGTTATATAATAGGCATTTTAGTGTACTACTGAAAAAAGAAAATTTCTCCAGACATAAGAGACAACCATGATATTGACTTGTGAACTGTGTCCACATATATTAAAAAAAAAATACTTTCATAGACAGTACTGAATTACCCTGTAGAACTCATTGCCATAAGATATCACTGAAGCCAGGAATTTAATAGGGTTTAGACAAGGATTATAAATGTATATAGACAATGAGAATATCCACAGTTACATTAGAAAGGATAAAACATAAGGAATATAAATCTTCATAGTGCAGGGCATAAGCCAGCCAGCCAAGCACTCACTCACTGCCTGGGGTTAGGCAGAACATTTCCCTATGATCAAGTTATTCTATAGTTGTTCATTAGATGTTGCACCATAAGCAGCATTTAATGCAGATCATGTCACAGACAGGATCCTGGATTAGATGGAATTTTAGTCTGAACCATGATGGTAATTCCTCTGCAGAAAGAGAAAGAATGGGTTTCACAGTTAAGGAAGTTAATGCAACTCTAGAGAACTGGATTCTATCCATGCCTCTGACCCAGAGTTCCTATGTAATGCCCCACAAGTCACTTAAACCAAAATTGTCACAGGTGTTCATTAAACTGTGGGTTTCTTGTTTTCTGGGACCTCAGCGTGAGACATCAGGGATCAGATATGTAAGAGTACTGAGTGCTCACTATTCCAAATGAATTCACTTAGAATTGTGATTTGAATTTATAAAGTACTATTAAAATGTTAGGTACTCTACAAAAATCAAGCCCTATGGGTCAGAAGTTGGGTACCCCAAATTAGTGGACACTTGACAGTTTTGGCTTTGGTATCTGTACCTCAATTCCCCATCTGCGAAATGGGGATAAGGATATCATTTATTCTCACAGGGATGTTGTGAAGATAATGAAGTATAGTCAGTGCAGGGGTTAAACAATGTGTGGTGAATAAGGCCTGGATCCACACCTTGAATGAAAAGATTAAAGAAATATTGGATAATTACTCATTCACTGAAGGAGACAGAGATCCTGTGGGAAAAAAACATATGCGACTGTGCAATTAAAAATGATATAATAACATGTGCATACAAAGAAGCCAAATTGATCAGGCAACATTAAGTCCAGCATACCCAAAATTTTTTAGTACTTGATTTTGCAACCTTAACATTATTTTAATATAATTTTGGATGTAATAAACATATAAAATATGTAACGCAATTATACCATGAGGTAATAGAAGTAGATTATCCAGAGCCAGCAGCTCCAGATGTGAGATTACCTATGGTGCAGCACTTTGATTGGTAAATAAAGAATATTAAATTAGCCATCACCATCCACAGTGTCTGAGAAAGAGTGAATGAGGATTCAGTCTTCCCTGTTCTTCGTTCAGGAAGAGTTGTATCAGATCCCTTGCCATCTCTTAACTGTTCAAAAGAGAAAATATTTCAATAACCATCAACATACAATAAATAATACATAGAAATTTGTCTTCTTCACAAACATAATTTTATTGACGAAGATGCTATTAAATTTTACAGGGGGAAATAATACAGGTGGAAAATAACATGTATTGCCCTGTCGTCTAGTGTTCAAGGCAGAGGAGAGACAGGACACTTTTAATGGCTCTAAAGGGAATTCTTTATACAGGCTGCTGAACACAGACAGGATCCTGAATTTCTTCCTGTCTTTCTAACTCCCACATTGAATAAGCACAGCTTGTGCTACTATGTATCACTACAGAGGGTCTTCCCAGATCACAGAACGGACTTTGGACTACATTGTAGTGTGTGTGTCCTATATACCTTTTTTCCCAGCTTTAAGGAGACAAAATGTGTATCTTATGCATTCAGCTCTGACCCCTCAAATTAACTGCATGGAACTGAAATTATATTTAATGGAACATAACAGATACAAAAAGGATTCCTCTGGCTGCTATAACATGTGGCCTTATAATGCAGAGTGATTAATACAGCTGAACTCGCATAAGGAATAAGATTTTAACCAGCCATCGGGACAGCTAACATACAGGAAACTAGTTTCTTTGTATCTAACTTATCTTTTATTGTGATGGGAGCCCAGTAGAAACCTGTTATGCACAACTGTTTTTCAAGCACCTAGGAACAGAGCTATCAAGTCAAAAATAGGATCGAAGTGTGATCCTGTGGAGTGTTAAGACAACAGGGGGCTATTATAGAAGCTGCTTAATTCTAATAATGAGTGAACTGGAATTGCATTAACACTAACTATGTGGTGCTATTTAGCACATTTGATTCATATTCAATATTGAAACATTAATAAAATATGGTACCTTACTTTTGAGGACAGAATGAGTGACTGCTTGAAATAGATGGCAATGATAATCCAGCTGACTAAGTAGTTGCTTTAGTCAACTAGATTACCATTAGTATACCAGGCATAGTTCCACTGAAGTCTATGCCTATTAAGATCAATTGAAGATGTGGCCCACTAGCATCTCAGGTCCCAATTCAACTCCCACTGAAGTGAATGGAAATACTAATTGACTTCATTCGATTTTGGATTGATGCCTCAAATAACCATTTCAAAATGTCAGAGGTGAAAGTCTCTTTAGGGACACCAACACTACTTGTCTCAGAGGAAGAGAATTTCACAAGGCCATTACTCAATTAATCTGAGAGAGCAGAAGTTTATGAAATTCATCTTATAATTTAATATATAGCAATTTTATTAACAGGCTTCAAACTGAATATTTAGATCCCATTTCCAGTATTCAGAACCTATTTTGAACTACTGTATTGAAAAGTTTGATTTAAGTTTGGTGATCATGCAGCTACCTTAAAGAAATAATGCCTCTGTTCTATACTGATTGTATATTTGTTGAGCTAAATGCCATGACCTAAATACTATAATCTTTATTCTTACATTAAATTTGTTTGGGTACGCAAGTTAGTCTTAAGTACAAGAACATTAATGACACTTGGATATTGATAGTCTATTATATATATTTTTAAAAGATGGTAAGGATATTTCATGTCCCAAGGTGATCTTATTTGCAAAAATAGCACACTTGTTATGTGCATTAATTATTCCTGTTATGGTAGCACTTGTTATGTACTAGTCTCTGTAAACATACATAGAAGAAGCAGTGCTTGTCCCAAAGATCTTACCTCTTTATTTATTTATTTTAATTAAGACAGTTAAAATAAAATTGGGCTTAAAATGGAGGATGAGGTGGAATGGGGGGAGGGAGAGAGAAAGAATGAGAAACCTGGTTACTAAACATTTAGAGAGGGTTTGGTGAGCCAATGAATAGTTTCAGGTGAAAATTTTTAGACAAAACTCTTCTTTGCCAAAAAATGCAGATTCGGATTGAACAAAAATTTTCACAGTTGTGTGTTCATTTCCACAAATTCTGAAGAAAGAAGGTGTCAGCATGTCAGGGTGATATCCTGGGGCAGGTCTCAATCTCTTCCTATCGGAACTGTGCTTCTTTGAATAAATAATTAAATATTGGACCAGAGAAATAGTCTGCAAATGGCTCCATAGCCTGTTGGTTATAGCATTCATGTGGAAGGAGTGACACCTGGGTTCCAGTCCCTGCTCCAAGAAATATTTCAGTATTTACAAAAAGTGGAATAGTTTCAACAGGAGAGATTAAGAGAGTCTCAACCCAAAAGAGCCTATAGCCTAGTAGCTAGAGCACACAGCTAGGATGTGGGATAGGTGGCTCCAAGTCCCCACTCCAGAGTGAGGATTTCAACCTCATTCTACCACATTGTAGGTGACAGCCCTAACATAAGAACGGTGATACTGGGTCAGACTAAAGGTCCATCTAACCCAGTATCCTGTCTTCTGGCATTGGCCAATGCCAGATGCCCCAGAGGGAGTGAACAGAACGGGTAATCATCAAGTGATCCATCCCCTATCGCCCATTCCCAGCTTCTGGCAAGTAGAGGCTGGGGACACCGTCACTGCCCATCTTGGTTAATAGCTATTGATGGACCTATCCTCCATGAACTCATCTAGTTCTTTTTTGAAGCCTATTATAGTCTTGGCCTTCACAAAATCCTCTGGCAAAGAGTTCCACAGGTTGACTGCATTGCGTGAAAAAATACTTCCTTTGTTTGTTTTAAACCGTCTGCCTATTAATTTCATTTGGTGACCCCTACTTCTTGTGTTATGAGAAGGAGTAAATAACACTTCCTTATTTACATTCTCCACACCAGTCAAGACTTTATAGATCTCTATCATATCCCTCCTTAGTCGTCTCTTTTCCAAGCTGAAAAGTCCCAGTCTTATTTATCTCTTCTCATAGGGCAGCTGTTCCATATCCCTAATACTTTTTGTTGCCCTTTTCTGAACCTTTTCCAATTTTTTTGAGATGGGGTGACCAGCTCTGCATCCAGTGTTGAAGATGTGGGCATACTATGGATTTATAGAGAGGCAAAATGATATTTTCTGTATTATTGTCTATCCCTTTCTTTATGATTCTGAACATTCTGTTCGCTTTTTTTACTGCCACAACATTGAGTGGATATTTTCAGAGAACTATCCACAATGTCTCCAAGATCTCTTTCTTGAGTGGTAACAGCTAATTTAGACCCCATCATTTTGTATGCATAGTTGGGATTATGTTTTCCAATGTGTATTACTTAGCATTTATTAACATTGAATTTCATCTGCCATTTTGTATCCCAGTTACCCCGTTTTGTGACATCCCTTTGTAGCTCTTCACAGTCTGCTTTGGACTTAACTATCTTGAGTAGTTTTGTATCATCACTTGAGTATTGGTAAAAGGGGCTACCATTTCTTCCTACATCTTGTGAATGGTGCCTCTAGCCCTTCATTTCCAAATTTCCTTTGCTTTTATTTAAAAAAAAATAGTTAAACTGCCCAAAAGTAAAATAAAATGTTACATTTCAGGTTGAACAAAGCATTCTGTTCAACCCTTAATGATTTTTTTTACCCCAACATTTTGATTCAATGAAAAGTCTGAAAAAAATTAGTTTTGGGTTGACTTGAACCTTTTTATTACTTTTCAGAACTGCCAGTGAGCTGAATAGTCAGCTATTTGCACAGGTCTCACAAGAAATTATGGAAGGAGGAAGGAAAGAGCCCTGGGAAGAATCAGTAAAAAAAAAAAAATCAACAAAATACAAAGGATCAAGTCTTCAACTGGTGTAAATGGGCACAATGTCAATGGAGCTATGCCTGTTTACACCAACTGAAGATCTGGCCCAGAGAGTCTGAGTTTCAAAAGTTTAGTTGATCTGATAACATAAAGAGGCTGGAAGGCTGTGATCATGACATAGGACAAGCATGCCCTGCTGGAGCTGCCATTGCCAGTGACTGCTGCCTTGAGATTCCTTCCAATTGGAATCGGCTCCCCATGTGCAGACAAGGGTGAAGGCCACTATCGATCTAACATACATATATGGCCCCCATTACTGTAGCAACTGAGGATCTCACACCCGTCTGGGATAGAGGAGTAATAATATTTCCTTTTTACACATTTGAAATTTAGGCATAAACAGACAAAATGACTTGCCCAAGGTCACACGGGAAATCAGTGGCAGAGCAGGGAGTCACAGGGTATTGCCATAATAACTGGACCGTCCTACCTCTAAAAGGCCCAGTCATCCATCCTGGTCTGAGTGGGAGCCAGAGTAACAAAGAACTAATATACCAGATTTTTCAGAATGTTGTATGGAAATAATTTATCTGCATATGGCATTTTATTACTACATTTTATGAGCAAATCATTGATTTTTCCATTCAGTGGCTGAAGCAAAAATATATTTTAAAAAAATCCATTTGTTTGGCAACAAAACTGACCTTTTTTGGTTTTTCTGATTGAAACAAAAACAAAATAAAAAGAAAATGTGGCTCAGGTTGAATAAAATATTTCAAGGGTGATTTTGAAACAATACATTATGAAATAGTTTCATTTTGAAAGAAATTGTCAAAACGGTTTGTTTAGAATTTGGACTTTTTAAAAAAAATGTTCCCTTCCCCTTTTATTTGTCAGAAACTATTTACCAATTCGTCCCAAATTTGCAAGCAGTGTTGGTTACCCTGAAACTGCATTTTTCAGTGAATTTACCATTCAGCCAAAAAAATTTGCCTAGTTGTATATATTAGCTTCTACATCCGATTTATGATTGTTTCATTCTGACCAGGAAAATTGAGACTAAGATCTATCTCAAGATACTTCTTTTGGAACCTTACAGAGACAGAACTAAGTTTTTTGGAAACAGTCAGATTAATTATCTTTGATGCAGAGATGAATAAATTAACACAACTTAATGCTGGACTGTAGAGACTTTCACAAAAAGTGAGGGGAGAATTAATGTTACTAAATTATCAGCAGATTCTTTGAGATGACTGTGCAGATTCCAGTTGCACTGATGTGGATTCAAACTTTCAAGTTACCAAATGGCAAAATTAATTTCAATGAATGACATAGTAGGCAACTGTGGGGAGCGAAAGCCCAAAGAAATACAGAGACATTGTCTTTCAATCAAGACAAAATGGAAATGGGCAGATGAGGAGACTGACAGGGTTCCTGTAGTGCAGGGGTCGGCAACCAATCACGGCACGCAAGCCGATTTTAAGTGGCATGCAGCTCCCTGCCGCAGTCCTGGCCCCCAGCCCCACTCAGCCCCCCCCGCCCACCACTCTCCCCTGCGGGGACAGGAGGCAGAAGCTTGGTTCTGCGGCAGCCAAGCTTCCCCCCTCCCCCGCTTCTTCCCCCAGCGTGGTGCTTTCCTGCCCCTCCTCCTCTCCTTCCCTGCGCCAATCAGCTGATGGCCCTAGCGAGGGGGAAGAGCGGCAGCATGCACAGAGCTCCGTAGAGGATGCAGATAGAAGTAGGGACGGAGCCTGGGGGAAGGGGGTGGAACAGGGCATATCCCTTCCAGCCCCCTGCCTTGAGCCACTCAGGGCAGGGGGCTGGGAGCACCCCCACGAGCCGAGCACCCCAGCCTTCTGCCCTGCACCCCCCCACCCCTCTGCCCTGAACCCCCCCACCCCAACACATACCCATCCCTCTGCCCTGCACCCCCACAGCCCCATCCCTCTGCCCTGAACCCCACACACACTCAGCCTTCTGCCCTGCACCCCCTCACCCCCCAGCCCTCTGCCCTGAACCCCCACACCCCAACACACAACCATCCTTCTGCCCTGCCCCCCTCACCCCCCAGCCCTCTGCCCTGAAGCCCCCCACCCCAACACACACCCAGCCTTCTGCCCTGCACCCCCCCAGCCCTCTGCCCTGAACCCCCCCACACACACTCAGCCTTCTGCTCTGCATCCCCCACCCCTCCAGCCCTCTGCCCTGAACCCCCCACACCCCAACACACACCCAGCCTTCTGCCCTGCACCCCCCCCAGCCCCCAGCCCTCTGCCCTGATCTCTGAACCCCCCCACACACACACACACCAGCCTTATGCCCTGAACCCCCTTCCTCAGCCCTCTGCCCTGACCCAGGAAACACCCCCCCCCCCCAGGTCTGGGGTCCCTGCCGCAGGCCCTGATCAGCCCTCTGCCGGCCTAGGTGAACAGAACCCCAGGCTGGCAGCGAGCTGAGCAGGCTGGTGGCATAAGATCAGCATTTTAATTTAATTTTAAATGACGCTTCTTAAACATTTTGAAACCTTGTTTACTTTACATACAATAGTTTAGTTATATAATCTAGACTTATAGAAAGAGACCTTCTAAAAACGTTAAAATGTATTACCGGCATGCGAAACCTTAAATTACAGTGAATAAATGAAGACTCGGCACACCACTTCTGAAAGGTTGCCGACCCCTGCTGTAGTGCAACCTGGACTGTGAAACTGCTGAGCCTTCTCTCCCACCAACCTAGGCTGCCTCTCACACAGTGATGCCGTTGGCAAGCTACACATCTCTGGCAGGTACTGCACTTACACAGACATCCATAGGCAGGGACAACCCCAACTGAGTTGCATGAATGCTTTCCCCAGGCACTCATGAACCAACAATAGAGAAGCTCCAGCCAATTCCCCCCCAACTTCCCAGTCTTGCATGCCAGAACTGTACTATCTTGCACTTGTCAGAAGCCTGACCAGTGTAAATTCATTACCCAGTCTGCCCCTCCCTCATTGTGGAGTGGACACACATTAGCCTTTGTAAACTGAGCTGAGATTATCCCAAGCACTTCAACCAAAACACACTGTTTTAGGTAAAATATAAACAGATTTATTAACTATAGAAAGATAAATTTTAAGTGATTATAAGGGTCTATAAGTAGCTAGGGTAGAGATCAAAGTTGGTTACCTAAGTAACAAAAATATATTCACAGTCTCAGTTCTACAAACTAAACAGGATTTCAGTCACAGTGTCTCACCCTGACAGATGGTAGAATTCCTCAATACACAGGCTGGGACTCCTTTGCAGCCTGGGACTACCCTCTCCAGTTGAAAGTTTTTGTCCTCCAGATGTATTTCCAGGTGTTGAGTTCTGGGGGGAGTAAGACCAAGTCATGATGTCACTTTCCCTCTTTAAAGTTTGTTCCAGTTTGCTGGAAAGATCATTCGCTATGACATGGGTCAAGCAGTCTCCATTGTATATGTGTTCTTTCTGAGAGGATTGTTGGGAGAATGGATTCCCTTCAATAAGCCATCAATACATATGGCTACTACACATGGGTGGCATGTAATGGAGGCTGGGGGAGGCTAAGCCTTCCCAAACCTCTGCTAATGCTCCCTGCCACATCCCCGGGGCTGGGCCCCAGCAGGGCTCAGCGCTCCTCTGGCTGGCCAGGGCTTGGGGCTTCTCCAGCCGGCTAGGGCTCAGGGAGCCTCAGGCGGGTATGTCGGCCATGTTCTCGAAGTGGCCAGGTGGGTGGGCAGACCGTGGCAACTCGGGCAGGTGGACTGGTGCTTAGGGCAACTTGGGAAGGTGGGTGGCCTGGGTCTCAGGGCGCCTCGGGTGGATGGATGGGCCAACCAGGGCTGTGGGTGGCTATGGCAGGCTGGCCTGGGCTCCTCTGGCTGCAGTAGGGGGGTTATGGCTCCTCTGGTCATGTGGGTGAGAGCGGGCGTGCGGGTGCAATTGGGGCAGGGTCTGTGGTGGAAGGGGTGGGACCTCAAGTGGAAGGGGCAGGGGCTAGCCACCCCGAACAGGGGGTTCACGCGCCACCCATGCTACTACATTGTTGTATCTGAAAGGCTGGCTGTGGGTATTCCAAACCTCACAACATATTTCAGTAACGCACATATAGAAAAACTTCATAACCTCACATGCAATGACAGCACGTACAACCCAACAGGATATTAACATTCAACAGATCATGACTTAAAATGATACCTCATAAGGCATACTTGGTACAAAACATATAATAATTATATGACAGTGGTGAATGTGGGGGCTCTAGGGTGCTGCTTTGAGATACAGAATGCCACAGAGACATCAAAAATACTCAAAACAAAGCATTGTATTTACCCTATTAAATAACAGAGATTGGTTGCCATAAATTACAAAGCCAAGTGAAGCAGACAATGTGACAGTCTGTGTGCAAGTTTTCACATCAGTCTTTATAAACTATTACTGTACTGGGAATAGATACCATTGTTGATCAAATAGAAGTCCATAAATCATAATAATCTCATTTCCCCACTCCAAATCCTTCCTGAATACCCACTCTTTCTATGATCTTGACAATAAACAACATTCCTAAACCAACCAAATATAATAAAAATTACTTCTGTGGGTGCTGCATGTATTCAGCACCTCTAAAATCAGGCCATTAAAGAAAAAAAAAGTCCTTAAATATTGATTTAGGAGCCTAATTTGAAACACGCAAATTTGAAAGTTTGGATTAAAATCTCCCTACATTGAGCTCCTATATGTCAAACAATGCATACCAAGTGATTGATTACAAATTTAAATTCTCTAAATTCTCTAGAGACCAACATTAAGAGACCAGAATTGCTACAAAAATAAAGCCTGATCTAATTAATAATTTGCACTGGTCAGGGTGAGGGTCATATATAAATTGCTCTATAGCTCTATCGGGGTTGGAGGGGGGCGCATTCATACTGGAAATGAATTGTCCTCCATTTGGAATCCAAGTCAGATAAAGGCTGAATTCATCCACGAACAGTAATTTATAAAAGCAAAACAGGGAAAGGAAGAAAAGAGAGATGGCAAAGGCTAGGACAGAATGTACTTTTTCTACCTACCTTGTCCACTCTCCAAAGAAGGAAACAGGAAAGACAAACTGATAAATCAGCTATCTGGGAAAGAAGCATTTCAGACCTTCCTGTTTCAAACCAATTTTATATGAGAGATGAACAAAATTTTTCAGATAAAACTTTTTTTCCGCTGAAAAAGGTAGATTTGGATCAATTGAAATATTTCATGAATTTGTGTTGAACCAAAGTGTTTTGGTTGGGAAAAAAGCCTCAGAACAAAATTAAATGTTTGTTTCAACATTTTTGAAACTAATAATTTTGAGTTTTCTATTTGAAATGACTGTTTTTGAATTTTACTTTAGTTTTAATATAAATGCAAAAAATATCAAAAGCAAAATGGATCATTTAGTTTCAGTTTTAACAAAATCTTTTTTTCAACCCAAAACATTTTTAAAAAAATTGTTTTGGTTAAGTGAAAATTTAAAAAAAAAAAAAAAAAAAAAAAAATTCAGGTCAATCCAAAATAAGATGGCGTTTTTTGTTTTGTTTTTGTTTTGTTTTTTTTTGGGGGGGGGGTAAAGATTTTTTGGTTTGGCCAACAAAAAGAAAAAAAAAAACAGTTATTCACATAGCACTACTCTTGACAAATCAGCTGGTCCCTTTTACCATCAAAGTGTTTCCTGGTACACATATGTCATTATAAAATATAGTTAAAGTACATTTTGGACAACTTTAAGATCAAAAGTAAAACTATAGGCTAAGATGAAGGCATGCTCTGTCTAATCAAATTACACTCTAAAATCAATCAATGGCTGGATCAGTCCTATCGAAACATGTATGCTACATTGTGTTAATCTTTTGCTAATGCAGAGGGAAAGTAAAGGACACCTCCATGGAATCAATGTATCAATAAAAATCAAGGCTTTTAAAATCAGCAGGATGCTGGGATAATGTCTTCAAACTCCAGAATATCAAGACAAACTATAACATATGGTCCTCCTACTTAAAGGAATATTGATTTTGCCTGCAGAGACAAAGCTGTTGTCAATGAGTGTAGCCCATCATACTCTCATGAGAGATGCACTGAAGTTTCTGTGCCTGATTTTCATTTACACATTGTGATGGGGTAAAGGGGCCTCAAATTGGGCATAATGGTGTAAAGGAGCCTTAGTATAAATGAGAATCAGGCCCTTTGAAAGCAAGTCAAATACTTCAGCTGACATACTATATAGGGGCACAATCTTGCAAACACATGATTAGACCTTACTTGTATGAGTAGTCTCACTGAAGTCAATGGGACTGCTTGCATGTATAAGATTTGGAGGACTGGGGCTACATTCTAGCTAATCACATCCTTTGGGTGGTTGATGTAAGGCAAATGTTTCTCCCTTTATTTTGATTGTGATATGACATAATTAGTCAAAAATTAAATGTGGTGTGGTGAGAGTGGAGGTGAATGGGTCTAGTCATTAATAAAATAGGGTGGCATTTGCTGGATTTTTTAAACAAAGCCATCATCAGAAATCACAAAAATTAGATCTAGGACCTCAGAATCAGATTTGTTTAATCTTCCTGTGATAAAAATGAATCATGTGAAGCAAATAGTTTTTATATCCCCTTCTTGAAAAGAGAGAATTACAATCACAGACTGATCTTGGCAACAAACTCTCACACCATCTGCCCGTCTTTCTATGTATCAAATGACACGCCTGAACTTTGCTTCAATAGTACCTAACTGCTACACTGGTGTGCCTTTGTCATATTTACTGTTAATCAGCTGTTGACCATGTTTTGTAGCACTCAAACTCTCTGGAAGACATTTTCTTTTCTCTGAGTGGGGGTAACTTATAAAACAATATTACTATTGCTACCACTAATTATTATTATTTAATAATAATAAATGCCAAACCTTCAGCACAAATGTTCTGAAATCACTTAAACACGAAACATACAACAAAGCAATGCAGCCACCTGTCGGATAGAAAGTCATTGACAAGGGGATAACTAGAGCTTGATCTAATGCCCACTAAAATCAATGGGAGGCTCTCTATTTACTTCACTGGGCTTTGGTTCAGAGCCCCAGCAGAGCACATTGCACAACAGTTTTACGAGGAAAAAAAATATCAGAAAAATGTCAGGTTAATCAAATAAATTATCTATTGTTCTGATTCAGCAAAACATTTACAGCCGTTTTTGTATTTTCCTTTAGGAAAAAAGAAATGTCTAGTCACTGAATTAATACAGCATAGTCAGCTAGGTTACCACGTGTAAGAACATGTATAACAGTCTCTTGATTGCATTTCACTTGAGAGAATAATTGAGAATTTTAAAACACAAATTTTAAGTTGATGAGCTGATCACAGAATTTCTAGCTTCATTTAAAATACTTTATTTGGTGTAGACTAAATGTTTGTTTTGAATCAAGTGGTGCAAAAAAATTCTGAAATAAAAAACAAAACAAAACCACAAACACATTTTGGAAAATTTACCAAAAAGTGAATTTCGTGCTCATGTAACATGACCTGTTGGACCAAGTTTTTTCTGAGATAACGAACCTCAACCCTGATAGGAGGAATCACCTCCAGAGACAAAGCCAATAGTTCATTATCCATAAAGATTCAGTCGTTGGCCTCTCTGCTGAGAAGCCAAGCCATTTGTGACAAAGACACCTGTCAGTCATACAACCAGCCCATCTTTAGATCAGTAAAGAAGAAGAATGGCAGTTAGAGTATTTTTGCTGCAGATTAAATAAATAGAAGTTCAACTGTGAAGAGTTTTTAGCCTTTGTCATAACGTTTGTCAGCCTTACTTTTCGATAAGCTGTAAGGTCATACAGGACAGAAAAAGTAAAGACTAAATTAGCAAGAGTGTAGGGTTTTTTTGCGGGTTCTGAAGATTTAAGGAGCAAGTGACCATAAAATCACAAGTATATCAACAAGCTTATCCCCCAGGTTGCATATTTGTGAAGTTGAGTGGCTGACAGTTTAATAGAGGAGGGAGATGCTTCTTTGAACTATGGTTTCCATTTTGGAGCTGATAATAGAGTTCAGATGCTCAATAAAAATATAGTAGGTAGTAAGTGAAGAATATGGCAAACTGTCAGAGAAGAGTGCAACAGGGAGATGGAGGTGAGGAAAGATGTTACAGATGTTGAGCTAGAGACTCAGCTGGTGTAAATGGGCATAGTCCCAATGAAGGTCCATAGGGCTACACTGATTTGCACAACAAGCCTAATTGTCCCACCCAAAGCAAGCTGTGGACTGAGAAACAGTATGCAAAGTACAACAAAAGGAATAGAATATCCAAACATCATTTCCACCATGGCCAGGGGACGGGTATGCCATCACGTATGAGTCTGCACGTGTGAAGTGGGCATTTGGAGGGAGAAAGGAGGCTCAGTGAGTCACATGCAGCATTCCCATGCAAGTTGTGTCTTGTAATCATTCTACTGGAGTTGGGATTTGCCCAGATCACAAAACTGGCAGTCGATGCAGCCTGAAACATTTATGGATCTTGGGCAACGCACAGCAATGCGTCAGATGGAGACATACTGTACTAGCAAACACCTTGAAGTGGGAGTTTGTATGGTAGGCTGCAGCCTGAGTGTCGGGTGGGGTCCTGCTGACTACTCTCACTAATGGCACATATGCAAAATTGCACACCATCTTTAGATTATAAGGCTTTCCAGACAGAGAGAGTCTCTCTTTCTGTATTTGCACAGCATGAAGCACAACGAGGCCATAATATTTGGCATCATAAAAAAAACCAGTATTTACTAATACTAATAAATTCATGTGACATTGGTACCTATGTCTCTATGGCATCTTGCTTGATGTATCTTTTTTCCTAATCTGGCAAATGATATGTGATGGTGGAGCAGATGAGGTTTACACTGCAGACTGTCCATTTTATTATTACTAGTTTCACCCATTTTGGAGACTGGATGTCTAAAGGAATCACTATTGGGAGATGCTTTCCTCCATGTTGTTGTTACTCTCACCTGATACGGGCAGTTCTGGGCTATCACAATAATCTAATAACTATTAGCTTCCTTAGCACCTGTGTGTTTTTGGGTTGGTTGTCTGCAGCCATGCTATATCTTGGTTCTCTCCTTATTTGCTCAGCGTATGTGACAGCAGACCACTTCCACTGCTCACTGCAGAGCTATCTCCATCACATTGAACTCATGGGATGGGCAGGGACCATATAACAATACTTTCCTACCTCCCGGGAGTGGCAAGAGGATTAGTGCTGATTTCAGCCCAGATTCAAGTTATCCATGTGCAAGCACATAGGAAGGCAAACCTGTATATGTTGTCATTTCCATATGCAGTTAATTTTAGGTGAAAATATGAGGGCATAAAACCATAAAAATGCAATACTGTGTCTCCAAATAAGAGATTATGTTTCAAAATCAAGATCTTATTAATGTTCATGAAGCACCTTTAGATCTTCAGTTGTAATATGCTTTAGAAATGCAAACTATTTTTGTTATCCCTAATAAATTTGCAGGTAGTTTATAATTATATTTTATTACAGGAACACTAAGAGGCCCCCAACAAGAAAGGGGTCCCAAATATGCTAGGTGCTGTACAAATGCAGAATGAGAGAGAGAGAATGAGAATCGCTGCCTTCAAAGAGTTTAAAATCCAAATAAAGAAGATAGGGAGAATATTTCCTATTTTACAGACAAAGAACTGAGCTCCAAGAGAGTAGGAGCAAACTTTTCAAAGGCATTTAGGCCTGTAAAGATGCTGGTAGATGCCTAATGGTGTTTTTCAAAAGCACCCAAACAGGTTAGGCACTTAACTCCCATTCAAATTGAACCCAACTACACTTCCTCTCCACATAGTTTATATTTAAAATTGCTATAAAAATAATAAAACCCCAAGCCAGCTTTTGTTGTAGCTTGACTTTTGTGAAGAAGAAAAAAGGCTGACAAACATTAGAATGTTTAATTGTTATTTAGTAAGAGAGTTTAATGGGAGAGTACTCTGAATTTAAGGGGAAAGAATTTTATTTCTCTTAGTCATAGCAGTGACTCAGTCATAGCAACCATTTCTTCATTGATTTGTTTGCATATTTGTGAGTTAATAGTTATTCACTGGTCTTTTGTATGTGAGAAAACTATTAACCACTATAACAACTGGCACTTCGCTGGCATTCTCACCAGATAATGTAAATTCTGGAATCTGAGCATAAGGACTGAAATATCCTCTTCTTCCCTGCTGGAGGTGCTTCCTTCTATACAGAGCTGATGCATACTAACCAGACAGGGGGAAGAAGGTGAAATGTTGCTGTCAGTTCTGTACTGTCAGTGTAGGTAAATAGAAGACATGGATGTGTGTAGGTCCTCTACAAGGTTGAGAAGATTTCAGGGTTTGAATTTTGGGCCATGTTCCAAACAAAAATTCAAAGGTTTATCCAAAACAATTGCTCTGAACATCCCCAATCCAGAAAGGTATTTAAGTATGTCTTGAAGTCAATGAAACTATTCACATGTTTAAACTGAGCACATATTTAAGTGGTTTTGTTAGATTGTGGCCAAAATCAGGCTGCAAATCTCATTGATCTTTCTTTCTTTCAATATTTATAATGCTTCAAGTTGGGGACTAAGACAGATGTTCTATCTGATCATCACAGAACTGATTGGGCAGCCTGGACAGAGTCCAGCCACTGTCCCAAGCTTGAGGGTCCCTAAGCACCATCTTGGGGTGCAGACCCTTTGTCCACCACCTCATCCTGAGAGCTGGAAACCTCTGCCTAGACCAGGGGCTCTCAAACTTTTTTACTGGTGACCCCCACACAGTAAGTCTCTGAGTGTGACCCCACTTATAAATTAAAAACACTTTTAAATATATTTAACACCATTATAGATGCTGGAGGCAAAGCGTGGTTTGAGGTGGAGGTTGACAGCTTGCGACCCCCCATGTAATAACCTCGCAACACCCTGAAGGGACCCGACCCCCAGTTTGAGAACCTCTGGCCTAGACCCTGGGCTCAGTGCTGACCCTCCAAACTCCCTTACACTTAAACCTTCTCCCAGAACTCCACACCAAGTGTCAAGCTTCTTGTTTACAGTTTAACTCTCTTCGAAAGCACACAATATTTGTGAAGCATTTGACAGAGAGAGAGAGAGAGAGAGGATTTGCCCACATTCTAAAACTTTTGCTCTTATACTTAATAATATAAATCACAAAAGAGTACAGATCATACAGAACACAGCTTCCATCCTAAATGCAATGCCACTTACTCTCTCACCCTACCTTGGCAGACCACCTGGGCTCAGGAAAGTTGGCAGGGCCTCCTGCAGGCCCTTACATGCTAGGTTGCTTCTCTCTCTTCCCAAGCTGGAGACAAAATGGCCAAAAACTCAGGCAAATCAACTCCTCCCTGTTTAGAACTTTTACCCCCTTTGTCAGGTCATGTCCTCCTCAGCTTCCCCAGGTGATTCATTGTCAAGGCAATCTCTCCCCTGCTAAACCCATTCTCCTGGTTGCGAGCCAGTTTATTGTACAGAGCTACTCCCTTTCAGAGCACTTAATTTCAATGGTTTTCTTATTATGCAATTGCTATTAGCCTGTGGGATGTCAGCCTAACATGGTGAGAAACAGACGATACTGAAGGCAAAGGGGCTGCACATTCAAAATGGAGTTTGCTTTGCAACCTGTTAAAAATACTTACAGACATTTCATAATCTCATACAGACTTCATAATTTGCACAGCTAGATTCCCAAATCATTCTACTTGTCTCACCGAGTTTTGGCATTTATAGTTTTCTTGCCAAAACTAAAAAATATGGTGGAGCAAATTATACCCACAAAATGGTGGCACGGCTGAGGCCCAGGTAAAAACAATTAGTGCAGATATCTCAGTGAAAGGCAGACTATTTCTAACACCTTGTTGCCAGCCTAAAAGGGCCCGAGGAGGCAAACAGCGAGGTTCGTTGCCCGGTGTGCTTGGCACCAATAAAGACACCGAGGGGAGAAAGCAAGCCAAATTTATTTTAGAGCTCTGAAAAGGCACTAGGAGACCAGCATGTCTCAAATTAAGTGCAACAAATACAAACAAATTTTCCCTTTTATATTCCAAGCAGTTTTTGTGCAAGTCTTTGTTTATTTTACCCTTATTCCTCCCTTCCAGACAACAGTTACAGCAGGTACACAATGTGCATGTTAGAAACTTTCCCTTCGCCTGCTTATTTTTTGGCCTTGCAAGGCCTGTTTACAGCAGTCTTCCCCCGTCTTATTACTACAGCGTTTGTGAGTGAGCAAAACAGCAGCTGTCTGCTAGAAAAGCTGACCATTACATATTTTGCTTCAGCATCAAGGCAATTAGCATGGAAGTAGGTGAGAGTTCACAAAATGGAGTTCTGTGGTTCAGGTAGGCCCAGAGCAAAAGAGTTTCATCGGCACTTTTGGCCTTCCACTCTCCCGAGTTACCTGGTAGCTATGCCTAGTGACACCAACAACCTTACCTAACCTATTACATGTTCAAAGCAGTTTTCTGACTACAGAGTTTAAGTAGCAATTGTTATACTATTTTAAAATTGATATTTTTGTAGTGCTCATCACCACAATATCTCTGCTCTGATTAATAACATTTTGATAGCAGCTAAGACAATCTGTAGCTGGGAGGTGGAAGGATGTTTTGATTTTCCTCTTTATTGTAAAAGTGAAATGTTATTTATAGTGGGTCTGTCAATATGAAATTTTTGGTAGAACACAAACAGAAATGGTAGCAAAGAGCTTTACAGACTAGTTTCAGTCCTAAAGTTGAATCAATAATTTGTAAAGGATCTTTATTCAATGACTCTCACATCTCCCTCTCTTTAACGAATGACTGAACAGATTAAATAAAATGAATCACAATTTGATCCACACAAACATTGATTTCAGTAGGATTACTCTGTGAGTAAAGTGATAACCATTTGGACTATTATGTTTTTTTCTTGACCTTATTTATGATTCAAAAATATCCCAGGGGTTATTTTGCAAATTATGTTTTTAAACTCTCTAAGTTGGTATTTGAAAATTGGCCCGTTATTCTCTCTTTTCCTTAGCTGGAAGAGCACACACTACCTCATAGAAAAGGGCTTCAGTTGCAAATGAGTTGTAAAGCTGATTTAAAATTAACTTTATGAGAGCATTTGTGCTAGTAAAATTTGAGTGCATGAATGTCCACAAAAAAAAAAAAAATCAAAGTAGTCATGAAAATGGCTGAAGGTAATTCATGAAAAAGGTTTCAAAGGAATATTGATAGGGAACATTTTTGCAGTATGTATCAAATTACAGTAGTCACCATCCAGATTACTTGGCACTGCCACTTCATTCAGCTGTAGTAATAGTGCCAATGATGCAGGAAGAAGTGGTAAAAATGACAAAATTACATGTGTGTTTTGTCTGGGTTCCAGACAATAAATCAAACAATTTACTATCTTTCTTAAGGCTAAAGTTTTGCCAGTTAAAATGAACTTTTGAGCTACTGCCAGATTTATTGTGTCATACCACTCTTAGCTATTAGTCTGGTTTTGTTTTGTTTTAGGAAGCCTTCTGTTGAGTACCTGTCAAGCATAACTTTGACTGCCAGTGTGAGCCACTGAGCACTGTTCAAAACTTAACCAAGATCTTGCTCAGAAATTGCTGTTTCTTGAGGATGATATTCATTAAAAAAAACATAGCACATATTTTATTTGGATCCTCCATAACCAAATATTTATATGATTCTGTTGGATCTTGGGAAAAACATTTGCAAATCATGTGTTTGTGTATTCCAAGTGCCAGAGGCAGTCAGGTTAGTGACATTCTCTCTGGGATTACCACAGATGTGATTAGCACAATAGAGAAGAATTTCAACTCTAGTACTCTTACACACCTCAGATTCACAAAATCATGTCACCGCTTGCTGTTCCATAATTTTCAAACTCTACATTGTTATTTTATTGATAATTTCCACCCACATAATGAATATTCACAGAATTTGCTATTCAGACTCTCTTTCCTGGATTTAAGAAAACACAATTTTTAAAAAATAAAAACGCTGGTAGGAATTCATTCTGTTAAAAGATATTTAAGAAGTATAACTTAGTGCAAGCCATTAAACACACATAGTTATATTTCTAAAATGGTGTTCCTAGAACTATTGATACTGTTTTCCAAATCAAAGTTTTCACATGTGTGAAACTTGACTGGACAAATGCAAGCTGCATTCACTCATGTGAAGTAACAAGTTGGTGCACATACACAACTGAGATTCAAATACAGACAGACAATTTTGGTGGCTGAGTTAAGACTGACCCCACAGAAAAATAAACTCTCAGCCAAAGTCCAAATAGATTTCACTATCAGGCCCCTTTTGTATGACATGCTTTGTTAAAAATAAAAAGCTATGTAACCAGGCTTGCTCAGGATACCGAGTGTCTTTAAAAATTCCAGAGTACACGACAATCATCCTTTTTCCATAGAGGAAATTATCTGCACAAAATTCTATTAGCTAATTCCAGATCTCATACATTCCAAATATATCAGGGGTCAGCAACGTTTGGCACGCGGCTCGCCAGGGTAAGCACCCTAGCGGGCCGGGCCAGTTCATTTACCTGCTGACGCGGCAGGTTCGGCCGATCGCGGCCCCCACTCGCCGCGGTTCGCCGTCCCGGGCCAATGGGGGCGGCGAGAAGCGGCGCGGGCGAGCGATGTGCTGGCCGTGGCTTCTCACCGCCCCTATTGGCCCGGGACGGCGAACCGCGGCGAGTGGGGGCCGCGATCGGCCGAACCTGCCGCGTCAGCAGGTAAATAAACTGGCCCGGCCCGCTAGGGTGCTTACCCTGGCGAGCCGCATGCCAAACGTTGCCGACCCCTGAAATATATGTATTTGCCTGCATGGTGCTTCATTGTCTGCTTTATATCTCCACTTAAAATCTTTATTTTTCCCCCTTCTTTCTTGTGCTTATTTAATTTTGCAACTTTAAAAAAATCTGCTGTTGGGCATTTTGTTTCTGGGTTTCCTTTGTAGTCCCATCTAATTAAAATCCTGGTATCCAATTTTAGATGTATCTACTACTCATTTCAGGATGTTTTTCTTATTTAACCCAACTTTTTTTTTTTCCAGATTGACATGATTCCATGAGCTTCCTTTCCTTGAGGCCGTCATTTTATTTTGTAACCACTAATTAGTAACCACTAATTTTGCAGCTCTATGCTGTCTTGCTGGGGCTCCTGCTTTGTAGATCTGTCTTTTGTTTTCTCTTTCATCAAATCTTTTATTTTATTTTCTGAGGTTTGAAGAGCAGAAACGTTATGTTCCGACAAGGTTTTCTTCTTTTCAGCTGAGTCATTGATAAAACACACAAGATTAGACTGTGGTTATACAGCCATTGGCTGTGTTAGAAATAGCAAGGAGTCATGATGCCCAGCAAAGGTACTGAAGATATCATGCCTGAGGCATTCCCAGTATCATAGGGAGTCCAGGGAAAAGAAAGTCCCTGCTTCATCCTTTGAGAGGGTATAAAATGTGCTCCCCTCTTCATAGGGCCACATCTACTAGGCTAGTGTGGAGTAAGTGGGCCATAATCCAGTATTCTGCCTGGTTACTTGTAATAAATTATGAACCCTGTGTGTCTGTGTCAGGCTACAAACTCCAATTTGAACATGCCACCTTTTGCCTTCTCTATGGACTGATTGCCTCCATGTTGGGTTGAAATTCCAAAGGTTAGTGGCAAAAGAAAAACAATATAAGGTAGTTGACTTTTAAGTACCCAATCATTGGAAATCTCCTCACTCTAGACAAAAAAGAGAGACCATAGTAAAACCACATTCAGTGACTAGAAAATGTACTTCTGTTTACAACAGTTTGTAGAATGTAATTTGCCACTAAAGCATTATAGTTTTGTGCTGAACTCTCTCCCCCGCCCCTGTTCAGAACAAATCATAAGGTAAAACTCTTTAAGCAACAGCACAACTGTTGATTCATTAAGACAGCATGACTTAAAGGAATGAACAAACAATGTAACCAGCCTGCTCCATTATTAAGATTAATAGTTACATGGTTTGTAATGATGAAATGGTAGCACAATTTCACCCCCCCAGAACAAGCCCCCCAAACCCATGTTTTAATAAAAATGACTAAACAAGCCAAAATGAATCAGCAATGAAACTAACAAAACGAGCTCAGCACATCAATTGGAATAAATCAAGCGCACTATTGCTCATGTCCACAATACAATAAAGTTAATTCATAGAAATATTTCTGTTTTCAACATAGTTGTAAGCCATGGGAAAGTAACAAGCAGCAAAGTTAACTGCAGTCTTGAACACTTTTACAGAATTCCACAAAAAGATGCTCTTTCAGAGGGTTATTTAGAAAACTAGTGAACAAGAATGGGGGGTTATTTGGTTTCACTTCAGGAATGTATTTATGTATTCATATGCAAATGTGGACAGGGCACCTGCCTTCATCAATTACACACACAGAAATATGATTAAACTGCCAGCAGCGCACAAAGCTTCCCCCAATCTCCCTCAGGTCAACCCCCATTCAAACCCCAACCTCAAGGTCATCCTCTGCAAATAATGTGCTTTGCAACATGCCCTGACCATTAATAGATCTGGGCTATTACAAACCTGGGATGAAGTCTCTTCCAGATTGGAGAGATTCTCACAGAGAACACTCTGCTGCCAGCTCCCTCTCTTAAGGAAAATGTGTATCACAAATCAGATTCTTCTGCCTATCACAACAGTGGCAGTATGACACAAGGCCTTAATTTTTAGTTATGCCTCAACCAAGCCAAGAAACACGTCTCACAATAGCACCATTTTTTTCCCCACATTATAACCACAGATTTTTTTTTTCACATTGGAACCACAAATCTTTACTGAAAGTGTAATTTAACTCCCCCACCAAAAAAATTTCAGGCACAGTTGCATTCATTTAGAAGCCTATCTTTGTATTTGCAGGTGCAGGTTTGCATGAGGCCAGGTTTGGAATAGGGGGAGAAGAGGATTTAGGTTCCCAGCTGCCATTCATTACCCATCATTCTTTATATGCTTCCATAGGGCCAGGAAGCTGAGGAAGAAGGGATGGAGTGGTAACAAGGATATCATAGAAATATAGGGAATGAAGGGATCTCAAAAGGTCATCTAGTCCATCCCCCCACATTGAGGCAGGATCTCCCCCAAATCATCCTAAATAAAGCAATTTGAAGTGCAGTATGTACTCTAGGGGTGAAATCCTGTGGAAATCCTTACTGAAGTCAATGGGCATCATGCCATTGACTTCAACAGAGCCATGATTTCACCCTAGATATTTAAAAAATGGTAATACACTGTATATATGAGTGGCATAATTGAGACTCCCATGCTACAGTACAAGGAGACAGAGAAGACAACCCATTTTTGATGGACATTCCAGTCTTCTTTTGTGGTACAGCATCCCTTTAATGAAATTCTAATGGTAGATGTGACACAAGTGTTTAAGTTATTACTAGATAGCTAGATTTTGGTGGTGAGGGGCAGCACTTATAAACATTGCCAGAAAAGGCTCAGAAAGTGGAATTTCCCAGTTTGTTCCCTTCCTCACAGTGAAAGATTATCCCTTCCCTCTTCCCCCCTCCCCCGCCCCTTCTTTCATAACTGGTATTGATATGGAAGCAATTTTTTCACTGGTATTTGACTTGTGCAGATGGTACTATCTGCTTCAAATTCTGTTTTAAAAGTAACCATCAGTCAGATGTTGGCTTGGTGAGTCACTTGGAAGGATGTTTGTTAAAAGGCAGAGCAGGTTAGAATATTTTTGTTCAACAAGTTTTTGATGACAAATGGGACAAATATTTTATGAAATTTGTCATATAAGTCAGCTCTGGTAAAAAAAAAAAAAAGAAGTATTACAGAACCTCAAACTGCATAATGTGTTTTTAGGCTTGGGGGGAGGAGAGGTATTACAAATCTCACTTTCAACTCCCAAGCACAAAAGAATTCACTAAGGTTCACAAACCTTTGGAAAGAACCTGTAACGAGGCCCACTCATCATTCTGGTGCCTCCTGCCGGCTGTCATGGGAATTAGCTCTGCATGTTAGTGCACCCCCTTTGGATGGTGCCTCCCTTCTGTCACTCCTGTTTTAGAACCCAGGTCTTTCCAAGGATCATGGCATCCTCTTCAGTGACACAGGCCTCTGGCTGTTCCACACACTGTGCTCCCCCATTTGGGGGCGGGGGGGACCTGCAGTCCACTTTCCAGCCACTTCCTTCAGTGACAACCACAGCCTACTGTTTAGTCACTTCCCCAGTGGCAAGGAGGGCACCAGGCCCACCCTCTACTCCAGGTCCCAGCCCAGGGACCCTATAGATAGCAGCCACTTGCTGCGTCCCCTCCAACTCCTCCATAGACCACCCAGGCCACTTCCCCAGGGCCCTAGCACCCTCTTTCCCCTTGCCCCAGACTGCAAACCCCAGCAGCCAGCCAGGAGCTATCTCTTGCTCCCCCAGTCCCTGCCAGCAGCACTGCTCTGTCCAAGGAGCTGGCAGTTCTCTCAGCCCTCGAGAGACACAGTCCTTCCTCCCTGGGCTCCCAGCAGAGAACTGCCTTCCACAGCCCTGCAGCTCCCTTTTTATATGAGCCTGCTTGGCCCTGGCTGGCTGCCTCTTTCAGCCCTTCTCTGATTGGCTGCCTCCTGAACAGCCTCCCTAGAGCTCTATTAACCCTTATGGGCCAGTGTGGTGCAGACACCCGATCATATAACCTAATCCCAGTTTGAAGCAAATGTGAGCCAGTTTATACTTTTACTTTGAAAGCATTCATGATTTGCAGTGTCACAGGGTTTACATATGAAACAAGAGGAACTCCTTGGTTTGGAGTGACTCATTTTGAAGGGAGAAAAGGGCATGGTCAGGATTAAATCCAAAATTCTAAAGCAAAACTCTGGGGCAGCATGTTCACATAAATCAAAAGTGAGGAAGTATTTGTATGGTCTGAAATGAAATGATGAAATTCAATAAAGACAAATATAAAGTACTATACTTAGGAAGCAATAATCAATTGCACAAATACAAAATGGGAAATGACTACCTAGAAAGGAGTATTGCAAAATAAGGATCTGGGGGTTGTATTGGATCACAAACTAAATATGAGTCCACAATGTAATACCGTCGCAAAAAAGTGAACATCATTCTGGGATGTATTAACAAGAGTGTTGTAAGCAAGACACAAAAAGAAATTCTACCATTCTATTCAGCATTGATAAGGCCTCAACTGGAGTTCTGTGACCTGTTCTGAGCAACATACTTTGAGAAAGATGTGAACAAATTGGAGAAAGTCCAGAGGATAGCAACAAAATTATTAAAGTTAATAAAACGTGACCAATGAGGAAAGAGTGAAAAAAAGATGGGTTTCTTTAGTCTGGAGAAGAGAAGACTGAAAGGGGACACGATAACAGTATTCAAGTACATAAAAGGTTGTTATAAAGAGGAGGGTGATAAATTGTTGTTCTTCATCACTTTTATCCTTAGGCAGGATAAGCAGTAATGGAAAAACTTTCTAACTGTAAAGGAAATTAAGCAGTGGTACAAATTACCTAGGGAAGTTGTGAAATCTCTGTCATTGGAGGTTTTTAAGAGCAGTGTCATAACTATAAAGGGAAGGGTGACAGCTCTCCTGTGTACAGTGCTATGGAATCCCTCCTAGCCAGAGACTCCAAATCCTTTTACCTGTAAAGGGTTAAGAAGCTCGGGTAACCTGGCTGACACCTGACCCCAAGGACCAATAAGGGGACAAGATACTTTCAAATCTTGGGGGGGGAAAGGCTTTTGTGTGTGTCCTTTGTTTAAGGGGTTGTTCGCTCTTGGGACTGAGAGGGACCAGACATCAATCCAGGTTCTCCCCATCTTTCTAAACAAGTCTCTCTTATTTCAAAATTGTAAGTAAAAGCCAGGCAAGGCGTCTTAGATTTACTTTGTTTTCTCAACTTGTAAATGTACCTTTTACCAGAGTGTTTATTTTTGTTTGCTGTACTTTGAACCTAAGACAGAAGAGGGGGGTCCTCTGAGCTCTTTAAGTTTGATTACCCTGTAAAGTTATTTTCCATACTGATTTTACAGAGATGATTTTTACCTTTTTCTTTAATTAAAAGCCTTCTTTTTTAGAACCTGATTGATTTCTCCTTGTTTTAAGATCCAAAAGGGGTTTGGATCTGTATTCACCAGGGGTTGGTGAAAGGAAGGAGGGGGGAAGGGTCAATTTCTCCTTATTTAAGATCCAAGGAGTTTGGATCTGTATTCACCAGGGAATTGGTGAAGGTCTCTCAAGGCTACCCAGGAAAGGGAATTAGCTTTGGGATGGTGGCAGCGGACCAGAACTAAGCTGGTAGTTAAGCTTAGAAGTCTTCATGCAGGCCCCTACATTTGTACCCTAAAGTTCAAAGTAGGGATACAGCCTTGACATGGTGGCACAGCGGTGGGATCGTTTTAAACCCAAAAGCCAGTAAGAGATTTTTTTTTCCTTCTAGCTGCTTGGAGAGCAGAGCTGAAGGTAGATGCATATCTTATCTCTCCTTGCCTGAAGGCAGAGGTGTTAAGTTTTTTTAACAAGGTCCTTTGTTAAGAGAAGTGTTCAAATAAGTGAGCAAACTTTGATCTGGTAAAGGTAATTTACAAGCTGAATTTTTTTTTCTTTTTACATCCTCGGAAGTAGCTAGTTAGAAAGTCTCTGTTAACTCAGCAGCACTCAGCAGGAGCCTAAGCTAAATACATCCCAGTTTCAGTCAACTGCAGAGGGTGTGACCCAGCACAAGAAAACAGGAAAATGACTACCAAAGACGCAGCTAACAAAATAGAACTGGCCAGACTAGAAGCAGAAGAAAATGAGAGAAAACATCAGAGACTGCTTGAAATGAAAAAACTCGAGAAAGAAGCTGAAGAGGAGGCCCACAAGAGAGAAATGGCGCTGGAAAAAGCCAAACATGACAGAGAAGAGAAAGCCAAACAGGAGGCCCATGAAAGAGAAGAAAAAGCCAAACAGGAGGCCCATAAAAGAGAGATGGAGCTAAAAGAAAAAGAGATGGAACTGGAAGCAGCAAGGACTAGGCAGGGTGCATCAGACCATCCTAACAACTCCTCTCCAGGTACCACTTCCCATCCCAGGAAATTCCCCACCTACAAGGCAGGCGATGATACTGAGGCCTTCTTAGAAAATTTTGAAAGGGCCTGCCTTGGATACGACATCCCTCCAACCCAGTACATGGTAGAGCTGAGGCCGCAGCTCAGTGGACCCTTAGCAGAGGTGGCGGCTGAAATGCCTAAGGAACACATGAACAGTTATGAACTTTTTAAAAACAAGGCCAGAATCAGAATGGGGCTAACACCTGAGCATGCCCGTCGGTGGTTCAGACCCCTAAGGTGGAAACCTGATGTGTCATTTACCCGACATGCCTACCACATTGGGAAAAATTGGGATGCCTGGATATCAGGAGCAAATGTTAAATCTACGGAAGAGTTGCCCTTCCTATTGCAAATGGAGCAGTTTTTAGAGGGTGTTCCTGAGGAAATAGAAAGGTACATCCTAGATGGGAAACCCAAAACTGTAACCGAGGCGGGGGAGATTGGAGCCAAATGGGTGGAGGTGACAGAAAAGAAAAAAGCTAGTAGCAGTTGGAGCGAATATCAGAAGGGGCAAGCCGAAACAAAACCTTATCACCGGGGACAACCCAAGGCCCCACCCACATCCCAAGGGAAACCCCAGTCGCCTTCTCACCCCACCACACCAGTCTCCAGCAACCCACATCGCCCCGGTGATACCTTAGCAGGGCGATGTTTTAAATGTAATGAACTGGGGCATATAAAGGCTCACTGCCCCAAGAACCCCAACCGATTACAGTTCATTACACCCCAATCACACCAAAGAACCCCAGACCCAGATGCCTCTCTCATACCCTCGGAGTGAAGGGAAACCTTGAGAGTGGGCAGAAAGAAGGTTATCGCTTGGAGGGACACTGGGGCACAAGTGTCAACTATCCACTAATCCCTAGTGGACCCCAAACTCATCAACCCTGAGGCTACAGTGACAATTCAACCCTTCGTGTCACAGTCTGTAACCTTGCCTACAGCCCAGTTGCATGTCCAGTACAAGGGCTGGTCAGGAATGTGGACTTTTGCAGTCTATGACAATTATCCCATTCCCATGCTGCTGGGGGAAGACTTGGCCAACCATGTGAAGCTAGCCAAGAGCGTGGGGATAGTCACCCGCAGCCAGACTAAGCAAGCTTTCACCCCCATCCCTGTTCCTGAGCCGTCCACCAGGGCCCCGTCTGTGTTACCGGAGACCCAAACACAGGTGGTGGAACCGGATCCCCTGCCAACGACTGCAACAGCCGTAGTGGATCCAATCCCAGAGACCCAGCCAAAGCCAGTCCCAGAACCGGAACTGGCAACGCAACCAGCACCAGAACCATTGCCAGCACTGAGTCCAGCGCTTGCAACCCCGTCTACAACTCCAATGCCAGAGGGCACCAGCGAGCCTAAACTGGCGGAAGCAGCAGATAACCCTACCCAAGAGGCTCAGCCAGAGCCTGAAATACCACATAGTGCACCAGCGGACAGCGGTTCACAGTCAATGGAAAAAGCCCCAGCACCTGCATCGCTTCCAGAGGGACCAAGCCCCAGTCCACAGTCCAAGGAGGAACTGATGTCTCCAGCATCAAGGGAACAGTTCCAGGCCGAGCAGGAAGCAGATGACAGCCTTCAAAAAGCTTGGGCGGCGGCACGGAGCACCCCACCGCCTCTCAGCTCTTCTAACCGATCCCGGTTTGTTGTAGAAAAAGGACTTTTATACAAGGAGACTCTTTCTGGTGGGCACCAGGAAGACTGGCATCCTCAAAGACAGCTGGTAGTTCCCACTAAGTATCGGGTAAAACTCTTGAGCTTAGCCCATGATCATCCCAGTGGCCACTCTGGGGTGAACAGAACCAAAGACCGGTTGGGGAAGTCCTTCCACTGGGAGGGAATGGGCAAGGACGTTGCTAATTATGTCCAGGCTTGTGAGGTGTGCCAACGAGTGGGAAAGCCCCAAGACCAGGTTAAAGCCCCTCTCCAGCCACTACCCATAATTGAGGTCCCATTTCAGCGAGTAGCTGTGGATATTCTGGGTCCTTTCCCAAAGAAGACACCCAGAGGAAAGCAGTACGTACTGACTTTCATGGATTTTGCTACCCGATGGCCGGAAGCTGTACCCTTAAGCAACACCAAGGCTAAAAGTGTGTGCCAGGCATTAGCAGACATTTTTGCCAGGGTAGGTTGGCCCTCCGACATCCTTACAGATTCGGGAACTAATTTCCTGGCAGGGAACATGAAAAACCTGTGGGAAGCTCATGGGGTGAATCACTTGGTTGCCACCCCTCATCACCATCAAACCAATGGTCTGGTGGAGAGGTTTAATGGAACTTTGGGGGCCATGATACGTAAATTCGTAAATGAACACTCCAATGATTGGGACCTAGTGTTGCAGCAGTTGCTTTTTGCCTACAGGGCTGTACCACATCCCAGTTTAGGGTTTTCACCATTTGAACTTGTGTATGGCCGCGAGGTTAAGGGGCCATTACAGTTGGTGAAGCAGCAATGGGAGGGGTTTACGCCTTCTCCAGGAACTAACATTCTAGACTTTGTAAGCAACCTACAAAACACCCTCCGACACTCTTTAGCCCTTGCTAAAGAAAACCTAAAGGATGCTCAGGAAGAGCAAAAGGCCTGGTATGATAAACATTCCAGAGAACGGTCCTTCAAAGTAGGAGACCAAGTCATGGTCTTAAAGGCGCTCCAGGCCCATAAAATGGAAGCGTCGTGGGAAGGACCATTCACGGTCCAGGAGCGCCTAGGAGCTGTTAACTATCTCATAGCCTCCCCCACCTCCAACATAAAGCCTAAGGTATACCATGTTAATTCTCTTAAGCCCTTTTATTCTAGAGAATTAAACGTTTGCCAGTTTACAGCCCAGGAAACTGATGACGCGGAGTGGCCTGCAGGTGTCTACTATGAAGGAAAAAGGAACGGTGGCGTGGAAGAGGTGAACCTCTCCACGACCCTGGGACGTCTGCAGCGACAGCAGATAAAGGAGCTGTGCACAAGCTTTGCACCGATTTTCTCAGCCACTCCAGGACGGACCGAACGGGCATACCACTCCATTGACACAGGTAATGCTCACCCAATTAGAACCCCACCCTACCGGGAGTCACCTCATGCCCAAGCTGCTATACAAAGGGAGATCCAGGACATGCTACAGATGGGTATAATCCGCCCCTCTACCAGTGCATGGGCATCTCCAGTGGTTCTAGTTCCCAAACCAGATGGGGAAATATGCTTTTGCGTGGACTACCGTAAGCTAAATGCTGTAACTCGTCCTGACAACTATCCAATGCCACGCACAGATGAGCTATTGGAGAAATTGGGACATGCCCAATTCATCTCTACTTTAGACTTAACCAAGGGGTACTGGCAAGTACCACTAGATGAACCCGCTAAGGAAAGGTCCGCCTTCGTCACCCAGGCAGGGGTGTATGAATTCAATGTACTCCCTTTCGGGTTGCGAAATGCACCCGCCACCTTCCAAAGACTTGTAGATGGTCTCTTAGCGGGATTGGGAGAATCTGCCGTTGCCTATCTCGATGATGTGGCCATTTTTTCTGATTCATGGACAGAACACCTGGAGCACCTGAAAAAAGTCTTCGAGCGCATCCGGCAGGCAGGACTAACTGTTAAGGCTAAAAAGTGTCAAATAGGCCAAAACAGAGTGGCATACCTGGGACACCAGGTGGGTCAAGGAACTATAAATCCCCTACAGGCCAAAGTGGATGCTATCCAAAAGTGGCCGGTTCCAAAGTCAAAGAAACAGGTCCAATCCTTCTTAGGCTTGGCCGGATATTATAGGCGATTTGTACCACACTACAGCCAAATCGCCGCCCCGCTGACAGACCTAACCAGAAAGAAACAGCCAAATGCAGTTCAGTGGACTGATAAGTGTCAAAAGGCCTTTAACCAGCTTAAGGCAACACTCATGTCTGACCCTGTGCTAAGGGCCCCAGACTTTGACAAACTGTTCCTAGTAACCACAGATGCTTCCGAGCGAGGCGTGGGAGCAGTTTTAATACAGGAAGGACCGGATCAAGAATTCCATCCTGTCGTGTTTCTCAGCAAGAAACTGTCTGAGAGGGAAAGCCACTGGTCAATCAGCGAAAAGGAATGCTACGCCATTGTGTACGCGCTGGAAAAGCTATGCCCATATGTTTGGGGACGGCGCTTCCAACTACAAACAGACCATGCTGCGCTACAGTGGCTTCATACCGCCAAGGGAAATAACAAAAAAACTTCTTCGGTGGAGTTTAGCTCTCCAAGATTTTGATTTTGAAATACAACACATTTCGGGAGCTTCTAACAAAGTGGCTGATGCACTCTCCCGGGAAAGTTTCCCAGAGTTAACTGGTTAACAATTGTTCTTAAAATAAAACATATTGTTAGTTTTTATATAATCAGTAGTATGTCTAAAGGTACATGTGTTTTATTAACTCTGTTTTCTCCTAGAGCTCCAGGAAGAAATCACAGCCAGTGTGGAACCGGACGTCCAACACTATCTGTGATTTGGGGGGCGTGTCATAACTATAAAGGGAAGGGTGACAGCTCTCCTGTGTACAGTGCTATGGAATCCCTCCTAGCCAGAGACTCCAAATCCTTTTACCTGTAAAGGGTTAAGAAGCTCGGGTAACCTGGCTGACACCTGACCCCAAGGACCAATAAGGGGACAAGATACTTTCAAATCTTGGGGGGGGAAAGGCTTTTGTGTGTGTCCTTTGTTTAAGGGGTTGTTCGCTCTTGGGACTGAGAGGGACCAGACATCAATCCAGGTTCTCCCCATCTTTCTAAACAAGTCTCTCTTATTTCAAAATTGTAAGTAAAAGCCAGGCAAGGCGTCTTAGATTTACTTTGTTTTCTCAACTTGTAAATGTACCTTTTACCAGAGTGTTTATTTTTGTTTGCTGTACTTTGAACCTAAGACAGAAGAGGGGGGTCCTCTGAGCTCTTTAAGTTTGATTACCCTGTAAAGTTATTTTCCATACTGATTTTACAGAGATGATTTTTACCTTTTTCTTTAATTAAAAGCCTTCTTTTTTAGAACCTGATTGATTTCTCCTTGTTTTAAGATCCAAAAGGGGTTTGGATCTGTATTCACCAGGGGTTGGTGAAAGGAAGGAGGGGGGAAGGGTCAATTTCTCCTTATTTAAGATCCAAGGAGTTTGGATCTGTATTCACCAGGGAATTGGTGAAGGTCTCTCAAGGCTACCCAGGAAAGGGAATTAGCTTTGGGATGGTGGCAGCGGACCAGAACTAAGCTGGTAGTTAAGCTTAGAAGTCTTCATGCAGGCCCCTACATTTGTACCCTAAAGTTCAAAGTAGGGATACAGCCTTGACAAGCAGGTTAGACAAATACCTGTTAGAGATGATCTAGATACTACTTAGTTCTGCCTCAGTGTAGGGGACTGGACTAGATGACCTATCGAGGTCCCTCCCAGTCTTACATTTCTATGATTCTATGAGCCCAAAGAAGCCGAACCTCAGAGTTTTGCATGGTTCTAGTTCTGATGAGTGATCAAGTGTCACGATGTGGATTAATGGGGAGGATAACTTTTTCAATTACTAATGCAGAAGCTCTTTGGGAGGGACTGGCAGACTAATTCTTAATTCATAAGAACAGGCTCAAACCAGTGCCCTTTCCCTAAACTGAAACAAATATGAACCTTTTTGGCAGCTGGCTGTTTCCCTTGAAAGAGCCACCAGTAGCCTCCCCATACATTCTCCTGTCCTTAGGGCTATGTCTGCCAGAAGTCTCAAACTCCTCTATCCAATTGTTATCACCTATATCCTCTGGCTAACAACATGGGACCTTCTACCACTGAAAATCCATTGGAGATTAATCTGGGCAATAATAGGTAATTGGCCTTACTAAAAAACAATTCCTCACCAAGTTGTAGTATTGACAGTCTAAATTGGAAGGTGCAAGTCTGTAACAGGAAGAGTTTAATGGGCCATACAAACTAGTACTGAAAAACATGATTGACACAAATGCTGTTTAGGATGCATTATTTTGATAAATGGTACCTAGTGAAACTAGGCCCAGAAGTAACAGAAGTAGTCTTTAAGCACACTGCACCATGAACAAAGAGCTAGAGTGACCACATTTTGGAAGGGTGTTAGAAAATCTGGGATATGGTTGGACTCAGGCCTGCATAATGTAGTGTAGATGCTGGAGCTGCTTTTTGGGACCTAGAGTTCATCAATTACTAACCTGGGGTTACAAATGAGTGTAGATGCTCAAGCCCTAGGTTAACAAACCCAGGGTCTAATTTGAATTCTACTAACCCTGCGCTTACATTGCAGTGTAGACATACATTCAGCCTAAAACTGCAGATGTATGATACTTAGCAAGGGAAATAAAACAGAGGGGATTATAGAAAGTATAGCAAAGAAAAACAGCAACCCAGATGACAGGGGTGAATGCAACACTCAATATGTTAAGGAGACAATGGTCTTGGAGAAGTGACAGCCCCTTTTGTTGGATTTGATTAAGTGAAAAGAAGCCCAAACTCAAATGCTTGAACTTGTATTTCCCAAGCTCAATAAATCTGCATCCATCCCTCCCTGGAAAAATTTTCATATTGCAGTGAATTAAGTAGTACATGACTCCCTGCAATCACCCACCTCTCCACTCTGTTCCCAGGGTAGCCCACAATGTAACCAGGCTTAGAAGCTGTTCATATGTACAGGGATTCACATGTTTGTTTTTGCAGCACAGATCAGCTGCAAGAGTACACAAAGCCTGCCCCAAAGGATGCCCTGCCTACTCATAGCTGCAAGATCAGCATCTATACTTTAGTAAGTGGGAAAACAGACAGAAAAGGACAGGATAGGAAAATGGAAAGAAGACTTCAAGTGTACTAGAGCGTGGCATAAGGTGACATGGAGCGAAGATGCAAGCAAAATAGGATAAGAATCACTGGTGTAACGCTTAAGAATAAAATCAACCTTCTTACTACAGCTCTGCAGTAAAAACTCTGCTTTCAACATTGGCAAATCCTGTTAAGTATGATGAATTGTGCTACCTAATTTGATGCTGAATTGTGCATTTACTTTATAAAGAGGTTATTCAAACAAACATAATTATTGATTTTCCAGTATTTTGATATATCAAACTATATAGAATGAACAGCACTGTGGTGGGAGGAGGGTGGAAGGAACTTTGCCAGTCCACTTAAATAAGAAATAATTGCATATTTAAGTATCTTATTGAGCATCAGAAGTGCACTTGTTAGTTATCATAAGAGATACATAAAACAAAACTTGCTGACATGCAATTAACTCACCCTGCTGTAGGCAGCAAATGCAATAAACAAACTGTAATTACATTCTTATTATTGCCTTAAACTTTAAGGGAATTTTTAGTCATTTAATTAATATTTAACAAGATAGCCTACGGTTAGTTAAATCATATCACAGGGAAATAATGCAAACTGGCATTTATTAGTCTGTTGACTGATATCTAACTAACATCTTTAAAATTATTTTGTTAAATAATATCGTAGACAGAACCATCTCTTGCTGCTGTTCTGATTTAACAAGAATTTTAATTTTAATTCAGAGTTACTGCCTGAATTTTTTTTTTTTTTAACCTTTCCCCCACCCCTTCCTCCTTGTGGCACTTTGTTCTCAAACCTACCAGATTTGATCTCTTACAAGCTGAACAAATATTTCAAAAGCATTTTTCCAATAATTATTTATTTGTTTGTTGATTAGAAGTGCCTAATTGAATAAATTTTCAGTGGCTTCATTGCTTTTTGCTATAGTAGACAATTAGTGAGCAAAAAGATTTAAAGTTTAAAAATGTTATGTACTGCATTCTCTGTGCATCATGCATTCTTTAGCTTCACTCAACTATACAGAAGCCACGAGCTCAGATTCTTACATATTGTAAATGACTGTCTCCCATCTCTTCAGCAAAAAGCACCATTTCCTGCACTGTCTAGGTTAGCAAGGCATATTTATGACCCAGAAATGACATTGCCACAGGTGATGAAGGCTTTCAAATAAGAACAGCTAGTGCCTATAATATGAGACTTGCTCTAGCATAAGATACCATTTATGTGCTTATGTCAGCCAGGGAAGTAATTATAGTAAAAGCAAATTCAGCATTTCAGACAGACTTTTTCTCCCTTAACGGATGTCCACTTTATCTTTACTGAGTTTAGGCAGATGAAAAAAGTGTTGGTTTGACTCAGCACATACATGGCAATACATTAGAGATATAAACGGAAAAAAAATGTCTTATGTGTTTCTCTTCTCTCCAACCCCCCATAGTCATAACCAAGGCCATATGTTAAAGTGACAATATGGAAATGATACACCAGATTCTTGACTGGTATAAATCGGCATAAATGATTGAAGTCAGGGGAACTGCACTGGTTTACAGCAGCTAAGATTCTGGCACAATATATCAAAATATATTATTCTAAATTAATGCTTGTGGTAAGGATATCTAATGAAGTGAACGCTTTATGCTATCAGAGGTTGATGTCTATAGCCTGATTCTACCATCTCTCCCCTTGCAATCAATAATACTTTACTCTGAGAGTAGTGTCATTCATTTCAGTGAGGCACCTCATGGAGTAAGGCACTACTCAGTGAGAGCAATGATGGCAGAAATTGGGCCTTAATTAAATTGATTCTCAGTGCACATGGGATTCAGCAGAGAGCTATACTGTGCCCTTTATCTGCATCAGATCTTCCTTTGATAGCAGCAGGGGTGGGGCGCATAGGCTGAAAACATGCAGGCCCCAATTCAAAAAGAGCACTTAAACATGGGTGTTCAATCCATCCGTATACAGGGAAGCATTTAGGCACATGTTTGACTTGTCCTGATTAGGAATGCTGTCCTGAGTCAGAAAACACTTGCCTTAAAAAAAGGCCTTCATTGTTATACTATGTGTTCTGCAAACACTCAAGTAAAATGAGCTGGCTTCCCAGTGTCTAGCCAGTTACACAGAGGATATATCATAAAATACTTTGTTTCTATTGATCTCTTCATCCAAAGATGCAAAAACATCTTCCAGATATTGTACATCACAAAGTAAATCACAAGCATCTGAGGTAGGTAACTATTATAATAATTATTATAATAATTATATAATAATTATTGCCCCTTCTGAATAAGAAAAGACACTTGAATTACTTCCTGAAGGTTTCAACTTTCAGAATGGAACCCATATATCTTCTTCCTTACTCATAAAGTCATCTTTCCCTCTATATACATATTATAAACTCAAATAACTACTGGAATCTCCTTTAGATTAAGTGGTTGAGTTATTTATTGTTTGGGTTGTTTTTTGTTGTTGTTGTTGTTTTACAGACGGTCTCTTGTTCAGATCTGAGTAGATTTAAAAGGAGATTAGTGATTCATATGTTGTACCATAAGATCAAAGCCCTGTAAAAAGATTAATACAAGACAGTACTTTTAAAAGGATTCTTGCATGCATTACAAGATTCTTCTGGGGCTTTCAGATATGTTTCTAAAATCGTTTTCATAGGGATTAATTACATGCCAGTCAATCTCACTTAGCTCCATTTGTTCTTGAGACTGCCTCAGCATAGCGATGGGGTTTGCATGGGAGCGGTGACAGTTGTACTGCTAAATGAGACTCCTTTGGGGTGAAGCTCCGAGTCCTGCACAGTGATAATAAAATTCCCTCTCTTTAGTTGTTTGAGTCCCCTTTTGTTCCTCTTATAGTATCCTATACTGAGGAGACAGGGAAAGGCATTTTCTGAATCCATGTGGTCAAAAAAACATTCTGTTAGTGATCTTTAACAATATGCACTATTTTTAAAGATTCCACAAAGGATTTCCAATGGAACAGCCAGAAACCCTTCATCAAAAGTGTGCCAGTATACCAACAGCACAATATATTGAAATTGTAGGTCAAAGTCTAGCTAGCCCCCATGTGCACATACCACAAGGGTATAAGAAATTATACTCCATCTTTTGGCATTGGGCTAAAGCTCTTAAAATTTTCTTATTCAGTTCTGAGGCAGAATTCTGGGATAATGCTAATGTCCCAAACAAACACCTAATTGCTAACCCCACAAAAAAACCCCACAAACTTCCAGGCTTCAACCTACCCCAGAACAATGGTCCACGCTGAACTGCTTCAGAACATTAAATGACACCTGCTGTCACCTCTTACACCTCTGGAAAAAGAGACACTATGTATAATGTGACTGTAGACACCATCACAAACTAGGGACCACATTGTAAATCAATGTTTCTATTGTTTGCCAGTGAAACCTCTGAATTACATCAAGCCATTTCCAAAGCTACCCATTGAATCACTAATCCAGACTTGGTTATTTGAACATTGACAATCACTGCTCTTGCCATACAAAAGATGATGACTCCATCCTCTTGGCTACACTGCTCACAGGGTGGCCTGAATCGCACTCGTTGGCATAGTCCCTGCTCCATGATACTGATACTTCACCAGGCAAATCTCTCTGAAAAGATGGGAAAATTGTGGTTGACTTGGCCTGAATTCCTCCAGGGGATTCCAATTACATTACAGTTCCTCTTCCCCTGTTTTGGTTAAGTTCACATAGGACAATCTTGCCAGAAAGCTTAGGGTGCAAAAAGTGGTAGTGTAATGGTGGTAATAGTGCCAGAGACAAGATGTTAAGGAGATGAGCACAATAGAAATGTATAGGTATTTTAGACAGAGAGGAACATTCGCTTGCCTATACAGTATAAGGCAATTCTCTAGTTCTTGATAAACTATGTATAAGATGCTTGATTGAAGGACATAAAGTGTGTAATTTTCAAAAGCACTCATTGACCTAACTGTTCCCATTGAGGTCAATGGTAAAACTCCCATCAGTTTCAGAGGGCCTAATGATGATCACTATTTGAAAATCCCAGTCTGGAACTTGTTCCATTCCCTTAGTCACGTACCCTCATTTGGAGCAATTATTCAGATCTTTGTTACCCAAATTCTGCATGGAAGTCACATGCACACTCAAGCAAAGAACATACAGCCCTTTCCATCTTCCTGTGTAGAGGATTCCCAGGCAGAAAATGGCATTAAGTGCTAAGTTATTTGCACACCAATTTTTGCTTGTTACATTTCCTGTTCATACATAAACAAGGTGAAAAACATATTAAGAGGAAAAATACGGGAAGAGAAATTAATTTACTATGCAAGAAGTATTCCAGATTTCTAAGCTCATTAGTCTTAAGGTGTTTGTGTTGTAAGTTACCTTTCCTTTTCATAAACCAATTTTGACTCATGTTAATCATACCACGTAATCCTGCTGCTCCTTCCCCCCCGTGCCAACAGCAATTGCTTACTCTGACACAAATAGACAGGTGAATTATCTTTAAGTTTTGTTTAAAAAAACAGGATGGGTACATTTCCTGTTTACACACAGTGAATTATATTGGCTATTTAAAGAGAAAAAAATAGCTGTCATGCTTGAAGGAACACAGACTATATTGATTTGAAAAATATCTCTCTTCAATATTAGCATGAACATTTATCTTTAGTGCCAGATTTGCCCTTGTGCATTTATTCTGTTGCTGGTTTTAACACAGAGTTACTCGGTTAGAAAATTAGGTTTATGCACATCCAGTACATATACTAGGCCTTCTATTAAAAGAAGTTTGCTGTGCAATTTGTGCAACTGCAGAAATTGTTGAATGGGGTATACATTTTGTGCCCGCAGAGCTCAACTGTCAAGTGATGCCTCCATTCTTGCAAGCACAATTTTGTACCTATAATGGATTGCCAGGAGAATGTACACATGAATTACAGGAATAAAACTATGGCACTGCTTCACGGCAGGTATAAAGTGTTCCTGCACAAACAGGCTGAACATTTGCAAAATACACATCTAGATTCCACAATTGTACACACAAATCAGATAATCATACCCACATTTCTAATTTTTAATCATTTTTAGAGTTGGGCAAGCTATCCACAGATAACATTTAATTTTTACCTTTTAGACTGTGTGTCAGTTGTTCATAAAGTGATTACAATATCTGTAAATTTACTTATTTGATGTTATGTGACAAATATTTGACATAAGCCAATGTAAAGCCATGGATTAGTTATAAGCTGTTCACTTCGAGTACTCTTTGGATAAAGCTTTCCAAAAGTGACTCGTGACTTTGCATGCCCAATTTGAGACACATTAAAGGGGGCCTTGTTTCAGAGGATGGATGCTCAGCACTTTCTGAAAAAGCAGGCCCTTACTGTCTCAAGTGGGCAACCAAAATTTGAGGAATCCAAAATCTTTGAAAACCTTGGCCTTAAGTCTTAAATTGTTCTCAAATTCAAGTTAGAGATTTTGATTGAAAACATAGGTCACTCTGGTTTCTTTCTGTCTCTTGATGGTAGCATTTCTGCCAGGTAAGTGGTTTAATGAAATAAACAAGTAACAGCCAATCAGACATTTAGAAGGTTAATAGTAGTCTTGGTGGAAAGGGATTCATTATTCATCATGAGTGCAGGCGAGGCAATCAAATGTGTATGCAGTATGCAATCTATAAAATGGTTCTACAGTTCATCGCATGGCCTGTCAACCACTGTGTGTGTGTGTGTGGGTGTGAGTGTGTGTAATAAATATTTTAATGAGACAGTTGGTAATGCCACATGCCTTTTATCATATAACAATTTTCTTTGCAGTAATTAATGGAAATCCTGAAAAACTATAGACAAAAAAATGTGACACTAGTACTGTGAAACAGCCACTTATTTTATATAATGTACCACACAGAAAAAAAGCTTCTAGATAGTGCCCCACTTCGAAAGAACTTAAGCAAGTCCTCCCTATTTAGAACATCACTTAAACATGTGCTTAATTCCAGCAGGTGCTTACATACTTTCCTGAATGGGAATGCTTTTCAGAGAGAATTGTGTGTTTAAGAAAACTGAACCCAAGCCAGATAGAGCAAACTGAGACCTCCCGTTTTAAGTACCTAATCCCATGTACTGTTTCTAAAAACACTTATGAGTCTGTGCCAATAGTTTCTGAAGTGAGTGAGAAGCAAAACAGAGATGAAGAATTGAAAGGAAGAGACCAGACAAGCTAAATCCACAACACCCCAGCAAGCCATGATTTGCATGATTGGAGTAGACTTATCAAAAAAAGTAACAATATATCTGGCATATATCTAAAAATATGTCATGTACTGTAGAGAAGAGCATTGCAAAAGAAATGTTTTCAAGTGTGCCTCTTTAATATACATATTTTTATTACATAGTTTATCCATTAATATGACTGGCAATACACCCACACAAGCCAAAACTCCAATTTATTTGGCATCTGGTTGCATGGATACCCTCCTGTGCAGCAGTAGTAAGCTAAAATGACATCGTGCATGTGCAGTGAATAAGAAGTTTGATCATCGTGTCGCTAGAACCCTTAAAAACAGAATAAAAGTTGTTAATAGGATCAGTGATTGCTCTTATTTTTTGGTGTAAGGTGGGCATAGTTAGCAAATATAATAGTCATATACAACAAAGGCAACATACAACAACAAGCAACAAATAGTAGTTATGAATAAAGTTTGGGTGCTTTTTTAACAGAATAAAGGTATGCATTTCTATTCTTGTCTCTTTAAATGATATAAAACATATTGAAATCCCTTGACCTCCTCTAGTGAGCAATTACTCTCACAGGTGGTATTAATTATTTGTATTTCAGTAAGCGGCACCAATTGAGGTCATAGCACCACAGTGCCAGGTGCTGTACATACTCATAGCAAGAGACAGTCCCTGATCCAAAAAGTTTACTTTCTAAATAGATGAGACCAGCAACATTTAGGAAAGTAAATAGACACAGAGATTCACCTGAGGTCACACAAAGCAGTAGAATCCGGCACAGAACAGAATGTCTCCTGGCTCCCAGCCCAATCCCCTATCCACTGACTAGACCATGCTGCCATTAACTGCACTGGGACAGACTGACAAAATCCTGGACAAACTGTATGGAATTAAGATGAAATTTACTGAATTAAGTTGAAGGCTATTGATTTAGGTATAATTTCTCTGGGGTCCATTGTATTAAAAAGCAATTGTGTATGTAACTCCTCTATGAGGAGTGGTATGCTAATTCCACCAGTTATCAGCCATTTGAAGTGACTTGGAAGGTCTGGAAATACTAGTTCAAACTGGAGTCTTCAGGAAGTAGTAGACAAAGGAAGGATTTCTGGATAAATAACCTAGTTTTAAACAGGCTCCGGATCTTCTTCCTGATCCAGCAGACAGACAGAACCCCTGGTCCACAGAAGGCCCCAATCCTTAGGGAAAGAGCTGGAAGGACTGGGCCTACTGAGGCCCATAAATCTGTGCTTGTTCTGAGCTGAAGCCCTGGTGAACTTGAAATCACATGGAATCCCCTTGGGTGGGGTTTTGAAGGGCTGCTCCTTCCAGAGCCCATGATCCAGTTGGGGTGATCTCTGGTAAGCTTATTAGCATGCATGTAGGTTCTTTTATTGGGGTTTAATGTTTTCTCTGTAATGCCTTTACCTTAAGATTAAAATAGGTTTGCATAGGGAGTGCTATGTGGTAACTGATCACTGCTGGCAATTACTCTGCTATTAGTCTCTGAAAGGAAAGCAAACAGCCTTGCTCAGGCAGTCTTTTGCAGAGATATCATAGTATAATCAGGGAACTGTGCAATCTGGAAATATCCTGGTCAAAAGGGAGTAGGATGTGTGCTTCCACTCAGGAGAGGGGATGGCCGGGGGAGTTGGAAACCTAGCTTGGGTGTCCTTGCTGGACCATAGAGGGAGAATACAGACCCTGAACAGAAACACATCAGCAGAAGTAAGGGGTTCTTCACAATTGGGACGATGGGGTCTTATTCTTTCATCCTTACTCATATTGAGTAGTAACTTACTATGAGAGTAGTCCCACTGATTTCAATATAGACCACTTGTGGAATAAGATACTTCGAAACTTGAGTCAAAGTATCAAAAACAGACCCAAAATTAAAAACAAAAAAAACAAAAACAAAAAACCCTCAAAATAGAAATGTGCAAGAATATTCTTAATATCTATGTTAATATTAAGCCTTCTATTTAAATAAAAGTAATTACATAAAAGCATACTAATACTGTGGGCAAATACAATTATTCTATGTTGAATTAAGAATCACCACTTTCCCCCATCTCCCATAGTTGCTAGGGAAACCTTGTCCATGGTTCTCTCTCACTAATACAATCACAGAATCATAGAATATCAGGGTTGGAAGGGACCTCAGGAGGTCATCTAGTGCAACCCCCTGCTCAAAGCAGGACCAATTCCCAACTAAATCATCCCAGCCAGGGCTTTCTCAAGCCTGACCTTAAAAACCTCCAAGGAAGGAGATTCCACCACCTCCCTAGGTAAAGCATTCCAGTGCTTCACCACCCTCCTAGTGAAATAGTGTTTCCTAATATCCAACCTAGACCTCCCCCACTGCAACTTGAGACCATTGCTCCTTGTTCTGTCAACTGCCACCACTGAGAACAGCCGAGCTCCATCCTCTTTGGAACCCCCCTTCAGGTAGTTGAAAGCAGCTATCAAAACCCCCCTCATTCTTCTCTTCTGGAGACTAAACAATCCCAGTTCCCTCAGCCTCTGCTCATAAGTCATGTGCTCCAGACCCCTAATCATTTTTGTTGCCCTCCACTGGACTCTTTCCAATATTTCCACATCCTTCTTGTAGTGTGGGGCCCAAAACTGGACACAGTACTCCAGTTGAGGCCTCACCAATGTCGCATAAAGGGGAACGATCACGTCCCTCGATCTGCTGGCAATGCCCCTACTTATACAGCCCCCAATGCCATTAGCCTTCTTGGCAACAAGAGCACACTGTTGACTCATATCCAGCTTCTCATCCACTGTGACCCCTAGGTCCTTTTCTGCAGAACTGCTACCTAGCCATTCGGTCCCTAGTCTGTAGCAGTGCATAGGATTCTTCCGTCCTAAGTGCAGGACTCTGCACTTGTCCTTGTTGAACCTCATCAGGTTTCTTTTGGCCCAATCCTCCAATTTGTCTAGGTCCCTCTGTATCTGATCCCTACCCTCCAGCATATCTACCACGCCTCCCAGTTTAGTGTCATCTGCAAACTTGCTGAGAGTGCAGTCCACACCATCCTCCAGATCATTAATAAAGATATTAAACAAAACCGGCCCCAGGACCAACCCTTGTGGCACTCCGCTTGAAACCGGCTGCCAACTAGACATGGAGCCATTGATCACTACCCATTGAGCCCGACGATCTAGCCAGCTTTCTATCCACCTTACAGTCCATTCATCCAGCCCATACTTCTTTAACTTGGCGGCAAGAATACTGTGGGAGACCATATCAAAAGCTTTGCTAAAGTCAAGGAATAACACATCCACTGCTTTCCCCTCATCCACAGAGCTAGTTATCTCCTCATAGAAGGCAATTAGGTTAGTCAGGCACGACTTCCCCTTGGTGAATCCATGCTGACTGTTCCTGATCACTTTCCTCTCCTCTAAGTGTTTCATAATTGATTCCTTGAGGACCTGCTCCATGATTTTTCCAGGGACTGAGGTGAGGCTGACTGGCCTGTAGTTCCCCGGATCCTCCTTCTTCCCTTTTTTAAAGATGGGCACTACATTAGCCTTTTTCCAGTCATCCGGGACCTCCCCCGATCGCCATGAGTTTTCAAAGATAAAATCATATTTCTTTCATTTTGTGCCTGCCTTTCAGTCAAGCAGAAAAACTATCAATGTTAGCTAATGTTTTAAAATAACCTATACTGAATAATCTTATTTTAGAAAGAAAATGCAAAATGTTATAGGATCAACCTACAGCAGTTATGTGCATGTGTCTATATTAAATATATAAACACACAAATAAAAATAATTCTTAGGTGACAAATCTGAGGAATTGTCCCAGATTGAGGTGTCAATGGAGGAGGTTTAAAACAAATTGATAAATTAAACAGTAATAAGTTATCAGGACGAGATGATATTCACCCAAAAGTTCTGAAAGAAATCAAATATGAAATTGCAGAACTACTAATGTGGTATAATCACTTAAATCAGCCTCTGTCTGTACCAGATGACTAGAGGGTAGCTAATGCAACACAGATTTTTTTTAAAAAGCTCCAGAGGTGATCCTGGCAATTAGAGGTTGGCAAGCATAACTTCAGTACCAGGCAAATTGGTTGAAACTATAGTAAAGAACAAAATTATCAGACACATAGATGAACACAATATGCTAGGGAAGAGCCAACATAGCTTTTGTAAATGGAAATCATGCCTCAGCAATCTATTAGAATTCTTTGAGGGGATCCACAAACACATGGACAAGGGTGATCCTATTAATATAGTTAACTTGGTTGTTCAGATAGCCTTTGACAAAGTCCCTCACCAAAGGCTCTTAAGCAAACTAAGCAGTCATGGGATAAGAGGGAAAGTCCTCACTTGGATCAGTAACCGGTTAAAAGATAGGAAACAAAGTGTAGAAATCAATGGTCAGTTTTCACAATGGAGAAAGGGGTAAATAGTGGGGTCCCCCAAGGATATGTACTGGGACCAGTACTGTTCAACATATTCATAAATGATCTGGAAAAGGGGATGAACAGTGAGAGAGCAAAATGTGCAGATAATACAAATGACAGTTAAGACTAAGCAGACTGTGAAGAGTTACAAAGGAAACTCACTACGCTAGGTGACTGGGCAATAAAATGGCAAATGAAATTCAGTGTTGGTAAGTGCAAACTAATGCACTTGTAAAAAATAATCGCAACTACGCATACAAAATAATGGGATCTTAATTAGATGTTACCACTTAAGAAAGATCTTGGAGTCATATTAGATATTTCTCTGAAAACATCTGCTTAATGTGCAGCAGCAGTCAGAAAAGCTGAATCATTAGGAAAGGGATAGATAATAAAACAGGAAATATCATAATACCACTATATAAATCCATGGCATGGCAACACCTTCAATACCATGTGCAGTTCTGGTTGCCCCATGTCAAAATAGATATATTAGAATTTGGAAAGGTACACAGAAGGGCAACAAAAATGATTAGAGGTATGGAATAGCTTCCATATGAGGAGAGATTAGAATGACTGGGACTGTATAGATTGGAAAGGAGATGACTAAGGGAGTGTGTCTGTGTGTGGGGGGGGGGAGGATATGATAGAGGCCTATAAAATCATGATTGGTATTGAGAAAGTGTTATTTACTCCTTCACATAACACAAGAACCAGGTGTCACCCAATGAAATTAACAGGCAGCAAGTTTAACACAAAGAAAAGGAAGTACTTCTTCACAAAATGCACTGTCTACCTACTCATTGTTACAAGATGTTGTGAAAGAAAAAAGTATAACTGGGTTCAAAAAAGAATTAGATAAGTACATGGAGGACAGGCTATTAGCCATGATGGTCAGGGATGCAACCCCTCGGTTTCCCTAAATCTTCAATTGCCAGAAGGTGGGACTGGAAGTCTGGGGATGGATCTCTGATAATTGCCCTGTTCTGTTCATTTTCTCTGAAGCATCTGGCACTGGCCACTATCAGGCACAAGATATGGGCTAGATGGCCCATTGGTCTGACCCATTATGGTCATTCTTGTGTTCTTATTTACCATTATGCTACATTATGATCTGATGATACAAAACAGTTGTGAAACCAGTTTAACAGTCAGAATGGAATAAAAGAAGCTGGATCATACCTGAATATGGCCAAATATATATTCATATACATCTATAGAGAAACAAAGTTTCACACACACTCAAATATTTTTATAATATATGAAACATTGTATTTATGTGTGATGTTTAAACACACAAGAGACATACGGTGAAACCCTGGCCTCATTGAAGTTAATTGCAAAACTCCCATTAACTTCAGTTTCATGGCATGGTTCCTGTCCCAGGGAGATTACAGTTGAAGATCTAAATCCTGACCACATTTAACTTGGCTGGAAATAGTAGAGAACACAGATATCTGCCTTATTAGTAAGTATAACAGCATCCTATTATTAGGGCATGATTGCTCAGCATAGCCTGGGAGGAGCACAGGGTAGAATGTACCTTATTGCTGCTCCAAGAAAAAGAAGCAATATATTCCCTCTGTAGTGGCTGCTGTTGGCTCAAGCAGATTTACAGGGGCCTGGAGGCCTGGAATGAGAAAGCTGACAGACTGCTTGCACTTGTAGTGATGGTACACCAGCATGCATGGTAGCTGGCTGCCCAACCTAGCCTTTCAAGTGCTATATTGCAATCCTCAATTCATTTTTATGGAGAGGGTAAGGGATAAAAGATTCCCTATAGCCTCTTCCCCCATTGGTACACTTGCAAAGAGCAAGCTTTTCCCCAAAGGAAGAGGAGAAAAATATATAAGATTGGTTAACAATACACAAGGAAGGTGAAGCGAGAATGTACCACAAACTCTGAGAGCCTTTATAAAAGTATGTTTTAAAGGAGGAAATTGAAGGTAAAGAATGAAGGTGGCTTGGTGGACAAGAGATGAGAATAGGGACCGTTTTTTGATGGAATATTGAGTTAGATTACAAGGTTTTCTTCAAAACTTTCTGGAAAAACAAACACATTTTTGATTTTCTGGTCCACCTCTCCCCCCAGATCATTCATAAATGCTGCCATGGTGCCTCATGGGAATTATAGTTCAGTTGTCTCATGTTCCAATTTTCCTCTAAAAGATGGGCTCCCTGGTTACATTACATCTCCCATGTTTCACCATGGCCAAGGAATCCCAAGACAGACTGTGGTACATCATGGGATATTTAGTTTGACTGGGAAGCACAGCCCATAAGAGAACGAGGGGCCCAAATTTCAACTCCCATGAGGCACTGCAGCAGCATTTCAAAATAATTGTTTTTGTTGTTTTCTTACAAAAAAAATTAGTATTCAAATTTCTGCTGGAAAAAACCTGGGAAGCTGCTATGAATGAAGGAGTTAGCAGGAAAGGATACTCAGACCATAGAATGGAAGGCAATATTATGTGTGATTCTACAGTTATACAATATTTAAAAGTATCATTGCATAATTTTGCATGGCCCACAGGGAATGGAACTCATTAACCAAATACACCATGTCCTCCTCTGGTAGCTGGCCAACATAGAGAAAAGGAGCCTATTACTACCACTGCCATTTAAAAGAGTTGCCCTGGTAGATGCCTATACTTTTGGAGCTGAAAGTTGAGGTTCAATCCTCACTCAATATCCATGTTGTGGACCATTACATGAGTAATTAGGAAAGAAGTTTAGTAGGAGCACAGGAAGGTGAGAGGTAACAAGAGAAGATAAAAGGATAGATTTAGCTAGGACAAAACCGAGGAGAGCTTCGAAGGTTAAGTGAGTTGCCTGAATTTAACATATTAATGTACAGGCAACAACTGAAGATATTTGAAAAAAGAGGAAAATCTCATCAAAAATAAAATTTTAGCAACAAGATTTGGTACAGACAGATGTGGGGAAAGGTCAGACACAAAAAAAACAGAGAAGCTGAGGTTAATGATAATGAATCATGATTAAAAGTAACCAGGGTATGGACTAGTGTTTTATGCTTAGGAATAAGGAGGAAATTATTAGCCTTGTATATATAATTTTAAAAAGTGATAATGTTGAAAATACAGCATGTGGTTTATATTAAACTATTTGCTGGTTATTGGAAGAGCTTTAGAACATAGTCACACATTTTTGCCAGTCTATCAAAGCTGAACCCAAGACAAGAGCTGAGCACATAATTGATTTTTTTACTTTAGTGGCTCAACCCATAAACCAAAAAGGGATTGTTTCCAATTGACACAGTTCCTCCCCCGCCCCACCCCCAGTTTCTCACTAAAATGAAAAACCTAAAAAAAAAAAAAAAGTTCTGGATGATTTAATATGTCCTTTTGAGAACAAACTGTGTCAATTCAAAATGGATCATTTAGAAAATGTTGAAACTATTCTGACTTTTTTGAGAAAAAAAAGTTTCCTCAATTTTAGTAAGCCCAAAACTATTTGCCAATTTCAGCCTGAATATTCATTATCACATTTTCACAACTATGGGGATCAGGTTTTATCACTGAGCACCTGAAGTGTGCTGGGCACTTTGCAGAGACACAAAGAAAAGATGCAGGGCCTGATTCTCCACCCTGCAGATCAGAGGAGTTACACTGACATAAAATGAGTGGAGAAAAGGACAGTGGTCCCTGCCTTGAAAACCTTTCAATCTAACAGTATGTCTACACTGCAATGAAAAACCCATGGCTGACTCATGACAGCTGACTCAAGCATATGGGCTTGGATTAAAGGGCTGTTTAATTTCAATGTAGATGTTCAGACTTGGACTGGAGCCTGGGTTCCAGGACCCTGTGAGGTGGGAGGGTCACAAAGCTTGGGCTGAAGCCCTCGCCTGAATGTCTATGCTGCAATTAAACAGCCGCGGGTGTCTAAATGCAGTGTAGACATACCCTAAGAGACTGATCTAAAGCCCATTGAAGTCAATGAGTATTAGATCATGTTGTCAGTGACAAATGATTCAACAAATACGTGATAAAACAAGAGGGTGGTGGTGAGGGAAGAGAAACAGCAAACACAACAAGAAAAGTATAGCTCAGATCCATGACAGAGGCAGAGAACCTGAGACCTATCTGCTGCTTCCTCATCCCCAGACTCATTTTATGCCAGCTCCCACAGAGTTTAGTGCAACATGAGGGCCAGGATCTGGTCCTACATAGTTATTCAACAAAGATGTATGCCCAGCAGTGTAGCACAATTGATGAACTAACACTAGCAACAGAGTTATGACAAGTTATGACTAATTTTTGCAACTGGGAAAGAAGAGTGTTTCCATTCCAAATATTTTCAGGGAGAACAATTTGCAATTGTTACCCATTTGTGTAACAGAAGAAATGAAGGTACATTCAGAACATACACAGTGATGTGTAGTCTTGCTATGAAATGTAGTACAAAGTTGCAGAAGGGAACTCTGCCATATACATTTAGTAACCTTATATATATATATATACACACACACACATCTCTCATAGAACGGAAGGGACCCTGAAAGGTCATTGAGTCCAGCCCCCGTCTTCATTAGGCAGGACCAAGTACTTCCCCCCCCCCATCCCTAAGTGGCCCCCCTCAAGGATTGAACTCACAACCCTGGGTTTAGCAGACCAATGCTCAAACCACAGAGCTCTTTGTTGGTTCAGAGCTCTACTCCACACTGCTCTCAGCACATTTGCTCAGCTCTTAGTAGAATTTAGCTGGAGTTATATAGGCTGGATACGGACCCCTTTGTTTTCATGAGACTTGATAAAAAATAAATCTAAAAGTAGAGGTTGTGTCAAGAGATCCTTCAAGAGCACATTCAGTTGCCCTGACACTTATCACAAATGGGGATAGTTGCAATGATGCCACCCCTATAGAGTAAACGTTTTTCTATACTGTGGAAATGACAGCAATGTGTAATCCTTAAACAGCTGGTGTTATCTCACAACTAAAAAAATCATCTATAAAACAGGACTTGGTGGTGATATGGGACTTCAACTACCCTGACATCTGGTGGAAAAATAATACAGCAGCGTGCAGATTATCCAACACGTTCTTGGAATACATTGGAGACAATGCATTTTTATTACAGAAAGTGGAGAAAATAACTAGAGAAGATGATATCCTAGATTTGATTCTGACAAACAGGGAGGGACTAGTTGAGAATTTGAAGGTGGAAGGCAGCTTGGTTGATTATGAAATGAGAGAGTTCATGATTCTAAGAAATAGTAGGAGTTGAAAACAGCTGAGTAAGGGCAAAGGTCTTCAAGAAGACAGACTTTAGCAAACTCAGAAAATTGGTAGGTAAGAGCCTGGGGGAAGCAAATCTAAGGAGGAAAAAAAAGTGTTCAGAAAAGTTGGCAGTTTTTTAAAGAGACATTATTAAGGGCACAAGAGCAAACTATCTCAAGGTGTAGGAAAGATAGAAAGCATGGTAAGAGACCATGCTGTCTTAACCGGGAGATCTTCAACATCCTGAAACTCAAAAGAGAGTAATACAAAAAGTGGAAACTAGGTCAAATTACAAAGGATGAATATAAACAAATAACACAAGTATGTAGGGACAAAATTAGAAAGACCAAGGCTCAGAACAAGATTAAAATAGCTAGGAACATCAAAAGTAAAGAGGGAAAAAAATTACAAATACATGAAAAGCCATCATTGTTGGCTATCACTCTATATGAGGATGATGTCTGTTAGGGGGAAAAGTCAAGACTTATAATGTCTGAGGAGTCCAATTTATGCTTTACAGGTTTTTCCACATATGTGACAGGTGGTTGATTGGAGAGAGCAAAACTGCTGGCCAGGATGCTGTACCCTTTTCCTCCTCCTCTGCCATTTCTCAGCCTTTTGAGCAAGGCGATACTCTTCAAAACGGGCTGAGGCTTGATGTATGATGCAACACCATTGCAGTCTATTGCCAGCCAATTTGTGGGGTCAGTGCCTCCCTTCTTAAGATGTACTTTCAGAGTGTTCCTGTGGCATTTCCTCTGTCCCCCACAGGTCCTCTTACCATAACTAAATTGAGAAATGAGGATTTACTTCAGAAGATGAGTATCAACCATCCATACAGAATGGCCAGTCCAGCAAAGTTGATGTTTCAAAATCTCCACCTAAACACTGGTGATGATAGCTGCAGAGAGAACACTGACATTGGTACGACAATCTTCCCATCTGATATGGAGAATCTACCTAAGGCAGCGCTGTTGGTATCACTCCAGATGCTTAAGATGGTTTTGGTATGTCACCAATGTCTCGCACCCATAAAGAAGAGTGGTAATAGCTACTCCACTGTAGACCAGCATCTTAGTTTCCATCCTCAGAACTCTGACAATAAAGACATGACAAAGCAACTTTCCGAAGAATGTGCTGGCACAACAGATCCTATGTTCAATCTCCACATCAAGATTGGCTCTCTGAGAGAGATGGCTACCATGGTAAAGAAAATGCTCAGCGTTTTTCAGGGGTTCATAAAGAGCAAGAGGAAGACTAAGGACACAGTAGGCTCATTACTCAATGAGGAGAGAAAGATGGTAACAGAAATGCATCAATGGCTGAAGTGTTAAATGCCTTAAAAAGTTAGCAATGATTAGATGACAACATAGTGAACATCATCATAAATGGGTTAGGATCACTGCTGCATTTTCTGTTACCGTCTTTCTCTCCTCATTCTGGGACGTATCAGCAGTCGTGTTGTAAACAAGACATGAGAAGTAATCCTTTCACTCTACTCTGCAATGATAAGGCCTCAACTGGAGTATTGTGTCCAGTTCTGTGCACCACATTTCAGGAAAGATGTGGACAAATTGGAGAAAGTCCAGAGGAGAGCAACAAAAAATATTAAAGGTCTAGAAAACATGACCCATGAAGAGAGATTGAAAAAAAATGGGTTTGTTTAATCTGGGGAAGAGAAGACTGAGGGTGGACAGGATAACAGTTTTCAAGTATATAAAAGGTTGTTACAAGGAGAAGGGTGAAAAAAAAATCTCCTTAACTTCTCAGTACAGGACAAGAAGCAATGGGATTAAATTGCAGCAAGGGAAGTTTAGGCTGGACATTACAAAAAATACTTCTTAACTGCCAGGGTGGTAGGCACTGGAACAAATTGCAAACAGAGGTTGTGGAATCTCTGTCACTGGTCTAATTATTATTTAGTCCTGCCATGAATGCCAGGGACTGGACTCGATGACCTATAGAGGTTCCTTCCGGTCCTACACTTCTATGATTCTATGATCGGAGGCTAAAATAGGAAAAGAACAAGTTAAGAATTACTTAGAAAAGTTAGATGTCTTCAAGGCAGCAGGGCCTGATGAAATGAATGATTAAGTGGCTGAAGACCTCTTTGAGCCATTATCAACTATCTTTGAGAACTAATGGAGGATGGGAGAGATCCCAGAGGACTGGAAAAGGGCAAATATAGTACTGTGATGGACTGCAATTTTTCTATAAATATTTTGTATGAATCCTAGGTGGGCCTCAGTTTCCCCAATATGCTGCATTGTCACCTGGGGCGGGAGGGCAAAGGGCTGTTTACTCTCAGGCAGGCTTCCACACAGGTATGACTGATACCTAGCTGTCTGGGGCCTGGCCCACTGTCACTGGAGAGTCCCTGAAGACAATGTCAAAATGAAACAATGGGACATTTTCTACCTAACAAGTAATTACCATGGGTTGCCCATCCCCCTGCAGGAAGGCAGTCGTGTTTGACCTGCTGGATAACAAATGACTAAAGGGTGGCCAAGTGGGACTGACCCAGGAACTTGAACATAGAGGGACAGAGCAGGAGTCAAGGGGAAACACCGCTTGGCTGGTGCCTGGGTAACCAGAATGGCCCATGCTGTAACTTTATTTTCTCTATGCTAGCCAAGGACTTTCTATGCTGTGTTTCCAGTTGACTAATAAAACTCTTTTGTTTTGACAACACTCAATGTCCCTGAAGATGCTGTTGGAGGTACATTGATCCTTAAGATTGTATAAGTCTCCTGCAGGGGTCTGCCTCAGTGGGACATGTTGAACAAAGCTCATGGTATGAAGCAGAAGTGCTGAAGGACCAGTGGTCCAGCCTAAGGAGGAGAGAGGACAGGAACTAATGAGCTTAAATTGCAGCAAGGGAATTTTAGGTTTGACATTAGGAAAAAATTCCTAACTATCAGGGTAGCTAAGCACTGAAAGATTACCTGAAGAGGTTGTGGAATCTCTGTCATTGGAGGTTTTTAAGAACAGGTTAGACAAACACCTCCCAGGGATGGTCTAAATAATATTAAGTCCTGGCTCAGAGCAAGGGACTGGACTAGATGACCTACTGAGGTCCCTTCCAGTCCTACATTTATCTGAGTCTATAGTTCAAGCACATTTGGGCCATCAGATTTCCTTCCTGGATTGTTCAAATTGGATTTTTCAATAATATAGTTTTCTTATGAGGTATAAAGTAGATGTGAATCGACAAGACAAGGAAATAAAGGCAAGTGGTGAGCTGAGATTGCTGCTTATAGGCCTGGAAATAGCAGTCCATCCCTATACAGCAAAACACTTAAACACATACTTGACTCCAAGCACTTGGCTATGTTCCACTGACTTCATTAGTATGTAAGTCGTTAAAGTCAAACTTGTCCTTAAGTCCATCCTTATTTAGCAAATCAATTAAGCATGTACATAAATGCCTTGATGGATTAGGTACTTAAATTTAAGTGTGTGCTTAAGTCTGTCTGTGTTCAGAAAAATAATTGAACATGTACTTAAAGTCAAAGGGACTTAAGCTCATGCTTTGCTGAATTGGGGTCATAATGCAGAAAGTGCCCCATGGACCTATTTTATCCACTTGTTGAGTCTTATAATTCTCAGCTGTGAGCTCTCTGGGCAGGGAATATCTCTTTTTATAAGAAAGCATATGACTATGGGGCCCTGATCCTCGTTGGCACCACCAGGTAGCTACTATAATGCAAATCCATAATAAAAAAATAAAACGACTAACGAAGTATTAAATATTTACAGCTTCCCAAACATGTAAAATTTTGCTGCCTAAATTGGAAGCTTCAATTCAGTTTAGTTTTCTGTTCTCTTAAGCTGCTGCTCTACCTTCTCGATGTACCTTTAAAGCTTCTGGAGAGTTGAGATTTGTTCTGCAAACTTTCCCTCTGCTGTGATATAAGTGATTGCTGATGCCCAAATTGTAGCCATTTCACAAATAAATCACTGTGTATGAGAAACTACATCATCAACTGGGAAATTGTTTATTGTTTTCCATCTAAAAATGTAGAGAAAGGAAAAAAATATGCAGTTTTACTTCTTCACCAATAACTAAAGTCAATTGTTAATTGTCTTCACACCAATGGTTTTGTTCTCCGCAAAATACAAGCTGAATTCAAAACCTGGAACCAGAAAAATCCTCCTGAAAATGTTTCTCTCTTTTCTGAATATGTTACAGAACATGTGTTTCAATAATTTCTTGAATTTAGACTCTGTCCTAGAAAGACCAACAAAACCAACTGCAGTCTCCCAATCAAAAATATGCAGATATTGGTTAACAACTTGCTGCCAGCTATCCACTCAGGTAAAGGATGCTCTGAATGAATTATTGATATGTTGCAGATTCAGTCCTATGATTGCAGTTATTTTCAGGATTAAATATTCTCATAATCTAAAAAGGAAAGACAAGCAGAAACTCATAATCTCTCTTCCCACAATCAGAAATTCCACATGGGTGATATTCATTGCTGGAATAGAGGCTCCACATTACTCTGGGATAAATTCTGGGAGCTGGGGAATGCGGGCAATCTGCATCTCTCAACCCCAGCTGGCCAATGGGTGCTAGATATTCTCTATTATATTTGCTTCCAGTTCCCTTCCATCTGACAGTTCCCTTCCATTTTAACTTCATCTTTAAAGTGTTCAGAGCATTAAACTAGAAGTAATCGCTGGAGAATATGGGCTTGTCTTCACTTAAAATGCTATAGTGGCACACCTCCATCGCTGTAATGCTTCATTGTAGACCCTACCTATGCCGACAAGAGGGAGTCTCCTGTTGACATAGGTAAACCACCTCCCTGAGAGAATTTTTCCATCGACCAAGCACTGCCTGCACAGGGACATAGGTTGGCTTAACTACACCACTCAGGGGGGTGGATTTTTCACGTAATATGCCAACCTAATTTTCTAGTGTAGACGAGGCCTTGGAGTCACACCTAAAACAGTTTGTGTTAGCTCAAGGCTATTTGCTTGCCCTCTTCAGGGAAAACTATGCTATGCCTATGAAAAAAATACATTTCTTGGTGCTATTTACGGGGGGAAAAAACAACACAAAACCAACATGGTTAAGGGATACTTTTTCATTAGATAGCTTAATAATGCCCATCGACTTTAATTGGGATGTTCAAGTTTTAACCACACCTTTCCCTGTGCTCTGAACAACTCCCCCAGGCCTTTTTCTGTGGTAATTCATATTAAAGGCTTTCAGGAGAAAGATCTTTATGAAAGTAGGGCTTCATAAAATTAGTTTTGGATTGATCTGTTCATTTCAGCAGGCATAATCCCTATCTTCTTTTACTCCTTGTCTCATCAATTGGGGCCGGGGATCAATGGCTCTTGTTCTTAGTCTCCAAACGGACTTGTCAAGTGTATCTTTCAAGCTGATTCCAACCCTCTTCATGTCCTCCTTCAGCATCTCAAACCATCTTTTTCCAGGCCTTCTTCCTGGTCCCACAACTACTAGCTCTTTACTCTCTGGCCAATGTATCCCATATCTCATCTCGCTACTCCCTCCATTTTACCATGATGATAATCTCTTCTTGTCTAAAGGTAGTATATAGAATGAATATTTTCAGTGGTTTATACCTTCATATTTAGCAACAGAGTGGGAGGAATCTTGAAATCCATTCCCAGTAATGTACTAATAATGGGAAGGATTAGTCGAGGCTGCACCAACATAAAGAATTGGGGATTCTATTTCCAAATCATGTCACCTAGAAGCAGAACTGTAACACTCACTTCAACAGTAGTCTTTTAAAAATGTATTAAACACCCAAAAGAGGTTAACAGAAAAAGGTCATGAACAAGCCATAATTAATCAGAGTCAGTAGTAGCAAAGTATATTGGGTGATAGAAAATATTTCCATAAATCAGGAAAGTGTTCTCTGCAAATACAAATATTTACAGCTTTGTCTATACTTTACGTTAGTGCGGACTATCGGGTGAGAACTGCAGCATGCACCAGTGTGCTGCAGGGCAACTCTCCCATGTGGACGCTGCTGGTGCAAACAAAAATGTACTTAGTTCCCATTAATGTAGTTCTCTTCAAATAGGACTACGTTAATGAAACCAGGTACCTTTTAGTTTGTGTTAACAGTGGCTACTTGGGGCGCTTACGATGCAACACTCTGGTGCATGCTGCAATTAACATTCTGTAGTCCCAGGTGTGGGACAGTATGGAGAAGCCCAAAGTCAGAAAGGAGGAAATACAGAAACAGGCAAGGAAAGACTATTAATTATTGTTCATGGTCTTCTCTAAAACTAATCTATGCAAAATGGGATGGCATCAGAGAGATGTAAGCCAGTGTCTGTGGATTGCCATAGACAGGATGGACCTCCACCAAAGTTTGTCAGTGGGCACTCTCTCCTTTCCTGACTCAATCAGGTTAGTTGGCTCCAATCATGCCAGGTGTGATAGCTTGATACACCGTCTTTGGCCTACCAGCATCCTCAAAACAGTAAACAAAAGAAATGGCAGGAAAAATAGTGAATCAAAGGACTTCCAAGCACTCACTAGTCCTGTGGAGCCCAATAAGGAGATTTTGAAGAGGAACAGAGAAGCCGTGGATTAATGCACAGAAGTAAAGGCAGGATTGTTAAGAGGAGGGTTAATTGAGAAAAAATAAATAAAAATCAAGCTCTTTGTGGACCCGTATTAGAAAAGTAAAGGCAAGTTCATTCTATCTTTATAGTTACTTCTGGGCCTACTTGGCCTCCCCCACTCTGTTATCTGAATGCCTCATACACACACACTAATGAATTTATCTTCAAACTCCCACCCTCTCTCCCCCAAAAAGGTGTCCACATTTTATAGATGAGAATCTGAGACACAGATGGCACATGAGAAGTCTGTGGCAAAGTCAGACTAGAACCCTGTTCTCTAGAATCCCAGACCAGTGCTTTAATCGCAAAACCAGCCTCCCCACCCATTCCCCGCTCCTTTTTTAAATAGAAAACAATTGCTGTTTGTAGAAAGATGGAGTTGATGTTTACACAAATGATTGTCCACCTTCAAATGTATATGGCATAAACACTTACCAGAAAGTTATGTGTCTCAGCATTATTCCCAAACCCTTCAGCTCAGCTGAAATTAATGATTAAAAATATCAAAACACGTTCAATTAACTCTGGCACTTGTCCAACTGTTTTCTCCCAAAAACTTTTGCCAGTTGTAAAACTGACTCATTTTATGACCCTGGGACAAATCACTTAACTTGTCTACTTCTTTCTTTATTCACCTTTAAATATGTAATACTTACATGAGTGAGGAGAAGCTTAATTTATATCAGGGGAAGCATTTTTAGACCCTCAGGTGAAACTGTAAATTGCAGGGGGGATAAAAGTCACTTTTTAAAATAAAATAAATGATTTTATTGAAATCAGACATTTTTTCATTTACATTAAAAATGAAATTTTATACAAATTTTATAAATTTATTTTATACAAGTTTATTTTTTAAGAAAATAAGCCTTCTTAACCTAAAATTTAAAATTGACAAACTATGTTGAGACCTAAACTTACTATAATCTTCTATAATTATGTAAATTAAATACAAAAAATATTAAACAATATATGCCTGCTGCCAAGTTTAAAGACAATCAAACCACTGAGCTAGTGGAATTCATTGGCTAAACACCTAGAACCAGAGTTTATTGAAGACAAGTGCTAAATCAGCTTTTGACAGCAGTATCCTCTTCCACGGGTGCAGAGAGAATATTTTCTTCATTTTGTTCTGTTCACCTAGTTTAGTTCACTGTTTAGTTCATTCAAAGTAGAGTTTAAAAAATAACTGATTGGTTGTTGGGAAAAAAAAACAGGATATCTTGTTTTTTCTCATGTAGTCTCAGAATAAAAAACGGGTGAGATACATTAGTTTTAAAATCTTGAAGGACAGGATGCTCAGAAGAAAATCAGTTCAGTTCATTAACTACACATAACACTTCCTTTGTTTACTAAATTAATTAGTTTGATCAGAACATGATTTCCATTTGAAAGTATCTTAAAAGTAGTTTATTTTAAAAAAATGCTGTTTTTGTGCATTTTAATTTAATTTAAATTTCTATCCAAATAGGGTTTGACACAAATCACATCTAGAAATTAGTCATCTAGTGTATAAGAAATGCATCATTCACCATTTAATATATAAAAAGTAATAATCTGAATAAATGTAAGAAATTATCTTAAGTAAATCTTGAATCTTAAATAAATGTGTATAGAGTGCATCTTCCTGATTAGCTAAAAGAAGAACCAAATTTAGCGTAAAGGCTATATTTAGCTGCAAATCAACATGTTTTAATGGTTACCAACTAATGATATTTAGAAAAATAACTAAAAATTACAAAAGCAAAACATTCTGAAAATCAATTATGTAAATCAAGGTTTCCTGCTTGTTGATTTAAATTACAATTAAAATCAGTGATTTCAATCACTTTGATTTAAATTAATCCACCCTAGTGACAAAGTATTTGTTTCCTGATTTGGGGGAAAATGCTTTGAGATCTGGAAGCATTTAGTTTTTCTCTCTACTTAGAATTATCTGTACCATACATATCCTTCTGCACAGAACCAGTTCTACTACCCAGGGATTGGAAGGACTGTGATGTTTGAGGAAATAGAGGAATACAAATCTTCATGGATATCCACTTCACTGGCAGATTCATTACTAGACAAATTAACATCCAATAGTCTTGCTGTGTGGAATAATCAATTTCTTCCTCATGAAATTGTTCAGCATCAGCAGACTTAGAGCTTTTTAGCTGCTAGAGCTGGATCAGTTAGTCAATGGTGTGCAAGTTGCAAAATGCTTGCTCATTCTTCTATCGACTGTCATGCTCCAATTTACTCTAACATCTAAAGTGTTAAACAATAAGGAGACAAGGTGCACCTGCTATCTCCAGCAGAGATAGACTGCACTGGATCTGATACTTAAACACTTGCCTGAGCAGACTATTTTCTGAATCTAACACCAAGCACCTGGTTTTCTCAATTAGAATAAAAAAGCCTGACAGGAAAATTCATGCACACAATTAATTGTGTAATTACCTTCACCCAAGGAAGAGTTGCCACACAGCCTGCCCACAAAGGGGCATTGTGTTGAACAAGCTATGGCAAAACTGGGAAGCAAGGGGGAAAAAACCCAGAGTCTCTGATTCAGGAAAGCACTTAAGCACATGCTTAATATCCAGGGGTGACCTAAGCCCATGCTTAAGTAATGTCCTGAATAAGGAGGCTTTTCAGAATTGGGGCTAAACAAAGTAAGAAGACCTAATTGACAGCCACCACAGTTTCATCTCTGGCAGAGAGCAAGAACCATGAAGCAACTGGTAAGGAGATGTGCTGCTCATGCATGACTATATATGGTTAACCTGCAGTCCCAAAAATGATCTTGGTGAGGAACTGTGGATTGACTACTAGGAAAAGAGACACTTCCTATGACTTAGGAAATGACACACAGGGAACAGACAGTGGGAAATGTGTTTGCTAATGAAGCAGCTGGTACACATAAACAGATGACTTTAGAAAGAACAATGGAAGAAGCCTGACACAGGGCAGAGGCATGAACCACCACAGGCATGCATGACTGAAGCAGTGCTCTGTGGAGAGTCACAAAGCAAAATGGAAGTGCACAAAGAAAACAATACACATATAAGGCCATATCATGTTTTCTCTGGATGTCTCCTAGGCAGGAATGGCACACAGGCAGTTGCTAACAGGTGGTGCTATCTGCTTATAAATTTTACTTTCTTATAGCTCTCAGTGCATTATGCCACTCAGAAACAGAAAAAGCACAAATCCAGAACACCCCTGAATTTTGGGTGGAGGTTGAATTCAAATTCCTGGTTTCAAATCCATTCTTATGTTTTTGCTGTGAGTCAGCTCCAAAAGCAGACAGAGCCTAAACTTAATACAGATTAAAATGCCAGCTCCTCAGTTCGCCTCTGCTTTGAAGATAAAAAGAAATGAACTTTGATGTAAGGATATATTAAATGTTTTCAATATCATATTTATACACATTCTTCACCTTCACTGCTTTCAAACTAGTGGAAATAAAAATAAACCATTCTAGGGGGAAAAGTCATTTCAGTTACTGGGGGGAAAAGCATGGTGATAACATAGACCAGATTTATGCTCAAATTCCAAAGTTGCCAATACTGATGATCGTATCACGAGTCTCACCATTTTTGGCTTTAAAACTCCAACAGTGCTAGATTAATGTGATCGGCAATCTCTTAGACTTTCAAAGAGTCTCAAATTTAGAAATATATGTTCAATTTGTCTGTAAACCTGTTTTCACCGGAACTTAATAAAGTTTAGAATTAGAGTTGGGTGAATTTTTCATCCAAAAACTTTCTTTTTTTTTTGGCAATATATAGATATATATATATATATATACACACACACACACACACACACACACACACACACACACACACACACACATATAAATACACAGATTTGGCAAATCCAAAATGTTTTATGAATGTGTGTCAGTCTGCTGAATTGTCCAGGTAGAAAAAGAACTGACTAAAATTAAGAAAAAAAAGTTAAAAAAAATTAGTTCTGATATTTTCAAAATTAAACTTTTTTATTTCAGTTCAAATTACTTTTCATTTCAAAATTTCCTTCAAATTTATTTCTTAAAAAATGCTCAAAATCAAACTGACTTTGCTAAACATGAAACTTTTTTTAAAAAATTACCAGCAGGCAAAAAACAAACAAACAAACAAAAAAACCACACCTGCTATCCACACATCTGGACTTAGTATAAAGTTTGTCTAGAACTGACTAACTTACACTATGCTGGACCCATCCCAGTGCAAGTTTCAAAAAGGAATATATTTACCAAAATCACTGCAATAATTTAAGACAAAACCTTCATTCTATAATGGATGTAAGCCATCTCAAAGAAATATCTTTCTCCTGCAGAACTCAAATCACATTTTGTCTGTGTTTTGTAAAGTGTGGTGTTCACACACACAAAAAACATGAATAAACAATATTTATATATCAAATATACACACAGAAAATCTGATTACATGGAGAACACATGTGTTAACCAATAACTGACTTGATGGCCCAATGAGGAGATTGTGATTTTTATGTAGTACATGGTAGTTTAATGTATTTAGATCTAGAGATGGGCCCTAACCCAGCAAAGGACAACTATGCTAGTGGACCCCTTTGCATATACCTGTCCCTATTGAATCAAACGGTCTTCATATGGGTACTGGTGTCTGCCTGCATGTTTCTCTTTGCCAGATCAAGGCCCCAACTCCCAGATTTAGACACCTTGAACTTTGGGGAATTGATGATCCAAATGGGGATTTAGAGTTGAAAGTCATACTTGGTTCCTATCTCTATAATGGGTCAAACCAAAACACTTGCACACCCAATATCCTGGGACCAACATAGCTACAAAAACACTGCAAATAACTATGGAATATATCAAATTTTGTTGTTTAAACTGGAGATTTCACAACATGAAGAAAGAGGAAGCCAGATTGAACAGCAACATCTACTTCCTGAGCAGATGCAAGAAACAAAACATCAACACAAGAGGACTGACCATCTGTAAATCTCTGACCACTGCTTAGAACTTCAAATATGCTGCTCAGCTCTGCAGAAATACCTCAGACAAACTGGGAACCATCTCCTTCACCTTACATTCTCCAGAAGGGACCACCTCAAACAAGAAATCACACATGCTCTTACTCACTGGAAGGAAAAAATATAATAATCAGGAAACTTACCTAGAGATCATGCAGGAAACGCAAAAGAGATATCAAAAAACCCTGATGGCAGCCATTCAACACAAAAATATCCTCACACCACTCAAACAAAGGTGCACTTCCTTCAAGTCATCAGAAACTCCTTCCACAAACTCTGCAACATTAGTAATCTCCCACAGAACATGATCCTTGCCATCATGGATGTCACCTCCCTATGTACCAACGTCTTTCACCATGATGGCATTGCTGCCTGCCTCAAACACCTACAAGACAATGTATAACTCTCAGAAATCCACCCTAAACACACTGCCAAACTCATCTATTTCATCCGCATCCACTACAACTTCACATTTGACAACAAACACTTTGTCCAAACTGTGGAACTGCCATATGTACTTGGATGTCTCCCCAGTATGCCAACCTCTTCATGGGCTACCTCAAGAAAGAATTTCTGGAAAAATGCACCACATCCCTTGGCCCGCGCTGCTTCCTGCAGCCCCCATTGGCCTGGAGCGGCGAACTGTGGCCAGTGGGAGCCGTGATCGGCCGAACCTGTGGACGCGGCAGGTAAACAAACCAGCCCGGCTCACCAGGGGCTTTCCCTGAACAAGCGGCGGACCGGCTTTGAGAACCACTGTCCTACAGCATGTTCAAACGCCTTATGATTAACAATGTGTCCCAACTTGTATTTAGCTTAGACATTCTGGTTACCTTTCCCAGACCTGAAGATCTCTGTGAAACTCAAAAGCTTCTCCCTTCCACCAGAAGAAGTTAGTCCAATAAATATTACCTCCCTTAACTTGTCTGTCTGCACACCCAACCACAACTGGATGCATAGTAGGGGGAGTGTAGAACTAATGAATGTTGCAGTTTAAAAATTCCGCAACACTTATTGAATAAATTATTTGATAAAATATTCATATTATTCAATCAGCTCCACAAACTGGACAAATAATGGGGAAAATATTAATAAAAATCTGGTTTAAAAAAATCCATAGATCCATGGTATGAATTATTCAGCCAGCGCTAATCCCAAAATCACCAAATTTTGGGAACTTTGCACAGCTTCAGTCAGTTGCTGTTGAATGGCTTGGGGAATATCTATTCTGCAAATTTGCAGAAATAAGTGTCTTCCTCTTTTCCCCTGGGTTCTCACTGCAGCTCCACCTTTCACCCTTCACCCTCCAGGAATTGTGGTATAAAGATGAATGGGGGAAACTGAATAGAGGAAACTCTGAAAAGTTAATCAGAGAATCAAACACTTCTTGCTGTTTTGTTTTTTTAAGTTTTGATTAGTATTTTATAATTAATTTCTTATGCTCCCTGTCAATATCACAAACGATGAAATGCATGTGTTTGAGTACAATTCTACTCCCTCTTAACTAAGTACATGTGGTAGGGAATAAGGCCACATTATTTTTATGTTTGAGTATTCCTATTCTATTATGTGTCTGTCATTGTGGTGTCCTGGACAACTTTCCCATTAAGATCTCAGCTCTCTGACAGTGCAGACACCTCAGCTTGGCCCCTCCCTTCAGAGGATGGCTTCCTGGCCTAGTACAAAGACTTCTGGTACCATACACACTCCAGCACTTATCCCAAGGCAAGTACTTTTCTTGGTCTGCCTCCAGAGGTATCTACTCTTTCATAGTTGTCCATCTCTGTTCAAGGTGTTCTATGTGAGCCCATCACCTTTACTGGCTCCCCATTCTCTACCTAGCCACTAAAATATGACCCTGAACATCCACCTTTAAAGCTGTGGCATAAGTAGGAATGGAAATTTATGGTCAATGGGCAATGAACAAAGGTCTTGTGTCACAGAAAATCTTTTCTATTGTATATTATATTACACAGTATATTTGAGTGCCAGGCGGTAGAACTGTAGGAGAGCAGCTGGGTGCAGAGAAGGGATTTGAGTGCAGTGAGCCTGGGGGCTGGACTGGCCAGTGGAAAAGGTCAATCTGTGCGGCCTCAGAAGCAGGTACAGGTTCAGATGAAGTGGAGGGGCCAGTCATTGCCTGTGTGGAGGCCCAACTCTCACTGAAGTTGACCAGGGACAGGAGAAGTTTATGGCACTGGGTGGAAGCAGCAGCAGGGCTGGCCAGGCTGATCATCTCCACTTCACTCCCTGCTGGCCATGGCATTCCACAGACAGGCCAAGAGCCATCTGCTCTTTAGCCAAGAGTTCCTGATGCATAACCACACAGCCATTGGTTTCTGCGTTCATATAGGCCAGTGGTCGGCAACCTCTGGCACGCGGCTCACCAGGGTAAGCACCCTGGAGGGCCGAGCCAGTTTATTTACCTGCTGACATTGAAGGTTCAGCCGATCGTGGCCCCCACTGTCCGCGGTTCACCGTCCCAGGCCAATAGGGGCGGTGGGAAGCGGCGCAGGCGAGGGATGTGCTGGCCGCGGCTTCCCACCACCCCTATTGGCTTGGGATGGTGAACCGCGGCCAGTGGGAGCCGCGATCGGCCGAACCTGCCACGTCAGCAGGTAAATAAACTGGCCCGGCCCGCCAGGGTGCTTACCCTGGTGAGCCGCGTGCCAGAGGTTGCCGACCCCTGATATAAGCGCAGGTTTGGGTGGGCCTGCATGCTAATTGGATAGGCTGTGGCCCACCCATAGCTATGCCCTTCTTAAAAAGACATATGTGTTTGAGTTTAGGCTTTTGGATGTTTTTTTAAAGAGAGACAAGGAATTTTAGATATATTGAGCATCCAAATACCTTTTAAATGACATATGTCTCTATATAAAAATATTGGAACAGTGGATGTGAAAAGGATTACATAAAAAGATGAGCAAAATCTATTTCAACAGCCGAAAGATAGAACTTCTGGTTCAGTAGGTCACTGGATTCTACCTATTTCTCCATATTGTTCAAATATTGAAAAGGAATAATAAGAGACATACGATTTACAACAAGTAATGTACCTGCTTATCATAACTATGCTTCAAGACATAGTATGAAAGACATAAAAGAATTCAGATATAAATAGGCAGTGAGATTATTACACTTGGAAACTGAATGATCTCCTTTCTGCTCTACACATCATTAAGCTTCAACCAATACATAAAGATTTTCAATGACTGATGTCTAAATCATCAGCATCCTCTTGGGTTATTAGGTGCATAAATGCTTGGTGTGGTAGATTCAGCTTCCACATCTTACTCTTCTCAAGGGTTCACGCATCTGATGTTTTCAACTTTGTGTGGTACCTCTACCTAGGGCAGCAGAAGAACTGCAAACACTGATTAGGGGCAGTATGTCTTGGAAGACAGCACTGATTATAGAGATTTGAGTTTATATGATTATTTATATTTATAATGTTAATATTGATTTAAAATATGTTTTTGTTCCAGTCTGACCAATTGATCATGTGTAATATTTTCAAAAGTACCTGTGTTCTAGGGAAAATTTTACTCCACCTTGTTTTGTTGTTTGTTCATATTGTGGTATTAGGAATATAAACATGAATGAGGCAAATTCATGTCTTAAAATCCAAGGAATCTTGGACAAAGCACTTGCTCCCCAGCCAACTCTGTCACACAAAACACCCCTTTTATCTTCCTCTTTCCATTCTACACAGCCTCTCTCACATCTCACCAACCTGCAACCCAGCTAGCGGTAGAATGGAAATCCATTGCAATTTAAATTGTTGCTCACTTGAAAATTGGGAAAGCCTAGAGGTGAGAGAGGAGACTATCCCTGCACTGAGAAGAGTAACTCTCATTCTCAAAATTTTCTAACATCTTCATATTTTACTTCAAATAATCTGTATTAAACAATTTGCTTTTTGGATCATTTTGTTTCCTTCCTCCCATTCTCTCCTTCCCTATTTACCATGTATTGGAAACTAGAGCTGCATAGAGGACAGACATTCCATTTCGTGAAGCATTTCAAATTTTCCAAATTTGGTTTTGTTCCAACTCAGAACAAAACCCAAACATTTCTAAGTTCATCACGAAGGAAGATTTTAAAACATTTTTCATTTCATGTTTATCAGAAGATTTTATTTTCAAAAAATCAACATATTTTGATTTCAACTTTATGTTGTACTATAGAACACATTTAAAAAAATATTCTGAAGAGCTGTTTCAAAATGAAAAATTGAAAAATTTCATTTAGAAACTGGCAAAACTGGATGTTTCAACCATGTTGGAACTTTCCCCTCCCCTAGTTTTCTTCCAAAAATAAAATTCTGGCAAAGTCAACATGATTTTGATGGAACCCTATATTCTAAAAGAATATGGTTCTCTCAAAGTCTCTTCAGCAAACTCTATTAGTAACATTCCCTCTTGTGTTGCATAAAACCCACTTTAAATTAATTGTCAGCCACTTTTACAACTAAATTAAAGTATTACCATGACCTTGTTGCATAAATAGAGCTTATCTACATTTTCTGGGTTAATGATGGCATTGGTTGTTGCAGAGAAAACAAAGAACCCTCAACAGGTCTTACCAGATGATCAGAACGAGAAATTCTGCTCATATATTTGGGGTCACCCCTTTAAAAAAAATATACATATATCCTGCTGTAGATGTGGTGTTTTAGTTCATAGTCCAAAACCACTAAGTCAACAAGGTCTTTCCATTGACTTCAGTGTGCTTTAGATTGGGCCAATATATTAACTTTAAAACTTTTTTCAGTTCACCAGTAAGCAAAATTGTTTTATAAAGGTACTAATAGGTGGGCCAAAATGAACTAGCTACCACAGAAGTAGTAGAAGCCAGATATGTAGAAGTTCTTAAAAAGACATCAGTAGTTATTTCACCTGCTTGTACCTTCACTTGCTTTCAGTGCCTTTCCCAAAGATTTCCCCATCTTCAGTCTGCCCCATGTACGATCAGAGCTTCCCCCCAACCCTTTCTGCAAAATCCAAGGTCTCCACAAGGAGACAGGCCATCGCCTGTGTGCCCCAGTTCCCAAATTCAATACTTCTTGCAGTACACAGTCTTTCAAGCAGGAGAACCTTTTCAAGCTTTTACTTGCATGCCCCACTGGTTCAATCTTCCCAGGATGTTCAGAAAGTACTTTCTACCCTGATGCCTATCTCAGCATTCCCTTAGCAGCACACACTTCTGTATTATAGCCTCTTCTCCTGCCATCCTTAAGTGAGTCAGCCAGATCTGGATTATATAGGGTCCCAGTCCTGCCCAGCAAGCTTTGCTAAGGATAAGTAGTTAATTGGAGCCAATTGGACCACACCCTATTTATATTTCCTGAGGTAGTCAGTCTTCCTATAGCTGCTCTTATTAAGTCTAGCTTCTTTGAGGGCTTGAGTTTTCCTCACTGACAGTTATCAGGGTCAAATTCATTCCTGGGGTAACTTTACTAATTGTATACAGTTACAGGATAACGCTGCTCCATTGCTGCAGCACTTAGGCCTTCTCAGATATAAATAGTTGGTGCCAGTGATCTAAACTACCCATGAATTTTCCTGGATAGGGCACACAGAATTGAGTTTCCTGTTACAGCTCTAATTGTTAAAGCAACACATAACACCACATAAAGAATCATCAGAATTAAAAACAAGCACTATACTTTAAAGCCGTTTTATTCTCTCAGAAAGCCAGCGTGGCATGAACCGCTCTAGGTTCTGGAAATAATTGCTCTGGCCTGGGTTAATTCTTTTGTGAGCTGCTGCTTCTCAGTCTAACTTGTATATATATATTTTTTTGCCTTGGCTACATTGACCAAGATATTCCAAATTAGGGAGCCTAAAGAGACACTCCTAAATGTATAAGTATGTACGTAAATATGTGCCCTCATGTTCAAAATCACTGAGTACCCTTCAGCTCCCACTGCAGTCAATGGGAAATCTTAGTTTGTTGAATATTTGAAAATTTGAATGTGAGCTGTTGGGTGCTCAGCACTTGAAAAATCTAGCCACTAATTTAGGTGCCTAAATATCTATTTAAGAGCCTGTTTTTGAAAATAATCATTTTATTGTATGATTCCAGGTAAGCACATTTCTACTTTTGTGTAATTATTTTCTCTGATCAAGATAAAAGTCTCTTCTAAAGGAAAAAGTATCTCTTGAAATATATAAAAGCCTCTGCATGGATAGAGTGATGGGTAAGTCTGTTGGAGTCGAACTGGAGAGCAGGATGTTCGCACCCATGGAAGAGTTTTGCACTTCCTGCTGAAAGATCATGCAGATATAGCAGCTCTCCAGAGATGGCAGGGACAGAATGAACTGTACCTGTTTGCACTCCGTTAACAATTCTTCTTATTTATGTTATCTTTTTAGTAGGCGAGATGTTTTACTTAAACAGGAAAATCTGATGAGGTTCAACAAGGACAAGTGCAGAGTCCAGCACTTAGGATGGAAGAATCCCATGCACTGTTACAGACTAGGGACCGAGTGGCTAGGCAGAATTCTGCAGAAAAGGACCTAGGGGTTACAGTGGACGAGAAGTTGGATATGAGTCAACAGTGTGCCCTTGTTGCCAAGAAGGCTAATGGCATTTTGGACTGTATAAGTAGGAGCATTGCCAGCAGACCGAGGGACATGATCATTCCCCTCTATTCGACATTGGTGAGGCCTCATCTAGAGTACTGTGTCCAGTTTTGGGCCCCACACTACAAGAAGGATGTGGAAAAATTGGAAAGAGTCCAGCAGAGGGCAACAAAAATGATTCGGGGGTTGGAGCACATGACTTATGAGGAGAGGCTGAGGGAACTTGGATTATTTAGTCTGCAGAAGAGAAGAATGAGGGGGGATTTGATAGCTGCTTTCAACTACCTGAAAGGGGGTTCCAAAGAGGATGGATCTAGGCTGTTCTCAGTGGTAGCAGATGACAGAAGAAGGAGTAATGATCTCAAGTTGCAGTGGGGGAGGTTTAGGTTGGATATTAGGTAAAACTTTTTCACTAGGAGGGTGGTGAAGCACTGGAATGGGTTACCTCGGGAGGTGGTGGAATCTCCTTCCTTAGAAGTTTTTAAAGTCAGGCTTGACAAAACCCAAGCTGGGATGATTTAGTTGGGGATTGGTCCTGCTTTGAGCAGGGGGTTGGACTAGATGACCTCCTGAGGTCCCTTCCAACCCTAATATTCTGATTCTATGAGGTCTAAAAGGCACAGCATTAACATCATGTCTTTAGTGCTAATAGAGTGATTGGGTATTTGCTTTGGGCCTTTAGACATATTTTCCTCATGAACCCCCAAATTCTAATTCTGAAAATGGATATGGATCTCTGAAAAGAATTCTTTCCTTAACTAGTCTTTAAATTTTGTTTTCATTCTCTGCTTAAAAAACAACAACAACCAAACAATAGTTATCCCTTGAGAAAATGGCATTATAAAGCAGTTAATCATGTTTGTGGCAAAAGGAATGCAAAGCCTTTATAATTATCTGAAGAGTTTCATCTAATTGAGCATAGAGATTAAAAAGATTGAGCTACATAAAATATGCCATATACTTTTTATTACTACAGTCATTAGTGTTCCAAGCTTAATGTATGCTTTGTTACCTAGAAATTCATTTCATTTGCATGTTAACTGGATTTTATGCAAGCATATCCTTTCCCTTCTCTTCCTAAGATACTGTGTGGAGGCACTATAGCAAAATACTGAATGAAGAGATTTAAATCAAAGCCACCCACTTAAAGAAGAATTAAAATTCATCACTTCCTGCTAGATAAAATATATGCAGATACATCAAGATCACCAAATGGCATGATCCTGACACAATTAATTGCTTTATCTACTCTGAAGTGAGTTCTAATAGGTGACAGGCAATTTTGTTCATTTATTGTATTGATTTAAATTTGGTCTCCGAAGGTATCCGCCAAAGAAAAGCAACATCTCATTTTCACTTGTATTCTAGCGCAGAGAGGATACAGTGATCAAAAGTAGTCCACATTTTTTTCGATAAAAAGACCCTTAAGTAAGTCATCAAATGCACTCATTAATACATGCTTTGTAAAATATGCACATAAATTAATCTTATATTTTCCCAGAGTCAGCATGCACTTTGTTTCTACTTCAGGGGAAATCATCTGAAAAAAATGAAAATTTCAAAGGCCTTTTATCTCCTGTGCTTTGACCCATTACACAACCTCTGCTGTAGCTTTTAAATCCAATCAATACTTATGCCTATATAGTGTCTCAATTTATGATAGGCACTCCTGATAACATTATTAATTTGAGTTACACAAGTAATCTGTGAATTGGCATTTCATAGCTCTGAATATAAATCATGTTGTTATGAAAGGCAGCTTGCCCTGTATATAATTATTTCTATCTTTAATGAATTTGAAGAGAACGTACACTATTACATAAAACAACACATTTGCTTATGAAAAGAAGTTTATATAATCATAAAATTATCTCCTCAATTCCAAACAGGCAACTTCTCTAATATCATACACCATTATTTACAGTAATACATATAATTGCACTGGTTAGATAGTTTATCAATCTTGGAATTTCCATATTAACCCATTAAAATGTAATGTTTGCTTTCTTATGTCTTATTTCATGATACAGAGGCATTACAGACTGCATTTTAGTCAATTATTGAACTTCTTCATTGGTTGAAATTACTGGGATTTCAACTCTGTGCGATAGATAGTCACCCAAGATACTACCCTATAATTCTCTGCCTATTACGTCCTATTACTTAATATTTACCAAAACGGCTACTCATCCAACAACATGCAACGTGAAGGAATGTACAAAGCATGGTTTCACTTTTTTCTCCTTCTGCCCACATTGAACAAACACCAAAAAAGTTTACTCTTTTTTCCCCAAGTTTCCTTTTAACAAAATTTTGATGGCTTTTTTCACTTTTCTTTTGTACTTCGTTGTCTTTCTGCACATTAACACACTAATTGGAAAGGTATCAAATGAAAATGTGTGTTTGGGGGAATAACTTGAAAGTGTCAGATATAGCAGTCTCTCCCCTTCTCACAACAGTGGTATCATGCAGTGTGTTAATTCTAGCTGTAATTTTCCTTCTAGTTAATCTAGGTTACAGTAACAAGTTTATTTTTTTTTTATACATAACAGCAAATGGAAACAAGATTTTGTTGGTTTCTCCCAGCCACACTGAAGATCACTTCATATATATTGATCATAACATCTTAAGCTTTGAAAATGTGTTTAACAAATCCTGAATTTTCAGGGGTGGGATCACGTCTGACTTTATTTTTTTTATATTTTTTCTAGACTGCTTTCAAAACACAAGTTGTCTCATTGGTCTTCTATATCAAACCAGATCTTAAGTACAGTTTCTTTCTACCACCAGATAAAGACAGTAAAATTACATCTTTTGCAAACACAACACACACACGTTGTGACTGGTTTGCCAGTTCACCAAGCACAGCTGTTATCTCCATAATTGGCTAGGGGGGTGTCATACATAGCCTGTGCTCTCTTATTGTAGGGGGAAAGAAAAGCTGAGCATGGACAGTCCCACTTTAAAACGGTACATGTGTAGTTCTGCTGTCTCTGAAAAGTACTGAGAGGAAGGATGGTCTAGGGGATAGGGAACTAATTGGGCTCTCAGGAGAACCACCTTCAATTCCCCACTCTACCACAGACTTCCTGTGTGATCTTGGGCAGGTCACTTAATCTCTCTAGGCCTCAGTTCCTCATCTGTAAAGTGTGGATAATACATTGAGGGGTGTTATGAGGCAAAATACCCAAAAGATTATGAGGCACTCAGATTTTATAGGGATCATCTGAAGAGGAAGTAGCATCTTTCTCATCCCTGTCTTATTATTTGAAGTGAGGTGCCACCTAGAGTCTTCAGCCCCATCATGCTTATATATAACTCAATTGATAATCTATGGCTCAAACAACTTACAGTCTCAGTAGAAGACAAGGTAGATTCCAGAGAGCGACAGGCGACAGGAACACCAAGATGATTCCAGTCAGAGTGACAACTCAAGCAGCAGTCAGAGCATAGCAGATGCCCAACTACTGTTGAGTGTTTTCTAGATGAGTTTTAAGGATAGATTTAAAGAAAGATAATGTGGTGGCTTTGTGGTCTTTACAGAGATCCCTTCCCACCCATAAAGATAGGCATGGGAGAAAGCATGAAGGAGCTGGCTGGAAAATTTTAAATCATTAATGAAGGCTGGTGTCATTAGTGAAGCAGAGGTAGGGTTGGATGTCTTGATACTATGTAAGAAGAGATATGAAAGAGGGAGAATGAACCATACTGAACTGCAGCCAAGACAGATACAATATTTGAAGTAAGATACTCATCAAAAGTTTTCATTATTTTAAACAATTCTTATTACAAAAAATCAAATCAAGTTAATCCAAAAACAACAACAAATAAACAAATTAAAAAACCTCAAACTATATCTTGATTAAATTAGACTCATGAGAATCTTACAACTTTGTGCATTTTTACTTTTCCTCCCCCTTCAGCAGATGGGGTGAAAGAACCTAGCCCGAGTTGTAATATAAAACGACATTGGTCATTTCAGTTTTCAAACTCCTGACTAGCTTCTACATCAATTTTTTATGAGAAAAACAGTTTAATTTTTGCAGCTATGATGGGAAATTCCATCAATGAATTGCCCAGTTCCTAAGTGGTCTGAGTCAATGTAGTGCCACTGAAATCAAAAGTTGAGATTGGGCTGGATCTTGAGCTGCTAATGTTTGTAATCCTAAAATGAAGGACATTATGGACTGTAGTCAGATTGTAGCCAGCCTTTTCAGAGGTGGTCTTCCCCTTCCTTGCACTCCCCCCATGCAAGAACTGAACACAGTTCAAGATGCTTTCACATTTAGTGTTATTTTATGTCTGCATAGACCTAGAACTCGAATGGCAATATGAACTGTTAACTATAGTAGACACATGTATAGTGTTTCACTATCTTAATTAACATTAGTAACTTGTTCAGTGTCAAGCCTACTTTACAACAAATTGATTGGAACCCGTTACAAAACAAAAATCTCTTCACATTCTTTGATGCTCTTTAAACTTGTTTTAACAGTCCACAATACAGTGACACAAAGTCACTTAAACTGCTGTTCTCCAGCAGGCCAGAGTAGCTGTATAAATCTTACACCCCTAGTCTCCTTATTTTAACAGTAGCGGTAAGGCCTCTGTATGTATGGATGAGCTGTGTTTGTGTTTTATTGATTTATTTGACTGTTATCAAGTGTTCTCATAAGACTCTAATGGGTTTCAACTCCTTTTATTTACTGCCTTTTCCAGTATAGGTGTATTTCATTGAATTATAGTAATATAAGCATGGTTGATTGCAAATATCATCCTTCCTTTATAAAACTTTACCACTAATTTAAAATAAATCAATATGAATGCAACCCTTTCCCCCCTAACAGGATTGCCCTTAAAGTAAGCTCTGTCATTAAAGTTTACAGTATCCTGCCCAAAGCTGTATCAACTTTTTTCATCTTCCCTTTTAAACATAACTATTTCATCAAAATAGTTTCAGTCTAGTTCCCTATTTTTACCCCTAACTACTATATCTGGCAACATCATATAGTATCTTAATATTAGGTATCTATATTTCAATTCATTGTTTCAAAGTAGGGTAGAGAAAGGGGAAAAGGGAAGTTTCCTTTCTGCTACAGCAACCAGGTGATTAACAGGTTTCCTGACTTGCCTGTTCTGAGTTGCATTACATACTCTTGTGAAAGGGAAAAGAAACTGTGTTTCTTCAGTGTTTAGAAAGAATGAAGAAACTGGGCTGTTGAATTTTGAGACTCTATCCTTGCAGCTCTTTCTCTTTTCTTTTCTGAAAAGTCTTTATACCTGGGCAATTCTTAATAATAATTCATAATTTGGGGCCGCTAGTCACTACAACAGACAGCCACATGAAATGGAGGTGATCAGGCTGGAATTTCATTGCTATAGTTTCAGAGTAGTAGCCATGTTAGTCTGTATCCGCAAAAAGAACAAGAGTACTTGTGGCACCTTAGAGACTAACAAATTTATTTGAGCATAAGCTTTCGTGGGCGACAGCCCACTTCATCAGATGCATAGAATGGAATATATAGTAAGGAGATATATATATACACAAACAGAGAACATGAAAAGGTGGGAGTTGCCCTACCAACTCTAAGAGGCTAATTAATTAAGAGAAAAAACTTTTGTAGTGATAATCAAGATAGCCCTTTCAGACAGTTTGACAAGAAGGTGTGAGGATACTTAACATGGAGAAATAGATTCAATGTGTGTAATGGCTCAGCCATTCCCAGTCTCTATGCAAGCCTAAATTGATGCTATCTAGTTTGCATATTAATTCAAGTTCAGCAGTTTCTCATTGGAGTCTGTTTTTGAAGCTTTTCTGTTGCAAAATTGCCACCTTTAAGTCTGTTACTGAGTGACCAGAGAGGTTGAAGTGTTCTCCTACTGGTTTTTTAATGTTATGATTCCTCATGTCAGATTTGTGTCCATTTATTCTTTTGCGTAGCGACTGTCCAGTTTGGCCAATGTACATGGCAGAGGGGCATTGCTGGCACATGATGGCATATATCACATTGGTAGATGTGCAGGTGAACGAGTCCCTGATGGTGTGGCTGATGTGATTAGGTCCTATGATTATGTCACTTGAATAGATATGTGGACAGAGTTGGCATCAGGCTTTGTTGCAAGGATAGGTTCCTGGGTTAGTGTTTTTGTTCTGTGGTGTGTGGTTGCTGGTGAGTATTTGCTTCAGGTTGGGGGGCTGTCTGTAAGCGAGGACATGTCTGTCTCCCAAGATCTGTGAGAGTGAGGGATCATCTTTCAGGATAGGTTGTAGATCTTTGATGATGTGCTGGAGAGGTTTTAGTTGGGGGCTGAAGGTGACGGCTAGTGGCGTTCTGTTATTTTCTTTGTTGGGCCTGTCCTGTAGTAGGTGAGGCAATTTTGCAACAGAAAAGCTTCAAAAACAGACTCCAACGAGAAACTGCTGAACTTGAATTAATATGCAAACTAGATAGCATCAATTTAGGCTTGCACAGAGACTGGGAATGGCTGAGCCATTACACACATTGAATCTATTTCTCCATGTTAAGTATCCTCACACCTTCTTGTCAAACTGTCTGAAATGGGCTATCTTGATTATCACTACAAAAGTTTTTTCTCTAAATTAATTAGCATCTTAGAGTTGGTAGGGCAACTCCCACCTTTTCATGTTCTTTGTATGTGTATATATATATCTCCTTACTATATGTTCCATTCTATGCATCCGATGAAGTGGGCTATAGCCCATGAAAGCTTATGTTCAAATAAATTTGTTAATCTCTAAGGTGCCACAAGTACTCCTGTTCTTATTGCTATAGTTAACAGCAGTGTGCATGATTACAGCAACATGCAGCCTATCACCACTGAGTCTCAGAAAACAGGTTCTCCTGAAAGCTCATACCATAAGCTTTCATAGTTTGAGAAAACATGCTGAATATGGCTTTATGTTTCAAAAGCTATTGAATGTCTGTGCTTCTTAAGAAGACTTAAGAGTGAACAATACAGCCAGTTAAATGGATACAGCTTTCTGAAAACCAGAGATAAAAGGACTCTTAAAAATCCATTTGTATTTTTAAAAAATAATCTGAATTTAAGTACTGTACATCTCTAATTAGAACATTTGCTTCTGGAACAGAATTAAATAGGTCACAATAGCCAGGTAGTTTACTTTTAGCCTTATTATCAAAGAGATAATATGTGCAAATTGCTCATCACTATCAACTTTAAAATACAAATATGTTCCCCATATATTATCTCATTCTGCTAATTTATGTTTAATATATGAAATATAGAATTCTCTGCATATATAGCTGTGGTTAATAATAATTCTGCTGACAATTGCTTATGGCCACATAATACTGTTTGAAACTTTACTAATAACTTTTCTTCTTATTGGAAATTCACTTTTTATATATGTTTTTTTTTATAGTATATCATTTTAAAGCATTAAATTCAAGCAATAAACAGACACTGACAGTAGAGTAAGCTTTATCTAAAGTCACTGTAAAGAAGGATTTCCTAGTGTTAGATTAAATAATGGATGTGTCAGAAAACAGACACCATATTGTGAGCCAATAGACAATTTCAATTATTTTAACGATTCAAGCTATCGGACAGGGGATTTAATACAATGGACTGGGACATCTACATTGCAACTGAAAGCAAGCCAAAGACCATGTTTACTAGCTAACATAATAAAATATTTTAAGAAAAAAAAAAAGCATCCCTTTTCTGGAATGAAATACCAGAACAGAATAGTTTTAAAATTATGACTGTTTGCTTTCCTTTTCTGAGGCCTCATTTAAGTTTTATGGTTCCCTGGCTGCTCTTAGTTTCCTTCAACCAGCCAACATTCAAAGTTCTACTCAATATATCAAGAAAATAATTCACATGCATGTGTACACGTATGTACATGTGCAAAGGAGCTAATCTGTGCATTTTGCTCACAGGGACCCCTTACTGGGCCCTATGCACCACGTCAGCCCTGCATTAGTCCTCTCTAGGGGCTTGGAAGCCTAGTGGCTTCTGCAATCAATGCATGTTGTAGTGGGAACTTCATACCATTCCCAAATAGGCTGGTGTGGAAGGCACTGTAGGATCTATTTCTCTATTCAGGTTCTTATAATGGCATCCATCATTATCGTACAGTATATGAGGCCCTGCCAAGAGAAGATTACTGGAATCACAGTAGGCCAGCAGGCTAATTCTCCCTCCTGATTTTCTCTGAGAAAATCAGAATTATATTTTAAAAGTAATGAGAGAGAAAGAGAAACCATTTCCTACTACTTACCCCCCCCCCCCTTCACCTCTTTAGCCTCTTTTTCCTTCTTTTCTCCTCTTATTTATCTTTTATTGCTTAAGTTGTGCATGCATGGGAGCGCCAAGTCAGAGAAGCAGTTTCATGCTTTGCTCTGCAGAGAGTGAGATCTATGTTCATTTTAATTTTCTCTGGTAATGAGTACCACAGCTCTAGACTTTGTGCTGCAAAAGCACCCTCTCCCACACTTATGAGCATGACCCTTAATATTGGCATATTCAACATTCCTGAAGAAACTAAAGAACTTCAGTTTGAGTCCGTACTTCATGGGAAGCTAATGTAGTGAGCAGAAAACTAGGGCAATGCACTCTCAATAACTAGTGTTCCTGAGGAGGCTGGCTGCTTCATTTGACAACTTTAGCTTTTTTAATGTAGGAGTGCTTATCCTCAGATGTAATGAAGGATGGAGGAAAGACCACCATATTCACAATGCGATTGTTTCAGGTTGTCTCTTCAGTGGTGGGTCCCCCCTGGGGTCCCACCTCAAACTGAGGTACAGCTGAGTCCTCTGTCTCACCAGTATGGGTTCCCTCTTGCACTGTGACAAGCTGCAAAGCCCTCCAAACTTGCACCCACACCAACCTCCACAGGCAGGGACCACACCCAGCTGTGTTCATGAATGCTCTGGCCAGCCACTCATGAACCCACAATAAAGAATCTACAGCTAAAATACTCCCAGCTCCCAAACCTAAGACCCCAGATCTGTACCATACTGTCCTGGTCAAAACCTGACCAGTATGAATTTATTAACCAGTCCGCCACTTCTACAAAGGAAAGTGGATGTGCACCAACTCTTGTTCATCAGCTGAGATTTATCCTCTTTGCACTGCAAACAACACACAGTGTTTTAGGTAAAATATAAAATAGATTATTAACTACAGAAAGATAGGTTTGGGGTGATTATAAGTGATGGCAAACAGATCAAAGTAGATTACCTAGTAAATAACACCCCCCCACACACACACACAAACTAAACCTAAGACACTAGAAAGATTGGATATGAATTAGCAATTCCTCAGCCTGGCTGATGATACAAGCAGTCCACCAGGTTTCCATACACAGGCTAGAAGTCCCTTTAGCCTGGGAGCAACACTTTCCCCCCTCCCCAGTTCAGTCTTTTTCCTCCGGTACTTTCAGGTGTGTTGTTGTAGGGAGAGTGAGGTCCAGTCATGATGCCATTCCCCCCTTTTATATCTTCTTCCAACTTTCTGGAAAGATCTTTGCTGTGACCTGGGTCAAACAGTTCCTATTTTGTAGTGCTCTCTCTTAGAGGTTTCTATTGCACACAGTTCCTGGGGTAATCATCGTGCTTGTGTGTATTTACTCAATAAACATTGTTTGGCCTTTTTATTGTACCTGAAAGGCTGCTTGTGGGTGTTCTCAACCTCACAGCACGTTTCAGTGGCACATACATAGCCAAACTTCATAACTTCACATACAATGATAGCACATACAATCCAATGAGATATTAATGTCTAGCAGATCAAGACTTTTAGAATGATACCTCACAAGATATACCTTGTCCAAAACGTATCACAATTATACGACAGTGGTGAATGGGGGGGGGGGGGGGGAGAATGCCAGGGTGTCACATCTCCCTCTTGTGGCTGACCTCAGCATCTATACGAGCTTATAGTTTACTCATAGCTAAAGGATCCCTCTTTGGCAGGGACTTATGTTGAAAGAACTGAGTTTGGTTCCTACTGAAGACCTTGATGTCTGTACACATGCAGCCATGGTTCATACACAACTGCATGGATTCAATGGCCCAAAACCTGCAGGGAGGAGGCTGGATGTGGAGGGGCTACCTTAAAGTCCTGCGGCCTGCCTTAGAATTCTTCCTCCCAAAGTGCTTAGGATTAGATATCTTAGGTAGAGTTTAGTTTTTAACTGTATAATAGCATTTCAGAATCATTAGCATTGTACATTAACCAAACGTCCTTCAGTTCCGTCATGCTGATCTCAGATGCTTGAGAGACTCTTTCCACTCTAGCAAAAATCAATCATTTTTTCTTACAGAGCATTTATCTGTTAAGCATCTGTAATCTGTTGGGTTTAGTGATCTCCAGGACATGGTGGCAAATTGTATTGATATGATTTAGTTTTAGTTTTGTTTGTTTATTTAAAAAAAATATATGAGAGCACTTTCATCATGAATGTATTTCTGGCAGCAATGGTGTCAGTAGCTTATAGATTTCTTGTTTGGTACCTTTGCACAATTCAAATGTTTTGGAACAACATCTAACTGCTGCAGTAACAGGTGCTGAATAAATAAATGCAAAAAATACATTAAATTAAATTAAACTACTGACAGATTGAAATCCTAAACATACTGATAATGTGCTTTAGCTGGTCTCCTTATAAGAGCTACTATTAAATATATTTATATCCTTTCATTTCCTGTAGGGGTAAAAAGTAAGTGCTAAGCCACACGTGTACATTTTAATAATAGATATAGATGATCCCATAAAAAACATAGTAGGAAAAAAGTCAGTTATTGGAGTGTCAGTCTTTTTTTTGGGGGGGGGGGAATTCTTTGACAAATCCAAGAAATGAATTCCTTGTATATTTCATTCCATGATTTTTAAATAGATTTATGACTTGTGAGAGCAACTCAATAACTGGAAATTTTGCTGAAAGCAGGGATGCCCTGATATAACACAGCTGCTAAAGAGGAAGCTTTGATTTTCCATTTAGATTACTTGGTTGTCTCATCAATCTTCCCCCACCACACTGGGAAATCTATAAATGTGTAGAAGAGTCTCAAGCCTTGGCCTTGAGGAACCTTGAGGGATCACGAGTATGACTCTCCATATTTTTGCTTTCAAAATGTCAATACTATAGAGAGAAGTAACCACAAATCAAATTGTACCACTCAGCCACCATAGCTTACACTCCTGAAAAGATTGCCAAGACTACCTCTTTCAGATAGCATCCTATAAAGTGCTTAAGTTTTTCAATAAGATACCTTGTGCATTGTAGATCCATCCACACTCTTTGGTTAAAATTAAGCCATCCAGATATTTCAGTCTGCACCTTTTGAAGACATCACAACAGTGGTGGATCACATTTTCATAGATACACATGCTGTACAGAGAGTAGGAAGTGGCCCTCAATACCTTCACAGAGTAGTATGGAATGACCAGATGTCTGGATGAGTTCAACAGCAGATAAACACCCAGTATAAAATGGCACATAAAACAAATATCAGTATCTGAGAAGGTAATTAGGAAAAATAAAAACTTTAAGATTATTAAAAAGTTATTCAATAGCCTTCAGTATAGAAATTGTCAGTTACCTATTCTGTGCTGAGATTCACGAACGCAATATCTAAGCATTCAATGTGTCTAAGGGCAGGTTTGACCCTACGAGCATGAAAGCAGGTATTTAACCTCTACTTACATGAATAGTTCCATTGTCTTAAATGGTACTGTTTGCATTTTTAAAGCTAAGCATGTGCATAAGTATTTGCAGAATGAGGGGTTAGATTCTATTTTACAAAATATATTTGTCACTTCAAAGAAAATTGCTTCAGTACTGGCAAGGAAAATTGTGTGTGTGTACCGAATATGGTATTTTGAAAAAAATACCTAAGCCACTTAAGAGCACAAGTCCCATTGATTTCAAATTGCAAACTTTCATGCAGTGTAGTATAGCCAAGTTGAAACATTTCTGCTTTCTTGACTTGTGGAAGTTCAATATAATATAAGGTAATGTTGGGTGCACATACAACACAAGCAACTTTCTTATCAGTTTTGTGTCTGGGATTGTGTTGCTGTCATAGTAGGTGTTAATGAAGCCCTAGACTTATGCTTTTCAGCATAGATGAGCATTTTAAGTGTGAAAATGCTTAGTAGAAAAAATCTTTATTTAGAAATCTCAAATTCTACGTTTAGGAAGCTAAAGAAATTAGTACAAAACATCGACTTCAGCAATACAAGACAAGGGAAAGAAAGAACTAGCATCGCGTACATGAAATTCTGATTACATTATAAACAACTGATTTTTCTCTTAAAATCATATTTTAAATATAAAAATGTGGTATACTTTATTTTAAATCATAATTTCTATTGACCCTGCTTTTTTGTCCTTTCTAGTATTTGTAGTAGAGATGGTAGAAAACTTAACCTGAAACTTCAAACTTTGGGAGACTTGAGATCAGATGTAAACTTCATGGCTGTGGCCTCTCTCTAATAAATATATGTGTTATACTTTATGCTCAAGAGGAGCTCCCTGTAAAGATCTGCAAAGCCACATCATTATCCAAATTCAAATTCACCTCTGCTATAATGCCTACAAAACACTAGACAATTGCTAAACATTTGTGTCCTGATCTAAAGTTCATTCCGTCAATTGATAGACTCCCATTGACTCCACTGGGTTTCAGGTCAGACCCTATGAAATGAACACTACTTGTTAACACTTATCTCATTGTTTCTATGTGCTCTCCCCGTCTTTATGTGGCACTTACCTATAATTTCATCTCATACTTTGTAAGTTCCTTGAAGCAGAGGCTGTTCTTTTGTTATATATGCATACAGTGCCTATCATAATGGTGCCTTGGTCCCTGACTGGAGCCTTTAAATGCTACTACAATACTAAGAAAACTAATATATTACTTCTGGACCACAGTTGTGATAAGCTATCTATACAAGCTGTACAATAATAACCCAGGTGGTGAAAAAACAGGATACTTACAGTTTACTTTCTAACCAGGTCTCCTTTCACGTATCAAAGTGCAAGCTACCAAGTTAAACAACATAAAGAGATTTTATATATATATATATATATATATATATATATATATATATATATATATATATATATATATATGATAAGATTGATCTGTTTGGAGCATGTGGAGCCATTGTTATATGAGTGGTGATTACACAATCCATTTTAGTCAACCACTAATAGCTATAATGTTTAATATTGTGAAAAGCACAATTTTTCTTGTAGTTTTTCTTTATGAGTTGTGTTGTCATAGATGGTGGCATCTTCAAGCCTGAAAATATCAGTTACAAGAATCTTACTAATAGATTGACTTCACCATTTTGACCTCTTAGTCAACACCCACATTCCTCCTGAGGAAATACAAAGTATGTGATCCCAGACATCAGTTTACACATTTATAACGATGTTCATTTCCAGCAGGACTGATAATGGACTTGACATTTAATTGTAGTTCCTTCCTTTGGATATATTAAAGTCATCGCCTTCAGATTACATCACAGAGAGAATATATACAAGAGAGTACATGAATAAAATTTTAAAGCAATACAAACTGTGGATATACTAGCACTAAGACAAAAAAACAATGCAACAAATATAGAAAAGTAACTGAGGTGGCCATTTCTGCTCTTAATCCCTGGTACTTCTATTGATACATAGGGATTTGACAGAATTGCACTTATTTAATGAGAACAAGAGTTATCATACTTGATGAGAATTCTGGTTTCTCTGGTTTGTTATCCTGCCTGTGGCAATGACTAGTACTTGTGCTTCAGAGGAAAGCAAACCCTCCCCAACATACTGTATTTAGCCAATCATATTGCAAATCTTTCTGTGGGCTGTGTGTATATTCATAAGGGAAAGTCCAGGTAAAAGTCCTTTCCAAATCCCTGAAGGCAATTTGGCAATGCTTTGAGGCATGACATTTGGTTTTCCTTGATCTGACAAACCTTGCATCTTTTTTCTGACTGAGACACAGAAAGAAAATTTCAATCTCACATATGAGCTATATGCAATGTTTTAGCCATGTTGGTCTGAGGATATTAGAGAGACCGGGAGCTGTGGCAGGGGTGAGGTAATATCTTTTATTGGACCAAGAGACACAAGCTTTCAAGCTTACACAGACCTCAAGAAGAGCTGTGTGTAAACCTGAGAGCTTCTCTCTCTCACCAACGGAAGTGTCCAATAAGAGATATTACCTCACCCACCTTGTCTCTCTTATTAGCTACAGTTGCTTTCTGACACACTGAGATAGAACAACTCCACTTACATTTATTTTAGACATAGGCCTGAACCAAAATAGTGGATCCAGACACTCCACAAAAGCTTGAATCTGGATCCAGATTCCAATTTTTAAATTAATCTTTATTTCTGAAATAAACTGGATTAAAAACCTTGATTTAATACAAGCATCAGATTTTGAGAAGTTTGGCTCCTAAACCCATTCTGACTTTGTGGCCCATCTTTAATTTATTTGTTGGCTACACAAAGATATTCCTTGCTGGCTATTTCATTTATTATGGGCTCAATTGTTATGGGACTAAAGTAGTTATGTAGAGGAGGGAGCCCTTGTCATGGCCAGTAAAGCCTGGTTCAGTCATGACTTTGAGCCTATTGTGGAAAGAGGCTAGTGGAGAGCAGGGACAGTGTGCCGCATGTTACCTGCGGGAACAAGTGGACAGAATTATGTCTGACAAGGAACTAGCTGGGCAGGAGGAGGAAATACACTGTGCATATAAAAGTACTCCTCCTTTCCCCGTGTGACAGGGCACCCCGCCTTCCAGCTTCATTGTTTTCACTCAGACTGCTGAGAGAGCTTCCTTTTGCAGATATCATAGAGTAATTTATCTACAGTGTTTCACCATACTCATGTAGCCATACTGTTTACAGAGTCATTCAGCATAAATAACCCTTCTCCCAATGGGTGGGGTTGGATGAGGCCTCTCCACAGAGACAGCTACCAAGCCCCAATTTGATCTGGTAATCAGAAACTCCTCTCCTTAATTAGGCCTTCCTGAGAGGTCTAACTGGTTAAACAGTGATCAGTGTGGGTTCAGTTGCTGAATCCCAGCACTCTGACACACTGTGGAAGGGTGGGAAGTGTGTGATTCTTTCCTGATGCGCTTCCAGGGGCAATGTAGATACCAGATGCCCCCTGTACAAGGGTGAGCCTAGCACTGAATACAGAGAATCATAGAACTGGAAGTGACCTCGAGAGGTCATCTAGTCCAATCTCCTGCACTCAATGCAGGACTAAGTATTATCTAGACCATACCTGACAGGTATTGTCCAACCTGCTCTTAAAAATCCCCAGTGATGGAGGTTCCACAACCTCCCTAGACAATTTATTCCAGCGTTTAACCACTCTGACAGTTAGGAAGTTTTACCTAATGTCCAACCTAAACCACCCTTTCTGCAATTTAAGCCCATTGCTTCTTATCCTAGCGTAAAAGGTAAAAAGAGCATTTTTTCTCCCTCCTCCTTAGAACAACCTTTTATGTACTTGAAAACTGTTTCCATGTCACCTCTCAGTCTTCTCTTCTCCAGACTAAACAAACCCAATACTTTCAATCTTCCCTCATAGGTCATGTTTTCTAGACCTTTAATCATTTTTGTTGCTCTTCTCTGGACTCTCTCCAATTTGTCCACATCTTTCCTGAAATGTGGTGCCCAGAACTGGACACAATACTCCAGCTGAGACCTAATCAGTGCAGAGTACTTGAGGCCATAAGATCACTATCACTTAAGTAGAATTACACAGTGAAACTAGTGGTGTTAACTAAAAACTGATGATTTGAGCCAGACTAGTGGTAGCAAAAATGACCTATTGAGTTTTACTAGCATTAACAGGAAGAAAAAGTGCATTTAAATATTACAACGTTTGAGTATTTTAAATAGGAAACATTATCTTTAAAAAAATTAAGCTTTCCTTTGTTAGATAAGTTGATTTACACCTGTATTTTTACTTTGAGTCACTTCAGCTGGCTATTTAGGTTAGTGAGTCTGACTGCATCTTATTCACAATCATCACTGTCCATTTTCTGAGTTCTGCAGTGAGCTCTGGAAGAATTATACAGAGACAGAAGTCACCAGCTGCATTCTCAGGGGGGGAAAAATAATTTCAAGGAAATCCTCTGACAGGTTCATTATAAACCTCTTTGTACTTTCGATTTATTAAACTGTCCTAATTCATACTGTGACAACCATGGAAAAAAGGAGGAAGAAAGACTAGAAGAGTTTTATCGCTGATCTAGAACGAGTGACTGATATTTTTGTAAATGGATATTGATGTACATAGTTAGGCCTCTAGCAGTGGAGGTTACATTGGTATCTTGATAAGAATTATTACTAAATTATTTACAATAAAGAAATAAATTAAAAGACCATGTCGCCATTTCCTTACAGTACACTGACATGTGATGAAAAAGCCAATGGGGAAAGGGCAGGGGAAAAAGGGGATGCATATTAGGGACTGAGACCAGATGTAGCATAGTTGCAAAGCAAATATTTCATATGAATATTAAGGGCTAGGATTTGACTACATGCCCATGTAAGGAAGTAAGAACTCCCGTGCCCTCCTTAAAAATTCACCTGGGCTACCCAACCCAGATATTGCATTCGCATTCACATTCATAGGACTAGAGCTGGTCAAAATGCAAAATTTCTGTTTTACAGGTAATTCTAATATATGTATTTTTTTTAAAATACATTAGTTCCAAATTGGAACAAAGTCAACATTTTAAAGTTTCACATGAAACAATTTTTTCCCCCGAAATGTGTTTCAGGTCAAATGTTTCATTTCAATTTGGACCTTCTCAAAAATATGTCTTTAATTTTATACTATTTTAATTTTAGTATATAAAATATATTAATATAATTACATGATATAATATATGATATGCAATTCTATACTATAATATAAAATATTAGATGTATACAATAAAATACAAAATTAAAATACACTATAAAATAAAATATTTTAAAAAATTACCAGCAACTTTCAAAAGAAAATCTTTCCAAAACAAAACAAAAATAAAAAATGTTCTCTTCTGATTAGGTAGAAACACTTCTTTATGGTCTTATTTAAAGCTTCTTTTTGATTTTTTGACATTTCCCTTGAATGTTTTGATATTGATCAACTGGCATTTTCCAATGGAAAAATGTTCCATCAGAATTTTTTTTTACCAGTTTAAAAAGATATAAATTGGGGATAATTGACTGCTTAATTCTCCCCTGATCTTAGTGGTTAGAGAAGAGAGTAGAACAGAGAACATGCAGAGTCTTGGCTCTAGTTATCCCTTTTACATACTAGGCAGAGAAGCTTGAGTCTGTGCAGGTTGGACAGGCCAGGGAAACAAAGGAAGCAGGGGAGCAATAAGGTCTCAGAGAGATGTTTCTGAATCATGTCTTCCAGTGCTAATACTGGGATGGTGCACCACAGTTAGACTGTGCCTAGAATCATAATCCAGCCCTAAATATTTACTGGCGGGGGGATGGGGATGGGGGTGGGGGGGGGGAAGAGGTGACAATTATAAAACTTTACAATGGTTCTTTCCTTTTTTCTAAATGCAGAGGGTATAATTAGTAGATTCACTAAGATCTACTAAGATTCACACATATTTGAACCTCTCCTTCTCTCTGTCTGTGGCCCCTTACTGGGGATGCAGATTATTAAGAAGCAAAATCCTTTAGATTGATAGTTCCTGCCAATAACATATTACTGGTGATATCCATGAATTACATGAAGACTGTATGATAAATTGCACTTCTGATGCAAGTCACTTGCACTTTGCCCACTATCCCATCTCCACCAGGACTTATTCTAGCATTCTAACCCCCCCAAGGAGTTTCAAACACCTAACACTTTTTCTGAATATCTTTCCACAAACATATTTCTCTCCTTCATTTCAATTAGATTCATAGAGTTTAAGGTCAGATTAGTCTGTCCTCCTGTATATCGCAGGCCATTCAATTTCACCCAGTTACCCCTATATTGAGACTAAAAACTCATATTTGACTAAAACATAACTTGTGTTTGGACTAAAGCATACATGGATATATTACAAAATCATAAATATGAAACTTGCCATCACTTTGCCCTGGCCTGAGGTGCTGAACCAGTGATTATGATTTAATATCCTTTGAACAAAAGTAGTTAAAATGAATGTTTTACAATCGCCTTCTTGTGGGGGACCCCTGAATTGGTATATTACATCAACCTTTATCCTGAAACAGTCTTTGCTAAGCATGTCAGGTGCCGCATAACTCAGGAAACTGCTGTAGCTGCTGGGCACTAATGCCCTTGCACTTCGTGGGTCCCAACGTACATGCTACCAGCTGCTTCCAACTACAACACTCTTACCATGGCCTCCAGCCATCCTGCCTCCCTGACCAACTACTCAACTAACTCACTAAGCCCGGGTGTACAGTGGGGGGCGGGGGGTGGAATCGATCTAAGTTACGCAACTTCAGCTACATGAATAACATAGCTGAAGTCGACGTACTTAGATTGACTTACCATGGTGTCTTCACCACGGTGAGTCGACTGCTGACGCTCCCCCGTCAACTCTGCCTGCGCCTCTCGTGGCGCTAGAGTACAGAAGTTGACGGGAGAGTGCTCGGGGGGTTGATTTATCCCGTCTAGACTAGATGCGATAAATCGATCCCCGCTGGATCAATCGCTGCCCGCCGATTGTGCGGGAAGTGTAGACATACCCTAACTGGTCCTCGTATTGGGCTAGAACTTTCCCTTCCTCCTGACCTATCACCCTGCAGTCAGAAGTGAGAAGAGCGGCAGATTTACCCTTAGACTTACAATGCGGCCCTCTGCTGTCCTGTGTCTGCTCAACCAATTCATCACAGAATCACTTGAGAGTTGGGAATCTCCCACTTTCAAAAGACAAGGCTCAGGTTTTGCTCTGTTAACACAGGAATACAAGCAAAGACACAGTTGCTAGGTAGCTTGGGACTCTCTCCTGGGAAAGAGACTGTTTTCCCTTTCTAATTCACTCTAGTAATGATGGCAGGAGGAAATATCCACCCCCCAGATGGAAGAAAAGTGATGGGTTAAAGAGAGTGGGCAAGAGAGTTATAGGTTAAAGAGAGAGACAAGGGCAGAACCAATGAGCGAGAGTGAGGTGTAGATGCTGGAGTTGCTCCTGCTGGGCCTGACCTAAACATGGTCTTTCCCCACCAAGTTCTTCCTCATGGTACTTAAACATTTCCCTTTCCTCCTTCCTGCAAGTAAGATTCAAAATGGCTTAAAGGTTTACCAGGTTGAGCTTGTAAGCACCAAACTATTTAAAACATAAGAAGTCTTTCAGTAGTATATAACGGTTTCTAACACTGAGCCCTTTCTCCCACCTCACTGTTAACAAGGGACTTTCCACAGTCATCAGCAATGATTCCGGGTCTCATGCCAATGCCATATCCCCATAGTCTTGGTATGTGCTGAAATTTCCAACTTAAATTTCTTGGACAGGGTTCTTATCTTTTTGTCACCAAAAAATGAGCCAAATTTAACTCAGAGAGCACTAATAAAAACGACACTGGGTCTGTAGAACTCCATTGGAATCTATTGCTGGATATTGGCCCAGAAGAACTCCATCGACTTCAGTGGAATTCTACCTGCCCAATGTCTATTGTTAGTGCTAGACCAAGTCTAAGTAATGTACACAGGCCGCAATATGTGCCTGATAATATTCTCCAGTAAATACAATTGATAAGACTCTGCCATGTATGAGGCTGTAGTAGTCATGAAACATGTTGCTTGCTGGATTCCTGAAAACCTATCCAACATATAATTATAACACATCTGTCCTGAAGGAGTGAAATATTTCTAAAAAAATACTTTCTGGCTGGCCGATTCATCTCTTTACCATAACATCCAAGGGTTGTCAACCATTGATGCAAAACAACAAATCTGTCTGGACATTAATGCCTGAGCCTCTGGCAAGGTTATATCCTTTCTTTGCAGGAGCCTCAACAGATCACTCAGTTCAGACACAGCATCAAACATTATTCCTAAATTGTGAACAAACTCTGCTGAGGTCGAAGTGTGAACCCTAACACAGTCAGCTTTGAGAAAATGGTAGTATAGGATTATAGAGACTATTCTCCAGCAAACTTTTTGTAGATCTTTTATAAGAAGAAATCCAGATGAATACTCAGAATCTTGTGAATGGTTGTTTCTAAGGCACTTTCAGTATTTCAGTGCTTGCAAAGCTAAGATGGCCAGGTAGCTAATAAAAGTGCTGGGATCTGTATCCACAGGACATTCTCTTAGTGTCTAGTCCTGTAATATTTGAACTGGAGTATTAGCCTCTGGGGTTGTAATTTAATCTAAATGGCAGAGTAATAACAGAAAATGAGCCCTCTTAAGAATTTATTATTAACAGATCTATTTTCTGTGGGAGACATAACTTCTCAAGGGGTAATATAGCACGTGGATGTGGTAGTGGAGTGAGCTATGTCTCTGAACCATGAGCTCTTATCTTTGACAGCAAAAATATCTGATAAAATGACCTGGATTCAGTACCATAACCAAGCAGGTGGCTTGCCCCCTCTGAAATAAGAGAAATCCAATTGCTCTGTAGCAACTCCTATAATTGTATCATATCTCAGACAATTCAAAAAACCTGCTGGCCTCCCTGCATCTGTGCTGTTATCCAGTTTAATGAAACAGCTCATAAGGAGACCCCCCTCCACCCTTGCCACAGCCCAATTGCACATTATTTGGACTGGTTGTTGCTTCATTCTACCATCACTGATGGTGTTGCTTTCATCTCCTGACTATTTAATAAAACTGAATGGTTAAAAAGAAATCTCATACTGATTCCTGGCTGTTGTGTATACGTACAGTAGTGGCACTGAAAAGCTTGTCAGTTTCACTGTAACACTATGTCTACAGTGCAGTCATAGGGTGCAATTGCAGTTTGTATAGTTTTTATCTAGCTAGCTCCGGCACCAATAGCCAGTGAAACCATAGCAGCTAGTGCTTTAGCACAGCCTGGTTGTGAAAAAAATTACCCAGGGTTCCAGTCAGAGTTGTATAGCCAGCACAGAGGTCCATGGTGCTGCGTCTTCATTGCTCTGGTACCTCAAGCTAGCTAGAATAAAACTACCTCAGGGTGTCTATATGTGCTGAAGTCCCAACCTGTGACTGCAGTGACTAAGATAAATAGATCATGGTACTTCAATAGTTGCAGTACTCCTTTGTATTTTCCTATGCTATTGCTTACAATAGGAATAGGTAAACTTACTATTTGCAGTATTCGATTTTTCAAATTAAATGCAAACCCGATTTAGTTATCTAAGACATATGGAATATTTTCAAGTGGCACCAGTGCTCATGTTGTTTAGAAAAGCTCATGCTATGTTAAGTCATTTCAGGTCCCACATAACACTCAGATGCTGCAATTCTGTTAGAGGTCAGTGTTTTTGTTTTTTTCTTCCTGTTCTGCATTGCCCCAGAGTACAGTTAGTTATTTCATGTTCTATTTTAACCTGTTTTGAAAATTCAACAGATGTTTTTTCAGCTGCAAGATGGGATTTGGATGTTTTGCTGTCATGCATGTTCCCCCTTCCACACACAGACACCCCGTGACAGCTGCTGCACATTTTTATTATCTCAAATGATAAATAGCTCAGTTCATCCACACAGGAGAATGGCCCATAATTTTTCAGGTCGTAAATTTTTCACCCTTCAACATGTGGAACAGTCAGCCTGATTGTTCGCTACAATTAGCTAAGGGAATTCTGCAGGTTTTTGGAGGCCCTGGATAATGGTCCAGCAATCTGGGGCAATGCAGCAGTTTTCTGCATCCACATAAGGGAACATATATCTTTGCTGTATCTTCCAGTAGATGAAAAAAATCCATTTTTTTCCTCATTGTACCATCTGGCTGTTCATATTTCCAGCCAGTAAAAGTGTTCATGTGTTCAGACTGATGGAACTGCATAACCAAAAAAACAAAACTGTTACCTTTTGTTCTCTTTAGTCACAGCTAAGTGAACCAATTCTCGGAACAGGATTGCCACAACAATCTACAGATAGCAAAAACCATGAATTCTACATTGCTGGATGTAGTATTTTAATATGTTTTCCTGAACATTTGATGAACAACTTGATTCAATGATTCTGACTGAATTCTAGATTTGGATTATTAATTATTATTATTAACCAGTATTATTGCAGCACCTAGGAGCCTCCGTCCTGGACCAGGACCCCTTGTGCTAGGTACTGTACAAACAAAACAAAGAGATAGATTGTAAGCCTTTTGGGACAGGAACTAAGTATAAGACAAGAGATAAACAGATGGATACAGACAGGCAGGCAGGGGAGTACAAGGAATCAACATAACAGGCCGTGGTCTCAGAACACCATCAGCCTAACCGTTGCCACAGTTTTTTTGTAGGGATCACAGCAAAGGAGAGTTAGTTTTGAGGCAGGATTTGAGGGTAGATATTGAGGTAGCTTTGCACTTGTTTAAGGGAAGCATCTCCCAAGCAGGAGGGGCAGCATGGGAGAAGTTAGGGCTATTAAATTTCTTTCTAAACAATGGTTTGTAGGTAACTTATAATGTGCTTGTCTTTTGTGCAACAAGTGCCCTCCCTGCAAGGTGGAGAGCCCGTCCTGCAAGCCACTGAGTTCCTGTAGTTCCCACTGAGATCACTAGGAGAGAAGGTGGTCTGTATATTAAAGGATGGGACCGTGAGACGAACACACATGAGTTAAAAGTACGTGCAGCTTGTTGTGCCAGTTCCTTGTCTATTATGGGCCAAATCCTCCGATAGGATTAAATTTACCCTAGTGCAGAGGGCCTATTCACCGTGGAAGTTGCACATAAACTCTCCTCAGAACCTGAGGAAGGGGATTTGGGATCCTGGACCAGCACCTTCCCCCACACACACACTTCTCTGCTTCTCTTTAAACCCTCCCCCGCATTCTATCTCATCCGCAGTTGCCTCCTCCCTCTTCCAGAACCTTTCACCTATTTTATTTCCCATGCTGCCATCCAACACGTCCCCCCATTGTTTGTTTCTGCTCCTACCTATGCCTGTCCTCCAGCCTCTGCCCTTCTTGCACATGAACGGATGGTAGCTCTGGGAGGAATATTTTGGGAAGTTTCCCCCATGTGGACAAGGGTTGAAATTCTGGCCCCATTGAAGTCAATAGCAAGGCTTCCATTCATTTCAATAAAGCCAGGATTTTATCCCAAGTTTGCAAGTGCCTTCAGCACATATTGTTGCAATGAAAACTTTCTGAGTATGGATTGATGCATTGCTGTCTTCCTGAGGTTGTAGATCCTGAAGACTTAACTCATTTTAGGAAACAGGCCCAACTGATGTACTCATATGAGATGTTTAAGTATCACAGGAATTAGGGGGACATTTGTGCTAATAGGTTTGAAGCAGAATTCCCCCAATGAGATACAAGGAAACCTCTTTAAAAAAAAAAATCAAGGTGCAATGTGATTCTAGAGATGAGAATGATTTATTGGGAACAACATGTACAACCCATGGACAACAGGCTGCTTATGATTTAAACTTTCAGAGGAGCTGGATACTGCCAAAAACCATTAAAAACCGTTTGGGTATGTTTAGGGCCCTACCAAATTCAGGCCATGAAAAAAACGCGTCACAGACTATGAAATCTGGTCTCCCCTGTGAAATCTGGTCTTTTGTGTGCTTTTACCCTCTACTATACAGATTTCACAGGGGAGACCAGCATTTCTCAAACTGGGGGTCCTGACCCAAAAGAGGGTTGCCAGGGGGTTGCAAGGTTATTTTAGGGGGTCACAGTATTACCACCCTTACTTCTGTCCTGCCTTCAGAGCTGGGCGGCTGGAGGGCAGTGTCTGTTGGCTGGGCACCCAGCTCTAAAAGCAGCACCCTGCTGGCAGCACAGAAGAAAGTAAGTAATACAATACCATGCCATCCTTATTTCTGCACTGTTGCCTTCAGAGCTGGGCGACTGGAGAATGGCGGCTGTTCACTGAGGACCCAACTCTGCAGGCAGCAGCAAAGAAGTAAGAGTGGCAATACCATACTATTCCATCCCATTCTTACTTCTGCGCTGCTGCTGGTGGCAGCTGTGCCTTCAGAGCTTGACTCCCGGCCAGCAGCTGCCGCTCTCTGGCCTCCCAGCGTTGAAGGTAGTGCCGCCATCACCTGCAGTGTAGAAATAAGGGTAGCAGTACAACAACCCCCCTATAATAACCTTGTGATCCCCGCACAATTCCTTTTTAGGTCAGGACCCCTACAATTAAAACACCCTGACATTTCAGATTTAAATAGATGAAATTGATCAAAATGGACCATGAATTTGGTAGGGCCCTAGGTATGTTTAATAGGTTGAACAAACCAGGAGTTTCTGCAGTAGCCTGTTAGAGAAGCTGATAGATGTGGAATGTGCCTTCTAATTCTTCATGGCCCACTCCTTTCTTCAAGGCTTATCCCTCTTTACTGGCCTCCTCTCTTCGTAAGTCTAAAGCCACATATTGACTTTCAACATCTAACAAAATATATTTGCAGGTACTGAGAGCAGAGGAAGGTCTGGGTGCCTTCACCTGCAGCTGCCAGGGAAAGTGAATGAGTAGAAGCCTTTGTGTTATGCTGGCGGGCAGATTGGGGAGTGGCCATCACTGGGTGAGCTGGTGGGAAAAAAACAAGTGGTAAGAGAGAGACAAGGGCAACAGATAGCATGAAGAGAAGGAAGTGAGGGCCCATGTCATTTTTATTGCAGTAGTGCCTACGGACCAGAAATGCAGATTAGGACCACATTGTACCAGGCGCTGTACAATACCACTGATGGCTCCCTCCCTCAGTCTAGGATTTAGAAAACATACAATGGATGAATAAACAGATAAGCTGGAAGAGAGACGGGTGAGAGGCAAAGTAACAGACAATTGCATTTGCACAAGTTAGTAGTTACAGTGGTCTCATTAGGTGCGTGGTGGTTGTGGTACTATAGGTTAATGTGCAGACAAAGTGAGCATGGTTAATGGAATGGGCATGCTAGGAAAACAATCAACATCAATATTGCCACAAGTATGCCCTTCCCCTCCCCAGGCATATTTGGGCAGAAGAGATGATTGAAGAAGAGCCTGAAAGGAGCTATGTGAAGAAAAGAAAATATCCAAAAGAGGGACTGAGCTCTCGGCAAGTGCAAGTTTGTAATTTTTGGAAAAGTTTATTTTGGGGGGGTGGGGGGGTGAGGGGAGGGGCAAGGAACAAACATGGCAGAATTTTCTGGAACTAAAAATAGATATCAGAAGAGGAAGATCTAAAGTGTGACAAGGGGTGGAAGGAAACACTTTGGATGGTCAAAAATACTCTAAAAATTAAAAAAGACTTTGTGCCTTAAGAGCTCCAATTAAAACTCTTTGAATCTACGCAATTATTTATGTAAGTTAGGCACAGGTTCCTGGCAAGTTGCCAACTAAGGCTTCAGTGCTGCAAATTTCTCCACCATTGCTTTGAATGGGTAGTTTAATTTTGTTGATATCTGCTCACTTCCCTTGGTGAATCCAAAAGTAAAAAGCAAATCAGTTCAAGTTATTATTTACAACTATTACTTCTAATTAGCTCATAGAAATGCATGGTCTCTTTCTATAAAGCATTTTCCTTAGCTGGTTCAGTAAAAAGATAATCATGTAGTTTATAAGATTCAGGGTGTAGCCACATAAACTTTAAGCTATAAATTGTGTTAAAAGCTATTAAGGCTTTGATTTAGCAGTTCCTCCTTAGTACCACCATTGATCACTTGGACCATTAAATCACTGAAGTCTCAATAGGAAATCTCAAGAAAAGATATTATGCAGCCTGTAGCCTTACCTTTCACCTTTATGAAATGGCTTTTCTTTAAATATTCATACAACTGTTAAATGTGGTGTTTCTTGGTGACAACAAGATGACATCTGATTTATAATAGATTGTATTTCAGTGAGGAGAACAAAAATAAATCCTATAGTATCATTTTGTCTTCATCTATCTCTTCTCTTCTTTAGCAATTCATATACATGTCATAAAGGGTATGTATTTGCCATCACATGGAATAACCCCAAACAACTATCTGTATTTAATTAAAGTGCTGTATTTCTTTGGATTAATCCTGAATCACACAAGTTTTCCTTAGAGAAGTTTTTGCTGGACATCTCAGAACAATCCATTGCAATTGATTCACCTTGTTAAAAAAGTAACTGACATATATATGCCTCTTTTTGGTCACTAGAATGGGGACAAATAATGGGAAATATTTGTCAGATACTTTATTTGAAAAAATATTGTGACATTTTCTAAATGAAAAATATTCACATTAATGGACCAGCTTTACTGGAGATCCCTTATCTCACACACGTTATAGGTTGTGCTCATAGAACTGCCTATTGTTAAGGTTGCCATCATAACACCCTTTTTTCAGTTGCTTGTAATTGTGTCAAACTTTAGATGTCTGGGCTGAAGTTTTCCACGCCAGACATCTGTCTCAGACCATTTTTAACTTTAGCCAAAAGAGTTTGGTTATTTCAGAAAACAAAATGAGGGGAAAATATATTTTCCCCATGTTAAACATTTATGATGATCTTAACTCTCGCATTTCCTAACTTGAGCACTTGACTTTGCAATCTTAATAATGTTTTTTTCACATAATTTTTGGTGAGTAATAGGTTAACATTAAATGCAACTTCTGTAAGTTATTTCAGGTAGTAATAAATGGTAGATTTTACTATCTGAGTGGCAGGTTGAATTATGGACTGATTTCATAGACAGTTCTTGTTACTCATTCCAAAAGAAGCCTTAAAAAGATTAAAAGGCAAACATTGGGTTGCATTCTCCCTATCCAGAAACCACTCAACTAAGCGAGTGTAAAAATGCCATGAGTTTCAATTTTGTTGATTTTCCTGCAAATTTATTCATCTGTATGGGAGGGCCATCCAGAGGGACTATTCAGAAACCTACATATATTAGGAGATCTTCCAGATACATGGAACCATCTTGCAGAGCCCCTATGCTTTCACACTGCTGACCAGGTCTCCCCATGCTTCCAGTCATCCCCTGCACAAATTGGTTCCTGCAGGAGCCAAGATTTCAGGCACTCTCCCAAATTTTGTCCACCCCAAGATCATCCAGCTTCAGCAGGGCAATTCACTTCACAGTAGTTTATGTTGGCTTCCTTCTATCTTCACACCCTGGCTTGGTGATGGGTGGAGAATTTGTCAGTAGTTGGCCCTGTCCCCTCTGAAGATGTGTCTACACTGCAATCAAAGGTGTGATTACAGCTCAGTAAAGCTATCACAGGTATGCTTACATCTATCTAGCACACTAGCACCACAGGTTGCAAGAGCCCACCCAGGAACCCCAGGTATGTACTCATATTGCTAGCCCATGCTGAAGCCTGTGCCACCACACATAAACCAGCAGATCCATTTCTAGAGAAGGTCAGGGCTCAGAAGCAGCACTCCCACCTTCTGTGCACCCCCAGACCACAACTGGGAGTGTAAGCTCCTCTCCAGACACAGAATGAGAGGCAGGTTTAGTGGAGGAGCATCTTTCATCTAACAGAGACAACAGTCTTAATTTTGTGTGTGGAGATGTGGAAGGTACACAATTCTGTGGTTGAGCCCACAACCTCCCCTTACCCTGCCAACAGGAAGGCAGGAAAGCAGACAATTTAAAAGACAGGTCTTACAGGCATGAATGTGCACTTTAACCAATGAATCAATGTGATTAAATATTGATTGAGAATGAAAATAGATTAGAAGTCTGAGGTTTCTTTTAACTTCTGTTTATGGACCTGAGCCTGCCAAGTGCAATCCTTTAGTAGGAGTTGAGGACCCTTGGCACCTCTCAACTGGGCAGGAATTAATTTAAATACAATGTTTAGCATTATCATTTATGAGCTTGTGTACTAGATAATAAAGGGTCTGAGGGTGACTTTATTTACCCATCTGCCACCCCTCCAAATATATTAAAAACCACAGGAGGAAGATATCTATTCTCTGGCAACCTGATCTGAGTATTGGTTAAAAGTCTATTTCCTGCTGCAGGACAGCAGAGTAACAAATGCAGCCAGCACCTTAGATTAAGTTATAATTTGCAAATGATTAGGAGGAGAATAATCCTCAGAAAAAGACAATAAATATAGCCAGGAACTATGATCACAGCACAACAAAAACCATCCAGTCTCTGTTTGGAATTCTCCCATACATTTGATAGTCCAACCATAGGTGATAAAGTTTACAAACCTTTCAAGTGAAATGGGGTCCAGCAATTCTGAATGAATCTAGGTCCAGGTGAAACACAGGAACTTAGACTCTCTCTATAATTACTGATATTTACTAGGCTGAATTCAAAGTGGAGCCTAAGATTATGTGACCTGCTGTGAGGAGATGCCACTTCCTCAGGTGTAAGAGCTTGGCAAAACCAGGCAAAAAAACGTAACAAGAGCTAAAAATACTTACCAGATAGAAGGAAGAATGAATGGCATAGCCTTCTAGATACTGTGGGTGGCAGCTGATTCTCTCCCCAGATTTAAAGGAGCAACTACCAGATTTTCATGGGAGGAAGAACCTAGAGCAGAGAGTTCAGTTGTAACTGGGTATTACAGGAAAAAGTTCTTAGGGAAGTGGTTGCATTCCTGTATTTCTGAGCACTAGGATTCAGTGTGAAAAACATCAGGATTCACGAGATTGTCATTGCTGGAATATGTTTGAGATTTATGATATTTTTTCTTTGATTAGTTTACTTTTAGACTATTTTATATTCTCTTATTTTCTCACACTCTATTTGATAATTCTACTCTGAATTCGGACCACTTCGTCTCAGAGCAGCTAATTTGCTGGAACTCATGTCAAGCAGCCAGAAAAAAAAGGAGTGTAGCAAGAAAAGTAACTCACAAAACAGTACCAGGGAATGTGTACATGAAAATAAGTCACCCTACTTTCAACTGACATCTAGTTTCGATTCCTTGTTTTGAAAAGTGGGCTTCAAGCCTGCAGTAAGCACTATATGGCAAATACCTGCAGCTGTGCAGAGCCCCATTGACTTCAAATAAGTACATGTCTGTGCAGTTCACTGCAGTACTGGGAGCTTAGATGGCACTCTCAGTATTAACTTGTGTGTGTAAGTCTAAAAACCCAGTGGTTCATGTGGTTAATACTGTTGCCCAGATCCTCAAAGGGATTTAGGTACCTAACCCCCCTATTTACATGTTACTGTGATCCACAAACACCATGCTCAGCTACTGCCAAACCTTACAGGTGCCTAGCCTTAGTTGGCACTTAATTTTTGCTGTAAAGGTTCATGAGGCACCTAAGTTTCCACCTCTGGAAATGTGCTGTTGTGCCTCAGCTAGGCACTTATCTCGCACCTATACCCTATCACAGTCCTCAAACCAGGTGAAAATAGGTGTTGGGAAGGAGAAGTTAGTAGCTTTCTTTATAATTTTTAGTCTAGTGGTTAAGGAATTCACCATGCCCTCCTAAAAAGAAGGGATTTGAACAGGGTTTTCCCACCTTTCAAGCAAGTGCTCTAACCACCAGACTATGAGATAATCTGATATGGGTTTCTCTCATTTTGTCTTGTTGATGCCATTCCACTTTGAATAAACTATTAATTGGGTCACAGAAAGAGTGAGAATAACTCTGTACCCCAGAGATTGGGCCACTCACCTGAAGAGACCCTTGCCCAAGGGTAAGTACCTTAATCACCGGGCTGCAGGTTGTAAAGGAGTGGGTACCTCCACCTTCCTTTCCCTTCCTCCCCCAGCCCCTGGCTGTTTTGTGCAGAATTAGGAAGGTGCCTTAAGTGCTCTTGCAAGAACAGTTTAGGCACCTAAACTCCAGGAGAGGGTTCTCAGGTGTGGATCATGAGCAGCAGTGAATGACTCCCTCCAGCCTGACCTCAGGAGAAGGGTGCAGCTTAGGACACACCCTCTCATTGGCATCTTCAACTGGCTATCTTAGATAACTTCACACCTAGCATGCTGGCTTTTTTGGATACCATTTTCAGGTGCCTATCCTTTCCTATGCATTGTATAGGGAGCCTACGCACCTAATGCAAGATTTGTGGATTCCAGTGATTTTCAACGCACCTAAAATTTAGGCATTGTAAGGCCAAAGTCCCTTTGTGGATCTGGGGCCACATTAGTGAAATGAGCAGGAGTCTAATTCACTCAAGTTTATACCTCACCTCTGAATTTTGTCCATGGTATTAGTGACTGCAATTTCCCTTTGATATTTGAGGTTGCTTTGTGCCTGAAGCTCAGGATGAAATTCATGGTGAAGGAGAAACCATGCAAACTGAAACCAAAGAAATTGTTGTCCTGAACAATGATTTCAACCAGCTATATAAAAGATTTACTGAGAGTAAAAGGAAAACTGGGCAAAAAAAGTGACACCAATGAAAACAACATGCCATATAATCCAAGAAATACGTGATAGAACATCAGAAAAAAGGCTTACCATGTGAAATTGAGAACAAACACATGAGCAGAAGGTCAACAAGGAAATCTACAATAAAGTGAAAAGCAAAATAAAAAAGAATCACCTGTAAGAAAAATAAGTTTACAAGACTGACCCTGACCATTAAATTGTAACAAAGATCAAGTGGAAGGATTAAAATCAAAACACAATAAATACAATGGTACAGGATGCAGGGGGCTTTTTGGGGTTTTTTGTTTGTTTGTTTGTTTTACAGCTGACAGTGTAATATATAGATATGCTGTCACCTAGCACTCACTGCAACTGATGGCTGTTCTGTGATGTCTATCCATTACTTTGTGCTGTAAGAACTAGTTTCTACTCCCAGTGTATATCTTGAGCAATTGAGTTATGTACCAGGGGAACCCACAGGATCCAGTTGGGGAAGAGATCACAGAGCCTCAAGGCTGCAGTGACTTCATTGCACCTCCAGGGAGAGGTGGTATCTGAATACATATGGGTCCACTGGCCCCACTCCTTTCCTGGCCTTCCCACAATACCCCATGCACCCCAGGAAATTGAATTGCAGGGATCCTCTAGATCACACAGGTTCATAGAATCATAGAAGATTAGAATTGGAAGAGACCTCAGGAGGTCATCTAGTCCAACCCCTTGCTCAAAGCAGGACCAACCCGAACTAAATCATCCCAGCCAGGGCTTTGTCAAGCTGGGCCTTAAAAACCTCTAAGGATGGAGAATCCACCACCTCCCTAGGTAACCCATTCCAGTGCTTCACCACCCTCCTAGTGAAATAGTGTTTCCTAATATCCAACCTAGACCTCCCCCACTGCAACTTGAGACAATTGCTCCTTGTTCTGTCATCTGCCACCACTGAGAACAGCATAGATCCATCCTCTTTTAGTTGAAGGCTGCTATCAAATCCCCCATCACTCTTCTCTTCTGCAGACTAAATAATTCCAGTTCCCTCAGCCTCTCCTCATAAATCATGTGCCCCAGCTCCCTAATCATTGTCGTATCCTACACTGGACTTTGTCCAATTTGTCCACATCCTTTCTGTAGTGGGGGGCCCAACACTGGACACAATCTTCCAGATGTGGCCTCACCAGTGCCGAACAGAGGGGAATAATCACGTCTCTTGATCTCCTGGCAATGCTCATACTAATGCAGCCCAATATGCTGTTAGCCTTCTTGGCAACGAGGGCACACTGCTGACTCACTGTTGACCCATGTGGTTGGTGCCACATAAGGGCTGCAAACCCCTGCATGGAATCAGAGTATGCTTCACCTCACCTGTCATGCTGTGGTCAAGGAGCACTCTTTTCCCCATCTTAGACCATAATTACTCTTTTCCCTACAATGTAATGATAAAGTGATCCATCTTCTTTCCTTCATTTATATTGCTTTGCCATAAAACTCATCCCTAAGTCTTTCTTTTCCATTTGTTACTAACTGAACTCTTTAAGTCTCTCCTTATATATCTTATCCTCCCATTGTTGTGTCATTTATGTTGCCCTTCTTAATATTCTCCTTCATTTTTGCAATATCCTTCTTGGACTATTGGGACTAAAATAGCATGTAACATTACAGATATGCTCATACCAAGGCTGTGGAGAATGACATTATCACCTCCCTTATTCTAACTGAGATGCCTTTGTACATACATCCAGAAATAGCGCTGGCTTTTTTTTCCCCCCTCGACAGAATCATTGAGCAATCTCATATTTAGCCTCTGATCTATTGTCACTTAGGATCTCTCTTTCACTCACTGCTTTCTAGACAGCTTCCCCTCCAGTTTGTATTTACATTGTTTATTTCCTCTTCCCACACATATGGCTTTACATTTTTTTAGTGTCTACTCTCCTCTTATAACATTCTTCCCAATGCAATTCCTTTTCTAGATCACTTTGCATACAGGACCTGTCCTCCAGTGTGTATGCTTCCCTCTAATTCTGTCGATATCAGAAAATTTGATCAATGTAGCACTTAAGCCTTTTCTTGTAGCTTATTAATCCCTTTAATAGCACAGTTACATATATATACCTTTCATCTAGAAGAATCTAAAAAAAATGCCTCACTAGCTGTCTGTACAAGGATAACCACAGAAATGCAACCCTTTCGGTTGTTGAATATGACTGTGATGCATCATCTTGCTTGTGCAAGATGGCTAACAGTTTCATGGAAGGGAGTGGAGAATAACTTCTCCATTTGACACTGCAGAGGGAATTTTAGGAAGACAGAAGGTAGTTGTCTAAGGATCAGATTCTGTCTGCCTTATGTTGAATAGTACCTTATTCCACCAAACAGTGGCTTCCCCAGGAAATGTGCGTGGGGGGTCGAATTTACAGGGTTGTGTGTCAGGGCCGATGAGGGGTGAGACTGTGAGGGTGAAGGTGGGCTGTATGGCACCATAGTAAAAACTGAAAAATGTTTCATGACCATTTTATTAGATTTAATTCACATTTTAAAATCATCACACAAATTAAAGTTGGCTACTCAAGCCTTCCATGAAGCACTACGCCTACATCCTTCTTGATTTCTTGCTATAATTTTGCACAACTCTGTTAATGAACTTCTTGAATGCAATGCGTTCATCTTTGGTGGCTTCTCGTGTGTCCGGTACTTCCATTCTTTCAGTTGATATGCTCATTAGTTCATTCACATGATCAGGCAGAAGGCGACTTCTTTCAGAACACAAAATTCTATTCAATGATTAAAAAGAACGCTCAACTGTAGCTGTTGTGACTGGGAGTAGCAAGAGATGAATTCCTACTTCTTTCATCCCAGGGAACAGAACACAAAGATCGGGTCGAGCCACTAGTGATGATAAAAAAGAAGTTGAAGTCAAATCTTCATTCATTTGTCGTATGATATTCTACTCTGTGTTCAAATTCTCTATTCTATCCTAATCACATGGCAGCCCCATTGCTGGTAGTGCCTCACTCCACACAACTGTTGGTGTTTTACAGGACAGGCATCTGTAAAACGTACGTAGAGGTTGAGTAGAATCTAGAAGTCGCTGTTGTCGATTTTAAAGAATCAAGTCTGTGTACTTTTTCAGTTGTCTTAACAAACACTTCTTGTCTTCTTCACTTAAAGATTCAATATAAATGCCTTCATTAGTCAACTTCTGGACTGAAGTCTTTGCTTCTTCCAGTACTTTTTCAATGGATAGATCTCTGATTGATCCAAATGTAGTTTCTATTGCTGGACAAAGATCTACTACTGTTGTAGCAGATGCCTGGATTACATTGTTTAATGACCCAAGTGGTTTCAACAGTAGACTTACGAGAAAGAGAATGGCAATAGACTTCTCTGAATGTAGTAGCAAAAGTAATCCACCAGCCTCACTACTTAGATCCATCCCATCTTGGTAGATACTTTACAAAGCCAGTAATAATGGCTGGAGTAATTTTAAGATAACAGGCAAGGATCGCTCATGAGAAAGCCAGCGGTTTTCCCAGGTTGGACTAATTTGAACTTCAGTCCCAGTGTATCTTCTATATTTTCCAAGATATTCAGTCTTTTTGGACTCTTGCTGAAAAAATAATATAATGAAGACATTAAATTTATAGCTTTTTTAATGTCTTTTGAAGATTCTGCAGCTCGTATTAGTGCTAGTTGGAGTAGATGGCCTCTGCAGTGTGTATAGGAGAGATTAGGGTTACACTTTTCTCTGAGAAAAGCTTGTACTCCACCATGTCTTCCAGAGAAGTTTGCAGCTCCATCAAATGCACAAGCAGCCATCTGTTTGGGGTCCAACTGACAAGCATTTAATTCTTCTAAGATGTGGGTTGTCACAGATGCAGCCGATGTGTCTTCTATAACTTGAACATCTAGAAATGCATCTACTGGCCTACCCCTGACATCAAGATAACATACACAATTACTTAATACTTGATGCCCATTTGCATCGGTGTATTCATCAGCCATGTATGCAAATTTTTTGAATGTAGTGAGAGAGTTCTTCACTTTTTCAACTGTTGAGTCTTTCACTGTTGCACCGCATGCATCTAGCCAGTCAGTTGAGTTTCTTGCAGAAAGATAGTGAGCATTTGCTGGTCTTGTTCAGAATCAGTGTTCAACTTCAGGATGAACAAGTGACAATGCACTTAACATTGGCCTCCAGTTTGTAGTGTGTGGTATCTCTTGCTTAAATAGAAAGTAGGATGCCACAGCCATGTTTGTTCGCATGAACTATGTTGTGTCTCCAGCATTCTTAACAGCCTCATTAAGTACTTCTAAAATTGGCTTTGAAAGTGGGCTTATAAAGCTTTCTGCATGTTGATACACTCCAGAGGCCTGGTGTTTTGCAGCCTTGTCACGTAGTTTGTCAGCATTGGCTTTGCTGATCGGTTTGACAAACCAAGCTCCTCCACTTTTACCAATTATAGCATTGGGAAGCTTTCCTTCTTCGTAAGCTTTTTTGCAAGAGGTGCACCAGTAGCCATCTTTTGTAACTTCAATAAATGGGAACACTTTGACCGACAAACATCGGGAACTGCCTTTAGGTTTTGGAGACACTGTTTCTTCAGTAGGTAGCTATATTTGTGCTTCGGGCTGGTCGGATGTAGATATACCACTTGAACCTTCAGATGACATGTTGATATATTCTTGGTTCTTGATGTGTTCTTCACCTTGGTTAGTTTTTGAGGCCTTTGAGTGGAAAAATATTGTATTGTTTTTTTGTCTTTTCATTTTCACTTTGACCTGCAACATATAAAAGAGATATGAATAAAGTAAATGTTTTGTTAGGATAATGCAAATTTAACATAAGGATAATGCAAGTTACAGCAAAACACATAACAGGTCTAGATTTCTAAAAAAATATAATTTAAAAAAATTTATTTAATTTAAATTGACTTTTGAAAAGTAAGCCCTCATGAGATAAGAGGGAAGTCCTCTCATGGATCAGTAGCTGGTTAAAAGATGGGAAACAAAGGGTAGGAATAAATTATCAGTTTTCATAATGGAGAGAGATAAATAGTGGTATCCCTGAGGGGTCAGTACTGGGACCATTACTGTTCAACATATTCATAAATGATCTGGAAAAATGGGTAAACAGTGAGGTGGCAAAATTTGCAGATGATACAAAACTATTCAAGATAGTTAAGTCCCAGGCAGACTGCGAAGAGTTACAAAGGGATCTCACAAAACTGGGTGACTGGGCAACAAAATGGCAGATGAAATTCAATGTTGATAAATGCAAAGTAATGCACATTGGAAAACAATCTCAACTATACATACAAAATGATGGAGTCTGAATTAGCTGTTAACACTCAAGAAAGAGATCTTGGAGTCATTGTGGATAGTTCTCTGAAAACATCCACTCAATGTGCAGCGGAGTCAAAAAAAGCAAACAGAATGTTGGGAATCATTAAGAAAGGGATAGATAATAAGACAGAAAATATCATATTGCCTCTATGTAAATCCATGGTACGGGCACACCTTGAATACTGTGTGCAGATCTGGTCACCCCATCCCAAAAAAGATATATTGGAATTGGAAAAGGTACAGAGATGGGCAACTAAAATGATTAGGGGTATGAAACAGGAGGAGAGATTAAAATGACTGAGAATTTTCAGCTTAGAAAAGAGACGACTAAGGGGGAATATGATAGAAGTCTATACAATCTTGACTGGTGTGAAGAAAGTGAATAAGGAAATGTTATTTAATCCTTCACATAAAACAAGAACTAGCAGTCACCCAATGAAATTAATAGGCAGCAGGTTTTAAAAAAACAAAAGGAAGTACTTCTTCACACAACATAAGTCAACCCGTGGAACTCTGTGCCAGGGGATGCTGTTAAGACCAAAACTATAACAGGATTAAAAAAAGAACTAGATAAATTCCTGGAGAATAGGTCCATCAGTGACTATTAGCCAGGATGGGGAGGGATGCAACACCATGCTCTGAGTGTCCCTAGCCTGTTTGCCAGAAGCTGGGAATGGGCAACAGGGGATGGATCACTTGATTCCCTGTTCTGTTCATTCCCTCTGATGCACCTGGCCTTGACCACTGTCGAAAGACAGGATACTGGGCTATATGGACCATTGGTCTGACCCAGTATGACCATTCTTATGTAAAAATTAATTATAATAATAAAAATGTTTAGTACAGAAACTCCCCAACATAATGACCTCTCAAGATAGCAACAATGTGAGATAACAAACTTGGCAAATAATGCATTTTAAAAATCTTGGCCTATTAGGAAATATATTTATATAAGTTTCCATTCCCAGTCACAAATCTAGCATTCTGGAGCAAAGTCACTAAAATATAGTCCAGCAAACAAATGTTTATTTAACGTGCCCCTCACTTTTCCCTCCACCGCACCCCACTCACCGGTGTTGTCCTTGGTCAGTGGAGACTCAGAGTTCAGAGGTGCTTTCACGTGAGTACACCTCCCAGGTGGGGGGCAAGAAGGCGCCTTGCTCATTCCTCCAGCTGCTCACTGTTCGCTCTGGCCACTGCTGTTTGTTGTGCCATCGTTCACTCCACCACTCTGTTGCCAATGGCCCTGCGCAGTCACCTTCTGCTGCCACCTGCCACTGTGACCTCTGCGAGTTGGTCTCTTGAGGTTCCACCAGCTCTCAGTGATTTCAACTGAGCTCTCAGGGGGGGAACCTCGCTGCTAGTGCAGACTGGGCCATCTCTTCCACAGAAACACTGTCCCCACAGCACAACTAAGCACTTAGACCTGATCAGTGATTTCAGCTGCAGTGGTCATTTAACAGAACAAAAGACTATCTATGGAGCCTAATCAGCTCTGTCTTTAAACAGTGGAGAGGGGCAGGTCCCCACCCTCTCTCTTGATGCCCTCAATCAGCACAGGCTAAGTACAGTTCTACTGCCCTTTACTCATACAATAAGAACAACAACATTTCATCCCCCCCCCCCCCATTCAAGTGGTTTGTAACCCAACCCCAACCAAAATCTATCACTTGGGCAACACAGCTCTGTTTGCTGGATACCTAGGTAGATTAGGTGTGAATGTAAATACAATCTGGTCCTGAAGCCTTTCCCTCCAGCCCCAGCTCATCACTAGCTGTCAGGGAGAGCTCATTTAGACTTCGCTTACAAATCACCATGTGAAATTATTAGGTTGGCCAACATCACCAAAATGAATGCACTGACATTGTCATAAAAAACAAGAGCTGTATAAGGAAGCTAGTCTGTGTTCATACTTTTCAAATCTAGGATACTTTTTTAGATACATATATTTTATCATACACTGTATATGCTTTTAAAGTGTGTATTAATGTTTCAATTTCAATTCAAATTTCCAAAGAGTCACTAAATTAGCATGTAACTAGTTCACAGAACTGGGGGGGTGTTGGGAAATCACTGCCACCAACAGTTCACTGTGTGTGCTTCTCACTCTTAAGCCCCTTTATGCTATATAAAATGGCCAGTGCTGCATAAAGGGGCTCTAAAAAGTCCCAGATCCTGCTGAAGGAGAATGCTCCAAGTGCAGGAACTGAAGAACACAGATACTGGTTGCTTTCAATGGCCCTCTCGCATATCCTGGCATAGGGGGAATACTAGGGGTGAAACTGGAAGTGAGAGGGGCATGTCATAGGCAGTGCCATAGTTTGTAGGGCTACAGAGATCCTGGGAAGAGCTGCTACTCATAGACGAGGAACGACAGGATGCTGTAACTTATGCAGAATCTCAGCATTATGTAAATTAGCATTATCTAAACATTTAGCCTCCGCACCAAGCAGCTCAGATTCCGGTGGTGACAAGTGTAGCTGCTTAACGCCATCTTAGCTTCCCTCCACTGGGGCTGAGAGTTCTGTTGTCGGTGGGGCTTCTCGCTAATAGGGTTCTATTCAACACAAATAAGCGTGGCATAATCTGGCTTTAAATTAGCCGCAGGCCAGCACACGAGCACTAACACATCTATTAGTCTTTGAGTCGAGATTAGGATGGATGTGCATGACTAATAGTCATAAGCCATTTGCAGCTTTCCATTGTTTGTTTGTTAATGTCTTAATATTAATTGCATATTTGCAAAGCCCAATGATACTATTCTGTATCTGAAGTAATGTCAGATCTGGCATTCCAGTATTTCAGTATTTGGATGGTGAAAATACAAGAAGACAGTCTCACATTGTTTTGGGCCACCAAAATTGGTCTCTATGGTATTACAAAATATGAGCACAAATACACAGAACATATATGGCTTTAATTGAATTTACCTGAAAATTGCCACAGATGAAGATGCCTGACTTCAATCCACAGCTATTTCCAGTGCAGTTTTCAGTAATATGATTTCTGTATTAATGCCAACATCAAGATCACTATACCGAGCATTGAAGGCAAATACATAGTTCTAACCTTTTAAGAGCACTTTAAATTCCATATAACAAAGACTTTAGTTGACATGTTAATTACTGAGCTGTATGAAAACTGGGTTATCTTCTGGCCTCTGGCATTTTTTAAGTTCATTAATCTTTTTACCTTGTCTTCCTCTTTTGCCTTCCTTTTTCTGAGAATCTCTAAATATAGTGAGATTATAAAGACTCAGCCAGACAATGAGATTGTTGTTGTGATGAATAAGGAGGAGCATTTGTTGAAATGGAACAAGCATTTTGTGTTACTTGTGTACCATACTAAAAGGAACAACACAAATGGAAAAGTCAGATAACTGATCTTTGTGCAGTTTTATTGACAGCTGCCTGTACTGTGGGTGAGAGATAAGAAAAGCTAATATTCCTTCATACCAATGTCATTTGCAACTACTACAGAGTTTGGATTATTTAATTTATTTTAAATAAAAAAGTATTTAATTTTCATAGAAAATAGTAAACCTTAATTTAATTTTGACAGATAGGTAAATTATCTAATTTAACTAATTTATTTTCCATGTATTTTTTTTCAACCAATACAATTATGTAATAATGATTCACTATAGACCTGCTGTCATTTACATCTGTGCAAAGTGGTTGTAAATTATAATCACTCAGGCTTATTAGCATTTTAGACCCCCTTTGCACTGGTCTGAATGATTAGTTAAGGTAGGGGCAGCAGATAATCCAGTCCAAACTGTTCTGTAATACTCTAGAATCCTTTGAATCAGGCTACTCTGGTAAACACCCTTGGTTTACCCCGCTAACAAGAATTGCCCTTTCCCAGAAGAATTGCCGGCAGATTAGCAGCAGTACTAATCTCTAGAGAGCTGCAGAGATTCCAGCATACTACTGAACAGACCCACAGAGCTCAAAGGAGGCAGTAATATGCCTGGCATAGAGATGGAGACTGCTGTCTGTGCCTTGAAATTAAGAGGGGCAGATGCAAGATGAAAGTTTTATGACACGGAATACATATGATAGTTGGCATGGAAGAAGCAAAGCAAAGCCTTGTCTGCAGTAGGAAAATACCTGCTATTGATAATGGATGTCAGCAGCAGGTGCAGTAAACGAGTGCTCTACAAATTTTGACCACAAGAGTAGAAGAGTGCAAAGCACAGTCAGTATTATTTCAGAACCAGTGTTTTTCTTTTATTAAAATTTGTATTGATTTGGGCTTTTCAATACAAACATCACAATATTTTAAAAAAATGAACATTGTGAATTTACAATCACCATTGGTAACAAACATACATATGCAAAAATTATTCTAGCAACTTTAATATTAAACTATAAAATCAAAGAAATCAGTACTTTACAATTAATGAGGGCACAGCACACACATGGCAGAGAGGGGAAATATGAAAGGAAACAGGGGGAAAGATGGGTAGGGGGATAGAGGTGGACAAGTAAATCAATACATAGAAAAGAATTGTGACCTCTCTGACTCAATTGCCAAGGAAAGTGTCACTTTCCACCGCAGGGATCAACTACATGAATTTGTAGGGATCTGGACTCCACTGTTAGAAACATTTGATGAGAGAACTGTGTTTAAAACAATGGTTAAAAATAGAGCTGGTTGAAAAATCTTCAACCCAACAGTTTTTCTTCAGAAAATGCTGTTTCATCAAAAACTAAATGTTTTGTGAGAAGCAGGGGCGCTGGAACAATTTGTATAGTGGTGGTGCTGAGCGCCACTGAACCAAACTGTAAACCCTGTATATGATGGGAATCACTTCAAGCCAGGGGATGCAGCAGCACCCCTAGTAACCCTAGTTCAAGCATCTGTGGGGGGAACATGTTAATTTTGATGTAATTTGACAGAAAAATTCAAAATGATTAATTTAGACTTTCTTGTTTCATGTTGTCAAGGTAAAAATATTTGTTCTGATAATGTCAAAACAATATAAAATACTGATGATAATATAAAATATTAAATATAAATTATAACATTTGATATGTATACATTATTGTTAGTATTTTACATGGTATAATAATGTTTTGATATAAAAAATGAAACTTCTCCAAACAAAAATATTTCAGAATTTCTGTTCCATGAACTGTTTTGAAATTTCACGTTTTGTCCCCATTCAGAATGAGAAGACATTTCAAAATGTAAGAGATCACCGTGGAATAGAAATTCTGTTTTGTTGTTGTTGTTGTTGTTGTTGTTTTTAACCAACTTTAGTTAAAACCTGCTAGGTTTAACCACAGATTTTGAAACAATGCTCAATGTGCTTTACACTTATGGTTTGACTGTGTTCAACAGTGGATGATCTGCACTTATTGTCAGCAGTGTTAACTTTCCTAAAATAGACAAGAATTGTCAGTCAGGAGCTGGCATTGGGAGTCCATGCACTTTCTATGAGCATTCCAGGTAAGGTATTAGCGATTAAAAGTTATTAGAGGGACAAAATAAGTGAGAACCATCATTAGACAAAGATGCACAAAAAGGCTAAACACCACCCAGCACCATTAAATCACTGAGCAGAATTGCTTCCCCATTAAACTGATATGACTAATATTTATTATCACTTAATTCTGTTCTCTTGGAGATTTATCTGTTTAATGGATTCACCCCTTACATGTGTCCTAATTAAATGGAGTGCATCCTTCTGTCTCTCAAGATACTGTTATGGATCCCGTTACCATAATAGACAAGTACCAAAGTATTTAAAAATGGGGCAAACAATAGGAACTTCTCTTTATTCCTTCCAAAGGAATCAGAAAACAAATTTGGTTAGTTTGTAGGGTTTTATTATTTGTTTACGTGATTGGGCGTGTAAAGAACTTATTGAGGAAACAAAAATTGATATAGCAGTTAAAAGTATAAAGTAATGTGTGATAAAATCATATCAGAGAACTCTACAGTCAAACCCAAGCATCTTTGTTACAAATCTTCATGTCATTTGGAATATTAACAGAAAAGTAATAGTAACTGCTAAGCACTGAGGCATGAAGATAAGAAATTAGCTTAATGAAACCGGTTACAATTTGAGGTCAAACATTACCTTAAGTGTACCCTGCAATCCTAGAGCTGGATTTGACCCATGATCTTTACTTCAAACATTTTTTTTTTCTTTTTCATTCATTAGTTAAAGGAAATTAGTCATATAAAGGTTTCTTTGCTCAGTCCCAACATTAGTTATTAGTAGAGCTGTGAGAAATGTTTGCAGTAAACCTAATCTTGGGTACAAGATTCGCTACCTACTGTTCCTTGGCAGAACTACATTTCTAAAGCCATTAACAATGGACATCAATAAAGAGACATGTTGGTAAAACTGGCTATTATTATCATTTACTGTTTGTGTAGTTCCAAACATGTGGTAAATTGATTTACAGGCAAGTATACAGAACCCAACTCATAAGTTTCTGCACCTTATCTGGTCATTTATACCAGTGTAAACTGAGCCTAAAATGCTTCCATTAGCATAAATGGCTGCACAAGGTGAAGGACAATGGTGAATCAGGTCATCAGTTCCTTCCCTGGGAAAATTAAAATGTAAAGAGACAACGTAAAAGTCCAGTCTATACTGTGTAATTTTTCTATATATTTTCCACCCGTGCTAATACTGGTTCAGTTCCACCACCATTAGCAACATCAGAAGGCCTTGTGCACGCGAGCAGCCACCACCCTTTTAAACACTAATGGTGAAATTCTGGCCCCATTGAAGTCAACGGCAAAAAACTTCTATTGACTTCTATGAGGCCAGCATTTCACCCTAAGTGTACTTCAGTTGCTCAAAGCAGGTCTAATCTAATCAACAAAGACTCCCAGTGTTGCTAATACAATACTGGCTGAGCCAGTAGTTGGCAACAATGGCATTGATGCCAACACACTTAGTACTGGAATAGCTAAGAGCCTTGACTGGTTACTTGAAGAAGAGACAGCCTGTGTGTGAGGAGTTAAGGGGATCCCTCTCACTGAAGACATGGCTCAGGGTCTGAGGATTCAATGCCTCATTTGCAGAAGAGTTTATATCAAGTGCCATTGAGATACTGAGTCATGCATTTTTTTCTACTGATTTTATTGCTTATAAAAGCACTATTAAAATGTACTCCCTTATTTGTTTGTAGATCACTACGTTCAAAGGTTTAACGTGCCCAATTCAGCCCTGGCGTACGCGGGCATAACTCTCTTGATTACAAATGAGTGGTGCTTGCTTAAATCAAGGACTAGGTACATGTCCCACCCCACAAATTGTCATACTTTTAATTCAGTTTTGAGCTGTTAAATCAATTTTGCTTGATAATTATATCAGTTTTGGGTAAGTTGTACCAAAGATGGGCCCCAGGCACAAATGCTGGATCCAAAGATTCCCCAAAGAATGGACGTAAGGGATGGGCTTTGGAATCTGAATCCAGATTTGCATTTTACAACTGGCCACTATCCCGATATGAGGCAAGTCTAAACACGAGTTTTGCGGGGGCTTGAGACTGTAGTGTTCAGTAATCCTCAAAAATGCAATTGGGTGGGGACAAGGCACAACATATTATGTACCGATGATTCTGGAAGGCAGAGAGGCTTGACATAAGTATTATAAGTTGCTCCCATATTAACATTAAATTGTCTCATTAGTATAGTCACTCCTAAATAAGTATCATGATACCTACCTGTACAGAGTCCATCTTTAAACTGTCCTGTGTACTCCTAATAATTTCACCTGTTGTCTGTTGGGTCTCCTCTCGTTTTGTACAATTATCTTTTTGTTGTATTTTGTATGACAGAAACTTTGATTAGTGGCCTTGAAACCACAAAGCTGCACATTTTTCCATTTAAAATGCAAAGAAGGCTTTTCATTATTCTTCTTCAGTGGCATTCATTAAAATGTGCATCTCTTCTTGTCCTTCAAAAAAATGAAAATGGGTTTCTGCTAAGATAAAGAGGAGATGCTGTATTTTATCCAAATCCACATCCTGGCAGTATTTGTGTGGTAAAGTCCTCAATTCAGAACAGAACTTAAGTGAAGAGTCAGCCTTAGTGATGGGGAAAAGCAGAGAACAAAAATAAATAAATAAACAACATGAAGTCCAGAAGTTGTTAAGAAGTAGAGCAATTCAATAGCAGCACACAAACAATTATTTTTACTTCTAAGGAATGAGAGCACAGAATGGTTTACACAATGAGACCCATATTCTTATTCCAGTTGTCTATTGTTAATTATATTGTCTCCAGCCTCTAGAAATAAAGGTACTTGCGATAATTCATTGCAAAGAGAAAGCTACTACAAAAATTAATGCCAAAATCAGTTGTGCTTGGGATATGACTTTGTGCATCCATATGAAAGACTGGCCATAGACATACAGAAATTCATCTTTCTCATCCCTGAAAAGGTTGTAGGAAAGAGTTATGTGAAATTTAACCATAATAGAAAAAAAATACTTTAAAGCAATTCCATGCAGAAAATTGTATTGGTGTAACTCCTGAACTCCTTCAAAACACCACCGTCTGCTGTTATTCTCAATCAGGCTTATTCTGTTGTGGTTTTTAAAGGAAATCTGAGTGGCACTTCTAGTTGTTGGAGCTCTTGATCCATCTCAAGGAATTCATCATTCATTTAGGAGTTACCAAAATATTACAAAGCCTGCGTGTGGGTCCTTTCTGACACTGGCACTGAGAGCAGGGCTCTCAAAAAGAGAGACTCCTCCTCTGTACTGTCCATAAGTGCAGACTCTGCATTCAGGGGAGTGCAGGAGCTGCTATTGACTTGCACCCACCATAGGATTAACTGGCCAAAAGTTGGTCAGGGAGTGATGGGGAGTAGGTGGAACCATGGTTCTATCCCATTCTATATCCTGGCCAGCAGAGGATGGTCACAGAGGGGGAGTATGCAGCAGCCCTTCAAGGGGAAGTGGTAGCAGTGGTAGTTTGATTTGTGCACTTCTTTAAGAATAATGTATGGTTAATACTGCTTTTCCTGGAAGACTCCATATTAAATATTTTTACAACCTAGGAATGGTAGGACTGGGGTCCTGGGAAGGGAGAGACATGATCTGTGAGAGGATCTCTCTCTGATGAAGTTGTACATGTTATGAAAAAAAAACACTCAATTTAAAAATAAATATAGCAGTGAATATGTTTATGACCAGTACATTTGACAAATAATTATACAGATGATAGACACATCAAATAGCAGAAGTAGACGATTACACCATAGACACACAGTACAATCACTGGTTATCTGATCTTCAATTAATCAGAATGTTTGGTTATATGACAGTCATTCACATCCACTAATATCAATATTTGCCAAGCATTACTGACTCTTCCTTCCTGGCAATCCCCAATGGACTCCTTTACCTCGTAGTGTAGGGAGTTTACATGGTTCCTACTGCCTTCTCCCAGTTGCTCATAGGGGAAGGGCTTCTTGGTGGTGCTTTTCTGTAATCTGCCACTTAGCCAGAAGAAAGTATAATAACTCCAAAGTGCCATCAGGTCTGTGTGGTAAACAAACTGAACAGAATTAAGCTTCCTATTCCAGCTCTCCGGCAAAGGGAGAAGAGTATCAAACAGTATGCCAAGCAGGCAGAAAGGCTTTCCATGTAAGAGGCTACTCTCTCATTGCATGTGGTGAGCCTTGGAACAAAGTTTTCTGTATTTTGAAATGTAAAGGCCCCTTAACACATGACCAGGATTCTGGTGCTTCAAGGAACCTGCCTTAATTGCATGTGGATGCAGATTCTTATAGGATAGCCTTTTTCAGTCCAGTCAATTCAGTACAGCCCTAAACACATGCCACTGTGGGGAATGGGGCTTGTGAAGAATCAAGCTAATACAATATGAGGAAAGGTCTAAATAACTAAAAATCTTACTGTCTGTGCCAGCTGAAAATGAAATCATAGTCAGCCTCAGAGAGGCTCCCAAATGAGCCTGACAGAATCAGGAGTTACTTTATCAACTTCTTCTGGGTGTGATTATATTGCGCATTAGGAAGAAGGGAAACTTGACAGCACCAGAGCCTTGGGATGTTAAAGAAGGTGCTTTAAAAATGAGATTATATTTATATTGTATAAGAAATGCTTGGGGGAGAGTGTAGGAGGAATAAAGTAAACGAAAATAGGGGAACAGGAGAAAGCTATGGAAAAACCTGCACTCATATGAAAGAAATATGCCAGCTAAAAATGCCCATATATTAGCAGGACTTAAAAAACCCAAAACACTACCTTGTTGAGAAATATTGGTACCTGATATTTATATATTATAGGACAGAAAGAGGATGAAATGGAGAAAAGGCACGTTACTTCACTAGCATAAATCTGATAGTATGAAGAACTACACCTCTACCCTGATATAACACTGTCCTCGGGAGCCAAAAATATCTTATTGCGTTATAGGTTAAACTGCGTTATATCAAACTTGCTTTGATCCACCGGAGTGCGCAGCCCCACCCCCCTGGAACACTGCTTTACCGCGTTATATCCAAATTCGTGTTATATCGGGTCGTGTTATATTGGGGTAGAGGTGTATCTAAACTAGGAGACTCAATAGGAGAAGCCACAGGAGAACGAGTTGTACAGTGTGCTGCTTATCAATCAGAATGAAGTATTTAGCTAAAATGAAACAGAGCAAGCAATTCCCATTTTCTAGCAATAATAAAGTATTTTCCTGTTTTTCCTAGGGATGTTGAGCCAATTTACCCTACTATAGATTGAAACACACACCTTATGGACTCTCAGACCTTTAAGGGCAAAATCATTTTTGCTTTTTTTCTCAATATGTTTTTTTCACCCCTTTTGTATAGCTCATGTTATTTATATCTATCACATAGCAAATAGAGAATACTGGCTGTGTTTTATTAGGGAAATAAATCATGGCAGAAAAGTAGTGGCTGCACAGAATAATCAGCTGACTTTATAGGAGTAGTCTAGTTTTATATTGTTAGCTTGAACCAAGTGAAGACAGATTAGTTGAAGTTTGTCTCCATTGTAACCTCTATAGCACAAGAAATAACACTGAATGCTAATATTTAAGACACAGTACGCTTCCACTGCAGGATACAAAATAAAGATCATTTACTTCTCAGGTTTTCTCTCACCACTTGGACTTCCACATCATTAGGTTTTAGAAAACCCTTCTTGATTTTAATCCTGCAATACATTTGGCTTGGAGACGTAAGCATATGGGGAAAAAATATTTCAGTTTCTCTCTTTTGAGGTTCTGTATTTTAAATGTTAGTTTTCTTCTCAATGGTAGTAATGATACTAACATACTTATCGCAGATTGTAAATGTAAAAAAGCCATCTGTGCCGAATCCATTCAATAAGAATGCCGTCATATGCTGTGATTTGCTATAGCATGTTATCAATCTAGCATTAAACTGTAGACTAGGCCTGGGTGAACCTCTAAGGGTTTGGAGTTTAGGTTCAGTTTAGATAAGCATCCACAGATCCAATGCTCACAATTTCTAGAAGCTGCAAAATGGAGCTGGAAATTTCACAATAAAACAGATGCTCTCATATCTTGCATTTTATTCTCAGCCCAAGCCAGAACTTGGAAATGAAAGGCATGCAAAATGAATTAAAAATAATATAAACATTTCAGAACCTCAGCAATGGTTCAATATACATTCATTGCTAAAAGTGGGTAATGGTTTGGATCAGTTAATATTTTATATGAACCAGTTTACTCATCCCTAGAGTGAACCCTTTACATAGTGTGCATATGCGTATGTGGTAACTGAACCCAGGCTAGACTTTGGTGATGTTAGTCAGAGGGGAAAACATTTTGAAGATCTGGTCACGATTCTGTCCTCCATTGAGGCAGTTGCCCCTCCACTTGCTTCATCAAAATGACACAAAGCTACAGGGACATTTTCAGTTCTACCCTAAGCTTTAAATTAATTAATTAATTAGGTAGCATCGGTGGCTAAAAAAAACTTTTCACTTATAGCTTTCTAGGAAATTGTTTCCCCAACACCACCACTGGAAGACAATCTGGCCACAGCAATCTGTGCACATGTCACCTCCCAGTGTTGCTAACTGAATAACGTGATTTTTTGGCCCCTGATCTGGGTAGGCTCATGATGACGTATATTTCCACTGATCACATGCTTTTGGGAAAGCAAAATGGATTTCAGTGTGTCTTGGTCACACTCCACCCCTTCTCCTCAATACCCTGTAGCCTAGTGAAAGTTCCACTAAATTATAAGCCCAAAGACCAGGATTTCTGGCCCACATGGAGTGTAACCACAAGCTTTCTCCGATCACTTACACTATAATTGATGTGGACAAGACTGTCCTGTTGATTTAAAGGCTCTGGGTTCAAGCCCTGCTGAAGCTTCATGTATAAGAGTTAGTATAAGGACCCTGGAGTAATTATTGGAATAAATTCATATTGCACCTAACAGAATAGGGGCTGTATCCTGATTGGACCCTCTAGTGAGAACTATTGCCTTGGAACCAACATTTCTTTATTCACTACACATTTGTGAGAGCTAGTGTCATTGTAATTGTCACAGACACATTGGGGTGTGTGTAGATGCAGTTTAAAAATCAAAAGACAATTGCAGAGGCATGATTTAATCTTTTTTTAAAAATAAACCTCATGATTTTGGTGCCAGTCTCATGATTGTTGGGGATTTGACTCATGATTTTGAACCTGGGGTTGGCAGTACTGTTTACCATATTTGTCATTGAATATGTATGCAATCCAGAGGCTCCAGAATGTGACTTTCTGCCACCTGAATGGCCCAGGCTGCTATGAACCCATGCTGTGCTCCCCAACCACTTCTGCTGGCAATTCAAAGCCTTGATCCTGAACTCCAAATCAATTGATGGGTCAAAACACAACTCCATCAGCGAATGCTTTCCCTGCCACGACCTGCATAAGAACATAAGAATGACCATACTGGGTCAGACCAAAGGTCCATCTAGCCCAGTATTCTGTCTTTCAACAGTGGCCAATGCCAGGTGCCCCAGAGGAAATGAACAGAACAGGTAATCATCAAGTGATCCATTCCTTGTCGCTCATTCCCAGCTTCTGGCAAACTGAGGCTAACGACACCATCCCTGCCCATCCTGGCTAATAGTCATTGATGGACCTATCCTCCATTATTAATTTATCTAGTTCTTTTTTGAACCTTGTTATAGTCTTGGACTTCACAACCTCCTCTGGCAAAGAGTTCCACAGGTTGACTGTGTGTTGTGTGAAGAAATACTTTTTTGTTTATTTTAAACCAGCTGCCTATTAATTTCATTTGGTGACCCCTAGTTCTTGTGTTATGAGAAGGAGTAAATAACACTTCCTTATTTACTTTCTCCACACCAGACATGATTGTGACAGCGTACCCCATAAGGCTTTATGGGGGGGTGTTTATAAATGTATGTATGATATAACTGAAATATGTTTTGTGCTGCCTGTGCCATGTAACATATCTCCGTAAAGGTTATGGTCTACTATATCTATTCATCCTTTGTACTTATATACCATTTTCTACTTGAGGTTAAGAATATGGGCTGTATGCTTGCTTGATTTCTAAGTAAGCTTGGTGAGGCATTTGGTCAGCTTCTTTAGGAAGGAATTTGCCAGGTTAAGTACCTGATCGGGAAACACTTGGGGAACAATGCATCTTGGAATGCTCCAATCCACATAAGAAGTCTTCCTGGAGACATGCAAGATACCATGTGGACAATGGCGTCGGCCTGTAAAGACTGAGTCATGCAGGGGCATGTGACTTGCCCAGGTGTCTCCAAAACTCCATCTTGGAGCTGGACTTTGCATAGGAGGGAGGAGGGGGGTCTCCTCCCACAAGAGAAAGCCTATTTATACCTGGGGGAGACCCCTCCATTTTGTCTTCAGCTGGCTAAAGAAGGAGCCTCTCCACCCCCCCAGGATACTTGAAAGAAACTGAAAAAAAGACAGTGACTACAGGGGTTGTGAGAGATTGCTGGACCCAGGCTAAAGGAGGATTAGCCTGTAAAAGGGAGCATTCTGGAACTGGTGAGGAACTTATCTGTATTTAGTTTGATTAGGCATAGATTTGCGCATTTTATTTTATTTTACTTGTGACTTACTTTGTTCTGTCTGTTACTGCTTTGAACCACTTAAATCCTACTGTCTGTATTTAATAAAATCACTTTTTATTTAGTAATTTACTCAGAGTGTGTATTAATACCTGAGGGAGCAAACAACTGTGCATATCTCTCTATCAGTGTTATAGAGGGCGAACAATTTATGAGTTTGCCCTGCATAAGCTTTATGCAGGGTAAAACGGATTTATCTGGGTTTAGACCCCATTGGGAGTTGGGCATCTGAGTGCTATAGACAAGCACACTCCTGTGAGCTGTTTTTGGGTAAACTTGCAGCTTTGGGACAAGAGATTCAGACCCTGAGTCTTTGTTAGAGCAGACTGGAGTGTCTGGCTCAGCAAGACAGGGTGCTGGAATCCTGAGCTGGCAGGGAAAACAGAAGCAGGGGTAGTCTTTGCACATCGGGTGGCAGCTCCCAAGGGGGTTTCTGTGATCCAACCCGTCACAATGATTTTATACACCTCTATCATATCTCCCCTTAGTCGTCTCTTTTCCAAGCTAAAAAGTCCGAGTCTTCTTAACCTCTCCTCATACGGAAGCCATTCAATATCCCTAATCATTTTTGCTGCGGTTTTCTGAACCTTTTCTAATTCCAATATCTCTGTTTTGAGACGGGGCAACCACATCTTTACTCAGTATTCAAGATGTTGTCGTACCATGGCTTTATATACAGGTAATATGATATTTTCTGTCTTATTATCTATCTGTTTGCTTTTTTGACTGCTGCTGCACATTGAGTGGATGTTTTCAGAGAACTATACACAATGACTCCAAGATCTCTTTCTTCAGTGGTAACAGCTAATTTAGACCCCACCATTTTATATGTATAGTTGGCATTATGTTTTCCAATGTGCATTACTTTGCATTTGTCAACATTGAATTTCATCTGCCATTTTGTTGCCCAGTCACCCAGTTTTGAGAGATCCTTTTTTAGCTCTTCACAGTCTGCCTGGAACTTCACTATCTTGAGTAGTTTTGTATCATCTGCAAATTTTGCCACTTCACTGTTTATCCCTTTTTCCAGATCATTTATGAATATGTTGAATAGGACTGTGCCCAGTACAGACCCCTGGGGGACACCACTATTTACCTCTCTCCAGTCTGAAAACTGACCATTTATTCCTACCCTTTGTTTCCTATCTTTTAACCAGTTATCAGCTCGTGATAGGACCTTCCCTCTTATCTCATGACAGCTTACTTTGCTTAAGAGTCTTTGGTGAGGGACCTTTTCAAAGGCTTTCTGAAAATCTAAGTACACTATATCCACTGGGTCCCCCTTGTCCACATGCTTATTGACCCCCTCAAAGAATTCTAGTAGATTGGTGAGGAATGATTTCCCTTTACAAACACCATGTTGACTCTTCCCCAACAAATTATGTCCATCTATGTGTCTGACAATTTTGTTCTTTACTATAGTTTCAACCAGTTTGTCTGGTACTGATGTCAGGCTTACCGGTCTGTAATGGACAATTGTGGTTCTCTGGGACTTTATGAGAACCAGAGATAAAGTGCTCTTGGTTGAGGGGATTCAGATGTGGAAAGAGCTTCATGGAGTAAAATATCCAGTCTGAACACGTTCAGCATATGCTACAAAAAACTCTTCTTTGTATCATGCAAGAACTGAATTGAGCAGGAATTACTATGATGGTGATAAAAAAAATGTGAATAGCACTTAAACTATATTAAAAGTTATTAAAGTTTCATACTCAAACTTTTGCAATGGAAATGAGAACTGAAAGTAGCCAGAGGGTCACAGAATGGACTGAAAGGAGAGAAGACTTAAGGTAGTCTTATGCAGGAGTTTAAAAATGCTTCTTTTCTCCATCATAAGAGGGGTGGGGAATCACCTAGCCACCTTCATCTATTAGAGAAGCTAATTTATTCTTAGTCTCAAATGAGATTATGTGGAGATCAAGATGTTACAGATGATTTAAACATGGCCATGATTTCATGAAAAAAGCCTGGACTGGCAAACTACAATTTGTCTTAGAACAATTAAGGGACAAAACCATAGTATAATGACTGGCAAACTATAAATCCCTTACCATGATTAAATCTTCTGAATGCTTTAAGATAGATAAGATAGTATGACGTTCCCCTGGTGTTATCTGGACTGGTGATCTGCTATCTCCAGTCCTCGACTCTGGGAGCCAGCCTTACCCTACTCTGCTATAAGAACCCCCTCTCCTGGGTTGTATAGTCACTCACAGCCTCTAACGTGTAAGCTGCTTGGATTCTGCAACCGAATGACACTAGCCAATATCTCTGATCCCAGACACAACCCTAGGAACCTCTGTCTTGCAGTGTCCAGTTATGCCCGCTGGACACTGCAAGCTTATATAAGTTCATCAATTTAAACAAAGAAATTGATATGTACCAGGCTTGTTATCCTAAGGGGAGTCTCTGTCACGCTTCAAACCAAATGCACTGCTTCAGGTAGAATAAACAAACAAATTTATTAACTACAAAAAATAGATTTTAAGTGATTATAAGTCAAAGCACAACAAGTAGGATTTGCTCAAATGAAATAAAAGCAAAATGCATTCTAAGCTGATCTTAACAATTTCAGTGCCCTTACAAACTTATATGCTTCTCACCACAGGCTGGCTGGTTGCCCTTCAGCCAGGCCCTCACCTTTGATCAGTGCTTCAGTCACGTGGTGGTGATGTCTGTAGATGAAGGTGGAAGAGAGAGGAAGAGCATGGCAAATACCTCTCCCTTTTACCATGTTCTTTCTTCCATCTTGGCTTTGCCCCCTCCATTCAGGGTCAGGTGAGCATTACCTCATTGTTGTCCCCAACTGACCAAAGGAAGGGGGTGACTCACTCGAGAGTCCAACAGATCCTTTGTTGCTGCCTAGGCCAGTGTCCTTTGTTCCTGTGAGGCTGGGCTGGGTTCGTCCAATACATGCCCTGATGAAGTGTGAACTGCCCCTCTACTCCTGGAGAGTTTTTGCCTGGGCTTGTTTTAAGCCATGAGGACACATTTTCAGACTCAACTATATACATGAAATTACAACCTATAACATTACTATAACAACAATGCTCAGTGCATCATGAGCCTTCCGAAGACACCCAACATGACAAACTTTGCATTGGATACCACACAATCATTTTACAAGGATGAACATGGGAGTGCAGGGTGTTCCCTCAAGGCACAAAGTGTCACAGATAGATCAATAGATCGATGCTTATTCCAAGGAAACTAATTCAAACTTCTGACTTCATGAAGTCTCTTTGTACGTTGAGGTAATCAGCCTCTCCCACAATCTCTGTCAATGTCTTGGATCAATACAACTCTCTGGAGAATAGAGTGTCTGAACTGCTTTGGAACTCTATTAAGACCATCATAAATTGGTCAGAAGATTGTGCTCTGACCCCTCACTGGTATGGGAAATATATAGCTTTTTCAATAGTTCAGGTCTGCACCATTTGAGTTTTCTTGTGATACACTCAAGTAATATTATTGTCAAGTAGACAACACAAGAAATGTCATTCTAATATTTTGCTGTAAATGTAATAAGGGTTAAATGCATTCATATAATCAGGCAAATATGATCCATCTTATTTCATAATCACCAGGCATCATCCATATACTGGAAACATCCTGCAATATTGTCACCAGCAAATCATGGCAATTATCTCCAACAATGTCCACAAAACATCTGCCACCAAATGGTGAGGCTGGAGAACCCATGGGAAACTATACCAGTCCCTTCATTAAAAATACATTAATACTCAACATACATGAACAAGCATATCAGCCTCATCCTTAGTCCTCATATTCACAACACACTGTGTATATAATAATACTAGTAATCTAATGATTCATTTAATTACTGAGGTGCCTTATCGTAAAGCTTCTTAATGACTAAAAAATATAATTAACAACAATTGTCATCATGGCTCAATAAAAAATATTAGGAGTGTACTTAAACACTCTTCTAGAATCATAACATGGTCTGAACAGGAAACAAGAAAGTAAGCAGAAACATGACGTTACTACTAATCAGAGTTTTAGGGCTTGTCTTCATTACCCGCCTGGATCGGCGGGTAGAAATCGATCTCTCGGGGATTGAATTATCGCGTCTCGTTGGGACGTGACAATCGATTCCCGAATTGACGCGCATACTCCACCAGCCCAGGTAGGAGTAAGCGCCGTCGACGGGGGAGCCGCGGCGGTCGATTTGCCGCCATCCTCACAGCGGGGTAAGTCAGATCGGATACGTCGAATTCAACTACGCTATTCGCTAAGCCCATGTTAAGAACGCAGATTAGGGGAGGAAAGAATGTTGGCCACATATTTTTTGTGTATAGCCCTATTTACCTACCTACGGTATTTAAAGGGCTCTCATCTCCTCCAAGCACCTTCAATGTATTGATCTTCATAATTCTCTTGTGAGTGAGGACAGTACTATTATCACCCCTTTACAGAGGCACTGAGGGTATGACTACGTTGGAGCTTGGAGGTGTGATTCCCTGTCAACACTGGTTCTCCACTTGCGAAGTAACTCCCTGCTCTCCATGTGTCAGTATATAATGCCTGCATCTGTAACTTTCACTCTATGCATCTGAAGAAGTGAGGTTTTTACCCACTAAAGCTTATGCCCAAATAAATCTGTTAGTCTTTAAGGTGCCACCAGACTCCGTGTTGTTTTTGTAGATACAGACTAACACGGCTACCCCCTGATACCTGTGCAGACAGACAGACTTGTACTAGTTCAGCTGAAGCTAGCATGCTAAAAATAGACGTTGCAGCACAGACTAGCCACCTGAATCCCAACCTACCTAATCTCCTGGGTCCATGCTCAGGCAGCTAGCCTGAGTCACTGCCAGTGCCACAACATCCACGCTTCTATTTTTAACATACTAGCTTCAGCTGAACTAGCGTGTCTCTCGTCCAATTCTGTGAATCACACCACCCAGCTGCAGTGTCGACATACCATACGTAACTTGTCCAAGAGGACAATGAAAGTCTATGGCAGAGCAGGGAATAAAAGCTCCCAAGTTAAAAGTCTAACCACTAGACAATCCTTCATGTTTTATTTGCACTAGGGATGTTATTCAAAACGACTTTGTGAGATAACAGAAGATGTTGATGGACGTGATGTATTCCTTGACTCAGATTGCCTAGGTTACATCAAAGTTTTTGGCAGCATGCTGAATCTTGGTTCAAATGCAAACAATCCTTGGAAGCATTGAGTGCAGCAGAATCAAATCCCATGTTGTATGACTCAACTCCTCTGATGTACTCAGCACAGATCTCAATGCTTATACCATTCCATTGACACAGCCTATGCAAGTCCCCTCAGCAAAGCCTGTGATGAGGCATGATCTAGTAGTTTCATTACTCATTCTTACATCATTGTAACACATTTATGCCTGTGTGAGGTGAAAGAGATAGTTGGAGTAGGATAATAAGGAGCAGTACTTTGATGCAAAAGGTCTCTTTTGATGTAAAATATTTTTTTCAACATGGGAAGGGAATAAACGTAATGACTCAGAGTTATTTTATCATCATCATGTTATCCCAACTGTGCAAAAGATGGTGGTTAGGAAGAACCAGCTATTCTTCCCATCAATTCTACATAAGCATGTCTACAGAGATTGCTATAGTATCCAGACTCATGGCACTTCTTGACTGAGATTCGAGACGCTGGGATGTAGTCAGAAGAAAGATTGCTTACAAGCCTGCAGAGGTCTCACTACTTTCACTGTACTTCTTCGGCGAATACCAATTCAAGTTGTGGAAGAAGCACATTTATAGGTTGATTCTCTCCCCACAGAGGAGCAAGATGAATTCAAAAAGCGGATCTACTAGGGCATGCAAAAAACCCCACACGGAGGATTGTGGGAACTGATGTAAATAATCTCCTAGAGAAAGTAGCTGCTTCTGTTGTGACTAGAGAGAGAAAAGTCATCCTTCATTTCACTATTTTCATCAAAACCTTCATCGCCTCCTACTACTAAAGATTGTAAAAAGAATAGTCACCAAGAAAAGAAGACAATTTATATCCTAGGTATAGATTTGGGTGAGTTCAGTGTGAAGTGATGGTTGATCTATTAATAGACTGGAATAATATCTATAAAAACAAATCCTTTCAAATCTCAGAAATGTTTGGAGATGACTCCTGTAGATGGCTCGGGGCACTAATTAATGGGCTGTGAGATTTTATTCTTTCTAGTTCACAGTCCAATGCAGCCCAGGTCAGAAGTGACCATAAGTCATTCAGCAGCTTATTTTAAATGGATTTTTCAGGCTAGCTCCTAACAGACAACTGGGACCTTTGTGGGAGGGTAATGCGCTCGAGAGAGGTGTCAGAAACTTAATGAGCATACACTTTTTTTTTGGCCCCTTAGAAGCAGCCTCTCCAGATCAGGACTGAGGTAAACCAGTGTGCTGGCTCGTGTGAGGTTGCTTACACTGACACTGTTCATTTCTACTTGTCTGCAACAAGACACAATACTTCTCTAGTGCTGTCAATTCATGTCATATTTCACATGCAAAAACAAAAACAAATAAAAACATTATCACTTAATTTAAAAAGTTGTGTTTTGCAGTGTGGGTGACTGTTTCAGTAGAACTGCTTAATTATACAAATGTTTATGCCCATCACTGGCAAAGAAGCCTGCAGTATTTTAGAACTCTTTGGGGCCCCAGGATAGGTGAAAAATCAACAACAAATGCAGCTATTTAAGAGAATTATACTTTCATCATATCATGCCCTCATGACCTGCTCACTAAATGTCTCACATTGGATTCACAGTAGCTGAAAATTCACCCATTAAAGGTAAATTAGAATTTAAATCTACAAACTGTCTAGCATTTATTTTAAATTATTATAAATTTATTTACATAGCTACTGGGAATGACTAGGCAGTGTAAGGAATTGGGAATGTTAAGTAAATGTAGCAAGTTGTACTTATTCTTGCATGGTATCTCCGTTATTTAGCTGTGTTAGTAGATATAAATCTTTCATGATTCTTTTTGTATATTAAGCTCTCCTGATTATTGGGCCCAAAATCCCAGGATCCTTGCTATATTGGCCAACATGTCTAAACACCAATGCCTTAATAGTACTATATTTTAGACTGAGTTAGTGTGTGACTAATGTCTATAATCTATAGTAGGGCTGTGCTTAATTATCCACTCTGGTAAACTATATCCAGAAAGGGACCCCAGTCGACTAACAAAGGATGCCTGTTACTACCGATGTGTGTTGTAATGAACAAGGCAGTGCAATTGATAAGGGGTACTTATGATCCAGATCAGTGGATCACTGAACAGTTCTGTGACTGATATTTGTTATTGCAGCTGTTTCTGGTGACTTATGAAATATTTCTGGCACTTTGAAAGATGTTTTTAACTCATTTGAAAGTGCTTGTTTACACAGTTGTTTTCAGTAATAATGCATTTGAAATTCCTTTAGCTTTCAATCATGTAAATGGAGATACCATGCAAGAACTTCCATAATTAATTAAGTAAATTGTAATAGAACAATTTCTCTTGTTCACAAAAGAATTCTTTGTCTGACACCCTATAAAAAGAAAGAGTTTTTGTGAACTTAGTTAGAAATGAAGTAAGCTGCAAACATGTCTCCACTCTCAGATGGTTATGTATGTTATCCTTTCTGCATTCTGTATAGTGCTGTATTAGGATTGATTACTTGTCTTACTTGAATAAAACTTCATTTGAGTTTGTTATATAACATCATGTCATATTACATCTGAACATGTAACAGCTATACTAATCTGCTATCACTTGAATTTGACTTAAGAATCTATCCTTACCTCAAATATTTTCCTCCAATCAATCTTATCTTACAGATTCTTTCATTCTTTAGGGTTTCAATCTTACACGTTCTTAATTCAGGGAAAATTCTCATTGATTTCAATGAGAGTTTTACTAGCAGATGTCAAGAAATTAAAACATTTTGAAAAAAGGCAATTTAAAGAGTACAGATTTGTTACAGTAGTTCTTTCCAGTAGATTTCTTTACTGTATTAAAAGAAACAACTGAAAAGAAATACATACAAGCTGCTTTCGTTTCTAAGAAATACAATAATTTTAATTTTGTTTTTTCTCTTACAAATGTGTGCAAATTTTCCTTGATCCTTATAATTAATAATAATAATTAATGGAGATATCCCATCTCCTAGAACTGGAAGGGACCTTGAAAGGTCATCGAGTCCAGCCCCCTGCCTTCACTAGCAGGACCAAGTACTGATTTTTGCCCCAGATCCCTAAGTGGCCCCCTCAAGGATTGAACTCACAATCCTGGGTTTAGCAGGCCAATGCTCAAACCACTGAGCTATCCCTCCCCCCTTAAAATATCCTTAAAATACCCCTTTTAAGTTTACAAGGCCTCAGCATAGTAAAACACTTAAGCACATGCTTAACCTCAAGCATATGAGTAGTGCACCAAGTCTAGCTGACCTTAGTCATTCAAGTAGTCTTACTTCTTTTGATCCCACATTATGTTCTGCATGCTAGAAATTAGAAATGTTTCAGTGAAGAGTTGTAGGATCTGCCTTAAAAGCACAGACTTGGATTTTACCACACCAAAAAAATCAAGAGAAAACTCCACTTGTGACTGTCCTTTTGTTATAGATAATATGGCATCCTATTTTTTTTTTATTTTTATTGGTAAAAGAGGTGGCAGGTGTGAGTTTGGTGCTGAGCTGCCTTGTAGTCAATGTAGAGATATGGTTGTAGAAGATTATAATTTAGAGATGCTCCTCATTATAGACAGTATTATGAACATAGGAATTTGGAAATGTGTCCTGGAGGCAGCAGTTGGGAACACCACATGGCCATGTGCAGCAGTTCACCAGACACACCCTCAAGCTTGTTTTATTAAAACTGTATTCCTTTCTTATTCACTGGTTTGTAATTTAATGAACCCTAAAATTGTTGCATGATGTCAGAAGTGCTGAATGAGAAGGAAACTGCGGTCATTTGAAGTTAACAACTGAAAGCAGAGACAAAGGGAGGCACCAGAGAGGCATGTGGAGCACCAGGCACAGAGGCTTTTGCCTGTATTTGGTGAGCACAATAGTAACGTGACTAGCTTAAGAAGGGGGGGGGGGTAAGCCTCAAATGGACGTGTTGCAACCTCCATCCAGTTTGCAATTATCAGGCAATGTTGCAGAGAACTGGAAAAAATTCAGACAGAGATTTGAATGGTATTTAGCAGCCATAGGGGCAGAGGAGAAAAATGATAAAAGTGTTTTTCTTTTTGCATGTTGTTGGGGCGGAAGCACTGGATATTTATAACAACTCTAAGTTTGAAGAAGGTGAAAGAATGAAGTTAAGTAAAATACTATTTTACTAATTTGAGGAACATTGCATTCCAAAAAGGAATGACACCTTTGAGAGAGAGAGAGAGAGAGAATTTTTTACATGCATGCAAAAAAATTGATGACACCATAGAGTAGTATGTCACAGAATTAAGGAAACTCAGTAAAACATGTGGCTTTGGTGAGCTGATAGAGTCTCTGGTCAGAGACAGTATCATTTGTGGCATTAAAGACAATGTGTTAAGAGAGAAACTGCTCTGTGAAGGAGACTTAACTTTAGAAAAAGCTCTCCAAATATGCAGGGCACTAGAAACTGTGAAAGTACAAGCCAGCGAGCTGAATTCAACAGAAGGAGTTAAACATGCACTAAGTATAAAAGAATATAACCAGAATAGGTCAAATCCAAGAGTGGAACCATTTGCTATGAAAATCACTGCTAGGATGAAGACTGGGTACAGACAGTCATGTGGAAGGTGTGGATCATAGCATTGCCCCAAACAGTGTGTTGCCTTTGGGAAACTCTGTCATAAATGTGAGAAAAAAATACATCATTTTGCAGATCCCAAATGTAGAAAAGTTAAGGGCATTCAGTTAAAGACAATCTGGTTGAGGACTTTTTCACAGATGTACTGGTATTTAGCAAGCCTGATGAGAGGGACTGGATACTGCCTATGACAGTGAATGGAACAATTATTCCACTGAAACTTGACACAGGAGATCAGGTTAATATTCTGTCTGAACAAGATTATGAAATAAGACCAAAACGGAGACCAAGGAACAAATATACCAGTGGAGGGGAGGTACATTGCTAGCATCAACCATAAAAACACCATGTACAGGCTCTCGTTCATTGTAGTGCCAAAAAGAGGTGACACTAGGCCTGGCTGCATGTGAAAAACAATCTGGTAAAATGGGTGCTCTCACTACAGAATCATGCTGAACCTGGTTAGGAGGCAGTCTTTTGGGAATATCATGACCTATTGCAAAGGTCTATGAACATATTGATGGTGTTGACACCTCAGTGGATAACATCATCATCTGCGGCTCAACGAAAGAGGAGCATGATAGAAGACTTCGGTAACTACTGGATGCAACTAGAGCTGCAAATCTCAAACTAAATAGGGAGAAATGTGTTTTAGGGGTTACAGAACTGACTTTTGTTGGGGACATTATTTCCAACAAAGGTATAAAATCTGATAAGAGGAAGATTTCAGCCAATGAAATGATGTCACATCCCCAGTCAAAGAAAGATATCCAAGAGTTCCTGGGTATATTTAGTTATCTTGAAAAATTCATACCTAATCTATCTACCAAAGCAGCAGCTTTGAGAAAACTCCTAAAGAATAAAAATGAATGGTATTAGGGTATAGAATAGGAGGAATCGTGACAAGGTTTTAAACAACAACTGATAGAAGAAACCAGCATTAAATTTCTGTGCACTAAGAAGGCCTATTAAACTCCCATCAGATGCTTCACAGTCTGGGTTAGGTGAATGTTGATTGTGGCAACCAGTGGCATACGCATCCAAATCACTGACTGAGGCAGAAACCAGATACACACAGATCAAGAAGGAGCTTTTAGGAATAGTGTTTGCCTGTGAAAGATTCATCAGTATATTTATGGACAGACAGTGGAAATTGAAATGGATGACAAGCCCCTGATAGCATTATTTAACAAACAACTAAATGACTGTACCTTAAGGATTCAAAGAATGATGATAAAGCTGCAAAAGTCTGATTTGGTTATGACCTACACACCCGGTAAATTCATGTTCACTGCAGATGCACTTTCTAGAGCAGTGGCTTTCACAAAACCAGAGAAGACTTTCGAGACAGAGATGCAAGTACATCTCATTGTAAAGTCAATTCCCATAGCTAACAGGAAACTGACACAAATAAGAGAGGAAACAGAGAAGGATGAATCGTTGGGAATCTTTAAAGAAGTGGTCATTAAAGGGTGGCCTGAAGAAATAAACAGTTGCTGTCCTAGTATAAGAGACTATTGGAACCACAGACATTAACTTACTGTGATAGATTGAGTGATTTTAAAGGGCAGTAAGGTTGTATTTCCAATGAGTCTCCGAAAAGCAATGCTACAGAAGATCCAGAAGGATAATTTAGGAATTGAGAAATGAAAACAAGGAGCATGAAAGATGCTGCATTGGCTGTGGATCAATCACAACATTGCTGATGTGGTAGGAACCTGCTTTTCATGTGAAATACAAACCATGACAATAGGCAAAGCAACTGAGACCTCATCCAGTTCCACAAAGGCCTTATGAGAAGATAGGCACTGACTTATTTACCTGGCAATCAAACGATTGTTTAATAGTCACAGATTATTATTCTCTGGATCCTAAAATTTGCACACATACTGCACAGTACTAATAGTAAGTCAGTGATAGCTGGCACGAAGGGAAACTTCTCCAGACATGGAATTCCAAATAAACTCTTTAGCAATAATTGGCCGCAATTTTCCAGTGCAGATTTTAGGCAATTTGCCAGAGATTGGGATTTTCATCAGAAAACATTAAATCCAAATTACCCTCGATCAAATAGACTTGTGGAAAGATCTATGTATGTAAAAGACTTTTGACAGTGGGAGCGATTTCTATAAAGCTTTATTGGTTTACCAAAGTACACCTTTGGAGAATAGCTTTTCTCCAGCTCAGCTGTTAATGGGAAGAAGGATCAGATCTAATTTATCGATTACTGATAATATGCTGAAATCTCATAACAATGAAACCATACGAAGATGAAAGAAAATCAGAAGTCTACACATAAATATTATTTTGACAAAAGGGCCCATGACACTGCTCTACAGCCAAAATGCTTCTGAAATAAATGTAGTCAAACATTACTAATTCTGGGTCACTGAGAACGAAAATGATGCTTAATATTGTTGATTGGCTCTAGTTTTCAAGATATGCTATTGGGTCAGTATATACGACCCTTGACTTGGGAATGGCGGAGGATAAGTGAGTTATAAAGGGAAGGGATCTCAAATTAAACCAGAAATGACTAAAATACATCTTTGACTGGATCTATGAATAAATCTATGACTGGGTTTGGACAGTACTTGCTTTTTAGGCAAAACAATGAATGATGCAATCTGAAGCTGGTATTGCATCATACATGATATGAATTGCATCATGTTATTCCTAGAAGTCATGGATGATGCAATCATAACGAAGCTTACATCACTCTGCTGAACAAATTGCCCTATATCAGCTCTAGAAATCATACAGTGCCGTGCTCTCTTATTTGTCAGTGTTTGATTTTGCAAAGGGACACATTTCTGTTTAGCCAAAGTGAGCAGAGATGCCTCGTACCTGTGTGAACAGTGCAGATAACTTCTGCTATGTTTGTGGTGAAGTGACATTTGCATCACAAAAGCACAGTATAACCACTATGGTTAAGAAAGCCTATCACCTTTATTTTGGCTGCAAAATTGGAGATCAGGACAAGAGGTGGGCCCCACACATATGCTGCAACACTTGTGCAACAAATCTTCGCCAGTGGTTGAACAGGAAAAGGAAATCTATGCCTTTTGCAGTGCCAATGATTTGGAGAGAGCCAACAGATCATACCAGCAATTGTTTCTTCTGCATGGTGCCTCCAGTTGGGAAAGGTGTGTAAAAGAAGAAAAAGTGGACTGTGCATTATCCAAACATTCCATCAGCTATACGCCCAGTACCCCACGGAGAAGGACTGTCGGTTCCTGATGCACCAGAATCATTCTCACTTGAGTCAGACGAGGAAGAGGAAGAGGATGAAACTTCTGGTCCTGAACCATCAATGTCACAGGACCCACATTTTCTCCCATCCTCCTCCTCTGAACCACACCTCATAACACAAGGTGAACTGAATGACCTTGTCAGGGATTTGGAACTACCCAAGAGTAAGGCAGAGCTGTTGGGCTCCAGACTACAGCAGTGGAATCTCCTGGCAGGTGATGTTAGGGTTTCCATGTTCCATGACCGTCAAAAGGATCTTGTCCCATTCTTCTTCATGGAAGGTGATCTTGTAGCCTGCAACAACATCGATGGTGTGATGGCAGCCCTCAACATCGTTCACGATCCAGATGAGTGGAGACTGTTCATTGATTCATCGAAGACGAGTCTTAAAGCTGTTTTCCTGCATAATGGCAATGTTTTGCCATCAATTCCAGTTGGTCATGCAGTCCATATGAAGGAAACCTATGACAACATGAAACAACTTTTGAGGTGCATAAACTATGACCAACATCAGTGGCAGCTTTGTGGCGATTTGAAGGTTGTTGCTATCTTGCTTGGTCTGCAGACTGGATACACAAAGTAGTGCTGTTTTCTCTGCGAATGGGATAGTCGTGCAAGAGATTCCCACTACATCAAGAAAGATTGGCCACTCCGACAGTCATTGGAGCCTGGGAGGAAAAGTGTTCAGCATCCACCACTTGTTGAATCAAGGAAGATTTTGTTACCACCCTTACACATCAAGCTGGGTCTGATGAAGAACTTTGTCAAGGCCATTGACAAAACACAAGCAGCTTTCAAGTACCTCCGTGGAAAATTTCCAAGGTTAAGTGAAGCTAAGCTAAAGGAAGGTGTCTTTGTTGGTCCTCAGATTCGTGAACTTCTTCAAGATGATGCATTTGACCATGCACTGCGTGGCAAGGAAAAGATGGCATGGAGAGCCTTCCAGTTAGTGGCAATAAATTTTCTCGGAAACAACAAGGCAGACAACTACAGGTTGTTGGTGGAAAACCTCCTCAAGACATACAAAAGCCTTGGTTGCAACATGTCACTAAACATACATTTTTTGCACTCTCATCTAGATTTTTTTCCACCGAACTGCGGAGCAGTGAGCGACGAGCACGGCGAGCGATTTCACCGGGACATTGCAACAATGGAGAAACGCTATCAGGGCAAATGGAGCCCATCAATGCTTGCAAACTATTGCTGGACAGTGACAAGAGATGCTCCATTTAATGAATACAAGAGACAAGCCAAGAAGCGCCGAGTAGACACTGAATAGGACTAAACTATGTACAGAATAGTTTTTTGCCTTTTGTTTCAGAATAAATTTTATTTATATAACCCTTTTGCTGATTTTTAAAGTGTTACATAAACAGGACAGGTGAATTATTATCATGTAAAGCAGGGGGCGGCAACGTTCGGCACGCGGCTCGCCAGGGTAAGCACCCTGGCGGGCCGGGCTAGTTTTATTTACCTGCTGAAGCGGCAGGTTCGGCCGATCGCGCCCCCCACTGGCCGCGGTTCACAGTCCCGGGCCAATGGGGGCGTCGAGAAGCGGCGCGGGTGAGCGATGTGCTGGCCGCGGCTTCCCACCGCCCCCATTGGCCCAGGACGGCGAACCGTGGCCAGTGGGGGCCACGATCGGCCTAACCTGCCACGTCAGCAGGTACATAAATCTGGCCCGGCCCACCAGGGTGCTTACCCTGGCGAGCCGCGTGCCGAACGTTGCCGACCCTTGATGTAAAGCAACCATAAACACATGAAAAGACCTAGGTTTACAATTTATGATTAAAACTTTACTATCTACACAATATACATAGACATAAAATGTAAAAAACTTAAATGTCTTAGAAACAGTAGCCAATCAGGTGTTTTAATTGTCATATTTGAATTCAGCACATCAAAATACATAATAAATAGCACATTTTATCTCTGAAGCAGACGACTTCTCAAAAATTGTAGACCAGTGTGATCTCCCATCTCTTAACCCAGGTGATAGAGTGTGCCTGAGGAATCACACCCTCTAATACTTGGGGCCAAAGAGGTACTATTAAAGAACAGCTGCATTCAAGGTTTTATATAGTCCAGACAGACCAGAGGGACGCATTTCAACATAATTGAAGGGATCTATGAGTAATCCCAGAAAGTTCCAAAACATTGACAGTAGATGTGGACTCTGGCATTTACCATATGACTGATCCTTTATCATCAATGCAAAAAGGAGAAACTATGAAGGAACAAGAGAACAACTCAGACTCTAATGAAAGACTGATACTGAGAAGATCAGAACGGGAGATTAAATGTCCTGAAAGATGCATAGGGACTTGCTAACCTGCCTGGAGATGAGGTATTTGAAGAAAATGACTGGTAAATAAAGTGATGTGCTGGTAACCTCTCCTCTCTAGGTAGCTGACATATTGGGTTTATGGAAATATATTACATGGGTTGAGAATTTAATGCATGTGTTATTAGATAGTTTTAAACTGTGTATATATATGTATATGCATTAATTTGTTTTTCTTTAAGAGGGAAGATATAGAGATATGGATGCAGAAGAATATAATGTAGAGATGTTCCCTCGTTTTGGACAGTATTATGAACATAGGAATTTGGAAATGTGTCCTGGAGGCGGCAGTTGGGAACACCACATGACCATGTGCAGCAGTTCGCCAGAGGCACTCTCCAGTTTGTTTTATTAAAGCTTTATTCCTTTTTCATTCATCGGTTTGTTATATTTGATGACCCTCAAGATCATTACAGTTAATATAATGGGAACTGAAAAGGGGTCCCTCTTAGACCTGCATAGCTAGACTGACAAGATGACCAAAGTAAAAATCCATGACTGTACTTTTAGAGAAGACCCTGCACTTACTCTAACAAGTTATCTCAATGGCTAGCCCACAGAACAATGATAGGAATGAGTTCTTCATGCAGCTCTGACATATTGTTAAGCTCAAATATGCATACAATTGGTAAGACATAATTGCATCTTAACACCAAAAGAAGTGAAGAGAATTAAGTGTCCTAAGAGGGACACCATCAGGATATCAGACTGTTTGGGAATTGGATACAACATAAGCACCTTGTCAGAAGGGCAAAGGAGCGTGTGTGCTTGTGGAAGTCATATCACAAACAAGGGTCTGTCTCCTAAACCTTAGGGGAAAGAAATGTCATTCTGTAGGCATAAATACTTTAGCTCTTACAGCTTTCTTACTGATTATGGTATAATGGCCCAGCCAGCCCAGAGTTTTATTCATTGAGTCAGCAGAGCTGAGTTGGTGTAGGGAGTGGCATTAAGAAACCTTTCCCAGGGAATGCATCTAAATACCCTGGGCAGGAATGGAAGGAACTGGGGCAAAAAGAACAGAGTGAGCCTGTAATGGGGCATGCTCTGTTCTCAGATGACCCTCAGTATCTGTCTGTTCAGTGGAAACTTTGTGCATTTTATTTACACTCCCCACACCAACACCATACTCCTGGGGGAATTCGGCACCACTGCACACATGCAGAATTCATGTCCCCCACAAATTTCTTTGCTTCTCTGCATAAAAATGATTTCTGAGAGGGAAGAAAAGGGAAGCTGCAAGAGCGGTCATGCACGACTCCCCAGCAGCACGGGTGCATTTTTTTGGGTGCCCGGGGACGCTCCGGCCAGTGGCTCCTACCACGTGCCAGGATCAGCTACTAGTCCTGGCTGGGGAGAACAGGACTTCCTCTTCCCCTGCAAGAAGCAGCCAGGGCTGGGTCAGACCCACCCCCAGAAACCTCTTCAGCTGCAGGAAGCACTGCACCCCACCCCACTTCCTGCCCGCCATCACATCTCAGCCATGGGGAAAGGGGTCACTGAATGGGGGGCTTCCCCCCCATCCGCCCAACCCCTGTGCATCCAGACCCATCTCATACCCAGATTTTCCCAGCAAGCCTCACCCCCTGCACCCAGAACCCCCCCGACCCACTGACTCGCCTGAACCTGAACCCACACCCTTAAAAGCCTCACCCTCTGCACCCAGACCCCCACCTCCCTGTAGCTGGACCCCACCCCTGCACTCAGACCACTCCCTGCACTCAAACCCCACCCCAACAAGCCCCACCACACCTGCACCTGGACCACCCTGATTAACCCCCCAGTACCCAGACTCCTACCCCACAGAACCCCACCAAGTCAGTACTGAACACCACCACCCCCTGCTGAGCCCTCCACACCTAGACTCCTGCTGCTGAGCCCGAACCACCTTCACCTGGACCCCCTTCCAGAGTCCCATTGTGTCTGCACCCAGAAGCCCTCCACCCCCCAATGAGCCCCTGTTCATCCAGATCTTCCTTGCCCCCAGACCCCCCACCAAGCCACCCACATCCAGATTGCCCCACACAGAACTCTATCACCCCACACCTGGATCTCTCTACACTAAGCCCCTCTCTACTTGGATCGAGTTGGGCTGAGCCGAGCCCAATTTCCTACATCTAGTGTGCTTAGCACGGAGGAGCATGGCCCCACACTGTTTCTGGTACAGTTCTGTGCACTGTGTCAGGGTCATGTGTAACTTTACTGCCAAGTCCATGTCTCGGGGGATGGGGAGTAGCGCAGGGTGATCTCCTACCTCTGTGCAGTCAGTGGCCTGTGCTCCCCGCTGCCATGCTGGAGACTCCATATTTATGTATTGACAAATAAAATTTGAAGAATTTTGCAGAATTTTAAAATATTGTGTGCAGAATTTTAAATTGTTTGGCACAGAATACCGTCAGGAGTAATACCAGCACAATCTCATGCAACAATTGTATATACAGTACTTCTCTACCTTTAGCCCTTTACTGCAGGACCAGAGGGCTCCCTTCCTTGAGATCTCTACACACACTGGGCCCAGTTACTCCATCTCTTCCCTGGTACAGCCTTCCTGTGTCCTTCTTATAACCCTCAGCAGCTGGACTAATTGGCTCATCAAGCCTCCCAGTCTGATCAACCAATTAGGTTCCACATCCTCAATCAGTTTTCTCCAGGGGAGCTGATTTATGCCTAATTGATGAGAGTGCTGCTCACCTGCTAACTTCCAGCACTCTGTCACAGAGACCTATTGAAATAAAGAGCTGGTTGTGTGCAGAAAGCAGGGCTGTGACTTGGATTGTGAGATCAGTCAAAATACAGCAACCTCATTGGCCATCAGCAGTTCAGTGGGGGTGGAGTCATCAATGGAGTGTCAAAATGCTGATGACCTCACCTTCCCAGTATGTTCTGTCAGAATCCATCTATGCCTCATAGTGTCACAGGGAGGCCGGGAGAGGGGCAGCTTCACCAGTTCTGCCAGGGCTTTACTAACCAGACATTATTCCTCTTAGAGATGGGCCCAAACCAAAGAACTCTGATCCAGATCTGGATCTGCCTTCTCCCAAAGATCAGGGATGCTGACACCTGGGTTTTGGTTCACACCCATTTCTAATCGATAATATGATGATCATGTTACAGCACATGAAAGGAGACCTTCACCAACCTACAAGAACTCCATACCGAGAGGTGTGTCCAATAAGTACTTCAAAAGTACTAAGAAAGGGATAGTGCAGATGGCTGTTCACTCTCTAGCGGTCTTAAACTAAAAGTTCCCTTTGGTGTTTTAATCTACACCAGTTTCAAAGGAAGGTAGATCAAAGTGCACTAGGGAACTTTCAGTGCATGGCAGCAGGGCCGACACAGACACAGTGAGCAGCAAGTTAGCATAGGGTAGATTCACATCCCAGCTTGCTGCAAAATAAGAGCTCATTTGGACAAACACTGTGTGTGTGTGTGCGTGTGTGTGTGTGTGTGTGTGAGGTTTCAAGGTCTTCCTGAGTTCACACAGAATGATGTATCATTGTCAAGGTTGGGGACAAGTTGCCACTTTAAGTTCCAGATTTCAAACACCCCAGAGACTCTGTAGACACTACATACAGTGACGGGAAGGGTTGTCCCATCAGCATAGGTAAGTGACCTCAAGAGGCAGTAGTTAGGCTGATGGAATAATTCTTCGGTCAACCTAGCGCGATATATACACTGGGGGTTAGGTCGGTTTAACTACGTCGCTCAGGGTGTTGATTTTTCACTCCCCTCAGAGATGTAGCTAAGCCAATTTAATATTCTAGTGTAGACCAGACCTAACTGTGACTAGATCCAGGGTTCGGGTGTGACTGAGATCTGTATCTCCTTGTCACAATGTTTCTTTCCAATCTGTTTCTTTCCTTCTTTCCTCTCTCTTGTGCAATTTTTCTTCTCTAACATTTTCACGATGATTCTTTCGTGCCCTTTTCAGAGTTGCAATGTGGCTCAGATAAGGATTTTTGAAAATTATTTTATAAATAAAGAAATAATGGCCTAAGTAGTCTTTTCTCACCCTGCTGAGTAAAATTTTGTGTAATGAATTCACTGACAACTGAAGTCCCTAGGAATAAAAGAACTCAACTGATACTCAGCACTGGGCACTGGACTGTCATTCAGGAGACCTAGGCAGTATTCCACCCTCTGCCACTGATCTGTTATACCACCTTGGACAACTGATACTTTGCCTCAGTTTCTTCTCCTTCCTTTTTTATGTCCATCTTGACTCTTTAGATTCCAAGCTCTTTGGTGCAAGGACACTTATGTGTTTTTAACTTGCCTAACACAATAGGATCTCAAAAGGGATTGGGGTCTCTACGCAATCCCTTAATACGAAAAATAAATACAACTAATATTGAGGATGATGCTTGTGGGAGGGAATAGCGCCAATTAAAATATTGGAGAGATCCTGTACATAAAGGATATGGGGTCTATGTTATGATAAAGAACATGACACCAGGGGCGTTACATCTCTGCTACTGGCTCAGGAATATCAGGGCATCACACAGATAGTGCTGTTGGAGAAGAAAAGCCATCTACTTGTAACAGTTCTTATTCAAAGCAGCTATACAAAAACTGCAAACACAATGGGTATCCCAGCCTCAGGTATCCATCTAGTCAGTGATACAGACCAACCCCTGGAGCAATACAAAAACATAAAGGGAGACTCACAAAGCTCCAGCCAGTCTTTGTCCTTTAGAATGTTATTTTATTTTGTGTGAAAGGACTGCAGCCCCCAAAAATAGGGAATATAAAAGAGACATACTTCACGCAGGGTGTTTGCCAACCCCAAATGGCCACTTACAGTAAGCAGACCCCAAAACCAGGATCACAAAATCCCCCTGAAGTTCAAATATGAATGAAGAACTGATGGAGGATCAAACTTTATCCCAGGGTGGAGTAACTGTATTGGCTTTAGCATCCACTATTCAATGTATTCTACTTTCAGGAGGTCACAAAGTGATGGATGTAAAGCACTGAAAATTATTCTGAGTGACAGAACTGATGGAGAGCAGAGGTTAAAAATTCCACTCAGAAAAGATCAGGCTGATGCAAATACCATAGCAAAGGACCAGTCTGTAATGACATTAGGTTTCCTACACCATGGGCTCAGGTAAATGCTGCCACCAGCAAGCTTTGAACTTGAAAATTTTACATCGTCTCCCCTCACTATGCTCCCTTATTCTGAGGACCTTGTCCCCAGGAACACGGTGATCCCTGATAAATATGTTAGGGATTCTTCAAAGACCACTGCAGGAAAAAAAATTAGTCACCACAGCTCCAATGCAGACATGTTTAACAAATTATTTACTTCATTACTTATAAGTAAATGCATGAATGAACTACTTTACTGTTCATCAAGTGATGACCTCTCTCAAGAACAGGAAAGTCTTATGACACATCCCAGTTCAGACTTCCTTCACAGAAGCTGCTAGGTCCTACATCCTCTGAACGTCACCTTTCCGGTACCTTGGACTGCTAAGTCGCTGAAGAACTAGTCTCTAGTGTCTTGACACTCCAGTCCTCGCACTTTCAGCTAGGTCCTGGAAAAACTTACTCTAGCCAGCAAGGCTCACCTCTCCCTTCCCCCCCATCCTTGCCCACCACTTGCGTTTGAATGAACCTTCATGGTGGATCTTAGCAACCAAATGGGCCTTTACCAAGTCCTCAGATGTCCAATTACACTCTTATGTCCAACCATGTGTTCGCTTCCTACAACCCCATACATAGCTCACCACATTACCTAACGTTCTCCACACACACACCCAGGCCATGGAACTGGCCTCCCTCGTGGAGGGGGGAAAGCTGGGAAGATGTATGTGAGGGGAAAGGATTTTCTTGTATATGCTCCCCAAAACATTGTTTTGTCCCTAATGCTTATGGTGTGTCCAAGGATTGAGATGTGGGTTAGGAGGGAGGCAGATATGGTTCTCTTTGTGGGCCCTAAAATAAGGCATAAAAGAGGAGAGGGGGAGAGAGAGATACAACTCCAAGTATTGTGTAATGGGTTCAGGGGGTACTCATGTAATATTCTGTATAACTAATACACTCCCTTCTTTCCTGCACCTCAGCCCATCTCTCTGCTGAAGCTCATGCCAGCGCTTAGTCTTCTCATGACTGAAAAGGAAAAAAATATATATATTATACAGAGTTCCACTGCCAAGAGCGGTTGGCATACCACTTCTTTAAGAATAATATCATTCTGCAACCTGCATTTGGAATACTTGTGAGAAAAAAATTAAACAATTCTCATGCAGTGTTTTCCCCACATAGTTTTCCCCACTTTCCTGCTGCTGCCTAAATTGGAAGGCACTCCTCAGCACTCCCACACATACACCCAGACAGATGACTTCACAATATCTGCCGCATGGCATCAAAAGTGCCTGTGTGTCAGCTGGACTCCTCAGAGACAAAGGGGAATGGCAGCCCCACAATTCTCCAAGCTCCTCTGATTCCCCTCCCAAATCAGTGCAAAACTCTTCCATGGTCAGCAGTAATTCCAGTCCTAAAGTCAATAGTTGATTGTCTCTACAGCTTCCAGCAAGATAGGAATTCTGCAGTCTGGATCCCAAGTGTCACAGACTGTGGGACACAGCTCACACAACATATGCAACTTAGTCCTGCTTTGATCAGTTGCCGCATCCATAAAGCCTTCTCCAACTCCCCCTATTTATAACCCCATATCCCACTGAGCTCTGATAGCCTCAGCTCTCAGATAACAGATGGGCTGAACCTGCTAGACAGCTTGCCCTTAATCAAAACCCCTGACATAACATCAGACAGCTACTGAGCATATCCACGAATTACCACCAGCACCGCCTTCACCTCCCTCCTTTAGATGCATCTGAGCCCTTCTCTCTAAGCATCCTGCCCTGTTCTCTACATGTGTGCAGAGACACAGAGATTTCAACAAAAATCCATGTCTCTTCCCCACTGCTTCTTTCTCCTCTTTAGACTAAAGAAACTCAATTGCTGCAGTACAAGCATGTGAGTTACAATTGCCTTCAAGAAACAGCCATGACGCTCTCACAGAGATGCTAAGCTTCTGAGAAACATCTTCATGTGCTAGCCCCTCTACCCTATAATTGTTAGGCAGACACCAATAACAATCAGAGTTTTACATTAGGTATTACAAGGGGAGAGTCACAAATGGAATTTTCTCCTGATTCTTTGGTTCTGGGGCTGAGCTGCAATGCCGTTATTATAATGGATACTTCAGAGGGGTTCTTAATAGACCTGGGCAGCTAAATTGGCAAGATGGGTGGGTGACGGGGGAAAATCCATATCTATGCACTTAAGGCAGATGCTGCAATTTCTACTTTTGTGAGAAGTCCCAGTGATATCTCACAGAAGAGGTTCAGGAACTAGTCCTTCATGACGTTTTGACATATTGTCACATCTCAAATACACACAGTTAGGCCTGGTGTACACTACACAGTTAGGTTGATGTAAGGCAGCTTATGTTGACCTAATTATGTCAGTGTACACGCTACAGCCTTGTTCCACTGATATACGTGCCCTACTACACTGACATAGTAACTCCACCTCCAAAAGAGGTCTAGGGTTTATGCTGATGTAGTTAGGGCGATGCAGTGTCTGTGCAGACACTGCGTTACTTACATTGTCTGTTAGCTGTCTTGTCAATTTCATGGCTCCATGCTGGAGAAACCAGGCCAGCTGGCCCCATCTCCCAGCAGGGCTCCCGGCAGGGAGCTGCATGGAGCTGAGAGTCCTGGCTCTCAGTCCCTCACACTGCCCCTCTTCAGTCAGTGGAAGCACTCCTAGTGAGGATGCACTTCACTGACAGAAGGAGAGTAGTGTGGACATCAGTAATTGCTGTGGTGGCTGTAAGTCAACCTAACATAGGTCAGCTTATGTCTGTAGTGTAGACATGCCCTTAGATACATGCCTGAACCCCAAAAGTAAGAGGGAAATAAGAATTTATACTGCAGCATTTGATATTCTTAATTGGACACTTAATTGGGCAGCGGACTCGTCAGTAATTGGTACATCACAAGCACCTTATGAGCAGGGTAGAGAAGACTGTGTGCTCTTGGGAGTTTCCTATCATAGACAAAGGACTGTCTCCTAAACATGAGGGGAAAATATCATTGTACAGTGACAGATCCTTTAAATCAAGCAGTATCAATTATCGATCAACAGTCCAGCCAACTATGAGTTAATTTTTTTCTGGGAGGGATCAGGGAGGTGAAGGAAAAGCATCTGAATTCCTGTAAAAAAAAAAAAAAAAAAAAAAAAAAAAAAACCAGAAGAACTGGGACAAAAGGGGCAGAAAAAGCCCCACTGAGAAACAAGCTCATTGGGTGCAGGGAGCAGGGCTGGGACTTGGATTATGAGATCGTTCAAAATATGGCAACCTGATTGGCCAACAGCAGCCCAAAGAGGGTAGAGTCATCAATGGGGTTTCACACTAGTGATTTAGCTAAATATTTTTGTAGATTATTTTATAAATAATGTAATAATGCCCCCAAATCATCATTTCTCATTCTGCTGAGTACAATTCTGTGTAATTAATTCTTTTAACTGAAAACAGCAGTTCCTAGGTGTGTATGGAGTCAGCTGAGGAACAGCAGTGGCCAATGTATTGGACACTTAACTGTTAATCAGGTGAACAGGGTAATATTCCTGCCTTTGCCATTGATCTGCTATTCCATCTTGGGAAACTGATATTTTGCCTCTGTTTCTTCCCCCTCTTGAATCCCAGTTCCTCAAGGTGGGGACTGTCTATTACTAAGTGGTTTTACCATGCCAAGCTCAATGGGATTCCAGGTCAAATTGGGTTTCTAGGTGCCCCTTTAATACCAATAATAAATACCACTAATTATTTGGATAGTGACTGGGTGAGGAATAGATAGAAATAGTGTATATGAGAGAAAGAGTTCAAAGAAAATACATCAACTTAACCACTCATCTTCAGCTAAAGACAAGGGAATAGTGCCATCTTTTCTGTATTTGTGTTTCAATACCCCGTCCCTGGATTGAGCTGGAAGAGGATTTGGCACAATCAGCACCAAGCTACAGTTGAATGCTTAGCTCTAAACTGACATTTCTTTCCACAGATCCCACGGGCATAAACCATCCACAATCTATGCACAGAGTAAAATGGAGAGAGAGAGAAAATAATAAAGAGGATGAGAAAGAGCGAGTGTGAATGACAGTCAGACACTGCAGACCATCAGGGAAGCCTAGGAGACCCTGTAGGGCAGTTTAGAATCTGTCTCGTAACCCACACCTTGCACAAAAGCAGAAACTGAGGTTCTGTTCTTACTTAGGACCAGGTTGTGAACTCCTTGTTCCCATTGCTGAGCCCTCACTCATGTAAATAGACCCACTGACTCTAGTGGGACGGCTGGCATGAGAAAGAGCTCACCCTAATGAGTAATTTCTCCAGTCTGGCCCTTTGTTCATTTGGGGAGGGACAGGTCTTGTGCATGTATTTGTGAACATTTAGTGTGCTGTATAAAGCCAAGCATATGCCATCCTCACCAGGCTGAGCAGCACCTTATGTCACCGCAAATGCTATTGACATGAATAGCACTACTTGCGAAGTAAGATGTTATTCAAGGTGAGTAAGGGTGGCATAATCTCATCCTAAAGGATATTTTTCATTGTCACTACTACCTTACTTTGAATAATCTCATGGAATCATTGGAAACTTTGTGTTAGACATAATGGTCAAACTTGCCCTTGTAACATGTATAACATTCCCCACTTGCCTGTATCCCATATATCTCACTTCTACATCACAGGAAAAAAATAAACCTTTGCTTTGTTCCCCAAATTGTAACACTTGTCTCTCTGTAGGTGAAATAATACCAATCATATGTAATGCTTCAGGGCTTCAGCTGGTCACCTGCATAAGGGCCAGAAAGGATTTTTTTCTCTTTTAGTTCAAAATTGGCCCAATTAATTATGGGGTTTGAATCTCTGTGAATAACCAGATATTGACCATAGCTGGAAGCAGGACACCAGGCTAAATAAAACCAGCATTCTGATGCAGTTCAGCAAATCCTCCTATGGCCCAAGATGCTTAGCTGTGCCAGTCTTCCTCTCATGCTCATAGTTAAATTGTGCACCAGATTTGGGGTCAGGAAGGAATGTTCCTTCAGGTCAGATTGGCCAAGATCTTGGAGATTTTTTGCCTTCCTCTGCATCATTGAGCATGGATTGTCTTCTAGGGTCATGTGGACCCGTCTCAGGGGCTTCAGACATTAGGCTCACTTCCTGTTTTCACTGTACTTCCTATTTTCCATCTGTGGCTGACAACACTTTAGTCCCCTAAAGACTACACATTTTAATACATAATTCTCTCCTAACGGACGTACTAGTGTGGAGTTGATTCAATAAAATTTATTTGGAAAGATTATAAAGTGAGTTATGCTTTGTCTGCAGTTGGGGTCTGCTTGTGATAAGAACATGTTTACAGCCACTGATTTTACAGTAAGAGATGAGATCACATTTATCCTTTCTAGGGCTGTCTGCAAGTGGAGCTGGTAGTGGTCGTGAGTCCTTCAAAGGGGTTAGACTAGAAACCACTAATGCAATGGACATCAGAGTCTCAGATTTCTATATACAGATCCACTCCCGGGGTAACACACACACACACATAAAGAGACATTTTAAAATAATGCACATTGGAAAACATAATCCCTGTGTGATGGGGAGTCTGCCCCCACACTAGCCTATAAAGGGTTAAGAGAACCCTAGGGAAGCTGTGCCACAGGCAGCCAATTGGAGAGGACCCTAGGAAGGCTGTGCAGGAGACAGCCAATTGGAGAGTACATGAGGAGCAGCCAATCAGGACTGGGCAGGCCCATATAAGAAGAGCCGCAGGGCACAGCAGGTCAGTTACTCCTTGGAGCTTAAGGAGGGAGGAGGACTGGCTGCCTTGTAGGAAGAGGGTAGCTAGCACCTTGGACAGAGCAGTGCTGGGCAGGATCAGGGGAGCAAGAGGGAGCTCCCAGCTGGGATGCTGGGGCCCTGAGACAAGGGCGGAGAAGGTGCTGGGGGCTGCAGGGAAGTGGCCCAGGGATGTAGACTGCCGGGTTGGAGGGGACACAGCATGCGGCTGCCATCTACAGGGTTCCTGGGATGGGACCTGGAGTAGTGGGTGGGCCTGGGTCTCTCCCCACCCCCAATTGCCACTGAGGAAGTTGCTGGACAGTGAACTGGTTCCCCCGGAAGGGGGGGGGAAGGACAAACTGTGACACAGCTGGAGGGCTCTGTCATGAAGAGGATGGTGCGGTCCTTGGGGTGACATGGGTCCTGGAGCAGAAGCGACGGTGGTGAGATGTCACCAGACGAGGGCACACTGGTGAACTAAGCTGATTCCCTGGACACCCAGCAGGAGGTACCACAGTGGTGAGTCAAACCCTGTCACACCCAACTATACATATAAAATGATGGGTTGTAACAGCTAATTTAGACCCCAAGAGAGAGATCTTGAAGTCATTGTGGATAGTTCTCTGAAAACATCTACTCAATGTGCAGCGGCAGTCAAAAACCAAACAGAATGTTGGGCATCCTTAAGAAAGGGATACATAATAAGACATAAAATATCATATTGCCTCTATATAAATCCATGGTACGCCCACATCTTGAATACTGTGTGCAGATATGGTAACCTCATCTCAAAAAAGATATATTGGAATTGGAAAAGGTTCAAAAAAGGGCAACAAAAATGATTAGGGGTATGGAATGCCTTCAATATGAGGTGACATTAATAAGATTGGGACTTTTCAGCTTGGAAAAAGAGACAACCAAGGAGTGATATGACTGAGGTCTATAAAATCATGATTGGTGTGGATAAAGTAAATAAGGAAGTGTTATTTACTCCTTTTCATAACTAAGGCTACATTTTAGTCATGGGTATTTTTAGTAAAAGTCACGGACAGGTTGTGGGCAATAAACAAAAAGTCATGACTTGTGCCCAGTCCATGACTTTCACTAAAAATACCTGTGACTAAATTTTACCTTCTGGGAGGGGGACACTCTTGAAGACTACTGCTGGGAGGTGGGCAGCATGGGGCCCCACTGCTGCTGGGGGGGAGGTGGCCTGTGGCCCTGCCACCTCTAGTCTGGGCGGGGGGCAGCCTGGGACCCCGCCGCCACTGCTGGTCCGGGTGGGGGATGGCCCGTGGCTCTGCCGCTGCTGATCTGGGCAGGGGGTGGCGGCCACGTGGCCACTGCCGCTGGTCCCAGATCGCTGTTCCAGGGCAACGCCGGGACCAGCTGCCAGAGTAGCGTCTGGTGCGTCTGGCCCCAGGGCTTCCCCAGCTGCTGGGATGGTCCTTGGGTCAGCCGCACCAGCTCTGCAAAATTCACGGAGGTCACTGAAAGTCATGAAAGCCATGATTTCCATGACCCAGATGAATGATTTGCAACCTTATTCATAACACAAGAACTAGGAGTCACCAAATGAAATTAATAGGCAGCAGGTTTAAAACAAACAAAAGGAAGTATTTCTTCATACAACGCACAGTCAAACTGTGGAACTCTGCTAGAGGATGTTGTGAAAGCTAAGACTATAACAAGGTTCAAAAAAGAACTAGATAAATTCATGGAGGATAGGTCCATCAGTGGCCATTAGCCAGGATGGGCAGGAATGGTGTCCCTTGCCTTTGTTTGCCAAAAGCTGGGAATGGGTGACAGGGGATGGATCACTTGATGATTACCTGTTCTGTTCATTCCCACTGGTGATCTGACATTGGCCACTGTCAGAAGACAGGATACTGGGCTAGATGGAGCTTTGGTCTGACCCACTGAGGCCATTTTCTTTAGAATTTTCTTATTATGGAAGGAATGCAGTCACCTATGCAGCTTCCAACAAAAGGGTGTGTGTGTGTGTGTGTGTAAGACACACGTATCTCAGAGAGTGTGCCATAGCTAGATGGACAACTCACAGTAAGCAGACCCCCAAACCAGGATTATGGATGGTCACTGAGGTTCAAATATAGATAAAGAACTGATGGTGAATCAAACTTTCTGGTGTGAGTGCATTGGTTTTTTTGGCAAAGCTTGCTCTTAATCCAAACCCTTGCCATTGAATCAGACAACTACTGAGCATGACCTGTACTCACCACACTCCCCTCCTCTAGATGCCTCTGAGTGCCTCCAGATAACTTCTCAGCCCTGCTCTCTAGACATGGGTAGATACACAGGGGATTTGACAATGCTTCTTTCTCCTCTTTAAACTGAAGAAATTCAATTGTCACATGTAGGTTACAATTGCCTTCAAGAAACAACCAGCAAGGGGCCTGATGCTTTCCTCACCATGATACCCACTCAGGGATGCTAAGTTTCCCAATAATGTGCTCCAGAGGCAACCCCTGCACTGTACCGGTTTTAGCAGCCACCAATAAAAATCACTGGTTCATAGTAGTCATAACGTGAGGATAGTTAGAGTTTTTACTTCTGCTTTTTTGTTTCTGGTGCAGCACTGCAATGCAGTTGATACAATGAGAACAGCAGAGTGGTCTCTGCAAAACCTGCAAAGTTAAATTGGCGAGATGGGTGGGTAACAGGAGTAAAATCCAGGAGTATCCTAGATCCTACAACTCTTACTTTTGCAAGTAGTCCCAGTGGCTAGCTCACTGAAGGAACGTAGGAAGGTGCCCTTTACACAGATCTGACACACTGTCACAATCTCATCAGGAATTGAGTACAGCATAAGCACCTTGTCAGCAGGGCAGAGGACCGTGTGCGCTCATGGGAGTGACTAATAAAAGATGAAAGGCTGTCTCCTACACATGAGGGGAAATGTCATTGTGCAGTCAAAAACCCTTTAAAGCTAGCACCTTCCTTATTGATTATTGAATAATGGCCCAGACAGCACTGAATTTAACATATTCTGAGTCAATGGAGCTGGGAGGGTGCAAGGAGTGACATTAAATGGCTGTGATTGCAGGTAAAGGATCTAAATGCCCTGTAAAAATATAGAAAGAACTGGGACAAAAAGGACAGAGAAAGCTCTATTGAGATAAGAGCTGGGTGGGTGCAGCAAGCATGGCTGGGATTTAACTTGTGAGGTCAGACAAAGTACAACAACCTCACTGGCCAGCAGCAGTTCAGAGAGCAATTCAGGGAGTAATGAATGGGGTGCAATAATGCTGATGACCTCATTTTGCTATTATGTTTTGTCAAGACCCTTCTCTGTGTCAGTGTGACAGAGGGAGGCAGTAAGAGGGGCACCCAACAGCCTGCTTCCCCGGTTCTGCCAGGGCTTTACCAACCAGGATCTATCATTATTAGAGATGGTCCCAAAACATTCAGATCTGGATCTCACCCTTCTCCCATACATCAGGGATGCTGGGTTCCAAGGTTTTGGTTCACAATTACTTTTAATAGGTTGATAATGTTGTAGCAGACAAAAGGAGACCCTCACAAAACTACATGATCAAGAGGTAAATCCAGCAAATTTCAAATCCAAATTTCAAACATCCCACAATCTGAATGCAACTGCACCCAGGGTTTGTGTGTGACTGAGCTCTGTATCCCCATTTCAATCAATGTTTCTTTCCAGTCTTTGCTCATGTCTTGTGGATTTTTCCTTCTCTGATTGTTTCATGAAGATCTTTTTGTGCCCCTTTTAAACTTGTAAAGTGACTTGGATACAGATTTTTTTTTTAAATTCTTTTGTAAATAATGTAATAATGGCCCAAACTGTCTTTTCTCACTCTGGTGAGGACAATTCTATGTAATTAATTTCTTTAATAGAAAGCAGAAGCCCCTAGGTGAGAAAAGACTCAACTGAGGGACAGCATTGGCAATCCAGTTCATAATCCTGGCCAGTCAGGAGACTTAGGCCATATTCCTGCATCTGCCACTGATCTGCTACTAGACAATTCACACTTTACCTCTGTTTTCTCACCATTCTTTTGTGTCCCTATTGATCCTTTAGATTCTGAGGTCTTTGAGGCAGTGACTGTCTATTATTATATGCTTTTTCCATTCCTTGCAAAGTGGGATCCCAAATGGGATGGGGTGTCAGGTGCTGACTCCTAGTACTCAGGCCTACTGGTTGAAGTGGATGTCAAAGCCAGATGTCGGGTCAGGACTGGGCCAAGGGTGGCAGTGGAATTGAGATACGTGGACAGGACAGGGTCAGAACTAAGATCAGAGGCCATAGACAAGCCAGAATCAGTACCATAGCTGGAGTCCAGGTGCAAACCAGGGGTCGAAGCTGGGTGATCAGAGACCAGGGTCAAGCCAGGTCAGAATTGTAGCTGGGGTCCAGATCCAGGCCAAAGGTCAAAGCTGGGTACTCAGAGTACAAGCATCCAGGGAGGGTCAAGAAGTGGAGACTAGGCTGGAGCGAGTCAGTAACAGGGCTAAAGCAAGATCAGAGTAGGACAAGGACAAGGCTTGAACAGGGCTCAGGCAAGGCTGGAACAGGATCAAGAGCAGACTGGGAGTCTTGAGAGTCTGCGATAGTGATGTTCCTTTTTATATAGCCCTCCTGGCCCCTGATTGGCTGCTTCTGCAGCCCCTCTGATTGGTTAATTCCCCTGCAGCAAGTCTAGGGCACGTGGATATTTTCTCTTCTGTTCCTCTCTGCAATGGGATGTGGCAGGGCCTTGAGGTCTCCAACAAGGGGCCTCTGGGCCTAGTTTCCCCCCATCACAGAATCCTAGAGACCTAGAGGTAGAAACAGTGACTATACTCAGCCCAGACTCAGTTGGCTTAGAAGCACATGGGTCCACTTACAACAGACTGGTAACTGAGCCTCAGGTTGTAACAAGGTGCTCAACAAAAACAGGCCACTTATTTAGATTTCTAAATATGGGTTTAGAAGACTAACTTTCAGCTCCTATTTCTTAAAATCTTGGCTGAAATGTTTAGTAGCATTTTTAATGTTATTGATTAAAAGTTGTTGGGTGGGGAAGAGGAGACACATGGCCTTCCCTCTGACCCTTCACTCCCCCAGAGCAGCATTGGCACTCTGGAGGATTCAGCCTCCAGACCAAGCATAGGTGTAATAGAGGACACACCCCCTCGCCCGCCAGGGAATTAAGGGATGTGTTCTGTCTTCCTGAGATAAATGCTTTTCAGTGGTACCCTTTCAGCAGTTCAAGTCCTCACCACTGCAATGTTATACTTTGGAAATAAGCAGATAGCTAAAATACACGCAGTTGGAATGTTAGACAGAGCTAGCTATACTGATCAAAACTCAATGAATGAAAAGTATGGATATTGAATAGTAAACCCCACTGTAACCAGTATAAATAATAGTCTTCAATTAGGGGACACATTTTCAAAGCATTTTAGAGGGTTTTACCCATGCAATTCTCATTACAGTTAAAATCAGTAGATTCTAAAATGCTGTGCAACCCTACACACATTGATCTGTGTTTTGTGATTATATTTGACTCCTTATGTGCAAGGGAATTTTCCCAGTTCACTCCAAGAATGTTCTAGATAGATCATTTATCTTCCATTTATGATTTTTTTTATTTGGCAATGTGCTTTTCGGTAACTTTTTTTAATAGACACTAACAGAACTGTACAAGTCATTCTCTTATCCAAAAGGTAAAATATTTTACTGAGGACAGTACACTTCTTGTCCTTATTTCTCATTATGGTGGCGAGCACACTTTTACAAAATCAGATCAGTAGTTCATTTTCCATGACACTCTCCTAGTCTCCCCTGCAGTAGATATTCTTCGTCAGTAAGAGGAATCCAAAATATGCACACAAAGGAGCCCAAACAATACATACATTGAAAGAAACCTATACACTTCTGGCATTTGAGAGGTTGGTAGGAGTCCTCCTTGGCGATCATCCACCTGTCTCATAACTCTTTTCCCCCCCTAAATTGGTATGTATTAGCTCATCTAAGAGTGCCAAGAGAATGTAACAATTAGCCTATTTTCATTAAAAAAAAAATGTAAGCAGAGTCAGGATGAGCTCTACCCTGACATCTGAATTGTGGCGAGTGTGGAAAAGAACTTCAGGGGCTGATATTGTTTGCATAGGCACACCCATCCTGCCTAGCATGAGCCCAGGGCAGCCCAAAATGGTCACTTTGGCTGCTGTGTGATCCCCAGTTTCTCTGTTATTGGGGCAGGAGGAATAAAGTGTTGTTACCCTGATTATGTGAATCAAGGACAATGAAACTGTTTTATGACAGAGGGTCTCACCATCAACTAAGTAGCACTCGCTACTAAGGTCAGGTCTGCACTACCGCGGTAGTTCGACAGCTGGCAATCGAAGTTCCGGGTTCGATTTATCGCGTCTGGTCTGGACGCGATAAATCGATCCCGGAAGCGCTCGCCGTCGACTGCGGTACTCCAGCTCGGCGAGAGGAGTACCGCGGAGTCGACGGGGAGCCTGCCTGCCACGTGTGGACTGCGTCTGAACCGCGGTAAGTTCGAACTAAGGTATGTCGACTTCAGCTGAAGTTGCATACCTTAGATCGAATTTGGGGGTTAGTGTAGACCAGGCCTTAGAGAGGTTGGGGACAGGTATTTGTACCTGATAGTATGGGGCCCTTTTGAGGGCCTGGAACACCAATTGCACTGCCTCCTCTCTCCACTGTTGAATAGTAGAGCTAATTTTGATTCCATTAATAATCTAGCTAGAGACTGCTGAGCTGAATTCCCTTTGGGCCAATGGTGCACCACCACTGGGGCTCCCCTACTACAAGCTGAAATTACTGAGCTGAGATCACTGAGTGCTGTGTTAACTAGTGGGGGAGCCTGAAGGTATATTGCTAAGCAGCTGGCAGCGCAGAGCAGTTGGTGGGATGGTTGGAGCGCTGAGCGGAGCAGTTGGTGGGGACAGCTGGAGCAGTTCATGGGGTGGCTGGAGGAGTGGAGCGGCTGGTAGAGCGGAGCCATTCGTGGCGAAGACTACAGCACAACTCCACGGAGAGGCGGGGCAGTTGGCCTTGGACTATGTAAGGTGCCCCTTAACACCCTGTTTGCCCCCCCCCCCCCCCATTTCCACCCAGGCTGGGGAGGGGGGTAAAACTCTGCAGATAAACTTTTGAACTCTGGGGTGGCACTGAACAGGGACAGAGACTTTTGGGTTGTTGGACTTTGGGGTGATTGGACTTGAGACCCTGAGGGGAAAAGGACACTGCCAAACTTACTTGGATGTGGGTCTTTTGCTCATGGTTTGTGTTATGAATCCTGTTTGTGGTGTTTCCCCAACATAATGCCGCATTGTTTCCCTCCTTTATTAAAAGGCTTTTGCTACACTCAGACTCTGTGCTTGCGAGAGGGAAAGTATTGCCTCCTAGAGGTACCCAGGGGGTGGTATGTAATTGTCCCAGGTCTCTGGGTGGGGGCTCAAGCCGGTTTTGCATTTGCGTTATTGAAACGGAACCCCTAGATACTGAACCCGGCCCTTGTTGCTGCCAACTCAGAGGGGCAGAAGGGTTACACAGATGTTCTAAGAATTCAGCATTGTCCTGTAGGGGTTGGATTTGGGAAAGTGCATCTGTTAGGGTATGTCTACACTGCGAGAGTAGTTCGATTTTAGTTAAATCAAATATGTGGAATCGATATTAAAGTCGAACGTGTGTGTCCACACTAAGGACAGTAATTCGACTTTGTCAGTCCACACTAATGGGGCAAGCATCGACATTGGAAGCGGTGCACTGTGGGCAGCTATCCCACAGTTCCCGCAGTCCCCACTGCCCATTGGAATTCTGGGTCGAGCCGCCATTGCCTTCTGGGTAAAAAAATGTGTCGAGGGTGGTTTTGGGTAACTGTCATCATCCAACCGTCACTCCCGCCCTCCCTCCCTGAAAGCGCCGGCGGGAAATCAGTTCACGCACTTTTCTGGTCAGTGACAGCGCGGACGCCACAGCACTGCGAGCATGGATCCCGCTGTGACCATCGCTGCAGTTGTGGCCGTTGTCAACGCATCGCAGCTCATCATCGACCTTTCACTGAGGCAGATAGAGAGACATCAGGCGAGGAGGCTACGGCACCGGGGTGAGGACCTGAACTCCGAGAGTAGCACATGCCTGTCTGAAACCACGACACCCAGTGCCGAGGACATCACGGTGGCAATGGGTCTTGTGGATACTGTGGAACGGCGATTCTGGGCCCGTGAAACAAGCACGGACTGTTGGGACCGCATAGTGCTTCAGGTCTGGGATGAATCCCAGTGGCTGCGAAACTTTCGCATGCGGAAGGGGACTTTCCTCGAACTTTGTGAGTTGCTGTCCCCTGCCCTGAAGCGCAAGGACACCCGGATGCGAGCAGCCCTGACTGTCCAGAAGCGAGTGGCCATAGCCCTCTGGAAGCTTGCAACGCCGGACAGCTACCGGTCAGTCGTGAACCAGTTTGGCGTGGGCAAATCTACCGTTGGGGTTGTTGTCATGCAAGTAGCCAAGGCAATCGTGAAGGTACTGCTGTCAAAGGTAGTGACCCTGGGAAACGCGCAGGCCATCATAGATGGCTTCGCCGCGATGGGATTCCCAAACTGCGGTGGGGCTATAGATGGGACTCACATCCCTATCCTGGGACCGGACCACCAGGCCAGCCAGTAAATCAACCGAAAGGGCTACTTTTCAATGGTGCTGCAAGCACTGGTGGACCATAAGGGACGTTTTACTAACATCAACGTTGGATGGCCGGGCAAGGTTCATGACGCTCGCGTGTTCAGGAACTCTGGTCTGTTTAGACAGCTGCAGGAAGGTATTTACTTCCCGGACCACAAAATAACTCTTGGGGATGTGGAGATGCCTACAGTGATCCTCGGGGACCCAGCATACCCGCTAATGCCCTGGCTCATGAAACCCTACACTGGCGCCCTGGACACAGAAAAAGAACTGTTCAGCTACCGGCTCAGCAAGTGCAGAATGGTGGTGGAGTGTGCTTTTGGCCGTCTCAAGGGGAGATGGAGAAGCTTACTGACTCGCTGTGATCTCAGCGAAACCAATATCCCCATTGTTATTGCAGCTTGCTGTGTGCTCCACAATCTCTGTGAGAGCAAGGGGGAGACCTTTATGGCAGGGTGGGAGGTTGAGGCAAATCGCCTGGCTGCTGATTACTCCCCGCCAGACAGCCGGGAGATTAGAAGAGCCCAGCGGGACGCACTGTGCATCCGGGAGGCTTTGAAAGACAGTTTCCAGACTGAGCAGGGTCACCAGTGAATTTTAAGTTTGTGGACTCAGAACCTGAACTTGCCACCGTTTCTTTACCCAGTTACCGTTGACTATCCTCTCCAGTTACATACCCCCTTCACCCCCTTCCCAAAAAATAAAATCTGTTCTGTTTTGTTAATGAACACCGTTGTCTTTATTACTGTTTTCGCGGGAATGTTTTAAACCTGGGACGCAGACTGTGGCGGGGTGCGGGTTTAGTGTTGTGATGCAAATGATGCTTCTAAACTCCAGGAATGACGGGTTCCGCAGTGGTGGACTGGTTGTTTCAACAGAGCCTGCCAGCCCTCCTGGGCGGGACAGCGTGTATGTGTCGGCTATGTGACTGTCTGGCAGGGGGAGGAGGGTTACAGCTCTCCTGCTGCGGGGCTCTGTGATGCATTAGATCTGTAACTGCACTCCCCCGCCACAAAGTCACAGAGCAACCCCCCCCCCCCCCCCCCCAGAACATGAAAACCACCTCCCAGATTGAACAGGGTCACTAGTCACTGCACTGGGTATGTGTCCTGATTCTGGACCTGACTCCGCCTCTGTACCCTGGTAAAGGTGACTGTCCTGTCCAATTACCATGCCCCTTCCCCTCGTTCAGACAGACTCTCCTCCAAAATAAAATCCTGGAAACAGTAATTAACAGAAACGAATATTTTATTATGAACTAGACATGAAACGTGGGGGTTGAAACTTGCACGGGGGGTTCTGTTAGGTGTGTAGGAAAGGACTTTTAAAATTTTGGGGAATGAGAGCCTTCTAGTGCTAGAGCAGTCTGCAGGGGTTGACTGAAAGTTTTAACGGCCCTTGCCGCCCCTCTTTCTTTGTACTTTGGGTGAGGGGGGTGTGGGACTTGGTGGCGGGGGAGGGCGGTTAGAGATAGACTGCAGCGGGGCTCTGTCCTCCTGCCTCCGGTCTTGCAGAACATCCACAAGGCGCCGGAGCGTGTCCGTTTGCTCCCTCAGAAGTCCAAGCAGCTTTTCAGTAGCCTGCTGGTCTTCCTGCCGCCACCTCTCCTCCCGTTCCATGACTGCTCGGTGCATTTGGGACAAGTTCTCCCTCCACTGTGTCTGCTGGGCTGCCTGGGCTCGGGAGCAGCTCATTAGTTCTGAGAACATGTCCTCCCGCATCTTCTTCTTCCTCCTCCTAATCTGCGCTAGCCTCTGGGAGTGTGCTGACAGGCTGGGTTGGGAGACAGTCGCAGATGTGTCTGTGTGAATGGGAAAAATGGAGTGAATTCCTGAGACAGATAAATGAAGTTGTGTACAAAGAACCTAGTCTTTCTCTGTGAACAAGACCATGCACTGCACCTCTCACATGCGCACTCAGGACAAGGTCGAATTTTCGGCCCTCGCCTTCAGTGCCTAGGGTCCTGCAGTGGTCTTGCAGTTATATGAGAAGCGTGGCAGGACACCTGAACTTCTGTAGCGTGCAATCATGGTAAGCCGTAGACTTCTGGCTGCTTAAAACTTTACTAGTAGCACTGGCCTCCTTTCACATTGAAAGCAATGCCAGTCTCTGCTGCCAGCAATCAGGACAGCATGAACTATGCCCCTGTCCCACCCCCTCGCGGCTGTTCCAGGGAAAGATCCCTGTATGCTGCCCCTCTCCCTCCACCGCGTGGCTGTAAAGCAGTCCCAATACTAACATTCCCCTCCCTAATTCAAAGCAGGGCGTAATGAGCAACATCACCCTGCTGAGGATCTCGGAGTCCCAGAGGGAAAGGATGTTTCGAGAAAGCCTTCAGAAACCAGGGCCGTTTGCCGCTATGCTCTGCAGGGCAATGATACCAGAGTATCTGATGGTGTCGTGGCGCGGTAACGTGTCCTACCACGGAGGGCCCAATAAGATCGCCCTACCCAGGAACCTGATGAACAGGCTGGAAATGTACCTTCATGAGACCTACGAGGAGTTCTCCTATGAGGATTTCGCCTCCATCCCCGGCCATATTGACCGGATTTTCGCGTAGGTGCACTGGGACTAAAGAGTGGAGCGTCTTGGGCAGCATAATCATGACTTACCGGACATTGTAAAAAAAATTTTAAATACTTGGGACTAAATTGTGAAGAGCCTAAGGCAGACAAATCATGAAAAACCCTTTGTTACTATTGTAAATATTCCAGTTTTTTTGCAGATAATTGTTTACATGTTTAAGCACTTTAAGAAACAGCCATTGTTAATATTATAAATATTTCAGTTCTTGTAAAAATAAATGTTTAGATATTTAAAGCACTTACTGCTTGATCCTTCCCCTGATTCTGTCTCCGGGGTAAGGGATGGGGACGGTTGGTAGGGGATCTCGGTAAGGGTGATGAAGAGCTCCTGGCTGTCGGGGAAATCAGCGGTGCCAGCGCTGTCGACTGCCTCGTCCTCCTCATCTCCTTCTTCATCTTCCCCATCCGCTAACATGTCCGACGAGGAACCTGCCGCGGACAATATCCCATCCTCAGAGTCCACGGTCAGTGGTGGGGTAGTGGTGGCGGACGCACCTAGGATGGAATGCAGTGCCTCGTAGAAACGGGATGTGTGGGGATGGGATCCGGAGCGTCCGTTTGCCTCTTTGGTTTTTTGGTAGCCTTGTCTCCGCTCCTTGATTTTCACGCGGCACTGTGTTGCATCCCGGCTGTATCCTCTCTGCCATGGCTTTAGAGATCTTCTCGTAGATCTTTGCATTCCGTCTTTTGGAGCGCAGCTCTGAAAGCACGGACTCATCGCCCCACACAGCGATGAGATCCAAGACTTCCCGATCAGTCCATGCTGGGGCCCTCCTTCTATTAGATTGCACGGCCATCTCTGCTGGAGAGCTCTGCATCGTTGCCAGTGCTGCTGAGCTCGCCACGCTGTCCAAACAGGGAATGAGATTCAAACTGCCCAGACAGGAAAAGGAATTCAAATTTTCCCGGGGCTTTTCCTGTGTGGCTGATCAGAGCATCCGAGCTCAGACTGCTGTCCAGAGCGTCAACAGAGTGGTGCACTGTGGGATAGCTCCCGGAGCTATTACCGTCAATTTCCATCCACACCTAGCCTAATTCGATATGGCCATTTCGAATTTAGCGCTACTCCTCTCATTTTCGAGGAGTACAGAAGTCTAATTTAAGAGAGCTCTATGTCGAACTAAATAGCTTCGTGGTGTGGACGGGTGCAGGGTTAATTCGATGTAACGGCGCTAAATTCGACATAAAAGCCTAGTGTAGACCAGGCCTTAGAGTGCAATTGTATTTAGATGGAAAAGATTCATTATAACATTGGTAGAAAATGTCTATAAAAAGTTTGACAGCAGCTACCATATTTTCAGTGGGATGAATACAAATTCTCTTAGCAAGACTTGTTTGGATGTTTCACAGAGCACATACTCTATAGGGCAAGGTGTTATCCACAATGACATTAATGACAGTGCTGATCAGCTGGGGTATCTCTAGGAATAAGTCAGTTTTAGTTTCCAAGAAAACATATTAACGTTCAAGATAAGCAAAATGATCAGACTGAATTCCATTAAGGTGCCCACACCACAGCTCATTTGAGCAACTTTTGGGGGCTGAAAATTGTGGTGATATGCCTCTGAACATGTAGAGATTCATTAAACTATTTAGGTACAGCCCTGAGTTGGAAGCGAAGAGGTCAAGAAGGCATTCTGTCCCTGACACTCAATCTGCCTCCTGGTGGGCACAAGCATACAGAGATAGCATGCCTGTGGGATGCAGATTGCCACACTGCCACAGTTAGACAACTGTGCTGGCTGGCCCATGGAATGGGGGATGGAGGGAAGGCCCCCCTTCCTGCTCACCTGTCACTGCCCCTACTGTGGAGTAGGGGGGAGTATTCCTTGTGTTCCCTTAGCACAGAGACTGCAATTCTACCTGGTGATTACATAGGCCATGCATTGCCCTATAAAATGCACATATATGGAAAGGGAACAATCTTACACAAAAGAAACATGTCAGTACCCAGTTCAGCTGAAGGGTTTTTCAGTGGGTGATTAATATTCTCAGTGTTAACTTTGAAAAGGATGGGATCAGTGCATCCTCAATTCTCATTTTTAAGCTGAAATTTGAGTCCAGTTTTAGCATCAGATTCAGAGAAAGAATTCCTGTTTTGGAAACTCCTATTCGTCTGTATGAGGTGATCAGTACCCCCTTAGCAGTTCAGTGTAGTGCACCCATTGAAACAAAAGACAACATCTATTCCTGCTTCATCTCTGCCTTTGGTTCACAAATGAAGTCTAAGAGTTTTAAGACTCTGGAGTGCCTGTCTACCTTCGTAACCATTTAGTATTGACCAATGAAGTTTCTTGCAAGTCAGCCAATAAGTCACAGGTGTCTAATTGCTCATGAATAAGGGAAAACTCCTATTGTGAACTTTGCTGGTGGGAATAACAATTGTAATGCAGACCCTGCTTCTTGTCCTTTACTACTAGTATATTATTGATGGGCTCAATTGATTTTAAATACAATCATCTTTCAAGGTAAACAGTACAGGCTTATCCACAGGTATGTTGCAGTGCCTGGCTGCCTGGAGTGAATTTCACTTACTGTACTTTGTATTCTGTTACATGTTTCCTCAAGATCATTATTCTTAAAGAAAAAAGGATCAGTTGTATTTCACTACAAAGTATTAGCATATGTAATTTGCTTACTCAGATTTTAAAAAGGACTAGTCTTTGGTACAATTCTTTTGTGATATATTAACAATGCAAAATAAGCCTTAACTGATCATATCATCTGCCACTCCTTTTTTAATGTAGAGTGGCACTAGTCATTCCATAGTCAATACTGAAGGTAGCTCTAGTATAAACCTGATTTTTCAACATCCCCATAACTTCTCCAAAAAGAAATTGAAATGTATTAAATATTGCATGTCCTAGGGTACCTTTTTCCTGGAAAGTGTAATAAAAATCAAACATTTTATAGGGACCTGAAACTTTGGATATTTATTTCAGGGGAGGAGAGAATCTTCTGCCCCTCATGCTATCTCTTGCTCAAGGGACAATATGTATGTTGGGTTCTGTCAGCGTGTTTGGAGAGATGCTCCTTTTAGTACTTTGATAGATAGAGAGTGGAGAAAGTAATTCAGATCTCAGATACACAAATTTAGCCCTTGTCTATACTACAAATGCTCTGCTAGTAGAGCTCTAACAGTAGAGCCCTCTAATGTAAGCATAGTTTATGCTGACAGAAGTATTCTTCAGTCAACATAGCTGCATCTACACCGAAGCTTTTCCTAGCATAGCTATGTCAGGTAGGGGGTTGTGGGTTTTTTCCACCCCCATGATGGACGTGGCTATGTCAGCAAAACTTTGTAGTGTAGACTTGGCCTTTTTAAAAAAAAGGTTACTTACAAGAAAAAAAAAAAACAAGGTAAATTTGTGAGGGGAGACTTAAAAGTTTCCCTCACTACTTACCTTCTCTGTTTTTATTTCCAGAAGGCAAACAATAGCATTATTAAAAATAAATTGTTGCAGAGGGCAGGGAAAGTTACACTTGCTGATGGACCCCAGAACAGCAATCCGCAAAACATAAATAAGAAGCAAGACATGCAGGTAGGCATCAATCAAAACACATGAACCAGTTAGGACAGCAACAGACTGAAGGGGAAAAAAAAAAAAAAAAAAAAAAAAAAATCACAGAAGGCTTCCAGGAAAATACCACAGCAAAACTTTAGCATTTGAACAATTACAGCTGATGGTCTTCAAATGATCTGAGGCCATGTCTATACAAGCGAACTTACAGCGGCACAGCTGTACTGATGCAGATGCACTGCTGTAAGAGCGCTCATGTAGCTGCTCTATGCCTATGGGAGAGACCTCTCCTGTTGACATAGCCCTGTGTACTAACACTTATGCTGGCAACACTCAGGGGCTTTATTTTATTTTCACATCCCTGAGCTACAAAAGTTTTGCTGACATAAGTGTTAGTGTAGACATGACCTGAGATTTTTATTTAAGAAAAAAAATAAAAGGGTCAGCTACACTTTAATTCAGGGCTCTCAAACTCAAATCACCACGAGACCACATGAGGACTAGTACATTGGCCTGAGGGCCACATCACTGAAACCTTCCATGAGGCCCCACCCTGCCACTTCCCACCCCTTCCCCGCCCCCATTCCAACCCCTTCTCCAAACCCCTGCTCTGGCCCCGCCTCTTCTCCGCCTCCTCCCCTGAGCGTGCTGTGGCCCCGCTCCTCCCCCCTCCTTCCTGGAAAGTCCTAAGCACTGTTAAACAGCTGTTTGGCAGTGGGAAAGCGCTGGGAGGTAAGTGGAGGAGCAGGGACGTGTCACGCTGGGGGGGAGCTTGGCAGGCCGCAGGAAATAACTCCGGGGGAGGCAGGGGAGCTTGGCGGGCTACATGTTTGAGACCCCTGCTTTAAATCTAACACATTGATACAAGTAAACCTATTTATTCAAGGATACTGGGGCAGATCCTCAGGCAGCACTTCAGTGTAATCAATGGAGCTACATATTTTACGCTAGATGAGGATCTGACACCTATCTGACCCACTGATTTTGCAAACCCTGTCCCATCCTCTATATCTAAAATCCCATAGTCAGGTTCACACACAAAATTATATCCTTTTACATCAAATGAATGGTGGTGGTTCTTCATCCATCTCACATACACTTGCCAATGGGGTTCTATCCCAATGAAGTCACAGCTGTTTCAGATCCCTAACATGGGTTTCTAGGTTTCATAGCTAGTGCAGCTATCAACAGCAGTGTATTTTTCCTTTCGTTAGATGGTGGCTGTCCAAACTAATGAGACCATGATTAGGAAAATGCAGCCAGCTGATCACTGTTTTAATACAGTGGCCCTGCTTTCTGTAGGCATTTGTACTCTGCTGGTGAAAGGGAAAACCTCACAAACCAGAGCTGCAGTGAGGTGTTTGCTAGTGGTTAGATTATTTTTTTAAAGACCCTGGTGAAGATGCTCTTCCAAACTCTTAAGTTAATTGCTTTTTTGCCTGCTAGGTTTCTTCTGCATAGCTGGCCTGGAACTTCCATAGGACTGGGGATGAAGAGACTACCTGGAATGAAACCAGGGGCTGTGCCACTGAAGTTCACAGGAGGCGACATTCAGAACTAGATTGCTACAGACACACGCTCTTCTAAAAGGAGATTTCCCCCCCCTTTTTTGTTATTTTAGGAACTGGGGCTGGCTGTCAGGGACACAAGCAGACAGACCTACAGGGACACAAACACTTTACAATGGATCCTTTTTAATTTTTGATAGTGACTTGATTTTTCTTCACTCTTGGACCAAAAATTTTAAGAGCCATTTACTGCACACACTGAATTTACTGTGATAATAGGCATTCTCATGAAGCAGGACCACTATATAGTCCAGTTTGTTTTAAAATTTGGAACAATCAATGATGAGAACATCACACTACTTGCTGTTATATGATCTAGTAGGAAGAGAGCCTGAGACATAAGCCCTTGTATCAGAGGCCTGGTACGAGGCAGGACCTGCTCACAGAATCTGGCAAGAACAGGGCTGATATTGTAAAAATACACATTCCTAAGAAGTGCTAGTCAGAGTACTCTCACAAACACATCCCGATATCAAGTGGTATCAGAACATCCCAATATCAAGGATGGTACAAAAACATTCCCCAAGGATAACGAACACCCTGACCCCTCCTAAAATACAAGGTCAGGATGACAGTATGTAATAAAGACGTTTTGATCGAACCAACATATACATTATAATGGGTAATAACTAGCCACGTCAAGAGGCAGTAACTAACTATGTCAGAGGGGCAGTGCTAACTTGTTTGTATCAGATATAGAGATGCATATCAGAGGGAGTACCTTTGGCTGGTCTAGAGAGGAACAGAAAGTCCCGCCATTCACTGAACTGGGCCATTGTTACAGGCATACATGGTCCAGTAGAGTCTGTGGGATACTAATATCGTGCTTTGTTAACAATAAAACTGTCTGGGTGCCTTCATCCCTTAACGGATCTTGTGGTCATTGGGTGGTTCACTCGAGGTCTGCCATGCCAGCTGTCTGTGCAGGGTTGGGGCAACACACAGAGGGAACACACATACACAGCCAAACATCTATCAACATCTAACCACATATGATATATTAAATCAGTTAGTGGAAAGACAGAAAAAATATTTCTTAATTCCAGAAAGAAAAACATCCACTGTCATGTGTTCAGGATGGAGTTTGGGACACTTTTTTTGGTGGGGTGAGGAAGTCTTTTGTATGTTTCATCTTCATAGCCATTCTTAATTACTAAGAGACTTCTGGGTACAAGTACCTAACAATTAAAATTGCTATACAAAATAACCTTATTAATCCAACTGGAATAGAATTATATAATTATTCAGATAATACTTAGATTTTAAAGAGCTCTGTATATGCTTTAGATAGGAGAGCTATTAATTATTACCTTTATCTCCATTTTACAGGTGGGGAAACGGAGGCTTGCCATAGCGAGCCAAAAGTGACTTGCTCAAGATCACTCTGCAGGTCAGTGGTAGCAGCAGGACTAGCACTAAGCAGTCAGATACTATGATTATGAGGGTAGTGCAGGAACCTGAACTGCATATAACAGAACCAAGGTCTCCAGTATTGGGAGAAAACAGGATGCTCTTGGTCAATGGTAAAATTAAAGAAAGTGCACAAACAAAATACAATACAAAGTAAAAATATATCCTTACCGTTACCCCTCCCACACAGAAAACACAAGAGAATGAATCTGAAGCATTTGAAAAGCCAAGGACCCGAGAAGTCTAATAGAGAGGCAGGTGGCTGTGGTAGTTGGGTAGTTCTCAGTCTGATAACACTGTCCAAAATGGGTGGTGGTGGTGCTGCCCGAGAAAGGGTGCGGCTAGGGCATCTGGGATTTCACTGTTCAATATATCTCCCTCTGCAGTGTTTGACGGTGCCCCAGGCACTTAGGTAAACCAACCTCCAGCAGAAAACCCTTGAGTTCAGAGAACCAACTGGTGCACAAGTTCAGTATATTTTTCACTTTGAAATATTAATATATTATATGTACTATTTCTTCTCCTCATGGAAGTTGAAGGGCAATTATAGTTTGTGAAAAGGTGGGGAGGGGCCTCTCAGTTTGGTCCTTGTGATTTCACATTGAAAAAAGAGATTGTGTTGTAACAAAGTGATAGAGACAGACAACTTCTGAAGCCATATGGACTATGTCACTTTCCCAGCATACGACTATAATAATTAGTAGATTCATCCTTGGCATTTATACTTTCATTTTACGTTTTCAAATGCCTTTGCCAATATCATCTACCTCATCTAGCTGAATGGAGGCCTTGGTTCACTAGTTTAATTGGTGTTCACCAGCGGAGTTGCCCAACAGGCTGTAGTTTGCACACTATCTTCAGTGGGACATTGCAGGGTTCAAGTTGCATTTACAGCTCAGTTTTGGCAAATACCTGGACTTGCATTACATTCCTAATGAAGCATGCTCACTTATTCAACGCAACAGAGGGTCCTGTGGCACCTTTAAGACTAACAGAAGTATTGGGAGCATAAGCTTCTGTGGGTAAGAACCTCACTTCTTCAGATGCAAGTAATGGAAATTTCCAGAGGCAGGTATAAATCAGTATGGAGATAACGAGGTAGTTCAATCAGGGAGGGTGAGGTGCTCTGCTAGCAGTTGAGGTGTGAACACCAAGGGAGGAGAAACTGCTTCTGTAGTTGGATAGCCATTCACAGTCTTTGTTTATTCAACGCAGTAAACTCTGTAGCCCTCAAAATACAAATAGCAGATGTTTCTAAAGGCCCTGCAGGGACTGTAAGATGAGCAAGGCAGGGTTAGGGGACTCTGAAGGAGAGAAGCAGAGCAGGCAGATTCCCTGCCTTAAAACATTATGTTCTAAAAAAAATATATGGGCCAGTTTCTAATTAAAAATTGTAATGTTTGTTTCAAGACAAAGGCACTAAATACCAGATTAGTGAAAGAGGGCAGTTTGCTCATCACTCCTTGCGATAATTGAAACATCTACAATGACACCATAGACAAAGCGGATGACTTCTGATCCAAACACCTTACCTTAAATTACTCAGTTACCTTGTTCCCAGAAGTTCTTTTACTGCTTTGAATTAGTTCTCACAACTCCTGTCTGAACCACCTAGTAAGGAAGACAGCATCATCTAATGGGCCTGATCGTGGGCTCATGGAACTTAAATGCAAAACTCCTATTCACTTCAGTGGTGAAGGATTAAGTAGACTGCGAAACCTGAATTATTGCAAACTTATTGTTCAGAAGCAGTTTACCTGTAAAGGACAACTTTGGAGATGTATCTATTTGGTTGTTACTGCTTTATTTGTGGACATTCTTTAAAGGACCTTATCACTAATAATTCCTGTACTGAACTCAGACTATCTGCATTAGGAAATTTACACTGGTACAAATTACTTCACTTTGTTACCCAATAAAGCTTCAATAGTGTAAGTCAGGGGTGGGCAAACTTTTTGGCCTGAGGGCCACATTGGGTTTCCAAAATTGTATGGAGGACCGGTTAGGGGAGGCTGCGTCTCCCCAAACAGCCAGGCATGGCCCAGTCCCCGCCTCCTATCTTACCCCCCAACTTCTTGCCCCCTGATGGCTCCCCTGGGACTCCTGCCCCATCCAACCCCCTCCCCTCCCGTTTCCTGACGTCCCCCCCCAGAACTCCTACCCCATCATTCCCCCCCGTTCCTCACCCTCTGACCACCCCAACGCCTATCCACCCCCCTGCCCACCACCCCGAGCTCCCCTGCCCTCTATCCAACCCTCCCTGCCCCCTTACCGCGCAGCCCAGAGCACAGGTGGCTGGCGGCGTTACAGCCACGTTGCCAAGAGCACCGGGTCAGGCCGCGACTCTGCAACTGCGCTGCCCGGCTGCCCAGAGCATTGCACCGGTGGGGGGAGGGATAGCTCAGTGGCTTGAGCATTGGCCTGCTAAACCCAGGGTTGTGAGTTCAATCCTTGAGGGGGCCACTTAAGGATCTGGGGCAAAAATCAGTACTTGGTCCTGCTAGTGAAGGCAGGGGGCTGGACTCAATGACCTTTCAGGGTCCCTTCCAGCTCTATGAGATAGGTATATCTCCACATGTTAGCACACTGAGGCTGCAGGGAAGGGGTAACAGCAGGGGAGGGGCTGGGAGCTAGCCTCCCAGGCCAGGAGCTCAGGGGCCAGGCAGGAGGGTCCCACAGGCCAGATGTGGTCTGTGGGCCATAGTTTGCCCACCTCTGGTGTAGGTCCTGCTTTATGTGGGTGCAGCATATCTACATAAGGAGTTTGAATTGGTATAACTACATTAAGTTGTTAGATGGGTGTCAATTTCCTTAACTATGGACAGGGCTTAAGAAATAGCAGCAAAGCTAAAGGTTATTATGCTATGGGAACACAAACATCCATTTGATCCTTCTGCTTGTTTAACTCAATGAGATGCCATCAATACTTGTGCCTTGGTTTCTTCACATTTGTTAAGAGGTGTATTAGGGGAGTTAGAACTCCTACTCCAAATGTCAATGCAGCCAGCCAGCATTCTGGATTAGGAGATGTTAATATTGGTATATTAACATCAGAGTAAGAATATATCTTTACAAAAAAAAAAAAAAACTGCCTGATTGGGGGCGGGGGGGGGGGGGGGGGGGGAGGAAGGAGTCATGGTACTCTCCCTAGTTCAAATCACAGACCATGCTCTCCACTCACTAGGGTGACCAGATGTCCCGATTTTATAGGGACAGTCCCGATTTTGGGGTCTTTTTTCTTGTATAGGCTCCTATTACCCCCCACCCCCGTCCCGATTTTTCACACTTGTTGTCCGGTCACCCTACCACTCACAGAGGACACAAAAATGATACATCACTTACAGTGGATTGTGCAGATTTTTGGACACAATTATGTCTCTTCTTTCTTGTGTGCATTGATCAGCAGTGAACTTGTTAACAAATGTTGACATTTAAGTTATCAACATTACTCTTCAGAATAAAGCTGGACAAATATTTTTTTGCTGAAACATTTTTCAGCAAAAAATGCAGATTGGGTGACCCCAAAACATTTCATGAATTCATGTGGATTTCACCAAATGTTTCAGTCAAAAAGACCGCAAAACAAAAAAACCCGCACCTTTAAAAAAAAAAAAAAAAAAAAAAAAAAAACTCCAGAAAAATCCAGCCCCAAAATGTTTTGTTCTCACATTGTCTAGATGAATTGATTTGATTTTTCTATTCAAAATTGCTTTTTATTTCAAAATGTCCCTTAACTTAATTTTTTTAAAATATATGCCTGAAATTTAAACAAAACGTTTCTTGTTTCAATTTGAACTAAATGTTTTATTTGCCCCCAAAAATATTTTTAAACTGAGTCATTGAAAATTTCAACAACAAAATGGTTTTCAGTTTGCCCCAACCCCCTTTAAAAAAAAAAAAAAATCCTTAATTGCCAGTGAACTGGAAAAAATTACATTATTTGCCCAGCTCTATTTCAGAATTAACACTTCACTAAAATGAATGAAAGTAGTTTATTCCTCTCCAAGCTATTGTTTCAGGTTACCTCCAGACTATGGCAGATATCAGAGCATCAGTTTGCACTGTATTTACATTTTATAAATGGTTTTCACGACAATAAAGGGCTAGAAATTTAAGCTAAGTTAAAAAAAAATGTTTTTACTTTAACATAGTTAACTCAAGGTCTCTTGATGTATAATCCTCAATGTGGCTAGTTGAGCTCAACCATAGATCCCCCACTTCAGGTTTATTGTGACTAGATACATCGAGGTGAAAGCTACCTTTGCCTTATCTCCACTACTAATTTACTTCAAGATAGCTATCTCAATGTCAAAGCACACCTTTATTTACAGTGGAGACAAATGTTTAATTTAATAATACATAATAATAATAATATTAATAATAATTAATAAAGTATGGATTCTGCAGAACAAAAAGGATGGAAACGACCATGAAAAAAGTACCAATTTGCCAAACTGCTGTGAGCCAGCACAGTTCAACACCTGCCAAAAATCTCATGAGTCAGAGGACCTTTAGACAGTGCCAAACATGCAAGTCTTTGTGACAGATGAGATATATGATCAATCGGTAGTTTTAATGGCTCTCAGGATAGCTGAAGGCTTCCCCTAAACCTCATTGTAAATATAACTGAATTAGTTAAGCGAAAAATGTATCAGCTTCACCTTGCAGGACCATGAATGAATAAAGGGAAGATTAATTAATATCTACAACAGCACAGGAAAAAGAAAAAGAAATGGCTCTGGCCAATGCTCATGACTTTTCCCCCACCATTCAATTTCCAGTTATAATTGTCCATGAATACAGTTGCATTACATTCAGAAACTTGTACGTTTCAGTGAGATTCCCTAGCAAAATGTAACAGAGGGAGCCCCAGGGAACACTCTTTCCTTTGCTCAGTATTATAATGACAGCACTAAAAGGACAGGACAATGACAGCACTGAAAAAACAGTATCACTTTCAAGGTCCCGGTGTCAACAGGCTCTTATGGAAATATCCCCTCCCTCTAACAGCAAGCCTTAGGAGTGAATAACAGACTATCTTTGCTGGAGAGATCTGCCAGGGATAAGAACCTCCGAGCAGATCTGGAAGGAGAGCATATCACTTATCTGATTTCAGCTCAAGAAAATATTAACATTGATTAAAAAAAAAAACAACCCTTCATTAAAGTATTGTAAATGGACCTTCCTTCGTTGTCACTTGCTCCTAGAGCTAGCTTAGTTCTAATTCTCAATAGTTAGAGTGACTTTGTGAGGCTTTTGCCCTGCTACCTTCTTGTGATAAAGTCACTCCCTAATCAAAACTCTCCCTCAGGCCATGAAGTAAGAGGATCTCCTCCTCAGGTGCCTTTCCCCTACTGACAGCTGTTCCAGTACTGCAGTGGTCTAATTCTTCTTATGACTCAGTGCTCCAGTCAAGTCACATACTGGTAAATTGAGTCATTTATTTCTATAGTCCAGCAACTGCTCAGTGGGTCTTCAGCCCAACTTCAACCTTAATAATCCTTTCCAGCCTTTGTCTCTGAGGCCTCCACACCACCTTTACCTTCTACCTTTAGAGGAATCCAGGCCCTCCCTCTATGCAGAGTTCCAGCCCAGAGATCCTTTCATAAACAGCTAAATTCTTCCTACCCGGACCACCTCCTACCATACCATACCTTACCTCTACATCTTTCCACCAGTCCCATTCCTCCACAGACCCTTGCAAGAAAAACACCAAAGTCATAGGAAACAAAGTTCATGGAAGAGTTCTGTGATGAGCCTACCTGCCCCTAGGAATACCCTGTAGTCTAGAAGCCTCTGGTTATTTTCCAGCCTGAACCTGGCCTCCCTTCAGGCACACTAGGACTGGTCCTGGCCCCAGACAAGCCTTTTTTTTTTTTTTTTTTCCCCCAAGGGGCTAGCATGAAATGTCCTCTGTTCCTCCCAGCCAGCCACTGCACTGGGCTTTTTTCCCTTTTTAACCCCTCCCTCCAGATTTGTAATCTCTCTCAGGTGAAGCAGGGCAGGGCTGAGTGAGCCCACAGGCTGATTAGCCCTTTCCTGCCTAATGCGGGGTTTGCACACCACATCACACTTCTCCCTTTTTTCTTAGCTTTCTGTTGACATGACACTAGCTAGGAGGCAGCATCAGGATTTCCTCCATGAAACATGTACAGCAGTTTTTCCTTTCCTTCCCCTTTTCTTGTCTGACTCCTCTGAGCTTAAGGACTATGCTGCACTCATTTCTTTGGATGTAAGACTTTTGTGACTTGTCACTTTAAAAAAAAAACAAAAATCTATGCAGAAGATGTATTTGTCCCCTTGCTGAAAACTTAATCCCTTGGCAAAAAAATGTTTCTGATTAATTGTCATGATGCTAAAGGCAAAGAACAAGCAGGATGTTTGGAAACAACACACTTTTCATTTTTTCCCCCTCACACAAGATAAGGGACGACATCAGCTATTACTTTTGCAGCCTACCCCTCAACACAGACTTGACCCTGAAAGGAATATAATCTTATGACAATATTACTAACCAGAGACTCCTTAGAGGAAACAGGTGGGGTGAGTCTCTTCTCACTTACACTAATGTAAGTCAGGGATAATGTGATTGAAATTACACTGATGTAACTGAGAGGAGAATTAAGTTCACTATCTGCTATTGTGAGAGGCTGGGAGGGGTTATGACTGCTCCCTATAAAAACATCAGGAGGGAGAAGAGCTATTTAAAATAAAGAACAATATCAGCACAAGTAGAAATGAGTGCAAACTGGGAAGGAAAAAGGTTATGCTGAAAATTAAAAGGTTTCTAACCATCAGCAAAGTGAAGTTCTGGAACAGCCTCCTAATAGGAGAACATAAGAACAGCCATACTGGATCAGACGAATGATCTATCTAGCCCAGTATCCTGTCTTCCGACAGTGGCCATTCCAGGTGCTTCAGAAGGAACAAATAGAACAGGTAATCATCAAGTGATCCATCATCTGTTACCCATTCCCAGCTTCTGGCAAACAGAGATACTTCAAAGCATGGTTTTGCATCCCTGCCCATCCTGGCTAATAGCCATTGATGGACCTATCCTCCATGAACTTATCTAGCTCTTGTTTGAACCCTATTATAGTCTTGGCCTTCACAACATCCTCTGACAAAGAGTTCCACAGTTTGACTGTGCGCTGTGTGAAGAAATACTTCTTGTTTGTTTTGTGGGAACAGGAAACATAATTGGTTTTAAGATGCATTTTATTAAATTTATTAACAAGATGTTATGATGGGATTGCCAGTCCCATCCTATGTTCATGAGCTATAGATTGCAAGTTTAAAAAATGTTGGGCTCACAATTTACAACCAAAAATGGGAAGGTGCCTTACTAGAGGTTATAGCAGGTGATTCTAGTAATGCAGTGGCTGGCTGGAATCAGGAAACTAAAATCCTCAAAAAAATAACATATCCAAAGTAAGGAAAGGAATATCTAACTTGTAGGACTACTGAGCCTCTTGTATGGTACTAGCTGGGGGTGGCAAGGAGGGGTGAGTTTCCTTTAAAATGGCTCCGAGACATATTAGCTCTACCATCTTCATTTCAGTTTGACGTTACAATTTTTCTTCAAATCAAGGTAACTGAGGAACAGAAATCATTTACAGTTTTGCTTGTCTGCCTTTCAGCATATGATAGAAATTGGACTGTGAGAACTGCAAGATGAGATGGTGAGATTCTTCCTTGATTATTTACTGCTGTTGCTGAAAAGACATAGAGCCTTCACTGATGATATAAAAAAAAAAGTCTTCATACTTTGAGCTTTGACTGAGTTCACCACTCGGGGGATACTGTGCAGTTTGTGGAACGAATTACATCAGACACTGTTATGGAAACAGAACAATTTGGTGCTGATTCAGTGAATTAACAATGTGGGATCAAGCTACATCTCATTCCCCATCCTGCTCTTCATTTTCTACCACACAGTTAGAGGCAGAACACTGCAGACCCCCAAACTGTAGGGAAAAACGTGTGTTAGAAAACACACATTTGGAGTCTTGGACCATACCTGAATGTCTCATTTATACCTATACCAGAGTAGTGCCCAGAGGTCCGAACTCCTGTTGGGGCCTCTTGGTGCTAGCTGTAGCCCACCGGTGAGTGTGAATTACAGTTCCCCCTCGGTATCTGATTTGCAGAGCATATAAGTCCATTACAGCCCTAGGTAAAGCGCTTTAGTTCAAGGTATTAGCTCTGGCGGTCGCTGGTTCAATCCCCAGTGTGATGGCAAAGATAGCAACCATCATATTAGGCACTGTACAAATACACACCAAGAAAAAGTCACAGCACTAAGGAGATGTGACTTGCCTAAGGTCAGGTTGGAGCAGAATCCTGTTCTGTTTAATCTTTGTCTAGTTCTCTGTTCACTAGGTTATGCAGTCAACTGTTTGTAGCATTTATCTGGTACTAGACATGAAACGACCCTTGGGAAATGTACACATTTTAGCCAGTATCATGGTATGCGTTTCATGGCAGTTGAAATAATTTTTAATTTTTGTTTTTGCAAGCAAGCAAGGTCTTCAGATATTTTCACTGAGGAGAGAGGAGAGCAGGAGGACAACACTATGAAAACAAAATTAAAAGACCAAATCAGGATCACAAGTGTGTTTAATAGTGTGTGCACCTGAAATTATGGATGTTACCTTTATACAGTCCACTGAAACCTGTGAGTCAATTGATAATTATTTTGAAAAGCTGTATAAATAACAGCTTTCTATATTAATGAACAACCAACAGATCTGCTAAAATTCCTCCAAGTAATTCACATCTGAAATTTAAAAAACAAAATACAATTTCTCAAAGATTGTGAATGGCTTACCTCCAGATGAGTAATAATAGATCTTTAAACAGATTCAGTTCTCAGCTGAATGAGCCTATAAGATATTTGACACATCTGGTCACTGAGTGGTATATAATATTCCTGCTTAGGGCCCCCAGTGGACTAGCACCGGTACTGACTACAGGTAAAACGTTACCCCTTTCCAGTGTAAACAAGGCCAAATTCTCAATGATCCCCAATTCCTACCTGAGCCTGGCATGGGTGTGAAGGTAAAGGAACAAATTGCTTTTTCTGTTCTTTATCCACAATCTTCTATAGCAAGGCAGCTTTCCTCTGCCCGGGTACCCCCTCTAAATTACAACCATTTTAATGCCATTGTTCTTGGCTACTGGCCTCATCTATGTTGTACCTGCACAGACATCTTAAGTGCCATGACAATCCTGCAAGCTCTTGTACCTCTGCAGACCCCATGAGGGGTCCCAGTGAACCCAATGGGCTTACCCCATGCAGACCAGTTTGCATAATCAGGGCCTAAAGAACAACCAAAGTTGTCTGTAGATTCGTATGAAGGAACCCGGGAAGATTAACACAAGTAGTAGACAGGATGGAAACAGTGATAGTGAAGGTAAAAATACCTGGCTGCAGAAGAGGAGAAGTTAGAGCATGTAGTCAGGAAAGAATGAGTCTAGTGATTAGAGCAGTAAAGGCTTGCAACCAAGGTACTCCTCACAACTGTATCTGTCACTGCCACTGCCTTTCCATCTAACCTTTACCATGCTACTCAAACTCTCTTTGTCTACCCTGTCTCTAAGGTGAGTAAAATAGTATTTTAACCTGCCTTGAAAGAGGTGTTGTGAGACAGTTAATTGTCCAAGATTCTTGTATGAAAGGGATTGTACAAGTATAAATTATTATTCAAATCATAGCAACAGAATGCAAAATGGCAATCAGCAGCTAGGAAGCTGTTGTATTGGTGTCTATAACTGCTCATATGTAACAGATATTGTAACTGAAATTGAGGCAAAACCCTGGCATTAATGTAATGATGCTTAATAGGTGGACACAGAAGTGAAACCTGAATGAGGGATTGCTGCAGGCAGGATATCATGAAACAAAGACTGTAATAAAATTACATATTGGAAAAAAAGTATGATAAAGAAGAATCAGGCAAGCATTAGACCACGCCAGTAGCTTCCTAAATGTTGCGCACCTTTTCTTCCGAACTTCATAGCTCCCTCCCATCGTCTCAGGCTGTGGCAATGTCAATCTTTAAAACTTCCAAGAGAAAACAGTCAAAAACTGAATTTGCACACAGATATGTTACCTCTGACAAATCACAGAGAAAATGAAAACAACAAGGAGTCCTTGTGGCACCTTAGAGACTAACACATTTATTTGGGCATAAGCTTTCGTGGACTAAAACCCACTTCATCAGATGCATGGAGTGAAAAATACAGTAAGTGGTATATATATTACTGCACATGAAAAGATGGGAGTTGCCTTACCAAGTGGGGGATCAGTGCTAATGAGACCAATTCAATTAAGGTGGAAGTGGCCTATTAACGTCTGGTTTCTAGGTCTCTATCACAAGAGATTGAGGCAGAGGCAGTTGTGCGTTGGAGAACCTGGAGTGGCCAGTGTGACTTCATGTTATTCAAACTTTGTAGCAATATTTAAAATACTGTATTTCCAACATACACTTACTTTTACCAGATTTATGTTATTAGACTTTGGTTTACCATGAAATCCATTGTGTCTTGACATATTATGATAAATTCAGATTCAGAAAATTGTAACTGGATTATAAATACAATTAATTGTGGATGCTGTTTAGCAATGCATACTATGTGGATTTCAGTATTTCTAAATGGGTAAACTTGTTCCATCACTTCATCATAACTGGGACTGTATTTTTAAACACATAAGAAAGAAGGGATTCACTGAAATGCAAATACAGCCTCAATGGCAGTAAATGAGTTGCTGCTGTGGAACCCACCTCATTAGATAACACATTCGGTGCTATTTACTTGTAAAAAAAACTTAAGCAGCATTTCTTATGGGTTTTCATATAAAATGTTTGCTCAACTGCTGTTTTTTAATTAATTGTATAATTTACCTCCTAATTAGATTTTACTCTATTTTCCACAAACCAAAGTTCAAAGGCTGAAAACCACAGAGCAAATCCCATTGGTACACAGGAATTCATCTGCAATGCACAGCTTAAGTCAAGGGGAAGAGGAAAAAAAATAACATGAAGCATAAAAATAATGTTTAAAGATGTTATATATTATGTTTGATTTCAAGTTACCTCAGGAGAAATCTGCATTATGTTGTCATCATCTGTAGAAATAAAAATAGTTTAACATATGATGCTAGTCTTTTGCTATTTCTTGTAGAGGGACTCTAGTGTTGGTTTTATTTTGTTTTTTATAAGATGAGGGTCATATATGTATCTAAATAGAGAACACCCCAATTTTCCCAAAGTCCCGGTCATCCAAAACACCTGTGGCCCCTGCCCATTTTCCCATGACATCACATCTCACTGAAGCAAACTCACTTTTGATTACCCAGCACTATTCACATTCCAGTGGCTAATTAGCCAGAATATTAACTATCTCCTTGGCTTTGTTCTCTTCACTCTGTTCTATGGTGGAAAAAAAAAGGGAATTCAACAGAAGTTTTACATCACAGCTCAAGATATGGAAGCGTTAAGAAAAAGGAGGAGCTGAAAAAGAAACAGCAGTATTGCATGAATTATTTCATGTTTTGCTGCAGCTATATAGGACTTAAAGCTTTTTAGTATGTACAGGTTATAAAAACGATAAATGCACATCTGTTAAGATTTGTATGATATAATAATCCCCTTGTTCTTATAATATTGTAATCACTGTACAAGACTCTATATGGTATTAAGTGGTTTCAATAAATGACTAAGGGCCAATTCTACCTTTACAATAGGATACAACTTCCAATGACATCAGTGGGTTCAATCCAGCTTTCATTACAGTCAATGGGAATATTTCCATTGACTTCAGTGGGAGTTGGATCAACTCCCAAGTGACAAATGACCCAGTCCAGCAGCCACTACAGGTGTTCACTCCACCCACACAAAGGCAGAATAACTGACTGCTATACTAGCTGAGTGCAGTGTGATTGGGAATGTGAAGTGCCCCCCCCGCTCTCCAAAGCTGTCATGCATGCCCCTCCTCCCCACAAAAAGCTGCTGCTCCAGCCTATGGGCTTGAATAGTGGTTGCGGTCCCTCTGCCCTGGTTACTCCACATAAACACAGATCAATGGGCCCGTCACCTGGCCTGTCCAAGAGCCATTCCTAGTCTGACTCCAAGAAGCCTTTCCATGTAGAGTTAGTACCAAGGCCTTTCCACTGGGATATGGGAAATACAGTGGCACCTCTGCATAGCTGCACATACAGCAAATGGAATCTCAGCCCTGCCCCTATTCAGGGTTCAAGTGGTGCAGAGAGCCTTTGTCATAACTATAAAGGGAAGGGTAACAGCTCTCCTGTGTACAGTACTATAAAATCCCTCCTGGCCAGAGACTCCAAAATCCTTTTACCTGTAAAGGGTTAAGAAGCTCAGGTAACCTGGCTGACACCTGACCCAAAGGACCAATAAGGGGACAAGATACTTTCAAATCTTGGGGGGGGGGCTTTTGTGTGTGCTCTTTTTGGGGGGGGTTGTTCGCTCTTGGGACTGAGAGGGACCAGACATCAATCCAGGTTCTCCAAATCTTTCTGAATAAGTCTCTCATATTTCAAACTTGTAAGTAAACAGCCAGGCAAGGCGTATTAGTTTATCTTTGTTTTCTCAACTTGTAAATGTACCTTTTACTAGAGTGTTTATCTCTGTTTGCTGTACTTTGAACCTAAGGCTAGAGGGGGGTCCTCTGAGCTCTTTAAGTTTGATTACCCTGTAAAGTTATTTTCCATCCTGATTTTACAGAGATGATTTTTACCTTTTTCTTTAATTAAAAGCCTTCTTTTTAAGAACCTGATTGATTTTTCCTTGTTTTTAGATCCAAGGGGGTTGGATCTTGATCCACCAGGAGTTGGTGGGAGGAAGGAGGGGGGATGGTTAATTTCTCCTTGTTTTAAGATCCAAGGGGTTTGGATCTGTATTCACCAGGGAACTGGTGAAGAGTTTCTCAAGGCTTCCCAGGGAAGGGAATTAGCTTTGGGAATGGTGGCAGCGGACCAGATCTAAGCTGGTAGTTAAGCTTAGAAGTTTTCATGCAGGCCCCCACATTTGTACCCTAAAGTTCAGGGTGGGGAAGCAGTCTTGACAGCCTTACACCAGCCATCTGCACTGTGCTGAGCTTTACTCCTTATGCAAACTCCCCATTTGCTTCAACAACGAGCTCTGATTGGGTCCATACCTATTAGGCTTAGTGTAATAGTGCCTGACCAGAAGAGGGGCTGAACACTCCAAGTTCCCACAAGAGGTAATATCAGTGAATGAACACCCATGGTTCATACACAGATGTAATCACCATACCTCAGAGCACCTCCACACAATATTGTAAACCAAAATATAATTTTGCCTTCCTATCCTTATAGCAATAAGAAGTGAACTTCTGAAGAATTGGAAAGTTAATTCAGTCCAATACTGCATTTCCTTCTGCACAACTTAAGAAAGGCTGTTAGAACCACATTGTTTAACAGATCAATCTATAAATCTTACAAGAACAGCATCTCATATAGTTTATAATAACTTCCCAGTTTTCTGTTCTGACTGTTATGCAGTTAGAAGAGTTCATGATATTCTGGTATTTTTGCTTCTGGTCATGAAAGAAGCTAAAAGAATATTGGCTTTTTAAAACTAAAAATGGTTTATTTTTGGTTTAACTTCCTGTTGTTCTTGAAGGTTCGGGTCACTTCTTATTTTATCTAGGCTGCTGTGCATATCCCTTTGCTGTGGGAAGTTAAAAGTTATGTTAGTTTGATCATAGTTGTGTGTTTGTTTGTTCTAAAGGATGAAGTAGATTTGAATTAATCTTCTCTATTGATGCACTGCATTGCACAGGTATTCAAGGACTTATGCAATCTTACTTGACATTTGGCAAAATGTAAATACTATGAAACCTCCCAATATCTAGTAAGAAGAGGTGTCACAAGATCTTAAATGGTAAATGAAAGATAAGGAACTTGAATGACTAAGGTCAAAAACATTCTATTAAAGTGCTTTAAACACGATATCTTACACTAACTTTCATCTCAAAGTCTCCAAGGCAGAAATTCTCAAAGTTATTTAGGCTCCTAACTTCTTTTGATATTAAATGGAGTTAGGGCTCAAATCCTAAAAGGGGCAGAACTCAGGAGTTTTGAGGATCTGGGCCCAAGCCCCTACCTCGTTACAACCTTACATCGAGTTATTCCTAATGTTTTGTCAATGCTGGTCTATGACAGTTCAAGAGCATTAAACATGATATTGATATTAAAGGTTTTACTTGTTTGGCAGTTGAAGCTGGGCCTGTTGATGGAATGTGGGGCGGGAGAGGTGGGAATGGGAGGTAAACATTTGCAACCTTTGTGTAAGCAAATTCTTGAAAATGCTTAAGGAACCAATGATCCCAAAGGCTCTGCCCTACTAATGCTGACATTGATAAGAGGTCTCAGTGGTACTGTCACCACCTCAGAACTCCCAGAAAGGGAATACTGGAGGAGCGAGTTTATTTCTTCCAAAGACATCCCTGACAGTGAATAAGGTAAACTTAATTGAAGATGATAATATAGTCTCTAATTTAAATCTGGGAAACAGAGTGACTGACAAAGATCACTCTTTAATTAAAGTTTAACATCTACTGACAAATTTGATGGGAATCAATACTGCAAGAGAACAGTCTTTCTTGAAATAATTATCCCACTTTACAGCAATTACGTGGCATTCATAATTCTGTCAGTGTCCTGGTGTAACTATATGGATTGGTTTCATGAAGAAGAGGAGGTTTAAAGATTTGACTTTTGTAAGTCATCTGCACAAAATGCAACTATGTTAGCTTAAAAATAATAATAAACCCACTTTTTTTTTCTAAATGTCTGATTATACATCTATTAGTGACTAACCTGTAGCTAAAGCTTTAAAAGCATCATGTTACTCAGTAGTTACGGCTCAGTGTTTCATACAAAATACTAATTACAGCATGAAAACTTTTTTATTTTATTTTCACTATTAAATTTACAGTGCATTTGGGATTTAATTCATACAAGGATTGAGGATTACAAAAAGACATTCCCCCATTCCCCCCAAAAGCAAGAAATTTTAGTTCTACTGTGAAGAACTGGACAGTTGTGGAGCGAATCATTCCATGCTCCCTGTGCATCATGGTCTATTTTTTTGTTTGTTTTAAGCCCCTCTCTGCCCTGATGTTCTCCCATACCGCTCTGAACGTTTATTAACACCTGATGCTGTGAAAATATTCTATACACGATTATTGGAATCAGACAGGAAAATTGGACCCAAGCAATAGTGCAAAATGGGGAATTATACAGTAGATTCTATGATTCCCCCTATCAAATTGTTCAAGAACAATTTGTGATTTCCAGAGCAGAATTACACGCTTATACACCTGTACCCATCTTTGGAAAATTCCTATAGAAACTCAGACAGAAAAATTATTTAAAAAAGCAATCAGGTGTACTCTCCTATAAATATTGCCAATGGTTGGCATAATAGGCACATTTTAAAGTTAAAAATATAAAGTACTCAGGAAAGATAATAAAAAGTACTGATCATGAAAACATGCTAGTTATTTTAAAAACTGAAGGAAAAATTTTTCACTGTAAATTTTTGAAGGTGTGTCAACTATGTGAGGCAAATGTAAAGGAAAAGAAGTATTCACAGCTTTACTCTAAGTGATAGTACTTACAATAGAACTCAAGACATGCTCTCTGTGGGCCACCTTCTAATCTCATTTATGTCTGTAGAAAACAAACGTAACTACATTGAAGCCACTGGATTTACAGAGATGTAAGTGAGAGCAAAATGAGACCATCTATATTTGCTGCTATAGGAAACATGACCAAAAAGATTGTGGGTTTGAAACATCAACATTTCAGCACAGTTATACAGAATGCTGCCAAGTTGTTTGGTTTCTCTGTGCATTAGTATTGGGGGCTGGGGAAACCATGATTTTTTCAGCATGAGTCTAAAATGATTAAGAGCCTGATCCTCTAAGGTGTAAGTACCTTCATCTTCCTTTGAGTTAAGGTTTGAGCTTAGAGCAGGTTGAGAATTTTTCAATTGAAAATTTTTAATTGGAAAATGCCAGTTCATCAAAACGAAAATTTTTCATGGAAACACATAGGTGTGGACAAATCTCAATTACATTAAAAAAAATCCTGAGTACAGGTCATTCACAGGTTAAGAGTCAACATTCTGGGCCCTAGAATTAAAAAATAAAACTTTTTGCTAATATCAGCGATTCTGGGGCATTAGTTAATATGTAAATGCGTTTAATTTACAAAAAAAAAAAAAAAAGAGGACTAAAAAGGTTAATATTTACTAACCTTATAGATTTGCCACAAGTCCCAAATAAAGGACCATACTGAATTGTGACTATTCAGTCCCTGAGTTATGTCTGGAATAACTCATCTGCTTGCATAATTGCCAACTTCTGCTGTCAGTGACACAAATGTATGTTGTGTGAGTGTGCTGCTAGATAACAAGGAAAATTTACAGATCTCTCAAAGGACTTTTTTAAACTTTATACTTACTGGATATATTATAGAAGATCTTTGTTCTCACCAATGAAGTATAATACCCAAATACAAACAATATTTAGGGCATGCACAAATGAAACTCCCAAGACTGGTGGGTCACACTTAGGTTAAACTCCCCAACCAGTCACAAACTGTGCTTCCGGTTATCAAGAAGCAAAAAAGAAATCAGACAGTCCCCTTTATTACATTCCAGATCTCTGGGTCCCAATCAGCACCTAGATCCAATACAGTGAGAAGTTATTTAAAAAACTCTGCTCACATATACAAAATGTTCTTCTGACCCAAGGGTCAGCCACGTTACCAGGTCAGTATAGGTTTGGATCTTACCCAAAATACCACGCTGCCAGTCAATCCTTTAGTGTCTAAAACTAAAGGTTTATTGTAAAAAAAAGGCAAGAACAAGAAGAGAGATGTTAAACGGTAAAACAGTCACATACATACAAAGACTTCAAAGTCCATCAGGTTCCTAGCAGTATTGGTGAGTTTGCTAGCTTGAAAATCCCTCTGGAACACATCCACAGCTTGGATGGGTCATTCAGTCCTTTTTTCAGAGCTTCGTTTGTAGAAAGGTTACTCCAGAGGTAAGAAGCAGGAATGAAGACAAGAAGCCAGACTGAAGACAAAATAGAGAAAATGCAGCTGCCTTTTATAGTCTTTTACCATGCAGCTTGATTTCCTTTGTTCCAAACACATGGCCTGGAAGCTTTAGAGTTCTGTCCATAGGCACATCCCTGCATGCCATGCTGAGTCATAAGGTGTATCCCTTGCCTTCTCTCAATGGGTCAATTGTATAGCTGATGTCCCTTGATGGGCCGTCCATCAGGCTAGGCAGTGCTGATGCCAATCTGTCTGGGAGTGTCACCCAGATGCACAGTACAAGTTTGGAACTACAGACATACCATACATACAACCTACAATACAAAGGTAATACAAACACATACACAAAATTATCATACCTGGCAAATTATAACATTTCTGCAGATAATTTACACGGCACATCTGGCATAACTCATTGCACTTTTACAATATTGGTATTCATAATATCCTAAATGGAATCCCCTCAAATTCCATACAGCATCACAATTAGCATCTACAGTTCCCAATGAGGGAATGTGGTAAGAACTGTACACACAAAAATATAAGACAGTTTTGGCCCCGAAGGGCATACAGAAAGGTGAAGGAGAACTGGTGGATACAACAAATTAACAAAATAAAAGTGAGCCAATTGTGATGAGCATAGAGTGTTGTTAGAAGCAGCAGTCACAACTGCCTATCCATTGCTGAGTATTTTGCAGGCATTACAACAGACATGGGTTTTAACGGAGAAATGTGAAGGGGGATAATGTAGTGGACCTGCAGATTTTTGACAGAGCTTGCGTACCCAGAGGCATGGGAGAAAGTGCAAAGGTGCTTATGGGAAAATGTGACTAAAGGACAGTAGAGGCTGGCATCGCTGTTAGATCACAGGTGTATATGGGCAGCTTGACTGCATTTGAGAACATACCAACGGAAGAGATATGCTTTAAAAGTGAAGACATGTTGTTTGCATTTGATGCAGTGGAAAAGGGAGATCCCATGGGGGAATGCTTGCTGGGGGCTCCCTCATGCTGGAAAGACCAACCTGCGTGCCCCCCTCCCCCTTTAAAATGGTATGGATTAAATCAAAAATGTCAGTGAGCAAGCAAAAGAGGATTAGCAATTGCAACATATCACATTAGCATAGTAACAGAAAACTTAACTTTTGGCGTTTCCTGACTTTTTTCAGGCTTCTCATTGCATTCGTATTAGCTTGTGAATTTAAATTTCCCTGCCATTTCCTAAAAGATTGAAGAGAGAAAACAAAAAGAGGGAAAATTAAATTAAAAAAATAAATAAATATAAGCAAATCCAGTCCCCAAAGGCCAGCTCATTCCCCTGAAGCATGGGAAAATATGTTAATAAAACAACATTGGTACACACATCTGCACTGTGCATGAAGCGTAGACAGACATGTATACTTTGCTATTGTTCCACTCTGCATGCTCCAAATGGTATTCTCAAATAGTCATAACTTTATTAATTCAAAGCCAACATTTTTCAAAGCTAGTTAAGAAACATATAGGTGATACATATGGAATATATGAGATTGTAAGATCTTTGGGGAAGGGGTTGTATCTGTTCATATGTCAGCGTTAAAGGCCAGAAGGGACCACCATATCATTTTAGTCTGACCTCCTGTACAGGACAGGCAACTAATACCTCCCAGCCACTCCACACAAGCCAACAGCCATAATCAGACCAAAGTATTACAGCCCTCAGGAGATTAAAGTATTATGTGCCACAGGCAGAGAACAGGAGGAACTGAGGTATACCAGTGCTTGAGGCCCCAGCAATGGTAGGGAACTGATTAAGTGACATAGAGCCAGGTAATCTTAGCAAGTGACCCAGGCCCCATGCTGCAGAGGAAGGCAAAAACTCCCCAAGGTCCCTGCCAATCTGTCCTGCAGGAAAATTCCTTCCCAACCCCACATACGGTGATCAGATAGACCCTGAGGATGTGAGCAAGAGTTAGCCAGTAAAAAATGTAAGAGAGAAACATTTTGTTTGTGCCATCTCAGAGGCCTGGCCCACCCCACCAGTGTCCCATGTCCAGCTTTGGACATCCTTAGTGCCCCAGAGGACAGAACGGGGACATAGTCACAGGAAACACTGGGCGGGGGAGAGGGGGGGGAGAGGGGAATTACCTTCCTAGGCCTTGCATACATTTCTACAGAGCCCAGGATAATCTTTGTAGTGCTTTTGAGTGCTACCCTAATCAAATGAATAAATAAATAATCACTAAAATATCAGCTATGTACTAATACTATTATTAACCAGGTTGATTTTTCTCAGGATTACTACTTTGATATTCAGAAAAGGCTGAAATGTTACATATACATATTCCAACAGCTTCCCAGCACAGCACAGCTGCTGCTATATCCAGTGACAAAAATCAACCTTTAAGGGACATGCAAGACATCAGAAGGTCAATGTTACATGCAGTAAAAAAGCAAAAATAAGACTGTAAAATACAATAAAAATAATAAAAAGACACCATTTCTGAGTGAGAAGAACAGCTATTTCAAAGGACAAAAGTTGCCAGAGGCTTGTTCATACTAGACAAAACAATGATAAAAATGGAGAGAATCTGCCCATACAGATTGAGGACCAAAGTGTTGACAAATGGAGTGTTATCAACAAAGACTTCAACTTTATAGGACTCTACTTGTGGTAAAACTGTAACGCAAGTCTCCTTTTGTTGGACAAAGAGAGTTGTAAGAGGGACAGTGGCACAATTGACTGGGCAGTAGCATTATGTGTGGGAGAAATTGATAAATGGGTCATAAAAAATAAGGGAAAGAAAGAATGTGCATTTATTCCTGGTAAGTTACAATGAAATACTTACTGACACACAGGAATGGTTATAATCGATCAAACCAGCAGGATTCTAGCTCCAAAAGCTACCAGATACTTCAGAAGAAGTTGCAGGCAGCTATGGGATAACTTGCCCACAGGGAGAGGTTCCTCCTAGCCTCTAATACTTAGAAGCAGGCTTATGCGCTGAAAACGCTTGTTGGGTTTGTATAAATGTAAAATCTTCTTTTTGAATGCTGTTAAACACTTGGTTTCAGTTATATCTGTGGCAATGCGTTCCACAGGCTGATTGTGCAGTTATATGAAAAAAATACTTCTATTCGTTTTTTAATTTGCCACCATTCAATTTAATTGAATGTCTCTCTGTTCTTGTATTATGAGACAGGATGAATAAAAGTTCCCAATCTACTTTAAAGCACATATATGGTGCTGAAATCTATGTTATCATATGGTTCTATAGTGTATCCCGTGTCTTAGTCTGCCTCACTTGCTGTCTGAACACTGATCTATCACTGCCAAAACTACTTCTAACATTTCAAATCCCCGAGAAGTTTTCCCAGAGCTTCTATTTTAAAAAGAGAAAAATCTGCCAAAATGTTACACTCCTTCCCCTCAAATATGAAATTATTTTCCCAAAAATGCACTATGGAGGGTAGGCAATATCCAATCCTAAATCAATTTCACTTTTAGGTATTAGTCCTGTATGAGGAACTGCTAGCACTGACACCTATACCGTTGTGGTGTCCTATTGAAGTCAATGGATTCTTCAAGGGCACAGTGGGCACACTTGTTGATCCTGATGCAGGTTTGGGATCCTAACCTTCAGGGACAGAAATTGGCTCTGTCTACCACTTAAGATTTGGAAGTCCTCTATCTCCAATAGCATTCTGGACTTATTTCTAGCACTGGTCAGTTGAGGGAGATAGGATTTTACATTTTGGACTATGATTGACTAAACTGCTGTATTAAAAAGATTTCTTACATTTATACTTTTAGGCATCCTGTCTATACAAGCAGGGGGACATGAAAAATAGCACCACTATGCCTTTTTAAAATTCTGTAAAATATGTTTATTTTTATTTTTTTTGGTAAAGTATGCAGCATGGACAATACATGTACGGTACAGTTTGAAGTTCGTATGGGCACTCATCTGGAATTAATTGGTCTGTTTATAATCAGTATCATGTTCTTGACTGTTACATGAATGCTAGACACCCTGAACTAGAAAAAATCAGATCTAATAATGATGCTGTTCTGACCCAGAACTCAACTTCATAATTTGGGGCTATTATTAAAATTGTAATGCTTTTGTACATCAGGCCTCCTTGTTTTATTCCATCTTAAAGGGGCACTAACATGTTTCTAGGAGCACTTTGTTAACTCATTTTGAATAAACTAGCTATAACTGTCACTCAGCTAGATCTAATCATGACATATAAGTACAGATAGGGCAATTCTCCTCCAGAGCCCACTGTATTCATGACTGTGTCACTTATGTATCCCTGAAAAAGAGCTTAATTTCATTTTTCTGTTTTGTTTTTGAAAATCTGTCAAAGGCTTGGCTACATCCCATCTGTCAGAACACATCAAACCTGACACCACGAATAACTTGTGAAGAGTTTCAAGTGTAAGAGCTCAATTGGTCCTTAAAGATGTAATATGTGACAAGTAAAGATTAAGCTGTGTCTCAGAATTCGGATGTGTAACTTGCACTTAGAATGATGTAATCCAACCCTCAGCCAGTGGTTTAAGATAATACATCAAGACAAGTGATGCTTATTCAAATGTTCTGTTTTGAAGTGTTAACTCTAATTTGTGTTATTCTTAGATGGCTTTCTATTGGAAAAGAACAGCCCTCGAGTAAAATACTGTACTGTGTTCAACTCACCGGTTTATTCTTCCACTACACATACAGTATACAGAACGAATTATCCCATTTTGGCAAAGCTTCCCTGCTTTTTCTCTATTTGAGAGGTTTTGTGAAGCTTTGCCCTATAAATAGCCTTTTCTAACTATTTTCTTCATGCATATCTGGTCCAGGGTTAATTCTACGCTCTCCATGGTCCCTTCAAGAGCACCCTTTTAGGTCTCAGCCCTATAGATGTGACCTCTCTATGGGCCAGCACCTGTTTTACTTTCCCTCCAGAAAACAGTTTTAGGGTCACAGTCCTCTTGCAATTCACTGTGAATATTTCAGCATGTCTAACTTTAGCCCAGCATCTGCTATTCTATTCTCTCCCAGAGGCTATGTCAGCATATACCAGAGAGCAGCCAGATCTCACAAAGCATGGTACATTTACTTTAGGACAAAAGCATTACAGAGAAAGCATATAATGAAACATAAACAGTCTACAAAAACATACCAAGCTTACCAGGTATCACCCATCTTCCACATGGAGACCTGGGTTTGTTTCCAGTCCTTCATCTCCTTCCAGCAGCATTTTGCCCTCTTGGCTAAGGTGTCACATCAGTTTGTGACACGTCAGTTTGTGGGTCAAGTAAAGGACAACCTGGAGTCACTTTGAGCTGACACTGTCTACAATTTGGAACCTTTGTTGCCCAGACCTCCTGAAACAAATGAAACCAGTCAATGCCCCTTTCCTCAAAGGGGTAAAGTTTCAAAGGCTGGATAGCTGCATAACTGGCATTGGGACTTTGCATTAATCACCCTGATTGCTTCCAGATTCCACAGGAAACCCACCCAGTGAGACAGGAACACAAAGAAACGTATAACGATTATTTGTACAAAGGTCTATGAATATTCTGTGGGCCATAGAGTCTGGTACATCTCAATATAATAGTCTTTAAAGTTTTCCATGCTTTCAAGATCTCACATCTGTCACATCTTCCCATTAGAAAAGAAAGAGTTTAATCCCTTTGCCCCAATGGGTAACAATGGTATGTGAGTGGGAAAACTGAGTCACACATTCTTTCATAAAAATATATCTGAAGTTTCATAGTTTTCCACAATGTCTACTTCCATATTAGCCACGCCCCAGAATTCCCTCTTTATCCATCCCAGCACCTTTTCCTCACACAACTCCCTCAAAACTCAGGTCTTCCACATAATCCACCAGTGATATTACATAGCATTAAAAGTGCTGCTCTGCAGCCATTAATGGAAAAATAAGTCTAATTCTAGAGGCTTTCTCCTGACCCACAGAAATCAATGGGTGTTTTGATTTTGATGGGAGAAAGATCAGGGTCTAGTATAGCCGAAAACTGTAAGTCTCCCGGTGATATTTGTTTTGTTGTGTGTGTGTTGGCAGGGGAGAGCTCTTCTTGGATTATAAATGTAAATCCCCCACCCCCTTTTTCCTCTCTGGGTTACTCGGGACACTCACCTGTGTGCCTGATGTCGTTGACATTAAAGGAGATTCTGAGTATCCCAGTGGTGATGTTGGATAGGTGGGGATCCTTTATCCACCCCTCTGCTGCAGTCCCTTTACTCTGAAAGGAATTTAAAATTGGCGGTGCCTCCACCTGGCTGGCCCCTCTACACGCTCAATGGCATGCCTTGGGAACCTCCAGGAACAAAGCTATTCTAATAATAAATAATAATAATCTGTGGCATGGGTGTAAATCAAAAATATCAATTATAAATAATAACCCACTATATAATATATACTTATATGTATATATAAATAATATACATCCACTACACTTAAATTAGAGTTAACACACCTTTACTTAATTTAAAAAACAGGGTATAACAGACTGAGATTATATGTCACTATTAATTTAAATCCACGGGGGGGGAGTTGAATAAAATCAATTAACAAATATAGGATACAGTGATAAATTAAACTTATCTAACTGGCATTGACACTGCCACCATTCACCCCACCCCGCAGTGTACACTCCTCTGGATTTCAGCGTCCTAGGCACTTGCTTGCGTGGAAGTGCTTGAAGATCTGCAGCTGGAGACAGAACTCTGTTGTTTCTGTGTATCAGTCCACCCAAGGCAACAAGCTTCACAACCCCTCTGACGATTGGAGCTGGCCCCACCAAATGTCAGCAGCTCTGGGTCCGGTTTGGTGGGAAGATCACTCTGCCTCTCCTCAGACTCAGACTCTCTGCTATGTCCCTTCCCTTGCAAGTACTTTCTCAAACAACAGTGGGGGTTACTTACAGTCCTTTACTGCAGGCCCAGATCAGTCAACTCAGGCACAGCAACAGTCTCTGCTCTGACTCCAGTGAAGCCACCAACAGCCTTTGAGGCTCCCTGCTTGATCAAAGCCCCTGCAGGCTCTCAGCAGCAGCTTCTGGCTTCCTAGCAGCAGCTCCTGGTATGAACAGAGCTCCATAGCAGCAATCTCACTCCTTTTCCCAAAATGGAGTTCACCACCTATTATCCCAGCAGGAGTAAATCTCTCTCCCTTTCCCGAAGGCATCATGGGAGTTGTAATCAGGGCTGCCCAGAGGATTCATGGGGCCCGGGGCAAAGCAATTTCGGGGGCCCCTTCCATAAAAAAAGTTGCAATACCATAGAATACTATATTCTCGTGGGGGCCCCTGTGGGGCCCGGGGCCCGGGGCAAATTGCCCCACTTGCCCCCCCCGGGCAGCCCTGGTTGTAATCTCTAAGACTAGATTGCAGCACACAGGCTTTTCCCCTGGAACACTCCCAATAAAGTTCAGAAGCCCCTCTAGTAAAGGGTGCCTACATAAGGTTTACAAGTCATGTGCCACGCTTTCTTGGTATCTTGTGTCACCTGAAGCATACCATCAGTGCTTAATAGGGTGAGAGTTTAAAGTCAGAAAGGAGCACCAGATCATAGTCTGACTGCCTGTATATCACAGGCCACCCAGCACCCATACACTAAACCCAGCAACTGGAATCAAAACAAAGTGTTATGGCCCTCAAGAGACTAGCACTAGCTGAAAACAGGTAAATTTCCAAGAGAAATTAAATCTTTTCCACCTCATTTGAAGTTGTTGGTGAAATGTTTTATTCTTTTTACTTTTAACAACTCTTGTCTCTACTACTCCCCCCTATACATTTCTGCCATATCCACAGAGTTTCAATCACTGTAGGATCTAGGAACCAAACAATTAATAGTAGTCATTTTCTTCCTAATCACAACATTGTAGTCAAACATATCAAAGTTCCCTACTACTAGTTCACAGCATCTTGAAACTTAATCTGCACACTGTGATAATGTACTTTTCAGGCTTGTTGCTTTACATCCTGACCTGACTTTTTATGAGAAATAAACATTGATGTGCAAGATATATAAATGGATTGTGCCACTGGTGTTCTCCCAGATGCTGATTCTATTTGTTTCAAATTAGTGTGAAGAAAGGGAGATGAGTGGGTCCAAACGTTCAGGAGGGGTTTGGGAAATTATCAGTTCTCATCCTGCACATGCACTGTAACATCATCTACACCAGTGGTCTCCAAAGTGGGGTGCGCGGCAGGAGAGGCGTTTTTTTTTTAAATTTTTGCTTCGGCAGTTCGGCGGGAGTCTAAGGAGCTTTTTTTTTTTTTTTGCTTCAGCGCGGCAGGGGGTGCGTGCTCAAAAATTTTTTACTGATAGGGGTGTGCCATCAAAAAAGTTTGGAGACCACTGAACTACACATAGTACTTTCTCCATACCTACAACATTTTATCTACTGCACTATATTTTACATAATTAAGGGCATATTAATTCTTATTTACTGAACTGTTGATTTTTCTATTCCATGGTTGGTCTGACGTGGAATTAAAATTGTCTGGAAACATTTAGGGTGATTTCACTCAGAGAAGCTGGACAATATTTGAATAGTTTTGTTAATTCCTTTGTATGCCAAAAAGAATCATTTTATTTATTTGATAAGCAAGTAGCAAAAGAAGATTAATAAAAATGGGTATAGGAGCATGTATATTCTATCATTTAAAAAAACATGAATTGCCTCACACCCCACCTCGCCCAGTCACTCACCTCTTAAAATTGCCTGAGAGATATGGGACTTAGCAACTGGCAGAATACAGATTATCTTTTGAGAGAGTTGCATCTTTTTCCGGTTAAATTAAAAAGTTAAACTACAAGGGTCATGAGTGACAAGAGAATAGCCGCATTAGTGCCTAGTAATTACCAGAATGTATTTATTAAACTACTAGCGCTGTTCATATTAATTAGGTAATTGAATGAAGGTTGCATATATAGCAAGCCCTACAGTTCAGAGGTACTTAATAGAAACACAAAGGTATGTCATTACTTAATTCTCTACAACTTCACAGTATATCCATTCTAGCTATACTACTCTTTTAGAATACTAAATTTAAAAAATACTAGCAGCATTGAGGTACAAATGTTATTTCCTGCAGATTGAAAGAGCACAGTTCACAATTAATTGGGGGAGATGAACATGGCTCTAAGTAATGTTTTTGCTTCCTCTGATCCTGGAGCCAAATCAGTCACTGATGTAAGTTAGTGCAGAAACAAGGCTGCTATAATTTTTGCCAGGGGTTGGTAGACCACACTGAACTATAGGCCTACCCCTCCAGCTCCAGAATTGTATATTTTGCATGTTTGTCATGGGACAACAGTTTTCGCTGATGAAAACAGATCTCTTTTCCAAACTCAGGGAAAGTGATAAAGCAATAAAAGACTGATTCTCCATTTTGTTAGAACATATTTTTTATTTATTTATTTTACACTGGGGCAACTCACAGAGTCAATGAAATAACACTGGCATAAAACCAAAGTAACAGAGTAGAATTTCAGGCCTACAGTTTCCATTTTAAAAGATTAATTGAGCTATTTGACTTTTCCCCGTTACACCTTTTCTGGGGAAATATTTGTGATACTCTGTACCTCGGGGGAACACCCAGGACCCCCATGTTCATCCTTGATTGTGTGGTATCCAATGAAAAGTTTGTCATGTCGGGTGTCTTCAGAAGGCTCAAGATGCACTGAGCATTGTTGTTACAGTAATGTTATAGTAAGTTTTTAGGTTATAATTTCATGTATGTAGTTGTGAGGCTGAAAATGTATCCTCATGGCTTAAAATAAGCCCAGGCAAAAATACTCCAAGAGCTGAGAGGCAGTTCACACCTCATCAAGGAATGTATGGGACAAACCCAACCCAGCCTCACAGGAACAAAGGACTCTGGCCTAGAGAGCAACAAAAGGATATGTTGGACTCTCGAGGGAGTCACCACCATTCCTTTGGGCAGTTTGGAACTGCAATGAGGTAATGCTCACCTGACTCTGACGGGGGAGGGGCAAAGCCAAGAGGGAAGAAAGGACATGTTAAAATGCTCTTCCTCTCTCTTCCACCTACACCTACACCACACCCAGCAACTGAAGCACTGATCAAAGGGGAGAGCCTGGCTGAAGAGCAACCAGCCAGCCTGTGGTGAGAAGTGTCTAAGTTTGTAAGGGCACTGAAAGTGCTAAAAGCAGATTAGAATGCATTTTTCTTTTATTTCATTTGACCAAATCTGACTTGTTATGATTTGACTTATAATCACTTAAAATCAATCTTTATAGTTAATAAATTTGTTTGTTTATTCGATCTGAAGCAGTTTGGTTTGCAGTGTGTCAGAGGCTCCCCTTGGGATAACAAGCCTGGTACAGATCAATTTCTTTGTTAAATGGATGAACTCATATAAGCTTGCAGCGTCCCGCGGGCATAACTGGACATTGCAAGATGGAGGTTCCTAGGGTTGTGTCTGAGACCGGAGATATTGGCTAGTGTCATTCGGTTGCAAGTAGCTGGGAGTAGCTTACATGCCAGAGACTGTGTGAACAGCCCAGAAGTGGGGGGTCTCACAGCAGAGCAGGGTAAGGGTGGCTCCCAGAGTTGAGGATTGGAGTCACCTAGCAGATCACCGGTTCAGATGACACCAGAGGGGAACGTCACAATATTTTATAGGCAAGATCAAGTTATAAAACCTGGCTAAAACAAGAGTTTAGTTATGGATGAGGATGAGGTTTGTCATGTAATCTAATGGCCCCTACTGATTAACTCAAATTTGCAGAAGTACCTATCAAGGAGGAGGAAGCACCTTCTAACCAAACATCCATATCTCTCTCTATATCTCCCAATAGCACCCTGAATTGTGGCACTTGTAGCCATATCCATCTAGCAACAGTTGCTAATTAGGAAAGGGTCTCATCCTCTCATGGCTATTTCTATACACCAGAGCCTTCTATGATTGTTATTGGCTTCCAGTGTGGTATGGGAAGCCTGTAATAGGATGCTGTCAGGATGGTTCAAGTAGGAAATTAAGAATTACATCCAAAGCAGCAATCTGACACAGCATGTTGGACAAAATGGCCAAGAAAAGTGTGGTGTGTGTGTATGTCACCACACTGACAGCCAACAGGTTATTGTCCATCTTACCAGCGGAAAAGTTCAATTACATCAGCCTAGAAGAAACAGAATTTGACACTGATCAGTCACTCATTAACTGCCAATACTGCAATGCACGTTGGGCATTGGGTGAAAGTACAACAGCCACCCCTTGCTGGAGCAACCCTTGGGGAAGCAACCTGAGAACAAAAGTGTATGGCCTTCAACTTTCTTTTCACCACTTCCTGGCCAGAACATTTCAGAGAAGACTCAGATATCAGTATTCAGATTTTTCAACTACTCTAAGAGGAGGATGGCTTTAGCTGTTTCTAACATTCCAGGTACCAATTTTATATTGGCTGCCAACATAGAGGGTACCAGAATGGCCCTTTAGAATCATAGAATATCAGGGTTAGAAGGGACCACAGGAGATCATCTAGTCCAAGCCCCTGCTCAAAGCAAGACTAATTCCCAGACAGATTTTTACCCCAGTTCTCTAAGTGGCCCCCTCAAGGATTGAACTCACAACCCTGCATTTAGCAGGCTAACACTCAAACCACTGAGCTATCCCTTCCCCAGAAGGTGTCAATGGTTATTTTTGCCTCAGAGGCAAATAAACTCTTGGGCATTTCAGCTAAAAGGTCATTTGACCAGATTGTTGCACACATCTTGTCTCTCTGATATCCTGAGACCAACATAGCTACAACAACATTGCATATAACAAAATACAGAAGCAGATTTTTTTTCTTTTCTTAAACGTCTTTGTTTGTTCCTGCTACAAAATGTTAATTAATTATTATTATTAGGTTTGATGCATGCTCTGTATTAAGCAGTAGTACATCATGCTCAATATAGTCTATGCACTATATATAAATTAGTTTTAAAATATACACTGTAATAATCAACAAAAGTATATAATGACAAAAATGCCATATTTGAAGAGACATACACAGAGACAAGGTTTGCTTCAATTTTAACTCTCTATTCCCTGACTTTTTGTTGTGTGATTTCTTAGGGTGGAGACCATCTTTTTGTTCTAGTGTGCTCTGCGCCCAGGACAATGGGATTCTGGTCCATGTCTGAGGTTCCTACAGTAGTACAAATAATAATCATATGAATATGTAATATTGCTTCAATGGTGGATTGCTGCACAAAATCCATAATAGCATACCATACATATGAAGGTGTTCTCCACATGATAAACTAATGATCCATCTGATAAGTGGAATTTAACATGCACTTTTGAACATCTCACCTGCACTCAGCTTTTCAGTGCACCACTACTGGAACTACTTGAAAATGCCCGAAGAGCTTCAGACCACTTCCCTTTCATTATTTAGCTATTGTTTTTGAAAGCAGCCTGACAGCAAAATATTTCCCTCTTCCATGATCTAGTACAGTCATATTGTGGCCAAATAAAGAAAAGAAGAGTGCCCACACAGGGTTTTACTAAATCAGGGAAAGTTTGTTTATAGCCAAAGCCTTGGTCATCTCTTTTGTCTGTCTTTTTACTGCACCTCGTCTTTTCTATTTAATTTCATGAGCTGCACTTAGCACTGAGGTATCCTAAACTGCTAGAAGTTTTCTTCCTACTGTTTTCAAAATAATCAAATAGTATCAGCAAACCATTCAGGGACACGTGGCTGGGGAGCTGAGGGAAATGACTCATTTTAATTTTTCAGCCCCTGTAAAGCTTTGGCTCTACAACTCACATTTCATTCTCCAAAGACAAATATGTTTCAGTCCCAGGAACCTTACAAGTCTCTCCACACATCCTGAAGTTTCTGTCAATCACTCTGCATTGTTTGCCCCTATGAAGCAGTGTGTAAACAACATTTTCATAAATTAAGGCTCCCTTCAGCTTAATTGCTTCTTGTTCATCTCCTACAGAAAGAATGAAAAAGTGTTATTCCTTTTCTATTTACTAACTGTGGGCCAGTTTGCTTGAAATGTGGCTATTGTTGATGTGGACAATAGCTAAAAACAATGAAAGACACCATTTTATAGTTATATTCTCAGATCAATTACTCATAAAATACAATCCTTTTTACTGCTGTATTTTTCAACATATCCTAAGACATTACCATAGGTGTTTATTTGGCCTATCTTGAGTGAAAGTAGAAACAGTGATGCTTTAAAAGAAACAAACAAAGATTTTATATGGTTCTTTATGCAAAATGCAACTTTAAATTTAAAAAAAAAAATGTTGGCGTGAGAGATGTAGGCTTTCAAGAAGAATTATATTCACCGTTACAAAAAACTGTGCTCTCCTTATCACCTAAGCAGGTATTTCAAGGCACATAGTAAACTTCTAATGTCCCTGTTTAGGGAAGGGAAGATGGTAATTTCATTAATGCACAGGCCTGATTATAGGGCTGTTGAATAGTTTTGTTTTGTTTTTTAAAAGGTGACTTACAATTATTTTGTGAAAAACAGCCCATTCAGGTCACTTTCACATGTGGGTGTGTATTATGCACGGTTCATAAGTGTTCAGAGGGGTGTAAGCTATTCATTAACACCTTCAAGAATCCACAAAGTTTGACAAATTTCAAGATATATATTTTGGTAAGAATGTTCTGATTTAATAGATTGCTTGTTATTATCACTGTATTTTAAAAGAATAGAACATACAGTCAGGGAGCGGAAAAATGACATGCAGCTTAGCTGACCATCAACATTATGAATAGCAAATAGAGACTAGTCAAAGCAATCAGTTAGCAAACAACTTCCTGGCTAAAAAGCAACGAAGAGTCCTGTGGCAACTTATAGACTATTGGAGCATAAGCTTTCGTGGGTGTATACTCACTTCGTCAGACACATGTAGACTGCCCACGAAAGCTTATGCTCCAATAGTCTATAAGGTGCCACAGGACTCTTTGTTGCTTTTTACAGATCCAGACTAACACGGCTACCCCATCTGATACTTAACTTCCTGGCTGAAATTGTATGAATTTTACCAAGTCATTTAGGCCTACATTTTTGAAAGTTCTTACCCAGTTTTACAGTGGCCAGTTTAAGACATGCAAGGTAAAATCATGGCTCCATTAAAATCAAAGGCAAAACACCTGTGGACTTCAACGTGTCCAGGATTTCTCTTGCATAGTCTCATATTCAGAAATGTTGAGCACCCACAGCTCTCACTGAAGTAAATTGTAATTGTGGCTGTTCAGCATTCCTGAAGATCAGGGTTTAGAGAACTCAAATTGGCAACTCGAGTATCATGGTGTCATGGAATAGGTCACAGCTGTAAGTACAAACTGAGATTGGCACTGTGAGAAAACTGGGCAGACACACCCAAACAGGAGGTATAATTTATAATTAGATTTCACCAAACCAGTAACAAATGGGCAGTCCTGGATAACTACATTAGTTTTGCCATGGAGCCATAGACAGTTGTTCTTAGGCTCGCTAGCCCCCAGTTTGCCACCCAGACTGGGTGGACTTTATGATGAGAGGTTATTAAAAGCAAAACCACAACATACTAGTTTCTTCCAGCCCCAAATGGCCAGTCACTTTTCCCAGGTCAAGGTATACTTCAAATCTCACCAAAGATATTGCTGAAGCCAATTTCTTTATTAAATTAAACTAAAGATTTATTAGCTAAGAAAAAGAAATGAGCGTTGTTGAAAGGTTAAAGCAGGCAAATCCATTATAGGTGAATTAAAGTTTGGAAGTCCAATATGATAGCAGAGGTGCAGTAATTTCCTGGTTTCCTACAGTCACTTAAGGTTACCCAAATATGATTTTGGGGACCTCTGGCTTGTATCTGGAGTGCCCCCTGACAGCATCCAAATGGATCAGAGATGTAGGATTGTTCCCAGGGCACACTTTTATAGATGAAAACAGACAGGCAAACATTCCTAGCATAGCATGGATCCATAGACTTCCCATTGTTGAACACACAATGATCCACTCTTCGTTTATAGTTCTAAGGCCTCAATCCCATTTATAGGGCCATTTAGTGATGTAAACACAATGCAATGGCCAAAAACAATTCTTCATTAGTTTTACACCTCAAGTAAATTCACATCTAAATGCTAACACAAACCTCTGATCTAGGGTTAATTAAGCATAACGTATATGTATGTAAGTGAAGCCAATAGCACTAACATTTCTTTGAACTATTCTATCAGACAATTGAATTGGCTTGATCCCATTACAATGCCTCTTAGCATTCTTTTGATTCCTATCAGCACTAGTGAATTGGCTTATGTCTACTGGCCCATTTAACATCTCTTTAATACCCACACACAAGTGAATTGGTCCATGTAACACTTCTTTGAAGTTGTGACCTGAACTAGCTATCTGTCAGTGCCACACCAAGATGAGTGGGCTATGTGAAAATTTATGCTTGGTAATCACTCTTTTTCAAATTTCTCATTTGTAAAATAGCATAATAACATATAACTTCATTACAGAGGTATTGAAAGACTAGTAAATTTTTCAAAAGCACCAAAGTGATTTAAGAACCTAAGCTCCATTTTCAAACTTGACTTGGGCACTTAGGGCCAGATTGTTAAAGGTATTTAGGTACATAAGGATGCAGGTAGACATGGCTGAATATGCTTTAAAAATCTGAACCTTAGACACCTAAAGGCCTAAGTCACATTTGAAAATGGAAGTTAAGATCTTATGTCAGTGAGTTGCTTTTGAATATTTTACCTACATGCCTAAACATTTGTAAAGCCCTTTGAGATCCTACCATGGAAGGAGCTATGGAGTGCAATATTATACGGAATTTAATTATTTTACTTCCTATCAATTAGGTAATATTTGAATTTATTTAGGGAGACATTAAAAGGATAGCAACTTATTATTAATAGTGAATAGGAACACTACAAAAATGAATTATTCTAGTTGGGGATGTTATTAAGTTGTTCCAGTGATAATTGCTAAAATTATATATAGTTGAAAGGTGATGTTGAACTGAAATAGGTTTTTATAAATAAATAAATCTGTTTTCACTACATCCGTTAATTATGATTTATTACTAGATAAAAATGAATGCCATTTACTTATTAAAAATTGGATAAAAAGAGAAACATCTCCTTATAATCCCCATCACTATTTCCCAACCCCAGGCTGAGGTTGTGGGCTTCCTTATTAGTGAAAGAAAGAACAGCGGTCATGAGACAGAATGAACATTATTTTAGGAAGACTGATTTTGCTGTTCAGTTGGACAGATCTCCCTCACTTTGAGTGGAGCAATTGTATACAGCCAGGACACAGGTTAGCTTCATATTCACCCTGGGATACCTTTGGGTTTCCCATAGGAACATATCAATGGAAACTGCATGTGTTTATCTAATGGAAATAATTTCATCTATATGTATTATCACAAGAGCTTATGCGCAATATTTTACTGCTGATTTTGAAATAAAATATGTGTACTGACTAAAAGAACTGTCAGAGCCTGTAACACTGGTCTACAATTTTTGAGCAGTCGTCTGCTTCAGAGATAAAATGTGCTATTTATTATGTATTTTGATGTGCTGAATTCAAATATGACAATTAAAACAACTGATTGGCTACTGTTTCTAAGATATTTAAGTTTTTAGATTTTATGTCTATGTATATTGTGTAGATAGTAGAGTTTTAATCATAAATTGTAAACCTAGGTCTTTTCATGTGTTTATGGTTGCTTTACATGATAATATTTCACCTGTCCTGTTTATGTAACACTTTAAAAATCAGCAAAAGGGTTATATAAATAAAATTTATTATGAAACAAAAGGCAAAAAACTATTCTGTACATAGTTTAGTCCTATTCAGTGTCTACTCGGCGCTTCTTGGCTTGTCTCTTGTATTCATTAAATGGAGCATCTCTTGTCACTGTCCAGCAATAGTCTGCAAGCATTGATGGGCTTTATTTGCCCTGATAGCGTTTCTCCATTGTTGCAATGTCCTGGTGAAATCGCTCGCCGTGCTCGTCGCTCACTGCTCCACAGTTCGGTGGAAAAAAATCTAGATGAGAGTGCAAAGAATGTATCTTTAGTGACATGTTGCAACCAAGGCTTTTGTATGCCTTGAGGAGGTTTTCCACCAACAACCTGTAGTTGTCTGCCTTGTTGTTTCCAAAAAAATTTATTGCCACTAACTGGAAGGCTTTCCATGCCGTCTTTTCCTTGCCACGCAGTGCATGGTCAAATGCATCATCTCAAAGAAGTTCACGAATCTGAGGACCAACAAAGACACCTTCCTTTATCTTAGCTTCACTTAACCTTGGAAATTTTCCACGGAGGTACTTGAAAGCTGCTTGTGTTTTGTCAATGGCCTTGACAAAGTTCTTCATCAGACCCAGCTTGATGTGTAAGGGTGGTAACAAAATCTTCCTTGATTCAACAAGTGGTGGATGCTGAACACTTTTCCTCCCAGGCTCCAATGACTGTCGGAGAGGCCAATCTTTCTTGATGTAGTGGGAATCTCTTGCACGACCATCCCATTCGCAGAGAAAACAGCAGTACTTTGTGTATCCAGTCTGCAGACCAAGCAAGAGAGCAACAACCTTCAAATCACTACAAAGCTGCCACTGATGTTGGTCATAGTTTATGCACCTCAAAAGTTGTTTCATGTTGTCATAGGTTTCCTTCATATGGACTGCATGACCAACTGGAATTGATGGCAAAACATTGCCATTATGCAGTAAAACAGCTTTAAGACTCGTCTTCGATGAATCAATGAACAGTCTCCACTCATCGGGATCGTGAACGATGTTGAGGGCTGCCATCACACCATCGATGTTGTTGCAGGCTACAAGATCACCTTCCATGAAGAAGAATGGGACAAGATCCTTTTGACGGTCACGGAACATGGAAACCCTAACAACACCTGCCAGGAGATTCCACTGCTGTAGTCTGGAGCCCAACAGCTCTGCCTTATTCTTGGATAGTTCCAAATCCCTGACAAGGTCATTCAGTTCACCTTGTGTTATGAGGTGTGGTTCAGAGGAGGAGGATGGGAGAAAATGTGGGTCCTGTGACATTGATGGTTCAGGACCAGAAGTTTCATCCTCTTCCTCGTCTGACTCAAGTGAGAATGATTCTGGTGCATCAGGAACTGGCAGTCCTTCTCCGTGGGGTACTGGGCGTATAGCTGATGGAATGTTTGGATAATGCACAGTCCACTTTTTCTTCTTTGACACACCTTTCCCAACTGGAGGCACCATGCAGAAGTAACAATTGCTGGTATGATCTGTTGGCTCTCTCCAAATCATTGGCACTGCAAAAGGCATAGATTTCCTTTTCCTGTTCAACCACTGGCGAAGATTTGTTGCACAAGTCTTGCAGCATATGTGTGGGGCCCACCTCTTGTCCTGATCTCCAATTTTGCAGCCAAAATAAAGGTGATAGGCTTTCTTAACCATAGTGGTTATACTGCGCTTTTGTGATGCAAAAGTCACTTCACCACAAACATAGCAGAAGTTATCTGCACTGTTCACACAAGTACGAGGCATCTCTGATCACTTTGGCTAAACAGAAATGTGTCCCTTTGCAAAATCAAACACTGACAAATAAGAGAGCACGACACTGTATGATTTCTAGAGCTGATATTGGGCAATTTGTTCAGCAGAGTGATGTAAGCTTCGTTATGATTGCATCATCCATGACTTCTAGGAATAACATGATGCAATTCATATCATGTATGACGCAATACCAGCTTCAGATTGCATCATTCATTGTTTTGCCTAAAAAGCAAGTACTGTCCAAACCCAGTCATAGATTTATTCATAGATCCAGTCAAAGATGTATTTTAGTCATTTCTGGTTTAAATTGAGATCCCTTCCCTTTATAACTCACTTATCCTCCGCCATTCCCAAGTCAAGGGTCGTATATACTGACCCAATAGCATATATTGAAAGCTAGAGCCAATCAACAATTTTAAGCATCATTTTTGTTCTCAGTGACCCAGAATTAGTAAAGATTGACTACATTTATTTCAGAAGCATTTTGGCTGTAGAGCAGTGTAATTAGTGTTGGGTTTTTTGTTTTTTTTTAATATTTTATTTTCTGGAGTGGGATCAACATTTCCAACTCTATATTGCATAACAATCTATATGTATTTATCAATATCCATGATTGCCACATCATTGATAGCAGGGTTTTGTAAAAGATAAAATTATTAATATGAGACAAATTAGTAATTAGTAATAATGGAGCAAATTATGGCTTTTATAAAGACACCAGTTAAAATGAACGTGAATGTGACCCAACAGTAATTGGAAACTTTCACTTTATACCTCAATAAAGCCTCCTAGAGCGCACTACCTTACTCCCCATCCACACTGGAAAGGCACATAGAGCGCTCTGACTCCCTGGCTAGAGCGCTCCTGGTACTCCACCTCCACAAGAGGGATAACGGCTGTTGCGTATTGGCTGAGATGCCCCAGGGCCAGTGTGAACGAGGAGTTACGTTACAGCGCTCTTATTGACCTCCGGAAACATCCCATAATCCCCTTAAGTCAAGTGGCCTCTCTTCTCTTTGTTGTGAAATCGGCTGAGGAATGCAAAGTGCCGTTTCAAAGCTCCATTTCAAACACCTAGCTGCTTATCTGCAAAAGTAAATGTTTGCTGTGAGTGAGTGAGAGCGAGGCGGGGGGAAGGGGGTCTGAACTTACAAGACAGCATGCTGATACACTCTCAGCACTCCAAAAACCCACTCTCTCCCTCCCCCCACATACACACAACACAACACACTCCACCCACCCCCCTCATTTGAAAAGCACTTTGCAGCTACTTGAACGCTGGGATAGCTGCCCATAATGCACTGCTCCCAATGCAGCTGCGAATGGCTAGGCAGCAGATCTGCAGAAAAGGACCTAGGGGTTACGGTGGACGAGAAGCTGGATATGAGTCGACAATGTGCCCTTGTTGCCAAGAAGGCTAATGGCATTTTGGGCTGTATAAGTAGCGGCATTGCTAGCAGATTGAGGGACATGATCATTCCCCTCTATTCAACATTGGTGAGGCCTCATCTGGAGTACTGTGTCCAGTTTTGGGCCCTACACTACAAGAAGGATGTGGAAAAATTGGAAAGAGTCCAGCGGAGGGCAACAAAAATGATTAGGGGGCTGGAGCACATGACTTATAAGGAGAGGCTGAGGGAACTGGGATTGTTTAGTCTGCAGAAGAGAAGAATGAGGGGCGATTTGATAGCTGCTTTCAACTACCTGAAAGGGGGCTCCAAAGAGGATGGATCTAGACCATTCTCAGTGGTACCAGATGACAGAACAAGGAGTAATGGTCTCAAGTTGCAGTGGGGGAGGTTTAGGTTGGATATTAGGTAAAACTTTTTCACTAGGAGGGTGGTGAAGCACTGGAATGGGTTCCCTAGGGAGGTGGTGGAATCTCCTTCCTTAGAGGTTTTTAAGGTCAGGCTTGACAAAGCCCTGGCTGGGATGATTTAGTTGGGGATTGGTCCTGCTTTGAGGAGGGGGTTGGACTAGATGACCTCCTGAGGTCTCTTCCAACCCTGATATTGTATGATTCTATGGCCAGTTTGGCCTATAGATAGTTGATGCACCCAGGCAAACAAATGTGCTTTCACTCAAAGCTTCTACTTTATTTAGTCTCCAGCACTTACACATGCCCACAACAGGTTAGTACCCCAAATTAATCCCTGATTAATATTTACCCAGGGTTTAGAGGAGGTCTCAGGTGGATTTCTGAAGACATCCTATGGCCAGTTTTTCATCTGCTGGGGAACTTGGCAGGTGTCCAAGTGTCCATGAAGCTCAGATTTCTTTCTCTTTTTATATCCAATTCGTTAGTATTATGTAGCTTGTTCATCAAAATAGATAAACAAACAAACAAACTGCTGAGCAGAAGCTAAGTGAGAAATATTCCAGTTTATAGTGTAGAGTTTTCCATCAGTTAACCATCTGTATTTCACATAGCAATGGTTAACTATTGTCAGACTTTCCATCTTGCAAAACCGCATGCTATGACAAAAGCTCAAGTCAGGGGAGCACAGGGTCTTGTTTACTCCTCGTGGTCACTCATATCCCCCATCCCCACCTAGTCTGTTAGTTTGAGTTAAGGCTTCAGAAATGGCCTCTCTCGTTGTTTTCAGCAATGAACATAACAATTGGCATTCCAGCTACAGGCAGTGATGTAGGCATGTTAATGGGTTCTGGGCTATCAAAATTTTTCCCCTCCTACAATCACCTCCTTGAAGGTCACCTCCTTTTAAAAGGGGACTTTCACATTGCCACAGTCAACTCCACCAAGGGTTATGGTTGCACCAGAGCTGTGATCCAATGAAAGCTCAAAGCTCTCAGCCGAGATTGATCAAAATTTCTTCTTGTTGGCATCCCAAACTCAGCACATCAGATTAGCTGGGTTATGGCTACAGGGTGGCAAGTTACACATACTCCATTTCTAAGGGTGAGGGCAATGGTGGTAGAAGCCACTGGCTCATCTGTCCGGGGACTTGGAGTTGCCAAATTTTGCACCAGGTCCAACATGTCATCAGGCTGAAAAACAAGATAATCATTATTTGGAACACTGAAATTACTACAATGAGATTCAGGGCCAAATTTAAGATCCCCATGCCAGTGAGGTACCATCCCAATAATATCTTCCACGATTGGAGTTTTAGAGTCTGGCCAATTCTCACAAATATAAGTTTAATTTCATTGGTGTATGGTAACCATGACCTTGCATGCCTCTTTTTTGGCAGTGTGCAGCTGGGTCGGTAAGTCAGGGTGTGCAAGCAACATTTGTGAAACAGTTAAATTCATTCCAAGGGTTACAGCTTTCACAGCAGAGTACAAAGCATGTGTCTCTTTTTGTTATACTAATAGAATAAAAACCAGCAGGATCTTATTAAGAGGGATAAGGCAAAGATGCCACATTTATTGTAAATATAATGATAAAGCAAAAGATAAAAGTAAACAATGTTGTTTGTCTACTTATTCCTATCACTACTTATTCCTTACACACACAGAGAGAGAGAGAGATATTCATTCACACAATCATTCATTCAAGTTCTGTTGTAGGTGTTATAGTTACCAGCCTAGAAGTTGCTCATGCCAAGTTACTGGCCAGGTATCTTGGTCATGAGGATGGAGCCGAGTCTGTGTCAGGTGCACCTGATGCTCCTGGAGGTTGGCAGCAGAACCAGAGACTCAAAATCCTCAGTCTTGAGAGTCCATTCTTATAGGAATTAATTCCTATGTTAGTTTATGGGAGCTGTTTCATCCTGCTGTTGCTGACTCAATCAGCGAATGGCATATTCCTGGGCACATTTCTAGTGGCTCCACACTGTCCAAAGTTTGTGTTTTTCATCCTTTCAGGTGATGGGGTGGATCCCAGTTTACCCTCCGGGGGTTTTGGTGGTCCACTTTACACATTCTTCGGCCGATGGATACTCCCTTTTTAGGCTGGCACCTCCCTAACCATTCATGTATATCAAGCATTCATCAGCATACATTCCATACCTTAACCATATTTTAATTTACTGTCTCCACCACTTTCGGGGTGTGTGCTAATTCATTTGAGACTCCCGGCCCTTTAATCACAGAGGGTGGGGGTCTGTCCTAGGAGCCGTTGAATGAAGTGAAAGTCACTTAATGGCTTATAGTGTTTGTTTACATTGTATCAATTACTTCAAGAACAAAGTCAGTTAACTTGTTTGTAAGTTTTACATAGTAACAAAGTATCTTTCACAGGATAGATATAATCAATGGTTTCTACAGACAGTAGCTTACAAGTTTTAACAGAAGACCCAAGAGATTTTTGTACTTGGTGAAACTGTTGGATTTTAAAGTGTGGGGGACAAATTATGAGGGGGTCACTGTCACTTGGGGGAATCACTGTTAGTACCTTCTTTAATATCCCTACATTTTAACTGATTATATTTAAGTTCAGGCACTTGAAATTTAAAATTACATCCCCAAATCGCTATAATGTGACAAAAACATTTGTTCTCATGAGGATCATGATCTACTTTATGCATGTAATTAACAAGAAGCATAGGATATCAGCTTCTAAGACACACACAGTGATCACCTATATATACAAGCATAGAGTTATTATTTGCAAATGGGTTAATAGCATAGTAGCATTTCTCTTCAGTTGTTTCCAGACACACATTCTGTACTTGTAGGGCATTTTTGTTGCATTCATGTCCAATTCCAGATTCCTTTAAGCAGACATCACTATCTGTAGCCTTGTCTCCCCCAGATCTTCTTGTCCAGTGTTTGGGGGTGAAAGGTGTTGTTTCTACCTAAAAAGAACTGGCTTTTCCCTGGTAAATACATTTAGGCTTTCTACAATTAAATAACAGCCTGTCTCTTCCCACCCAGTGTCAACTGTAACCACAAGGGTAGCTTTTATTTCCCCCCACTAACTAATCCGCTTCTCCACTAGCCCCTTGTGTTTACGTGAGTATGGTGTGGTTGCCACCAAAGTGGTAGGGATTCCATAGTCACCAGCATAGACCATTTGCAACCCAAATCATGATACATTGCCAGTTCTCACTCATTCCCAATGTTAATATTTACTTTGTCCAAATCCAAGCCTTTCAATTTTATTGAAGTGGGGCCATATCTGTCCAAGGGGCCTAAAGGAATGATTTGTTCTCCCAGGATGTTGGGATCGGTAGTGGTGTCAAGGGTGTTGTTCACTTTACACTTCACTGTCATTCATGGATAGTCTCCCCATGCAGCAAACACAACAGGTTCTTGATTCACATCACCAGAGGAACAGGTCTGCAATCCAAAGGCCACCAAAAGCAGCACACAGGAGTGCATTGTCTCCAAGATCTTCTAGTATCTACACATTTAATTATCTAAAGCACAAAGCAAAAATAAACATTTCCCCTCTCTATATAGCAGGAGGTATCACTGAACATTTAAGCTAAATGTATTAACTTTTACTCAGACCCATCCAGGCCTGAGTCCCTCTTCCCAAGAGGGGACTCTTGAGCTTTCAACTGTGCTTTGAGCACCCACTTGGGGCTCAGCAAATTCATCAGCCCTGATTTGCTCAAGGCCTGCTGGGGCTGGACACAACCACTGTTGTGAATTTTGCTAGCGAGTACATCTTTTAAGGAGAGTGGTCTGTTTTCAGGACAAAGGACAATCTCACCAGATATCTCCAATGCTGCAAAGCCCACATTCCTTTCTTCACAGGGAGTAAATCCCCTCTCTACCTCACTGGAAGGTAAAGAAACATGACACAGGGTGGAGCTCTGTTCCATGGGTTTGACTCAGAATAGCTCCCATCCCCTCTCAGTAGTTATCAGTTGCAGCAGAAAAAGTTTTTCCATCTGGGATATGCTAAAGCGAGACCCTGGAATTTAAGAATCAGCTTCACTCTCTGTTGATCAGGGGAGTGCCACTCCTGTTCCAGGGTTACTCCAAGGTAGTTTTTTGCTGGGAGCAGAGCGGGGCTTTCTTTGGGCTTATCTTAAACCCAGTTTCCTGAATCTTTTGTAACAGCCACTCCAATACCTCCAGATTCTCTTCCCTGGTCTGAATGCAAACCAGGCTATTATGCATATAAAAAAAATTACACTGTCTCTTTCGGGCACTCCTGCCCACGTCTTGACTACCTGGGCATGAAAAATAATAGGGGCATTGTTCCAGCCCATGGGGACCCTACCAAAACACAACTGCTTCCCTTGAAAGGTAAAAAACAGATTTGTAATAGCTGTCCAAAAGTAAAGGGATAACAAAGAAAGCATTGGCCAAATCTAAAACTGAAAACCACTGGGCCCCTCCTACAATTGAGGCCATCCCTCATAGTACCTAACCATCAGCGAGGTCACCCAATTAAGGGGGCAAAAATCCACTACCAGCCACCAAGTTTTGTTGTCATCTTTAAGGACTAGTCACAGAGCACCATTATTGGGGCTTATCTATTCCACCAAAATTCCTTGACCCCAAAGCCTGTCAAGTGTTTCTTTCAGGCTGGCTTTTGCCTCTTTTATTGCTTCTGGGGCAGGGGATCAGGGCATATGACTCAGATTTCTCCACCATTTTTAACATGTTCTTATTCTTGGCCCACACCTCACAGTGTTTTTCTGCAATTGCTAGGACTTCTGGGGGCCACATGGGACACTCCAGTTCTTCAGATGCCTTAAGAGCTGCTTTCCAGTAGCTTGCTGAAATCTCCACTGGGTCCCAGGGTGTGTCAGGTGGCATTTCCCATAGGACCTGTTAGCAAAATCAACTAACACTCTTAATTCTCCCAAGACATCAATTCCCAGGATCCCTTCTCCTCCCAAATCCATTGAATCAAATTGCCCTTTTATTTCTCCTCTTCCCTACCCAATACAGAATGTTTTGGCAAAAGGGAACAGTTCTCTGTGCCTTACTAAACTCCAGCAAGGTTTTAACTCCAGCTGGAGATTCTTATTCTGGGTACTAATCAAGGAATAGGTGGCACCTGTATATAACAAATTCTATCCAAACGCCCCTCCTTCAAATTCCACATAAACTGTGAAGAGGGAGGCAATGGGAGGTGCACTCAGGATCTTCCCTTTATGCTCAGCCAGTCTTAATAAAATTTCTGGGATGGAAAAGCCATCTATGTTGTCCTTCAGTTCATACCTTAGGAGCTGTCTCCAAATTTCCACCCACCAGGGATCAGGGGCTCTGCTGTGACTTTTGTACTGCCTGTCTCCCTTCTCTTTCCTTTCGCCCCTTTAGCTGTCAAATAAACTACAATCTTTGGGCCCAATCCTTCTTTTGTTAATCTACTGCTTTTCTCAAAACTGCTTTCCAGGCAGTAGTTAGGATCAGTAGCAAAGTAAATTTTCCTGTTGCTTGGCAACAATATTTTCAAGGACAGTAAAATACTTTTAGTAAAGTAAAGCCAGCTGTGGCTTTAACTCTTAACTTTCAAAACAAAAACACACAAAGGCAAAAAACAGCAGATGGGGGAAGAGAGGGGAGGAGAGAGAAGAAGTGGAAAGGGGGGGCAAAGAGAGTGTGTATGAAGATCGCCTTAGGATGGAAGGGGAACTTAAGCCAAGAAAAACTACAGACAGCAACAACAAATATAGAAGTAGGGCTCTGTGAGGAACCAACACCCCTAACCCCTATCTTGGCTCCGAGAGGAGAGTGGGAATATCCACCACATCCACCGGAGTGAAACCAGGGGTGCCAGCTATGCTTGCCAGCCACCACAAGGCTGTGTTCCGGTTTAACATACCAACCAATTTCCCTGTGGCTCTAACCTGGGGAGAAGGGCCTGACCTCTACCCATTCTTTCCCTCTTTGGTTTCCCCCTTGGAGACCAATCGTCCTCACCATGGCGTCTATGGGTATGGATGTCTGCAGCTCTTCCAGTGTTTCAAGCAAGGGACCATACAGGAATTGCCCAGAAGAACTCAAAGGAAATGGAAGCTCATAGGGATCATCCTTCTCATCATCATAATATGAAGGATACAAGTGAGGGTCCTCCTCTGACCCATCCCCCCCTTCCCAGACTACAACTTCCTCTAATTGCAGCAGCTATTCCCTTCTGCTCTCCTAACCCTGTCTTTTACATTCCCCATGGTCTGCCTGGGTCTTATCCTTGAGAATCCTTCAATAAGACTCTAAAAGTTCTTTCACTGTCCACTATCTGCTCTTTCAGTCCAGACACTTCCGGCTGTAGCCTGTTATTCTCTCACTTACCGTCACACCCCTGCTTGTGCAGTTCCACTATCTGAGCCTGGAGCGTGTCTGACTCAGCCTTCAGGCTGGATATCTCTTTGTTTTTCTCAACATTATCTTTCTTTAATTCCTCTATTTCTGTCTTTAACTGATCTCTCTCTTTATCTACTACCATCTGCTTACAGAGCTGCAGGAATGCTCCGGGGCTGGTCAAGACTCCTGGTTTCCAGGGTCTGTTACCATGTTCCTGTATAAAATCAGTCAAGCTGTTTCCCAACATCATTTTCAACTGTTCTTCCTTACCAGATGTTTCCTTTCCTTTGGACAAAATTCCTCACTTGACCAGGCTGCCAGTCTGAGCTCTAAGTACCAGTAACAGAATTTATCCATTAACTGACTTGCAAGCTACAACACAAAAGCCTTAGGCTGTGACCCTACTTCACTGTCCTCTACTTCCTATTGCAATAGACAACTAACAGTTTGCACCAACAGATCCCTTCCTCTCCACCATCTCACTGGGGCCAATTCTGCTACTTGGGGTTTTGCTAAAGGCAAAGCTCTTGGTAACTTTACTCTTTGCAAGACACTGGCAGGAAATACATCAATGGGGACAGAGGCTATCTGACCAATAGCTAGTTGATGAAAGCAGGCATACAAAGTGCTTTCACTCAGAGCTTCTACTTTATTTAGTGTCCAGCACTTACACAGGTCTGCAACAGGTTAGTAAAACACCCAAAAGTAATCCCAGATTAATATTTACCCAGGGTCTTGAGGAAGTCTGGATTGGATTTCTGTAGATGTCCAGAGACCAGCTTTTCATCTGCTGAGGAACTTGAGAGGTATCCAAGTCTTCAGGTGTCCACCAAACTCACATTTCTTCCTCTTTTTATACCTAACTTGTTAGTATTACATAGCTTGTTGATCAAAAAACAAAAATCAACCCCCCACCCCAAACTGCTGAGCAGAAGCCAAATTAAGTGTGGAGTTTTCCATCAGTTAACCAGCTGTATTTCACATAGCAATAGTTAACTATTGCCAGACTTTCCATTTGTAAAACCACTTCTCATCAAAAAGCTCAAGTCAGGAGGGCACAGGGTCATGTTTACGCCTCACTGCTACTTATATCCCCCCTCTCCTCCTGGTCTGCTGGTTGTGCTAAGGCTTCAGAAATGGCCTTTCTAGTTGCTTTCAGCAATGAGTATAACAATTGGCATTCCAGCTACAGGCAGTGGTGTAGGCATGTTACTGGACTCTGGGCTATCAAATGAAGGGAAGTAAATTGGAGCTGGCTAGAGAAACCTGCACCTGATTGAAAAACAATTAGCCTGGGCTGCATAAAAGCCTCAGAGGAAGGCAGCCAAATGGGGCAGACAGAAAGGTGGAAAACCAGACAGTGGGAGGAAAGTGGGAGTGTGGCTCTCCTGGCTGCAGAGGCTGGGAAGTCCTTTAGACTGAAACCCCCATGCTGTATATAGTGAGAAGGTTATGGGATTGCACCCTGTAAATAAACTGCACCAGTGATTGCTGAACCTGCAGGTCTCTGAGTGGTTTATGGAGCAGAGGCAGGACCAAAGGGGGCCCCGCTAAGCCCTGTTAGTGTCCTTAAACTGTTCAAATTAATAAAAAAAAAAATTAAGTACATAAGACTTGAATATATTTGCACTGTGTAAATAATAATCTCACAGCTTTCACTATGTTTATAAATAGCAAATGAGTAAGCTTTTAGATTTGGTCTGAAGTGCCTTCAGATGTTTGTTACCCAAGCTTGAACTATTATCGCACTCTAGAGCAGGGATCGGCAACCTTTGGCACGCGGCCCAACAGGGAAATCTGCTGGCGGGCCAGGCTGGTTTGTTTACCTGTAGCATCCACAGGTTCAGCTGATTGCAGCTCCCACTGGCCGCGGTTCGCCATTCCAGACCTATGGGGGCTGTGGGAAGCAGTGCAGGCTGAAGGATGTGGATAGGAAGTGGCACAGACCTAGGAAAACTAGTTTAGAACTACTGCTCTGGAATAATATACTTTAACAAGAGATTTATATTAAAAATATTTACCTTTCAAGAGTTTTTAAAATTTACTGTCAAGGAAATTGAAACACAATATCCATATATTTTGTACTGACTTTCATATAATGTGACTTTTTAGAAATTTAATTTCCCAAATCTGGTGCAGTGATATAAATACAACTTTCTTTATAACTAAAAGAATTAATTTTTATACTGCACATATAACAAAACCAAAACCCAACTGAACTTCCACTTCATGCTTTTCTCCCTACATGTTTCTTGTTTGTTTTGTTTTGTTTTGTTTTGTTTTTCATTCTTTGATCATATTTGTAAAGTCTACTTGCTCTGCTGCTATTCTCATATTATAGGCAGTACAAATGTTCATCACTTAGTACAGAATATCTCTGTTAACTAGTCCATAATACAAACTGTGACTCCTGGGGGAATTCTGCACCACTGTGCATGCACAGAATTGATGTCCCCCACCAATTTCTTTGTTTTCCCTCAGAAAATGACTTTCTGATGGGGAAGAAAAGGGAAGCCACAAGAGCAGTCATGCGACCTTCCCCAGCAGTATGTTTCAGGTGCTCACGGCAGCTGGCAGAGAGGTAAATCACTGTAGGGCTGGGGCAGGGGCAAGGACTGGGGAAGACCCAGCGGTAGCTCCTGCACTGGGCTCTGTGGCTAGTCCCGGCTGGGCTGGGGAGGACATGACTTCCTCTTCCCCTGCATAGCATATGGGGCTGGGTCAGACCCACACCCAGATTTCTCCCCCAGCTCCAGGAAGCTCTGCAAACTCTTACCCTGCCCCCCATTTCCTGTACCCATTGCTCCTCAGCTGCAGGGGGAGGGATTACAGTAGGGGGAGCTGCTCCCCCAACCACCGTGCATCTAGACTGAAGCCTCCACATTAATCTGACAAAATTTGCAGAATTTTGCAGAATTTTAAAATATTATGCACAGAATTTTTTTTTTTTTTTTTGTCACAGAATGCCCTCAGGAGTAAAACTGTGAATACATGCATTCAACTGTCATTAAAGTCAATGGGAGTTGTGCACTTGTGTCCGAGAGGAGAGTTTAGCTCTTTATTTACGATTGGAATCTGTTCAGTTGTAAGAAGTACTCATCAGAGTCAAGTGAATATGGAGAGGCTATACAGTGCCATATAATCCATATCTTAATTGACATTGCTATAAAGCAAGGACCTTATCAAATAGGTCCATTCTATGGGCACCTGAAAAAACTCACTCTTCTCCTTTGTACTAAAGTTTATCAGAGCTAGCTGACTGGGTAATAGGCCAGACCTGTAGTGCTTTGACTAGCTGGACATGATATTAAGCATTTGATTTTTCAAAAAATGTAATCACATGCTTAACATATTGCCAATCACAAAACATCTATTTCACTGATTTCTTCTGTAACCTAAATGACTGGCCTGGCAAAAAGTCAGCCCAGGATTAAGAGAGCAAAAAGGTATACTAAAACCATCTTTGCACCAGCACACTGCCAAGTAGTGGACACATGGACATTTCTGTTCATGTGCTTGGTCTTGATTGTGACAATGTTGCACACAGTTTCAGTGAGGGACATTATACTAAGGTTTATCTGTTTTGGGTTCTACCAGTTTTACCAGCTTATTGTTATGATTCTCAACCATTAGGTGATACATTCCATTTTAAATTTCAAGTTAAAATAGCCTGCTTTGCTTTCTCCATTTGGATGAATCACTATATCTGTTTGGATGCCATCTGTCTAGAAACGTAGGAAAGACACTAGGCTATAAGTAATATCTATATCTATGCTTGTAGAACTAGGAATCATCCACTTCACAAATACATTAAAATAACTTACCATAGACATCCAAACCTTAGTGTTACATTTTCTACTATTCTAGACATTGTATGTTGATTTTATGTGCATAACATTAAATAATATATCTCAGCTACACTTGGCATAATCAGAAGAATTTAATATAAACAATTTCTAAAATTACCACCTTTGTGCTGATTCTTTCTCACTTTCATGTAGCTAAAAACATAGGGCCTGAACAAACTGTGCCTGACGAGTGATGCTGTGACCCATCTAATCCCCATCTCAATAAGTTCTCAGCACCTTGCAGAATCAGGCTCTTTGGGTCCTTTTATTCTAAATGCAAACAGGTGTCTAAACATAAGTCACATTTTTCACTGTCTAGATAAAGGAGAGAAAGGGAAGAGGAGAGTTAAAGTATAAAGGAATAACATACTAAGACTAGGTGTATTAGGATCACAAATCCCATTGACTTTCAATAAAACCTGTGCTACTAAATCATATAGGACTTTTGAAAATCCCACCTGTAAGTAATGGTGTTATATGTGAGGGAATCACTAGGGCATTGTGATCAGAAAAAAAAATGGAGATTACACAGCAAGTGGTCTGTATGATGGATTTTGGTGGTGACTTCAAAGGCGAGGATTTTCAAGAGTCTTTGTGGAAAACCAAAGACATATATAGCATCTACAGAAAAAAAACAAAAACAGGTTATAAGTGCAAAAATAATACAATACGTAGGGAAAACAGAAACACAAGATAAGAGGAACACACAATAAAATATGAAACAGTCAAGTTAGAATAATGGGAGAGAGAGTGTCAATCAAGGTAATAATATAAATCCCAGGTATTTCCTTTGTACAAATGAAAGTCTAGTAAGATTAAAAACAAAAAGACATTTTAAACCAAAGGACTAAAACAGAAGACAAGAGAAAGAAATGGTGAGAAAATGCAACCAACATGTACCCTCATGCACTGTTTAGATACATTTAGAAACCAAGACAAGTCTTGGAACTGATGATTTTAGATAAAAGGAAAATTGAAATGAAAAACTTAGCTTTGAGGAAGCTATAACCCAAACAGATTTTCTGCACAGAAAGACTAGGAAGACAACATCCCCAGCTACCGTAGGTTTCTTAATGCAGGAAACTGCTCCAGCAGAGCTATATTAAGATGTGCAAAATGTTAATATTGGATCTGTCTCAGCTTTTTGGAAATATGAATGGTCAGATTGTGGCACTAAGGCATTGGCTTGCCCCTGGAAGAGCACAGGGCCAGGTGTTAGTGTGCTATCCCTTTTGGTGGTGGGCTTGCTTAATGTGCTCCTAAGCAGCTCTGCTAGGTACGGTGGAAGGGAGAGTCTCACTTCCACACTCATTTTTGGGGTGATTTCCATCCCCAAAAGCCCTAGCAGGGAGTAGTGCCTACACTTTCTGGAATGCAAGTGTTTCACCTGGAAGAAGAAAGACTTCTCTGTGCATTCATATTAGGTTCAAGAGCACCCTGAGCCAAAATATAAGAGGAAAGATGCGCAGCTGGTATATATTGGTATATATTCATTCAGTGGAGCTACACAAATTTCACCAATGAGAAATTTGGCTTTAGATCTTTTTAGAGCTTTGTGAAACTTGACACTGAGTGTGCAAAGGTTCTGTTAGGGAAAATTTAGCAGGCCTTAAACTTTAGGCAAGGCCCTGAGTTTGGTCAAGCTTGCTTACAGCCCTTGAACTAACAGACAGGGGCAGAAGGAGTCAGAGTGGAAAAAATCCCCAAACAGAACAATTTGTAATATCCCAAGCTTAGGAAATATATAACCACAATAGCACTGTTAGAAAAGTCAAACCGCAAACGAACCAGACTGTGAATAACAAGAGGGTGATTGTACTTTTTGCTTTTGACCTGTATTAATTTTGCAATGTATTCCAAATAAGGTAATTAATACGGAAGTATGTGTAATTTGTCTGTGGTTTTAAGCTTTAAAAAGCTTGTGTGTTCCTGGACTCAGGGGGACAGCTCCAATAGCTGTCACCCCCTGCACGCTTGTAATCAATAAAGGGCCTCAGGCTAATCTGATTGAAAACACAACACGTGGATTGATTTTTTTTCCACATCAGTTCATTAGAAAAATTTCCAGTTCTAGTTCATGTGGGCTTGCATTTTCTGAGTTTTGCTTTGCGTTTTGTCTTCAGAGTTAAAATCAGCTGATTGAAATCATTTCCACCCACAAGAATTTTCATATAGTCTTTGGTGGACATTAATCTGAACTAGGACTACTTACAATTTGGTCCAGGTTTACCAAATTATTTTTGATTTTTTTTTTTAACAAAAGTTGTGTGTCCCTTCCTGATTTGGGATTTCCATATGAAAGCATTGCACATCTATAACCTATTCAAATAAAAACCTGGATATTGATACCCCTTATCTTGAAAAGCATGGTAGACAGTATGATATGTTGCCAAGTGCACCTTTTCTAAATAGGACCTCTAAAAATTATGTCATCTATCAAAAATAACATCTCTTATCCATTCAATATGGCCACTGAGCTTGTCAGTACTGAATGGTACCATGAAGTGCTATACTTGTCATTTCTATATCGATAATCCTGGTTTCTCCCTTCTAAAACCAAATTCAGAAATGTAATAAACATACAGTGTGTTTTATACAGACAGGAAAATAGATATAGTTAAATAACAAAAGCTCAGTTGTTTCTCTCTTTTGTACAGAAATTTGTCTGGAAAGATTTCTGACACTCTACATAGCATACATCAGCATGGTGTCTGAGGGTACCATAAAATTAGATGTGTTTCCAGGACAGGACAATACTGAGGGGACTTCAATACATCTTTCAAATACCCCAGCCTTAGCTGCATAAACACAGGTCTGGTGTGGCCCAAGATTCAGATAGTTTAAGACTGGAAGGGACCATTAGATCATCTACTCCGACCTCCTGTATATCACAGGCCCTCAAATGTCACCCAATTACTCCTGTACTAAGACCATTAACTTGTGCTTACTAAAGCATATCTTCCAGAAAGGCATCCAATCATGAGCTGAAGATATCAGGAGATGAAGAGTCCACCATTTCCTCTTGTAATTTGTTTCAATATTTAATCACCCTCACTTAAAATGTGCATCTTACTTCCAGTTTGAATTTGTCTGGCTTCAGCTTTCAGTCACTGGTTCTTATTATGCCTTTCTCTGTTCGATAAGAGAGCCATTTAGTACCCTGCATTTTCTCTCTATGAAGGTACTTAGTTTAACCACGTTTAACGGTTTAACCAAGTCACCTCTGAATGTGCCTATGAACCAAATGCAAAATTCCCTTGTTACCTATCAGTTCTGTGTTCTTGGGGAACCAGGGCGCAGTATCCAGCCTGTCTGACTCACGAAGGACACCCCCCAGCCCTAGTCTCTGCTTGAGCCAAAACTAATCAGAAGAAAGACTTACAAAAAGCAATGAAAAGGCAGTGGGAGACACACCTAAACCCCTGGGACAAGGGTGACAGGATTAAGGAAACTCCCCTATCCTCATTTGCATTGAAGATGGGACAGGGAGACATCTCCATTAGCATACAGAATGGAGAACAGAGATTCCAAGGAAAGAACCACACTGAACTCTGGGACCAGAAAAGCAGGGAAGCACTACATGATGGGGGATCTCTGCTCCAGATGTTAATGAACCCACACCTGCACACACACAGCTCAGCAGTTATCAGATCAATTCTAGTAATAAATCCTTTATTGGTATCCAAAATACTGAAGCTGCCTAATTCCATTGTGAGCTCCCTCCAAGGAACACCGCCCGTAGCCAGGAATGATCAGTTCCTATTGTCTAGCCTGAACAAAACAACTTTGGTATACTCCCTTGAGCCATCAGTTTACCCATAAACAAATCTAGAGTTCTCCTTTGAACCATTGTTGTTTCCCTACAACAAAACCCCTACCCACGCTCAAGTAAGTGTTCTGATGCCTGGATTCAAAATCTGCATCAGTTCCATTGGGACTTCATCTTCTCCTGACTGATCGTGCGGGGGGCTCTGCCTGTCTCCAGCACTTCGGACCCTCAGCTGCCACCATCAACTGGGAACCCCGACAGGTTCAAGCTTCACGGAGTGGTGAGAACCTATCCCCTCTCTCTCTCTCTCTCTCTCTGTTTTTTTCCCCTACTCTAGGTATAGCTTTCTAACCATGACTTCTGTGATCAGGTATAGTTTTCTAAACCTGACTTTTGTAGTCAAACTTAAGCTAGATTTAATATTGTAACTGTTTTGTTCATTTGGCTCTCCTTGTATGGTTATTACCTGGCAATAAATAACTTTTATGGTTAAGCTGGTTGATTCCTTCCCTTCTTCTCTCTCTTTTGTGTTTTTGGCTTCCCCCTTTGCTCTGCTGCAATGCTCCCCTTACCTAAGCTAAAGATCCCTGCAGCGCCCAAAACTCCTGTAGGGTTTGCTTATCAAGAAGGTTATTACCAAAACAATTATAATGTGAAAGTGGGGATAGGGACGTGCTGAACCTGTGGCATAGGAGTGTGGCAGTTTGGAAGTGCTGTTCGACCCAGCCTGCTCAGGCATACTCTACTCCAGTGCAGTGCCCGTGTCGTATGAGGGTGGCAGCTTGGAAGTGCTGCTTGACCCAGCCTGCTGAGTCCGGGGACATATAAGAGGTCAGCTTGGGAGTGCTAATTGACCTGGTTCTCTCAGACGTGCTCCGTTAATGTGTGTGTTTGTGTGCATCTGATTCTGGGACTGGAGGAACCCAGCCCAGGGGACCCTAGGTCCTGCAGGATAGCTCCACTGGGAGGGAATTTGCAGGAGGGAGAATATGAGAACACAAGTGACACATTTATAGAATTACAGAACTCCTTCCCCCCCTGAGAAGAGTAACCCTAATAAATGAGCATGCCCCAAACTAACGGGCAAATCTGGCAACACCCTGTATGTTGTAAATGGCAATTAAATAGCATGCAAGAATTATTCTGAGCATAGTAAGCATTCACTGTAATGTCTTTGAGCCACCAATGTTTGTTTTTTCCAAGGCCAATGGGTATTGCGGTTCTTTTTATGTAAAAATTTGAAATCTAACCAAAATATCCAAATAGAAAGAACTTGGTAGTCTCAGCAATTTCTACAGAAGAAATAAATAGGTTTTTTTGGAGCTGATTTCTAAACAAAGGAAAAAAACAAAAACAAAGTTACCCCCGTATGCCCTTTTCATCATTGTCATAAAAAATTGTTTCAGTGTTAACATAAACATTCCAGCAGCCTATTACCCCATGAGTTTATTGCAATTTATGTGAAATTTAGCAGTGTGACCAAAAAAATAAAATTCTTCCATTTACAGGGACTTAGCCATAAGCTTAACCAACTCAGAAATGACCACGGCTCCAGTTAACCTAGATGCCCAATTTTACAATTACTTAAGTTATTATCAAACTATTAATATGACACTTATTAAAACAATTAACACATCCTTCAAGCCAATTGTACTGTGTCCTTCTGAGATCATATAAAGAGAGAGAGAATGATTATACATTTTATTCCCCCCCCCAGCCCCCCCCCCCCCCAAAAAAACCTTTTTCAAAGATTTGGCTCTTTAAATGCATTCTTTTTTTGTTTTCCCTGATGTGAAAAAAGCAGTAGCCAGTCTGAAGGTATACATTTTGCTCTTTGTAGCCAGAAGATATAATAAGATTCAGGGAAGGTTCAAGTTGGTTTTTATTGCATTAGAACCAATATCCTTACATTAAAATGCAACCATTTCAGTAAGACAAAATAAGACAAGAGACAATTCAAAAAGCTAAAGCTACTGCCTAATGACGTTGAGGTTATAGCCCAAGCAAGGCTGATAATAGCAATACATATGACACAATTTATCTGGGTTTTCAGAAAGGACTTTTGTGAAATACAAAATGACAGGCTGCTGATTAGGCATGAAGCACCAGGGATCCAGGCAGCACACAAGAGCAGATACGCTGAAGACAGTGTCTTTGTAAAGGAAAGTGTTTACTTGGGTCTCTCAGAGGTCAGTTGTTAGAGTCAGACCCCATTTATATAAAGGCCTTACAAGAAAAGAAAAGAAAAAAGCATGAGAGTAAGTGAAAAGTTCAAAAGGTTGTAACTGCTGCCCTATTGGCATCACAGTTGCCTAGTGAAGAATCATTTAGGGCTTGCTTGCTTACCCTTTACAAAATGTTTACCTTGTTTTAGGCACAGAAATTAGATGAAATTAGCTCCTTTCTCTTTATTAGCTCTCAAACTGCCCTCCTGTCTTCAGACTAAATCATTAATGTAGGTGCAATCTAGCAGATTAGTTACAGCCCTATGATTACAGCTACTATGATTCTGCAAAGCATTTAAGCACATGCTTTATTTTAATCATGAGAACAACTCCTTGGAAGTAAATGGGACTGCTGATGTACTAATGCAGGGGTCAGCAACCTTTCAGAAGTGGTGTGCCGAGTCTTCATTTATTCACTCTAATTTAAGGTTTCGCATGCCAGTAATACATTTTAACATTTTTAGACGGTCTCTTTCTATAAGTCTATAATATATAACTAAACTATTGTTGTATGTAAAGTAAATAAGGTTATTAAAATGTTTAAGAAGCTTCGTTTACAATTAAATTAATATGCAGAGCCCCTCGCATTGGTGGCCAGGACCCGGGCAGTGAGAGTGCCACTGAAAATCAGCTTGCGTGCCGCCTTCGGCACGCGTGACATAGGTTGCCTACCTCTGTGTAAGCAGAGTCAGGATGAGCTCTACCCTGACATCTGGTGGTGAATTATGGCGAGTGTGGAAAAGAACTCCAGGGGCTGATCTTGTTTGCATAGGCACACCCACTCACCTGGCATGAAACAACAGCAACTGAAAGTGGTTACTTTGGCTGGTGTGGGATCCCCAGTTTCTCTGTTATTGGGGCAGGAAGAATCAAGTTTTGTTACCCTGATTCTGTGAATCAAGGCCAGTGGAACTGTTGTATGACAGAAGGACTCACCATTACCTAAGTAGCACTTGCTTGACAAGGGGCATGGGTTACAAAACCCAGTGGATTGAGAGAGGATGGGGATAGGGATTTGTACCTGATGGTATGGGTGCCCCTTTGAGGGCTTGAAACACCAATTACACCATTTCTTCTCTCCACTGTTGAATGTCAGAGCTAACTTTGATTCCATTAGGAGTCTAGTTACAGGCTGCTGAGCTGAATTCACTTTGGGCCAATGGTGCACCAGCACTGGGGCTCCCCTACTATGAGCTGAAATCATTAAGAGCTGAAATCACAAAAGAGCTAAAGTTATTAAGAGCTGAGTGCTGTGTTAACTAGTGGGGGATCCTGAAGCTATATTGCTAAGCAGCTGGCTGAGCGGCGCGGAGCCTTGCGGGGACGGTTGGAGCGGCCCAAGGAACGGCGAGCGGAGCTGTTTGTGGGGACGGCTGGAGCGGCTCACAGGTCGGTGAGTGGAGCAGCTCGTAGAGCCGAGCAGTTCGTGGAACGGCAGGAAGTGGACTGGCTCGTGGTGAAGGCTGCGGCGGAACCCCATGGAGAGATGGCCGGCCGGCCTCGGCTCATGTAAGGTGCCCCTTAACAGCCTGCGTGCCCCCCTTTTACTCTGGGGCTGCACTGACCAGGGATAGAGACTTTGGGGGTTGTTGGACTTTTGGGACTTTGGGTGGTTGCTGGACCCAAGAGACTTTGGGGAGTGTTGGACTTTGGGAACTGTGGGTGATTTTTGGGTTGCTGGATTCAAGAACCAAAGGGAAAGGACACAGCCCAATTTGCTGGGGTGGGTCTTTTGCTCATGGTTTGTGTTATGAATCCTGTTTGTGGTGTTTTTCCAATTTAATGCTGATGTCGTTTACCTCATGTTATTAAACATTTTCTGCTACACTCAGACTCCGTGCTTGCGAGAGGGGAAGTATTGCCTCTTAGAGGCACCCAGGGGGTGGTATATAATTGTCCCAGGTCACTGGGTGGGGGCTCGAGCCGGTTTTGCATTGCGTTATTGAAACGGAACCCCTAGATACAGAACCCGGCCCTCGTTGCTGCCAACTTAGATGGGCAGAAGGGTTACACCTGTACTAATGTTAAGTATGTGCTTAAGGGCTCAGCTGCATAGGGGCCTAGATCATGATATTTCTGATCCCAGCCATTTCTTGCCAATAAAAAGATTGCTGCTCCAGTTACCATTTGGTAACTCATTTGAGAACTGTGCAAAGCATTTACATATCACCAACCAGAACTGGCAGAATTCTATTCCTTAAAAATACACACATAGATATGTGCCCATAAACACCCCTCTATAGCCACTCAGTTGCAGCTTAAGCTCCCTCTATTTAATTAATTCATTAATTCATTAATTTATAGGCATTTTTATGGTGCTCATCAGTATAGCTATCCATTTAAACTGGTCCACTGTTATGCTTAAGAGAAGCAGTGTATGTCAAACTTGGTTTGGGCATACTTTAGGTAGCTGTTTTAAGAATTTCCAATAAAATTGCATTCCTCTTTCAGTTCTGCGACCACTGCTAGTACAGAGAAACCTTACAAAACTATTTGCCAGCATTCATATATCTGTGTAAATAAATAGATCTATAAAACTTCAGACACATTTTGTATTACCCACCTCCCTTGTCATACTGGCCTTGTTTCAGGAAAGCATCCCTATTCAGAAAAGAATTTAAGCACATTCATATGTCCCATTGACTTGGGACTTAAACACATGCTCTTAGAGAAGTGGTTCCCAAACTTGTTCTGCCGCTTGTGCAGGGAAAGCCCCTGGGAGGCCGGGCCGGTTTGTGTACCTGCCGCATCTGCAGGTTCGGCCGATCACGGCCCCAGTGGCCGCGGTTCGCTGCTTCAGGCCAATGGGAGTCGCTGGAAGCGGCAGCCAGTACGTCCCTCGGCCTGCGCTGCTTCCAGCAGCTCCCATTGGCCTGGAGCAGCGAACCGCGGCCACTGGGAGCCGCAATCAGCCAAACCTGCGGACACGACAGGTAAAAGAACCGGCCCGGCCCGCCAGGGGCTTTCCCTGCACAAGCGGCGGAACAAGTTTGGGAACCACTGTCTTAGAGTGTTCCATCAAACATTCAGGATAACTAATACACATCAAACTCACCTGCAAGGTAGTGAGAGTCAAAAATAAGAAATAAAAAGCTGCTGTGGATATCTTCAAAAAGAACAGGAGTACTTGTGGCACCTTAGAGACTAACAGATTTATTTGAGTCTCTAAGGTGCCACAAGTACTCCTGTTCTTTTTGAGGATACAGACTAACATGGCTGCTACTCTGAAACCTGTGGCTATCTTGATCATGTCAAGACCAGCATGAAATCCCTTTTAAAAAATCAGTTCAATTCACTATTATACTGCTAGCTTTTAATACTGAGACATGGTATCTTTCATCAACTTTATTATAGTTCAAAGTTACAACAACAACAAAAGCAATACAGCAGCTGAGCATGCAGTTCAACACAGAGAATATACATAAGGTCATACAAGCAAATGACGTAGATAGGAAGTAACTAGGACTATTAGCAGCCCATTTAGTTGGTGTTGGTCCTGCTTTGAGCAGGGGATTGGATTAGATGACTTCCTGAGATCTCTCCCAACCCTAATATTCTATGATTACTAAACCATAATTACAACAGAAGTCAAGTCAGTATGTGGTGCAATACATCAATTTGTAAATAACTGGCAGGCCTAAAGGACAGGTGAAGCAATCACTACATAGAGCATGGCCAGGATTGTTTTACTGGATTAGGGACTGGAGATGTTTGGTGTGTATTTCCATGGAGAGGTGTTTTAGTCTGGGGCCAAGTTTATGGGTATTAGTCAAAACAAATTAATGGAATGAGATTAGTCATTAGTTTTTTAATAAAGGACTTTGTTCAATACAAATAAATAAAAATATCTAAAGGCTGGAGAGAAAGGATGGTTAAGAATCAGGACACAAAGTACAACACTTCAGTTCTTAGCTCTGCTACAGACTTCCTGTCTGACCATGGACAAATTATTTAGGGCTAGACTGTGGTGCTCCATATGTGGCTGTTTAGTGGGAGTAAGGGGGATGGCTCAGTCCTGTTTGTATGGCTTATGTAAGGAAGCAAAGTTTCAGCTCCTGCAGTCATAGGAGGGAAGGGGCTGCAATGAAGTTGTTTCCTTCAGGAAGAAACTTGCTGATAAGAAGGAAGGGAGTCAGTAAAGCCATGGTTCTCTCACACACATGGCTAGCAGAGCTGGCTTGCTGCATTGGGAAAGTATGTTGCCCCCTTTCCCTCCCTGCAAAGGGGTTGTCATGGATTACTCCCTCCCAGCACAATCCCAGAGTGTGGAAGGCATTGTACTTTTAAGACAGAATGTTTCCCAATATTACCTCTGATGCAGTGCATCTCTGATTCACTCCTGTTACAGGACTATGACTAAATACCACACTCTAGCCCTTATTCTCTCTCTGTGCCTCAGTTCTCTATCTATAAAACAGGGAACAATTCCCTGGCTCTCAGGGGTGTTGTGAGGATAGATTCATTAATGTGTGTGAGGAGCTCACTATGGACACTATGTCAGTATCTTGATAAAATTCAAAATATTGCAATTTCAGTCATAACCATGGAAGCTGCATTATACCTTGAAGCTCATTGGACTAAACAGGAAAGTGCAATTGAGCAATTCAGCATGAGTCAGGAATGAAATTTACATGCATAAAAAATCACTTAGGAGCTATTGGAGCAGCCAGTTAAGAGGACAGTCAAATTCCTAACAGGTACCAGAGGGCGGCAAACCAGTCAGTGAGTCAGCAACAGGCAGCAGTAGCTATGGCGACAGAAACAGATAGTTCACCAAATGGAAAAGAAAAATATCTTGTCAGTGGGTAGGGCCCAAGGCTATGAAAATGAGAGGGTCCCAAAAATGCCACCTTGCTGCCTGCCTGAGTGTGGGTGCTTGGGGGGAACAGGGAAGATGGACAGTGGAGTATGGTTCAGGATGAGAAGTAGGGTCTGCATGTGCCTCTGCAAGTGAAGTGATGCCCTCACCTTTCTGTGGAGCTGTCATGATTGCTGTCTTCTCCCTGCTAGAGTCTGCATGATTCTTAGGGGAACATAGAGTTATTGTATTAGCCACACTGATTTTATTTTGTCAGACATTTATTTTGTCTTTTTAAAAGTGCTTCTTGGTTGACTAAATGTGATAGATAATCACCATCCACATTACAAAGGAGGTTTGTCAAAATCATTTCCCTTTGCTTCATTCATATCTATCATGTGCTGTTGTTTAAGTCTTTGTGTTTGAGCCTATAGAAAGGCAGAGGTTAAAATAATCCATTGTTTAAGCGGTGTTTTTGTTCTGCTCTGGCCATCTTAATGCTAAACTGTGATAGCAGAAAGAATGTTCCATGATAACTACTCTGAAATAGTCCAGAAACAATAAGGCAGAGTTTTTAGAGACTAGTAAATAATGTAATAGCTGGTGATTTAGGAATTTGAGGTTACCAAAGTTTTAGCTACATGGAGTAGCATGATGTCCATCCTTGCTAGTTACACAGGTAATCAGCTGCCCTCTTGGTGAACCTGTATTTGATTTAGGTTTTAAATGTATGGAGTTTCTGAAAAGAAACAAATGTAAAAGTGCTGCAGACTTTGCTGAGCTCTCTTGAGAGTAACAGGTCAATGAACTCAGATAGGTCATGCTGCAGATGGAGAAAGTGACAAATAAACATAATCTGAAGAGTGGCATTTTCTCTGTCTGGTAATGCTGTCTGCAGTTCACTCAGGATTAAGTAATGTATGATGTAAATGGTGGAAAAAAATCTTCAGCTGTATATTACACCCTTTTCAACTGAATTCGATGAAGGGCTTTGCCAGAATCCTATATCTTAGTTCTTTGACTGATTGAGATTAGTACAGGAATATTTTGATTTTAAAGGCCATGGGTGACCAGTAGCATTGCCAGCCTTAAACCAGATGGGACTGGAGGTATTTTCAGTGAAGGGTCCACAAAAGTGAAATCTGCTTCCACCATCAGTTTGCCAGTCCTTGAATCTGTTAATATACGAGTCCAATCTTTTCTCCTAGGCTTTGATGATTAATGGGTTAGCGGAGGTGGGAGAAATGTCACAATCTCTCAAAGATCTAGCCTTCCTTCAGTCATTCATTATATTAAAAAGCAGTGTTGCATGCTCTTCGGTCATGTTGCCTGGATGGACACAAACACCCCAGCACACTGTGCTTTCAAACTCTCCCTAGACCCGCAAAGGGATGCACGCCCTGACCCTAACTGGTACTGGCTGTGGGGCTTCCCCAGTGATTCATTGAGTCAGATCTGGGAACTTCACTACACTATGCCTGGTACATCATCATCAACCATGGTCACTCTGGCTGGTGCAATAGTCCTCAGTAGAATATACATGTTTGATGATGGAGGTGGGATGAAAGCTTTAAATAGGGGTTTAGAAGAGTGTTTGGTTTGGGACATTAGTTCTAATTGTTATTTGTAGTATGTATAAAGTTTGAACAATGGGCACTTTTTAATCAGATAAAATAAATAATTAAATTAATTTGACTGTTGATGTTTTATAGTTTACTTAGGATGAGTGTCAGATCCAGTGAAACTATTTTAAAATCAGTGGAGTCAATGGAGTTGCACCTGATTAAACTAGCTTTGGCACTTAAGAGTGTTTCCAACCAACTCAGTATCTAATATAATGCTAATTTGCAATTCTACAGGGTCTATCATTTGAGGAGCTCAAAGCGCTTTATAAATATTAACTAATGAATCATCAAAATACCATTCTGAAGTAGATAAAATATTTTCCTTATTTTACAGATGGGAAAGTAGAGCTGGTCAGAACCCAGATTTACTGTTCCAAAATTTTCATTTTTTTTTCATTCAAATCAGAACAAATATTTTGAAATTTTCCACGCAGTGAAATTCCAATGTCTAATTTCAAAAAAATCAAAACATTTTGTTTTGGTCCGATAATTTGAAAAGTTTTGTTTTGACTTTATTGACTCAACTTTTATGTTTATAATGTAAAATGTTTTGACTATTATAAGTTTATATTTTACATTTTTATTATATAAATTAATAATTGGTTTTGAAATTGGTATTCTAACTGGTACTTGGTATTTGGACGGGTACATGATATTATATAATCTAATTAGCAATTGTTGGTTTGATAATTGGTATTGTAATTAGTTTGCTCAAATGGTATTATAACTTGTGATTTGTAATTGTTATTCCAATAGATAATAGGTACTTGATTTAGTAATTGGTTTAGTAGCATAACATAATATAATAAAAAACTGGGCAGCCTGCCAGGTGGAAGCTCAAGATGCTGGCCAGTCAGGGAGCTGTGGAGAGTAGGAGCTGGACAGTCCGGGGAACCTTGCTGCTTTGCCAGCCAGTCCCCACATCGAGTTTCCTTCAAAGCTTTCAATGGAATTGACATGTTCCCACAGAACATTTTGATTTCATAAACTCAGCATTTTCTGATGGAAATCTGTTCAACTGGAAAAAAAATTGCCCACCTCTTTGGGAAAGTGGGAAACACAGGAATTGCTATAATGGATCACACCAATGGTCCATCTGGTTCAGTATCCTGTTAAGTATCACTTGGGATGAACTGTCTCAGAAATTTCTCCATAGCCTTCCAAAACTGGCTTATGCCTTGAAACTTGAGGGGTTAGATCAGGGGTCGGCAACCTTTGAGAAGTGGAGTGCCGAGTCTTCATTTATTCACTCTAATTTAAGGTTTCGCGTGCGAGTAATATATTTTAATCTTTTTAGAAGGTCTCTTTCTATAAGTCTATAATATATAACTAAACTATTGTTATATGTAAAGTAAATAAAGTTTCAAAATGTTTCAGAAGCTTCATTTAAAATTAAATTAAAATGCAGAGCCCCCCGGACTGGTGGCCAGGACCCGGGCAGTGTGAGTGCCACTGAAAATCAGCTCGTGTGCCGCCTTTGGCACGCGTGCCATAGGTTGCCTACCCCTGGGTTAGATAATCGTAGAATTGTAGGTCTGGAAGGGACGTTGAGAAGTCAATAAGCTTAGCCCCTTGTATTGAGACTGGATCAAGTAAGCCTTGACCATTTGTGTTCAGCCTCTTCTTAAAAACCTGCAATGACAGGGATTCCAAAACCTCCTTTGGAAGCCTATTCCAGAGGTTAACTTCACTTATAGTTAGAAAGTTTTTCCTAATATCTAACCGAAATCTCCCTCACTGCAGATTAAGCCCATTACTTCTTGTCCTACCATCAGTGGACATGGAGATCAATTGACTACTGTCCTATTCATAACAGCCTTTATAATATTTGAAGAGTGTTATCAAGTCCCCTCCCCAGGTCTTCTTTTCTCAAGACTAAAACATGCCCAGTTTTTTCAACCTTTCCTCACAGGTCAGGTTTTGTAAACCTTTTATTGTTTTTGTTGCTCTTCTCTAGACTCTGTCCAATTTAGGCACATCTTTAGTTAAGTGTGGCACATACTACCACTAAGGCCTCATCAGTACCAAGTAAAGTAGAAGAATAACCTCCCATTTGTCACAATTCACAGGTTCCAAACCTGGATGGTCATGGTTTCTTAGGATTATAATGCTCCAACCCTCCACCCAACAGTTTACTAGAATCAGTAACCTGGTAAAGCCTTACCAAAATCAAGCTATATCACAACTACTGCTCTCGCCACCATCCATTAGGTCAGTAACCCTAGTAAGGAAAAAAATGAAGTTGGTTTGGCTTGATTTATTTTTGACAAATCCATGCTGGCTAGTTCGTATAACTCTATTATCCTGTAGGTGCTTACAAACTGATTGTTTAAAAATTTGTTCCAGTATCTTTCCAGGTATTGAAATTAAGCTGACTGGCCTTTAATTCCCCAGGTCTTCTTTGTTCCCCTTTTAAAAGATAGGTATTATGTTTGCCATTTCCCAGTCCTCTGAGACCTCAACTGTCCTTCATGAGTTCTCAAAGATAATTGCTATAGGCTCTCAGGTTGCTTCAGCACGTTCCTTAGGTATCTTAGGATGAATTTAATCAGGCCTGCTGATTTGAAAACATCAAACTTATCTAAATATATTTTAACCTGTTCTTTCCCTTATATTGGCTTCCATTCCTCCTTCCTTGTTAATATTAATTATACTGAATATCTGGTCACCATTAAACTTTTTAGTGAAGATTGAAGCAAAACAGGCATTAAACACTTCAGCCATCTTGACGTCATCCGTTATTAGCTGTTCTTCCTCATTAAAAAGTGGACTTACACTTGCCTTCTTTCTCTTGCTTCCAGTGTATTTAAATAACACGTTCTTATTGTTTTTTATGTCCCTGGCAATTCTGTGTCTTAGCCCTTCTGATTTTGTCTCTACATGCTTATACTATTCTTTTATACTCCTCCTTAGCAATTCACCCATGTTTCCACTTTTTGTAGGATTCCTTTTTAATTTTCAGATCATTAAAGAGCTTCTAATGCAGATATATTGGCCACTTTCTATTTTTCCTGTCTTTCCTTTGCATCAGGATCATTTGCAGTTGTGCCCTTAATATCGTGTTCTTGAGAAATTGACAGCTCTCTTGAACTCCTTTTTCCCTGATATTTTCTTCCCATGGGACTTTCTCTACCAGTTCTATGAGTTTGTTAACGTCTGATTTTTTGAAGTCCACTGTCCTTATTCTGCTGCTCTCACTCCTTCCTTTACTTAAAATAATGAAATCTATCATTTCATGATCACTTTCAGCCAAATTGCCTTCCACCTTCAGAATCACTACCAATTCCTCCCTGTTGGTCAGAATCAACTCTCAAATTTCTGTCCCTCCCCCACCTGGTTACTTCCTCCACTTTCTGAAACAAAAAGTTGACCCACAATACAATCAAATACCTTATTGGCAATTTTGTGTTTTGCTGTGTTATTTTTCCAATAGATGTATGCACAATTAAAGTCCCCCGTTACCACCAGATTTAGTGTTTTAGATATTTCTGTTATTTGTTCTTGATATGCCTGATCCCCTCCTTGTCGTGATTTAGTGGACTATAGCAGACTCCTTCCATCATATCTCCTCGATTTTCCCCCCTTTTATCCTTAGCCAGATAAAGGGTGTTAAGGGGACATCCCTTCTAAAGATCTTTAAAAATATTTAGAATTCCAGATATATTTATTATCCTAAGTCTGATCTTTTTTTTTTTTTTTTTTGACTCCTGCTGAATTCTCGGCCTCAATGCCGAGGTTAAATTATTTTCCGTAGGTCAAACAGTAAGTCAGTGACACAGCCAAGAACAAAATGCTAAACTCTTGGCTCTTGGTTCCATGTAGACCACATATCCTCCAAAAAGTTGCTGAAATTCTCCTGGATACACATAAAACAACCCCATTTTAGGACCAATCTAATCACATTTGTAGAACTGTAGGGATAATAATATTCATTGTGGCATTACTTGACAGTTTAGTCAACTTCAGTGTTTCTGCAAATGAAAGTTAGATAAGGTATAAATTCAGCATAAGTTCAAGCCTCTGCTATTTCTCATACAGCACCTCCTCCCTCAGGAATCAATGGTTCAATTACTTCCATTTTATTTTAAGAATTATCCTATGTTAAGACAATTTAACACATGCAGAGTGTTATGTCTGATCCCAAATCAAGGATCATAGTTACAGTTCCTCTCTTACTTTTTAGCAATTAAAGGTTATCCAGAAAAGACAGCCTGAATCTCACAAACTATTTTAAATAATCTTTAATAAATGAGAACTTTTCAGGGTTGTTTAATAATTCCACCTTGCTATGAATATATTATATCACTCACTTTACTCTCACCGCTTCCTTCTCAAGCACATTTGCTTCAACTACTCATCTGGGTCTAGAGATTTTAATTTCATTTACATCAATGGAGTGTGTTGTCTTATTTCAATGGAGTATCTCCTGATTTACACTGGTGCAAATGAGATCTAAATCTGGGTATATACTGGTACATGCATCTTAATGACAATGCCTCTAGCAAAAAACATTTTTGAACTCCTCTTTGGCTTTTGGGTGCATTTGTTAGAGCTTTTCCAACATCATGTATAAAACCTACTTTATACCTTTTAAAATAAAGTAACTATGAATGAAGAAATAAAAGGAGAAAAGAAGGGACCCTTGTTCGGCTGGGGGCAGATTTTCAAAGGTACAGTGAGGCACATGTCTCCCCTTGAATTTCAATGGCAATTAGGTGCTTAATGGCTCTTTGGACTTTAGAAAATTTCCTACTTGCTAAGTATTGAGGATTTTTTCATATGGCATGTAGAAGCATTTTTGTAAAACCTGTATTTAATTGATCTGTCAAGTTAACTCAAGTCAAGGGTGTTGGGCTACTGCTGTGGTGCTGCTCAAGTTTTGTCATGAATATAAAAGTCCCAATTGTGACTGCCTTAAGTGGGTATACTACAGAGGAGAAAAGATAGAGAAAGCATGTTTTGCTACCCATCTGCAAGCATAATGCCTTTGGCTGTCCCCTCTGGAACAGTGCTTCTCCTCCTTCTACTTACACTGCTAATGCAGCTCTGGCCATAAAACAGCTCTAACTGTGTGCAAATGCATAAAGAGATATTTTAAAGGGGACATGGATGAGTTATACTCATTGATCAGCAAGCAGTGGATCTAGACTGCCTAAGCAATATTATACTCATTACTCTGGGGGGGGGGGGGAAACAGAACTTGATCTGGGCTTACATTGCTGCTGTGAAAAATTAAGTTAAATTGTAGAAAAATCTTTAACAGGAGTAATGAAACAACAAAATGCATCAAGGGAGGTTGTGGATGGAATCACTGTCAGTGAAGGTCTTCACTATTAAACCAAAGCCTCCTTTTATCAAGTATCAGTTGAGGAAAAATTAAATTAATTTATTCCTGCCATGATGCTGTACCACAAACTAGATGGCACTAGAGCACCCTTTTAAGCCAAATGATTATGTGATTCCATGCAGTATGGAGATGGAAATGGAAAGGTTGATATTTCAGGTTGCCAGAAGCAGACAGTACAACAAACACAAAGGGACAGATTTTCCCCTCTGATATGGATGTACAGCTCACATCAAAGAAAATGAAAGCTGGACACACATATCTGAGAAGGGAATTTGGAACAAAAGAGAAAGAAGATTCACTAACTCACTGATTTGTTAAAATGGGAGCTGAGTGGAGCGCCCTTCACTAACTCTGAATCATTTTCTTAGTTTCCCATCACCATGCTCTGTCAGATGCTGAATTACTGATCATCAGGGCATATTATAAAGCCTACATACCTGGCCAGGGCTTTCTGTTAGGTGATGGGTTGTAGGGACTGATGAATTCCAAACAGAAGTGAATGGGAAGTTTGAATAGCATTGGTGGAATATATTTGCATCAGCCAATTTTGCTTATAAGGTGAGTTGCCATATTCCAGGCTATGGGTTGACAAAAGCATGGATCTCAGTGGGTAGGCCCTTGTCTGACAGGGAAGGTTGCAATCAGCTGACCAACTGAGTGTGAAAGAAAGCATTCCTCTCCATATTAGCCAATCTGTGTGTCCAGAGATAGTGAGGACTACAGCACAACGTCAAGGCTTTACACCACTTTCTTGCTCTGTGGTGTCATTCTCTGGATTGATGATGAGATTATAATTGTTCTTTAAGTGCTCACAGCTACAAAATTCTATGATATGATACCCATATTGTGTGAGATGCTAATTCTTCATAGTTAAAAGAAATGTCCAAAATTGCTGTTCTCTTAATAAATGAGAGAACATTATCCCAAATGTTTGTCTTGAGCTTCAGCACAGCTAGCTTCAAATTAGTACAATTGAGGATCATTTAATAAGTTTACTTTGAAACATGATGGTTTATGATTTAAAAAGATTCGGCAATTGTTAACAACCCAAAGGGAACTGAAGCAATATTTCAGTCCGGTGTCTGTGGCTCTCAGATAATTTGGAACACCACTCTTCTACCTTGGTTAATTTATGGTAGCTGAGTGGCCACGCATTTAGTCCTAAAAATAGTAACACATCCCAAAATGTCATGCCCCTTTACTCAGAAATAGGGCATAGGTTAGAGTTAGGTAGAATGGCTAATTTAAGAATTTCACAACATACGTAGACTTCTTCTGGGACATTTCAAAAGACTTCTTAAGGAAGGTATTACCTTTTTTTTTTTTAATTTAAAAGACACAAGGCCTCAACATATCAAGTCAGTTTTGAACAAAAACTCAATGTGGAGGGAGAGGATACTTAGTTTACAGCAACTTGAGTTCTTCAAGATGTTTTGTCCCATTAGGTTCCCCACCATAGGATGTGTGTGTTCCCAGGTGCTCTCAAATGAAGAATGCAAAGTAGTTTCCACAGGCCTGAGCCTGCACAGAGCAGCTCCTCGTGCCTACGTACAAGCGCTTATAAGAAGGCCTGCTGCCACTCAGTTCCTTCTCCACAAAGCTAAAGACTCGACAGCACAGGGGAAGGAGAGCAGGAGATAGTGTCCCCATAGGGACCAAACATCTTGAAGAAATCAAGGTACTGTACATTGAGTGACCTCTCCTTTTTCTTCAAGAATATGTCCCTATGGGTGCTCTACCATGGGAGACAAACAGTAACTTAATGAGGAGGTATGTGCTGAGGATCCAGGTGCAGGACACTTTGGAGGACTGCATCACGAAAGGTGGTATCATTCCTGGAAGCTGGTAAGATGGCATCGTGCTTTGCAATGGTATGGATGGATGACCAAGTAGTGGATCTACAGATTTTCTCTATGGGAACATCTTTCAGCAAAGCTATAGATATGGAATTGGCTCTGGTGGAATGCATATCTGCAGATTCATTGCAGATTAAGATGCAGCCTGAAACCCATTTAGACAGCCTTTGTGTGGAAATAGGTTGTCCCTTTCTGCAAATGATATAAATAACCTAAGAGACATCTAAAAGGTCTTCATCCTATCGAAATAGAAGGCAAAGTTTCTTCTGACTTCCACAGTGTGAAAGCTGGTCTCCTCTCTGAAGGTATCAGAGTAGCAGCCGTGTTAGTCTGTATCCGCAAAAATAACAGGAGTACTTGTGGCACCTTAGAGACTAACAAATTCATTAGAGCATAAGCTTTCGTGGGCTACAACCCACTTCTTCGGATGCATCCGAAGAAGTGGGTTGTAGCCCACGAAAGCTTATGCTCTAATAAATTTGTTAGTCTCTAAGGTGCCACAAGTACTCCTGTTATTTTTTCTCTGAAGGTATGCACTTTTGGGTAGCACACCTGTAAGAGAAGCCCCTGGTTAATGTGATATTCTGAAGCAATTTTCCCCTGGGGGTTGATAATCAAAATATCTACCAAAAAGTGTTGGGACTCTTGAACTTCTTCCAATGAGATTTGTCAGGAATCTGCCAGGTGCTTCATGAGGTCCTGGAAGGCCCTGAAGTATTGGCATAGGATAACAATTGTGGCATTACCACCTCATCCAGAGAGGAGGAGAACCTGGCTGAAGGAAGCAAGATCTCTTTGGTCTATGACTCTTGCTCATTCTGTGTATTGTCTGATACCAAGAAATCATGTGGTACTGGAGGTTGGTTTATCTATAACAGGGGGTGATACAGTACCATTGGATGTCAGTTTATTTTTGGACAGCATCCCTGTAAAAATGTTTTCTGAAGTGACACATGCGTTCCAGTAAGCCCAGTGGGGAAGGGAAAACAGGAAGGGTCCCCAAACATACTCATACTCCTGAGGTCAGAGAGACCTAGAAGATTCTGGGACACATTCTTTGTTTAACTGGCTCACAGGAGCGTGGTGGTATGGTAGTGAAGTGAAGTGAAGTCCTGGACTGAAATCTGAGTTTGAAGTTCTCTTAGGGGATGAAGATATCATTGTAGGCTCAATCGAGAATCAGCTTGCAGATGACAGAATGGTAATGGGGAAGGAATTCTGGTAGACCTCCTCAAAATGTGAGATTCTGGTTCATCTGGAACTATAAGAGCCTCCAGGGACAGGAATCTGGAGGGAGGTGGAGGTCTATGATAGCCAGTGGCCAAAGCAAGGGTCAGTACCAGACCTGGGAATACCAATCAACAAGAACATGGTCACTGAAGTACAGAAGGGGTTGCTAAATCTTTTCTGTCCTCAGACCTCCAGAAATGGAATGCTAAGCTGTATTATATTGTTCAGCCACTAGGTAGTCCTATATGTAAAATACCTTATTTAATCTAACTCAGCCATACCTGGCACAGCATTAAAGGATCTTATGATGAGCACATCTGGTGTGCACCTTTCTAAGAAGGAAGGTCTGTAGCCTGTCCATATCTGGTACAGAAACATGACAAAGATGATGGTACTGGAGCATGTGGGGTAGGTCTGTGTGTGGTGTGATGCTGAGAGGTGTTAGATGGTACCAACAAAGCTGGTGCCCTGAGAATAGAAAGCTTGTCCATGTGGGATTTTTATGTGGTACTAATGCCTTGGTAGCAGATATGGACAGAGCCTCAGTGGTACCCTTTGAAGTATGCGAGGTCTTCCAGCGAGTCTTATAGGTTGACCTAACTCTCTTCTTCATTTCCCTGTTTGAGGAAGTATACTTCATTGTCCTGGAAGTCTTGGTGTCTGGGGCTGCTGACAAGATTCCAGTTGTAAGCATGAAAAGGGATCAATCAATGAATTTTTCTGGGTTCCAGTAACATTTTAAAGCTGAAATCTAACAAAATAGATTTGTCAATATACAATAGAATCCAATAGAATAATCCCTTTTTATTGAATTCAAGGGAGTTTTAGCTTACTAGTTTAACACTGGGTTCTTTTCAGGTCAACTTTAAGTTGAACGGTATTTCTCAAATATTGACACTGACTTATCCTTAATCAACCAACAATTTATTAATTCACCCAGAACCACATTAATATATAATCAGCAGTTCACCATGCAACTGTAGACACAATCAGTTGTGTGTACTACACACATAATACAATCTTGCAAGCAGTTATTGAAGACTAGAGTTGAGGCTCAGTAGTTATATATAAAAAAAACCACAATGCAAATTGCCAAAATTTCTTACTACATTTATGTATGATCAACAATTCTCAATTCCTTAGTATCTAGCACATATATCACACTTCCAATAGTGCACTTGTCTTTAAGGCACTTTGAAGAGTGTGGTTTCATCTCATCGACTGGACTGGTCCAAAAGGGTCAAGTTTTGAATATTACAAGCAATTGCTTAAAACAATGCTTTTCAATTTCTCTTAGGCCAATTTGTTTGGACTTTTATAAAGGAGTTAAAATCTAAAACATGGTTACTTGAGATCTCACTAGAGTTTAAACTCAGCAAGATAACCCACAGTTATTGACATTAAAGAACAGAAGGGGAAATATGATCTTTGAAATTAAATCTTACCACTTCTTATCCTCTTAACCCTTGGATGGGGGGCAGTGCTTTCCACATTACTGCTCTGACCGTCAATCACACTTAAGGCTCTTCAGCTTCTTGTGTTGGGCTTAGACTACTCTCCTGAGCACATGGTGACTTCAGTTTTATATACCTTCATTTCAGTGTTCATTGGAAGGGGAACCCTCTGATTCTTGTTGGACATGTGCCAAATAGGTGCTCAGATTTCAGCTTAATTTATCTGCTGCTTACATGGGTATCCATTAGATCAGGGGTCGGCAACCTCTGGCACGTCGCTCACCAGGGTAAGCACCCTGGCGGGCCGGGCCAGTTTGTTTACCTGCCGCATCGGCAAGTTCGGCCAATCGAGGCTCCCACTGGCCGTGGTTCGCCACTCCAGGCCAATGGAGGTGGTGGGAAGCAGCGGCCAGCACATCCCTCAGCCCGCGCCTCTTCCTGCCGCCCCATTGGCCTGGGACGGCAAACCACAGCCAGTGGGAGCCACGATTGGCTGAACCTGCTCATGCAGCAGGTAAACAAACTGGCCCGGCCCGCCAGGGTGCTTACCCTGGCAAGCCACGTGCCAGAGGTTGCCGACCCCTGCATTAGATGGTGTTGGTGTATAACAAATGTCCTTACTGTGTTTCTTATCAGAGATTTTTTAAATTTGATTCATTTCAAGGACTGTATTTCATTATTTGCCCCTACTATCAGTTGGGATCCCCCCCTTCAAAGCAATTTTAATATCCCAAAATTATACTCTGGTTTATATCTTTTTAACATTTCTCCTTCCTTATGCCAGACTATTCCTTTTATTTCTAGATAGCAATAATTATTTACAAGTAAAACCAACAAAAATCTTACAATCTTCTAAATTTAGAGGACATACTCCATACATTTTTGATTATATTAAGCATCTCACATTATTTAGGACTTACATTAGAACAAGAGATATTTTTCACATATAGAAGAATATAGATCTGACTCACGAAGCAAACAAATGTGCAGATTCTAATTTGAGGTATAAAACAAATTACTCACAGTATATTTGATTTACAAGGAGACAATGTATCGTTTATAATTTGAGGTGAAAACATGTGGCTTGGATTTCTTGGAGTAACAGTTTGCCCATTTTGACCATTAGTCTTACAGCCAAATTTCTAGTTTGTTTAACTTGCAGCTTCTCCACCCATCTCTTTTTCTTGCCCCACCTAATGTACAATGGGTCACTTTGCAAAATAAATTAGGGTGTGACTCTTCTTTGGTAATTTGGAGTTATTTTGAACTAGGTTAGGAGGGAGGAAAATACATATGCAAATTATAAGAGATGTATGTCTAGGTGATTAACAATTTAGCAATTTGAGGGCTGGTCTACACTACAAAATTAGATTGACCCAGCTACATCATTCAGTAAAAAATTCACATCTCCAAGTGACCTAAGTCCCCATATAGGTAGTGCTTGGTCAAAAGAAGAATTCTTCTGTTGACCTATCTACAGCCTCTTTGGGAGGTGGATTATGTACACCAACAGGAGAACTCTCCTCAGCATAAGTAGTGTCTACACTAAAGTACTACAGTGATAAGTGTGGCTGCACCACTGTAGTGTTTCAAGTGTAGACAAGCCCTTAGTTTCTATAGCTGGGGAGGGGAAAGCCCAATCTTGGGAGATTGGTGGGTCTTTAGACAAAGTGTCTCATATGATGTGAGCCATTTTTTAAATTGTGTTCATAGGTGGATCCTATTTGGGGATAAATAAAAGTGGATAGTTTTTCTGACTTTGGGGGGCCAGAAGGAATCATTCACTATTAATCATTCAATACATATCTGTCCCGTACATCTTCTATACAGCTGATACTAGAGTGGCCTGAGATGTCAGGGCTGATATTCAGGGGAGGTGGGGGAAGCAAACCTCCCTGGAGTTAGGGAATGTTCCATTAGGAGAAGTTTCAGCCTAGTCTCCTGTCTTTCTTGTACCTGCCTTTGAACCCTGAGCAGAACTTGCACTTCGAAGGATTGTGGGATTCCCCGAAACACCTCAGGCAACTAGAGGGTCTGTCGCTATGGGGAAAAAACCCGTGAAAGACTTGGCAAGGTATAAAATGTGGGGTCTTAGGCATAGCCAAAGGTGCCTAGAGACCAACTCAAATTTCTCTGTAGCAACCCTCCTCCTCCTTCCCCACCCAGAGCACAACTGTGCTAGAGTTGCTATAAAATAAATAGAATCAGTAAGTAAAGGTTTCATTAGAAAAAGGCAGGAAGCTGAAAATAGAGGACACCAAAACACTCCACCTTGAGCTGCAGGCAGTGGAGAAAGAACTTAGTGGATGCCCATGCATCCTTATGCCCTCTGTAATGGTCCCTCCCACTTGGGTCTGGAGGAAGGCCACTTTGTCTCTTCCCAGCTGACACCAACAGTCGGGCTTCTGGCCCTCTGACCAGGGCAGAGCAACCAACAGTCTATGGACAGGCCTTCAGGTCTCAGGTGAGTTGGTCACCAACCACAATATGGAGGGTTGACAACAAGGGGGAAGGGAACTCTGGCCCTCCCTACTCCACCAAGTCCCAGCCCAGGGCTCTAAGAGTGGCAGGTAGCCCCACCACTGGGTCAGTGGTGAAACAACCAAAACATGCTGCCTCGCTTCACAGCAGCACAACTGGATCAATGTCTGGATCCCCTGGGCTACTTCCTACCGCACTGTTGGCATTGCTCCACAGGCAGCAAACTCCCTCTTTCTGCTTCGTAGCCAGCTGGTGTCAACTCTAGCAACTCCTCACCATCCTCGGCCTCCTCTGTTGGCAGGGCATTATGTGACTCAGCAGCTGGTCTGGGATCTCACAGAGGGCTCAAGACATCTGCCTCCTTCCCTGGCCCAGCATCAACTGAGCTGAAGGGCCCTCCCTTTGTACTTCCTGGCCTGCCCCTGTCTCTCCTGCATAGTGGGGCAGGGCAGGTTTGGTTCCACCCACGAAGGTGTGGGTAATGGTCCCTCCCTCTTGAAGGCCACTCTGTCTCACTCCACCTCGTATGTAGGCAGAAGGAGCTGTTCTGTGCAGGTGCAGGCCTCTGGACACTATACTTTCAAGTCAAGAGTGAACAGGCAAGCACACATCCTACTGTGGAACATCTCTAGGGACATATACTCAAAGAAGAACAAAAACTTAATAGTGTCTCTCTGTACAACACTCTTAGGCACAGATCATAGAGAATGATTGTGTTCTTACAAATAACTAAATAGAACAGTTGCAAGACACATTTAACTTGCATTTTAGAACAAATAGGGAGGATGCTGGTCCTTTTAATAAGTCATAAACAAATTTTCTACAATGAGATGAGAGAATAAACATGTAAAGCAAATAATTCTGTCTGTTAGGAATGCAAACTAAATTGTGTTCTCCATTTGAGAAAGCATTTATTCTTTGCTACAAAATAGAGGAACAAATACAAACATTTGAAGCAAGGAATACTTAACGTTTGCCTTTTAACTATGTAAAAATGTAAATTGTTAGAGAGCTGAGTGTTTTTATGCCCACTTCTCCCTGTCCTTTCCTTGCCACCCCACTGAGTAATGTCACAAGTTTTCTGCAATGTAACTCATTGGGAATGCCAAATTTTCTCGCTCACCACCACTACCCATTTAGTGAATATGTAACTAACGTCACACACAATAAACAACCAGTCTAGAATCTGGCATTTTTGGAGTTCAGGTGGCATCTCTGGGCTCACCACAAAACACAACTATTCCTCTATAGTAACAGAAGTACACCAAAGCAACTTAAGTTATTGGTGTATCTCAAAACACTTGTCAAAAACTAGAAGCTTTGCTAGCTGAATGTCTCAGTGAGTACCACGGTGAAATGAGGCTGTTTTGTTTGACGTTTCAGCGTGGTTTGATTTTTATTTTTGTCTATCATAGTAATAATATTGCTGCACTAGTAGGAAAGTGGAATGGTACTGGAACCTAATAGACCAGTTTTCCTTAGGGTCTAATCCAGCTCTCACTGAAGTCCAAGGATGAAATCCTTGCTCCACTAAAATCAATGGTCAAACTCCGATTGACTTAATTGAGGGTAGGATTTCACATCAAATACTGAAAGTCTGATCTCCAGTCTGTTCCACATTCTGGTTTAGCTCCACTGAAATCAATGTAGTCACACAGGCATAAATTTAAGTATAATACAATGGAGAATAGGGCCTAAAAATGTAGTCATATAATTGTTGTTTTCTGCAGAAATCTCACAGCATGCACAATGTGCAAAAAGCAGAGTGAACCTTAAAATGCAGTGCACTGCCTTTCATTACAATAATTGTAGCAGGGTATTATTATGATGTGACATAATGCTATGTGCTTATGATATCGATACAAATGACAGAACATAACACAAAGTGACACATCATAGGTTATTGGTGAGTCACTCACTCAGAGGCAGGGAAGGAAACGATATCAGTTAAAACTGTGACTGATTCAAAGCAAGTAAGCAAGTCCAGAGTTGATATAACATTCAAATGATTCTTTCCTGCTTCCAAAGAGGCAACTCAGCATTTACCAAAAATGGTCCTGTCAAGGCTGCTTCCCCACTTTGAACTTTAGGGTACAAATGTGGGGGCCTGGATGAAAACTTCTAAGCTTAACTACCAGCTTAGATCTGGTCCGCTGCCACCATCCCAAAGCTAATTCCCTTCCCTGGGTAGCCTTGAGAGACCTTCACCAATTCCCTGGTGAATACAGATCCAAACCCCTTGGATCTTAAAACAAGGAGAAATTAACCATCCCCCCTCCTTCCTACCACCAACTCCTGGTGAATACAGATCCAACCCCCTTGGATCTAAAAACAAGGAAAAATCAATCAGGTTCTTAAAAAGAAGGCTTTTAATTAAAGAAAAAGGTAAAAATCATCTCTGTAAAATCAGGATGGAAAATAACTTTACAGGGTAATCAAACTTAAAGAGCTCAGAGGAACCCCCTCTAGCCTCAGGTTCAAAGTACAGCAAACAGAGATAAACACTCTAGTAAAAGGTACATTTACAAGTTGAGAAAACAAAGATAAAAACTAACACGCCTTGCCTGGCTGTTTACTTACAAGTTGGAAATATGAGAGACTTGTTCAGAAAGATTTGGAGAACCTGGATTGATGTCTGGTCCCTCTCAGTCCCAAGAGCGAACAACCCCCAAAACAAAGAGCACAAACAAAAGCCTTCCCCCCCCCCCAAGATTTGAAAGTATCTTGTCCCCTTATTGGTCCTTTGGGTCAGGTGTCAGCCAGGTTACCCGAGCTTCTTAACCCTTTACAGGTAAAAAGATTTTGGAGTCTCTGGCCAGGAGGGATTTTATAGTACTGTACACAGGAGAGCTGTTACCCTTCCCTTTATAGTTATGACAGGTCCATTAACTGATGTGGTCTGATTAGACATATTAATGCCACTAGTTGTAATATTAAGACAAATGAAAGGAGAGGAAGTGTAATGTATTAGCCAACGGATCCTACCTGTATGGGTGCTCTGGTTTATTTCTTATTACACTGCATGCCCAAGCTAAATGTCAAAGTTCAAGAGAGTCAGTCAAGCAGATGAAGGAATTATAGTTCAGGATTAAAAGAGAAGGGAGGAGGAGAAGTGATGAATGCTCCTTCATCAGGGGACTTATAAACAAATGCAATTTTTCTTCATAAGGCATTCAGTCTGCCTCCAGGTCTCAGGTCATTTAACAAGTATGTGAGGTACTCCTACATGGTGGTTAAAAGATATAATTTTCAAAATTGCAGTTCCTACCTCATGACTTAAAGCATGTCAGAACTGTAAGTGGTTTTATTATATTCCCCACCACTTGACATATGAAGAATAAGTTTATAGAGAATTAGAAGAGTACCAAAAAATCATTTAAACAAATATATATGCAGTATTTCTGTCTATTCAGAATAGGATATAGAACAGTTATGTGGAAATGCTGCATTATCTCAGATGTGAGTGGGTAATTGTTTATTTTTCTAGTAATGGCAACTGGACAAAGAACTTTACATATTCAAAGCACTATGCAAACGCTAAACTAATTAATCCTCACAACAACCCTGTGAGATTGTTGTTACTCTTCTTTTCCAGACAGGGAAGCTCAACAAACAGTGTAGTCAATGTGCTCACTGAAAATAACAGTCAGAAAGTACAGAGGCAAGACAAGAATCTTGTTCCATGGCAGCCCATTAGACGACACTTACTCTAACAGATTAAACATATGGTGGTTGCCCTTCATTTCCCCCCCCAGTTTTGCAACTACATTATGTTAGTCCAGTATGTATGCTTTGTACAGGGAATACCTAGGGAATACATGGTACGGTTATTTAGAAACAAAGGCAAATGAAAATATTAAAGATTATCCATTCTGTGTATGGCTATCGACTCAGAAGTCATTATTCATAGATGAGACCATGGTGGAAATGAAATGGCACAGTAAAATATATTTTATCATCTAGGAGTGAGAAAATATAAATTGAGGCCAAGATATCCCACAAAATTACCTGTTTGGGGAGCCATCTGCAGTGATGGAAGAGAACTACATTGTTGTACTAAATCCATATTACTAAACTTGAAGTGCCTTTGAACAATTTGTTGTTGTGTCAGTGTATTAACAGTTCATGTGTATTTCAGAGTTTCAGTCTTATAAATTTGTTATATTTTATCTTTATATGCCTACAATTTTCAAACTTGGGTACTTACAAATCATCTTCTTCTAGCCTTAGTCCCATGTGTAGGGGATTGGCTCTTCAAGTCCTTCTTCTCCATTCCAATCTGTCTTGAAGCAGTTCCTCCAAAACTCTGCAGCTAATCAACTGCTTTTGTATGACATCTAGTTTTGGATCTCCCAACCCTCCTCCTACTTAAAAATCAGGCATCTAACTCCAAATCCAATTATAAGGACCTGATCCTATCAACACACATTTTAAATAAGAGTGCTCACATGTGAAAAGGTAATCTTGTATGTAAGTGTTTGCAACACTGGGGTAACAAACAACTAAGCAGCCTTATTTGTAGAGGAGCTGAGCTGCCTTTAATTCCAATGACTTCAACAGGAGCTGCAAGAGACCAGTACCTACATACGTATAGGCTAAAGGTCCAGAAATCTGCAGATTTTATGAAAAGGATGCAATATAGAAATTGTCATATGTTGTGAATATGCATTACATCATTTGCATAAATACCATGCTACCTAGTTGGGGGTGGGGGTGGGGTGGGAGAGCACCACACTGAATATCTACCAAATTACCTCATCCCAAAGGTCATCAGTATTCAGCCTTCCCACACTGGCTCACAGCACCATGACAAGCCATTTGCCACCTAGACCCTTTTCCACTTATAAAACTCAATGGGGGCAAATAGGAAAAAAATGCTCCTGAAGCTGCAGATTAACTTTGAAGTGGAAGACAGATTCAGGTTTACTGCAAAAAAAATGAACATTTGCATCTCCTCCCATCAACTGGCTAAATAACATGAATAAATGGTTAAATAACCCAGTCACCATGGTTTGTATAACACTCCTGCAGGGTGGGTATATCCATGGGCAGGTACCTCAGCTCCAAGCACCAGGTTAAACTCCCAGGACCCAAGAACCTCAGTCACTCCTAGAAGCTTTCATATTGATACACACATAGAAGTCACCACTCCCCACATTCTCTCAGTCCCACATGTGTGGGCTACCTCCCTTCCTCATTGGCCAGTCTCCCTCCCTCCTCCACCTGATCTGTTCCATGAGCATCTGTGTGAGGGCATCATCTTTCTCTCTCTAGTGTTTCTCTATGGGATCTGAAGTGCTGTGCCACTCTAGACAGCTTTCCAGGGAATCTGTGATGTGGGAGAGTCAGGTGGATAGTTGGGAGTCCAGCAGAAGGTACATGGAATTGGCAATCTCCAGAGCAAAACTGGTTTGTACCTGTGTAAATCATGTAACTTATTTGGGTGTGTAAAGGTAGGCCTCTAAATCCACTTTTAGGTAACCATGATTGAACATTTTGTCCATATATCTATTTGATGACTTTCAGATATTTTGGATCACCAGTGTTTCAAGGAGAAGATTAAAAAAGAAACAGAGCTCTTGTGTGTCTTCAATCTATACAGCTGCTCTCCACTTCTTTGTGTAAGACACAAACTAAGTGCAATCATTGTGTAACCCTTTAGCTGGGTGGTATTGGCAGCAACCAGGGCCGGATTCAATATCTAGGGGTTCCTCTTACAAATACAAAACAGAACTAGCTCCATCTCCCACCCTGTAATATGGGAAAATCAAACACACACACACACATGCATCTCTAAGAGGCAATAGTTCCCCACTTGCAAGCACCGAGTCTGTGTTTAACAAAAGCAAACTTTTATTAAAAGGAAAAGGGACCCCAGCATTAATTTGGGAAAACACCACAACCATGATTTAAAAGCATGTAACCATAAGCAAGCACCTAACCCACAGTACATTGGGTAGTGTCCTTTGCCATAATTTCCCACCGTGTGGTGTGAAAGTCCGAGGAATTAATGTCCCTTGAACACACCACTCCTTTTCCCCTCTGCTGTACCCCATTCACAGTTGGTGGTCCTTGGTCAACCAGACCCAGAGTTCAGACGTGTGTTCATGAGGATTCACTCCCACCCTCTGCTGCTGCTGCTATCTCTGCCGGCAGTTGCTGTTGCCTCTGCCACTTACTCCTGTACTCTGCTGCCACTGGCCACAACTACTGCTGTTTTCTCGCCATCCCCTGCCACTCACTGCCAACTCTGCTGCTATTATCTCTGCTCCTGCTGCCACTTACTGTCCCTTCTGTGATGCTGTGTTCTGAGATTCTGCCACTTAACTCTGTTATTAGTGATTTCAGCTCTTAGTGAATTCACTGGGTGGTGGAGAACCTCACTGCTAGTGCAGAGACTGCACTGTCTTTCACTGCAAGAGTGCCCCAAGTATATTACTTCAACACTATTACTTTTATCTACCAAAATAGTAATTTAATCAAAAAAAAGATACCACGTTAGTTTGACAGAATCTATTTTCCATAATGCCATATTGTTTTGCACTAATTAAATTACCATCCTTTAATCCTTTATTAATAGAATCCCTTATCAACCTCTCCATTATCTTGCTTGAGATTAATGTCAGGCTGACTAGCCTATAATTACCTGGGTCATCCCATTTAAATTTATTAAAAATTGGCACAACATTAGCTTTCTTCCATTCTTCTGGAACTTCCTCAGTGTGTCAAGACTTATTGAAAATCTGCATTAATGGTCCAGCAACCTCCTTAGCCAGGCCTTTTAAAACTCTTGGATGCAAGCTATTTGGACCTGTACATTAAACATGTTTAAATTTGTAGCTTCTGTTTAACTACCTCCTGAGAGACTAGTGGAAAGGCAAAAGTGTTCCCATCAGCATATGATGAGACTATATTATCTATTTCCCCACCCGCTCCAAATACAGAACAAAAATATTTATTGGTCACTTCTGCCTTTTCTGCATTATTATTAATAACTCTCCCATTTCCATCTAGAAATGGACCAATACCATTGAGAAGATATTTTTGTTCCTAATTTTTTTTTTAAACTCCTTCTTGTTGTTCTTAACTCTGCTGACCATAGAGTACTCCTGGTGTCCCTTCATTTCCCTTATCAATTTGCTACAAGTCCTAACTTCTGATTTATATTCATTACTATCAACTTTCCTTTTCTTCCATTTGTTTTATATTTTTTGTTATTTTTTTATAGCTGTCTTCATTTTCCCTCTGAACCAGTTTGATTTTATAACCAGTATGGCCTTCTTCCTTGATTGTGGGATTATGGCTTTTGGGGCATCTGGTAAAATGTTCTTAAAAGATTCCCAACTATGATTAACATTTTTCTGATTAAATTCTTCCTCCTCACTCATAAATGTTTTCAGCTTTGTGAAACAGGCCCTATTAAAGTATCAAGTGTGTGTGTGTGTATAGATATATATATATTATTGATATGGACTTTATTTGGTTTGTCATGATCACTTGCACCTAAGCTACTGTTAATTTTCTGTTCTGTGATCAGTCCCTCTATCTAATAAACACTTCCCCTGTGTTGGCCGCAACACTTATTGAGTCAGGAAAATGTCATCTATAATATTGAGAAATTTCAGGATATTTTAGTACAGGGAGCATGATACCTCCAGCATATGACACTCAAATTGAAGTCCCCGTGATCATGCACCTTATATTCCTGTGCATTATAGATAAATTCATAAGGAGGCAGTCATCCAGTTCCCTAGTGTGATGTGGTAAGCTGTAGCAGACATCAATTAGCACCCCATCTTGTGCTTTATCTGTAAGGACATTCATCCATAAGCATTCAAGATCATTTTCTTCCAAGTTATCAGTGACTTGGAAACAGGTAATGCCATTTTTGACATAGAGTGCAACTCCCCCTCCCCTTTGGCCACTAGGTCCTTCCTAAATAGGTTACAACCATTAATTTTAACATTGCAATAGAGTGAAACATCCTACCAAGTTTCGGTAATACCAACTAGATCAAATTTATGCTCATAAATGAGCAATGCCAATTCCCCGTGTTTGTTACCCAGGCTCCAAGCATTGGTATATAGAATTTCTTTTCTTAGCGTCCTTTGGTTTTTTTATTAATTTTGTTCACTACATCTCACTTTTGTTCTGAGTGCTTGTATCTTCCCCCTTTTTACCTTTCCCTTTTGCTAGTATTTTAACCTACTCCTGTGTAATCTACCCTGCCTGTCCCTGAGGAGATTGGTTCCCCTTCTACTGAGGTAGAGGCCATCCAAATTCGATAGCCCTCTCCCTCGTAGAAGGTGAACCGAAGTTCCACAAAATCAAAACCTTCCACCACCTACCTATCCAGTGGTGCACTTCCAGCATCTTCTGCCTTCCTTTGCTCATGGTAGAGGAAAAGATTAATTTACTTGCCCAAGATCACACAGGAAGCCCGTGGAGGAGGAGGGAATTGTATCTGGGTCTCTGGAATCCAAACCAACATCTAACTACTGGACCATCCTTCTCCTGTAGCCCTGCATTGGCTACACTAATTTTACCTCAGTCAGAGCTACCATGGATCTGTTTCCTCAAGCTGCAAATTACACCTTCAGCTCTAAGTGTACACATAGCCTCAGTCTCATTCACGCTAATGCTCTAGTTATGAAAAACACCCTTAAAATAGGTGTGAACATAATTTTACTTCCACTTCAAGGAAGGCCTCTTTATACTGCCAAAACCACATAGAACAGCCAATGCATAAAAGATAGTCAGCCCAAACAAGTTTAATACTACTCTCATTTTAGAAGGTCCAGAGACTATCTGTCATGTGAGATAATCCCCTTATTTATAACACCTCCAGAATATGAAGCAATCTCATATTTAAGATTAAATATCACGATTTTGAGTTGGCACAGAATCTCAGGTGGGGTCCCATAGTTTGAGACTGCACACACTGAATGTTGCTCTAGCTTTGAGTTAACATTCAAAAATGTGACTAAGTAAATTATATGGGGTTTGCCAATACCACATAAATGCTTTCTTAGATGAATTCTAAGATGCCTTGCATAATTTACAAACAGCTTTGCCTCTAGTGACCATATTACTCATTAGAGGTAAAGCTGCTGGTAAATTATGCAAAACATCCCTTATTACACTGTAAGGTCCTGAAGTGAACAAGAACTGTCTCTTCCTATATTTGTATTACGCTAAGAGGATTTTGGGTGTCACTGTAATATACATTATAAATAATAGTCAAACACCATGAAGTATTTTTGTTGCTTATGCCACAGTTTAGAGACAGGGCATTTGAGAATATTTTGAAATTTTTAAACTTTTGTTTTAAATCAGCAGTACTAATTTCTGGATCCCTCCACCTAGAAGGACAGGTTGCCTCATTTGCACAGATGGTTGCATGAATGAAAGCATGAAGTTGGGGAAAGAGAAAAAGATCCTGATCCTGCAAAGAGAATCACTGGGGCACAAGAGGAGAAGGAGGAGAAATGAAGACAGGCCAATAGAGAGGGTGTGAAAAGGTATTTGGAGAAGATAAATGTATGTATAAAAGAATATGACAAATCAATGTAGAGATTCAAGAAGCAGAAAAACATGGTCAAGAGAGGAAAATTATCTCAAAGTCCACCATTATCTCTTCAGTATCTAGGACAAAAATACTGTTCCTGTCTCCTTCTAAGAGAACAATCTACTAATCCCACACATAACTCCAGACTAACTAACACCTATTTTTATTTTCTTCATTTATAACAACCAACTTTACAATATCAAAATGTTGCTTGGCTCCTAGCACACTATTAGCCTTAGTTTTGTATTGTTCCTGGATTTTAATCATTCAAGAAACTGGCTAATTGCCAACATTGTATAGAGAAAAATTCTTAGCTGACCCCCCGATAAACTCTAAATCCAGAAATCAATGACAGACAAAGGGCAACTGTCTAATCAAGCTAACTAGAGGATTTTAAAGCATTCATCTACTTTCAAAGGAGCGAGAGGCCAGTAAGTGCACCAAAACACATAGTCACAAGTCTACTGGCATAATGAGATAAAACACTGCCTCCATCTTAAGTAGATGTTATGTTTTGTTTCAGCACACAAATACAATTTAAACAGGTATTACTTTTGTCTATAGTTAGTGAATGTTTCAGGTGTCCTGCAAAATATAGTACAGTAATGAGTGTCACAGTGTCAAAGATAAACATATCAGAATAATTAATTTTTGTAGGTTGTGTTAGGCAAAGCTGTGCTATTAATCACTTTCTCTATAGTAGAAATTGACTGGTTTTACTTTTTCAATTAGTGGCATTATGCAAAGAATTATACTTTCCACTATCTATGAGATGAGATGTGAAAACTGTCAAAAGTATTGTCCAAATGGTCAAAAGGGGGATTGGACTTCCTGAGTGTGTTAATTCATTACTGAAACAGAAGTAGAGAATCAGAATATTCCTTCCTAATGTACTGCTATCTACTATTATGTATATAGCTTCTATTAATGCTTTGCTAAGTGATGTATGGACAACAGAAAAGCTTACACAAAAACAATGCTCTTTTCAGAGCTCCAGCAAAACAGCAGTGCTGTCTTCAAGTTCCTGTAAAACAGGTCCCCCCACCAGCTGTACAAACCCTCCACTATATTAAAATTCTTTTATAGAAAACAGTTTGATCTGTCAAGCAAAGATTTTTTCAACTAATTCCAAAAAGACACACTTTGTTGCCCTAAAATATTACTATTGACCAATGTCAGACTATTACTTTGTTCCATAGGCTGGGTATACGAGGATTGGACAGTTCATCTGAGTGAAGTGAGTATGAAGCACATATTTCAAGATACCAGGCTAGTGTTTTTCTGAACTCTTACCATGGCCTCTGTGTTTGGAGGGGAGGAGTTAACAGCCCTACTGTGGCTGACCAGCCCAGGAAAGATATTTCATCTATGAGTGAGGGGTTTCCAGCATTCCTTTGGGGGTAGTTAAAATAGGCGTGATTGCATCATATAGAAAAATCCAACTTATTCCATCCTAATCAGAGGCAATGCTAGGGAGGGGCAGGAATGGTCACATGCCCCTCCCCAGATGCTGGGGGAGCACATTCCAGAGGGGGCAGGAAGTTACAGCTGTGCTTAGGTACCTGCCTCGGGCCAGAAGGAGAGTACTCGCCTGTGCTCTGGGGCTGCTTGCCCTGCCCTGGTGAGCTTCTTTCTTGCAGTGACGGGGCAAAGTGGGAGGGCTCAGGGGAGGTAGGGAGCAGGGAGGAAGGGGGGACTGCTGGGGACACTGGGGATGATCATGGGGATCATGGGGGTAGGGGGAACAGCATAGGCCAGGGCTTGGAATCTGATGGAAGGGTGGCCACAGCAAGGAAACAGCCATGGGGCCTCGATGGATGGGTGTCTGTTTTTTTTTTTTTTAAGATTGAAACAAAGAGAAGCACTGAATACATCTCTGGCTTGTAGGAAAAGGGTGGGGTAGAGTCTGTGTATGTAGTGGTAGCCCAGGGGTGAATGTTTGCTCACTCACTCCATTGCCCTCCCAGGATCCCAGGTCAGAATTAAAATACCCTGGCTTTCCTCCCTCACATTATGAATCCCTTAGGATTAATTATGGTAGGACCACAATTCCCAGGGATTTTCTGTTCATGCTATCATGTCTGCAGACAAGTGAACTTCACCTTGCTCAGGCACCCTACTTTGGGGATGACAGGAGCAGCTCAAGGCCATGGGCCAGCTGAGTTCTCTGGGCTGGGGTATAACTGCTTGAGCTCTCTGGTTGGATGCTCAAGTGGTTTGAACTGGGACTTTCTAACATGTCCAATGCCCCTTCCTTGTTTCCTTGCCCCTCTTCTGAATGGGCAGGTCTAAACAGGGGAAATAGGCAGTGTTTAAAAATGTGTTTTCTAACATGCTTGAACTATCATATTTTTCAATACAATCTATTTCCTAATCTAGACAGGGTGGGTCAATGTCATATACCCACATTCCATTCTTCCCTCAGGTATAGGCTTTAAAGAGGGAAATTGCTCTATTGTATAGCAAGCAGGGCTGTGGGTGTGTTTTCCAGCAATGTGTCTTTTGGTTTTCATTATTCACCCCCTCTCATAGCCTTGAGACAGAAGCAGTTGCTGACTCTACGCTCCTCTCAGAGCCACAAACCCCTCTCCTCTTTTTGCTGGGAGTGTGAATTGTATCTAATGTTGGAAGAGCTGCACAGCATGTTTAGCTGATGGCCTCCTTTCAGGCTGTGCCCTTAGCAGCACATTCTGAGGTGGCACCTCATTTCATATGTAAAGTCTTTTGATTGAAGAAGTTTGGACAGGTCAGGTGGTTTGTTTGCATTAGCACTCTGGTTTCTGTAGGTCTACAGCATATGCACCCTATTCCCATAGTAGCATTTTAGTGGTCTTGCTATGTAGCAAGAGAACCACTTCCAGCTCACATTGGAAATACAGAAAGTAACATTGGTGGCAATGTTTTCACTGCGAAGAGTTTGCCAAGAAAGGATAAGGACAAAGTGTTGTTAGCTGCTCTCTCCCACCAGGTGCAAAGTACACAACAGGTGTGCAGTGATCCTGAGTGTCACCTTACTGCACCCATCCCTGCAGCGGCTGAGTGTTACATGGATACATACTTCAATATTATTTCTAGTACGATACGCAGGTACCTAATAGGGGCTTATAAATTACAAGCTCTGAAAATACTGTATACAGAGTGGGGTATTGGAAGGTATGCTGTATTGTATACAGTGGTGGGTTGGAAGGTGTGGCATATTGTGTACAGTGGGGTATTGGAAGGTATACTATAATGTGTTGTACAGTGAGGTATTGAAAGGTATGGCATATTGTTGCACTTTGAAAGCTAGCGGTATAAGTAATCTGTTGTAATTCCACTGACTCCAGTGAAATTACACCAGGGTAAATTTGGCCTCATAGATTTAATTCTTTTTCTGTACTGCTGCAAAAATATCTTGTGGCTTACATTGTTCCAGAAATCATCAGCAAAAATACAGTTAGTTATTATTTGTTCCCTGCACTTCAGTGTAACAAAAACTAAAATGAAAAGAGAAATTTAAGGTTAAGCCATAAAGGTGAAATGTATAATTGAAGTGACTGAGCAACGCAATAGGTGTCCAAAAGCTGGGCTGCTAAGGAGAACCTAGTGTCTGGTGGAGAGATGCACTGCTCCTGAAGTCAAACAGAAAGTAGCAGGTCAGTGGTGATAGAGGAGGTAAACCTCTACAGACCTAAGGAACCGCTCTCTGCTTATGCAGCACAGAATGAACTTGAAACAGCCAAAACAGGGATCGGCAACCTTTGGCATCCCCCATTGGCCTGGGACGGCGAACCGCGGCCACTGGGAGCTGTGATCGGCCGAACCTGTGGAAGCAGCAGGTAAACAAACCGGCCCGGCCCGCCAGGGAGCTTACCCTGGCAAGCTGCGTGCCAAATGTTGCCGATCCCTGAGCCAAAGGAATCTCCCCAGTGGCAGTTATGGTTCTGCTGCCTTCTGCATCTGCCATCTACTGTGCTGGAACTCACTGTGTGGCATAAGGAAAAGCAAAGGCTTCTCGGCAGCAAGGAGGAGACAGAGCATGTGAGGGAAGGGGAGGAGGAAGAGCTAGGCTCTGATATACCCAGTTCTCAGCTGGCTTAAGGTCCTTGGGGGATCTTTCCACTTGGGCACAGTGGAGAATTAAACCCAAATCTCTGAAATAGACCAGAGTAATGGATCACTGATATAAGTGTCTTGGTCTGGTATCCCCCTTTATATAGCTGTTGTTACAGGAAAACGGTCTCTTACATTTTTAGCCCATGGCTGGTCTTTTAAAATAAGGATTACAGAAGTAAAGGTGGATTAGCTGTCTCATTGGTTTGATGGGGATATAGCAGCTCAAGGGCATAAAATTCTCATTCACTTTAGCAGGGTTCAAAGCCAGCTAGATAGCAAATCAGTGACACTTTTTTTGTGCACTGTCTGAGCAAGACCTTGCTAATTTGCTTCTATGTTCCCATTCTATTGTCCAATTTGCTGGGCGCTCTCCTTGGACAAACTCTGCCTAGCAGTGTACTTCACTGCCTGCTTGCACACTGCAAGACAGTGTATGTCTCTTGGCAGCCATCTTCCATTGAATTTCTCTAAACCACAAAGTGCAGGTAGAACAACCGTGTCTCTAAGCAGCTGAAGGAATTTTTCTGGGAAATGTAAACTCGTTGGAGGGCTAAGCTGCTACTATCATTCAGAGCTTTCACCCCATGGCAATGCTTTCATTCCATGTTGTTTAATGGTCTGCTTGCATCTTTGCCACTAGAATCAGGAAAATTCCTTGACACTGCCTATGAAATTAATATGCATCTAGTGTGCTAATATAAATCATTTGTTATCTTAGTTCTTGGGAATGTGAACGAGGGATAGGACTTCATTCCTATTATTAAAATAAAGATGGATTATTTTTCTATCAAAACCTCACTGGGTTTCGCTGTAATTATAAAGCTATATGCAGTTGTGTTCGTGTTTTGTTGGAGTTATATTTATTCACAAGACTAATTCTGTCACTTTATTCTAAGGTAGCAGTGAGCACACCAAAAAAGCAAACGACAGAATGCATAAGAATTTCTGTGAGCACTCTTTTTTTAAGAATCTCAAATGTCAGAGCCAGCAACGTACAAATCGGCCTAAATGCTAGTCATGTATTAGGAAAACTTTCTTCAGATTTTTAATGCATGTATGAAACATACAATCACAGTTTTCTCATGCTCTCTTTTAGAACAGTCTCCATCTACTATTGCATAGTATCGTAAAACATGACATCAAAAGTAGTGCTAGAAACCAAAACTCCTTTGTCTCATGAGTACCTGCTGTGAACCCGCTGCATAGCACCATAACCTTTAAATTGTGCACCCCTTACTATCCGCAGATACTAGTTGCCTGTGATCCTAATGACATTTATATCACTGACATCAGCATTGATCTCTGTAACACTGACAAACTGACATGAGTTGAAGTCTGGCTGGCATCTGTGGGAATGAAGTCTTCCCATTAAACTCAAGGAAAGTTGTAATTGTGCCAGTATATCCTGGCAGCAGGGGCTAGAGGAGCCTTCCCAATTTGGGGTTCAAAAGTGTTGTGTGGGGATCCAAAAGATTCAGCTGATTTTTTGTGCTTAAACAAACTGATCTTCTGTATCTTTTGAGGTTCACCCATCATCACTGTAATCAATTTAGGACCAGATCCTGCTGCATTAACTTCACTGAGAGCAGGGAAAATTATATAGATATAGATATATATTATAAATGAATATGGTACAGTGATTCTAAATAATGATGGGCCTGACTCTGATGTCTTTCTTCATGTGACCATTCTCACATGTATCCAGTGGGACTACACATGAGTAAGGGGGGGTAGGTCCAAAACCGCAATCCAATATATATATATATATATTTCCATAGAGCCTACATCCATTTTCCACTAAAATGCAGGAAATGGAATATATTCTGACTGAAAATCTTATGAAACCTAGTAAACTGGTTGATTTTTAAAGTAAAAGTTAGAGAACATAAATGTAGCTTAAAATCAGAATTAATACCAGTCCATTTCACCAACACTGCAACTAGTGCGTCATTGAGTCTTGACAGCATTACTTATAAAGCCTTTCCCCTCAGTGCCACATCTAAATTTTTTCCCAAGATGGTATTATTTATTTATTAATCTTATTGGGGGATAGCGACACAGGGTAAGGACTTTTAATTCAAACTTCAAATATGGTGCACGAATACTTAGCTAACACAACACATGGGACTAGTAGTCTCCATCAAGTGAAGCAAAAATAACTGAAGTTGTATCTGGAAAGTGTTATAAAAGCTTTTGGAGAAGGCTGGTCATTGTCGCGGAAAACGAAAGGTGCAGGAGACAGTGTTTAAAATAAAGTTTGGACAGAATTTCTGTTGAGTTCTTGAAACTCTTGATATTTCCGAATTAAACTTTGCCCTCCCTTGAGTTTTTATCTAACATTCTACATTATTAGGTTCCAAGTAACCTGGACATAATGTCTATTGACTAAGCCATATCTGAAATAGCAAGTACAGTATAATGTAGCAAACACCATAATGGATAGCGACATCCATTGCTCACTTGTCAAGATGTCAATCAGGAAGTCATTCAAGTGCTATGTGCGGAGGGTATATTATGCACTGCTCAGCATTTCTTTTCCACAGTTACATTTTTCCCCCTTCTATGCTGTCAATATTTTGTACAGTCATTTCTTCTTTTAAATGACTCATTCAAAAGGGAGCTATTTGTTCAAGTTCATTGGAATTCAAGAAACTCTTACCCCCTTAAAACCCAAGTAGGCTTTGATTATGGACAGACTAGATCAGATGCATCTTCATGTTTGATCTACAGTGCTTACGAGACCAAGCAAGGAACAAGTTTGTTGATACCTCCAACAATACTGACTGAACCTTGAGGTACATGTTCACAATAGAGTAGCATTTTTTTGTGCGTGTGATGTCTTCTGTCATGTTCCCTATAATTATATTCGCTCTGAGTCAGATTCCACGATCCTTGCTCACACTGAGGGCTTGTCTACACTACCCGCCGGATTGGCGTTAAGCGATCGATCCAGCGGGGGGTTGATTTAGCACATCTAGTATAGACGTGATAAATCGACCGCTGAATGCTCTCCTGTCGACTCTGGTACTCCATCAGAATGAGGAGCGCAAGCAGAGTCGATGGGAGAGTGTCAGCTGTCGACTTACCGCAGTAAAGTAGATCTAAGTACGTCAACTTCAGCTAAGCTATTCACTTAGCTGAAGTTGTGTATCTTAGATTGACCCCATGTGGTACTGTAGACAAGCCCTGAGAAATCAAGAATAGTCCCACTGAAAACAATAGGGCTACTCAAGAAGGAGGATGCTCCTTAGTGTTGAGTAGAAGTGGCACAATCTGGTCAGATGTAATATATGCAAGACACCGACCTGTTATGTAAATATTGGGTTTGGTAACCAGATGAACTGTTGCCAACTCAGTGAATATGAAAAATATCCAGGAAGGAATTAACAATTACAATTAATAAATAACATTATAAATTAATTGAACCAAATTTTCCACACTGGTTTCACCACTTTTAAACATATATTATACTATTCAAATCAGTGGAGTTACACTGGTGTTAAAACTATAGCATAGGATTGGACAATCTGACTTACTAACTTTCAAGTGTGAGCTCCAAATATTTCCTTCCATCTTCCAAAGATCCAGCTCATAAACAACCCATACCCCAGCATTTTACCTAAATCCAGAATGAAAAGATCAACAAAGGGATGATGAAAACCTGAAATGGTTGGGGAATAATGGTTGTTTCAGACTGATAAATTCACTCTCACTCATTTTGGGGAAAATTTTCAGAATCACAAAGGCCAGTGAGGTGCCCAAGTCCCATTGAAAAATCAATGGAAATTGATGTCTAAGTTCCTTTTTTACCTTTGAAAATCTCCCCCTTTGTTCTCTAGAGTATTGTGAGAATCCAACGGTTATTTGGGGGAGAGGGGAACCGCTGCTTCATTGCCAGGCTTTAAGTCATCTACATAAAACAGGAGACGTGGCATATTCCCTAAACAAGAGATACTACATCAGACCAGCTGCCAGTGTGCCAAACAAAGATAATAAGTATGTTAAGAAACAAGCGTTACATCCACAGAGAGAACTCAGAATGGCTTACCACTGAACATAAGAGACCTGATACTCTCATCTAATTTACAGTAATCCAATGTAATGTGCCCAATCACTTCCTTGTCACCAAGGGCCCAATCCAACTATCACTGAAGTTCACAAAAAGACCTCCTGTTGACTTCAATGGGAATAGGATTGAGCCCAAAATGAGTGCTGGGTTTTAAAAATTACCCCTTCTTTAGATATCACATGGAACCAAAAATACATTTTCTAAGAGACCTTCCTGTGGTGCATATTAGAATTGCAATCTCACATGTACTTAGATACTCATTTGCAGTGCTGCACACATTGACATTTTCAGCAGGTGGTGCTTAATGGAAAAAAAACTACTGCGGACAAAGAGGCAAAAGCTACTGGGCAGACACAGAGGTGTGGCAGACTAATTAAATGTGCAATTGTACTTTTAATATAATTTGTCATCTAATTGTGTACCCAGACTAAACTGATGCATTTATAAGTGTAATTCATGATGAGTTATTTAAAGGCACTGATTGAAGTGATTGGTTTTTCATTGACTACAAAGCAAGTGAAGGAAGACTAGATTTGATTTTGAATTTTTTTAAAATGTTTCCTTTCTTTTGTATTATTTACATTTTAATTATTTTTTCTGCCATATTAGAAAGTTAAGCATTAGTGAATGCAGCTAACAGGAACAAGATATAGCAACAAACCAACAAAACAAATTGTAAGAAACAACAGCTGACAAGGAGGAGCCTTGTGATATGAGTTGGCTCTTTATCACCCCGACCCCAGTCATGTGACCAAGGCCAGGAAATAAGGTCAAGTTTCTTACTAGATGGACCTCTAAGAGCCAAATAAATTCGGTCCCTCATGAAACAAGGGGGGAGGAGCATTCTTGTGCCTCTCTCATAATAGTTATCCGTGTGTTCTAGAGAACAGATTGCTGAAAAGCGAGCAAAGGATTGGTAGCTCCTGATTCCCCTACCTCTTTGTTCCTGCCCATGGGACAGGGCCAGTGGACTGGAGGGAGCAATTTTCTCCATCCAAAGAGATGTGACAGATTGCTCAGAACCCCTGCCCATTCACACTTTTCTACCGCCCCCAAGACACAATCTGCTTGGTGCTACTTCTGGTGCAGGACAGCTCAGCATTGCCCCTTCTTCAGGGCAGTGGGGCAAAAGTCATCATTATCCCTTATTATAGTGCATGCTCGATTTATAGACAGTCACATGAGTTTTAACTTATATGTATACTTGGAAGGATTAGATTTTTTTTTAAATCAGCAAACGTTGATTTCACCATACACTCACAAACATAGAAACAAATATTGCCATCTATGTTAATCTAAATTTACAGATACACAAAGTAAGAAAAATGTTGCTTGAGAACTTATTAAAGTTTTATTTAAGGATATTAACTTTATATATTTTGACATGTGATGATTGTGACAATTTGTGTGTTAGTGCTTATTAAGCTTTAACCTTTTGAATCTGAACGTCTACTGTCATTAAATAATTATTGTCTGACCCCGCAGTGGGTGACTCCCTCAATACGTTCCTGCAACCGTGAAAATTTAAATCAATAAAAACTGGGGGGGGGGGGAAAGCTTAAACCCCATAATTTTGCCCAACTGTAGTAATTTAAATTGATATAAACAGAAACCAATGCTTAAAAATAAAAATCAATATTATCCATTGAAATTATTTTTAAAAATTGAATTTTGTCAAGCCTATTTAAATGTAGTGTTTAGAATAGGAATGTTTAAATGGAGGAGAGGTAGATGTCTCACTCCAGTAGTATTTTTCCATGAAAAATATTCTACATATTGTATGTGGGTTTTGGTGATGACAGGTGCACCAAATACATGGCCCATAGGTATACTATAGATTAGAGCTATGTCTGCTTCCATTCGTTCTTGAATCAGGCCACTTTGGAACAGAAAAAATCAGTGCTTTTTCCTCATGCCATTCACCCTTATCTCTCTCCCAATATCCCAACAGTATGTTGGGATGCATGGCAATTTTCCCATAGGGAGACTGTCACATAGAGGCCACTGGTGGTTCATCATTTTGTGTCAGCAACTCTAGTCAGGTTTAACATACTTACTACACCTCACACACCATTGCCATAATCTGTATCTAACAGGTGTCATGTAAGGTATGATATACAAACTGGTAACACACTGATCCCCAAAACCTTTGTGTGGTATATGCACAGGATGTGTACAAATAGTTATAAATATGTGCTAGAATTATGTTCTTAAAATGTGTTTGACAGGAAATGCATAAGCCCAGTCTGCCCTAGACAAAGAAATGTGTATTTGCTTGTCAGACCAGCCTGGTCATCAGGCAGAGACAATGAAAGTACATGTACACATAGGTGCGAAAACTAATGGTATGGGGGGCGCTGCAGCACCCCCCAGGTTTTGCATGGGGTCTCAGTTTCTGGCCCTGGTCCCAGCTGCTGTCCCCGTGCCTGGGTCCCGGCTGCCAGCCCCGACCTGGGGCTCCTCACCCACCCCCAGCTGTGGCCCCAGCCTTGGCTGCCTAATCCCTGTCCGCATCCCCCCCTTCTGGAACCACAGCCCTGCTTCCAAACCCAGCTTTAGGGGCGTCAAGGGGCACAGATGGGGGAAGAGGGGGCGCAGCTCCCCCACTCTAAAAAGTGTTCCAGTGCCACTGCATGTACATGCAAGGTAAAGAAAGCCATCCGGAGAGCAATTGGGGAAAGACGTTGATTTAACTGTCTCCATTGGAGATGGACACAGCACCCCCAAGAAACCTTCCAGCCTCTTGAAGCAGGGCATTAAACTTTGGAAGATATAAGCAAGGATAGAAATCAATTTTGGCATCCTTTACCTGAAGAGAAAGGAACCAAGCACTTTGAGATCTGCAAAGGGTCCTGGCCAGGGTCTGGTCAGACATGCTGGAAAAGGAATAGGTGAGGAACACTTCTTTGAGCAAGAGAGTCTAATTTACTAAATCAGATGTTTGTCTTAAAGGCATATTTACACTTTTGTTTGCCTGTAACCCTTTCTATATTTAGTCCTTATACATGGTATCACATAATTATATATCCTTTTGTTAAATAAACTTGTTTTACTTTTAGTATAACCCAATTCAGTGCACTGATTGATGGGAAAGGTGTGTTGACCTGAGTTAAGATAACAGTCTGCAGTGTACTGTTTCTTTAAAGGAGCAATTAACTTACCTTCTGTAAGTGTTGATGAGGCTGAGAGGGGTAACACACAATTCTGGAAACCCCAGCAGATTGTCACAGAGAATAGCGGTGTAGCATCAATGAAATGAGAGAGACAATCTTAGTTCCCAAAATCAGCAGCAGAGCAGGCAAACTAACCGAGAAAGTAAACGTCCCTTCAATTTTATCGTGCATGCAGCAGAGGTGAAAACAAACAGACAGAGACATAAATATAAATATTTCATACAGAAGTAATCTAACTCCAGTGCCTCAGTAACTGAATAGGAATGCATATCCCAGTCAGTAAGTGCAGTTTCCAAGAGTCTTTTTTAAATCTCTAAATAATTGTTCTGCCTTAACATTTCCTGTGCAGAAGACTATATTTTTTTAAGAGAAAGCCAGTTCCTCTTTTCAGTGCCAGGTAACAAACATCCTTGGCTGTATCAAATAAACACAGTAGTAAAGAAGATGGATTGCAGCATTTCACTATAAGGAGAAAAGCTATAGTGTGTTGGAGTAAGTACTATGGAAGTTGTTGTTCAACTGGGGTTGTTCTTTTCTCCCTTTTAAAGTATTGTTATTTAATATTTCCACCACTTGGTTTAAACTGGTTAATTTTAGCTCACACTAAAACTAGTTTTGGGAGGAGAGAAATGGGGGAACTCGCTATACACTTCCCATTGAACTATCCTTTAGGGTCTGATCGTGCTCCAATTGAAGTCAATAGTAAAATTGCAACTGATTCTATCAGGTCCTATAAGGACCAAAATGGGACACATAAGGATCTCTTTCTTTTAATGTTATGGGGGAATATTCAATGCAATGGACACAGCTACCAATTTTGCCGGAGCAGGAAAGTACTCTTGCGTATTGTCCAGAAACAGATTAGATGCTGATAGTTAAAGTTTTGGCTCAAAACACTAGGGTAGGTATAAAATAACTGAACAGAGTACAGCTGGTTCATTTATTTGTAGCCATATTTGAAAAAATGTCACCTTTTTATATGTTTGCAAATGAAGCCAATGTTCATTTAAGCAGGTAAACTGCTTAAACTTAAGCATGTGCTTAAATACATTGCTGAATTGGAGCAGTAATAAACACATATTGTTTCTATAAAATATAAAGAAATACAACACACTCAACACAACAACTTTGATCCCCACCCAAATCCAATTCTTTCAATATTAATCTCAACACAAACACAACAAAGACCTTTGCAAAAAGAGCATAAAAATATATATAAATTATTGATATTACCAGCCTCTAATCTAAGTCCACATATGTACAAAATTTTTACTATAATCAATAGTATTACATTTTTCTTTTAAATTACATATACATTTTTCTCAAGGAACAGCAATTATAAGTACTTTACCAAAAATATTCTATTGTCACTTGACAAATGCAAAATATTATCAGTATTTAAATATTTAATCGTATCTCCTTTAAAAATTTAGACACTGAAGTCAAGAGTAATGCCTAAATAACTCACTAATGCACTGGTCAGAGTTAAGATTGATGTGATGCAACATGCATTCCCTTATACTTTATATCTTCATATTTAAATCTATGTGTTTGTTTATTATGTGGGCAATGTAAGATTTATAATGTCTTTACTCATTACTTTCTTTGTTTTCAAGTTGTTGGGATTGGTAAAGGATGTGGTAGTTAGGTCTATTGTTGTCACATAACACCCTTATATTAACTGGATTTTAAACAAAGGAATTTTGGTTTATTTGTATAAATCTTGTAATATAAATAGGCACCATCTTAAATGGCTAAAGCTTTCTGTGGCTTACCCAAATCATGAAGAAAGTCATAATTTAGTTAGTTTCTGATGGCAGGATTTGTTAGGTACAATCTCAGCTGCAATGCTAAAGATTCCCATGAATGTCAGAGGTGGAGATGATTAATGGCTGAGAAATATAATGACTTACTTTTGGATTCTTCTTTAAGCCTGATTCGCTGAATCATTTATATGGCTGTTTCATAATTCCCAGCCTTTAGTAATTTAGTTAAACAGCAGTTCACTTCAGAGCATGTGGAATGGAATAATATATGGCTCTGGACAGTACAGACCAAGTAGGGGCAAGCAGCTCCTTAGAAAGCAGGTTCATAATTCAGTGTGCATCAGATGGATAACTGAGTTAATTATCCTGACCCAGTGTTGCCCACAGATGAATTGTATCTTCTTAAAAAGGTTCAGGTGCTGCATCTGTAACAAAGTGATAGGCACATTTCAAAGACATAGGAGGTCTCAGATTCATATATAATAAGGCTGTAAAGGATCTGATGTTTCACCTGGCTTACCGCTGCCTCTTTTCCACGCATTCTATATCAGCAAGCATGAGACACCCTACCTAATATTATCCATCCACTCATTTATTTGATTTTGATTTGGATAATTTCTCTGCTGTTTGCCATGACCGCAGCAATTGCTCATCCAAATTGTTCCACTCTCATTTCCACAGCAGCATTTCTTCAGGCCAAAAAAAAAAAAAAAAAAAAAAAAAACCAAACCATTGCTCTTAACCCTTTTTCATAAGCCATAGTCTCACTCATAGTAGCTTTTGAGTCCTATCTTCAGACTCACTGCGTGCCATTCTTTTATTTTACCATCAGAAAATATATATCTAACTTCTTGATTAATTTTCTGTGTAGCACTGAGATGTGAATTTTGTTAAATTACCTAGTTTAAAAGGCTTTACAGAGGCAATACCTGCATGTGAGTCAATGCAGTTTTTTGCCTCAGTACGGCCTTCAAAATTGGCCTCCAAATCGAGATAAACCGGGGACAATTTTACCTACAAATAATGGTGTGGTGCTCACTGGCCTCTATGGATGTTATACCCCTGCAACTGAGGGCAGAGCAGGACCCATTAGCCAAGATTTTCAAAAATGACTAATGATTTTGGGTGTCTTCCTTTTTTGGTGTCCAACTGGAGACACTTGTTAGGGGCCTGATTTTTCATAAAGTGCTGAGCGCCCATCCTCTGAAAATGGGGCCCCTTTAAGATGTCTGAAGTTGGGCACTCTAAGCTCTCGAGTTACTTTTGAAAATTTAGGCCACTGTCATGTCAACCAAATTCATCTCTAATTGCTCAGACTCTTATAATTTCAAACAAGGGGATCAGCTTGGCACAATCTTTGCTTCCTAGCCTTATAGGGGCTTCTATATAATGATTTTTCTCTGTACGAATGCATGCAAATGGACCTTCATTATGTTTACAAGCATTTTCCCTATACAAGAAGTTAGGCTAAAACAGTTCAGATTAATTTTTCAGGGCATCTTTTTTTCTCTTTAAAAGACTAAACTGTGTGTCTTCCTATACTTCTTGAGCACATTACTTGATTTCTATTTGTTAAATTCTGGGTCCTAAGGATTTTTCATTGGTGATTACAGGAATCTAAGATGTATGCAGTCTGGTCTTGAATATTTCTATTCATTAGAATTAACTAACTAATATTTTGTATCCTCTTGGGGCACAATCCTGCAAGGTACCAAGCACTCTGGCCCTGATCCAGCAAAGTCCTTAAGCACATGCTTAACTTTAAACACTTTTAAACTTTAAACTTTCCAGGATCAAGGACAGAGTGTTCAGAATTTTGCAAGATCAAACCTTTACAGTGATTCTATTCTAGATTGCATTAATTTTGTTACATAATTGTTCCTTAGATAGCTCTTCTTCTGCTTTCTGTTTAAGTGTAAAGTTCATATGTGTATGTGGTACGTTACAAAACACAAACCTTTTTTCCCCTTGATCTTGCCTCCTAAGGTCCAATCCAATTCCCACTGAAGTAAACAGGAGACTCATCAACTTAAGTAACCTTTGGATCAAACCTTTAGGACTTGATTTAAATTCCGTTAAAGTAAATGAAAAGACTCCCTGACTTCAGTGGGGCACCATGTCAGGTCCTAGATTACACTTCATATCCATTTGACACATAACCACATTGGTGAGACTAATGAGAAGTGAGCCATTTGATACCAGTTGTTGTGGTGGTCTTTGATACAGAAAATGTGTTCCCTGGGGACTGGACTGAGACACCATCTTATTTTATATAGGCCACTGGGTAGCTATCAAATGTTAATGACTTTTGGACACTACTGACAAAAGCTAGATTTATGCTGTTGACCTACATTCTCAAGGCTATGAACATTTCCCAGAACAGGCATCTGGTATTATGTCTTAAGGTGTCACCTCTTTGCTGCAATGTATCTCTTCAGTTTTTATAATTTCTAACTAGGGTGACCAGACAGCGAATGTGAAAACTCGGGACAGGGGGTGGGGGGTAATAGGAGACTATATGAGAAAAAGACCCCAAAATTGGGACTGTCCCTATAAAATCGGGACATCTGGTCACCCTCTTTCTAACCACCTACAGGAACTCCTCACTTAACGTTGTAGTTATGTTCCTGAAAAATGCGACTTTAAGCAAAACGATGTTAAGCGAATCCAATTTCCCCATCAGAATTAATGTAAATGAGGGGGTTAGGTTCCAGGGAAATTTTTTTTCACTAGACAAAAGACTATATTATATATAAAACGTATACTGCGTGTGTATACACACATGCAGTATACGTTTTAAACAAAGGTTTCAGAATAGCAGCCGTGTTAGTCTGTATCCGCAAAAAGAACAGGAGTACTTGTGGCACCTTAGAGACTAACAAATTTATTAGAGCATTACGAGTTTTTTCATGAAGTTGATGGATTTCCACTCCATACGGCTAAATGCAGTGCCTTGCATAATGACAGGTTTCAGAGTAGCAGCCGTGTTAGTCTGTATCCGCAAAAAGAACAGGAGTACTTGTGGCACCTTAGAGACTAACAAATTTATTAGAGCATAGTCTCTAAGGTGACACAAGTACTCCTGTTTTAAACAAACAATTTAATACTGGTACACAGTGATGATGATTGTGAAGCTTGGTTGAGGTGGAGGAGTCAGAGGGTGGGATATTTCCCAGGGAATACCTTACTGCTAAATGAACTAGCAATTGACTGAGCCCTCAAGTGTTAACTCTCACAACACTCTACAAGGCAGCAGGAAAGGAGGGAGGGCAGACAGAGACACACACCCTGTGTGTGAGAGAGAAAATGTGCATTTCCCCTTTAAGTAGCTGACCCCAGGCTTAAGTACACTGCTTGTTAAATAAATCAGCTTGCTGAGACCTGAGATGGCAGCTACTGCCTGGAAGCTCCCTTCCTCAGTCATGTGTCCCCCCCTGCTCTATGGAAGATGGGGTAAGCGGGGTGCAGGAGCAGGGGGGAGGGGGAGACACCGTGACATTAGCCCCCCTTCTTCCCCCTCCCCCCATACAGCAAGCAGGAATCTCTGGGAGCAGTTCCAAGGCAGAGGGCAGGAGCAGCACATGGCAGTGGGGGGAGGGACAGCTGCTGCACTGGTAACTTAGGGGAGTGCGGAGCTGGTAGAGGTAGGGTTACCATTCGTCCAGATTCCCCTGGACATGTCCGGCTTTTTGAGCTAAAAATAGCGTCCGGGGGGAATTTGTAAATGTCCGGACTCCCCCCCCCCCCTCGCATGCAGAGCGCGCGCGGCTAACAGGGCAGCCGGCCGGATGGTGCCACTTACATGGGGCTCCGACAGCCAGCGAGAGCCCCTCCTCCCCCCTGCAGCAGAGATCACTCCCTCCCTCCCTGCATTCGCAGATCGCCTCCAGCAGTCTGGAGCTCCTCCCCCACTGCTGCCCAGCGTGCCGGGACGAGTGGCTCAGGCCGTTCCTGAGCAAGTTCAGAGACATTAGGCGAAGGCCAACAACAAGGGGGCCAGGGGGTCGGAGAAAGGGCAGGGAGGTTCTGGAGGGGGCAGTCAAGAGACGGGTGGGGGGTCGGGAGTTCGGGGGGGGGGCTTTCTGGGGGTGGGGGTGTGGATAAGGTTTTGGGCAGTCAGGGTACAGGTAGGGGGTAGGGTCCTGAGGGGCATTTGGGGGGGGGTCTTAAGAGGGGGCAGTTAGGGGACAAGGAACAGGGAGGCTTAGGTAGGGGGTGGGGTTCTGGAGAGCAGTTAGGGGCAGGGGTCCCAGGAGGGGACAAGGAGCGGCGGGAGGGTTGGGGGTTCTGAGGGGGGGAAGTGGGAGGGGCAGGGGCGGAGCTAGGGCAGGATGGGGCCGGGCCAGGGCAGGACAGGGGCGGGGCTCCTCCCGTCCTCTTTTTTGCTTGCTGAAATATGGTAACCCTAGGTAGGGGGGCTGCTTGTCCACCCTGCTTCCAACCACCCACCAGCTAGCTGCAAGGGGCTGCTCTTTCTGCAAGCAGTGGACAAAACAGGCTGCTGCCAAAGGACATTAGAAGGGAGCATTTCACAACTTTAAACGAGCATGTTCCCTAATTGATCAGCAATTTAACATCGAAACAGCCGAAACAAAGTTAACCAGGACGACTTTAAGTGAGGAGTTCCTGTATTTCTAGGCCCTTTGTGGTATGTGTTTCAGTAAGAACATACTCTTTTGAAGTTTATGGCATACAAAATAATGGCAATTATATAGCAACTTTCATCCTAGTTGCTCTTAACAAATATTGAGGCAAACATTTTTAAACCTGGAGGCCTAAAGTTAGGTTCCTTACTCAATATTTAAGCGCCTAATTCTAAATGGCCAGATTTTTAACAGTGCTCATTCCCACAAATCCCATGGAAGACCCTGGAATTTGCCATCCATTTATTAGTCTTGTATTTTGTATATATTTAAATATGCATTTAAGATCTTAATTTTAGGCACTCAGTTCTGAACATTTGGGGCCAAATTAATTAAGCATCAGAAAAAATGTTAAGTTATGGAACTCTAAGTAGGTTAAGCTACTTGCTCAAGATCAGACACTGAGTTAATGGCAAGGGTTGGGATTAGAGTAAAGATGGACAAGTGTTTTTGGATGACTTTTTTATTTGACAGAAAATGCAGTTTTGGTCAACCCAAAAATATTTGCAAATTTGACATGAATTGTTTTGGCCATTCACAGTATGGCCAGAAGAGAAGGAGGATGGTTTCCTTCCCTCCCCCATAACCTTCAGACCATTGGCTCGAGTACTCACCGGGAGGTGGGAGATCCAGGGTCATGTCCTCACTCCGGAACAGACCTGACATAGCTATTTTTGATTCTCGAAAAATTCTGATTTTTTTCAGATTTAGTTCAACCTGAATTGAAATATTTGTTCAATATTTTGGTACTGTGACAAACAGAAAAATCAGGGATTCACCTAGGTCTAGAATACAGTCCTGGATTCCTGATTCACTGTCCCTTAATCAAACTATTAGATGGACCATGGTTTCATGGTCTATTTCATTGCCCATGGTTTCATCTTTTATTGTGCTAAGCTCAGTGGACCAAATTCTGTATTGATGTTACTCCATTGACTTCAAAGGGGTTGTACCAGCTCAATATTCAGCCCAGTTAGTTCATGTCCACAAGTGTCAGGTGTCCTCCACTTATTAATATAATTTCTGTTGGAATCAGATCTCTGATGGACATTCCTCTTTGTGTCTTTTTCAACTTCTGAGTGTTTTGAAAGTATCCTTTATCATTTTTAAAATATATGTACCAAGAACTTTTGCTTCAGTACACATTTTCCTTTATAAATAACGGGAAAGTTGAAGTCACCCAAGAGCACCAAGACACTTAATCTAACCATTGGTCCCTTTCCCCTTAGCAATGATTCATCCTTCTCTTCCCTTGGGTTGTTCCTCTAACAAGCCTTTGACTATAAATTATCTTTGATTACTCTTTGTTATCATTCATAGTGTTACTTTCCAGATGATACCCTTTCTCAATTTCATGTATGCTGTCAGCTCATTGAGGCAGAGAATCTCACTTTGTACACCATCTAACATATTGGGGTTCTGACCCTCAGTGGATCCCTGGGATGCTATTGCAATACAAATAAATCATTGTAAAAATAGTTTGATTATAACACAACTGTCCTCTCTTCTGCCCATTCCTGTTGTTCAAGAGTGGAAAGAGGAAGTGTATTGGGAGATGAGGTAGCTTGCACATTTAAATGTGGTCAGTGATGATTCTCATGTGGTAGAGATGTTGGAGTATGAATAAGAACATCAACTCCACTCCCATCACCTACCCCTCAAATCAGTGTCACAGTACAAGAAACTAAAGAAGACAGCCACCACAACTGTGTACTGTTAATGGTAGCATGTTATAGCAAAGACAAATGGGAGAAAATAGGTATCTGTACCATTGTCAAGTGCAGTAGCTCTAAAAGAAAATGAATATCATTAGGGTAGGAGTTTTATTTTAAACAAAAGCAGAGAGAAAGATTGATCTGCTTCAGGGGGGAGGGATAGCTCAGTGGTTTGAGCATTGGTTTGCTAAACCCAGGGTTATAAGTTCAATCTTTGAGGGGGCCACTTAGGGATCTGGGGCAAAAATCAGTACGTGGTCCTGCTAGTGAAGGCAGGGGGCTGGACTCGATGACCTTTCGAGGTCCCTTCCAGTTCTATGAGATAGGTATATCTCCATATATTTAAGAAAAAATAATTATATAAATATAATACCACATGAAAATCATATGTGCAGAGGGCAGCAGTTCCAGTCTGGACTCAATACCAGCAATGCGGTAGGGGCTGAGTGAGGAGAAGAATTATGTGGAGTTGGGAAACACAGCGATATCATTTGAAAAGAACACATACATCTGAAGGGCCAAGTGTAATATCCTGTAGGAGTCTCAAAATGCTTCAAGAAATAGGATTCTGAGATTGTGCCCACAGTGAGATTGCCAAGGAGGCTAGCATCAAATGTGAGAATATTTTCTGGGATGGAAATGGAGTGAGATCACCAGCTCATGTCACATAAACCACTAATCACGAGATGGTAACAACATTCAGTCACCATTCATGTTGTTCAAATTTAAACTGGTGACCCAGAAGTGAAATGTTCAGTATCCAGTACCAAGCCTCTTATCCATCTCCATCACACCTTTAAAGGGGATGGAAGGGATGGAATACAGAACAGCAGACATCCTCTGTTGAGCGGCACACTATCTCTGTCCATGCAATAGGCAAGGAGGTGGATTGATCGTCAGATGTCACAAGCTACCGTACTTAGAAGAAACCTTTTAAATTATATCAAAGTATGGTGGAAAACATGTTGCAAACAAGCAAAACCTTTTCACTTATGGAGTATGAGAGTTTTCATTTCCCTAGTCAGAAATAGCCAACTGTAGCCTCTACTTGTCCATCAGAGGCATATAAAACTCTGCAAGACATAGTGACCAGGTTCTTCAGCACATTAAAAAAGTGGAACATTTGACCTGACCACCTTATAGCTCACCTGGTGTTATTTCCTTTTAAAAATACCTTGACAAGTGGCTGCTGGAGTTCAAATCCACACGGCTGCCCAGCATCACAGCTGCGCCCTGAATGTGCCACTTTGACATGACCATTTAACTGATATAACCATGGTAAATGGGATATAGGAGCTGTATGTCAAAGCCATCCAACAATTTATCCCTGTGTCATTCTCCACAGGCAATATGATAAATCTAGTGTATGCCTTGAAGGGTGAGAAATCTATTTATTCATGTTCCATGTTTTGTATGCTGCCTCCCTTCTCCTGGCTTTTCACACAAGTTGAGTGAAATGTTCGCAATGGGCTCATGCAAAACTCACCTAGTTTCATGTTTTGTTACAAATGGAGATCTCAGGCCAGATTCATCAGATGCTTTGGTACATACGTCTTCTGAGTGATGCCCCATCCAAATTCCAGTGAATCTGGCCAGAACCAGGGGACACAAAACCAGGGGAAAACTGGCACGTTCCCAAGAATATACATATGCAGATTACAACCTACAACTCAAAACCATAGCTATAAATTATGGCACATGCCACTTTTACATATTTTTAACCATCAAAAACAACGTATAATTCGAACCAGAGGAGATTAAAAATGCCACAAATGACCAAGGGAAATGATTTTACATGTGCACTACAGTTTTGTTTTTTCCCCTACAGGATACAATCCTATGCATATGAAGGGTGGGAGGAGAGGTGGGAGTAGGCTAGACATTTTTCAAAATGCATATGCAACATTATCATGCATAAATCCTGCATTTGTGCACACAAATGGGAATTTCTATGTGCACACTTAGTCATTGTAAGCACAAAGATGTAGAGTATTCATAATGGTCAGCATTAGATGTTATCATTTGCTAGAGTAGTTCAAATAAGTAATTAATAATAATGGTCAGCCACTATTTGAAAATTTAGTGTTTTTCTGTTTAACATCTGTGAGTTTATAATTTTATTTCTGTCCTGGAACTTGTTCCAATTATACATGATAGACCATAGATCCAAATAAATCAGATTTGAACCAATCTATTGCTAGGTTAACTACAACAAATATTTCCCTTGTCAGTTGCCCTCAATTTATCAGACCACACTTGATTTATCATTTACAACGGACCAGATTTTAAAAATTATTTAGGTTCCTAAAGAGGCAGACAGGCTTCTACTGGGATCTTCAAAAGTACTTGGTACCCATCTTTAAGCATCTAAATATCTTTAAAAATTTGGCCTAATGTGCCTGTTCCAAATCCTACTGAAATCAAAGGAAAGACTCAAACTGACTTCAGTGAGCTTGGATCAGGCCTAATGAAAGTGCATTAATTATTATTATTGACATCATTTATCAATAATAGTGACTGAGTGTGTGTGTGGTTAATAAGACCTAGTGAATTGAAATTTGATTATGAATCAGTGGTTTCAGTTCAAGTCAGAGTCTGGATTTCTAGTTAAAGCGCAGGAGAGAAAGCTAATAATTTCTGACTCCTCCATCTTCACTGTGTGACCTTGGGCATATCACTTAACCTCCATTTCCCTATCTGTAAAATGGATCCAATAATGCTTTCCTTATGCTTAAGGATATTATGAAGATTAATTAATTGCTGTGTGTAAAGCATGTTGAAATCCTTGGATGAAAGCACTCACTGTAAACTACTATTCTATGCTGGAAGCGACGCGGGCCGAGGGACGTACTGGTCGCCCCTTCCAGCAGCTCCCATTGGCCTGGAGCAGCGAACCGCGGCCAGTGGGAGCCGCGATCGGCCGAACCTGCGGACGCAGCAGGTAAACAAACCGGCCCGGCCCGCCAGGGGCTTTCCCTAAACAAGCGGCGTCCCAAGTTTGGGAAACACTGTTCTAGATCATTGTGTCCCTTCCTCTACAAAGGGTGGTTGCATTCTTTTGACTAAGGACTTTCCTAGTACTAAATATTGAAAGTGAACAGAAAATTAGAACAAAAACAAAAATTAACCTGTCGCGAATACTTACATTATCCGAGTAGAATATAATGCAAAAGGGTAATAAACAGCACAAATGCTGAAAAGTTCATTAGTTTTCTTATTCTTTCCACATAAATAATCCAAAGGTGGTATGAATAACATAATAAGGCATGTATGCATTTATATAGATGTACATATTTTAAACATGTTTTTTTATGTTGATAGTGTAACTTTAAAAATAATTTTGCTCCTTGGGGGTGAAATTAACATGTCTCTGTGCAGGGCCAGTATAAGACCTAGCCATCACCAATGTCCTATCCTTTGATTATGAAATAAGTCATGGATAGGTTGTGCACGAGACCTCTGTACAGGATTGAATTTTATTCTGGATGAATTTTTCCTGCCCTTTGCAGCTGATTTGTTCTGCAAAGCTTCAAAAATGAATATTCATTTAAAAATAATCATTTTGCCATAACTTTTAATGCATCAGGTAGCCCTCAGGTATCAGTAATTTCTCAGGTTTCAAAACCATGCTCTCACAGACAGCATGGGAAATGCACAAGGTCTTTACATAGCTCTGGATCTCTAACTTAGTGCCCACACTGTGTGATCACGTTACAGCCTAATTGTTCAATCCTACAAACTAGAACTGAAAAATATTGAACCTTTTTATGGAACAGAAGTTTGAGAAAAACTTCAATTCAAATGTTGAAATGAAACACTTTGACATTTTCAATCAAAAGAAAATGTTTCAATATTCCTGAATCTAAACATTTCATTTGTTTGTTGACTTGATTCCCTGTGGTGGCACACCAAGAGGAAGAGGCCATAGTTCATTATAGGCAATGTAGTCTGGCTGGGGAGGACAGGGGAAATTAGAGACACAACGGACCTGAAACTACAACTTCAATAAGAACAGGAGTACTTGTGGCACCTTAGGCTTTGTCTTCACTACCCGCCGATCCGGCGGGTAGCAATCGGTCTATCGGGGATCGACTTACCGCGTCTAGTGAAGACGCGGTAAAATCGATCCCTGATCGCTCTGCCGTCGACTCCGGAAATCCACCTCGGCAAGAGGCGGCAGCGGAGTCGGCGGCAGCGCGGCAGCGGTCGACTTTCCCGCGTCCTCACCGCCAGGTAAGCCGACCTAAAATACGCAACTTCAGCTACGGTATTCACGTAGCTGAAGTTGCGTATCTTAGGTCGGACCCCCGCTGTAGTGTAGACCTAGCCTTAGAGACTAACAAATTTATTTGAGCATACAGCTACAGCCCACGAAAGCTTATGCTCAAATAAATTTGTTAGTCTCTAAGGCTAGGTCTACACTACCCACCTGAATCGGCGGGTAGAAATCGATCTCTCGGGGATCGATTTATCGCGTCTCGTCGGGATGCGACAATCGATCCCCGAATCGACGCTCTTACTCCACCAGCGGAGGTGGGAGTAAGCGCCGTCGACTGGGAGCCGCAGAGGTCGATTTTGCCACCGTCCTCACAGCGGGGTAAGTCGGCTCCGATACGTCGAATTCAGCTACGCTATTCGCGTAGCTGAATTTGCGTATCTGAAATCGACCCCCCCCTATAGTGAAGACCTGCCCTAAGGTGCCACAAGTACTCCTGTTCTTTTTGCGGATACAGACTAACATGGCTGCTACTCTGAAACCTGCAACTTCAATGAGGCATTGCAACAGCTCAGATAGCTGCAGACATTAAAGTTGACCCAATTGGAAATTAAACATTTGGTTTCAATTTTTCAATGGAAAATTCTGACAAAATTGATAATTTCCTGTGGAAAATTTTGATGGAAACCTATTTTCCAAAAGAAAAATGTTTCATTTGAATTTTTTTGATCAGCAGACGCATGTGATACAAAACTTTACTCATGTGAGACCCATTGAAGTCAGGCAGACTAAACATGTGAGAAATGCTACTTGCATGAGTAAGCATGTGTAAATTCAGACTCTAAATATTTGAGTAACAATTACCACATAACAAACAGGCCCCAGTTCAGGAAAGCATTTAAAAACCTGAAAGTCAATAGGATTACTCACTTTCATTGACTTGGGTGGGAATACACAGATGCTTAAAGTTAATCATGTTTAAATGCACTAGTGAATGAGGCCATAGAGTTTGCATGGCTAGTCCCATTGACTTTAATAGGTCTGTTAACATAAGGGTTGCATGATCATATCCCTGTTTCTTTAATGTTCCATCTTTTTATAAATAGCTTCTCTTGGGTCTCCCATGGTGCTCGCTACTTTATACTGACTGCAGTGATAGTTATAAATAAGAATGAATAAAGCACACTGTAAACAGCCCGAATCATTGTCCAGTCTCTGAAATGCATCTGAAGTTTTTTCCAAAATTAACGAAGGATCCTAATACCCCAAACAGGACTCCATCCCTGCAACCATCCAAAAATCCCAGTCTGACACTCCCTTCCTCTTTGAAGATTGCATTGCTGGGCAAGGAAGTTTTAGCAGCGGCTCTGATAGCCTCATCTGTGCTTTAATAGCAAGGGCTGTGTGCCACGTAAGGTGCTGAACACACACAGTTCCAGAGCGCAAACAATGTGAATTTAGAGGTAGCCTGTATAGAACAGAGAGGTTACTAGATCTCCCTTCAATGGATTAATCAGAATCTGAGGTATGTGGGTAACTGAGTAAGAGGATGAAACTGGAACCTACGAGAGAGCCATGGGGAAGGCAGAGAAAGACACAAGAAAAAACTCAGATGACAGGAAACAAGCATTCACCTCTTTTGAGGATCATCCCTAACTGCATACAAATGATTCATATTCCAACCATCACAGGGGACATAGAACAGAGTTGGGGAAACCCTAAAATTAGAATATAATAAGTGGGCTGGGCCTACAAATTGGTTCTGCCAAGAAGGAAGGATACAGTGGATATTAAACATTAAAGAGGGTCTAAGGTATCCCTAAATATTTTTTTTTAAAACTATCAGTTTCTCCCTTAAACTTCCTTTCTAGATCCAGGCCTAAAATATCTGTATCTTACAGCTGGATGGTACCTTGTCCCCAAAAGCCATTCTTACAATTTTTCTGAAGGCATCTATGAGAATTGTCTAAAGCAAGGCAGCTGGTCATCATAAGAGCCAATAATGAATTCATTTGGGAAAGAATGATTGCTGCACATACACATACACACACATGTGCCTAAGAGTGGCTATGCGTATTCTTGCCTTTATTTTCTTCCACATCAGTAATAAGCAACCATAATAACCCCTGCTGTGACCATGGATCCATGTATGTGCAATTCACTGTTTTAATCACTTTGATCATTTATATATATTCGTGAATGGTTCACGAATGTTTTCACAAATTATTATATTTTGATCATGTATTCGTCTAAGAAGCCCTGGTTCAGTTTCAGGACAATGATGGTTTGAGTGGAGTACGTACATGAGTATAAATAATGACCTGTTTAGCAGTTATAATACTGTCTGTTGCGAAATATCTCTTGGCGTTTCTTGCTCCCTCCCTATCTGCAGCATGTTCTTTGAGACAGTGAATCAATTGAATAGACATATGGAGCTTTAAAATCCTATTTAAAGTTACTATAGCATTGCTGACATACATTGACCTCATTAATACTGTTACATCATATCTTATTTTTAAATGTGAAGTGCCTTTAAATGGTTATATTTCATCAGTGCATACAATATATGGGGTTACATGCAAATATCCCTCTGTGTTTCAGGAGTGATGAGGAATGCAATAACCCATCACCATGGCAAACAGCATAGTTTATTTGAAAAATACTTATACGAATAAAAGATTTTATCCCTTTTGTTTATTCAAAGAAAAATGTAACAATCTCTAACGGTAACACTTGCTTAAGGAGGTATTTGTAACCTAATTCAGTATAATATTATACTTTTGACATTTCTCTTTTGTTAAAAAAATATATATATTTGGTGACTTTGGAAAAGTAAGAATGATCTAATACTTGCAATGCTGCTTTTAATGTTCCTCAGAATGCATTGTGCTATTTTATATGAATGGCAAGTACAAGATCCCGAGTACACTGCAATCCCAAAACAATTACCTTATGCAGCACAATTTGCTATTCTCTAGATTTTTAAAGTTTCCTTCATTATTCTTTTGTATGACAGTGTCTAGAGGAGTTTACAGGACACAGTTAACTCCAATGTGGTTGACATTAAAATTTTGTAAAATGAGGTTTTACAAAGCCTAAGAACAACAGAAACATTGCATTTTTTTTAAGTACCAATAGAAATAGTTGTTATAGCAATGAGTATTACCCTGCAGTATTTGCAATTCAAACATAGGAGCAACTTCAAATCTGAAAGCAAAACGGATTACAATGATTTTCATGTTCCAATGCTAAAAGTAAACAAAGCACATTAGAGAGTGGAAAATATTTTGGACTTAAGTTTTTTGTTTTGTTTTTTTCAGTTTAAAACACATCCAAGGTGTTAATAGTAGCACTGATAAAGAAACAGATGTCTTGCTAAATCCAACAACACAACATGCAGGGTCGGCGTTAGACTCGCTGGAGCCCAGGACAGAAACTAAGGAGTGGGCCCCAACTCCGCTCAAGCCGAAGCTCGAGCCATGCTGCCCAGGGCTGAAGCCTGAGCCACCTGCTGTTGCCACTCACCCCTCCCCACCCCCTAAAGAGGCACACCCCACAGTTTCAAAACCTCTGAGAGATTAAATGACTGTAATACTCGCATTACATTTACCGATAGTAACTCTGTAGAGATGATGTAACTTAGTTTCATGAGGCCCCCTGTAGTGTGGGGCCCTGAGCAGTTACCCTGCTTCCTACCCCCTAATGCCGGCCATGCCAATGTGTCAATGATAATCTTTCCATTAACTTCAATAGGCATTGGATCAAGCTCTGTGATTTTTAACCTGACAGTGCACTTTTAGATTCTATTCTTTCCCCCTCTATTTGCGCTGATCATTTCCCCTCACCCAGCACCTTGAAAACAAAAAGGCTTGTTTGAATTAATATGATTAATTGGTTGGATGTAAATATCAGCCAGCTTTTGCAGAAATAATTAGTAAGGCTTAAGTAAGGTGGCACTTAACTATTATTATACCCATATAGCTTTATTCTGATTCAGGATCATCCAGCTTTAGTAAAAGTTGAGCAGATTCCAGTGCTTAAGCTGGCAGAGCTGCAATAGAATTAATGTTTGGGCTCAGAGTAAATTGTTCAAAAACATGACTAATACAAGAGATCCAAGAAAGATTTAAGTGCTGTCTATAGAATCAGACTCAACCACAACTAGAAAAGATTTTAACACAATATTTTCACTCCATGTAACCTTTGCTTAAATCAGTAGTGTGACAAAATGATCATGGCTTCTATGACACACAGACTTAGCTTTTTCTTTCAGTTTAATTATGTTAACACAGAAAGCATCAAGTATAGTTGTAGTTTGTTCCTGGGACAAGAAAATCAAGGGTAAAATGGAAAGGTAACGAGGGGAACTCTGGCAAACCTATTTGATCTCCACCTTGAGATCCTTCTCTGTGGCTCCGAAGATTTGGTATTCTGCTCTTTGTCATGCAAACAACACAGCACTGTGATGTTTATTTGAGGAAAAGACAGTAAGCATAGCATGCAGACTTATAATGATATAAAAGCACATTTGGAGATCATAGTTGCCAGGAGATATCAAAGCGAGCACACAGAATCATCAGTGACGCAGAGTCTCAGTAACCCCACAGCAGAATTTGCACTTTAAACACCTCAGAATTCCACACGTCCTGTGTACAGTATACGTGTAGCATAGCAGCAATGGTATATGGAACATTACAAATGGTCAAACAGGGATTTCTCTTCTTCTGAGATGTGACCCCTTACTCTCAATGTCAAAATATGAGCATTAGGAAACTCCATCTGCCTGTGTCACTACGCTTCACTTTTATTTGGCTTTAAACCTTCATGTATCTATGATGCAATTAATACAAAAGAACCTTTTCAAATATTGCACAAAACTCAAACTGCAATTCATTTCTCCTCTTTGGGGGCAGAGGGGAAGGTGTATTCAGATTAAACTTCCCTAGATTCCATATCTCACAACTGTAATATAATAATGAAGGATAGTTTCTGAGCAGATGTAATAAAAAATATAATGGAACATGGGTACTATAGCTTTTGAAAGCTTTTGTCTCAGAGTGGTATCCTTACCCTAGCACTCTATTGGTGCTATACAAATAATAGCATTGTGGCATAAACTGATCATCATTTCAGTCGGGAAGAAATGTCTCCACATCAGTTATTGCATCACTGAATAAATTATGGCTTCAGTTCAGGAACGCACTTAAGCACATGCTTAAGTCCATCCCAGTTCAGGACAGCACATAAGCATGTGCTCCATGGACACAGCATGTGCTTAACTCCCACTGAAATCACTTTATATTAAGCACATATTTCTGTACTGTCCTGAACAGGAATGTCAGCTTGAATGAGATCCTATGAAGACTTCTCTTCTGAGACATCCTGCACTGGGCACAAATTGAGACAGGATGCCGGACTAAATAGACCTCAAATTACAAGTAAAGTAGACCAATATTTTTTTTTTCAAATCCCATTGAAATTTTGAATTTCAAACTTAAAAAAAAAGAGAGAGAAAATTTACTTTTGTATTTTTTTCCACTTTTCCTCCCAAACAGGTCTTGTTACAACTGTTATGCTTTTATATACTCTTGTTGAGTTAAAATTCATTTTAGCACATCAATATTTTTTTTAAAAGTTTGCTTGTTGTACTTGGGAGTAGAAGGTGATGAGAAAGTGCCTAATAAAAGTTTGTGAGAAGTGCTGTAGCAAATAGCTTAAAGGAGTTTTAAATGTTTCTCTCAAAGTGTCAAGGTGGATGAGGTAATATCTTTTTTGGGGCCAAATTCTGCTGGTGAGAGAGACAAGCTTTCGAACTTACACAGAGCTCTTCTTCAGTTCTCTTTCAAAATGTGTGAGCTTCCTGCCCATTTGCCCAGTAGGCCATGTAAACCTGAAAGCACTCTTCAATAATTTCATGAGGGGCTGGCAAAAAAATTCAAGAAATCTAAAGTAATGTTAAGTATGAGCTGATCATTAGGGTCCAATCTGTGTCTGGCCCTTGTTCAGGTGTGTTGTAGGGAAGGAGGGTCCTAAGGAGCCTTCCAATTGCCTTATGTGGCTCGTGTAAAGGCCATATACAACTGAGGTCCTTGCTCGGTGGGACAGTCTAGAAGTGCTTCCGTCTCTACTCACCAGAGAGCATACAGCAGCCCAAAGGTGCAGGGAAGGGTGGGGAGGAGGTGGGATTATGGCTTTTCCACCCCTCCACAACTACCAGCAGAACAGGACTGGTATAGAGTAGCATAGCAGCAGCCAGTCTTCCCCTGTGCAATAGGGAGCTTGGGACAGGAGTACCAGAACGGGGTGGGAAGTGGTGGTGCAGAAGCAGGGCGTCAGGGGAAGAGGTGGTGCAGGGGCTGGGTCTTGGCAGAAGGGGCAGTGTGATGGCGGGGGCTTGGGGAAGAGGGGTGGTGCAAGGATGGTGCGGGGGGCAGCGTGGCATAGGGGGTGGGGCCACCGTTCGGGTGTCTGTGCCCCCCCACTTTTAGGGCGCTTCCGCCACTCCTATCTTGGGAAGGAATTCCATCCTTATGAGCTCCCTGAGGGCCTATGCAGCTCCACACTGCTCCTAATGCTGGGTTGTACCTTAAAGGTCATTAATCATGATCATGATCCTTTTATAGTCTGAGCATGAGAAAGATGAAGAGCAGAAGAAACTTACTTTAAAAACACTAGCCACTGAAAAACTGTGGGAGGTTGGATTAAGTGTTAAAATGCTGAAAAAGCAAATTCCACAATGATAAACAATTAGAAACTGAATATCTTGATTTACTCAACTTACATGTACCCCAGTAATGGCACTTCTACATTACAATTTTTTTCCACCTCCATTGATTTTAATAGACTTGTGTACCCATCAGATTTTAAATTAGTAAAAAACCTTGCTGTGGTTGGAGGGAGATACTTCTAAGATCCTTCAGCATTTGGGGCAATAATAATTAATTTAACTATCATTAAAAAAACAACAACACAGGAACATTGTCTTAAACTCCTTGCTGTCTCAGTTTTCCACATTCAGTTAACATCATACCAGCAGGTCTATTTTTCTTTTGGTAACACATGCAAAATAAATATGACATAGGAGATCCCTCGCATCACAAATTGACCATTGGAACCCGTGGACACAGAGGAATGTAAGCCTAGTTAGCTTCATTCACTGACCCCTAAGGATGCACAGTGACCCAAACTACTGCATAGGTTAAAATGTACTGCCGCGGTTCTTTTTATTGAGAAAGCCTATGCCTCATCTGCTTCACTGCATAGAGAATATTCCATACCATTTCATTTAGATGAACAAGGTCCCTGTGGAAAGGTTAAAAAAAAAAAAAAAAAAAAAAAGAAACAGACAATGGAAGCAACAGCTTCTACACCACTCAATAACAGTGCAGGTCTTGTGATATGGGCTGCGTGCACATCTGTGCAGGCAGCCAGTTACCTCCTATCTCCATTAGTTTGTTATCGAGGAATAGATTAGGGGTGGGCACAATAAAACTGCATACCTGCACTGCAGCCTGATGTTTCAATAAGATCCAATGTACTACTAATAGGGGCCCACCAAAGGGCCATTTGCGTGGATAATTCCAATGTATCCCTTCTGTAAAGGAATGGATTGTTGGTGTTTATTATAGCAGTAACAATCCCCATTGGTTATCTCAGTTTGGGATCCCAATTATAGTGCAGAGCTTGAAGTGCAATGTCACAACTGCCTGCATAAGCTCTCCAGTGAACTATCCTCACAAACAGGCACCACCATAGACTTACTGTTTTCTGGTATGTTTAAATATATTGCAATAAAAATGTCATCGCTTCATTTATTTTAGGTATTGTTATGGATATGGTATCACAGACTTTATTGAGCAATTAAAAAATATACACAAAGGACAATTGTTTCTTTTTTTTTTTTTCTGTATTTTTCAAAATTTGATTTTCTTCCAGTTGAAGAACCCAGTTTCAAATCTGAAAAGGGCACTTGTTTCTACAGTAACTGTGTACACCTTGCTCAGTTCCAAGTACTGTATTCATTTCTTGTTACCGCTGCTGTGGTTCTCTCTCCTGTTTGGGAACTAAAACACTTCTTGTTCCAGGAATGGTAACTAAGTTGTTCTTTCTGATTCTATTTCTCCATAGAGTTCAGCTAACTTCTTAAACTCTGGTCCCCAGTCACCAAGGTAATTATAATCCTGGTCAGAGTGTGTAGTGACTGAATCCAGAGAGCTGATGGATCCGGCTTCTGATCTATGACCCTCATACGCATATGTTTGTATGGAGTCATAGGGAGGCACACTGGGATCGAGATCTGCCTCTGCCAATCTTTGTTTAATAAATTCATGAACATCTATACTGTTCAGGCTTGAAGAAGGCTGGTGCCTAGGTGCGTGCTTCACGTCAGGACGCACATCCCTCCGATACTTCAGCTCCTCAGCAGCTGATGGGTTCCGCAGGGCTGTGATGTCAAACGCTTCAGTATCCTCCTCTCCACCACCCTCGTCATCATACGTGACAACGTTTTCCCGAACATCCTCCTCGGAAATGATCAGGGGCTCCTTTTTGCTGCGTCTTAATGTAATGAAAAGGACCACAATTGCTAAAAAGAAAATTGCAAATATTAGGTTAGGTTTACAGACATTATATATGAAATAAGTAGCATATATCTTACATGGGTCACAATATACAATATCCCCCCCAAAAAAACAGATCAGACACTTGTGGACTGCTATTTGGATTCTTGCATTATTATGTTGGGCTTCAATGGAGTTATGATTAACTCAACTGTATGTTTGTATACACCATGGCCTACATTTTCAAACCTGGATGCCTAAATTTTGGCATCAAGAACAGATTCGCAGCTGAAATGGAGCTGGTGTCTAATTGAACTGTGCCAATTTACACCTGCTGAGAATCCAGCCACTAAAATACACCATAGGCAATTAAATAAGGGCATCCTGATTTTCAGAGGTGCACAACACTTGCAGCTTGCGCTGACTTCACTGGAAATTGTGGCTACTCAGGACTGGTAAACATAAGGCCACTTTTGTTAATACCCAGCTTTAGTTACAACCCTACGCCCCTCAACAGCTCCACTACTCAACACATACGTTTCAAATTTCCACTTTCCATTATAGAACCTTGTAACATTCAGATTGCCTGAACCTGCATTGTCACATTCATGGAATATCAGGGTTGGAAGGGACCTCAGAAGGTCATCTAGTCCAACCCCCTGCTCAGAGCAGGACCAATCACCAGACAGATTTTTGCCCCAGATCCCTAAATGGCCCCCTCAAGGATTGAACTCACAACTCTAGGTTTAGCAGGCCAATGCTCAAACCACTGAGCTAATTGTGTGTTTCTGTGTGTCATAAAACTGGGCACACATAATGTAAAACATTGGAAGAATATGTAATACACATAAACTAGAGTTTTTATGAGTACAGCTAAGGTTTACCTCCCATGCACAGCCCATTGATGGAAGAACAGGCTCCATTGTCAATAAGGCCCCGATTCTGCAAGTTGTCACATGCAGACAGTCTGCTGTAAACATGTTGAGTCCCACTTAAATCAATGATGCTCCATGTTGGCACAGCAGCCTGCCAGAATATAACAAGCAGTGCCTATTACGACTAAGAGGGAAATTTCCAATGGCACAAAGGGCAGTTGGGTGTCCAACCCCTATTAATGATCAATGAGATTTAGGTGCCTAATTTCTGCTTTGAAAATCTTCACCTAATATACAAAAGATGAGATTTTTCAACACTGCATAAGGGATCTGGATGCCCAGTTCCTACTAAAACCAATAAGCAATTAGCTATCAAATTAAAATCTTCAAGGTTTTGTTTTTACCTTTTGAAAAAAACAACAACAAAACACTCTTTCATTTGCATGTCCATGTAGTTGCACATATTGTGACTGTAATGTTGATAACATAACTCAAGTGCATTTCTGTACATTTTAAAATTATACTCTAAAACCCAGGAAATGGCTGATATAAGCTGTGGAGAAAGGAATCGGTAGAAAGAGCACAGGCTTTCAAGATAAATTCATTGATTTAAGAAATGTATGTGGGTCACGAGACAAATCCCATTGTTTCAAACATTCTCTGTTAGAATGCATAAAAACACATGGATAGTACAATGATGTTTATGTACAGCATGTTGTATCTCTGCCAAATGAGAATATTAAGCAATGGGTAAATTAAAACTGGTCTGGGCAAATAGAGAAAATTCATATCCAAGGACATTTATCTAATGTAATCATTTTATCGTTTAATATGTCCCCTGCCTCTCTTGATTATGTTGTGCATTGATATCAGCTCATCCCACAGAGGTAATTAGAAAGTGGCTTTTGTACAGTATTAATAGTGCTTCTTACAGAGTAATGCAATTCAAAAATCTTTTCCTCATCTCTCTTCTTTATCATTTTTCCAGCTGGTCTAGAGATGATCCTTGAGTCAATGGCTTTCTGAAATCTTTCCAAATTACCTGGGAAGCTCTGCAATGCTAATTACTCTGACCTCTGGAAATCTTTTTCTACAGGATGACAGTTTTTCATCAGTATGCTTTAAAGGCATTTTTCCTATTCATTTTAGCAAAACCTATATATAAAACCACAGCTTTATATTTCTAATTACCTCTTTTCACAAGTAATCCCTGGTTCAGAAACACATTATATTAAAAGCCGTTACTGCCACATTCTGAAGGCTAATGAAAGGATATCAGTATTTAACTAAGAGAGTGGCTTACCCAGAAGAATGATGACACAGAGCAGAATTGCAATTAAGGCTCCTGTGCTCAAACCGGCTGAGGAAAGGAAAGCTTCGGCATGGCAGGTCCGAACGCGCCCATCTCTCTCACATGCACAGACCCTGATCATAAGGGTGCTGCTGCTGCTGAGAGAAGGGATTCCACTATCAGAAATCAAAATCGGGAGGTAGTAGACATCTTGAGTAGTTCGGCTGAATCTCCTCCGTCTGGTCAGGATACTGGCTGTGTTATCTATAACCACAAAAAGCAGGACACCATGGCTTAATGAAGAATAATTATGATTATTTATTGTTTCTGTCATGCCCAAGGGTGTGAGATACACCTTCCTTCCTTAGAGGTTTTTAAGGTCAGGCTTGACAAAGCCCTGGCTGGGATGATTTAGTTGGGGATTAGGTCCTGCTCTGAGTAGGAGGTTGGACTAGATGACCTCCTGAGATCCCTTCCAACCCTGATATTCTATTCTATGATTCTATACCGCAACAAACAGACAGTCCCTGCCTCAAAGGGCTTACATTCTACAATTTAAACACGGCAGGACAAAGGTGTGTGGCAGAGGAAAACAATAGGGGGGAGTGGGGTGGGATTAGGCAGGGTTACATAAATAGCATGTGGCAGCTTTGTTAGTTCACATATGCTTCTTGGTGACTAAATTTACTTTGATAAAGTTTTTGGGCCTCATTCTCACTTAAGGACGCTTTGTACCATCTGGGTAGTGTAAAGGGACCTGAAAGGGGGTGTAAGTGTAACTTACGTCCACTTAAAGTCCCATTTTCCACTACCACAGTTGTGTAAAAGGTCTTTAAGTAAATGAGAATAAGGCCCTTCAATTTAACTGACTGTGTTTCTTATAGGCTTCACAGCAGAAGTGAGTTATCAGGAGAGATCTGAGCAAGGAGAAGATGGTGGCCAAAAAGCACCAGCTGTGGGAAGTTCAAGGTGGAGGTGAGAGTTGACGGTGTGTGCTAGGGTAGCAGGCATGGGAAGTTAGAAGGAAACACTAAGCTAAACTTGAGGGAATGGGCAAATGGATTCGAGTCATAGCAGAACAGAAAAGGGGGAAGAGGAAGTTCATGTTGAATTTCCTTATTTAGAAGTTACTCAGGTCCAGCTGGCATGCACTGCAGTTAATGACAATAGTGATTATTTTAATTTTACATTTATGTGATAGTAGCACCCAGAGGCCCTCATTAGGATCAGGACCCCATTGTGCTAGGTGTTGTGCAAACACATAAGAAGACACTGTTCCTATTCCAAACAGCATGCAATCTAAAAAGTCAAGTGGAAGAGGGAGTTGATACATTTTTATATACATATATACATCTACAGAAGTATTTTTTAGTAATTATAAACAAGAGTCACTTATCCCCATCAACATGTTACCAAATCCATCCTTAACTGGTTGATTTCTTAAAGACATTGTGAGCAGAGATGAATCCTGAGGAGCAATATGAAAGAGGAGGATAGTGGCCATAAAGATCAGTTCAGGGAATGTTGTGATGTTTTCAAGAGAAACTTGTAAGTTAGCTGATGAGTCTGGTATCACTGGCAGAGCCAAGGAGATGGGTCATCGTGTATGTGTGATGCAATTAGGTGGATACATATGACCATGCAGATGTATCTCTGTAAGAGTGGAGTGATTAAGCACAGGGAGGAGAAAACAGTGGGATGATTTTATAATATTATTGGGAGTCACCACATGATACTTTTACATAGATATCCTCACAAGCTTTGTTTAACCAGCTCTACAGGCAGGAAGATCTTGCACACACGTGTGTTGGGGCAGTTCTTTTTGGAAGTGGCTTTCACATCACTATTAAAGTCTGTTCACTGCCTGACTCTTTCTGATTGGAATATTTTTGTTTAGGTGTTGAGCTGCTGTACACAGGACATACTGAAGCAAACATAATCATTATATGGGTTCAGAAGCCCAATGAGTGCTGAAGAATGCTAAGAAAGACCAACTGACCAAGATTATGGCGTGTGCTGAAGTCCATCCAACTAGGATGAACTGAGGAAAGTATGAATTTTCCTGAGGAGTGGAGGAAATTGAAGCAGGAAAGCACATACACATTGTCAAGAGTCCTGTTAAAAGGCCTGAACAGTTGGGTTGGCTTAGTGATGCTTCAAGACTCTGCTAACAATGCTTTGGGAAAGGGGCACACCAAGAGAACTAGGTAGATGTCACTGAAAAATGGATACAGGTGCAGGAATATAGATAGAATGGCATGTTCCAGCCCCCAGGGCTGGTTGTTTTCCATGGTGGAGAGGGGTCACGAGTATGGCTAGGTTGGGTAGGTACTACTTACTTGGTTTTGATTCAATATGCCAGCCCTTTCTCTATCAAGCTCTTTGTGCCATCATTTTAAACATTGATCTCATCTGTCTCTCTATCCTAACATTTCACCCATGCCTGCAGCAAGATCAATCTACTTATGTGACCCCCATCACCATGGCACTGGAATGCTTGGCAATTGTTAATGGATTTCGTTCTCAACACCCTGTGAGGTTAGATATCATCCCATTTTTACATGTGGGGAAATGAGGCAAAGGGCAGATTAATTGATGTACCCAAGGTCACACAGCAAGTCTGTGGCTGAGCCAGGAACTGAATATGTTTCCCAAGTCCCAGTCAAGTGGCTTATTCACTGTGCTTATTGGTGCTTTCTTGGATGACTTAGCTAAATATATTTATATTGTCTCCCTCATTTTCACTGGTTGCAATATATAAAACTACCTCTTAAGTCTCCTTCTGCACTTAAAGATCAAGGTGCACTTTTGTGGGTTATGCTCTGGGTTGGCTGCCCAGCAGACTTCCTCTCACTTTTTTGGTGGTATGCTGCCTGCCTGCTTTTTTGCGCACAAATCCATGATCAGACCCCATGTATAAAAACACAAATGGATCATTCTTTTAAGTCATTAGCACCCATTGATAGCATGTTCCTACAAAACAGCCTGAGAGTGTGGAAATAATATTTATAATGATACAATCTCTCCCCTCCGTTATTGAGATGCTAGGGTGTTGTAGCACATTTAAAATAAAATAAATGAAAACCCCTCAGCAATAATTAAAAGGGTGTCAAATAGTCTTGCAAGAAAACCCCAACAGAAATACTACACAAGAAATACAGCGAATCTGTACAGCTGCTTTTGATTTTGTGCCACAGATCTTATTCCAAAATACACCTAAAAGTGTATGCACTACAAAAATATTTGTTTTAAGACATCTCCAAATAAGCTGATAAAATTTTAGTTTTTCCATGCATTGTCTGGGAAGTAGCCATACTGAGACTCTGCAGCTATGACATTTTATAATGAAAATCAAGATCCCTCGACTAATATTCACTGTTTCACCATTGAAGTACATGCTATTTCCACCTTATTTTGCAGCTCCCCTCATTTTGAGTTACAATTGTGTCACTTGATTGAAAAGATCAAATTAGATGTCACTGGGATTCAGATTACATTTATTATATTCAGAGACCTCTTCCCCAGAGCAGGGTGAGAGTACTGACCTGTGGATTCTATTCACAGACTATGCCCTGGAAAGAGATTCATCAAGTTCACAGGTTTTACAGGCCTCTGCCAATTTAATTTTAAAAGAATTGGAAGATTCATAAGGCTTATTTGACAAGAGGTTGGAAGAGCTTGTTCTTTGATACATGTATGACATTTTACATTTAATAAAATGTTTTTTTCACAAACAATCTCAGTTCTTTTATTCTAGCATATGGATGGGGCGATGGGCTATCCTGATGCTGCATTGGCTACAAAAGACCATAATATTGACCTCACCACTCATTAAACAGTAGGGGCTGTTGTCTGGCTTGTTCGAAAAGAAGTGTGCCCCCTTTAAGGACTAGAAAGCAAAGGAGTGACTTTTGACAGCAGCAGCAGACCAGGGCAGCATGGAGTTTCTGACCCGTCATCCAGAGGTGACCATAAGATCCATGCTGGTGCAGAAAAAGCCTTCTTTTACCTAGACCAGCGGAACAGCACCCATCCTGCCACCCATGAAAGTGGTAAAATACCAGGGTTTGTCAGGTTCTGCTGTGGGCATTGCACTAGTTGCTCCTTTCTCGGGGGGGGAGGGGTTCCCTCGCCACCAGATTGGCGAAGGCAAAGTGGTTTTTTTGTTTTGTTTTGTTTTTTCTTTCCTCAAAGCAGGTTCAGCAGGGCTTAGTTGGGTGAACATGAGACAGGAATTAGGCTATGATGTATGTAATTGTGTAAATGTGGTGTGGCTGTCCAGTGCATGTATGCCATAGGGAAGGGACACAATGATCAGACAAAATGGATTGGTAAAGGATGTAAAGAAGGTATGCTTTAAAGGAGCAGAAACAGAGATATGGACTGAGTTCCCATTGACTTCAGTTCCCAAAATTGCCATTGACTTCAGTGGGGACAGGAATTCACACATTGTCATTGTTGATCTAATAACTCAGCCCATATCTGGGATAATTCGAGTTAACTTGTTCTGACCTTGACACCAAGAACAAGATTCTTAGTAATTTTCATACCCAAAAGTACAATGTTATACAACGTTTTATTTAATATGGCAAAATTCCCATTGACTTCAATGAGGCCAGGATTTCACCCCATGTGTTTTGTAGTGCAAATCTGCAAACCACTCCAGAGCTAGATTTGCAATATGTGAAGGACGATCATCGTACAGAAGAACCAACAAATTTGACATTTTAAGAACTTGTATCTTCCAGAATGCAATATCAGGCCTTAAAAATCCAACTGAATTGCATTCTATCAACCAGAATTTTCATCTGATGAAACAGAATAACCAAAATGTAGTCAATTATTTTAATTTGCAACATGACTTTTAAAAAAGTGCCAAATCCTGACTGGCACTGGGCTCCCAGAATTGCAATGAAGTCAATGGGAATTGCAGGTATTCAGCACATCTCAGGATGTAGTGTTATATATACAAAGAAAAAGCAATTTTAGAATAGAATGGTCAATCCTAGGGAGGGTTTGATTTCAAGTTGTAAAAAAATAGGTTGAGAAAACAACACCACAAACTTATCTAGACAATATAATAAAGTAAAAATATCAAGAATACATTTAAGGACTAAAGCTTATAGTGCAATTCCATTTTGGTGACAAGTAACACAATATCCATCAACTGAGCATCAACAGTTGCATCAGTCATGACGCTCATCCCAATAAAAGTTATCCTCAGATCTTCTACAGCTAATCAAAAATGTAGTAGCAAGTGATATTAGGAATACCGATGATGGCCCTTTACTTCTATTTGTGATTCGTTATTATTCTGTTGTGATAGTGTCTACACGCCCCAACATATAAGCTCAGTTACTCTGTGTAAATTTAGACAGACTAAGGCCTTGTCTACACTACGAGAGTACTTCGATTTTAGTTAATTCGACTATGTGGAATCGATATTACTAAGTCGAACGTGTGTGTCCACACTAAGGACAGTAATTCGACTTTGTGAGACTTTGTGAGTCCACACTAACGGGGCAAGCGTCGACATTGGAAGCGGTGCACTGTGGGCAGCTATCCCACAGTTCCCGCAGTCCCCCCTGCCCATTGGAATTCTGGGTTGAGCCCCAAATGCCTTCTGGGTAAAAAAATGTGTCGAGGGTGCTTTTGGGCGCCTGTCGTCATCCGTCCGTCACTCACGCCCTCCCTCCCTCCCTCCCTGAAAGCGCCGGCGGGAAATCAGTTCGCGCGCTTTTCTGATTACTGACAGCGCGGACGCCACAGCAGTGCGAGCATGGATCCCGCTGCGACCATCGCTGCAGTTGTGGCAGTTCTCAACGCCTCGCAGCTTCTCCTCCACCTGTACCAGAGGCAGCTGCAGATCAATCATGAGAGGAGGCTACGGCACCACCGTGACGGCATGAAGTCGGACACTAGCTCCGACCTCTCTGAGAACATGAGACCCAGCGCCCAGGACATCTCGCTGTCACTGGGTCTTGTTGATACTGTTGAACGGCGATTCTGGGCCCGTGAAACAAGCACGGAATGGTGGGACCGCATAGTGCTGCAGGTCTGGGATGAATCCCAGTGGCTGCGCAACTTTCGCATGCGGAAGGGGACTTTCCTCGAACTGTGTGAGTTGCTGTCCCCTGCCCTGAAGCGAAAGGACACCCGGATGCGGGCAGCCCTGACTGTCCAGAAGCGAGTGGCCATAGCCCTCTGGAAGCTCGCAACGCCAGACAGCTACCGGTCCGTCGCTAACCAGTTTGGCGTGGGCAAGTCTACCGTGGGGGTTGCTGTTATGCAAGTAGCCAGGGCAATCGTCAAGCTACTGCTATCTAAGGTAGTGACCCTGGGAAACGTGGAGCTCATCAGAGATGGCTTTGCCGAGATGGGATTCCCAAACTGCGGTGGGGCTATAGATGGGACTCACATCCCTATCCTGGGACCGGACCACCAGGCCAGCCAGTACATCAACCGGAAGGGCTACTTTTCCATGGTGCTGCAAGCACTGGTGGACCATCGGGGACGTTTTACCAATATCTACGTTGGATGGCCTGGCAAGGTTCATGACGCTAGGGTGTTCAGGAACTCTGGTCTGTGTAGACGGCTGCAGGAAGGTCTTTACTTCCCGGACCACAAAGTAACTGTTGGGGATGTGGAGATGCCTACAGTCATCCTCGGGGACCCTGCATACCCGCTAATGCCCTGGCTCATGAAGCCCTACACTGGCGCACTGGACTCAGGGAAAGAACTATTCAACTACCGGCTCAGCAAGTGCAGAATGGTGGTGGAGTGTGCTTTTGGCCGTCTCAAGGGGAGATGGAGAAGCCTACTCACTCGCTGTGATCTCAGCGAGACCAATATCCCCATTGTGATAGCTGCTTGCTGTGTGCTCCACAATTTGTGTGAGAGCAAGGGGGAGACCTATATGTCGGGGTGGGAGGTTGAGGCAAATAGCCTGGCTTCTGATTACGTCCAGCCAGACAGCAGGGCGATTAGAAGATCACAGCGGGACGCGCTGTGCATCAGGGAGGCTTTGAAAGCCAGGTTCCTGACTGAGCAGGGTCTCCAGTGACTTTTTACTTTGTGGACACAGATGCTGAACCTGCCCCCGTTTCTTTACCCAGTTACTGTTGACTATCCTTCCAAGTTACATACCCCCTTCCCCACCTTCCCAACAAATAAAATCTGTTCCGTTTTGTTAATGAACAAGGTTCTCTTTTTTACTGTTTTCGCGGGAATGTTTTAAACCGGGGACGCAGACTGTGGCGGGGGGCGGGCTTATTGTTTTGATGCAAATGATGCTTCTAAAGTCCGGGAATGACAGGCTCCGCAGTGCTGGATTGGTTGTTTCAACGCAGCCTGCCAGCAGTCCTGGGCGGGACTGCATGTATGTGTCGGCCAAGTGACTTTCTGGCAGGGGGCGGAGGGTAACAGATCCCCTGCTGCGTGGCTCTGTGATCCAGGATAAGGACCGCGGCATAGGATCTCTAACTGCCCTCCCCCGCCACAAAGTCACAGATCAACCCCCTCGCACCCCAGAACATGAAAACCGCCTCCCAGACTGACCAGGGTAACTGGTGACTGTACTGTGTATGTGTCCAGATGCTGGACCTGCCCCCGCCTCTGTAGCCTGCTACAGGTGACAGTGCTGTCCAAGTAACAAACACCTTCCCCCCCTTCAGACAGAATCCCCTCCAAAAGACACTCTCGGAAACAGTACTTAACAGAAACAGATGTTTTATTATGAACCGCACATGAAAAGGGGGGGGAGGAAACTTGGACGTGGGCTAGTGTGAGATGGGTAGGAAAGGACTTTTCAAACTTTGGAACGAGAGCCTTCCATTGCTGCAGCAGTGTGTAGGGGCCGACTGAAAGTTTTAACGGCCCTTGCCGCCCCTCCTTCTTTGTACTTTTGGTGAGGGGGGTGTGGGACTTGGTGGCGGGGGAGGGCGGTTAGAGATAGACAGCAGCAGGGCTCTGTCCTCCTGCCTCCGGTCTTGCAGAACATCCACTAGGCGCCGGAGCGTCTCCGTTTGCTCCCTCATTAGTCCAAGCAGGGTTTGAGTAGCCTGCTGGTCCTCCTGGCGCCACCTCTCCTCCCGTTCCATGACTGCTCTGTGCATTTGTGACAAGTTCTCCCTCCACTGTGTTGTCTGGGCTGCCTGCTCTCGTGAGCAGTCCATAAGTTCATAAAACATGTCTTCCCGCGTCTTTCTCTTCCTTCTTCTAATCTGCGCTAGCCTCTGGGAGTGTGATGCCAGGCTGGGTTGGGAGACAGTCGCAGATGTGTCTGTGGGAATGGGAAAAAGGGAGTAAATTCCTGAGACAGATAAATGAAGTTGCTAACAAAGAACATAGTCTTTCTCTGTGAACAACACCATGCACTGGACCTTTCACATGCGCACTCAGGACAAGGTCGAATTTTCGGCCCTCGCCTTCTGTGTCTGGGGTCCTGCAGTTGCGATCAGAGACGCGTTGCAGGACACCTCTACTTCTGCTGCAGGAAAACATGGTAAGCCGTAGACTTGTGGCAGCTTAAAAATGTAATAGTAGCACTGGGCTCCTTTCGCACTGAATGCAAGGCCACTCTCTGCTGGCAGCAATCAGGGAAGCATGAGCTCTGCCCCTGTCCCACCACCTCGCGGCTGTCCCCGGGAAAGATCCCTGTATGCTGCCCCTCTGCCGCCTCCACCGCGTGGCTGTAAAGCAGTCCCAATACTAACATTCCCCTCCCTAATTTAAAGCAGGGCGTCATGTGTGACATTACACTCATGAGGATCTCGGAGACCGAGAGGGGAAGGATGCTGCGTGAGACCATGCAGAGGCCTGGGTCGTATGCCGCCATGCTGTGCCGCGCACTGATCCCGGACTACCTGATGGACTCATGGCGTGGGAACGTGTGTTACCACGGGGGACCGAACAAGATCGCCCTGCCGTGGAACCTCATGCGCATGCTGGAGCGGTACCTCCAGGAGAGCTATGCCGAGCTATCCCAGGAGGACTGTCTGTCCATTCCCGGGCACATTGACCGTCTTTTCATTTAAGTTCAGCATAAGGGACTACAGAGTGGAGCGTCCTGTGGTGGCCTAATCATGAATATCCGGACATTACTTGATTTTCTATACATAGTTAGGAGTAAATAGTTCACTAAGCCAACTAAATCATGAACAACAAATTACTAATATAGTTAATATTCCTGTTTTGTTATAAATAAAAGTTTCTATGTTTAAATGAGTGACTGAAAAGCCCATTCTTAACAATATAAATATTCCAGTTATGTTTAAATGAAATGTTGAGATGTTTAAAGCACTCACTGCTTGATCCTTCCCCTGATTCGGTGTCCGGGGTAACGGCTGTGGACGGTTGGTAGGGGATCTCGGTAAGGGTGATGAAGAGCTCCTGGCTGTCGGGGAAATCAGCGGTGCAAGCGCTGTCGACTGCCTCGTCCTCCTCATCTCCTTCCTCATCTTCCCCGTCACCTAACATTTCCGAGGAGGAACCGGCCGTGGACAATATCCCATCCTCGGAGTCCACGGTCACTGGTGGGGTAGTGGTGGCGGCCGCACCTAGGATGGAATGCAGTGCCTCGTAGAAACGTGATGTGTGGGGCTGGGATCCGGAGCGTCGGTTTGCCTCTTTGTTTTTTTGGTAGCCTTGTCTCAGCTCCTTGATTTTCACGCGGCACTGCGTTGCATCCCGGCTGTATCCTCTCTCTGCCATGGCTTTAGAGATCTTCTCATAGATCTTTGCATTCCTTCTTTTGGAGCGCAGCTCTGAAAGCACGGACTCATCGCCCCACACAGCGATGAGATCCAAGACTTCCCGATCAGTCCATGCTGGGGCCCTCTTTCTATTAGATTGCACGGCCAACTCTGCTGGAGAGCTCTGCATCGTTGCCAGTGCTGCTGAGCTCTCCACGCTGTCCAAACAGAAAATGAGATTCAAACTGGCCAGACAGGAAAAGGAATTCAAATTTTCCCGGGGCTTTTCCTGTGTGGCTGGTCAGAGCATCCGAGCTCGAAGTGCTGTCCAGAGCGTCAACAGAGTGGTGCACTGTGGGATAGCTCCCGGAGCTATTACCGTCGATTTCCATCCACACCTAGCCTAATTCGATATTGCCATTTCGAATTTAGCGCTACTCCTCTCGTTTTCGAGGATTACAGAAGTCGAATTTAAAAGAGCTCTATTTCGAACTAAATAGCTTCGTGGTGTGGACGGGTGCAGGGTTAATTCGATGTAACGGCGCTAAATTCGATATAAACTCCTAGTGTAGACCAGGCCTAAGAAGTTCCTACAGTATTTGCTCATGTAAATCTGCCTGGGATGACATCCAAAAGAGGCCCAGTCTTTAAATCTGGGCAGGAAAGCATAACCTCCTCCTTTCTTCCCCGACATAAATCTAACCTAGAGTGAGTGATCCGATGCATGCAGCTAAAGCAGCAGTGACAAAAATGCAGTCTGTTAAGGAAAAAAAAAATCAGAGACCTAATACAAGAGCAAAAAGTGAACCATCCTGAGCAGAAAGGGTTTAAAGTCACACAAAAAATATGAGTAGCAACCTAGCAATGATGAAAGAATTTAAGCATGGAAGCTTATTGGCAAAGCTGTGAAGGAAAGAACATTGAAACATGAGGTCTGATATGAAATAAGGCAGCAGATAACTGCAGACAGGGGAAAATCTATTGTGAAGATGAAAATCCAAACTGAAAAAGCACAAAGATGTCAAAAGAAAAAAAAAAGGCAATGTTGAGAGAAGATGAAATAAAAAAGTCATGGACGAAGTTGGCAGATGTAACGCTAGAGTGAAGAAATCTTGAAAGAATGAAGTTTAACCCGCCCCCCCCCAAATGAGAAGCTGACATTTTTATACTGTATAAAATAAATTCGTAAACACCAAAGAGTTGGAAGAATGAAATGCAACAACATTTTAACCAGTTTTTCATTTTTAACTCTTTTAAAAAAAGATAGTAAACATCAAGAGGCATGGTTTTAAACACAAAAGCAGTTAGAGCCAAGGTCTCTAATTTAGAAATGCCCTTGATCATGGTTATTTGGGTACTTTATATCTTTCTAAAAGTACTTATGGTATGGAATAAGTAGACAAAACCCTAGCTGGAATGTGTCTAAGATCTCTATAATAGTAAGCAAAATTAGAGCCATGTGTATAAAAAATGAATATTGTTTTCTCCCAGTGGAGGTTTACAGGTATAAATACAAGCAAAGGAGGTTGTAGATATGTGTTGTGGTGATGTAATAGAGGGTCCAGGGGTATCAGTATGTATGTTCATTATTGCTATTGGGGAAACCTTGATAAAGGTAATACCTAGCTGTTATATAGTGCTTTTCTACGGTGGATCTCAAAGTGCTTTACAAAGGAGGTCAGTATCATTACCCCATGTGGGGAAACTGAGCACAGGAAGGTGAAGTGACTTGCCCAAGCTCACCCAGCAGGTCAGTGATAGTAGCAGAGCTGGTGTCCAGCATCTCAGTCTAGTGACTAAATATAAATAAAGTGAATAAATGTATAAAAGTTCAGCCAAACATTTGCTCCATGACTTTTCGTCCTATGCTTTTTATATTTATATTTGGTGACTTTTCTGAGGGAAGAAGAGAAGTTGGAGAAGGCATTGGGAGGGAAATTATGGACTGTGTAACTTATAAGTGGAAAAACTTAACATGAAACAAAAAAATCCCACAAATGTAGAAGGCCAAAGACAGTGGGGTACAAAGAAAGATGCTAGTGATTCATGTAAGGGTTATGGGGGAAATAACAGAGAGAGTTTCTTCTGACAAAGGAAAAGAGACAGAGGCAGATAGATAAGAAGGCAGATATATAGGAACAGAAGCAGTTACAGGTTGGTTCAACAGGGCCAGAAGTGAACCAGCCTTTGTAAATAGGCTAGATGGTTCATGTTCAATGACCTATCTATACTTGTTCCATAACAAAATATACTCTGTACATTCCAATAAGGCCCTTGACTCCTTTACAAAGCTGCACCCTTCCTTCCTGAAAAGATCTAAAGTCAGAAGTTGGGTCCCAAGGCTTTCTGGGGGTAAGAGGGTTGGCTGCTAAGGGGCTAACTTAGAGAGGGAGGGAGATTTGTCAGGTTCCTAGCTGTGCAAATAACCAAAGTTCATAATAACTGAACTTTTATACACACGGGCTATGCTTTGCAAATACGTGGAAGCTGGAACACAAGACTCTGCTCAAGGGGGTATGAGGTTCAGTGTGGAATATTCCACACACCTCTAAGCAATCTTTCTTTATACTTTGGAATTGTAGACTATGAATCCAGACTATCCTGCACTCAAGGCCATTGTCACATTCCTCTTTCTTTCCAAAATGCCTGTTCATCTCTGACTTATTATATTTTGTTCCCGACCTGAGAAAGGCAATGCAGGAATAGGAAAAATATCAAAGAAGCTGAGATCTGGTGCTAGTTCTGGTGAAGGTGAAAGCAGGAGCACTTTGCAGACTACTAATTTATTTATTATTCACAATTTGAGGACTCTATTGACACATTATACACTACAGGCAGGCACAAGAGAAATGGAAGTAAAAAATAAAAGAAAAATCCATTTGTTGCTTTAGGCATATTTTAATTTGTTACTCAGTTCTGCTCATGTCAGCAGCTGAACTTTTAGAAGTTCTCTGAGATATTGTAACTAATTAAAAATAAACAAAATTATCTCAATGTTTGCTTTGGTAATATTCCTAAATTGATAGCTGCCAATTTCTTTTTTTAATATATATATTATATTTTTTCATTAATATTTACAAATACAACAAATATACCAAAATATTAGATTCAATATAATATAGCAAGTAAATAAAGAGGGTGAGAATAAAGGGAATCAAGGGGAAGCAACATATTTATCCTCAGAGTCTACATTAATCATAAAAAGCAACAAAGAGTCCTGTGGCACCTTATAGACTAACAGATGTATTGGAGCATAAGCTTTCGTGGGTGAATACCCACTTCGTCAAACACATGTAATGGAAATTTCTAGAGGCAGGTATAAATATGCAGGCAAGAATCAGTCTGGAGATAACGAGGTTAGTTCAATCACGGAGGGTGAGGCCCTCTTCTAGCAGTTGAGGTGTGAACACCAAAATCCTCCCTTTATATTTATACCTGCCTCTGGAAATTTCCATTACATGCGTCTGACAAAGTGGGTATTCACCCACAAAATCTTATGCTCCAATACATCTGTTAGTCTATGACTTGCCACAGGACACTTTGTTGCTTTTTACAGATCCAGACTAAGACGGCTATCCCTCTGATACATTAATCATAGACCTCTAAAAAGTCAGCTCAAATTGCTCTGTATTTTTTGGGCACTTCCTTTCTGCAGAATGCCAGTCATTTGTTAGCTGCAAGGTCAGCCATATCACTGACCCAGGCATACATATTTGGTGAAGATCAACTTTTCAATTTTTTCACGATTAATTTTTTAGCGACCAAAGCTGACATTAGAACCACACCACTTTGTTACCAGGTAATCTCCCGGTATCAGAAATATATCCAAGAATGAAACTTAAAGGAGAGGGCTCCAACTTAGCATCCAATATCAAATTGGTCTTTCGACCTACCTCATACCAGAAATTCTTGATACAGGGACACTCCCAAAACGTATGCACCAATGTACCAACAGAGTTACATTTCCTACATCAATCAGCATTTATGAGGCCCATTATCATTTACCTATGTGGGGACCACTATATCCAAAAAAATGTTTTTCGGTGAATAAGAGATAGTCTCAGGTCTATAGTTGCCTTTAATTTTTTTATCATTAGATACAATTGTATTCCATTGGGTCACAGATAGTTGTGTATCCAAATCTCTCTTCCAAGCAGCTCTCCAATTATCAATCTTTGGCAGAGTTTTTTGGGTCAGAAAATTGTAAAAGGATACTACTGGCCAAGTAAATCCAGGAAGTTTCCTCCAAAGTAATAAAAGTTCTGGAGTTTCTGGAGCTCCCAATGCATCCAGTCCAAACACGTTCATTAGTAAATGCTTTAATGGGAGATGTTTCCATGCTCAGGGGCAGGGCAAGCCAAATTGTTGCTGAAAATCTACAAATAGTTTAAATTTTTCATTGCCTATTACAGGGATCGGCAACCTTTGGTACGCGGCCCATCAGGGAAATCTGCTGCTGGGCCGGGACGGTTTGTTTACCTGCAGCGTCCGCAGGTTCGGCTGATCGTAGCTCCCACTGGCCGCGGTTCACCGTTCCAGGCCAATGGGGGTTGCGGGAAGTGGCGGCCAACACATCTCTCGGCCCACGTGGTTTCCCGCAGCCCCCATTGGCCTGGAACGGCGAACCGCAGCCAGTGGGAGCTGTGATCGGCTGAACCTGCGGACGCAGCAGGTAAACAAACCGTCCCGGCCCAGCAGCGGATTTCCCTGATGCACCGAGTGCCAAAGATTGCTGATCCCTGGCCTATTAGTTAGGAAACAGTCATAATTCCTGTCACCATCCAATCCAACCCAGTCAAGGTTTTGCCACTGATTTAAAAAATAAGACTGCTGTATGGGACCGCTTCTTTATGGAAGAATGCGTGGAAGAATAACTTTCTAGCCAAGTTTGACTAAGCTTGCTTCACAGCTGTTATTGTGGAAACTCTGGAGTCTTCAAATCCATAATAATTCAATCCTACAGTGTCTGAAATGGGGAGCGGATATACCAATTCTCATACAATCATAGAATCATAGAAGACTGAACACTTTGTGCAGCCATATCTAACAGCCCCAGAGATGCCTGGCTTAACAAAAAGGAGAGCTCATAATTTTCAAAGTTGGGAAAGCCAAACCCTCCCAGAGATAGGGGGAGCTGTTCAGAACCAGTCTTGGTTTCTTACCTGCACCCTAAAGGAACATTCTGAAAATATTATTGAATTTCTTAAAATAAGTTTGAGGAATAGAATTAGGGAGATCCCTCAGAAGATACAAATTCTGGGAAGGACATTCATTTTCAGTATATTAATTTTACCCCACAATCTGAGGGGTTAAGGAGTCCCATCTCCCCATTGTTGGTTCTCTCTATATCTTAGGAATGTCTTGAATATTTTGTATTTGTATAATCAGTATTCCTAAATATTTTATGTAAAACAACTGCCATTGACAGTTCTGATTTAAGAAAAGGCCTTTGTGGACATAATTATTAATGCCTAAGATTTCTGATTTACTCCAATTAATTTTATATCCTGAGAGGTGTCCAAACTTTTTAACAGTGGTTAGAAGGTTAGGAATGGTAACTTTGGGCTTAGATACAAATACAAGAGCATCATCCGTATAGAGCATAATGTTGTACTCTGTTATCCCCCACCCTGATATAATAAATATATTGATTTGCTCAGATAGCAATGGCTACAACTTCTAGAGTTAAATCAAACAGAAGAGAACAAAGGGGGCAGCCCTGCCTCATTCCTCTCTGTAACAGAAATGGGGCAGAAATAATACCTTTGGTCACTTTCCTGGAAGTCGGGGTTAGAGTGCAAAAGTTTAATCCAAGCAATAAATTGGTTACCAAATCCAAATTTTGCTAACACATGAAAAAGATAGTCACAGGCTATGTGGTTAAAGATCTTTTTTGGCATCAAAATAAACAAGAGCTAAGGGTACCTTAGTATCTCTTGAAGCAGCAATAATATCAATCAGATGACACAAATTATCTAAGCCATGTCTATTATGAAGGAAGCCTACCTGATTTATGTGTATAACGTGTGAGAGAACTTCGTCCAATCGCATAGCAAGAGCTTTGACTGAAATCTTAGCATCACAATTTATTAAAGAAATTGGCCTGTGATTTCTACATAGACCAAAGGTCTTTCCCAGGTTTAGAAATATCTGAAATTACAACATCTCTTAGAGTAGGCAGGAGAGTTTGCTCATTCTTGGCCTCATTGAACATGTTCAATAATCTGAGTGTTAAAGTTACACAGAACTTTTTTGTAAAATTCAGTTGGGAACCCAGCGGCACCAGGAATCTTTGCAACCTTCATTTCTTTTACAGATGGCATTAGTTCAGTTATTTCTAGAGGAGCAGCTAAAAGTTGCTTCTGATAATTAGAGATACGTGGAAGAGACAATACACTAGAAAAGCCAGCTAGGGCAGCTTTCCTGATTCTGTGTTCAGCTAAATATAGTTTTGAATAAAACTGTTGAAATTCTTCATTAATATCTGACTGTGTTTTATATAATTTATTGCTACTATCATGAATAACAGCCATCTTAATTTTGTTAGCCTTTTGCTTAAATCTATATGCCAATAGCTTGCTAGCTTTCTTGCCAGATTCCCAGCAGTTTTTCTTCAAACAGAAGAAAGCAAACTCAGCCTTTTGGGACAGAAATTTGTTGATTTTGTATTTTAGATGAATGAGAGTTCTGAGTTGCTCTGGGAAGGGGGCAGATGCAGTCTACATCCAAGGCCTTAATTTCCTTTGAAAGGGCATCAATTCTATGTTATCTTAATTTCTTTTTAAAGGAGGCGTAAGAGATGATATGGCCTCTGATGAAGGCTTTAAAGGCTTCCCAAAGTATGGCAGCTGATGAAGCAGTGGGGCATTTGTATTAAAAAAAAATTCTAACTCCTGCTGGATACAGTTAATAAATGATGTATCAAACAGCAGAGATGTGTTTAATCTCCACATTTTAGTTGGGTGGTACATACCATGGGGACCTAAAAGACATGGTCAGATACAGTAATGGTATCAGTGCCACAATCAGTGACAGAATTGGTCAAGTTTTGTGAAAGTAAGAAATAGTCCAATCTTACATGTGTTGAATGAGCTGCAGGAAACAAAACAAAACAAAAAAAACACTCAAAACCTATAGGCTCTGGCTGTAGGAATACCTAATCTCCACACATTTTGTCATCCTAAGTCAGCCATGTATGTTTTTTATATCGAAATAGAGAACATTTATCAAGGATTGGATCTAGAATTTTGTTAAAATCTCCAGCTATAATAATACTATGGTGGCCCCATGGCATTTATACTCATAACACATTTATGAAAAAAATTGGGATCATCCAGGTTTGGCCTGTAGAGATTGCAAAAAATGATTATAAAACTGCCAATTTCAGTCTTAAGGACAGTAAATCCACCCTCATTGTCAGACCCAGTGATGTCAACCAGGTCTGCATTCTGAAGAGGTTCATCTCCCCTCCTTTTGGCTCCCTGACAGTGTGGTCCTGCAGCAAAGACTTCCTTGGGTGTCTCTAACTGTGAAAACTCCTGTAAGGGGCCTTCCCCAGCAGAAAAAGACTCGAGGAACAGTTTATGTAGAATGCATTCATGCTGCTGTCTTTTCTACTGCTGTCTTTGGGAAGCAGGGCATGTCCTTCTTGTCCCTGACCCCTTTCCCTTCCCAGGCACAGATCCCGAAATCCATGAAGGAATTGAGGCACAGAGAAATCAGGTATCTGACTGACCACCTTCCATATAGGTTGGGAAGATCCATATGAAAGGTTCTCTTTATGCTAGAATTCATGAGGAAAGGATAAGGTTAAAAAAAATATAAAAGGAATTAAGCATGCTAATCAAGAACACATTAGTGGGAAAAGAGACCATTTGGGTGGGCACAGAATTCATAATAAAGAGCAGATTCACACTGGCAGACTAAACGAACAGATTTTGAACTGGGTGAACAGGCAACTGTATTACAAAAAAATGATAGTAACTATGCTAGACTAAGTAATAACTGCCAAGTTAAGACATTACTGATAAATTAAAAAACAAACAAACAAAAAACTAAGGAGAATATTTTTTCAAATAGATTCCATAATGCCCAGTGCTAGCAACATTATACAGAACAAAGTGGGAAGACTAAAGAAGACTAGAGCAGCTCAGAATTTTTTTTTTCCCCACAGAAAATTTTCACTTTTTGGCAAAAGTTTATAAACCAGAAATTTTCACCTGAAAACTTTCAGATGAAACCCAAATTTTTTGACTCAGAAATGCCACTGCACAGCTTCATGGGAGTTGCAACTCATGTGCTCCCCCTTCTCCATCAGCCAGGCTCCCAGGCTGGATTATATCTACCATGATGTACTTTTGTCTCCTCTCTTGCTGAGCCCGCGTATGAAGAACAGGAGTCCCTGGTTGTGTGCATTTTGAGTCATGCACTCTGGTTGGGGACCCTGAAGGCATAGAGTAGAATGTGGGCATGAGGGAACCAAACTACAAGTCCCATGAGGCACCACAATAGGTCTTCCAAATTGAATATTTTCCGTTTTCTACCAAAAAACAAAATCTTTTTTGGGCGGGGGGGGGGGGGGGGGGGGAAGTGCGGGGGGGTAATTCAATTTTTTGGACAAAAAGTCAAACTTTTCCTCAGAAAGTAGTATATTTTGCAAAAAGGAAAAAAAAATATCATTTTCTTGAAAACCTAGTTTTCAATCAAAAAACATTTGCAGCAGAAAACTTTCAAATAGCCCTATGCAGGACCAACTCCCAAATAATTGAAAAGGCATTTTTCATTGGTCTTCCTTTCTAGAATTGCAGGATTAAATGATTAACTAAAAATTTATGTGATTTTCTTCAGTGTAGCAATATTTTGTTTTTCTTTGTTGTATTTGTGTGTACATACTGTATAATTTTGCTGGTGGTAGTATTCTCTGATCCCTCTGGGCCTGATTCTGATACCCTTGTTCACACTGAATAGTACTTATTTCATGAGGACACTCAATCAACTTCAATGAATCTACTTGAGAAGTATGATATTACTCAACATAAGCAGGAGTATCAGCACCTGGATCCCCTTCTAGATTTAGGAATCCAAACCCAAGTCCACTTTTAAATTTCAAGAGCTCCTCCTTATCTCTGTGCCAAAATCCTGGCTCCAAACACCCAGAGTTTTGAAAGGAGAGATTAAAATCCAGGATGGGCTGAAGCACCACTGCATAGCTTCAGTTTTAAATCAGTGTAGTCCCACTGATGTCAAATGGTGTAAAATGGAATTAATGCAGTAGTTTATTGGGCCTTAAATCCAGAGCTGAATTTTGCAGAATTGATTTTCCTCAAGCTTGTTCTCAGCCCAACACTGACTTTTTTTCTTTTTTGTAAGCTAAACAATCCCCAAATATTCCGCCATTATAAATGTATCCAGTCCTAAAACAAAACCAATTTATTAAATTGTTCTGATCTTTCTTTTGAGCATGCATAGCTTAGAAATGATTTTGTTTGAAAAGTTCAAAGTTGTCATGTGCATGGGGTGTGTCTTCAGCCAAGTCTGAAAAAAATGGTTTAGAAACACCAAAGTTTCAAGTGTTTGAAAACTGCATATTACACATACACTGTATGTTTTCCACTGATATTTCAGGGCTAGATTGTGCCTAACAGCTTTATCATAATCAACTAGGAAGTGGAAGTGCACTGAGACTGCAAACACATTTCTCAAACTCATATTTTTTAAAAAAACATGAGTGGATTAAAAGACTATAAAGCGTATATGCTGGGTATAAAATAGAACAGAATATAAAAATGGAATAGCATTTTCTAAAAGACTATTTTTGAAACATAGTCCTGGTTATTCATAGTTCACAATGCAATGTGTACAAATACGGTGTCCTTGGAATCAGCCAGTAGAACATTGATAGATTATAGTTTTCACCTCCTGAGAAGAATTGTGTAGAAAGAGAGCACAATTGCTTTGTTCAATGAGACATCCCAGACAAAACAGAGTCCCACTTCTTATAGATTAATGTCTTTGATTTACCTTCATTGTCCCTTAGGGTAAAGTTGGGATTCAAAGAAAGGCCTTCATCAAGAGAATAATGGAATCTTGGCCCATTTGCAGAGTTATCTTTGTCAGTGGCACTGATAGTCTGAATGACCTGAAATAAAAATTAAATAGTAAATGTGTTGAAATTTCAACTTGACCCAAATATTACCTGACCTCAGCACAATCTTTAAACTTAGCTTATTTTAATTTTCTACTTGGCTGCAGCCAAATTCAACCCATGAAACTACTGGCCCATTAGCTTGATTTCTCTCAAATGAAATATTTTAGGACTCATACTGTGGAGCAAGCTAAAAGCATCCATACTTTACAATATTTTAATATGGGTCAGGACCTTGCTACAAAGATTTTCCTTATCATCAAGACTGCATACTGGGGACTTCCAGAATTACAGTTTTCCATAAACACCTGTTTTCTGAGAGACAAGACACTGATTAGACAAATGTCTCCAATATATAGCATCCTCTGTGTGTTGTCCCTACTAATGAAATGCAAAAGCACTTGACACTTTTTCCACTCTAACAATGCTTAGGGAAAACAATTGTTAAATCAGAGTGACAGACACTCAACACCAGCACTCTGTTTAAATCCCCTTTTAGGACTCAGTACCAAATTGTAAGAGAGCAGAAGATGAAGAGCCGCAGCAATAACCGGTTTTAGTTTGGCTTACCCCAGAGTAATATGAGATGAAATATATCAAGACAGACACCATGATTAGGAGAGCCAGGTTTGAAAGATAAGATTCCTACAACCCAAATCCCTACTGATTTTTCAAATTGAATTCAAACCAAAACTTTACTAGGCTTTTGCAATGTTTGACTGAATATTTTTCACCTTTCATTTTCATTTTCTTGGTGGGACTGGAAATTCAAGTGCCAAAATAGTGTAAAAAAAGACTGTTCTTAAGGTATTTCTGGATAAGACTGAATAAATTGCTGAACAGAAATGACAGAAATCCGGGGAGGGAAATACATTTTCTCATGAGATTTTCTGCTTAGTTTTGTAGACTGATAAGTGTCCAACTGTTTGTAGACTCATCCAAACTGAACTTGGAGTCTCGACTTTTGGGGCTGTTAGGGGTGCTGTCTGTATTAAAAGCTGAAGTACACAGGCATGTCTCAATGTCCACTTATACAGGAGTGGCAAAGCAAAACAAAGAAATTATATTTTTAAAGCTAATATAATACACCAGTTATTTTATAATCAGTGGAGTCTGAGTCTGAAGCAGATAAGAAGGCAAACAATATTTTCTGATTATTATATTTTATTAGGAGCTGGGGGGAAGATTTGATTTTTTAAAGGTAGCCACAATAAATTATTTGCCAGATTGTAAGCAATCAAGGCAATTATTTGCCAGATTGTAAGCAATCAAATTACATCTCAGATCATCTATAATCTTGAAGTCTGCAGCAAGCTAAGCAGTCTCATACTACAGCAGCCCTTGTTAAAACTTTGGGGAGCAGCTAATTGATCTACATTACATTTTGAAAAGGTGGTAAACCCCAAGAGGCATACCTGTAATTGAAATGGCCTTGCATAATGAAAGGAGGATAGAAAAGCCTCATCTGATCAGCCTAAATTCAGATATTTAGTTTTTAATGTTTAGAGATACTTGGGGAATATTTTCAATATCAAGTAGGTCAGTTTTTTGGGACTACTGAATTTCTTTTGACTTTTTTTTTTCTTTTTGTTCTTTAGTTGCTAGTTAAAATTTAGATTAAAGGCCTTAGAAAATGAAAGTGTGTTTCATTAAGTAATAGTTCCAAAAACTTGGTTGTTTATTAGCAAAAATACTTTATTTTGTCATACATTGTACACTTCCCTTTGACAAGCTATGTTGTTGCTAATGGAATAATCTTAGGGCTCAATCCTGCTGCCTTTACTCATATAGGTAGCTCTATGTGACTACACTCAGTATGGAGGACTGGACCAAATTTTTCCCTCAAATGCATGTGCCTTCCATTGAAATGCATCCCTGAGTAAATAGCCTTTGGTTGCAATTTGAAGACCTCATCCTGAAGGAGCAGGTATGCCGTGGAAAGCCAGCATTTCTGTTTAGTCGAGATAAAATCGGTGTTCTTCAGGCTTTTATTTGACAGTTATACATTCTTACAATAATAGAGGACTTTTAGAGATACAAAGGGGTGGAAGATAAAGAACTTTTGAGTCACCACTCCACTATTAGAAATAAATGATCTTTAACAATACTGAAATACATGCATTTTTGTTCCATTTTTTCATGAAAAAACATACTGTGGTTGATGCAAGGAAAATCTTACTATCCAAATGTGTAAAAATGTACCTATATCATTTATCTAACATTTCAGGCCAATGATTTTACAGGATCTTGTTTCAGATGCATGCCACCATTTTTCAATACGCTATCTCAAGGCCTCAGTGGCACAGAAGTATTGGTAGGGTGTCTTTAGTAGCACTTTAAATCTCAAGAAAATACCCTAGCTATATTCTCCTATTTTTGCATGTGAAAATCCACATTTACTCTACTTTAAGCCATATAACTGAGAGAGTCTATAGTCAATTTAAAACAGACAATGTGGAAACACTTTTTCCATGTATGAAGTGTGTACATTGGGGCTGGTTGAAATTTTTTGTTCAAATTGTTTTTCAACAGAATAATGGGTTTTTGACAAAACAAATTTTCTTCATGAAACATGACTTCATTCCACAGAAAATATTGAGTTTCAGTAAGAAAAATAAACCAGAACAATTTTTGTTTTCTGACAACATTTTTCAGTTTTCCTTTTTTTGATAAAATTTACCTTTCCAACAAGCTATAGAATATATATGTATCAGGAATATCAAACAAGATGATTTCACCACTGTTCTCCCAGCCAGATGAAGGCAGCTCTCTCGCTGTGCTCTGCATGCTAATGGAAATTCCCTTTTCATTAGTAAATATTATATAAAGTATGCAGTTCTCTGAATCTGAAATTTTGCTCAATTACCAGATGGTTTCAACGCGTTGCAGGGCATCTGATCTTTTAGCAATTTATGTTTGCTGAATTCTAGGCTTCCAAATGTATATGGTGAGAAGTCATAGAAAATTCATGGAGAATTAGCATCATAGAGCCATAGAATTTAAGGCCACAGATGATCACCAAGCCATCTAGGTTTTTTGCTCATAAATTGGGGAAAAAATATGAGCAGCACCTTAAGATCTAAATTAAGATCTAACCCTTTTATAATCAAAAAGCTTTTTAAATCTTATCACTTGCACTTTACCAGGGCTGACTAAAGTAAACACACAGAAGGCCAGACAGTCAATTGATGTAAATTGGCATCGCTCCATCAAAGTGACAGAAGACTTGCTCCGACTAACTTTTCAGGGAAAAGATTACCAGAAAGGAGGAAGAAGAAGAAGACAGTATTTGTTAATGCCAGAATACCACCTAATTGAATAAAGTAATTCAGCAAGCTCTAAGTTCTTTGTCAATCATTAAGTGGATTTGCATCTCATCAGGTTATACCTATGACACCAGGTGCACCTTGCCAGTGAATAGAGTTGGTTTCATTTGGATGTTAGAACTCACAGCACCCGGTGAGGTGGCAGCCAGAGGCAACACAACAGTCACTGACTATGTGAATAAGCTAGAAATTACAGTACAACACCATCACAAAATCCAACTGTTCATCATGAAAAAATACATAGAAAACATTTCTTGTTCAAACTAGGCAGTAAGATACTATGATGATGAGTAGAACTTGGAGAAATTTTGCTGGAGCCATATTACAATGGAATGCTTCATGATATTGGGTCGATATTTTGTTGTAGAAGAAAACTGGCAAGGAGGGAGGGGAAGGTGCAACAATGTCAAAATGTCCTATTTCAATATTTGGGAATGAAATATTTTTGCTTCATTTGTATCATATTTTAGGATGTTATATATTGTATAGTACAAAATTAAAAAAAAACCCTCAAAATCTACGTGAAACATTTTTTAAAAATTCCTTCGTGGTGAATTTTGAAATAATTGTTTCCCTTTCCTATATGTAATGAAGCCAAATCTTTTGGAAAATGGAATTTCTGTCCTTCTCTAGTGAGAAGTGAAGTATAAATATATGGATGGAGGGATTTCTCACGTATATGAGCCTTGTTCTTCCTGCTAGACATTTAATCAGCTTCTCAAACTTTACCAAACATTTCAGATGAAAGTTTTGCTATCATTTATCGGGTCTGGATAATATCCATAATTGGAGTCTGAATAGTTCCAGAATACAAGGACCTTCAGCTCTGAATACCATCCAGATCTACATTATATTCTACTTTCCCCTCCTTAATAAATAACATGCTTTGAAATAGCTTTTGATTTGTTTAATAAGAAATACACCATAGAAGAGGATTTTATTTTACAGATGGAAACACGTACGAATAAAAGTCTTTCTGTCTGATGGTCAAATTCTATCCTGGCATAAGCTGGCACAACTCTAATTGACTTCAAGGGGAATTGCACTTGCTTATGATGGATTTGAATTTGGTCCTGTGTCTCAAGCTATATTTATTGTGCATCAGTCAGCAGTTCCTGTGGGATACAGAATGTATCTCCTAAGCAGGGTGAATGCCAGACTAGGAAAGTCATGAGCAGAATGTTCAAATGGTTTTCTCCTCACAAGTGTTTTGAGAGGGAGATCCTTTTGGGGTTCATTGAAATAATTCCTTTCTAACACTAGGTTTTATTGAATTAAAAACAAAATAAATTGTGCTCTTGGGAAGGGAGGGAGAAGCAGAGGGAAAGACTGTGAAAATCAGTGTTGATGTTATTTCCCCCACCTCAAACTTATCCCCAAACCTCTATCTAAAAATGCCCAGTAAAAAATTTCCACAGGTTTATGGAATTAAAAACAAAATAAATCCAGTATGTTAAATCTGCTTTATTCTGCTTAACTGGACACTGGGGGATTATCACTTTGTAAGGAAAATCTTAGACATCTTAGGGCTGCTGTTGGGCTACCTGCACTCTCATCCTAGCTGCTCAGGCAGGAGGAATGGCTGGGCCAAAAAGGTATGGCCCGGGGAATCCCTGACTGCTGGTACAGCCTCTTAGGACCCTGGGCAACTAGCATAAAATAAAGCAGCTCTTAGGATGTCATTGTGTCTCCCCGCTTGAATTGTAGAACTCCTCTGCAGCTGAGAATCTGCCCTACGATGTGATTGACTTTATAAGTAGAACTGGTTAGAAATTCTCTGGTGGAACAGTTTTCCATTGGAGAATGCAGATTTCTCAACATTGAAATATTTTGAGGAGAAGGTTTGATTTCAACAAAGGTTAAACAGAACCCAGCAAGGGAGCTGATGGAATCCTGACAGCCAGATAGGTTTCCGTCAGACACTTGCCTGGTTTCCTGCCAGCTCACCCACCCAACTCTTCCAAAGTCTGCCAGAAAGGCTGAAGGGAAGACAGGAGCCTGAAAGCGCTGGCTTCAAGCTCTAAGGTTCCCAGCTCTGCTGCGGCTCTCAGGGCTTCCAGGATCTTGGCTCCCCATCAGCCCACCTGGCAGAATTTCATGTCAAAATTATTGATTTCCCTAAATGATTTTTTAAAATTCTGTTTTGTGGAGAAAATTGATTTTGGGAGAAGTGAGAATTTATTTTTGTGGGAGGTACTGATTTTGTGGGAGGCAAATCTATTCATTCTGCTATGAGAAGAAAGAAGTGATTGTGTGAGGAGGTGAGTACATGGTGCACAGTGAAGAAGAAAACTAGGGATGAGGCCTAGTTGTATTGTGGTGGGGTGTTTTTCTTAGAAAAGCCAGTCACATCTTATTTTCCCTTCCTAGGCATAGACTGGAGATTTTGCTTCATCTGTAGTGTCCTCAAGGGGAAGGGAGTTAGACCGAGGGAAAGGATGAGAGACAGAGATGTAGAAATTAGCGATAAGCATGGTAATTGTATGTAAATGTTAATGTGGAAATCATGCATATTTAATGTAAATTAGTAATCGTTCTTTTTGATGGGCCAATGTAGGAAAGTCTGTTTGACCAACCATCTTGTATTGATGTCAATCTTGATTCTTTAGTTCTTCCCTTAATTTATTTTTTCCTCTGCTATTTCACTTGTAGCATCAAGCAGTGGGTCTGTGAGTTTAAATCTGTCTCGAAAGGTATCTCTAGGGCAAAGTGCTTCAATTGTTTCTTTAAATTGCTCATTTTGTGCTACATTGAAGGCAGTGTTAGCATAAAAGAAGTTATAAGTTATCAAGTCCAAGTCTTTGCCTTTCAGTTGCTTTTCTGGCATAATCACCAACTGAATATACAGATTATTCTTTGTCATTTCCTGAAGTTGAAGAAAAACAAAGAGTTTTCCTGAATTACGTTGATATTGAAAAGCTGCTGAAAGACTGTGAACAAGGGTTTTAATTATCGCGACTTTCAAACAGAAGATAACAGCATAGACAATGCCTCACTTCCAGGATCATTAAAACAGTAGATGTTCTGCTTTTCCACTTCAAAAGACAAAGTATCATTCAATGGCACATTTGATTTTAAAGGATCTTTACATTTTATTTAGAATTACCTATTTTCATTACTTCAGTTCACTGAGTTTTTTTTTTCAACTTCAGACATATTTAATCAGTGACTAATGCAACAGTGTTTATAATCACTAAATATTTATCAACCATTTGCAGTATTGATCAGCAGCTTTCAAATGTACTGCAACTAGAATGAGAAACAGTGCTAACAGTTCACAGTGCTATCAATGACTCTATCAATTGTTCAGTCCCAGTTCTTATATTCTTTATTCATGTAAATATTTCAGATTAACTTACATCCAATGGAGTCCAACAACAACAACAACTGATTAAAACAGAAATAAAATACAAAAAGCTGGGACAATAGGGGAGGAAGGTTGGACCCAAAACCCATGTGTTTTTTTTGTCACAAACCTGCAAAATAACTCATCAGGAAGGCTGCAGTGTAGTTGTAGCTGAGTCAGTCCCAGGATATTAAAGAGACAAGGTGGGTGAGGTAATATCTTGTATTGAACCAACTTCTGATGGTAAGAGAGACAAGCTTTTGAGTCACACAGCTCTCTTCTTCAGGTCTGGGAAAGGTAGTCTGAGCATCACAGCCAAATACATGATGGAGCAAATTGATTAGCATAAGTAGTTAGCATCTGCCTTGAATGGTTCCTTAGAATATGTGCTATGTATGCTAAACAATCTGCTCCACCTTACACTTAACTGTGATGCTTAGAGTACCTTTCCCAGAGCTGAAGAAAATCTTTCTGTGGTCAAAAGCTTCTCTCTTTCACCAATAGATGTTGGTCCAATAAAAGATATTACCTCACTCACCTTATCTCTCATCAGGAAGTGACATTTTAAAAGCAAGTTTTAGTCATACATTCATACATTGCTGTTATACAGCTGATTTGTTACATAAATTATGTTTTTCATTAGATGGAACATTTAAACTGAAGTTCTAAAGATTTTTCAAAAATGAAAATATATGAAACCCAAGAAATGCTGAGCAATATTTTGCTATTGTAATTATTAGTACAGAACCTGAACTCAGGGTTTGTCTACACTACCGCTTAAGTTGATGTAACTTTTGTCGTTCAGGGTTTTGAAAAAAACACCCACTTGAGCGACGTACGTTACATTGACTTAAAGTGCTGTGTTATGTTGTGGGGAGACACCTTCCCACCAACATAGCTTCTGCCTCTCAACATAGCGCAACTTCACCGATGTAGTGTGGTGGTGAAGATAAGTCCTTAGTGTTTACATTTTAGTCCTCTGCTTTCAGAAACAGGATTCTTCCAGTTATAGTCCTTCCTACCTCCAGGATTCAATCAAGTTTTAATTTCCCGAACCAAGCTATTTTACTAAAGAGGGGATAGCCCCTTACAACTGGAATGTCTTCTGTGAACTAGTCCATAAGGCCTCTATCCTCTTTTCTTGCAAATCCCTCCTCTAATTCTATTTTTGCTGTGACCCCTAAAGTAAATTTTCCATTGTGTTGACTATTTGTGGAGCTCAAGGAAAATGTAAAGCTCCAAGTCTGTATTAAAATAAAGAAAAATCTTTTTCTCTCTTAAAATCTGTTTCTCTCTCTGAGGAAGTATTCTTTTAACAGCTAATTTGATTTTTACTCACAACAGTGTAAAGCGAAGCAATATTATGGAGTTGCTTGACAATTTATTTGCCCTGTGATTAGCTGAAGTGAATGCCTTTTTTTTTTTTTTGTGAAATGTAAAATTGGGTGTTTGAATCTATTTGTTTTTTATAATCAAGTAATAAAATTAAATTCCAGCTTTTATGTTTCCTATGTTTCCTAACTCAAAAAGTGTTGCATCCAATATGGGGGAATCTTTATTAGACCTTGTCTTAACAGATAAAGAGGAACTGATTACAGAACTAAAAATTAATGGTAACTTAGGTATAAGTGATCATGATTTGATCACATTTATAATGTGCAAGCAAATAAAGTCCAGACCTGTAATGTATATACTTAGTGCTTTAATTGGGCTAGTTTCACAAAGCTATAAACAATTTTGAACCAAATCAGCTGGGAGGAAGAATTTAATCAGAAGACTGTGAATGATAATTGACAGTCTTTTAAGAACACTTTACAAGATGCCCCAAAATTGAAGGCAGCTCTTATATATATTGTATAAATGGAAGACAAGGAAGTTGATAATAATGACAATAAATCAGAAGTAAGGAAGTATAGAAAATTGATAAGGGAAGGAAAGAGACACCAGGGGAAATCTATGTCCAACAGACTTAGGGACACTAAAAAGGAGTCTAAGTATACTAGGAACAAAAAAATGTTGACAATGGTATTGGTCCGTTACTAGATGAAAACAGTAGAATTATCAATAATAATGCAGAGAAGGCAGAAGTGTTCAATAAATATTGTGGTTCATATTTGGGGAACAAACAGATGATATAGTCTCATCATATGGTGATGATAACACTCTTTCCATTCCACTAGTATTTCAGGAGGATGTTAAACAGAAGCTACTTAAGTTAGACATTTTGAAATCAGCAGATCCAGATAAATTGCATCCAGGAGTTTTAAAAGAGCTGTCTGAGGAGCTCACTGGACTCTTAATGTTGAAGTCTTGGAGCACTGGGGAAGTTCCAGAAGACCGGAAGAAAGCTAATGTGCCAATTTATAAAAAGTGAAAAGGAGATGACTCAGGTAACTATAGGTCTCTCAGCATGACATCTGTCCCAGGCAAGATAATGTAGCAGCTGATATGGGACTCAAATGATAAAGAATTAAAGCAGTCTAATGTAATTAATGCAAATCAACAAGGATTTATGGAAAACAGATCCTGTCAAACTAATTTATCTTTTTTTGATGAGATTACATGTTTGGCTGATAAAGGTAATAGTGTTGATGAATATACTTAGACTTCTGGAAGGTGTTTGAGTTTGTACTCAACAACACGTTCATTAAAAAAAATTAGAATGACATAAAATTAACATGCCACACATTAAAAAGATTAAAAACTGGCTAACTAATAGGTCTCAAAATATAACTGAAATGGGGAATTGTCATCAAGCAGGTGTGTTTCCAGTGAGGTCCCCCAGGGATCAGATCTTGGTTCTACATTTAACATTTTTATCAATGACCTGAAATAAAATATAAAATCATCACTGATAAAGTGGGCAGATGACACAAAAATGGGGGAGGGTAAATAATGAAGAAAAGAGGTCACTGATTCAGCGCAATCAGGATCGCTTGGTAAACTGGGCACAAGCAAACAACAGGAGTTTTAATGCAGCTAAATGTAAATGTATTAATCTAGGAAAAAGATACAAAACTGGGATTTTATGTCAAGCCGGGAGTACTTTAAACCAAATGTGCGTAGAGTCTAAGAATCTAAGAATTGAGGTTACTTGACGCAATGAGTTCCTTATGGGACATCCTATTGGTCATTCTCACCAATTGTGGCTAAGTCACAATAAATAAAAGCAATCAAATGTCTTTGAAATTATTCTGAACCACGATATCTATCTGAACCATCACACATTTTATCATAAGTAATGGTTAACTTATAATGTTACCCTCATCTTTCCTCCCCTCTTTCTTCATATTTGTCAAACTCAGTTGTTGCATCTTGTCTTCAATTACACGGTAAGCTCTTTGAGGAAGGGCCAATGACTACTTGTGTGGTTTTTGTACAGTACAATGGTAGCGCAATTTTCACTAGAGCCTTGGTGCACTTCCACAATACAAATAATTAATAATAAAATATGTGCAATACAGTTTTCCTAGTTTAAAAAAAAGTATTAGTAACAAGCACGCTGTTCCATCCTTTCATATTAAACTAGTGTGTTATAAAGTCCTTCCCAGAGGTACTACTCCTGGATGTTAGATTGTAGTGTAGCAAGGGTCATGGCATCATTCACACCAGGGAACAATAGCTCCGGAGAGAAATATAATCCCAGTACACATCAGCAACAGATGTCAGTGTGGTCAGACATATTTGATCATTTAATAAATAACTTGCTCATAACTTTCCATATACAGAACTTCCTTTTGAGAGTTCGTCAACGGGAATAATTTGCTGATTTAAAAAAACACAGCAAACAAAGAAAACATTTCAGAGTTTGCCCTGTGCCATGTTATAACTCATTAAAATATATCGTGTCTTTAATTTACATCATTTAAAAATAAAAGCATTGCACTAGATAATATCTAGAAGTCAGAAAAGAAAGTCACATTATTTAGGATAATTTCACAATTTTTTGTCGCCATTTAGTTTTGTTCAATTCTTCAGTCCCTCAAGTTGTACTTTATTTGCTGTGGATATTTCTTACATTGTAGATATGAATATCTTACCCTTTCCTCAATGCACACATGAATTTTCATGTTTTTGATGTGAAACCCATTATTGCTCAAAAAATGGACCCATTAAGAAAAAATGTGAGTACCCTTGTATTTGAGTGTTTTTCATTTTGTTACAGATAACACTTTATCTCTAATAGCTGCTCAATATCTGCCTCAGATTGTATTGTAATCCATGGTGAAAAGCAATTACACCCTAACATCAATTTTAAGGCTGTCAAGCAAACTAGTGCATAGCCAGCAGGAAGTGGTGGCGAACGGTGCAGAATACTCAAAGAGAGTGAAAGATGTGGAAATATGGTAAAGCCAAGGCACTGATGGAGCATACCAGCAATGGAAGTAGCAGTAGAGCAGTACTCTATTATTCAGCCTCAGTTTTAAAAGAAAAAAAAATGTCAGCCTCCTTTGTATTATGAATGTCTGATGTCATTTCACAGGGACACCCATGAAGGGTTCATCCTGTTTGTAATCCTCACACAAACTGCTCTTTGCTCTTCAATTTGCAAAGAAACACTATGGCAGCCATGTTGTATCTACCATTGTACAGAGCACCATGAAGGAATCTTGTACTGAGTGACAACTGCGGTGGGAGGGACATTGAATTTGCTTTGTACCATTGTTGATGATGATGATTACTATAAACAAGATCATGGGTTTCCAATATATATTCATTTAACAGATGTGATTATGATTTTGACTATCTTGACTGAACACAGACATTTGATTTTTAACACTAACATCACAAAAAATATTTTTAAAAAATCCCCAAAACACATTTCCCTCCACCTATCACATTCAAAAGTCTGATCAAATACAAAGTATACAAAATATAATGGCATTCATTTTTTTTTTTGCCTATAAAAATATGATGCTCAAGTACTCATTGAATCAAAATTCTTTTGCACGCAACATTAACAGAAATAAAGCTGTTCTTTTGCCATACATTAGAGGAAAGAGAACCATGAGACCGATGGGTTACCTGCCCGGGCTTTGCATTCTCACAGACAACTACATCATATTCTCTGGCAAGCTCTGGAGGGTTGTCGTTGACATCCAGGATTCTAATATCAACTGGAACATGGCTTAGCAGGCCAGGGTTGTCTGTAATACACACAAAAATGGATTCAGTCATTTGACAGTTTTAATAAACACTCTAAAGCCTTAAACAAAATATCTTAAAATCATGGTTTGTCGGAGGCTCCAGCTACTACAATAGAACTTTCAGTAAAGCTAATTTTATAAAGATCCTATTTGCTGAGTCTCATTAACATTTTGAAAAATGAAAAATGAATAGACAGGCACAGCATGAATACTAAATCGCTATTTTGTCATATCAAGAAAATTACAAGTTACTCAGGAACTGAAGTGGGAGAAAGTTGTCAGAGTTTATTGGATGGTGTCACACTGTATGCCAAGAAATGATCAATTGGCTTCACAATTAACCTGAAAGTGTCACTGCAGTGTTGAACAAATCTAAAATTAAATATAGTACTTTTGTTTTCCTCCGTCCCTCAAAGATTTCAGGGTATGAAAATAAAATACTGAAGTGATAAGAGAAGAAAAAACAAGCAAACATATTTAAACCATTTTGTCAAACTGGGCTCCAGATTCCGTGCACGATATTACACAGCTGCAAATTATATAAATATAATAAAGTCAGCCTTGATGCTGTTTCATTGAAGTCAATGGGAGTTTTGCAATTGGCTTTAAAAGTGCAGGATCAATCACATAAACAGTAATAAAATAATTAACAATAAAGGCTTAAGTTGTTTAGATTAAAAAAAAAACCAGAGTTTATTACCAGATTAGGTCTATCTCTGATTTCCAAAAAAATCAAAATAAAAAGTACAATAAACAGACTTGTTTCAATTAACAGTTTTACATGATGGAATGGGAAGGAAATACATGTTTCCTTGATCTGTACACATATTCTCTCATTCTCATTACCTTACATTGGCTTTTTATATTTCATTGTATAAATTTTATGTGAAGAACCTTTTATAATTAGCATTCTTTATTATAATACCATCAGCTCCTGTAACAATATTTCTTCCAAAAAAAATTTCAATATGCATCTCAGAACAGAAGAAAAAAAAGCTTTCCTAACTGGTTAAAAATGTAGACCCTTTGCTGAAAATTGTGGACTTAATTTTTATATCCTCCTCTGGAACCTAACTAGCAGTAAAAGATATCTGTGTCCACGATTTCAGGCACTGAATAGATGTAAGTTGCTTGTAACTGCCATGGAGAACTGGGTCTGTGTTTTTTTTAGTGTGTGTGTGTATGTATGTGAGAGAGAGAGATTGTAATATTAATCTAGTCTCTAACCTGGATATCTTTGCCTTAATTAGCCCATATCACATACCTCTATCAAAAAGGTTATTGATGTGATGGCTTAGATTCATTACAACTTTGCTGACTGCTGCTCAGAATTCTTCCATCTTATTGATTAGATGAGACAGCTTTCTAATCCAAAAAAATCTCTCTAAGGCTATTTCTACATTTGAGCAGGGAGGTCCGATTCCTAGCTCATGTAGACATACCCATGTGTAGTGAGGTAGCACTATTTTTAGGGAGCTAGCTTGCAAAGCTAGCAGTGGTCCATGCGAATCACACTTCTCAGCAAAAATGTAGAGGTAACCTGTATCACTAAGTAACTTCCTGGCGAGATAATATATCAGAATGCTGACGTTCTAGTGTATTTTAACAAGGTGAGATCTTCAGTCTTTTCTAGTTATAGGTGGGCTTTGGGATAAAGGTTATGATCTACAGGGCCCCTTATGAGTCTCCACTCTCTTGCATGCACACACAAATGCATACAAAATATGTGTTTCAAATTATACTATACTTCCCCCCATTCAACAGTTCTTAACGAGTTAAATAGGAGAAACAGGAGGAAATTAAAATAATGATAAGAAGTGTCACTCATAGGGATGGAAGACCTGATCGGGATAGCATAAGAACATCTACTCCTACCCCAAACTTTCCCCCCAGTATTAGAACGCAAATCAAATGAGCCTTTTCAGAAGTTAGATACAGGCTGGACACTTCCATTTTCTTGCTTCAACTTTTCTTGTGTGTTGATATTTTCAGTTCAGCCTTACAAAAAAAATGGTTACCTACCTGTATTGCAAATGTTTTTCTCCAAGATGTCACTGCAAAAGTGTATTTCATTAAGGTGCGCACATACCCAGCGCACCATAGCTGGAGAGTTTTCTGTAGTGGTACCCATTGGAGATCACACATGAACCCTGCACATCCTTGTGGCACCTGAGACTATATCAGGGTGGCAGCACCCTACCCCACCCTCAGTTTCTTCACACCAGAAAATGGCAAAACAAGACTGAGATGCAGAGGAGACGGGGGGTGAGTTGTGGAATACATGAGGGCAACAACATCTGAAAGAACAACAGTTAAAATACAGATAACCATTTTTTCTTCAAGTGGTTGCACATGTGTATTCCACTCAGGTGATTCACAAGCAGTACTATTAGAGGTGGAGCTCATAGTCTGCAATATGTGACTGCAACATGGCCCTCTCAAAATTTGCATCAGCTCTCAAAGCAGTCATGATGGTGTAATGATGAGTGAAGGTTTGCACCAAGAACCAAGTGGCAGCCCTACAAATGTCCAGTAGGAGGACATCCTTTTGAAAAGCCACTGAAGTAGTCTGAGCTCTCACTAAATGAACCAATAGTGTATGTGGAGGATGGGTATCTGTTACTCCCATGAGCCATGATAATACAGGAAGTAATCCATCTAGAAATTGTGTGGTAACTGCTTGACCTCTAAGTTTGTCAGCATAAGAAACAAAGAGCCAATGGGACATCTTAAAAGGCTTAGTCCTATCAGGATGAAAGGTTCATGCCCTCTTTACGTCCGAAGTATGTAGATGTTCTTCATCCTTATTTGAATGTGATTGGGGGGGAGGGGAGAATGAAATGCAAATGAAAGGCAGATACCACTTGTGGCAAGGCACCTCCTTCATCTCGCCAGACTTAGCACTTCCCCCTCTGGTGGTGGTGGGCCTGGGGTAAATCAGCCCCACTCTGGGCAGTGTTTGCCTTCCCTCTTCTGTGTTCCTTTGGCTGTATTTTCAGGGTAGGCCTCATGGCTGGCCTAATGGGTGATCTTCCACCAAACAAAAAGGAAACAGTCTCACAAACTCAAAACAAAGGGGGATCCCATTCCCTGCCTTCTCACTGGGGAAGGGTGTTGTCCTGTCATTTGCCCCTTGGTGTCAGTCCTTCACTTACCAGAAACTCAGGTTTGAATACTTCCTGTATGGGAAGGAGCACAGCCTCTCACCCTGGAGAAGCTTATTTCCCTGCTGCAGCTAGTCTGGCAGGAGCTTGTCTCTCTGTCCTCCCCTTTTCTCTCCCCCGAGAAGGGGTTTTTAAAGGCCTCAGGCAGCCCTTAATTGGATTCAGGTGTCCCTAATTGACCCGAGGTAACCCCTTCTCAGCTTGTAGGTAAAAGGGCCTTTAACATTCCAGGGCTAACATATCAGACTTCCAATACCCTCAGCCATCCTGCCTGACCTTGTCACACATTTTAGTTACAAACTTTGGATCTGGCCTCAAAACTTCATACTTTTCAAAAATACTGTGCATGGTGGTTCTGCCATGAAAGCCTGAAGATCACCCATTCTTCTGGCTGATATAATAGCAAGGATGTCTTCTGACACAGGTGAGGCAAAAAACAGATAGCCCTAAGCTAAAATGGTGGGCCCATTAAATCACCTAATAAATGTGAAGTTCCCAAGTTGGCAATGGATCCTTTCTGGGGGAAAAAGTCAAACACTCCCTTTTAAAATCTAAGGGTATGTCTACACTGCAATGTAAACCCAGGGTTTGAACTCAGACTGAAGTCTAATCCCCCTTCCGTCTATACAGAAATCACGCTAACCCAGGGCTTGGACCTACGGTCCCTGGCCCTCAGGTGAACCATCCAAGACTGAATCAAGCTGGGACCATAGTTCAAGCCCTATTGTTTTGCAGTGTAGACACAGCCCCACTGGACTTGTGCTCTGGGAGTCCACCAAAATATCCCATAATTCCATGGGCCAACTTTCTTTGTCCCATGGACAGTCAAGTTTGGTGCATGGTTAAGTTTTCCCACACTGCACCATAAACAAATGTTTAGAGCAGCCACATTTTGGGAGAGTACTAGGAAGTCTTGTATATGGGTGATTGGACTCGGGCCCAGATAATGCAGTGTAGATGTTGGAGCCCTGGGTTGGGACCCATGGTTCAACACTTCCTAATCTGAGGTTACAAATGAGTTTAAATGCTCAAGCCCTAAGTTAACAAACCCAGGGTCTGCTAACTTGAGTTCTACTAACCCTGGGCTTACATTGGAATATAGGCATATGCTGGACACCATTAGATTTGAAAAAAAAGAAAAGGATGTTCCCTGAATGGGAAGGTGAATTGATGAGATCGCTAAGTGAACTCTCTGGGAGTTTAGGGGAAATCTCAAGGATTTGAGATGTAACAGATACTCTAAAAGTCCTGAATCTTAGCTTCTGATGGAGGCATGCTGTGGAGAGTGGAAATCATTTCCACCTAGTTCAATAGGTGGATCTACTATATTGTTTTCTACTATTAAGTAATATCTTCTGAAATGACACTGAACAGTCCTTCTCTGGCTGAGCTAACCACTTAACAGCCATGCTGTCAGGTGAAGACTGTTGGGGTGAGGGTGTAACATCCTTCCGTGTTGCTGGGTGAGTAGGCCTGGAAGAGGAGGCAGAGCCTAGAGGTTGAAAGGAGACTTTGTGAAAATCCAAGAACCAGCACTGTCTTGACCAAGCTGGAGTTTTAAGAATGATCTTGGCATGGTCTTGCTTCAACTTGACAATCACCTGTGGGATGAGCAGAACAGGGGAAATATGTATGTGAGACTCTGTCCCTACTGCAGAAGAAAGGTGCTGGTTAATGAGCCTGGACTGTAACCCACTTAGGAACATAACTGACTGCATTTCTTGTTGTCTTTTGTTGCAAATAGATCAACTGATGGAATACCCAAGCATGAAAGATGATTGTGAGCACACTGTTCTTCAGGGACCACTGATGATTTTGAGAAAATCTCCTGCTGAGATGATTGGCCAACTGGTTCTGGGCACTCAGTAAGTGTGCAGCAAAGGGAGTAATTTCCTTCTTGATGCAAAACTACAGTTTCATCTCTTCTTGACAAATCTGATCAGACTGCACCCCTCCTCTTTGTCTGTTTAGGTAGCATGCTTGTATTGTTGGTCAATATCTGAATGGCAAGCCCTTGACGTGAGGGAGAAAAGCTGGGCAGTCTTTGGGAATTGTCTGGAATGTGGGGAAATTGATACAAAGGGTAGCTTTGTGTTCTATCCATAACGCTTCGGTTCGCAAACCCCTTAGGTGAGTGCCCAAGCCTACCAGAGACACATCAGTAATGATTATCTTAGAGGGAAGAGAATGAGAAAGTGGAATGTCCTTGGATATATTATTTTGATCCACCCACCACACTAATAGTGCTATGACCACAGACGGTACACAGGCCAACTTGTCTAAGGCTATCTGTTCAGTCAATAGACTGATTTTAGCCACACTTGGCGAATGCACAGGCAAAGCCTGGCATGTTAGGTCATGTAAATGCATGAGGCTATGTTGCCTAGTAACCTTAGAGACATCAAGACTATGGTGGTGAGATGTGACTTGAGAGACATAGTATGGTCTGAAATCTCTCCTGAGGGGGAAAAGCAGCTGAATTAGCACAATTGAGTGGGGCCCCAATAAACTCTATTTTCTATGTTGGGACTAATGTCAATTTTTCTTTGTTCAGCTTAAGTCCCAGACAGTCAAAGAGGTGAAGAATGTACTTGATGTAGTGGAGAACCTGGTGTTTGGATGTGCCTTGAACCAACCAATTATCCAGGTAATTTGCATCGTCCCTTACTCCTCAGAATATCCCAGAATCACAGTGCTTAGGACCCATTTGTCTGTTATTATAGATTTCCAAGCACTGAGGAAATGGGAAAATCTGTCCCCAAATGTGGGGAGATGGAAGGAAAATTACTGCTGTCCTTGAGAAAGAAGTCAAATGGGCTGCTTCCCTACAGATGATTAAAGGCAATCTGGTTGTGTTGACCTGGCATTAGAGGACTTGTTGCTTTGCCATTTATGCTTCCTCTTTGAGAAATGAGGTTACCTTACTGGATAGAAAGGTTGCCCTTAACATTGCTGTTGGTATGGATGCTGTTGTTGAGGTCTGCACTGGTGCCTCTTGGTGGCTGGGATATAGACCTCTAATGAATGAAAAGTAGCTCAACAGTTTTTAAAAGAATGTAAAGTCTCATTAGCTCTGTCTGAAAACAAACACCAACCATCAAACAGACTGTCTTTTATAGTTTGTTGCATGTCCATTGCTATACCCAAGTTCTGTAATCAGGAAGCTTTTCTCATTGTTATTACAGATGCTATCACCATAGAAGAAGCATCAGCTGCAACAAATGCAGATTGGAGAGCCATCTTGGCCACTATGTGACTTTCTGGCAGGAAAGACTTCACTTCCTCCTGGTAATTTATCAGTAAACTTGGACATTGCATCTCAGTTTACACAGTCACATGTAGTTCACAGTGCTTGCTGATTTGATATATGCATCTGGAGAAAGTAGGAGGAATAATTTTTTCTCCCAAATAAATCTTGTGCCCTACTTTTTGTGGGTTGATTTAAATCTCCCCAAACACGATCTTTCATTGGCAGGCATCACTACTAATAATTCAGGGCAGAATGGGAATAGAAAACCTCAAAGCCTTTCATAGGAACACAATAACGTTTGTCTGTGCACTTAGCTATATGGGCTAAGGATACTGGCATATTCCATAAAGTCTTTGCTGGTTCTAGAAGAGTCTCATTGATAGTGAAGGCTACTGTCCCAGAGGCAGTAGCCTGGAGAATGTAAGTGTTCTCTTGTACAAGCTAATCTTGCATGTTCAAAGCATCAGCCATTTTTCTCAGAAGTTCCTGATGAGATAAAATAATCTGGAACAAGAGAAGAAGAGTCCGTGATCACTGCATTCTCAGATGGGGTTAACAGGAGCAGATGGATGCTCCTGATGTAAAATTGGTTCCTCAGGCAATGGTTCCTCTTGCAGTACTGGCTGCTGTCGAGGAATAGCATCTTTTCATAGTCCAACCTAAATTGCTTTGTCATATGCTTTGACAACCTTCCCCTGACTGGGCCAGTGATTGAGACCTAAGGGAATAGGAAGTACATCAGGGATTCCCAAATAATCATGGAGGGAGACTAAACAGCAAAGGGGCACAGTAAGAACAGGGCCACCATGATCTGTCCCTTCTGAATGATATCTCCTGCTCTTGGGGCAAATGCTGCTGGAACAGTCTTGAAGATTTGCTAGACCAACTGCATGTAGGAGGGGATAACAAAGTTTTGGAGGACTCTGATCAGACTACAAGGGGTCATCTAAATATTCAGTAGGCATCAGGAGTCAAAAGCTGATGGGACCACTAGTTGAACTGATCGATCTCTAGTCCATTGTGAAGAGGTCAATATAGGTACTGAGACAGGTATGGCAGTTGATACCGCAAAAAACTCCCAAGACGTTGATGGTACAGCATCGTGAATTGCTGTTGATAAAGAATTCATAGTCAGTACCGTGGTATAAGCTGGGATCAGTAGCCAAGCTGACAATCATTCTGGTATTGAGGCTGTTGATGCCAAAGCAGAGTCCAAGGCTGAAAATTAGACCTAAGATTTTCCCACCGCTGACACAGCATGTCCTGGTGTCAAAGTGGGTACTGGAGAAGGCACCCAGCCCTCAATATGCTTCTTAGCTGGTACTGACAGTCTCTGCACCAGAGTTGAAGAGACAGAGCCAGTACTACAGGAGATGTCACAAATGCATGGACTTGTGCTGTACAGGATGGTCTGGAACAGAGAGGCAAAGCAAATTATTTTGCTGCCTCATAGACTTGTGGGGTTGTCAGTATTAATGATGTCAGCACTGAAACAGCATGCACTGGTTCTGGACTCAACAGCCATCTTGTAGATAATGCACTGAGTCAACAGCACAGTACTGATATCCGTCCACCATGGTATTGGACTCAGTAGCTATCCTAAAGATTGTACCAGAGTTGACAGGAAGGTACCAATATCATTCCACTGCAGTACCAGACAAAACATCCTTCCTACAGATGGTACCAAAGTTGATGACATGGTACCCATATCCTGCTGCTGCAGTACCAGGAAGATGTATACATGGCCCAGCTCTATCATGGATACCTGAAGAGTCCAGTAATGTTTTGAGTTCTCTTTCAAGGAAGACAAGCTTAAGTGTCCACTTTTGGGGAGGCCCTGAAGAAGAAGATTGCCCCCTCTTCCTCTGTGGAGAAGAATGCAAGTCCAGGGGTCTGCCAGACAACTTTCAGACTTCATGTAAATGGAAGGCGTGATGTCTCAAGGCTTGAACCCAGGCTGGAGAGTCCCGAGTCAGCTGCCACTTCCTGGTCTCCACCCACTAGGTACTAAAGTGGGTGGGCTGAGAAGCTACTAGGGCTACAGCCCCAGCCAAGGGACCACCCATGGGAGCTCTGATTGGAGGATCACTCGACTCTACCGATTGGCCCAACTATGCTATTTAAGCCAAGAGGAGGAACAGAAAGTTTGTTAGAGCAACCCAGTGTTTTTCTGTTGTGGCTGCATTGGATTGTGCCTGTGCCTGCACTCAACCCGGTTCCTGACTCCTGCTCTGCTCCTGCCGGAACTCACCTTGGTAACTACAATCACTAGGAACATTTAATTTATTAGATCCCAGAAGGAGCAGAAGATTGAACCTTGTCAAATGCAGGCCTAAGACTCTGGAACACCTTTCCAAGGGAACTCAGGAAGATCCCTACCTCACCATCTTCAGATGACAATGTAAGAATCTCTTCTTTGTCATACCATTCCCCCAAAGAACCCAAAGAGAAAAAAATCCATCATATCTAGAAGTAAAAGACAATAACTAAACCAAGATTAGGGAGGAGAATGAACAGAGGGCTTGGAATTAGAAGCAGAAGAAGAATGGAGAACTGCCTTTTAAACAGTTCTCATTATGTTTTTATAATTTTGTACAATGTTTCCATACTACAGTGAGAGGTATGATAGAAATGCTTGAAAACAAATTGATAGACTTTCTACAAATCAACATGTCATGATTCTTAGGGTCCAAAGTCTATCAACCTGTCTAGGATGGATATAGATGCTATATAATTGAAAACCTGGGAATCCCAGTTCATCAACAGGGTAAATGAGGTGTTTCTAGCTCTTGCTGTTAAAAAGATATCAGACCTTCAATTTTTCATTATTTCATTGACTAAAATATAGTGAGTCTTGGATCTCAGACCCAGTAATTCTAAAATTCCACTTTTCCGAGATCCAGATTTAGGGATAAAAGAGGAAATATTTTATGGTAGGTTCTATTTCTTTGAAAAATAAAGCAACTGCCTGGAATATTAAAAGCCACAGTGAAAATGGATTAGTAGGCAGAATACAGGTGAGGCCAAAGATGAAAAAAGGAATGCAGTTTATATTGTGTTGCAACAGTTTATTTTATAGTTTTGCAGTTTATAATAGAATTTATTTTCTAGATATGACCAAATATGTGTTATAAATATATGTGTCGAAATTCTATTGGAGTCAATGGGATTATTTGGCTCATTGTGGCTGCAATATATATTGCCTCTGAGGAATAAATTCATCAAACAAAAATCATGGTAAAAAAATTTCCAGGAGCAACAAAATAGTACAACCAGCACCATACTTACTGGAATTGAATAGGCAATCATCCAGAACCCTCTGCCAAATACACAGTGTTATGAGATTAACATGTTATAACAATTATGTGAACGAATGCATTTTATATAATTTTCTGTTCTAGTTACAATCCTGTAATGAACAAAAGGTTGAATTCATCTGTTTAATAATTATCTGATACCAGACATTAAAATTAACGGTTAACTCATGATTATGGGAAAATGTGAAGTGAGAAAATAAAATGGCCTAACATAGTACTATTCTCATTCTATTCTCAGTTCCATTTTATAAAGAATTAGTGAATGGAAACCAAACAGCTTATCCTAGTTTAATGGCAACAGAAATATTAATAGTCATGAGCAATCTCTTTTACCTCTCAATAATGCTCCCTCATTAATACGGTTTCTTGGTCAGAAAGGGGAAGTGGGAGTCAGGTCTTCTAGGCTGTATTCCTGACCATAACACTGACTATGTGACTCCTGGGCATGTCACTTCACCTTACTGTGCCTCAGTGTATAATGGAGGAGAGATGTCAACATCATATAAAACCACCACAAATTGATTATAGTTTGGAATGTAACTCCTTAAAACACACTTCTGTTTAAAAATAGTAGTTCTCTCAAAAGAGAAGTGTTATCTTCAAAATGGTATATATCAGTCTGCCTCACTGTGTGATTCTTCCACATGCTGATCACCCACTGCACTTCCTGCATGTACTGGTTTTCTTTGGCTCTGCTTAGGACCTTTTCCTGCAAACTGTGCCCATATGAAAGATCTTGCGGGATCAGGGCCTGGGATTTAAGGATGGAATTGTCAAAAGTGATCAGCACTGAACCAATTCTGTTTTCACTGAAGTCAATGGCAATGCTAAAACTTCTTGACAATCACATCCATAAAATTCCTTTTGGGCACAACCATTGGCTCTTCTTTGTTCTAATAGCTCAAATGATCTTCCTAATCATGTATTTCCTTTGAATTCATGACTGGCTGTACCTAAAGGTCCTTGGGGCTGCTACTCATGACACCAGCACCTCTCAGATTGTCATCATTTCCCAAGAAATGTCTTGCACATCTATGGTGGTTGTGTAATTGTAATCCAGATTAATAGCCTCAAAAATATTCACGTGTCTTTGATAGGCAGTGTCTTTGATCTTTAAAATGAGGGATGTGAGTTTGAAAGAATCTCACTTGTTTTTGAAGGTAATTACATTAACAACAATTCTGGCCCTATCAGTGCCAATTCATAAGAAAAAAAAAAACTTTTCCCCTTTATACACCAGAATCATATCATCCCATAGTCTTATTGCCACCAGGCTGTATATATATATACATTTCTTTATCTTTTTTCAGAGTTAAACAAGAGTGCTTGTGTGCATGTAGCATTTCATTTTTAAGTGTATGTAAATGTACACACATTTTGGTCACTGTTACTGTAAACCAAGCCAGTATGTCTCTTGATAGTGTTAACACGTCTATTTTATATCCTCTGGACCTTTACCATGCTTTTGACCATTTTCGTTAAACCTTTCAATTCCTCCAGCTTCATCCTTCTGTCTCATTTTGCAGAATCAGTAATAACATGGATTTAATCTCAAAACACATCTTTTTTCTTAAAAGCAAAATAGTCATGTCTCCTTCCCCATCTCCCTCCCCAAATTACTGCAAAACCTGAGAACAATTGGCCAATTCTTTCCTTTGTTTGGAGCCCACTGACTTCAACTGGAAATATGTGTGGCACTTGAAAGAAAAAAAAGGCTCAATTTTAGGCCAATGTCACATGTTATCTTCTCTTAGGCTACATGGTCTGTTTATAACATTCATCTGATAACTCTTGAACCTGGTTTAAACAATTTCATATATTTTAAATTTGCTCTCAAATTCTATGTTTCTTAATTGTCATTGTTATTTCCTTGTATTTCTTCATTTCTATTTCCACTATATTTCATCTTTGGAAAATGTTTGTGTATAATTAAAAAGTCCATATTGCTCTCTATAGCATAGTTAACAATTACTGCCTGCTGTTTTGTATGTTTTGGTTATCCTCATCCTCTTTCTTTTGATTAGAATGTATTGCCCTGCCTCAAAGTGTCTCAGAAAAAGTGCTGCTTTGTTGGGGTTTTGTGGTGACTGTATTTCCCTGGGATCATTTCAGTACTGCAGCATAAACCACGACACATTTTATTAATATATCACAGAGCTGCTGCTTTGTATGTATATATTTGTGCCTTTCCCTTTGAAGCTGGCATGAGAAATGGAGGAATGGTGGGGGGGGGAGAAGAAACAAACAACAAAATCAAATATCTTTGTTTTCCAGTATCTCATTTTATCTTAGAGCCTCGAGGACTTTTAAAATTATGTGGCTGTATAATAATGTTTCAAAGACTCTTATTTCCTATCTCACTGTGGGATCAAAGCTCCATGTGTGCAGTATCGTTTCACATGGTCATATTTTACTCTCTTTTGCCAGAACTTCAGACATCCAGAGCTTAAGAAAGTCTGTGGGGAATCTGACATTACCCCAGCAGAGAGCCTTGCTATTTTCAAGTTATTTTCTTTGTTTCAATTCTCTGCATCCTCTGCTCTGCAGGTTAGAATCTTCTTTGGAAAAATATCTAGGAACCATAATGAATAAGTCTTTGTGCACACTGGAACTCAGGCTTATTCTTGGAGTTTATCCTAATGGTTGCAAATTCTTCTTCCCCACTCTAATCCATTCTGGATATAAATTCAATGAGTTCACTTGATAGCTGCATAGGGATATAGGTACTACTATACTATATGAGGCCAGTGATCTATCTAAACCAGGATTCTATATCCAACAGTGTCCAGTACCATCTCCTTCAGAGGAAAGAGAGAAATTCTGTAGAACGCAGTTATAACATAGTATGTTTGACAAAGAAACTTTCTTTCAAATCTTCAATACCTAGAGGTTGGTTTATGCCCTAAAGCACGAGGGTTTCGATCTTTCCAAAATTCATGATTTTTGTTAACATTTACCATTATCACTCTGGATGATATTATTATCCATTTTAATGTCAAATATTTTCCCTTTCAATGACTTCTTGTGGTAATTAATTCCACAGGCTGATTGTGAGTTGTGGCAGGTCTCAGAAATGTTTAGTTGCTAGACTTACTGCTGAACCAGGCTTCCTGACAAAATCCTTCTTGTTGGAGGAGAGAGAGAGAGCGAGCACTGGGCCTGTGCAAGACCTGAGGCCTGAACCATAGTCAGTAAAGTCAGGCCATGTATTAAAACAAATGCTTACAAGTTCATGGTTCAATACATGAACTTTGCAAGGGGTATTGCTAGTGTTGCTAAAACACAGGCACTCCTAAGAAACAACAGATACTGTGTATGTATGTGTACACGTTCCAAGAGATTAACACAGGTATATCCTGACCTAACACAGATAAAAGGGTTTGATAGATGTGATGAATAGGGATGTTTTGCCTAAGTCATCTGGAGCAAGGTATAAGGGAAGGTAACAAGCAGATGTCATGAAACATGTAAGGTGGTATGTAAGTTGTTTGACTCCGTCTATAAATGTTGGGATGCCTCTCCTTAACCCTTTGTGTGGCCTAGGGACAGCAGAAACTCCCACTTCTGACTGAGCCACTTCTTGCCACTGGGCACTCATGTGTTAGTGTAACCTGTAACCATGGAGCCAGAACACTAGGACTGTGCCTTCAGGGCAATAAACCCAGCCAAGTTAGAATAATGCCCATGGTCTTTCTTTATGAGCGACATTGAGGTCTGCTGAATTAGCAGGCTGCATTTTCTGCTAGTGCTAATAACACTGGAGCTCCAAGAACAGAAGCACTGAGCAGCCATAACAACCTGGCAGCAGTAACAACATTCTTCAGCAACATTCTTAACAACACTTGCAGTTTTTCTTGGCTGGGACCTCTGATGCAGCATGCCATTCTAATTCTAATCCTCTGATGCCTCCATGTTATGCTTATTTCCCCCCACAGCTCTCACCCCATATTACTGGAACAACAGGCTCCAAGGGATATTTTTTCTTTCCCATTTGTAGGGTGTGTTGCTTTGATCATTCAAACTATAAGTTAACTTTAACTGGAATTGACTTCAGAGCTGGAACAAGCCTATTAGAAATGAGTGCTTTAGTGCTTCTGCCCCTCCCTGGCCCCCATCTTTCTCTTAAAGTAGGCAAGAATCATATTTGTTGTTTTCAACATTGCTGCATATTGAGCAATAATCTTAAATGAAGCATCTACCAGTGATTCCTGCAGTAGATCTTTCTTCTTCAGAATGTATCAGTGTGTGTGTATATATATTATTATACTGATACATGGTTTGTATCAGTGTTTATTGATACAGAATGTATCACTGTGTGTGAATATATATACACATGTCTGAAGCATCTGTTTTAATATATATATAATCAAAACATCTCATTCATATATGAATGAGACGTTTTGATTTTTTTCCTCCAGTATGACTCCTCACATTTATCTAAGTTTAAATTTCACTGCCCAATTTTCAATATGCTTAGATCCTTCAGGAGTCCATCTAAATCCTCCTTAGTTTTTTACCAACTGGGATAGGATATACCATAATCTGATTTCACCACTTTTCTGCCCATTTCATTCATTACATCATTACAAAGTATTCTGATCAACACTGATCCCAATATCACCCCCTTAACTATTTTCCTTTCAGAGGAACAACTATTCACTGAGGCTCTGTTCCCTATCACTAAATCAGCTTTTAATCTATGACAGCACATTGCCCACTCATTCTGTAGTTATTTATTTCCCTTAATAGTATCTTGTCAGAGATCTTGTCTCAAGCCTTTAAAAAAGCCAAACAAATCATGTCAACTGGCTCTCCTCCATCACTATTTCATTTACCTTTTTCCAAGAATTCTAACAGTTAGTGAGACATGATTTACCCTCACTGAAGCCATGCTGTTTTAATCCTATCAATTGACACTTATCCAAGTATTACATTACTCTGTCTTTAATATACATTCTCAGTCAGTTTCCCCAGAAATGAGGTGAGGTTCATCACTCTGCAGTTCCTTCACTTAAGATGTAGTACTGCATTATAAACTTTCTTATTCCCCTGACATCTGGGGAGTTCCTAGCATGTGTTATTGCAGACTGTTTTGTACCAACCAATGCTGAAACAGCCAAAGCAGCTACTTCAACTATGTTATTTTCCTGGCACATCCCACTTACCCTGACTGTGGCCCTCTTATACCTCATTTCTTATCCATCTTCCCAGTTAATGTGTTAAAGAAAGGATGGCCCCATACCTCTTGCAAGGACTCATGCTTTGTGCTCACTGGGGATGGAATTTTCAAAAGCACTCATTATTAGATTCACTGTGCTCCCACTGAGGTAAAACTTCAATGGGAGTAGTTAGGCCAATGCTGAGACCCGGATCCCTTGATTTCAATGGAAGTTAGGTGCCTAAATACCTTAGCAGATCTGGGACTGAGTTCCTCTCAAAATCCTACCCAGAAAGTGCATGTAAGCACCTCCTAGAGGGCTTAGAAACAATAAACCTGAAACGTAAGCAGAGTGTGAGTGCCAGTAGTATACAGGTAATACCAAGCTCTAAATCTCCTTCACATCAAATACAGACAGCACTGTGAGATAAGCTGCAACATAAAGAGTAACTGGCTGAAACTAAACCTAGGCAAGACCAGAAGTGATGTTGATGGGGAGAGGAAAACATTTTGGACACCTGGCCAAAACTACAATGTCACCAGAGGACCTGTGCCCTCTGACTGTCAAGGTGGGGGCACACTTTCAGGGACCTTCTGCATTCTTCATTGTTCCTGGCTAACCAATTGGCATAAATTGCTTAAAGGTTATGACCTTCTTGTCATATTAGGATTTAACCCTGGTGGTTCTACCTGTTTGTCAGCCCCAGGCTTATCTTCTGAAATGCATTGTGCATTTTAAAGTGAGTGCCATGGAAAAGTTGCAGATGGTGCAACATTTGGCAGCCTGTCTGAGTAACAAAGAGTGAGGAGAACACTGATGCTCTGCATGCTGTATAGACTCCTAGTCCAGTACTAGTTTCAATTTCCAGTTTCTCAGGGGATTTGGTACAGTGTGATAATCTTTATAACTTGAAGACAATTCCAACTGCTGTACATTAAAATATTTTAATCTTAGAAACTAGTTATAGAAGAAGAGGACCCAAGAAAGATTAATCAAAACCTAGTTTATCTGTCTGCCAATCCCCCCTTTTTACCAAAAGCTTCAAATCTTTCCAACTCCCCGTTTTAAGAATGAGAAGTAAACATGGAGGGAAAGCAATGCCCATTTCTCCCCACAACACAGAGCACTGTGGATGTAGAATTCTAAGGAGATTGTCTTTAATAGCATCTCATCACCATACATCTAATTTTATTTAATTATAAATACAATCTTTATTACTATCCTGTGCACAATACCACTCCCTTGATTATGTGACATAAATAATGTATAGAAAAGCTACATTTAACTTTAATGCTATTGAAATTTATTTCTGCAAAGCAGTTACATTTGGAAAGCCTGGATAGCAACTATTCCTTTTCACTTGCAGCTTCATATGGATGTCCCAATGTGGCTTTTAAATCTTAATTAAACCTCACTTTTACTGTGCACCTGTTTATGATTAGGCCTAAATTATAGTTTAGTGCATGTTGCACTGTAATACGACATTATGCAAAGAAACTGAAAAGCACACCGAAGTCTCAGTGGTTGTGTTTTTTATGACTAACCACATAAAACTCAAGATTTTACTATTTATTATAGAAATTTACTTAGTTCAAAATAGGAACTGAATCCCCAAAGCAGGCATAATAAAAAAAAATCAATTTGTTGTCCTCATAAAATTATATATATACTAATACTATAGCATATATTTGTTGTCCTCATAAAAGTATTTATATATATATATATATATATATAATATACTATAGCATATGCTAGTAGCATCTTCCATAAATCAAATTGCAAAACAGATTCAATTTTAATCTATAGCTGAAACAGATGAAAACAGAGGGGAAGCTCACCAGTGTTGGTGGCTATTGTCATTGGTCCACATTGTGTTGCATCATTTTGTGGCAATGATGGGATATAGCAAGAAGAAAAGAAAAATTGCATCTGAAAATAGTTCATGTTCCCAAGCAAAATCATAGCCACTGAAAGATTACATTTGGGGGTTCAATTGGCACAGTTTGTGTGGGCACATGCTTAGTATTCCTATCTCCCTTTGTTTTGATGCCAGCATTTAGACTTGGCCAGGATGTAGGATCTATGACGAAAATGAGTTCAGTCACTTTTAGCAATTTTCTTAATTGGAGGAGAATTTTAAAAAGTAAAAAAAAAAAAAAATTTCCTGTACCAATACAATTTTCACAACTTAAGTTAAATAGGGCTACCGACAAAACTGGCTTTCCAGATGCAAGAAAACACTCCTGTTTTATCAAGAAAATACTCTTATTTTAAGGTAGCGAGTAGCCTTGTTTCTTCAGAGGAATTTGGTCTGGATTAGGCAGTTATGAACATTTCACACAGAATGTTTGCTGTAGGAATAGGAACAGAATCCAGATCCAAATCTTATCCACAAAACCACAGTGACCCTCAGACAATTTGCTTCAGCTTTCTGTGTCTTAGTCTCAATGAGTAAAAATTTCAAAATTTCTTAACCTGTGTCCCATTTTCCAAAGTAAAAACCAGATTAATAAAACCTTAAGGAATATTTGGGGATTTAATTTCCTAGATGAAAACATTGCGGAGGGGAGCAGGAGGAGGGGGATTCAATCTGTAGGGTCATTAGGTTAATTCTAGCTATAAAAGGGAATGGTTGAGTTTCTCAGATTAGGCAATATTCTTTAAAAAAAGATACTGTTTATTTGTCAAGAAATATGAAAGCTGATATTCAACCTACACAAAAAGGCTAAATTCCTCCCTGATATGAGAACATTACATATAATGGAGTTCTGCCCAAGATAAATTGGTACCAATGTGCTTAATAGAGGAAAAGGTTGTACATTTACATAGATGAATAAATATGTGTTTGTATTTTTTCTGGAATTAGAGAAATAACATGTATACCTCAAATTCTCCTTTACCTCCAAATTGGTGGGAAAAGGCCTGTCTTTGAAGAGAACCTATAGACAATCGGGATAATATTTCTTAAAAACAATTATTAGTCTTGCATTCATATGATATGGAAGCTTTTCTGTTACATGTCTAGTAAATGTATTTACCTATCTCAGAAGCAGCAACTGTGATGTTGTACCAAGGCGTTTCCTCTCTGTCAAAGATCTTGGCAGTCTTAATGGTTCCAGTGTTAGCATCAATGATGAAATACCTATCTTCTTCTGTATTATGGTCAATGAAATATCTATGAAGGAATAAAAAAGCATAAATGCACAGATCTACTCTTTGTGGCATATATTATTGCACAGCTGAAGAAGGCTACAATGGAACACAATATGGGCTAATTTGTAAGTCTTTAAAAATGGTACAGATTTTTTAAAAGGTAAGGAGACGTTCTATATTATCAGAGGATCCAAAATAAAATTACATTTATTTCTTATTTCATCATGCAACTTGGTTTTTTTTCCAAAACAAAATTTCCACAGGAATTTACAAGACACATTTTGCCAGGAGTTGATTTTTACATAGCAGGGGGGAAAAAGTTTTAATTCTATTATTAATTATTTGCTGTGACTGCAATCTCTCTTGCTTGCTTATTTCCTGTACTGATAGTATAGCATGTCTCACTGATATGAATTTTGAAACATGATGACGTAAGATATTTTAGAACATTAAGGGTTGCGGTGATCAGAAATAGCTGATTCATGAAACTGCAAATGACACTGGACTAGGAGCAGAACTAACCAAGCTTAACTGCTTTGGTTTGTTGGCATGTTGCCTAGCAGTGAAAGTGAGAGCCTTGAAGTAGGGCAAGCAAAACAACAATAACAAAAACAGAGTGAGGGAACACAAAGAAAGAGATTGGCAAGCAATATTTGTCAATGTATAATTCATTCACAATTACTTTTAATAAATTTGTCATTTACAGACTTTAGTCAAGCTTTCTTTCTAACTCCAGGCTTGTTCATAATCTCTGATGAAAAATAAAGGAAGAAGATACTGAATATCTCTTATGTACTGTAAGTGGTTCTTCAGATAGTTTGACAGTTGTGCTGTTCTGTGATAGTTTTAATATACAGAAGTTTATGTAGGTCAAAACAATGGTTTTGACATACCACATTGAAAATGAAAAACTATTTTCATTACTATGATTTATATATCACTACAAACATGTATTGTACATTGCAGGATAATAAAATACATAGTCCCTATTCCAAGGAGTTTCTAATCTAAGAGTCTGGCTCCTGCAGACACTGACTACTGGACACAGTGCTTATGACCGAGCGCAGACCTATTATTGACTATTCACAGTAGTGTGTACTACACTTAGTTTTGTTTGAACATGAGCACTGTACCCTAGGATTAGATATAGTACAATGAGTACAGCTAGAGATGGGAGTAAGTGAAACAAGGATTACAATGATAGGAACACATGGATGCTTATGGATATTATGTCCCATTAATATCAAATCACTAGAAAAACTTATAAGGGTAACCAATATTACCATAGCTCAAAGACAGCAATTTCATGCTAATAAAACAGTCAAATATTTGTCCCCAAATTTGTAGCTTTTGTAGTATACATAGATTGAATTTTGATTCTTTTGTGAACTATATCTATATTATACTTGATTTTCACAGCTGCATAACAAATGGTGGCTTTAGTTTTTAAAAGAGGAACAGCTCTGTCCACATCAATTGCATACATATATTCTATGAGAAATTAAAGCACTGTGTTGAATGAATAATTTCATTTTTCTTTTTTGTCACTTATGAAAACAATTTATTTCACTCACTGTTTCAATTCACTCTCTATGATACTAGAGAGAAAAAAAAGTTTTGAATCTACCCACAGTTGTGTTTACTTTTTCTCTAGTTTCATTTACATACATTTAGGGATGTATCTGAAAAACATCTACTGGATGGCTAAATATTTTCATGGCAAAGGTAAGAGAAATTTTCTTTGGCATAAATAAATGGAATACTGGACTGTTCTTTCATCTTGCCTTATATCTTATACTGATAGAGTGCTTCCCTGTCTTCTAAGAGTCCAGAGTCCTCCTTAAAACCCACTTCTTGCATAAAGATTTCCAATACTGATATTTTCATTGGGGTTTCCAACCTTCATGTGTTCCAATTGTTTCTTGTATATCCTATCTAGAAGCATCTTACAAGTAGTTACTGTAGCATGGAGTCCCCCTGATTTCAACTGGACTGTGTGCAGAAGAAATGATGCATGCAGCACTAACTGTTTGCTGTATCAGACCTTTTGATGGTAAACTCTTCACATGTATTTTATAAGACTCTTGTCTCCTATGTATGGTAAACCATTGTAGGTATGACCTGAAGAGCATCCCAATTCAAGAGGGCCAGTATCAGGTAGTGTGTTTCAACTAGTCTGACTAGTTCAGTGTATCCCACTTCACTTATGTTATAATCTATGTCTAATAGGTATTACGTAAGGTATCATTAGAAAACCAATAACACAATAATCATTAATATTTGTGCATGGTGTATGTACAATAAATTCCCCAAGGACTGAACAAACATGAACGAAATATGGGACTAAAATGTGTTTGAACCAGACAAGTCTGGGGAATGGGTAAACATGTTTTTTTCCAAACAAAGGAAAAAGGTCGATGCCTCTCTCCAGGTGTAATCAGACAGTTGGCAATCACAGTCAAGTGGCGATTCATTGGCATATCAGAGGCAGCAGGGACAGATCAACGTGCACTGTAGAAAGAACCAACAAGGAAGAAAGCAGCCTGTCACCTTCTCCATCAGACACCATGGCACCTTTCCTTCACAGCAGGGACACAGAACTTTGAGAAGAATACATTTCAAAAGTTCACTGGACTATAAAAGACACGGGCAAAGAACCCCAAGTTATCTTTCACCTAACACAACAAAGGAACCAAACCCTTTGTATTTGGTGGGAGATCCAAAGGGCCCCAAAAGTACTGAGTACAATCCTGTTTAGGTTAAGCTACTGATTTTTATCAGTCCCTTGAATGGACACTTTGATGTACTGATAAAGTACGATGAATGCATTCTATTGGTGCTCTAGAAATAAGCTTCCTGCCTCTTAAATGACCAGCTCCACTGGATTCAGGTTGACAACCAAATAGCTTCACTCATATAGCCTATTTTAGAGCTAGATGGCTATACTTCACCTAGGTTTTTCAATTTCTTGGTCCAATCAACAACAACAAAACCCAAAACAAACAACTAAACAAAAACCACCTTGCTGCTTATGATATTAATTAATTACATTGTTATTACTATTAATAATACTAGTGATGAATGTTGGTGCTTCTGTAGAATAAAAAATGGGGATATAGCATTAGTTCTAAAGGTTCAAATTGTTTCTCCAAAACTGAATTTTCTTCATAGATGAAACTGAGATGCAACCTGCACCACCCTTCTGTCAGGAGAGGGTCTGTGCCCCAGAGGGGGATTCACTGAAGAGAAGGTCAAATGAAATGTGCATCACAGTTTTCCCTGGGTCTTCTGACCCAGTTCCTGGTCAAAGCTATCAATTTTGGTGTGGGGGTGGAGGCCGCACTGGCCAGCTCTGTCTTTTAGTGGAGCAGTGGTTGCAAGTGCCCTCAGTTATCTTAAAAAAAACAAAGTATATTTGCCATGAGGCAGAAACAAACACAAGTTATAAAGAAATTACCATAGACAGATGTGAAAAGCAAAGTGAGTTAGGCTCTGAGCTTAGATACAGAAACAATTGGGCAAGGGAGATTTTCAAAAATACCTAAGGATTTTAGAAACACAATAACTATTGATAGACTTTCACTGAGACTTTTGCTTCTAAATCCCTTAGAAGCTTTTGCAAAATCTCCCTAAATTAACTGAAGATTTCATATAATACCAAAATCTGTCTCTTTGTCAAGCCAAACAAGCTGTCAGTTGGAGTTACTGCATGCCTCTCTCCAGTCATTTTGGTTTATTGGAAAACCTAGCTTTTCATCCTATCCTAACATCTTTTATTGGCTTACACATTACATTATAGATAGTACAAACCCAGTTTGGTGTCTGTCTCGTACCTCCCAACAGCTATGGACGATAAGAAATATTCTTGTTCAGTTGCCCTTTGTAGTCTGGCATACATAGCTATCCGTCCTAATAATCCTCCATAAATCATTTCTGAGACAGACCTGAGTTCACAACTCCCAATACATCTTTGACTTTACACATCAAAGCATGCTTAGCCAGGCAATCCTTAGATAAACTGTTCATCCCCAAAACAAAAATACCAGTCAAAGAAATAGGTATCTTGGCATACCTATTAATCACACTATCCACAGACATAGTATTATATAATTAAATAGCACTAGAGTGATACCTATTGGGAAACTTTATTTGGCTTCAAATCGTAGCAGAGCCTCTTTCGTCACAAAAGACTCTCAGATTTAAAGCGAGGGTCATAGGGAAGAGCTCTCAAACAGTAGCTCAGAAAAAAGGAAGTTATTCCTTTAAGTTTACCATCTGTGATCAAAAGTTTGCACAAAGATTTTGATCAATACAAATCTTAAGGATGCTGCAGCCTATTGTTTATGTAAGAAACAGCCACATAATACTGAGTGATGTGATGAGTACAGCTAGCTTTGACTGGTGTCTTGAGCCTAACCTCAGTGGATGTGTTTTGATTTAAAAAAGCATCTCAGAGGACTGTTAGATTGTCATCGCCACCCAAAAAATAGAGAAGTGGGATCCCAAAAGGCCAAGGTTCTACTTATTAAGAAAATCTCCCACTGTTGTTAACTCTGTTTTCTCTCATGGCATAAGTACTCCACCACTCTAGTGCGGAGAGAAAGGGTTTGTGTTTATGTGGTGGTGGGGAGAGCATAAGGAATTTTCCCTTCCTTGTTGCAGTTTCAATCTGCACATTCCTTTTGGGGTCATGGGTGAGGGGGGTATGACCTCATTATGCACTAGAACTTGGCAGATCTGGCTAGCCTTGCCTTGGGGTAAGCGATGGAGTATACAGCACTTCACAAAGGGTTGTAATAGATGTGCTGCCTGTACACTCCTGGGAAAGCTCCACGTGGTCAGTTATTACAAGCTGTGCCTAACGATGCAATCCAACCCAGAAAGATTTAAACCTGTACCCTTCTCCATCAGACCCTAGCAAAAGAAGGCAGCCTAAGGTTGACATCTGATTTAAAAAAAAAAAAAAGAGAGAGAGTCCCCACTCATCCTTACTGCTGGTCAGAGAGGCTGAATCTGTATATGAACTCTAAATTGATGCAAGGGGTTTCCCCATCTTAAATATAGATAAAAGTAACTGTTTGGCCCTAACAGAAGAAAACTGGTAATATTTAGACTTTCAGGCCTTAAGAAGAGTTATTGAATGTGAAGATCCAAGAGAGAGGGGTTAGATCTTATATCCACAGTCCTCCATGTCCACCCTGGTTTGAGTCTAAACACATTTCATCAGTTCATGACAGCCATTTCACCTGGGTGGCCTTGAAGATTTAAAAGCCATTGCTTACTTTATTGGTAAAATGAGATTTGAGCAGAGTCTTTCCTGTCATCCTCATGCATTCAAATGACAAGATATTTCTAATGTTCTTCCAGAAAGAAGTTGTGTGCCAGTTGAAGGCAATGGTGCTTAACATCTGCATGGTCCCAAAGAAAATATACAAGATTATGAATTTGTCTCATCAGGCAAGACTAAAACTCAGGAGACTGTAATCCTATCCAGCTCTAAATTGGCACTGATGAGAGAGACTGAGGATTGTGCATGTCACTGTCCTCCTTAAGTATATGAAAAGGTCTGAGGATAGATAAGCTGGTTTAGTTACCTAAGAGGCTTTACAAGTTGATTAGATCCAATACATTCAAATCTTGGATTAAATTTCAAGTGACCTGGACATTTCTGAGTATGTGTGGACACTGTCAGAGAGCTGGCTGCTCCAGCTGCAGCTAGCCACAGCTTGCTGGTCAGAAGACAGAACCTTCATTAAACATTACTAGAGCTCCTCAAATGTGGACAAATACAGCTCGGCAGATGCAGCCTTCAGATGTACCTCCAAAAGGGAAAAACCATGTGGCATTAGCCCACCATGTATGAAAACAGATTACCTTTCATTCTGAGAAAAGGGAATGCTGTTTGTATGAGGAGGGGGAAATATTTCCTCTACTTTTATTCACTGTTATTTTATTACACTTTTATTCACTGACAACTTCTACACATTTGTTACACACATGGGTCATCTTTCCCTCCCTTGACCATGTGAACTGTATTATCTTGCTTTTCTTGGAAAAGATTTGCTTCCACATTTACTTTCTTCACCTTTGCATGGACAGGAAAACCTATAAGGACCTAAGTTAGAAGCCAATGTAAGATGAAGATCCCTCTTATTTTACTGACTTCACTGAATTCTTCAGAGAATTATTCCTGCTGCAATGGCACTTTAAATAGGTGTATTGATACTGGGCCTCTCACTATTATATTCAGAATCCCCCCTTTTCAGATAAATATTTTACTCAGGTACCAATATTGAGTTCAGTAAAATACAAGACTCAGTCTCCATCCCAAGGAACTTACATGCTAAACGTGATTTTAATATCATATTTACTCATGCTTTTGGACGTGTATATATACAAAATAGCAGACTACGTCACATAAGAATAAGTTTATATATTCATATCTGTTTACTACAGATTGGTGAAGATCAATCCTTCAGATCAAATCATGTCCAGATTTTGGGGACACTCAGATATACGACCTGATTCTTCATGCTATACGCAAGTTTTACTCTAGTGTAATTATGCTGAAGTTAGTGCAATTACACCATCAAGGAGTGAAAATTCAGGCCCTTTGAACCTCAACAGAGAAACAAACTGTCAGTTTTGCTGTCAAAACTATGGATAAGGGAAGAAACCATTCTGGTTGTTGAGAAATTTTGACCACCTTGTACTCGAAATCTGTGATGTGATAGCATCTTTTGGGCTTATAAACGGCTGTTTATGTATGTGTAGCAGAGATAGAGCACACAGCTTGACCTTGCCCAATAATATTTTGGGTATCTACAGGGAAGGAGCAGCAATTGGATGAGAGCTGCTTCTGTTCCAACACTGTCACTAAAGAGATGTACACTGCAGCCCCAGGGAAGACCCACAGCAAATCAGACAAAGCAGAAGATTTATAGTCTTCAGCCAGGCAAAATAGGGTGCTCTTCATATATTTGGATTTACAGACAAGCTGGCAGACCTTTGGGAAAAGAATATTGCGGGAAAAGAAAGGGCAAAGGTATAAGATGAGAGGAAAAGAAGGCCCTAGAACTGGGTGAATTTTTCTGGCAAAAAATGCAGATTCACTGACACTGAAATGTTGTGTGAATGCATGTTTGCCAAATTTGTTCATGTCAAAAATCCAGGACACAAAAATGCCCAAAGAGTAAAAAATGTTGAAATGAAAAATTCAAAAAGACAATGTTTTGATTTTTTTGATTCAAAATAAGTTTTCATTTGAAAATATGCTTCAAATTTATTTATTTATTTAAAAAAAACCACCCAAAATAAAACCTTTTGTTTTGGGTTGACTGAAATTTTTCCTTTGACCCAATACAATTTTTATTTATTTATTTTTCAGTTCACAGAAAATTTTGAAAAAAAAATCGTTTTGGTTCAACCCATTATTTTTCTTCTGATTTTTTTGGAATTGCCAGAAAACAAAACAAAACAAAAATCAGTTATTTGTATAGCTCTACTGCACACTGAAACTCCTGCAGAGACATGCAGAGTGGGAAAACTTTACAGTCCATTTATCAGGACTTTGATGCCATCCTACTCACTGTGTCATCATAGTGCCTTACAAATTCTACGAGTAAACACAAGAAAGGATCTCTACCTTTTTATCCATCCTTTGCTTTGCACCAAAGTAGGTTCTGCAGTAGCCAACAGAGTGATTCCCATCTATTACCCAGATTCTTAAAAATACAACAGGGTGATCCCCGTAGCAGAGATTCATAAAATACAGCCAAAGTGATATATTCAATCTATACAGAACACAGACAGAAAACAGTTCATTCTCTATACTACACCATGATTTAAAATATCAAACTGACCCTTTTCTTCATATACATTATATACTGCATCACTGCTGAGTGTAGTAAGGACCTTCTGTTGACTTCTGTTCTCATCATTCATATGCTGTGTTCCATATTAATCAAGTATTTGTGGTGTTGTTGACCTTATTCTCACACAGTGATTACATACAATTTTCCAGATTACAGTAAGGATCCTACCACTAACCTGACATTTCCATATTAAGCCTGTGCTCCCACAGTTCACAGACTACATTCCATAACATAATAGCTTATACTGTTTCAGCATGTACTGGGCCTACTTTATGGTAGGGCTTTTCACTGCACTCTTTCCGTACTGCATTCCAGACTATTATAGGAGCTTTATATTTCACTGATGATGTAATGTGTTTCAATCTTATATTAGGTGCCTGTCACTCCACTGTTTATATGTATAGTTGCGCCAAACTGAAATAGGAGATGCTATTCTTTCATTTATATATTGTGGCCTACTTTCTCAATGGAAATCTTCACTCCACTTATATGCTGCATTCCATATTTAATATGGGTTTTTTCCCTCCATCAGCAGAACATGTACCATAAAATAAAAAGGGCCCTAGAGTAATAAGTGATTCTGGATAGTGTGTTTGCCATAGAACCCACTTGAGCAAGCAGCTCCAGCTCCCTGTTCTGCTTCCTGTTGCAGTGTGGGCGTGTGACAGGGTATAGGTCAGGATGTCTACCAGACCACTGGTTTCAGAGTAGCAGCCGTGTTAGTCTGTATCCGCAAAAATAACAGGAGTACTTGTGGCACTTTAGAGACTAACAAATTTGTTAGTCTCTAAAGTGCCACAAGTACTCCTGTTATTTTTACCAGACCACTGAAGCTCATTAGATCTATCTTCCCAAAGACACGTAAGATAATTGAGCCTGTGAAATTTGGCTTTGTCTGTTTGGTTTTTTTATTTTTTTTGTGGAAGGGTGGGGCTAGAATAGTTAGCTTTCATTATCTTCCCTATTTGTCAGCAGTGGGTTTTAGGAAGACCAGCTACTAGGCAGGAAAGAAAAAACTATAAGAACAGAATTCTTGCAACATTCATTTCATTTCCAAACCCACACTATAGATCCCTCACATACTCACTCCTAAGATTCTGATACCGAACCAGAACCTACTTTGTGTAAGCACAGGTTTGGCTATAGGTTCCTCAAATCCAAAGGACTTCAAAAATTAAGGAGGGTTCAGAATTTGAGGGGTTGCTTTTGTTCCATCTCTAATAAATATAAAAATTTGCATTTAGGAACATAAATATAATCCAGCTCAAGATAATTAAAGTTCTTAAAGGTCACAAAAAGAATGTTGGTAGTACATTGAATTTCAAGAGGATATACTCTTTGTTACAATACGCATCTCAGTGTTCCTTTTAAAATATCAAAAATTGTCCTGGCTCTCTAAAGTACGATACCATATAATTTGTCAAATCATCCCTATATTTTACTACCAATGCAGCAAAAGTTAAAATAGGTTCCTGCATTTGCTCCATTATTTGAAACCCAAATTAATTTCCCTATATAATGTTAATTTTGTAATTCTGTGAATAAATAATGTATTATTTAATTAGTAGGTTATTTGAAAGCTCCAAACAGAAGGTTAGCAATTTAATCCAGACTAAGTTGACGCAAGTCTGAGTTCATTACAGCTCCCAGATACCCTCAGTGGCTGGAAAGCAGGTTTTTCTACTCTGTAACAGAGTAGGTATCTTAACCACTTTCATTTATCATCCATTATGAGGTAATACTATGCGACAGTTAGACAAAGCAGAAAGGCAAAAGCAGCAGGGAGACTCTACTATATGCTCTACTAACTTCCCATAAAATGAGCAGTCTGAAGCTCACAGAAAAGCTTTTCCAATTTTGTAGGTTTCCTTAATCTGGTTAATGCTTTCTACCTTTCCTGGAAATAAAGCAGCTGTTTTGTATAAAAGGCAACTGAACCATGTGGCCCAATTTACTTCGTATCTAAATCTTCCATGTGTTATTGTGTTTTAGCTATAGTTACAAGAGTCAGGTTGGAGGGGAGGGAAAGAAAGCAGTTTATTTTCTAGTATCAGAGGGGTAGCCGTGTTAGTCTGAATCCGTAAAAAGCAACAGAGGGTCCTGTGGCACCTTTAAGACTAACATTCTGTTTATTTTCTAGTGCATTCAGGAAGGTACTCAGACTACTTCAGTTTCCTATTGTTAATCAAGCTCTGCACTGACTAATGAAGTTCATTATAGCAAAGTGGAATACAGAGTGGTTTGGTTCAACATGAAAATGCTTCGAATTTTAAAACACTAACACAGTGAAACCTGCCTTAATCAGCCCTGGAAGGATCCAACAGAAGTCAATCACTTAGAACAGGCAATATTTAACCAAACAATGATAGAAACTGTACCGAAAAGTGGGATATTTTTATATTTGTTGTTATTTCTATTACAGTAGCACATAGAGATCAAATCAAGATTAGGACCCTTTGTATCAGGGACCGTCTGTTCAAACAGCTAGTAAGAGACAATCCTTGCTTTGAACACCTTACAATCTAATTTAAGGCAGGACAAAACAAATGGGTCTAACAGATGATTGCAGGGAATCTTAAAATTGTAGTTTAAGTTGATTCCAGGATTCAACAGTGAGTTGAATCCTGGAAATAATGTAAAATTCACTACATGAAAAATATTTGTTAACTGATATATTTCTAGAAAGCTTTGTATTCTTAGCATTTACACTAACTACAGTATAAACCAAACTACCACCATGCTTTGCACTCTTGCCATGCTTATTGTGAACTGTATGTAACCCTGTGTATGCAGAACCTTTGAGAAGTGATGCAAAATATAAACAGAGTTGTAGGAAAACTGGGATAATTGGTATAGGAGTCCTGAATTAAATAAAATGCTAGAAATAAGTGGTGCGGGTGCTAGAAATAATTGGGGTAGATGTCTCTGTACCCTGAAAACAGGAGGTGCAAACTAGATAAGGGAAAAAATGAAAGGTTTTTCCAGGGCTGGTCCTAGACCAAATGGTGCCCCAGCTGAGGAGCGTCTTCAGTGCCCCCCCTCTATTTGTTAAACTTTTAAATACCTTATTTTTATTGTATTTCTAGCCCATTTCACAACTTTAATGCACAATTTGCATGCATGATTTATCCCTGTCATATAAGATGATACATTTGCATGCTAGCATCTGTACAACAAATATAGGACAACGAGCCTGGCACCCCCTAGGCCCAGCACCCCAGGTGGTTGCCTGGGATGTCTGCCCCTAAATCCAGCACTGGGTTTGTCTTAATTGGGAGGAATTTGGGGAAATTTTCTGTTTGTTGTAAACAAGGGGTTTATACAGACGCTCCCCGACTTACGCAAGTGTTCCGTTCCGGAACGCCTTGCATAACTCGAATTTTACGTAAGTCGGAAACGTATCACTGACCATTACGCAAAAAAAAAAACCAAAAAAAACCCCCCTCCTATTTCTAGCTTACGGAACTTTTTCCGTAAACTCGGATTTGTGTACGTCGGGTTTACGTAACTTGGGGAGTGTCTGTACCCTGAAGTGAATTCATATTCTTTGGAGCAGTGAAAATGTAAGCTGCAGACCTTTTTCCCCGAATGGATATAGTGCTTTCTGTATAGTGCTGATCTATCTTTGACTAATAATCACTGACTGAGCTGTCTAAATCAAACCCTCTAATATATTGCACAGCAGTACAGAAGTACTAGAACAGGGGTGGGCAAACTTTTTGGCCCGAGGGCCACACCTAGAAATAGAAATTGTAGGGCGGGCCATGAATGCTCACAAAATTGGGGTTGGGGTTTGGGAGGGGATGAGGGCTCTGGTTGGGGGTGCGGGCGCCTAGGAGGGGCCAGAAATGAGGAGTTCAGGGTATGGGAGGGGGCTCCAGGCTTGGGCAGGGTAGTGGAGTGTGTGTGTGGGGGTGAGGACTCCGGCTGGGGGTGCAGGCTCTGGGGTGGGGCTCGGGATGAGGAGTTTGGGGTATAGGAGGGTGCTCCAGGCTGGGATCGAGGGGTTTGGAGGGTGGGAGCGGGATCAGGGCTGAGGGTTGGGGCGCAGGGAAAGGCTGCCATTATTATATGTTTATGCATCAAAGTAAGACTTCTCTTAATCCAGTGCCCTGATTTAGGACACAATATCGAGGAGGAATTTTTTTTCCCTTCCTGAAGCACTAAGATCAGTAAGCATAGATCTATGTTTATATGAGGGAAGTTAGCCCATGCCACTGGCACATACAACAGTACCTATTAGCATATTAAAGTAATGGGAAGTGTTGCATGAGATCTCTGTTTCCAAACTTCTAGCAGCTCAAAATGAGATCATCTCAAGTCTTCAAATTGCAGCCTTGCTCCTCTCTGGACCACTAGGTGCATCGGGGTTTAGAGAATAGCAGACAGCCGAGTCTCCTCAGAACTCTTCGGCCTAAGCAGAGCAGTTGCAGGAAGAATGCCTCAAGGAGAATGCACTGTGACTAGAAGGATGCACCAGACAAAATCACTTACAGGGATGGCACCATTGCCCAGGGACTATTGCAGCCCTGAGGCAGTGTTAGCAACCCTGGAGCTGTTCCACTGCTGGTTTGAAGTCTTTCAGAGAAAGGCTCTTTTCAACCTAACCCCCATAGAAGTACTCTGCATAGTCTGTTCACTTGGGCTGCACATAGCAGGTCCAGAAAGAAGAGAGACAATTAAAAACAAAGTTTGAAAAGATGTCAAATAAAATACCCAAATAACATTATAATGACCAATTTCATTTTCATTTCCTCTTTTATTCTGTACTTGGCCAAGTCTTTTTTAAAATATCAGATTTCACACCAACACCGTTACTACTAACCTTTGTAGGAATGAAAACAAATCTTGCAAAATTTAATTCAAAATGGGTTTTTTCCCCCAGGAATTTTCAATAAAAAACCTTCCTTCACACTGAAATCAGGGATTTTTAATGTTTCTACAGAAAATTAATTTTCATCCAAAAGAAAATTTTCATCCAAAAGAAGATTTGTAAACTTTGAAAATCTTTCAGTTAAAAAAAACAAAACAGACAGGTTAAAGTTGAGTGAAATGAAACATAAAATATTACCATTCACTGTAATTAGTTTTAAATGGTTCCTTTGTTTGTCAACCAAATAAAGCAGTAATGCAAATCAAGGCCCTGATTCTGTGCATGCTGATTAAGCAAACTATACTGTTTAGGCAGCTTTGAACAGCAGAAAACTGAAGGGTAATGATGCAAGAGAACAACAGTAAGCATGTCTTTACAGCTCATCCTCTTCACCTCTAAATGTAAACCCCAGTCCTTGATTTGGCCCTGCCAAAATTAATTAAAAAACAAACAAACCCAGGAACATATAATGATGAGTTTACTTACTTTTATAATTTGTAAGGCACAGAGCTGAGCACAATAAAATATCTAGATAAAGTAAATTGGGTATGCTAAAAAGAAAGAAATAAGGGCATTGATTTTCCCAAGCACAGGAACCACTGATGGTTCATCATTATCAGTTTGAAGAAGGAGATATATAAAGATTGTGATGACATTGTGGATGGAAAAAAACATAGTAAAATGTCCTCCTCTATGTCAGCTATGGTGTCAGTACTAGCAATGTTTAACCACATGTACAATTTGACACAGTGGCAGCGTCTTTTGATTTGGACTTATGTGAAAAATAAGAAATGTTATGTGGGAACTACAGTGATGCAATATGAAGGAAAGGATCTCCCACCCCCTCACAGCAGATAACAATATCTATATTTGGTCACCTGCTGCTTGGCTTTATTGCTAAGAATTTGTTATAAAATATTTCTCCTAGGAACAGTTATTTGCTGTAATCACTCTTCTGATCCTTACTCTGTCCACAGTGATCATTCTTGACACCAGAATAAAGTGTAACTTAATTGGGTAGTAAATAAATCTTAATTGCATAGTAAATAAATTGTATATTTAAACCAACAGGTAATAAATTAATAATATGCTTGAAACCATGTGTGTCTAATGCTATATCAACCTCAGTAATGGCAATGTCCCTATAAAATGGAAAGGACATACAACTGGATTAGGAGATACTGTGAAGAAAGTCATTGCTCTTTAATTGTACTGTGGACTAGTATCATTCTATAATGGATCTCTCTAAGTAACTTAATTGACTGGTAGCCAGCACTCTAGATGGATCAGCTGTGGAACACATACCTTTATCTATGTGGCACACAGGCTGTAGATTTTGTATTTTCTAGTAAATCAATGTCAAGCAAAGTGGGTTTTGTTTGATTGTTTTAAACTAGCATTCTGCGGAGTTGAACAAGGAGAAAATAATCCTATTATCCTCCTCTCAACAGGCTCACCCCTGAATTTTCAGACTTTAATCAAACAGCTCTTATTAAAGTTAATGGGAGTTTTATGGCTATATTTCAAACACATTGGGTAAGTCAGTAACTTGCCCTCCATACCAGGACAGGGGAATAAGGGATTGTAAGACCTTTTTTTTTTTACTTCCCTCCACTGATTGCCTGCATCGTGGGTCATGTAGTCTCCACAGAACTGCTATTTACCTCTCTTCAGGTAGGTAAGGAATAAGGAGAGAGATTTGACTCTGCTCCCCAGTACGACAACCAGCATAGAGGGGAAGGCAATCTGCACCAGGCAAAGTGCTCATTCCTGTTCTGCTAGTGGGGCAGCACAAGTATGTGTCACCCATTACTCAGAACAGTCACAAAGCCACAATTCAGCCCTTTAAATATTAAAGCCCTGTGACAGAATGCTGGGAACTAAAAGGTAAGTCAGCACTCTGACCACTTAGGCACCAATCAGACTCCCTGAAGAAGGCTGATTAGCTAATTAGCTGAAAATCCCCAATCAGGCTGAGAGGGGTGATGCACCAATTAACCAGAAGCTTAGTGGTACAAAAGGATATACAGGAAGGAATTGAGGGGGAGGACCAGGGCTAGCTGAGCCCAGTATGCTCTGAGATCTCCAGGAAGGCATGGCTTTTCCTGTGGGAAAGGGCCAAAGGGCCAGAAGCACCATAAATACTTTGCTGCCTGAGACTGCATGGGGGATGGTGGCAGGACTGTAAATAAACTCACATGAAGTTGACACCTATTGACAGAGTTTGAGAGGTTTCTAGGGTATCAGAGGATGGGGATGGAGCCTGCCCAGTTACAACCCCCTTAATATGTTGTGTGTGTGGATAAGATGGTTCAATATTGGGATATACACTCTTTCACCTCTTGAATTCTGGCTCAAATACAACCCAAAGCTACAATGACAGAAATTGTTACCAGATGATGACTGTTTGGGTGACTATACGTGAAACAAGTTTGATGCATAATCCAGCTATTAGAGGACAGGTATTTCCATAACAAAACAATTGGCACCCTTTTTGGCACTCTCAGAGGGATGGATAAAGAGCAGATGGGCAATGAACTTCCCTCTCATGCCTAACAATGTTTCCTACAGGTCAGGATTGAACCCACTAGTAGGGCAGTGAGAAGGCATTTGCACTGTTGCTGTCCCTGTTAAACCTCTACTGTGGATAAAGAGAGAGTTTCAATGTCCAAGGTAGTCAATCCAGCTCCTTCCACAAGCATATCATTCATATAGGGGAAAAAACATTAAAAGAGAGAGAAATGGAAGAAAGAGTGAGGAAATAGAGAGAATAAGATGAGTGAGGAAAATGATAAGAAAGAAGAGGGCTCAGGCAGGGGTGAGCAAAAGTTAGGTTCAGTTATTGAAAGAATTTGAATAATTTGTCACATCAGCTATTTGTTTCAAGTTGCTAGTGAAAAAGACACCAAAGGGCTGGATCCACTGCCAGGACTGGTGCCAGCTGTTTCTCCAACTAGCTTCCCACTCTACCCACCAAACCCATTGCCGTTTTCCATCTCAGCCCTTCACAACTTGCTACAGCTTCTCTCCCACCACCTTCCTCTGACCCTTCTCTAGATGAAATTCTCTTGACAGTTGGAAACTGTTGTAGGGTGGCGGATCTCCACTTGGCTTCCCTGTTCTCAGGCCAGCAAAAAAGCTAATCCCTATGTTGCTCCAGGCTATGGGGTCACAGATTCATCTTCCTTACAGCCATTGTCATTTAGCTTACTTAGGAAGCGACTGGTCTCTTAGTCTAGTTAATTTTACTTGTTAACATACAAATATTATGATTTAGACAATAACATGATAACCCCAGTTTAAATGCATTATCTTAACATTATCAAATTGTGAATACTGACTGTTGGATACCAAACACTTCTGAGTGTTGGAGTATCTTCACAAAACCAGGTTTCAGAATCATAAAAATTAGGAGATTATAGCATTCCATGGTAATTGTTACACTGTATTGAGAGTATCATATTCATACAGTAGACTTTAATTAAAATCGTGTATGTCCAATTAGCTTCAGAAAGACTGATTTCCGTTACTTTCTCATATATTCACACAAAGGATTTACAATTCGTTCATAGAAAGGACTAGGCTACCAAACATATAGTCATATGGGAATTATCTTTTTCTAAAAGATCTAACACCAATAGATATTTGTTCGTTTATCTACAGAATTGTCATACATTTTGTTTGAAAAGAACTACACTTCCTTATATAAAGCAACAAAATAACTACCACTGTATTCCTCAGTATGGCCTAAAACATGTAGAATAACTCTGCTGTAAGCCAGGAATGGACCCACGCCAAAATTTTAGATATGACCAGCAATCCTGTTTCTCTATGTTGGCTGAATCCAAACACCTTGAAACTTATAAAACTTCAGATTCAGATTTCCTGTACCTGGGTATATGAGTTTTCAGCCCCAGTGTTGTGATATGGCCTGTAATAGGGAGTGTATGGAATTTGGATCTAGCTTCATAGTTCAGATCTTGATGTCTTTCAAACCCAGCTGTGTTATAAACTGTAGTGTTATGGTCAAACCATTAACACAGAATATCACAGGATTTATTTAAAAAATCAGAAACTGTTCCAAGAAATAAATTCCAGTATGAAGACTATTTGATTTGTTTCTTCACTGAAATGTTATACATTTGTTTCATTTACAAATGAAGTATCTCATCTAGCACATGCTTGCTACTGAGACAAACAGCAGTAGGACTAATCATCCTTGTATGTACTATGCCTGGTAGTAAATGTTTGCAAAGCATGTCTCTAACAACATCAGCAATGCAGGAGAATTCACTAGATGACCAAAGTTCTTTTCTACTCTGATATGAATGAAAAATATTAGAATATTATAACTCAGATTATAAATATTTTGTAAAATTACTACATTCCCATGATGGGTGGGAGGAACCTCCTTGACACCTGGCACAAGTGCTTGTCACTGTTAGATTTCCTGCATTTGGGAAAGCACAGTGACTGCTTCCTCCCTGTGCAAGCATAGCACCTCCAAAGATGGTGGAGAGAAGCCAGGGTCACGGTCCTAACCAGAGAGAGGTCTGGTTACACTAGTTGGGGGGTGGAACAGCAGGCTTACCGGATGAGTCAGGCATGAACAGTAAATCCTTCCTGCTCAATGGACTACTTGGAGAAGGATTGCATCAACGTGAGCTTCACGCTAACTTCTATTCAGGTTGATGGCTAAATGCCTCAATTTAGCTCAAACTAATTAAAAAGCTGATAATTACAGTATGTGCACAAAATTGGGAATAAAAAATTTCCATCCATTTTTTCTAGTATAGGATAACAGAAAAGATATCATCCAACACATCCCAGATCTCATTAATCCGTTAGCAACCAGAGATCAATTCAGTACTGCTTGGACTTACTGTACCTTACTAAGCTGTTAGCATTGTCAGGATCTTGTGCTGCCACTGTACCAACAACAGTCCCAATCTTCGCATTTTCATAAACTTCCATGACATAGGAAGGCATAGAGAATAGTGGAGGTTCATCCACATCCCCAACAATGATCTTCAACATTGTTACGTCTTTAAATGGTCCCAAATGTGAAAAACGGAAATCAAGGTGTGTATTTGCTCCTTCTATATTAAGTGTATACGATTTCTTTTTTTCATAGTTGAGTGGCTGTTGGAAGAAAGAGACACGACATTACTATGTTGTGCTTTTGTTTAAATTGCTTGCAAACAAAATTTCTTTCAGTTTTGTTGGAAAGACAATTGGAATATGTCTACACTGCAGCAAACCACCTGCAGCTGGCCCGCGTCAGCTGACTTGGTTTTATGGGGCTATAAAACTGTAGTGTAGAAGTTTGGGCTTGGGCTGAATACATGAAAAAAATTCTGAATTTACATTCTGCTTCTTTTAAAATTATATTAATGCAATGGTAACTTTGCAGCTGTACATTCAGTCAGGAAATATAAAATTTAAGGTTGCATGTGCAATCTTAATTCTGCCCTCTAGTGTATAAATATTATGTCACAGGGCCACATTTTTCATTCATTTACCCTTCTGATTATCTGGAGTAACTCCATTGAAATCACTGGAGCAGAATTTGGTCTTATGTCTTTAATTCTGTGATCACATGGTGTTTCTTACTAAATTTTTCTTTAAACAATTTTAGATATTCATGTTTACCATCTGGTACTACTGTGCAGTACTGGGTGCACATAAGACAAAAGGGCTATATGCTCATAATTTTGTGAAACATTCTGGGGAGCTACACTGGGGAAAAGGGGTAATAATAACCAGCTTGGGGAATGCTTCCAGTTACCTTGAAATCAGTACAATATAATCCCAGGATCACAGAGATTGGCCTGTGATTCTAGATGCAAAGTGAACACATTCCATGATGCAAGCACATATGCACTGTACTCATGTACCAACTTAATGGAAATATGTGCTCAAGTTGCAGTTTTCAAAGGTCCATAAACTAGTAAACTAAAAAATAATAATGCTTTTAAATTAAGAAGGTATTAGTCATCAGAAGATTAAGTCCATGCCATATTTCATATGTCTGTCATTTCTAAAAAAGGAGGGATTCTTTATTTCAAAAGGGAAATGTAAGATAGAGAGAGAGTGTGTGTGTGTGTGTGTATGTGTATTTTTTTCTCCATCACTAAATTCCAAAATGGCTGAAGAGATTTTGTTCTAATGTTTGAACAAATTCCACCTTTGAGCAGACACCAGGCAAGGAAAATTTAAGATCACAATTTGAATATTTAAGAAAATTTTGATCATATGAAAAAAGTAGCTTATAATGGAAATTGTTCTGCAACGTCAAGAAAGTTCTAACTGTTTAACAATGTTATCAAGACATTTTGTGAAATTACATAAACATAAAGCATGTATCTCTTTTTAAATAGTGAACACCACACCTTGTTTTATGCACCAACCCAAAACATAGACCTGATCTAGCACTGAGCTGCCTGTAGGCAGAAACGATACCCCAACACAGAACTCCATTGAAATCACAAAGGGCTGATTGAGTAGAACTCAGTAGAACAAGAGTGAAGCTTTAGAGTGATGGCTACACATGTGCAAAAAATCACTAATTAAGGCAGGAACTGTGATGAACTAGATGTGTGAACCATGGGGGCTGTATGTTGCAAGTGAAAGGGAGTTTGCTGTGAATATCAAGTTTACAGTATGTTTCGGTGATAAGGTACGGCATTTAGGTTTGTTTGGATGTTAAAGTTGCCTAATGTGGTGATTTCTTCAGTTTCTACTGTGTGTGTTGACAGCAAATGAACTTGTGCAATCTTAATTCTAAGGAAATTAGGTCTCTTTGCATGTTATTTTAAAAGTCATACAAATTTCCCAGGGCCTAGCAAATCTTTCAGCATGAAGAACCGAACCATATACATCATTCAAAATAAATAATCATTGCCAATTGCCACAACATAATTATGTAATTATGTCTCATACGATACTGTTAGTCAGTGATTTAATAAGTACTTCTATTTTAAATGAAGTGAACATAAATTGACAATTCATACTGCTAGATGGCATGTTTAGACAATGATTAATCAATTATACAACACAATGCGAAATGCAACTAACATACAATGTGTATTACTTTGGAAACACAATTTAAGCCATAGTTGTGGAAAGATGAAAGTAAATGTGCCCATAGCAATATTTGGACTCTCAAGTAAATTGTGGAGAGCTATAAATCATTCTAAATCAAATACATGGTTGCAAGATACACAATCTAATTAGGAACTTAATTGTTTTTTGCAGTTACCTTAAATGAAGGGTGGCAACCGTACCCACCAGCATCAATGAAGTTTATCTCTATCTTTAACAATATTTTTAACTACATCAAGGTAGCAATAATAACTTCATATAAGCAGGAAACAGCTGAGATTTCAAGGGCATCTATGGCTTTATGTCCAAAAGATAGACCCATACAGTTTTTCCTCTCTTCTTCTTTCTGCTTCCTCCAGCCTGTCCAAGAGAATCTGTCATTGAGAAGTGCGAGAGGAAGACCATTCCACTCTGCTATTTTGTGCTTCATGGTGGTGGAAAGACCAATGCCCTTTAATATTGAGCTATTCCGTAGCATATGGGACACATACAATTGTGATTTACACCCCATACAATCATACTGAAGGCAGTGAGATGATAGGGAGAAAATCAGTGGAGAATTTGCCACTTTAAATCCTGAGGTGAACCTAGGACACTCACGCATATAACAAACACTAACAAAATATTCCACAACTACCAATAATTCTTGCTATCATTTGACCTTTTTTTTACATTTGATGTAAAATGTGGGAAATTGAAGTGTGTTTGAATTTGGACTGACAGAACTAGGTTTGGGTGGCTGCTGCCTGAAGTTGTGTATACTTAAATTGAATTTGGCTTTATGTAATCTAAAAAAAAAAAAAAAAGAAAACCCTGTGTCCATGATTACATTTGCACCTGAAACAATGGAGGCCTGGTTCAAACTGGGCTACAAATTTGGTATACAACAGTCAACATACTATAGATTAGGTAGTATTTGGGCGGTATATACCTTTGTGGTTTTGCTCTTCCAGTTGTTTCAGGTTCGTGTTAATATAAAAACCACTAAATGAATCTCACGGGACCATTTCCAAAACTCACTGGTTTACTAAGCAATTAGGGGGTTAATTGGGGGAAGTATTCACTATCATAGTGCAGTATGGGTTTCTCAGGACTCAGATTTTGGTGAGGTTCAGCAGTAGGAGGGCTGTTTCCTATTCCACTTCAGCCCAGGGGCAATGTGAAGCAATATGGGCTGGGCTATTCCACAGAGTAACATGGTATCTACTTGTTTGAGGGAGTCAATAAAAATATAGCCAACTCCTTCCCCAAGAGATAGGATGGGTGGTTGGGGGGGATATGCCACCCAGTCATTCTGTGAAGAGTCCAGGGAAGTAATGGTTTTTGTCACACTTTCACCATCTTCTTCCCAGACCTGATAAACCATATGAAGTGAAGGGAAATTGTAGCTTACTCATGAGATTTTCATGGGATCTTGAGGTCTCTTCTGTAAACAGGGGTCTGAAGGGTTGAAGAGTGCACTCACAGGGATCATGAGGGAAGGATGTTGTGAGGGGATAGAAGGCTCTGGGTCAGACCACAACAAGGTTAGAGAGAATCCTCACAGATGTTGATGTGGGCTTTTCAGTCAGGTTGACCAACCTGGCCCAGAGCCTTGAGTAAATCCTTGGAAGTTTATTCTTGCATCAAAACTTCAAACCTGCCAAATTTCAGATGATTTTGAGGAGAAATTTTGTTCAGACTTAGTTACTACATTTACGTGTGACTTTTCTGATGTGCTCATGATACAGTACATTCTTCCACAGAAAAGCAAGAGGGAAGGAATATTCTTATATGCTTTAGACAATCTGCTGCAACCTTATTTACTGAACAAAACTGATTCTGATCTTAATGAAGATAAGCTATTCAAGGTAAAATATTATAGTGATTAAACAAGGAGAAAGATTTTTAAAGATTACACTGGTCTACAATTTTTGAGAAGTCGTCTGCTTCAGAGATGAAATGTGCTATTTATTATGTATTTTGATGTGCTGAATTCAAATATGACAATTAAAACAACTGATTGGCTACTGTTTCTAAGATATTTAAGTTTTTACATTTTATGTCTATGTATATTGTGTAGATAGTAGAGTTTTAATCATAAATTGTAAACCTAGGTCTTTTCATGTGTTTATGGTTGCTTTACATGATAATATTTCACCTGTCCTGTTTATGTAACACTGTAAAAATCAGCAAAAGGGTTATATAAATAAAATTTATTATGAAACAAAAGGCAAAAAACTATTATGTACATAGTTTAGTCCTATTCAGTGTCTACTCGGCGCTTCTTGGCTTGTCTCTTGTATTCATTAAATGGAGCATCTCTTGTCACTGTCCAGCAATAGTCTGCAAGCATTGATGGGCTCCATTTGCCCTGATAGCGTTTCTCCATTGTTGCAATGTCCTGGTGAAATCGCTCGCCGTGCTCGTCGCTCACTGCTCCTCAGTTTGGTGGAAAAAAATCTAGACGAGAGTGCAAAAAATGTATCTTTAGTGACATGTTGCAACCAAGGCTTTTGTATGCCTTGAGGAGGTTTTCCACCAACAACCTGTAGTTGTCTGCCTTGTTGTTTCCGAGAAAATTTATTGCCACTAACTGGAAGGCTTTCCATGCCGTCTTTTCCTTGCCACGCAGTGCATGGTCAAATGCAACATCTCGAAGAAGTTCACGAATCTGAGGACCAACAAAGACACCTTCCTTTATCTTAGCTTCACTTAACCTTGGAAATTTTCCACGGAGGTACTTGAAAGCTGCTTGTGTTTTGTCAATGGCCTTGACAAAGTTCTTCATCAGACCCAGCTTGATGTGTGAGGGTGGTAACAAAATCTTCCTTGATTCAACAAGTGGTGGATGCTGAACACTTTTCCTCCCACGCTCCAATGACTGTCGGAGTGGCCAATCTTTCTTGATGTAGTGGGAATCTCTTGCACAACTATCCCATTCGTAGAGAAAACAGCAGTACTTTGTGTATTCAGTCTGCAGACCAAGCAAGAGAGCAACAACCTTCAAATCGCCACAAAGCTGCCACTGATGTTGGTCATAGTTTATGCACCTCAAAAGTTGTTTCATGTTGTCATAGGTTTTCTTCATATGGACTGCATGACCTACTGGAATTGATGGCAAAACATTGCCATTATGCAGTAAAACAGCTTTAAGACTTGTCTTCGATGAATCAATGAACAGTCTCCACTCATCTGGATCGTGAACGATGTTGAGGGCTGCCATCACACCATCGATGTTGTTGCAGGCTACAAGATCGCCTTCCATGAAGAAGAATGGGACAATATCCTTTTGACGGTCACGGAACATGGAAACCCTAACATCACCTGCCAGGAGATTCCACTGCTGTAGTCTGGAGCCCAACAGCTCTGCCTTACTCTTGGGTAGTTCCAAATCCCTGACAAGGTCATTCAGTTCACCTTGTGTTATGAGGTGTGGTTCAGAGGAGGAGGATGGGAGAAAATGTGGGTCCTGTGACATTGATGGTTCAGGACCAGAAGTTTCATCCTCTTCCTCTTCCTCGTCTGACTCAAGTGAGAATGATTCTGGTGCATCAGGAACCGGCAGTCCTTCTCCGTGGGGTACTGGGTGTATAGCTGATGGAATGTTTGGATAATGCACAGTCCACTTTTTCTTCTTTGACACACCTTTCCCAACTGGAGGCACCATGCAGAAATAACAATTGCTGGTATGATCTGTTGGCTCTCTCCAAATCATTGGCACTGCAAAAGGCATAGATTTCCTTTTCCTGTTCAACCACTGGCGAAGATTTGTTGCACAAGTGTTGCAGCATATGTGTGGGGCCCACCTCTTGTCCTGATCTCCAATTTTGCAGCCAAAATAAAGGTGATAGGCTTTCTTAACCATAGAGGTTATACTGCGCTTTTGTGATGCAAAAGTCACTTCACCACAAACATAGCACTGTTCACACAAGTACGAGGCATCTCTGATCACTTTGGCTAAACAGAAATGTGTCCCTTTGCAAAATCAAACACTGACAAATAAGAGAGCACGACACTGTATGATTTCTAGAGCTGATATAGGGCAATTTGTTCAGCAGAGTGATGTAAGCTTCGTTATGATTGCATCATCCATGACTTCTAGGAATAACATGATGCAATTCATATCATGTATGATGCAATACCAGCTTCAGATTGCATCATTCATTGTTTTGCCTAAAAAGCAAGTACTGTCCAAACCCAGTCATAGATTTATTCATAGATCCAGTCAAAGATGTATTTTAGTCATTTCTGGTTTAAATTGAGATCCCTTCCCTTTATAACTCACTAAGGCTAGGTCTACACTGCAGCGGGGGTCCGACCTAAGATACGCAACTTCAGCTACGTGAATACCGTAGCTGAAGTTGCGTATTTTAGGTCGGCTTACCTAGCGGTGAGGACGCGGGAAAGTCGACCGCTGCCGCACTGCCGCCGACTCCGCTGCCGCCTCCTGCCGAGGTGGATTTCCGGAGTCGACGGCAGAGCGATCAGGGATCGATTTTACCGCGTCTTCACTAGACGCGGTAAGTCGATCCCCGAAAAACCGATTGCTACCCGCCGGATCGGCGGGTAGTGAAGACAAAGCCTTATCCTCCACCATTCATAAGTCCAGGGTCGTATATACTGACCCAATAGCATATCTTGAAAACTAGAGCCAATCAACAATTTTAAGCATCATTTTCGTTCTCAGTGACCCAGAATTAGTAAAGTTTGACTACATTTATTTCAGAAGCATTTTGGCTGTAGAGCAGTGTTATCTGAAATCACCTTCCATTCCCTGAACTGGAATCACAGGAGTACAAAATTAGTTTAGGGGCTTGTATTCAGGTTCTTGATAAAAATATAGATCTTAAATGCCTTTCAGGCATCCATTTATACAATTGACCAAACACTAAACATATTGCAGAAGGATGCTTTTAAAATGTGTATATAGCCAATGGGGATAGTATCACGTCTCTGAGGCAATCCAGGGGACATGGGATGCCAGGAATTTTCTGAAGCATTGCATTTCAGCTCATCCAAACCATAGTATTAGCTCAGCAAAATATGCCCTTGTATGTCTGAATGTGCAAGTCACTCACATCACCTATTATTTTGCATGGTGATACAAGAACAAGCTATGTGCACATTGGTCATACCCTAAAGCAAAATAGTGTGAAAATGAACATTTTCCAACTGCTACACTGTCAGCCATAAATGGTGTAAACTCAGATTTTAACCTGGTTGAAATATACATTTGTATCAATGCAATTTCTGCATCTTCTCCTCATGTTTTTAAAATGTTCATATATTGCATTTAATGGGCAATAGTCATAGTGAGTTTTTAGAGGTTTGAACCACTCTCATTTTAAACAAAATATTCCAGCTTATGACTTTAGTTACATTCCTATAACCATACTGACTTTACTTTGATTGCAGGGACATAAAGAAGGGCAGAATTTATTTCTATGCATCTGAGTCAGTTGTCACTCTTAATATACAGAGACACATTTAATATTAAAAGGCAGATGCTACCCACTCACTAGAAACAAATGAATCAACACTTGACATGATTTGGATAGACATAGGAGCATTTTTAAAAAACCCACACACGATAAAATAAAATGTTAGTTATAAAATCGCATAACACATTCAAATTAGTTGTGCATACTGTAAAATAAAAAATAATGAATAGGCCAATATTGGAGTTGTCATATAAAGGTATTTTTATCTACTTTTAGATGTTGGCCTATTGCTAGGTGCTTATACTAATCAGGAAGAGAGTTTGTTCTCATTTCTTCTTCCTGCCAAGTTGGTTGCAGCCTCACCGCCTGGAGCTGAAGGAAGTGTTGTTCCGCCAGTGTGTTCATTGGATGTGATGGTGGAAAAGTCCATTCGTTTGGAGACTGATGCAGAAGTTACTGTGCGCAGACTGGTAGACTGGTTCTATGAGCTGATGTTATAAGCCTTGTTCCTGTGTTGCCTGATGGGGTTGTGCACCCAGGCCAAATGTATCTGTGGGGAAGCTGACTTGGGAACTGCACTTGGGGATTGGAAGGATTTGGAATGAAGGGACAGGCAGTAGGAATATGTGTTCAAAAGGAGAAAGAGTTTTCTGTACCTTTCTCTGCTGTTGGGGAGCAGCTGACAGAGGAACTTGTTGGTACAGATATAGTGGAAATAGTTCTCCTTACTCTGGGAAATGGCTTGCAGGGCGTACTCCATTTCAAACTCTGCATGGGTGTTCAGGAGGGGGCAAGAATACATTGGAGCTTTGCCACAATCAGGCTGTATCAGTAATGTAGGGGTGTAGGACAGTTTAGCAGTCACACCTATGACTCACCCTTCTCCTGTGAGTGGAGAGGGGAGTAGTACTGGGCTTTCCTCGGTTGCAGGGGTCCATTCACTTTAAGGGACTTCACTCAGGATTATTAAGAATATGAGTTGACCAGAGGGAAAAGTGGCCCAAAATAAGCATTTTTTTAGACTCTGAAGTAGGTTTTTTGTTTTTCCTGACCCTGGGGGCCCCAGAAACACAGAGGGAAGCTGCAATGCTGATAAGGATAAGCATAAAGGCCTGTTGTGAGTAAGCAACCACGAATAATGACAATAAAGAAGGACTTAACTTGTCTATTTCTAACTCTATGTCTCCTGAGGGGCCACCCAGGAAGAACCCCCATGCAGCTGTCATAGCCAATCAGGATCAGGCTTCTGGGCAGGATGCCTCACAATGGAAGGATTATTTTAGGATGTCTTGGCATAGATTTGTGATACGTCTGAGCTAGAGAGAGGACATGAACAAAGGTCACACTAGGGATTTTGTTGTTTTGGCTCTTGTTAAAATCTTTAGGATTCGTGCTTGCGCAGCTGAAAACTGTGATCCACCTGTTAGGCAGCAGAGAATTCAATGTCAGCTGTCACTCTGAGAATGAACTGTATTTTTCTGGGAGCGGTTTGGAATTGGGAAAGGGAGTAGGGATTGGGAGGATATAGTAGCCATTTCTTTATTCCAACCTGCCATTAAGCCTGTGACTATTTTCTTCCACAATGGAAACAGACGTACTGCACTGGGTTCCATGTTATGCCAAAGTGCTGTAGCCTCCAATTGACCCTCTATTTTAATGTAGAGTTTGGAATAGTGAATTCAAAGGCACCTTTGTACTTTTCCAGGTAAATAATACAGTTCAGCATCTTGCCAACATATTTTATTTAGGTTTTGAACAGAGTTAATGTAGGTATCCTTGGAAGCCATGCGCTTGTCTTAACTGTGGCGTTACAGAGTGTTTGAGGAAGTACATGCACGTTTGTTCTAAGCACACAAGACTGAGGACTGCAGGGACTTCATTAGATGCTGTGTGTGTGTGTGTGTAAAAAGTGGCATGTTTATAGGCAGTGCCCAGAGACATGGCAAAATAGGGAAAGACTTCATTCCTACCCATGCAATGACCATTCCTCCTTCCTTGAGCCAGGGGGCAGAGGATTCCAAGCAGCCCTGCAATGATTGATGAAAGCCCTATTTTGAGCGGCATGGCCTCTCTACTTTTGAGAGAAGGACTGGCTTTGTCCTTTAGTGGTAAAGGATTGTGAAGGAGTCAGGGTAAGGGAGTGGGAACCATTGAAAGCCAGGACAATACAGAAAGAGGGTACAAGAACTGATAATGTGGAGGAGTCTATCAGAGCTGATGACGAAGAAAAAGAGAAAATTGGAAAGGAACATCTGCAGGTGTCATTGGTTGTGCAGGAAGCCAAGTCACCAGGGAGGGACTGGCAGGTTCTGGTATAGCAGACCTGATAGTTGGGGAGCATGTTTTTATGTGCTGAGTTTCAAGAACAGGAGGATTTTTTAGAAGAGAGGATCCAAGGAGACTGCTGGGGTTATGGACTACAACTGTCTGACCACATATAGGATTGCCAGCTGTCTAATCATACAAACCCAAACACCCTTGCCCACTCCCTGCCCTGCCCCTTCCCCGAGGATCTGCCCTTCTCCAAGGCCCCGCCCCACTTACTCCATTCGCCCCCTTCCTCCGTCGCTCTCTCTCCCCCACCCTCACTCACTTTCACCAGGCTGGGGCAGAGGATTGGGGTGCGGGAGGGATGTGAGCTCTGGGAGGGAGTTTGGGTGCAGGAGGGGGCTCAGGGCTGGGGAAGGGGAGTTGGGGTGGAGGAGGGGGGGAGGGGTGCAGGCTCCAGCTGGGCGGTGCTTACCTCGAGCGGCTCCCAGTTGGTGGTGCAGTGGGGCTAAGGCAGGGTCCCTGCCTGCCCTGGCTCCACACCGCTCCTGGAAGCAGTTGGCATGTCCCTGTGGCCCCTGCCCCCCCTCTCCTGAGGGGCCGCAGGGACGTGGCGGTCACTTCCAGGAGCGGCGTGGGCCAGGGCAGGCAGGGACCCTGCCTTAGTCCAATTGCGCCACCAGACTCTTAGCACCTAAAATATCCTAGTTTGGCTTCAGTAGCCTCTGGGAGGAAGAGCCCAATTCCGGAAGACTCCCAGAGAAACTGGGAGGGTTGGCAACCCTAACCACATAGCATTTTCACAGATCCAACAGGCAGCATTATAATACGGTCTGTATTAGGCACTGTTCTGGATGAGGGAGAGCAGACAGATGAGCCTGTGGGTGTGTTATAAATGCATTCATTAGGGGAAAGGGATCCAGGTGTTACTGGGCTTGAGCAACTTCAGAAAGAACTGTCAGTTGGGATCAATATCTGGGGACTCAGAATAGTTGAGAATAATAAACCAGCCAACAAGGAAAAAGTGGCTAAAGGAAAGTGTGTGTGAGAGATGGGTAAATCAGACTAATTAGTAACAGTGATTAGGTGGTCAAGTAGACAGGGATCACGAGTACCAGTATCATAGAATCATAGAATATCAGGGTTGGAAAGGACCTCAGGAGGTCATCTAGTCCAATCCCCTGCTCAAAGCAGGACCAATTCCCAACTAAATCATCCCAGCCAGGGCTTTGTCAAGCCTGATCTTAAAAACCTCTAAGGAAGGAGATTCTACCACCTCCCTAGGTAACCCATTCCAGGGCTTCACCACCCTCCTAGTGAAAAAGTTTTTCCTAATATCCAACCTAAACCTCCCCCACTGCAACTTGAGACCATTACTCCTTGTTCTGTCATCTGGTACCACTGAGAACAGTCTAGAGCCATCCTCTTTGGAACCCCCTTTCAGGTTGTTGAAAGCAGCTATCAAATCCCCCCTCATTCTTCTCTTCTGCAGACTAAACAGTCCCAGTTCCCTCAGCCTCTCCTCATAACACATGTGCTCCAGCCCCCTAATAATTTTTGTTGCCCTCCGCTGGACTCTTTCCAATTTTTCCACATCCTTCTTGTAGTGTGGGGCCCAAAACTGGACACGGTACTCCAGGTGAGGCCTCACCAATGTCGAATAGAGGGGAATGATCACGTCCCTCGATCTGCTGGCAATGTCCCTTCTTATACAGCCCAAAATGCCATTAGCCTTCTTGGCAACAAGGGCACACTGTTGACTCATATCCAGCTTCTTGTCCACTGTAACCGCTAGGTCCTTTTCTGCAGAACTGCTGCCTAGCCACTCGGTCCCTAGTCTGTAACAGTGAATGGGATTCTTCCGTCCTAAGTGCAGGACTCTGCACTTGTCCTTGTTGAACCTCATCAGGTTTCTTTTGGCCCAATCCTTTAATTTGTCTAGGTCCCTCTGTATCCTATCCCTACCCTCAGCGTATCTACCACTCCTCCCAGTTTAGTGTCATCTGCAAACTTGCTGAGAGTGCAGTCCACGCCATCCTCCAGATCATTAATGAAGATATTGAACAAAACCGGCCCAGGACCGACCCTTGGGGCACTCCGCTTGAAACCGGCTGCCAACTAGACATGGAGCCGTTGATCACTACCCATTGAGCCTGACAATCTAGCCAGTTTTCGATGCACCTTATAGTCCATTCATCCAGCCCATACTTCTTTAACTTGCTGGCAAGAATACTGTGGGAGACCGTATCAAAAGCTTTGCTAAAGTCAAGGAATAACACATCCACTGCTTTCCCCTCATCCACAGACTCAGTTATCTCCTTGGGCCTGCCTTTGTACAGATGGTATTGCAACTTGGAGTGTGCACTCCATTCTAAGTGTGCAAGGGAGGCAGATGATCTATCATGTTTTTGGAGTGGCAGGATTTGGATTTCATGGGGATCCATGAAACAAAAGCAATGTTTTAGGTGTCACATTTTGTGAGCTCAGAGAGACTGGAGGAGGAGCCCATCTTTTTGGTCCCCAGCATCTGATACATATGATGGAGTAGGGGTACTGTTTTATACTTACGGAGTATCAGAATAAAGCATAGAAGAACTGCAGCTGGAAAGATGTTTATTAGTTGATTTCTGTTATTTGGGCTGAGGTGTCATTGTGGCACCATCTATAACCCAGAGCATCAGAAGCTGAGGAAAGATTTATTTTTAGACATTGCTCCTTTTTTTTTTTTTTACTGACATTGTGACACTCGTTTTTTATGGGAAATTTTAATTGTTTAGCTGCAGTGACTGACAGAGTGAATCAGTCGACAGGGTTACGAGTTGATGAAACTTACTTAGAACCAGTGTATGTTGCTGCTGCATTAAGAGATGTTTTTGGGGTATCCTCATTCAATGAAGGAGGAGGAAGTTACATTTTTGTAGAAGGGAATCAGGTAGTTGATTGGACAGGGTATATGCGAAAGCGACTTCAATGACTGGATAATGTGCAGTGCAGCCAGTAGAGTTTTCTGACCACTGCTTGGTCAAGTTGAACTTGGGGAGTCCAGAACAGTGATTTTTCGGTCAGGGCTATTGGAAACTAAATGCTTGTTTACTTAATAGGGCAGTGACAATTAGAAAGGTTGAAGCCATCTTTGTAGAAAGAGAAATAGTTTAGGAGTTTTACAAATCCCAGATGGAATGCTGGGAATTGACACCAGAGGAATCTGGTGACCTGCCTACATTCCTTTTCAGGACAGCTGCATACACCTGATTAGGCATTAGTTAGCATTGCAGAGCTATTTGAGAGATCTTCATAGTTGACTGCAAGGTGGGGAATGCCTAGAAATAAGGTTCTTTGAGGAAGTTAAGCAGGAAATGGTTCAGTACTGAAGGAGAAAGCTGGAATCAGCTATATTTGCAAAGAAATTGAGACCAGAAGATGCAGTAGTCTCCTCTGATATGTTTGCAGGACGTAAAGAAAAGAGACTATTGTGGGTTATGGTGGGGTTACAGGATCCTAACACTGGGCAGGTCTGCATGGGCTCTAATGAAATGTGGAGGATAGTTTACAAATATTAGATGAGCTCTTTTAGGGACAAATTTCAGAGGGGTGGCCGTTTTTGTCTGTATCAGCAAAAAACAAAACAAACAAACAAAAACGAGGCATACTTGTGGCACCTTAGAGACTAACAAATCTATTTGGGCATAAGCTTTCATGGGCTAAAACCCACTTCATCGGATGCATGGAGTGGAAAATACAGTAGCAGGTATATATACACAGTACATGAAAAGATGGGAGTTACCTTACCAAGTGGGGGGTCAGTGCTAATGAACAGTTCAATTAAAGTGGAAATGGGCTATTCTCAACAGTAGAATATCAAGGGAGGAAAAATCATTTTTGTAGTGGTAATGAGGGTGGCCCATTTCAAACAGTTGACAAGAAGGTGTGAGTAACAATAGGGGGAAATTAGTTTTTGTAATGACCCATCCACTCCCAGTCTTTATTCAGGCCTAATTTGATGGTGTCCAGTTTGTAAATTATTCCAGTTCTGCAGTTTCTCATTGGAGTCTGTTTTTGAAGTTTTTGTTGTTGAAGAATTGCCACTTTTAAGTCTGTTATTGAGTGACCATGGAGGTTGAAGTGTTCTCCTACTGGTTTTTGAATGTTATAATTCCTGATGTCAGATTCGTGTCCATTTATTCTTTTGCATAGAGACTTTCCGGTTTGGCCAATGTACACGGCAGAGGGGCATTGCTGGCATATGATGGCATACATAATATTGGTAGATGTGCAGGTGAACGAGCCCCTGATGGTGTGGCTGATGCGGTTAGGTCCTATGATGGTGTTCCATGAATAGATATGCGGACAGAGTTGGCACCGGGGTTTGTTGCAGGGTTTGGTTCCTGGGTTAGTGTTTTTGTTGTGTGGTGTGTACTTGCTGCTGAGTATTTGCTTCAGGTTGGGGGGCTGTCTGTAAGCAAGGACTGGCCTGTCTCCCAAGGTCTGTGAGAGTGAGGGACCGTCCTCCAGGATAGGTTGTAGATCCTTGATGATGCGCTGGAGAGGTTTTAGTTGGGGGCTGAAGGTGACGGCTAGTGGCATTCTGTTACTTTCTTTGTTGGGCCTGTCTTGTAGTAGGTGACTTTTGGGTACACTTCTGGCTCTGTCAATCTGTTTCTTCACTTCAGCAGGTGGGTATTGTAGTTTTAAGAATGCTTGATAGAGATCCTATAGGTGTTTGTCTCTGTCTGAGGGATTGGAGCAAATGTGGTTGTATCTTAGAGCTTGGCTGTAGACAATGGATCATGTGATGTGGTCTGGATGAAAGCTGGAGACATGTATGTAAGTATAGTGGTCAGTAGGTTTCTGGTATAGGGTGGTTTTTATGTGACCATTGCTTATTAGCACTGTAGTGTCTAGGAAGTGGATTTCTTGTGTGGATTGGTCCAGGCTGAGGTTGATGGTGGGGTGGAAATTGTTGAAATCCTGGTGGAATTCCTCAAGGGTCTCCTTCCCATGGGTCCAGATGACAAAGATGTCATCAATGTAGCGCAAGTAGAGTAGGGGCATTAGGGCCAGAAGGGTACCCAGAAGTCACCTACTACAAGACAATGATTTTTTCTCCCTTGGTATTCTACTGTTGAGAATAGCCCATTTCCACTTTAATTGAATTGTCTCATTTGCACTGACCCCCCACTTGGTAAGGCAACTCCCATCTCTTCATGTACTGTGTATATATACCTGCTACTGTATTTTCCACTCCATGCATCCGATGAAGTGGGTTTTAGCCCACGAAAACTTATGCCCAAATAAATTTGTTGGTCTCTAAGGTGCCACAAGGACTCCTCGTTGTTTTTGTTTGTTTGTTTGTTTGTTTGTTTGTTTGTTTGTTTGTTTGTTTGTTTGTTTTTAAGGGACAAACCATTCCTCCTTTTCAGCAGCAGCAGTTTTTAGATAGTATTGCAGGTTTTCCAACATTGGCAGTTCAGGAACAGGACTCACTTGTGAGGCCAACAGAGGAAATAAAACTTCATGTAGCTGTCTTGTCACTTAAGAAAGGAACTTTTCTGGGGGTGGACTATTACACAGTGGAATTTTATCAAAGGTTTATGAATCCCCCCCTCTGCAGTGCTTTCAGTGACACCTTGAATACATGTACATTGGACCTTCCAATTTATGAAGGCCTCTTTTTTTCAAAAATAGGATTGGGAAGATATCAGGAATTGGAGACCTATTGCCATTTTGAAAACAGATTACGAAATTTTGGCTTCCATTCTAGCCAAAAGATTGGAGAAGAAAGCAGGGAAATAATTGTATCCCACTCAGTCTAATGCAGTTCAAGGTCACATGGTGGCAGGCAGTTTGTGAAGTTTGCAGGAACTATTTGAAATTGGGTGATGGGGGAAATGGGAGAGTTATGTTTTGTCTTTGGATTGGACCAAAACTTTTTACAAGAATGAATTTGCGTTATATATGGTTGGTCTGGTCTCGTAGTGGTATTCCCCTACTGTTTATTAACTGGCTGCAGCTCTTGTATGTTCATGTATTATGCATCCCTTTAGTAAAAGGGTGGAAGGGAGAGGCTATATTTTGAGGTAAGACAAAGTTGTCCCTTGAGTCCACTTTTGTATTATTTTTCTTTGGACACTTTACTGTGGGCAGTGTATGGTAATGGGATTTCAGGGCATAAATTCATGGATTAAGAGTGAGAGGAATTTCACTCTGTCAATGAAAATGTTCATCCACATGAATGATGTCACAGTGCTGGTTGGCAGTACAGAAGATGGGGACTTTTTCTTTTTTTGCACTTTACATAATTATTCAGCTGCAGCCAGAGCAGAAATTAACATGAAGAAGAGTTTTTCTGGGTGGGGATTTCGTGGTATGCTTTTGCTCTTCCGGAGAAGTCGCAGATTGTGATGAGCCCTCCCAGAGTTACAGATTTTTTGGGACTTGTCTTTGGCAGTGATTCACTTGCTGAGTAGAACAGGGAGAAGCAGGTTAAGGTAATGAGGTGCCAGGTTAAGGTGATGAGGTGGAAGAGATGGACGCTGATGTTGGCAGAAAGGATGATATTAACTATAAACATTCCTATTACTCCTTTGCATTTATGTAGCATATGGGTATCCTGCCCCTGGAAAACGGGGTCATTTTTTCAGATGCTCTGGGGCAATAATGTAACCTAATGGAGAGAAGCATAGTCTACCTGCCAGTTAAAGAATGAGGTTTGGGTTGGTATGCCCTGAAGCTTTCTTGATGGTATTCTTTTTATTTTTAATTTTCATAGGCTTTGCATGGCTGAGGGTATGGAATGGTCAGTCATTTCCCAATATTACTGGATATGTCACAGGGGAAGAAAAGGAGTAACTGGTGGGAAAAAGGGAATGCAGTCCCTACAAAGGGTATTTTTTTCCCTATAACAGTCAAGCAGCCTCCCTCTAACATACTTACTTTAAAATGTATTTCCCATTGGCAAATTCAGGAAACAGCATTCTAAACCAGAGTGTACTTATGGAATATTTCTCAGAATGCCATTTAGCAGTATTGAATTGCCCAGAAGATTGTCTCAGTAAGGTCATTATAGAACCTTCAAAATAACAGAGTTCCCGTCAAGTACAGGGACATACGGTGGCAGGTATTTCATAGTAAATTATATTTTAGAAGTAACCTATGAGGGAAGCACATAGCAGATGAAGGCGAACCTCAGGAAGCCTGCTCTGGGTCTGAGGAGGTAGTGGAGCAGATTTTATTATTCTGTTCCCTTCACATCTGCATTTGGGATTTTTTGGCTTCAAAACTGAGAGTTCCATTGTTGCATGGCCAGACTTATGGACAATTGACTTTTGGATCTTTTTCAGACACCAGAGGACTCAGCGTCTGTTCCAATAAGTAAAAGACAGACATTTGCTGCGTATTTTCTCCGAAACTCTGGTTGTTGTTCATACAATGGTTTTATACTACCTCTGCAGAGCCACTGTTCAGCTGTCTGGGGCAGGCACAGAATGACAAACCTGAAACACTTGTTCACACTATTTGTGCAGTTATTCAGTCACTGGCAATGTGAATAAAAAAGTCTGAGCTTGGTGGGAAATGGAGGGTGAGATGAGGCCCTATAATACTGGATTGATCTTGTAGTTTTAAGGACAAAAAGTCCGGGGTGGGGAGGGTATTTTTGTTTGTTTTTGTTTTTAAATCTGCAATTTGTTCTGACTTTGACTCTAATTTTGGGGGTTTGGTTATATTTCAATAAATGTGAAAAGAGAGATTGGGGGGAGTTTATTTTCTTTCAAAAAGTTTTGTTTGATTTCACATCTGGAGCTTCCCTCCCAACATCTCCCCTTCTTCATATTTTCCAGAGATTGTTTTTCATTCCTCCTGCCTTCATTGAAAGTGAGCAAATATATTAGTAAAATATGAAGTTTAGTGCAGTCTTCCATTGTTTGTTTGTGTAGTATAATCCATGCCTACACAGGTAAACAACAGCTCCACATCAGAAAAAATTAATTGCCTGTTAATCCAAACAGAGACTTTAATCTAAAAATGATTTCCTACCATAGGCAACGTTTTGAAAATTAATTAATTAATTATAACAGCTTATGGTTAATTCCCATTTTCTTCATGTAAAACTAAACAAAAATCCAGTCACATCCTACATGGGTTCTAAGTATTTTGTGGGGAATTCACTAGGAACTCAGTTCAGGGGACCTACTTAATACAGATATGAGACGAACTCGGTGGCATAAACCCTTTTGTGTAGAACTCAGTTAAACATCGCCATATATGGCACAAAGCCTTTTGTCTAAGGGCCAACAGTTTGACTAGAACCTGGATAACATAGATACTTCATATAAGTTATAACCACCTGATAGCTATTAGTGATTTTAGTCTATTTGCAAAAGTGTAGCTGTGTATGTTATACAAACCATCTCAATAATTGGCACCTTTCTGGTAGTCTCAGCAGAGAGGTCAAGGACTGAAAGGGCATGAAAACTAAACTGAATTTCTCATTGCCATAGATGAACCTTCTAGGTCAGGATTCAAGCCATTTGGGGACAACTATACTGTTGCTGGCTGGCTGTGCTTAGTTTGTTTAATCTAAAATGTGTCATGAACAATATAAAAGGAACAGCCACTCACAGGGGGAGGGACCTTTAAAAAAATCCTACATGGTTTAATCTAATTCAGTCTGTTTGGATATTATTGAATATTGAATTCTGGTGATTCTAGAAGCACAGAAAAGTTAATTAATTGTTACCTTCAGATTGTTTCCCATGTCCTTCTCCTTCTGCACTTTCCACACCAAATTAAAGTTTTTGATGGAGACATTATATTAGCATTGGTTCAATATGTGCTCGATTAAGTTTACAAATTAAAACAAACATTTCCATATTGACCTCTGCTTGTCTTGTGCAGACTTCACTAACATTTTAATTATATTCACAGAAGCACTTTCAAAGCCATTTGCTTACCTTCTTCAGGGAAATAATTCCTTCCCGTGTCTCTTTGTCAGTGGATATGGAAAACACTCCAGAGCCATCACCATTTATGATCGTGTATTTCATGTCTGCATTAGAGCCAGCATCTGCATCATTTGCCTTGATTTTGCCTACTGCTGATCCAACTTGGGCTGATTCAGGAACATACAGCTGATAATGTTCTGGGAAAAAATATTAGGAAAATATTTCTAATCAAGCTAAAAACAGATTTTCAGAATACTCAACACCCATCGTGACTGCTAATCAGAGAACACAATTACCTCAGAATACTGACCATGCTAAACTGCAAACCATATACATTTCTGACCATAAAGAGCACCAGCCAGAATTCTAAGTGACATTTAGTATTTGTACAAGCAGATTCTGATGGTCATTAAAAGATAAAATACCTGTTCAAGAGATAATTAAGTAATTGGAGCACAATACCTCTTGTTAGCAAACATTTGGAAAAATACACTGTGGTGTGAATCACTGGTTTATATTATCCACACAAAAATATCAACTTATCAACACACTGCACATACCTTGACTATGGAATATGAGTTCTTCAAAGAGCAGATCACTGTTTTGTAGGCAAGAATGACAGAACAGTCTCCTTACAGTGGGGTAAAAATCTATGTTAACAGAAAAGTCCCAGTTCTTATACTTTGAAACATGTCTTTCAATATAAGGTTTATAGGCCACAGCCAGTGTAGCATGTGTATTTTGCAACCTTAGTAAATGTATAACTCTCTATGTTCATTTCCCACCTAATCTGGTGAAGGAAATAAATGTAACTACTCCAGGGTAAAAGGAGAACAATGTAAAAAGCTTGGAATTGCTCTCTTCCTTCCCAACTCTTGCAGTTGCAAGAATGTTTACCACTCAAAACTTTATGGCACTGAAAAAAAATCTGTTTATATCTGAAGTGAGTATTCATGCACCCCATTGTCTAGACATAATGTAAAAAGAAATAAACGCCTATCAAAAAGAATGAGACCAGAGAAGCTGCAATTATAAGGGGAGGGATAGCTCAGTGGCTTGAGCACTGGCCTGCTAAACCCAGGGTTGTGAGTTCAATTCTTTAGGGGGCCATTTGGGGCAAAAATCTGTCTGGGGATTGGTCCTGCTTTGAGCAGGGGGTTGGACTAGATGACCTCCTGAGGTCCCTTCCAACCCTGATATTCTATGATACCAATGGCTGTTGATATGGAGCTGGGAGTTTTAAATATTACTGAGTTCATGGCTGCATTGAGAAATACATCCAGTACTGGTATACTAGCAGACGTATATTTAGGCGTGGCAGAATTCAATTTATTTTATTTGATTTTCTTATAATTTTGAATATTTGATTTTTATCAATTTTAATTTTCACAGTAGCACATAATTATGGGTTTGAAGCATTGTTTTTGATTTTTGTCTATTTAAACTTTCACAGTTGCAGGAAAATATGGTGGGATCAAACAATGGAGCGAGTTAGACAATAATTATTTAGTGACAGTAACTGTTGAGATTTAAACAGTTAAAGTTCTATATAAGTTAAACCACAAACTGTTAACATCACATGTCAAAATATGCAGAGTAAATATGCTTAAATCAAACTCTAATAAATTATCAAACAGCATTTTTCTTACTTTACCCATCTGTAAATTTCAATTAACATTGTTGGAAATATTCTTTCATCGGGGTTTGTGTGTGTGAGAGAATGTTCATCGACATTTACCAATAAAAATACTATCCTTCCAAACCTACCTATATTAGTCATCACTGAGCGACAATAAAACAAGAAATCATTGAGTTTCTGTTGAACAGTGTAAAGTGGCCTTAAGAGCCCCAGTCCCACCCAGGGGAGGATTCCTTCAGCACAGATACTGCGGAAGACATCCATAAGGCTGTTTCAGAGGACCCTCTCCTAATCTCTGTCATAGGGGGTATGCAGAGGATAGGGCTGAGGGGGGAGGGCTATGTTGGGGGAGAGGCAAGTTGGAGGCAAGTCTGCAGCCCACAGTGCAGTGGAGATTCAGGGCAGTACTGCAACCTGTAGACAGAACTCTTGGGGCTGTCTAAGGTCTTGGCTACAAGGCATGGCAATGCACACTAGAGGGTGTGACACATTGAGCATTAACTGGCCCATGTAGATCCTGTTCTGTGAACTAAAAGCTCCCTAGCATGTGTTAACATAGTGCTCATTAACATACACTAGGGGACTTTAAGTTTGCACCAGCAGGGTCCACACCAGGCAACAAGTGCACAACTCATTGGTGAGCTTTAGAATTTCCACACCTCTAAGGTGCATTGCTGTGTCACATAGACATGTCCTACATTTTGCCCAGTCCAGCCCACAAAGCATCCCAGTGTAAGGAGTGCACAAGGATGGCTTAAAGCATCTTCTCCCCACTCCCCTTGACTGTGAGTTATTTCACCAAGTATTTTAAAAAGTATCTTTGAAGAGGTGATTGGCAATAGAATGGGGGGGTTCATTTCTAGGGCACCAGTTCAAACCTTTCTTGGGATGACAATGGCAGTCATTACCAGCTGACGCCAGATGGGTGGTATGTGAAATGATTTTGTGGTCTTTGCCAAATTCCCAGAAGAAAAATGTCTACCTCACACACACACACACAATCACAATTTCTTAGCAGTCTGAGCAGAAGGGCTGAGTAACAAGGGCGAGTGCACTATCCTCTTATCTATTCAAAATCAGGTTTGTGGGCAAGTGAAAAAAGGCAGTGTGAGGAAGTTTACACTGCTTAATGCCAGGGTCATAGACTCACAAAACAAAGCTTTTTATGTGAATATATATATGTGTATATGTAAATTATGTATAAACATGTTCAGATGTATACACATGCAAACAGAAGTTGATTTCTCTGTTAACAAATATTAGGAAATATGTATGTTATAAATCTCTAGAGGATAATCATAAAAAAGGCAATGACGAAGGGTCATTCATTTTTGTGAACCAAAAGAGGGCTCTCCAGTAAAGGAAGTAGAGGATATCCATTATGACTAATCTGCAAAGCTAAAGATTCCATTTTAATGATGTTGGATACATGAATTCTAAGAAAAAGATTTAAATAAAGAAGAAGAGAGAGGGAGATAGGTCACCTTGAAATCGTAACTACAAGGGAAGAGTGTGATGAGCTGGTAGAATTTACAACAGCGTTTAAGGATTATGCAAATTATTTTACAGGACGAAGGAGAAATACAAAAAAAGAAAAAGAAAAAGAAAATGGAGTCTCAAAATGAAGAATGAGATTGTCTCCATATGACCCTATATGTCACGCTGAAAACATTATAGCAGCACCAGAGTAACCTGAGGTTGTTAAAAGATGGAGATAGTACCACCGAAAAGTAAAGAAAGGACTTTATTAAAAAAGATTATTTCAGGGAAAAGGAGAATTTAATCTGAATTTAGATTAGACCCACACTTCTGGCAGAAAGAACTCCTTCAATGAAGACATAAAATGATGATACTACAAAAGTTGAAGCTGCAGAGGAAATGCACAGTAAAATTAATACAGCATATAAATAAATAAATGGACTTGATATGAAACAGAAGATTTTACTGTGTGTTTGTAGAGCAGATAGCACCAAGGGGACTAATCCCAATTATCATTTCTAGGTACTAGTGTAGAACAAGCAAATAATAATAATACACAGATAGTAATGTGATAAGGATGGATGAGTGTGATGAACTCTGTGAACACTTAAAAAATGGATCACTGGGGACAACAGAAAATAAATGACCATGAATCAGGAGGTTCTCAAGGGAAACACAAGCTATGTAGCAGGATAAAATAATATAAATGGAATAAAGTGAAACAATCAACACTGCGGTAAAATTAATACTTAACCATAAAGTAGTGATTCAATTGCAATGCATATTATTTAGGATGTTACTATGATATCCACATAGAACCTCACCTTTACGAGTTTCAAAAGAGAAACACTGCCATGCATTCTTATATGTTATGCTTATGGGTTATGTTAACTCACATTAATTTTTTATCTCAAAAATAAAAATGATAAAGTCAGGATGAGGATTATTTTGAAATTTGCTTATTGTTAAAATTGACGTGGACCACAATCTTGACACTTGTGCTCTTGCTAATACACCCTGATAAAAAGAATAGACACTGGTCACAGAGTTTTAGCTATACATTTCAGAAAATTATTGCAATAATATAAAAGTGCTATATTTAAAAAGTCAAAACACTTGAAAGAGCTCTCTAAGTATGATTCAGTATTTGTGGAACTGAAGAGATATTCAGAAAATGGACTGAATAAAAGAACAAGTGTTAAAAGTAAACTTCAAAGAGATTGTAAGGGCCATCTCTGCCTGAACACCAGGTGAGATGTGCCTTTCAAGAATTTTACTACTCTGCATATGCTGGACCTGAAGATCTGACTGATACCTGCCCATAAAGTTATGAGCCAATGGAAAAGTGCTAAGCACAGATATTCACATCCAACCCAACCTCTAATAGGAGAGAACAGACATTTATTTAATTAGATATTGAAATTGTAGATTAAGGTTTATTGACAGCTGTTCCTGTTAAATACTATATAGTTTATTCCTGGGAAGCAGACATGCTGACTAAGGGCTCAATCCCAAACCCACTGAAGTCAATGGAAAGATTCCCATTTATTTCAGTGGGTTAGAGATTAGGGCCTACAGTAAAAGAATGGGATATAATATGAATGTAAGAGTCTTATTTTTCATTAATCTGCCTGTCTCAAACCATTCCTTAAATAAGTAGTTGAGTTAAAAAAATGCTGAGGGCCAGACACTAGCCTCTGCTAAGGCTCATTTACTGGTTAGCCATATGCATTGTGCTGAATTAAGTGCTACTACACTTCAGCTGCAGGTGGCCCTTTGAGAGCTGTTGCAGCTGGTGCAACTTTTAGAGCAGTTTTGAGGCTGCTTGAAGCTGCTGTGAAGGATCAAACCAGTGGCATGATGACTAGGGTTGCACGAAGGTCGATCTGGCCCTGAGATTTTAACTTCTCACTGAATATGCATTCACTCACTCAGTTAAGTGACTGAATTAATGCACTGTTCCAGTGACTGAATGTAAATAGTACTAGTAAAATCACTTACTGTTGTAACTGCTTTTGTTAATCTATAGTAAACCAATCTGAATGCAACTACCTTTAAACAAAATTCATTTAGCTATGAATAAGATGTCTGGATTATCTATCTAGACGGGATCTACCTATTGATTCGGGGAATAATAAACTTCTGTTCTAGTTTGCCTAGAGAAAAGTATGCCCTATAAGGCAGGGTCTCACTCTTACAGAAACGTCATCTCTGTTGGAAGTTCCCCAAGAGAAACACAACAGAAGACACTGTAACTGACCTAGCATGGTTTTATTACTTATTTTCATGTGCTATCATCTTTGTCAAATAAGTTATTAGTTATTAATAATTATGAGTTCTCTTGCTTGCCAAGATTATGACATCCATTAAGGCATGGTAAGCACTTTTAGGTGACAAATAATGGGGTCACTATACTGAACTGATCTCATGAAAAACAACTGTTAATAATTTTGGCCTCCTTCCCATCCCCCCTCTTGGTTCTTCCCTCCCTCTTATTTTTCCTTTACTTGCATATTTTCCCAGGCTATCTTGTTAGTGTTGTTCCTCCCCTCCACCCCCCACCCCCCCATTTAGTTGTCAAGTATTGATTTATTAAATTATATAGTTTAATATTAAGGAAGTTAAAATGTTTTTTGCATATATAAATTAATACTATGTTGCATGCTACCGATGGTAATTATAAGTTTATAGTGTTTTTATTTATCTTTTTGTATTGTGATATTTGTATTGAAAAGCAAAAAATAACAAAAACATTTTTGTCAACCTACCTAATATTTGTTTCTGTAAACTCTAATTTTAGTAATGGGTGATAAATGTATTTGGTACTTAGCCCCCTAACTAATGTGTGAAATATCCCTTTCACAGTGACTCTAACAGCATACTTCACACAGAATCCTTTTGCTATCTACTGGCGTGTTGATACACTTAGGCAACTTATCCCTGTTAACTCCACTGAGCTCAATTGCAAATTGATGTCGGTTGCCTTCCTGAATCTCTGACAAAAGGAAACAATAGTTGTAATTCTCCAAATGCCAAACTCTCCAGCTTTCACTCTGGCATCTTCTACAACACAGTTACGCATGATCAAAAGAACAAGTGGCCACCAACACCAACCCACAAGTGTGGTACATTAAAAAAAAACAGGCATCAGTTTTATGAGTCTTTCCCATAATAGACTCATAGACTTTAAGGTCAGAAGGGACCATTATGATCATCTAGTCTGACCTCCTGCACAACGCAGGCCACAGAATCTCACCCACCCACTCTTGTAACAAACCCCTAACCTATGTCTGAGTTACTGAAGTCCTCAAATCGTGGTTTAAAGACCTCAATACTGCAGCTTTCTAAATTTTAGCTTCTTAGCACTCTTTCTTTGACAGTTAGTATATATGTGTTCATCTTACTTCAAGTGGGACTTCTCTCAATATAATAAATCCACACTAAATCTGTGATTTTTGTGAATTAGTAAATACTTGTTTCTCCTACAGCTCACCACAGGAATTTCAAATCCACTCTCTTTATTCTTGATATGTTTTTTTGTTGTTGTTGTTGCCAACACCTAAGTCTTGCGGCTTTAAGCTAGGAGAGAGAAACATATCATTTTAAAGAACGTATATATGTTTGGCTTAACCTTCTGCATTGGCAACAAACATCTTCCATATCTTCTAAAGAACAGCTGAAGCTTTGGTCACCTGAAAGTGAAGTGTTTGGATGTTTGAAAATGCTAGCTATAATATAATAGACACCAACATAATGTCCAAGACTCAAGCATTTTTCTGCTGACATGGAAACTCTGCAGAGCACAAACGTCTTGGGTCATTTTTAGAAACATTTTTTTCCATAGGTGCAAGAGACAGGACATGTGACTATTAAACACATTTTATGTTGTACTATACTAAGGTGAAGATAATCAAGATTTTTGAAAAAACGACTATTTTCTTTATTCAAATCATTACTGCCAGGCTGCTCCTTAAAATCCTGCCCACAACAAAGAGCAACCAAGACCACATGACAAACTTTCTGGAATATTTCTTGGAATTCAAGTGGATTACATGCTGCTTTTTTCATTTTTTCACTTGTAATACAAAAGCATTAGATGATTATCTGGGGATCCCACACTCACACAGCAAATTAGTATTACTTTCCTCTCCCATTCCTGTTTTTGTAAGCCTTGTTACAGGTGAAGGCCTAATAAGTATTTCAAAACTATCACATTGGTATTGCATTATCAAAAAATAAGAGATGGAAGAGAACTATTAGGTGTGTTGCAGAGATCAGATGGATGGATCTTGCCCATATCCCTGCCAATGTAGTATTGTTCCCTATGTTGTATGTAGGAGTGTTTTGTCCATCTACATTTAAATTACGTTTGGTATGGGGCTTCCTCTTCTTCCTTCAGGAGAATACTGTCCAAATAAATAGTCCTTAAGTCTATTTTTTTCCTATGCTCAATTGCGTACCATTACTCCTAATTATGCTACAATGAACCTTGAATCACTTAACTTGTTCTCCCCACTCATGAGTATTTATCTCCTTACAATATGTTGTAATTTTACCATTCAGTGGTAGGTAGCATGAGGTTTTAATTGATACCAGTGTGAATGAATCCTTAATAAGTGTTCTTTATAGGATTAACTTTCTGACACAAAGTAATTATCCAGCTGCCTACATCAGAAGTTCCCATCTTGTGATCCATAGACCTATGGTGGTTTGGGAAGCATGTTATAGATAGTTAGATAGCAGTGGTTCTCTGCCTTATTCACAGCTGCTAAAGCACCTTAAAAACAGCTAAAATTCATTAAATAGTACTTACTATTCCCAGTCAGAACCAACATTAAGATGGAGTTTAAGTTAAGAGAATATATTATTTTTAGGGTAAAAAAAATACAGCAGTGTTAAAAATATGCCTAAACCAAGAATTATGAACTGAAAGCTAACCTTAAAAGAAATTAAGACATGCTAAGTCATAGAAATGCATAGTGAAATCACCCAACCAACCTTAACTCTGTCCTGTAGAGATGCCATGCAAAACCATATGTAGTATTTGGGATCCTAGGATATATTAAACTGGCTTGTAAAAACATTATATTATTTCATACTTTTTTCCTCATGGTGTCACTACAGGGTAGCTACTGTGGCCACAGGCTGCCAATCTTTGCTAAGGGCAGCATGTGACTTCAGTCGCATTAAGAACAAATAGAGACAGTGACCATTTTGAGAAGACCCATCTTAATTGGGGGCAATCTGTGCCTCAGTCTGATTGAGAACTACAAAAGGTGCTGTCATTTTGAATGAAGACATATTAAACTGATTTGTAAAAACATTATTTCGTACTTTTTTTCCGCATGGTGTCACTACAGCGCAGCTACTGAGGCTACAGACTGCCAACCTTTGCTAATGGCAGCCTGTGGCTTCAGACCTTTGAGAACAAAAGAAGATTGGGCCAAAATTGCCACTGTCTTAATTGGGGACAGCCTGTGGCCTCAGTCTTATTGAGAACAACAGATGGTGCTGTCATTTTGAATCAAGACAACTCTTCATGAGTTTCTCAGAAGGACACTTTTTTTTCAGCTTCTGCTTTAAGAGACGCTTTCAGTCATGAAGAATAACAGAAAAAATAGCATTAATCCTAAAAAAAAGTCTTTTCAAAACTATGCACTGCACTGTATCTACTTAAAGATACATTTAAAAATTAAATATGAGCTTAAATGCATTGCTGAATTGTAACCTGTAGTTTTGAAAAGGAAGTTTTAAGCCTGTGATGAACTTTAAGAACACCTAGACTATATTACCTGATAATATCTCAGACTTTGATGCTGTTGTAAAGTATAAATTTGTTTCTCACCTTTGGTCTTGCATTCTATTTTTACTTGATAAACAAGGGTTTGTTTTCAGTCTGCTGCTAACAAATATACAGTGTTTTCTTTAAATGTGAGACTGTTTCAGCTCTTTGCTGTCAACCCCAAAACGAAACTAGGAAGCTTTTTTTTTTTAAAAAAAAAGTTTATCTAATTAAAACCCAGCATTGATTTCACCAGTAAGGAAATTAGAACAAAGTAATATTGATTTTATATTTCCTGTGTTACCCAGTTTGCTAGAGGAATTATGTAAAATTAAGTTCTGAAGTTTTCATGTAATGTATCAAAGACTTGTTCCAAATTCCATAGAAAATCCACATCATAGAGATCTGGGGACTGGATTCTGTAACTTGTTGCATCAGGGCAGAAACCTGCACCCACATGGAGTCCCAATGATTAAATGGGGGTCCTGTGAGTGTACAGGGTTACACCTGCATAGTCTCCTTTGCAGGGGCAGCCCCCATGTTTGTAACTGTGCTGCTGGGTAACAAAGTACATTTATGACATTGAGCTGTTTAGAGGAAACATTAATTTTCTGGTCTAGCTAGAATCTTTATCCCTATTTGTCAGTCATGAATGTTTGGTATTTGCTGAAACAAGTTCATTTATTTCAACGCAGATCCTGGGAAATGTTCTCGTCTACCTTGGACATGTGAGGAATATATGTGAATACTTTGTTATATGTGGAAAAGCACAAGGATGACTGTGTCAAGTGGAACAATAAAAAAATAAAACAACACCTAAAAACATCTGGCTATTGTCATGGATGTGGGAATACCCACCCTCCCCACCATCCAACCTCCCGAGTGGGGTGAATAAAGGAAATATTTTTTCACAAGAATTTATTTGAATTTAAATACAAATCTCTTTGGCCATGTTAGCTACCCTTTTGTGTTTGATTTCAAAGAACTTTTGTGTGTTCAATTTTTAAGATCACATACTTAAAATACTCTTGGAAACTGAGTATTAAATTTACCTTCCAGAAGTATTTACAATAAAAACCTGATTATAAGAATTACACTTATCTAACCAGGAAACAGAGACAATACCATCAAGCTTATATGACCAAATATAGTTAAGCAACAAATCTCAGATTTCAAATATTCATTAGCAAACAATGCTGTAAATTATATTCAAAACCTATTTAGTTGACTATGTTCAAATAATGTATACATACAATAAAATTAAATTTGCTCACAGGCATTCTGTGAACAGAAAAAGAAGGCAAATTCATCAAAAAATATTTCTTGCACATTATTTGCTCAGCTCCACAGAGAGATAGAGAGAAAATTCTTAGCTGTCTCAAACAAACAGAAAACACTTAGCTCTTAACTCTTGGATACACTTTATGTTCTTCATTATTATGTTATGTATTCCTTTCCATCTTTCAGGGCACATCATATGTTAACAATTGGTCTAGCATATTAAGAATGTAAAACATAGTGGAAAAAGGTAAAAAGCCATTCAGATTATTGAGGGTTGTCTCTTTTTATACAATATTTCCTTGGGACAGTATTGATACGAGCTGCTTTTAAAATGACCTAATGTCTTTGGTTCAGCAACCTTGCTAGGCAGGTGATTCCAAACAATTCTTATGGGGGATTAACCACTGCCCTCCCCCCCCCCCATGTCTCTTATGTTTGGAGCAGTAGGTTGCTGCTCTTTGGCTTGACAGATTTGATTCTCATACCAGCATCAGATAATAGAAGACAAACACATGCCTATTTATTTTTTTCTCCTGTCATATCTCCGGCTGAGAGAATTAGAGAGAATCCACATGCTCTGAAAATTTAAAGAAATTGAGCCTGGATAGTTCAACTCTTACCAGGCTTACCTTTAATAAAAGGTGAGAAACATTTGCAATTTTTAAATGTAGAACAATCAAAGTCAAATAGTTTGGGGATTTACTTCATCTGATGTTATGTTGTAAAAAAAGGAGAATAATCGATACATTAAACACTAAACCATTTAAACAAAGGATGTGTCAGTCACTGGCCATTCTCTTTTGGGACCAGAGTAGAGACTTTATACATATTACTAGTTGAAATAATTGTATAATTGAAAACTTTAAGAACAAGAGAGGAAGAAAATATCAGTTGAGCAAGAGAGTTATGGAGTGTGGCTATCGTACAAACATTGACTTGATTCATGTTTAATGGCAGTAAAGTTCTCCTCAATAGTTAAGATAATTCCTAAAATGGCACTCTTATATCAGTCGTAATGCCTTCTACAGTTAAGGTCGCAAAATAGTTTTCATTAGCACCTTACGTCCTTGCATTCAGATCTGCAAAATATTCACTTTGCGGGGTGGGGGTAACATTTTTCATGCTTCATCTTAGCTGGACTGTCAGTTTTTCCACAAATCTTAAACACAATCCCATTGACGCTTTCTGAGTGCTGTTAAAAACAATTCTGACCATTCAGCCAACTCAAAAATGGGTGAACTTTGACTCTAACTTGGCACACAAGTTTGTGTACTAAATTTGAAAAAAAAATTTGCTTGGATAATAAAGATACAGGCATTGAAATATAATCTACATATGTTTTATCAGCAACAACTAGGATTTATTGCTTAATAAAGTCCACCTCTTTGTGTCATCAAAATGAACCTTTACCTGGAGGCCACTTAATAATATATTGAGGTAGTCTGGATTAAACTTGAGATCCATATCTGATTGAAAGCAATGAGCTGAAGGAGAAATCAAAGTTTTGTAGAAAACTATTTCCAGCTGTTGCAGTATGGTTTAGCTGGTGACAAATTTCAGCATAGCTGGTATAACAGGGCAGCATGGAGGAAATTTCCATGAGGATCTCATTTTGGAGTTTCCTCACATTGAGGCTACATCTACACTACACATCACTTTTGGCAGCAGATAGTGTCTATCTAGCTACATGCCATAGGGAAAAGCAGGCTGTGTCCACACTGCAGTGTTGTAGCTACATGTGTCAGTGAAAGGTTCTGGCGGAGGGGAGACAGTGAGGAAAAGTTCCAGCAGCTCCCTGTTGCCAGAGCCTTTCATTGAGGCAAGAAAAGACTCTAGCAGGGAGGAGGCCACTGGGAAAGGTCAAGCTGATGGAGCCTTTCCTGGAGTCAGCTCTGACAGCCAGGAGCTAGCAGAGCCTTTCCTTGCTGCTATTTAGCTGCTGGCATCTTGCCCTATGACAAAGTAGGGGTCCAGCAGTGGGGAGCTGCCGAAGCCTTTCCCTGGTGTCTTCCCACTGCCTGAACTGTTCCTCACTGGGGGAGTCTTTTCCTGCAGTGGGGAAAGGCTCCAGCAGTGGGGAGGCAGCGAGACACCACATGTCTAAAAATAGCAGTATAGATAGGAAGCATGGGTAAGTAGACAGCATATAGGATATGTGCTTGCATACATACTCACACCCCTCAGGAATGTCTTTACTGTACTCACCTAAGCCATGCCTCACTGGCAACACTCCTAATTATATTCATGCTAGGGGGGCCTTGCAGGTATGTACTCTACATGCTGCCAAAAGTGGCGTGTAGTGTAGACGTAGCCTAAGATCCCTCAAATTGCTCATTGGTCTCTGCTCCCTAAGGTCCAATGTAATGGCTGAATTTTCACAACAGAAAAGGATAGACACTTAGTTTAATTTTTAAGTAGCACCAGCTGCTGAGCTAATCTAAATGCATAGAGGCTCTTATATTTTCCCCTCACCTGCAAGCTTCTCCTTTCCACAAAATTAAGGCTTTTCTGTATGTGTGGGAAGAATACTGATTTTATGTTTATAATTGCCTTTAAGGAAATTATCCTGGCAGCAAAATTTTAAACTACACGGATCCCAGCTGTTCTTCCTCCCAGACTCTAAGAAAGAATATATGAAGATAATTATTAAATATATTAAATAATCAAACCTTATTGGCAGTGTGGCGGGGCGAGTGCCCCACCCCAATGTGAGAGGGGGCTAGAGTAGGCCAGAGCGGCTGCGCGGGCCAGCAGCCAATGAAAAAAGGGCTTACTGGGGGCCAATCAGAGCCAAGATTCGAGACAGCCAATCAGGGCTTGGCTTGGCCCTATATAAAGGCTGCCCAGGAAGGGAGCGGGGAGTCTATCCCAGACCTTCATGGGGGAAGGTCGGTCCGTCGGTCGGTCTCCAGAGGAGGAGACCAGCACCTCGGACAGAGCAGTGCTGGGCAGGCTCAGGGGGAGTACAGTAGGGCTCGGGCCTAAAACCTGCCAGACTGAGGGCCCTGAGAGAAAGGGCCTAGAGGGTGGGAGGGGCCAGAGGGGAAGTGGCCCAGGGACAGTTAGAAAAGGGGAGAGAAGGAGGGCAGGGATGCTGCCACTAGAGGGTTCCTGGGTCGGGACCCAGAGTAGTAGGCGGGCCTGGGTCCCACCCCCTTCCCCCTTGTACTGCACCTAGCCATGCAGTAGGGTGGCTGAGACAAACTGCAACCAGCCCTTGAGACAAGGCGCTAGACTTTGGAGGTTGTGGTTGGCCACTGAGGCTAGTGCAAGGACTGCTGAACACCCTCCCCTCCCCGGAAGGGGTGAGGATGGACTAGGGGGCACTGCCGGAGGGCAGTGGCCTGAAGAGGATGCTGCTGAGCGGGGAGCAATGTGGGTCCAGACACCAGCGAGGAACAGTTGATGACGGGACACCACCAGCAGAGGTTGCTCCCCATGGATTGAGCTAATTCCCGGAACAACCAGTGGGAGGTGCTGGGTGGTGAGTCCCAACTCCGTCACAGGGAGACAGCATGTAAAACAAAATGCTAGAAGATTATGTCATGTTAAGTTGCAAACTATGTACAAGGACAAGCAATAATTATTGTGGAACAAAAACTCAGCTATGAAACTCACAAATGAAAAAAAAAACAGCTTGTGTCATCTTAAAACTGAAGAGCTAGAGAACATTTAGGAAAAAATCTTTATAAACAGAGCTGATAGCTTTGTACTGTAGTTAGGATGAAAATCAACCAACTACAGGGCCTATACATGTCCCTATGCACTGATTAAGCCCTTAAAAGTCTTAAGTAGGTCTTAAGTAATGCTTAAGTGATTCATAAGCCATCTACATAGCAATGACTTTTACCCTGAGTGAATTATTGCTATTAGATTGCCTTACTAGGAAGAGTTCACAGAGGAACTCCGGAAGGCATCCGATTATTAGAACATCATCTCTATCTAAAAATGTGTTTCTTCAATCACACTTTTAACATTGGTATTATTTAACTACATTAAATTATTTCAAAACATCTGGAAATGTGCATTATATATCATGTTTCAGAGTGGTAGCCGTGTTAGTCTGTATCAGCAAAAAGAATGAGGAGTACTTGTGGCACCTTAGAGACTAATACATTTATTTGGGCATAAGCTTTTGTGGGCTAAAACCCACTTAACTGGATTAGTCTAGTTAGAGTTGGTATGGCAACACCCATTTTTTCATGTTCTCTGTGTATATATATCTTCCTACTGTATTTTCCACTGCATACATCCGATGAAGTGGGTTTTAGCCTACAAAAGCTTATGCCCAAATAAATTTGTTAGTCTCCAAGGTGCCACTCCTCATTCTTTTTATTATATATCATGTAACCCCTTTGGGGTTTAGAGAACATGGGCCAAGAGGAAATGCTGTTTGGGAATGGGAAGAGCCGGGAGAGAGGGAGAGCAACAGGGTTTGTGTGTGTCTGGAGCTCCAGACAGAAGGTCTACAACAAGCAGGCCCTCACAGAGTGAAGCAGCAGAGATCCTGCCCGAAGCCTGGGAGGGAGAGAGCGGCTGACCAGGGACACCCTAGGACAGGATTCAGTATGAGCACTCTGCCATAGAGGAATCTCGTGAGAAGGACAACCCGGAGCCGGACCCATTATCACTGCTGCCCAGAGCTGTATGGGGGGTGAATACTGGGGCTTGTGACTTTGCTTTGGAAATAAGGAGGAAGGCTGTTGCTAAGTGGGGAGGTTGTCACTCTGTGTGGCTTTGCAGAGAGTGGCAGAAGAGGCGCCAGAGGGGTTTTGGGGGGAAGGTTTACTGGTGCCGTAGATGACTAGGAACAACCAAGAGCACCACTGGACCAGAACTTTGCCCAGGACTCCTGAACTGTGAATGCACGTGCATTGCTCAGTATCTGCCCTTTCGGACTGTGGTACCACTGGGCCTGTGGGGCTTTGTGTTGAATGTAACCCTGTTTTACCACCCCCCTAACTTTCCCCATTGTATTATAAATATTTCCCTTTCCTATCTTCATTGTACTCTTACAGTGTGTGTATGTTCACTCTGGTGGTTTGGAACAGGTGCCCTGCGGGTGTAAGGGACTTGCCCTGCTGCGTTTTTGCGTGCAACTTTTCTTGGCCAGAGCTGCCGGCAGAGCAGACTCCATCTTGGCTACAAGGGCACCAAGTTACAATCATAAATCTGTCTGTGACCATGAGGTTCTCCTTGTATTGCTACTGGATTGGGCCGAACACTGCATCCCATCTCCTAACTATGGTAAGCCATGAAACTGTAAAGCTTCAGTTAGTTCAGAATTCAGCAGCCAGCCTTTCCAACAACACTAGTCACTGAGAGACTATTGTTCTGGGGTTAGAATACCGGCATCCTGATGTGGCTACATTTATGGAGTTCACAATAAGAAGTCAAGGAGTTGTGGGCAATCAGCACCTTGCAGGATCAAACACAGTGAAAGCCACTAGCCAGTTCAATCCTATTTATTTATTTAATATCAATAACCTGTTCCATCAAGTCTTACAAGAAACACAGATCAGACTTCTTTCTTACAGTGTCTCACAAAAGAAAGGCATGTGGACCAAAATATATATGTACACCTCTACCCCGATATAATGCTGTCCTCAGGAGCCAAAAAATCTTACCGCATTATAGGTGAAATCGCGTTATATCAAACTTGCTTTGATCCGCCGGAGTGTGCAGCCCAGCCCACCCAGAGCACTGCTTTACCGCGTTATATCCAAATTCGTGTTATATCAGGTAGCATTATATCGGGGTAGAGGTGTAACTTAAAACTGAATGCTATCTATAAAAGCATTTTTTCCAGATTCCTACATCACTTGGACCCTTCTACATTTCACACATTATACACTATTAAAGAATTTCATGCAATCCTTTGAAATAACTGGAATTTATAAGAAAGTTATTAGTCATTTTTTGTCCCTAACATTTTGGTTTATGTTACAGAAGTTAATGGATTTGTCAAAATATAAGGTCTAAAATTTAATCTGCTGTACAAAATGTTACTTATCCAAGGCAATAAGGGAAGTAGGAAGTTTTGGGAGGCAGTGGACCAGGAAATAGTCTCCCCCTTGTTTGCGGGGCCAAAGGAAGATCAGGGCACTCAGCAATTCTCAGGAGGTGCTCATCTCCTTGCAGGATGAGTCCCTAAATACAAGAGGATTACTGGAGAATGGCTTATGGAATCTATAGTGTAGTAAAGCTACCAGAAGAAATGCATTTGTCTGTCCATAACTGGTTCCTTTTGTCAACATTAGCACTTAAAACACTCAGACGTGTCAGTTGAAACCACCATATGAGCTGATGATCCTGATGCAAGAAGAAACAGGATCAAACTAAAGAGCAAAATACATAAAATATATCCATATTGCACTAAGGCTAAGACCACAGAACATTACTAAGGATAAAGTCTACAGAAGATGGCTAGGAAAATTGAAAAGAAGATGAAATTGCCTATATCATTTTGCTAAGATCACAGAGAAGTTCAAGGAACATTTTATCTCAGAATTAGGGCCCAAAGCTGGGGCATTACTCAACTAAGGTAGTCATTGATAAGACTGACCAACATGAACTGGGAAATATAGTTTGCTGAAAACCAAAAGCTCCTTCAAGTGAAATAGTGTCTTCCATCTTGTGCTATATTGGTAGTCCATTTGCATGTAGACAATCAATGAGAGGGAAAGGTTGTGAAGATAACAACATGGATGAAAAAGATGTATTACTGTAGGACAGGGTACCATTGAGGATGCTTGGTAGGGGAAGTGTATTCTAGAGAGGAATTCATTACACTCAGGTCATACTCTTGTTGACGTCATATTCACAGGCCTGCACCTGATGAATACTTTTGTTTTGCAAACAGAATTTTTCATATACATTTCTTATATCAGGTATTGTTTTTACTATGTTTAAAATTGTATGTAAGAGGTTCAATCACATTATGAAAATGTATGAATTTGTATATTATATTTCCCCTCTCCTGATTAGACTGTTGTAGTAGTGCAGAAAATCATATTCCTTTTCAGGAGCTATTCTAACAATTTTTGTTTAGTACAATGTTCAAACACAGTTCATTAAATCCTAGAGGCATTACAGTAGCTGAATTAAATGGACATGTTGATCTCATGTGACTTACTTTTTGTGATTGGAGTTTCATGTTTTATATAGTATAGGGCAAATTCTACTATCCTTAGTCAAAACTCAATTTTCTTCAATAAGAGATTTACCTGAAAGAGGCCTGAAAGATCTGGCCTTAACTTTAAATAAATAATACCAACAACAAAGTATACATATAAATGAAACATAACTCAGGAAAGCTGTATTCAAGGTATCCTTTACAACATGCTCTAGTATACAGTCCACACACTGTGTAGATACAAAACTCACCAGGGTGTTGGTCAATAAAGAAATTAACAATAAGGGAACATGAAGTTCAGCCCAGTAGTACAGACAAAGGTAAACAAGAGTAAATGGAGTATAACTTCTTCTCATCTGGGACTATGGAGTTTAGTTTAGGTTACTTTACCCATTTTTTTTTTAACCACTAGTTCAGCCTGTGTGTTCTCTGCAAACTTGGCTGCCATTAGAGTTCATACATTGGAGTTACTCATCCCCAAAATCTGTCTGGGAGGCAACTTCCACTTTCTGTGATATCCACAGTGAGTGCAATCCACAGCAAGACTCACTAGATGTCTCCCAAAAGGAGCAACATCACCTGCTAATATAGTCTGAAATGCCATGTAATGTAAGGAGATAGAAGTCAGGAGCATGAAGGACATGGACCAGAGAAGAAAATCAAAACTGAAATTAGTTTTATGAATTTAGTGATTATATTTCATGTTACAAAGATTGCCCAGTGTTAGACCATCTACATATTTACCATGTGCTAGAGATATATTATTACAGTTTAAGACTGGATTTGCAAGGAGTTTGGGAAGTTTCAATCAAATTTGTTGAGGAAGTGTAAGTTATAGTCATGCCTTTAGTAGTTAAGAGCAAGTTTGATTGGGTGGTTATCCTCCGTATTATACATTTCAGGAGTAATATATTCTGAAAAGAAAAGACTTTGAGCTCAGGAAAGCATCTGTTACTCAGCCGTGTCCAGTTAATTAATAGGTGTCCAAAGTTTTAGAAGTGAGAATTTTGTTTTGTATTTTTTTTAAAGTTTGTTTGAAGCAGTAAAATAAATTAAAATATATAGAAATGTAGCTAACCCTATAAATATTATTTACCCACTTACAAACAAATTGAAATATATATAAATGTACATAAACAAACACATATACACACCAGACATGCCAAACCTGCAGAAAAAAACACAGAAATGGGGCTTATTTTTGCCTTAATTGGCGCATGAGTTGCTTGTTGGCTAGTTTTTGGCTTGTAGCGTATTGGGGTTCTTAGGGATTGACTTGATTTGGCCTTGTTTTGAAATGGGATTTGCTTGATTTTTGGCTTATTGTAAAAGTCAGGGTGCTTATTTACTGTGTGAAAGTTGGCAACTGTGATATACACACACACGTGTTGGTGTGCATTTCTGTGTCAGTTTAATATTTAAGCATGTCCCCCACCCTGACTCCCCCTGCCTTGCAATAAAAGGAAGCAACTCTCCACACTTTCTAAAGCCGCTGTGTATTTTTGCCTTCTTTGGTCGCTGAATTCTCACAAATCATGGTAACCTAAGACTTTTTATTCCTTAATTTAAGATATCTAAATATTACATTTATTCCAATATATGCTGTAGCCTTCATCTTTCCGATGATAATGTGAAAGTGTTTAAGATGGTGGTAGCTATCTTGCCAATTTTATGGGATATAAAACTGAATTAACTATCTCAGACTACATTTCAAAGGCTATTCATTGTGCATGTGGGAAGCCCAGCACAAGTATTCATTATTACAAAACTTTTAAAGAGCTTCCTGACTACATAACATTAATTGTCAGAGAATTTTATCTTTCCTTGGAGCTTTGTGATCTCAACTCTTCCTGATAAATCTTTTCCTTTAAACAGCTTAACATATTTCCCATTGGGTGTACCTATAGTTGCTAGGCCATTATGTTCTACAGTGGCTCTTAATAATGTCTGAGTCCAGATTACCATACCTTTACTGGCCCTGAGCCAATTTGCAATCAAAAGTAGATTTAGTCATGCAGTTTTGGTCTGAAAAGTCTCTTAAATCTTTTTTTTTTTGTTTGGTATTTATTTTTGGTATACTCTGAAGTCTTACACTACAACTCCTGTTTCAGAATTCTAAACATATATGCTGGGTGTCAATACATTTCCTATTTGTTATTTGATTGTGACCTTGTATGCACTTGCAGTTACATGCAGCTACACACCAAGGTGAAGGGCAGGCAGTGCCCACACTCACTGTGCTGTATATTACATGCAGCAGTGAAAGGCTCTGGCAGGGGGAGGCAGCAGGGGTGAGGGAAGGCTCTGGCAGGGGGTGGCAGTGGGATACTACACTGATAAAAATAAGCACTGCTTGGGTGTGTAGAAAGCTATGTAGGGTATATACATTAGAGGCTCAAGTGGGTAGGGCACCCTACTCTACACACCTTAGCAGTGCCTCATCATCTACACTGCCATTTATATCCATGCTAGCTAAGTGTGCAGTGTCTGTACTCTACATGACGCCATAAGTGAAGAGTTACACTAAGAAATTCTTACTACATGAACATTCTGCATAACTTGTGATGTGCGAGCATTTGGTTTTTGATATTTAGTAGCCACACTTAACTTACTTCGGGAAAAGGCAGGATTTACTGTACAACACCAACAATAATACTATCATTCTTTGAACTATTGTTTTTAATATCAAAAGTGATTTATAAATTTTCTGTGTGTGTGTGAGAGATAGAGAGAGAGAGCGAGCATTTGGGGTGGGGGGCATGTACATGCTGGATTAAATTTATAATTCCCTCCCTATCATGGGAGCAACACAATTAACTTGGTAAATCCATACCATATTATCATGTAATTACATTCCAAAATGGATGGAGCAGAACCCACAGTAGAGTTCTTATCTTTTCCCTATTATTATTGTTAATAGTAGTATTATATGTAAAGGGATCATGGTTGGCTTCTGTGCTGGAACTGTATCACATCCTCACACACTATCCCACATGAAAAAGCTGAAAAATAAAACCCCATAAAACATCACTTTTTGTGTCCCCTCTCCACCTGCAATTTGAACAGTGATTGATTTTCATTAATATGTCACTTCCATCACTAAAAATCAATGTGGTTTTTCAAATCAAATACATATTGAACTTTTACATACTCTGAGGAAACCTTGGTGGATTGTCGTTGACATCAGTGAGTGTGATATTTACAGTTGTTGACCCTGATAGCCCTCCGACCTGCCCAGCCATATCTTTGGCTTGAATGACAACGGAATAATGCTCTCTGGCTTCCCTGTCCATGTTATGCAAGGCGGTCCTGATGACTCCTGTGATGCAAAGAAAAACAAAAGAAACACCAGTGTTAGCATTTCTGAACAATGGTCCAGGGTAGACATCTACAGAGCCTGTGTTGTCAACAGAGGTGGGACACATAACTTCTACTATTGCAAAGCCCCTTTATAGCCAAAATAAACTATTTTAAATTGAATTTCTGATTTCTAACCAACAGATTGGAAGTCTCTTGTGTGAAGACAACCAAAGAAAATGGGTTATATAATGCATTGTGGAGAAATGTTGTTGAGAATTGCATTGTTTTCTAAAACATCTAATATAATTGTGGCAGCATTTGCTAGACAGACAGATTGCTTGAGGATATGTAGAAATTAAAAACACCCCATATTACAAGAAAATGTAATAATATATCAATAAATAATTACTCCAATTCATGTAATGTAGAAAGACCTCAAGGTACATTGCCAAAAAGACAATGTTTTATCTTATATGATAATTGTTTAAGTAGCTGTTTAATTGAAATATTAATGAATATGCATTCATGCCCCACAAGAGATGTCTCAAATTCCACTATCTGGTAGCCAAACAAAAAATAATCTTTTGTTTTTCCACATAAAGTTTGGCACTATTCTGAAAAGTGACTTTGAAATTGGCACCCTCTTATTTAAGATGCCTTGTTCTTCTCCCTGTATCCATTCACAGTTATAAACAGTTGACCTTAGTGAGAAAAATGCATTTTTCCTGCTTTTTGACTCCTATTTGGCCCAGCAGAGCCGATAGAGCTAGAAGTGAGTGAACAAAAGATTCTATTTAATTTTACACATCAGCAGCAGAAATGTTTACTAACTTCCAATATCTTCAAGCACACTGATGACAATAGGGTTGTGCAGGTATCACTTAAGGCATGACCAATATTACTTTTGTCACTGGTGATACGTTAAATAGAATAACCCAGCTATATCCTCTAAGCCCAGACTGAGTTTACAAGGTTGGCAGCCAGGAACCCCCCACCTCCCCCAACACACTATTATTTGTCAGTGGGGAGCATTTCACACATAAATGGAGCTGCAGGAGTCCCTTCCCAGAGCAGAGTCCCACTTTAATATTTAGAATTACTAAAGGATTTGTAAGGGCATTTTGAAACATATTGTTAAATAGAGAAAGAAAACGAAAGCTACCACTGTCAAAGCTTCCTTTAAAAAATGTGTGAAAGACTAAACTTGTTAAAATAAAACTGTCCTGACATGATAACTGTTGCTTCTATGCAAATTTAAATCATTTGATAGCCATGCAGAAGAACAGACAGAGGTATAACAACAAATGCATCAATGGGTGGGGGAACTTGATGGGGCTGGCAGTGAAGGGGGGGGGGAGTCCTAGAGGGAGGGAGACACTCACCATGGGATAATAGTTAGCTCCTCCCCCTGGGAGTCTCTGGCACCCATTGGCCAGCTGCAGGAGAGAGGTGCTGATGGGTCAGGATTTCCCAGCTCCCAGGACGTAACTTGGCATGGAGGCCACATGTAGCCTCTTTTGATTTGTCATTCTTACTATACTAACTAGAAAATAAACTTTGCATGGATAACCTGTATAGACTCAATGAACCAAACATAACGTAATTTTTAACTATTTGCGAAGCCTCTGACCTGCTGCATGCCAACACATTCAATGTGTGTACACAGGGAAAATTCTTCAGGATAGTCTGAGAGAATATCATAATAATTTAAAAAAAAATTGGTTATGTTTTATATAGTTCATATAAATACAGCTGTAGCTTAGTGTTCTTTAAAAAAAACCTGATCTATAGGCTTAATTCTGCACATCTGTACTTAAATGAGCAGACTTTACTCATGCAAGTAACCACACTGAAGATGAGATTACTTGTGTGAGTAAGGGTTACTCATACAAGTAAGTGTTTTCAGGCTTGGGTCCTAGATACACTTAAACTAAAAGTAGGGTTGGCTTAGACATAAAAGTATTACCTGCACTCTACAGCAAGCTTCCAGGTCACAGGTGTTTCAGCCCAATAGGGAATGGCTGAAAAGTCAATATGATCTTAACTGTGCATTCCAGTGAGGTGTGAGGTGGAGTATGAGCTACTTTGTGATGTCTGACAGCTCTGCGTTGAGAATCACTCTGCTTCTCTCCCTAATCATTTCCCTGGCTGGTACACAGCAAAGCGTTCTCCTTCTGCTTTCTGAAACCTCCATCATCCACTTGCTAGTTTCCTAATTCTTTCTAGAAACATACAAAGGAGTTCTGAGAACAATGAGCCAGACCCTCCATTGGAGTAAACTGATATAGCACCCCTGAGATTAATGAAGCTATTTATGGCAATTTATACCAAATGAGGATCATGATCATTATCTATTCCTATTACATTCCCATACATATCACTAGCACATAGCCCAGTGCAGGGAGTTTGTGGTAGCTTTGCAAGATTAGCTCAAACTGGCCCTACTTGAGATAATACAAATTCCACTTTCAAAGTGAAGGCTATGTCATTTTCCTTGCCACTAGATTCCATAGAATGGCACACAGCTAAGCAAAACACACAACATATTTCCAGAACGGGGTTAAGCATGGTTATGTAACATTAAAACACATGCAATTTTACTAGTTTGACACTTCATTACCAACTCTAAACTCAGTTAGGTTTTTTAAAAGGTCGGTGAATCTTTTGAGAATATCTAAGTACTGTACCATTTCAACAGAACCTGGAGAAATGTCTGTGCAGGGCCGCCCAGAGGTGGGGGCAAGTGGGCAATTTGCCCCAGGCCCTGGGCCCCGCGAGGCCTGGCCCAGTGGTGATCCGGGTCTTGGGCGGCATTTCGGCGGCGGGGGGCCCGTCAGTCGCTCCAGGTCTTCAGCGGCATTTCGGCGGCGGGTCTTTCAGTGCTGCTGAAGACGTGGAGCGACTGAAGGGCCCTCCGCCGCTGAAATGCCACCCAAGACCCGGACCGCTGCCGGGTAAGTACAAGCGCTGCAGCTCCCCCGCTTTGCCCCAGACCCCCTGAATCCTCTGGGCGGCCCTGTGTATCTGTGACATTCTATACCTTGGGGGAGCATCCTGTAAACCCCATATTCCTCATTTCTATAGACCTCTGATCTTACCTTACAAGGCATGCTTTATATGTATCAGGGGAATGATTATGATCTGCTGAAAGTCATTTCTCTATTCATATATGTGTATCATTAACTCATATGAAGTTATGAGAATTGTGTGGTATGGTTGTCACTAAAACATGCCATAAGTTGGGGAATCAGCCAGGTATTAGCTCCCCAGAGGCAACAGCAAGGAAAGTAACCAAGTGGGGTATCAATCAATCCATCAACAACCATTGTCCAGCAAGAGAGCTACAATGCAATGACTCACTCACATGAGGCCACACCAGGGGAATTGCTGAACCTTGCCTGGAGACTCAGCAATGCCCCCCAGACATGCCTGGACTTGTGTTTTCCAAGCACATGGACTGAGGGTATAAAACAGACACAAAGGCTATATGCTGGCGCTTCTCCTGCTCCCACCTACAGTGCAAGCAACTAAGACAACACTCCAACACAGGAGATTGGCAGAGCTTTCAGGAACAAACCTTTATATTACGGACTGCAATATCTAACGGGGTGAGAAAAACTGCTTAATCTAGATGTTGCCCAGTCTAATAGGGTTGAGAGTTTAGACTGCATGCATATATTTTATTTCTTTTGGTAACTAACTCTGACTTTTTGCCTATCACTTAATACCACTTAAAATCTACCTCTCATACTCAATACATTTGTTTGTTTATCTTTACCAGTGAGTTTGTATGAAGTGTGTGGCAAATCTGCTCAGGTTTTGCAAAGGCTGGTGTATGTCCACTTTCCAGTGTTGAAGTGGTGAAGCAATTAATATATTTGCAATGCCCCTCTTGAGCAGTACAAAATGGCAGATTCCTGGGGTACAGTGCTGGGTGCTGGGGAGGGGATTGTGCTGGTGCCTTTCTCTGTGCGATTCATGACTGGCTCTGGGAGCAATCATGCAATCTAGCTGGGTGTGGGGCTCCTCCACATGCTGTTGTGCTGAGTGATCACAGTGCCTAGAAGGGCTAGCTGCTTGCCACTAGTAAAGCATTGTGAGAGACAGCTCAGGCTGGAGAGAATTCAGGGAGTACAGCATACCACAGTCCCAGGCTGCACCCCAGGGATCACGTCACAGTATGTTTAAACAGGAAACCATGTGAAAATTTGTGTTTTTAACTCAGTACAGCTTTGAGTTTCTAGGTTCATTCTCAGCAGCAACTTAAGGTTCTGGAATTGCACACACCAGAGCCAAAGGAAGTTTGCATGACACCTCTCACTAAAATAGAAACATTTGTCTTTCTTCAGGGTGATCTGTTTACAGATACAGTTTTCCCTCAGAGATTCTCAGAACATTTCAAGAATAAATATCTAACCCCAATTTATATGTAATTACTAGAACTTGCCAAAGAAATTTTGATGGAACCACATTCAGTCAGAATATGCAGATCTGTCAAAATTGAAATGTTTTGTGACATCAGATTGATTTTGCCTAATTTCTTTTTTTGGAAGAAAACTGGTGAGGCGGGGGAGGATCCTAACAATATTGCAACTTCCCATTTAAACATTCCCAGAATAGAAAATTTTGATTTTACATTTGGAAATTACTTCATTCTGCATTTTTTATTTTGCATTATATTATCTATTATAATTAGATTATTTATTATCTATGTTTTAAAACAAAATGTTTCAATCAACACAAAACAAATTATTAGGGCTATCAATTAATCGCAGTTAACGAATGTGATTAACTCAAAAAATTAATCACGATTAAAAAAATTAATCTGCGGTTTTAATCGCATTGTTAAACAATAGAATACCAATTTCAATTTATTAAATATTTTGGATGTTTTTCTACATTTTCATACACATTATATTCTGTGTTGGATTGAAATCAAAGTGTAAATATTTTTATTATAAATATCTTCACTGTAAAAAGGATAAACAAAAGAATTAGTATTTTTAAATTCACCTCATACAAGTACTGTACTGCAATCTTTTTGTTGTGAAAGTGCAATTTACAAATGTAGATATTTTTTGTTACATAACTTCATTCAAAAACAAAACAATGTAAAACTTCAGAGCCTACAAGTCCACTCAGTCCTACTTCTTGTTCAGTCAATCGCTAAGACAAACAAGTTTGTTTTCATTTACAGGAGATAATGCTGCCCTCTTCTTATTTACAATGTCACCAGAAAGTGAGAACAGGCATTTGCATGGCCCTTTTGTAGCCCGCATTGCAAGGTATGTACGTGCCAGAGATGCTAAATATTCGTATGCCCCTTCATGCTTCAGCCACCATTCCAGAGGCTGTGCTTCCATGCTGATGATGCTCGTTAAAAAAATAATGCGTTAATTAAATTTGTGACTGAACTCCTTGGGGGAGAATTGTATGTCCCTGCTCTGTTTTACCCACATTTATATTTGCCATATATTTCATGTTGTTGCAGTCGCAGGTGATGACCCAGCATGTGTTGTTCATTTTAAGAACACTTTCACTTCAGATTTCACAAAATGCAAAGAAGGTACCAATGTGAGATTTCTAAAGAGAGTTACAGCAGTGTTTCTCAAACTGGGGCCGCCACTTATGTAGGGAAAGCCCCTGACTGGCTGGGATGGTTTGTTTACCTGCCCCGTCCGCAGGTCCAGCCGATCCAGGCCAATGGGGGCTGCTGGATGCGGCGCGGGCCGAGGGACGTACTGGCTGCTGCTTCCAGCAGCTCCCATTGGCCTGGAGCAGCGAACTGTGGCCAGTGGGAGCTGCGATCGGCCAGACCTGCGGACAGGGCAGGTAAACAAACTGGCCCGGCCTGCCAGGGGCTTTCCCTACCACAAGCGGCGGCCCCAGTTTGAGAAATACTGAGCTACAGCATTCGACCCAAGGTTTAAGAAAAGTGCCTTCCAAAATCTGTTATCGAGCAGAACCCGTCACCAGCATTGATGCATGTCCACTGGAATGGTGCTTGAAGCATGAAGGGACATATGAATCTTTAGCGCATCTAGCACGAAAATATCTTGAAACGCCGGCTACAACAGTGTCATGAGAACAACTGTTCTCACTTTCAGGTGATGTAAACAAGAAGTGGGCAGCATTATCTCCTGTAAATGTAAACAAACTTGTTTGTCTGAGTGATTGGCTGAACAAGAAGTAGGACTGAGTGGACTTGCAGGCTCTAAAATTTTACATTGTTTTACTTTTGAACGCCATTTTTTTTACATAATTCTACGTCTGTAAGTTCAACTTTCATGATAAAGAGATTACATTACAGTACTTGTATTTGGTGAATTGAAAAATACTATTTCTTTGGGTTTTTTTACAGTGCAAATACTTGTAATCAAAAATAAATATAAAGTGAGCACTGTACACTTTGTATTCTTTGTTGTAATTGAAATAAATATACTTGAAAATGTAGAAAACATCCAAAATATTTAAATACAAGGTATTTTATTATTGTTTAACAGTGTGATTAACCACGCGATTAATCAGGATTATTTTTATAACCACGCGATTAATCAGGATTAATTTTTTAATCGTGTGACAGCCCTACCAATAATGAATTTTTCATTTTTCATTCCATTTTGGAATAAAGACAACATTTTGAAATCTCAAAATCCAACACAAAAAGGAACTTCTCTCCTCTGCACAGGTAAAACACAAGAACATAAGAATGGCTAAACTAGGTCAGACCAAAGGTCCATCTAGCCCAGTATACTGTCTTCCGACAGTGGCCAATGCCAGGTGCTTCAGAGGGAATGAGCAGAACAGGTAATCATCAAGTGATCCATCCCCTGTTGCCCATTCCCAGCTTCTGGCAAACAGAGGCTAGGGACACCTCAGAGTACGGTTTTGCATCCCTGCACCTCCTGGCTAATAGCCATTGATGGACCTATCCTCCATTAATTTATCTAGTTCTTTTTAGAACTTTGTTATAATCTTGACCTTCACATCATCCTCTGGTAAAGAGTTCCACAGATTGACTGAGCAGTGTGTGAAGAAATACGTCCTTTTGTTTGTTTTAAACCTGCTGCCTATTAATTTAATTTGGTGACCCCCTACTTCTTTCCTTATGAGGAGTAAATAACACTTCCTTATTTACTTTCTCCACAGCAGTCGTGATTTTATAAACCACTATCATATCCCCCCTTTGTCATCTTTTTTTCCAAGTTGACAAGTCCAAGTCTTATTAATCTCTCCTCATGTGGAAGCTGTTCTATACACCTAATAATTTTATTGCCTTTTTCTGTACCTTTTCCAATTCCAGTGTATCCTTTTTTTGAGATGGGGCGACCAGATCTGCATGCAGTATTTAAGATGTGGGTGTACCATGGGTTTATATAGAGGAAATATGATATTTTCTGTCTTACCTATCCCTTCCTAAGGATTCCCAACATTCCCAGCTGCTACATATTCAGTGGATGTTTTCAGAGATCTTGGAGTTATTGTGGATAAATCTCTTTCTTGAGAGGTACCACCTAATTTAGACACCATCATTTTATATGTATAGTTGGAATTATATTTTCCAATATCCATTACTTTACATTTATCAACCCTGAATTTAATTGAACATTGAATTGAACAGTATAATCGAGTATTTATACCACAAAGAATATTAACCTTTCTCAAGTGTAAAGAAAAAAGTTACATGAACTGTGAGGTGGAGGATATTTGTACCCTAAATGCATTCAGACACCAAGAATAATTCTTTAATATTTTAGGACAAAAATATTTAAAATCAAGTATCATGAAAAAAGTTATACTCACTGTGTTGTTGGGGACTTTTGTCCCCAAATTCATTCAGAAATTAAGAACAGTTCTTTAATGTGTTTGGCAAAAAAAAAAAAAACAACCCAACAACTTTATTTAACTAGCAAATTGAAAGAAATTACTAGCAAATTGAAAGAATTAGCAGGGTGATTGTGTATATAGAGCCCTGCACGGACACAAAAATTGGATCTGCATTCAAACCGCATCCATGATAATTAACTTGTATCTGATCCACACTCCACCTTTTATATGTATGTGTATGCGTACCTGTACCAGCACCTATCTCACTGTTAGAGCCCTGCGTGGATAAAAAAAATGTGGATCCACATCCGCTCCGCGATCTGCAAGGATGCTAAACAATACAACCGAATCGGGCTCTGTGGATGCAGATATCCACGAATATAAAGTGGATATCCAGGGATTTGCAGGGTTTTATGTATACAGCAACCACTGTCACTGCAATGCATTATCAATTAGCATATGCAATGTCCTAAAGTAGCATATTTGGAGGGCCAATAGTTCATGAGTTATCGCAACATATATCCCGTGGGGTATTTTACGCCATGGATGTGATGAGGGTTAAATTGGTAAATTTTAACTAACATTAAGGCAGTTCTGAGACTGTCTAAGCAATTACTCTATATAGAAAATAAATCCTTCTCGGTCACAATTTCTTCTTGCTTCTTCCTTACTCTTAGGTGGTACTGCACTGGCTCTCCCACTTTGGCTAGTGAAGAGCAATGTGTGGAGCCAATGATCTGCCCATTCTCTACCCCTTCCTGACAATCTACCATCTGTCTTTTCTGGGGAGCAAATAAACAGACAAGTGGTTCTGCTTGCTCCTTAATGCTTGGGCCCAAAGTCTAGGGAAATCCTTGTAGAGATTAAAAGGTTGGTTTTTTTTTTTTTTTTTACTCCCTCTTACTTGCTTGCCTGGGTATGTTGTCTGAGGCTATATCTAGTGCTAAAAGATTTTTGATCCAGTCACATAAAAATATATTAAAATTGCATAAATATGTATATAGAACATGCATATTAAAATTAGGGTAATATTTTGGCAACAAGTTATATTTTTCTTTCTTGCAAAGATGTAACCTGTAGACAACAACCAAACAAGATTCTTAGAGAATTGCAAGTGGAGAACACATTGCTGTTGATATGCACGTCATCTGAAAAGAATAAACCAAGTTTTTCTTTCCACATTCTTAACACAAAAGGCTTGTAGCTAATAGAAACTAACTAGGAATATTCATTTCCCTTTAGCAGTTACTCTATTTGCCATGTGGAAGTGCAATCTTTGCATGTGAAATATTTTATTTTGTTGCTGGAAGATGAAGCTGATCAAACAGAGGGGTTCATACCAGCTCACTTTGACACCACCTATGCTATTAGTACTTTAGTTTCTAGTGCTGTCAATCAGATAACAATCATAAGTGCTAAATTCAAAATATATATTTTAATGTCCATTTTATACACTGATTATGCATGGGATTTTGACTAATTACTGAAGAAAGGAAAAGTGCTACCAAAAGCATTGGAATGTGATAATTTCATTAGTACCATCTTTTCCTGATGGATGAAAGATGTATTTCTGCAACTGCTTTGATTTAAGAATATGGGGGTAGGTTTTTAGATTCATTTTCTGATAGCTTATTATTTTAATGGACTGTCATGAACATATTATGAATTTCTAAATGTGAAAATACAACAACTTTCAAGGAGGTCATCACATCCCTTTTTTGTATTATTATTGCCTTTTTAGGGTAACTATTGAAGAAGCACAAGCTCTGAAACTATTCATCACAAAATACACTTAAAATTAAAGCTAGAAAATGTAGCTTCCTAAAGTTTGGATTCAAGTTTTTTGTTCAGCTTTAATTATAAAGATATGAGTAATATAGAAATTGAGATTTTAGTCTCAGTTCAGACTGCGAATGCTTCCAAAATGTAGGTGTTTGGATTCAAGCTTTTCATTCAAGTCCCTCTCTAGATAAACATATCTTGCATTGTGCTCCTTGCTGAGATTACACAAGTCAGCCATGAAGCTAGATCTGACAATTACAGCCAAGAAAATGTAATAGAACCGATAATGCTCCCTCATGTAGAGGTCACATTTCTGTTACATTAAAGACTGTGGTGTTAATGGACACTGGCTGTGTGTGTAGAAGGGAGAAGTTTCCTCTTTAGAGCGAGTTATTGTAGAAATATTTTACTTATCTTTCACAGACTTCATAATTAAGTAGGCAATAATAGTGAGTACTAAATTAGAATACATATTTTAAATTAAATCAAGTTAATTTAGCTAGAATGGTGTTATAAGGAAACTGAGGGGGAAAATCAGTCATGATTTGTCATTAATAATGAAAGCCTTGTCAAGAAGGCTTCTGAATAGGAGCCAGAACTACAAAATCAAAAAAACCTCATGCACGAGCCTTCCAAAAGCAATAATATCTATTGATTGAAGGAAGCCTTCACTGGTAGAGTGGAAAGACCTAACTACAATAATTTCTTCTGGATGCCAAATGTAATCACCATATATTCAACACTTTCTTAATGCAGAGCTAACAACGTGCATAAAATGCAGTAGATGCTGCCAATGCTACTTGCCAGTGAACAGAAAGGAAAACCTAATCTGTCATGTACAGTGGCTGCAAACTCAAGAACTATCTGTTACAGAACTACCATAGCAATAGGCCACATTAGCGGGGCAAAAAACCCTGTCATTCTTTCTACAGTCCATAGTTAAAGCAGCTATAAGATGGATGCCGGGTTTGTCAGTTCTTCAGTTGGTGTTTACACCCACATTTTAAAAATATTCTTCTTTCCTCTCTGACTCCTGTAGCTGGTTGAATCAGCAGGATCCTATTACCTGCAGATTGTTTTTCTGCTGATCTGTTGTAGCTGTCCCATTCCCCGCAAATTGCTGTCTGAGTACTGCTTCCCAATCACTGTGATACTGAGGGGATTCTGCCTGGGTCTCTGGCGTCTGCTGATTGCAGGTTCACAGCACTGTGACTGTGTTCACTTTTGAAAACATTACCCTTTGACTTCGGCTCACTGACCTGTTTTGAACTAATTAACTAATTTAGCAACCAAACAAAACACATGCACTCTCCAGTGCAAACCAACTTATCTAGTAACATACCAAGTTTTAAACACACTGCAAAAATCTAAAGCTCTCTCTATATTTTTTTTTAAAAGAAGTGATATTCTGTGCAAAATACATGAATGGCCCGAAGCTGAGCGGGTGTACTCTGAAGGTAATAAGTTACGCTGATAAACTCTCTCAGCATCTGGCCCTAAATAGGTTCAATTCTATGATCAGGTACAACTCTCACAGATGTCAGTGGGATTGTCTGGATGTAACTGAGGGCAGAAAGCTGGCTCTTTAAATGCTTTTCACTCTGCTTATAAATACTGGGGAGGGATGAATTGAGTCTGAAAAAAGAAATGCCATGATGCAGTGCATGCAGGAGCAAGGAGCACAACGATCCCTGTAGGGATACAATAGACATAAGTGCTTTATTAGTGATAATCTTCAAGTGACACAGATAGTAAATGTTACTTCTAGGTGCCACAAGAGGTAGGGCAGTATTTAAGTGCTTTGCAATACAATAAGAACTAAATTCCATAATGACATGGTCTAGAACAGGGGCGGGCAAACTTTTTGGCCTGAGGGCCGCATCCAGTTTCAGAAATTGTATGGAGGGCCAATTAGGGGAGGCCCCGCTTCTTGCCCCCTGATGGCGCTCCCTGGAACACCTGCCCCATCCACCCCCCTGACCGCCCCCCCGATCTCCCACACCTAACTGCCCCCCGTCGCCCCATCTAACCCCCCTCTCCTTCCTGACTGGCCCCCGTGGGACCCCTGCCCCATTCAACCACCTCTTCTCCCTGACCGCCCCTGGAATCCCCACCCCCATTCAACCCCCCTGTTCCCTGACCTCTGACCACCCCCACCCCATCCACATCCCCAGCCCCTGACCACCCCCCAGACTCCCCTGCCCTCTATCCAAGCCCCCCCACCCTCCCTGCACCTTTACTACGGTGCCTGGAGCACTGGTGGCTGGCGGCTGAGGTTGCGGGGGAGGGAGGACAGCGGGGGAGGGGCCGGGGGCGAACCTCCCGGGCCAGGAGCTCAGGTGCCGGGTAGGAGGGTCCCGCGGGCCAGATGTGGCCCACGGGCCGTAGTTTGCCCACCTCTGGTCTAGAAGAATGGTCATTGAGCTGGGAGCCAAGACTACAAGCTGTCTCTGACAAGCCAATATTGTTCCACAGTTCTTTAGATGTTTCCTGGATTTCAGAAAAGACCTTTTAATGCCCTATTAATAGAGAGTGGCCAGGGAAAGGTGGGCAGCAACATCACTGGTCATCAGTAGCTTGACTATTTTTTTCCTGTGAGATAGAGGGATTAACACTCACCTCCTGACACAAAGTTATTAGAGATAGGCTTTTGGACTCAGGCATGTTTAAGATAAATCTTCTGCAATTATTCAAACACTCAGGAAATCGAAGATGGGGGAGGAAGTAAAAATAGACTTGCATTTAGCCATACTCCCAGGCCTTTAACAGATGTACTGAGGCCCTTAAGTGTAATTTTAGAAGTTATCCTGATGCATCTGCAATTAACATGTAATCGTCTAAAAGGATTAACATCTTTAGGCCTAAAGATCTTAAAAGGTGAATTCCAGGTCTTATTATTCCTAAACACCTTTAATAGCTCTGGAACTGCACAGAGACCAAATATTGCGACCCTCCCCCAATCCACAACTCCCTTCCAAAATAATCCAAGCAACCTTTTCAAAGTGATTTTCTTTCTCTAACTGGGCTCTTCATTGATTTTTCTTCTTTTCAGTGTCAATCAAGCTGCTGTGTCCTTATGGAATTGTTCAGGGGTCTGAGATAGAAGTACTGGATGATAATCACCTGAGGATTTAGTGACAGCAAAATGACTTTAGCTCTGACAAATCCCTGTTTGAACTGCTTTTAGACCCCCCCTAAATTTCTTCCTCCAGTATTAAAGATTTACCTTGGCCTAAATTTATCTGTGGTCAGGACACCCTTCAGACTGGATTGACAATCAAATATATTACTACTTCTAGCAGTGACATACAATGTGCTGGCTTTATGTGTGTGTGTGTGTGTGTGTGCATGACAACGTGACACTCTTCACAATGGGTGGGTGGTACCAGCAACTCTCTCGGCAGTCGCAGATTTAAAACCTCTGACAGGGACTGCAAAGTAACTACTATGAAATGGCTGATATGATACTTGTTTGGCTTGCATACCAACATCTAGTAACTGCGTACCTCCAGCAGCATGTTGGGCTTAAGCAGTTCCAACTTGTGACCCAGAAGGTGTAGTGGGTGAAATAGGTCTTTGGCTAATATTGACCTGAGGCTTTTGTATTCTTTATGTTGCCTTGGGATGACTATCTTACTTCTTAATCAGCTCTGTGTAACTCTACCCTAACCGGTCAGAGACCGAAAAGTTGTGAAATCCCTGTGTTTTGGGAACGGCCTTACCTAGTCCTGTAATCTAGAATCTGCTGTGACTCCAGCCACACAGCAGAAGATATGCCTTCCGACAAGAACAGACTATTGTCATGTTATCATTTTGTATTGCATCATTTGAATATGTCCCATTTCTCAATATTTTGCTTCACTCCTTGCAATCCAGTTTACGGAATGAGGGGCCCAGGCAGCCCACTGAGGGTGTTTGCAGCTATTGTTAAAACTCCTATGCTGGAGCCTTCATGAAAGGAAGTCCAGGGGAATAACAAAGAGCCTTACCATAATGACTCTTTACAGACATGGAGGAAGCTAAATACAGAGAAAGAACTGAGGAAGTCCCATTAGAAAGGCCCTTATTGAAATTTCCTCCAGCCCACATCATATACAACCACACCTGAATCCACTCTTGTTATGCTTGCTAGTGAGAGCAAACTACAGGTCACTTCACTGTAGGCCAATATTTTCTCCATCATGGGGAGCTCTCCCGAATTGCTCTCCCGGTCCAGACACTCTGAAGACTTTTTGGCTGCAATATTTTGTAGTTTAAGATGCAAAAAGTTTCCACAGTTGTTCTCCCTGACTTCAATACTGGTAAGCTCCTAACTCTCTCCAGAACAGAGATCACTTCAGCACTCTTGGCAGCACTTGCTTGTGGTTGTTGTCTGAGTCAGTGGGGTTTCTATCAGGAGAAAAATCTGGGTGGGAACAGAAATGGTTGAATATTCAGATCCTAGAAGCTGGACAATCAACTTCTAGGAGCACCACAGGCCTTGAAGGCTTCATACCATAGGAAAAGATCTTCCCTGAGTGATATGGTGTCCCTGCTATGTTTAATTCTATTGCTGCCTAGATGTCTGAGGCCCTGGGTGAACAAATATCTACCTCTACTTCAAAATCCTCTCTAAGCTCCTTCATAACACCAGACAGGCAGGCTGAAATAGAGTGAATGACTGTGCAGGGGATGGGGGAGAGGGGAGGTTAAAGATAAGGAAATCATCCATTACAGGCTCCTTCTTCAGATACATGATTTTTTTTCTTATAGGTGTGTATAGTTCCATGGCACTTGGTGAGAAGAAACAACTCGATGCAACTTGAGATGAAAGGGGTGGGGGGGGGGCAGTGGTTGCCCTGGGTAAGCTCCTTAGATAGTGGGAGCAGATTCAAATTCTTCATCACAAGGAATCTTATCCACAAGACAGAATTCTCTTTGGATGGCAAATGTAAAGATACAGGTGAGGAATCAAATGTGAAACAAGAGCGGTGTTATTCCCCAGTTGTAGCAGGAAGAGGACCTTTGGGCCTCAAAAGGTGGGAAATTAACATATATATACTCCTCATTCCGCTATTTTTTCTAAAAAGTGAGGCTGGACAGTCCAGCTACTGTTTGAAAAGAGAAAAGAAGCCAGCATCCTGCTATTGTCACTATTCAGGTAGTTGGCAATTCCTTCACATGGCCAGAGTCTGCACGATACCAAAATTAGGACGAAACATAATTTTTTAAAAATTAGATTGACAGTTGTACCAGGACAAGCTCTCAAAATAGAGGCATTATTGATTTTCAGGAGCACATAATCATTCCAACAAAAACTCACTGCCACCTACCCAACCTCACAAAGGCTGTTAATTCAATCTCTAGGGCCTCAATCAAACCGACAAAAAGCAGGAAAAGTCAGATAAAGCTGCTACTTGTCCCATCCATAACGCCTGGTGCTGTTCCATTTATTACTTCCTTCACAATGGCTGGAGCTAAGGATGGAGCTGCAGCCTTAACTTTGCGTTTCCTATTTATCATTTTAAGTAGGACTCTTATGCCAATTAAATTTACCTTTTTGTCTTTAATGATTATTTGATTGTGTATGTAAACAATCGGAGATAATTAATGTGGTGGCCTGTGTTGTTACATAACATTGCAGTTTCAACAGACAGCGGGTCACCTTAATGACAGGGCCAAGATAAGAAACTATGCATCAGAATGGAACATTCACATGGGGTCAGACTGGTTTTTCTGAAAACTGACAGAAAAAAGCATTCAGGAGAATACTTCCACTTCATCTTCACCTTCACTCCACTTCAACTCAGTTTGATTTACTGATCTGTTTACATTACAGTGCTTTGACATATAATGTCAGTCTCTATGTATTGCCAGGGAGACAGCATGCTCTAGCAGCAGATCATTAGGTTCCTTTCCCATCTATGCCACAGATTCACGATGTGCCTTTGAACAAGTCTCTTAAGCTCAGTACGTCATTTACATATCTCTTAAATGACCTAATGGTTAGCTACTTCATGTACTATGGGGAGATTTAAGTAATGTTTGCAAAGCATTTAGTCCCCAATCCCAAGAATCACTTGAAGCATATATGTAACTTTTGATGACTAGAGTAGTCCAACTGAAGTTAATTTGAAGATGTCCATGGGGCTACTTACATATTTAAAGGTGCATATATGGTTAAGTGCTTTGTTAATCAGTGTCCTATAGATTCTTGGATGAACAAACCGTGAACTATACCAAACCATGCTAAAACTGTGGACAATATTATCATTAACCAACAAATCCATAGCATCCATAAGTAATGTCTTCAATCACATGTGGTTGGCTAGGAGACTCCATCCCATCTTGGTGGACAATAATCTTGCCTCAGGTATTCACACCTTTGTCACTTCTCAGCAGGACTACAGCAATGTGATAAACCTGAAAGCTTTCAGCACTTAGGAAACTCCAACTAGTACAGACTGCTGTTGTGTCTCTCTTTAGCAACACAGGCTACCTTGATCACATGGAACCTGTCCTCCACTCTCTATACTCACTTCCTGCACAATTTCAAATAAAATCCAAGGTCTGGGCTCTTATCCTCAAGGTGCTCAATGGCCTGGACTCAGAATATGTAAAAAATCACTTAAAATCCTGGGATGAAGACTGTAGTCAACAACTCTGCTCCTCGGGCACAATAGAACTCTCAACAATAAGAGTAAAGGCCATCTGTGTGAAAGATAGATCTTTCCTGGGGGCTGGTAGGTGACTGTGCAAGGAACTCCCCCAGGATCTAAGGACTATCACAAATTTTACCATCTTACACTCCAAGTGCAAGACATATTTCTTTGACCTGCCTTCTCTTAACATAAATATACAGCAGTGTGTGTGTGTGTGTGTGTGTGTATGAGACACTCCATTGCATGTTCTTTTCCCTCTTGGGAGGGGATGAGAGAATAAACAACACGTAATGGATGTTAGTCACATGGTTTAATGCAATACTGGGAGATACTCAGATACTATGGTGAGTCTGAGTGCACTATAATAACCTATATAGAATAGAATAGAAGTATCGGTGGAGAAATGCAGGACCACCTTAAACACCACATTCACTAATTCTGGATGTATTTTTAGTTATAACAGTACTACTGATCTGCCTCCACTATAGTAAAAGCTATTTCTGCAAATTCCATTGTGTCCCCCCAAAAGATCAAGAAAACAAACATATTAATGCATCTGATGGCTTCCTGGCTGCACTCTTGGCAAATGGTTGATTGACTAGCCAGCTAGTATAAAATGGTAGTTTGATACAACAGACAGAAATTCATGGCTCCTGCAGATGCTTAGTGCTGGATTTAGGAACCTTCGCTAGGTGAACACTTTTATTGTTTTCCAACACACACAAAAAAGGATGCTGTATGTTATATATGGAACGTGTAATGAAATCCCGTCAAGAAACTTGTGATGAGTGTGTTTAAAAATGCTATTTTGCTTCTTAGACCCAACACCTCCAATGTATTTGTCCATTAGATGACATAATAGGTAGCTATTGACTTCTGTTGAGATTCAGTCAGGACTTATTGACCTGAGAGTTAAATATCGATTGTGTTGAAGACAAGATAAATCTTTATCTGAGGGTTACAATAAATCTTAAATTTGGCTGAAAACAGATGTTTGTGTTGTTTCATTGTTACATGTGCTATAGTAGCAGGGAAAAAAATAAGGCTATTAAAGTAGTGAATTGTTTTGGCTTATGTAAAAAAAAAAATAAAGTTCTCCAACACTCTATGGTGCATTAAGAAGGCCTTGTCCTCTTCCTCCCTCTTACCCCCCATGACTCAACATATAATAAATATTTATAAGCAACATTATGGGACAAACCTTTTAAAAAGTTCCTTTTGAATTGACCAGGTGTGTTATAGTGTATGGTGTGCTGCCCTTGCCTGAAAATACCATGGGTGAAATCCTGGCCATACTGAAGTGAATGGGAGATTTATCATCGACTTCAATGGGGCCAGGATTTCACCCCAAGTAGAGGACACTGCCAGGAGAAGGGGAAGGGACATGATGAACCAGTGGTCTGATCTGGCATGGAAATATCCTATTTCCATAAGAAAGGCAGCAAACTAATTAAAAAAATAACTTTATCTTTGGCATACTATAAATTAAGCTTATCACAGGGAACCATAAATACTATCACCCATCTTCCATTTGTTTCCTCTTGCTGTCTCTTTCAGATACATTATTTTAAGCATTTGATGTCAAAAGCATTAGACTTTGTTTTCTGACTTCTGATTTCAAATAGTTTAATTTTATGAGGAAATGCAGAAACGTACTGATTTATAACTTGATTGCTCTCTGCCAATAGGAGTCAGTTTCACATACTGCACTAATCTACTAATGCACACAGCATTTGTACACTAGCATGAGAGAAACAGTAACGTCTTTTCAAGCTCAGTAAATATTGCTGGTCTAATTACATTAACAGTGAAATGAATCATCATCCCTTGAAAACTGGGACTTCTTATTTGTTCCAATCTTTTATAAGACTCTCGTTTAACAAAGCATTACTATATACTCCAGTGCTTTACATCTTCAGGGGACTGTACAAACATTGCAGTATTAATCCTCACAAAATCCCCATGAGATTATTTTATAGATTGGAACAATGAGATTAAAAAGTTTAAGGCACTATTAAAAGCCTATTTAAATCAATGAGAAACAGAGCTGGTTGAAGATCAGAAATTTCAATTCCACAGGCATTCCTGGTATTTCTACATTTATTTTCATCCCAAATCAGGATGAAACATCAAACTATCAAGATTCTTTTCAGAAAAAAAAATTCTGAAAAATTTCAATTTGGAAATTGAAACAAATAGCATTGAGATGCTGCACAAAGGAATGCAAACAGTAAGACTGCATACTAGTTTATAATACAGAAAACAAAAGTTTTGGGACCTGGTTCTCTGTTGGTGTAAATCAATGTACCTCTTCCACAATGAATGGAATGATGCTGATTTACAACAGTTATGTATCTGGCCCCAAGGATTAGGAAACATTTTACTATGTTAAATGAATAGAACAGGCAAAACTATCTTGGCAGCCATATTGTGTGTTATCAGTTCAGTTAGGATGAACTGCACATATAAAGCAAGTTTTGGAAATCTAGCCCATGCATCACCTTGGATAGATATGGCCATTTTGCGAGGTTAACACAATATTCATTTTGATTTGACTGTATTCTTGTGTCATGGAATGAACATATAATCTTTTTCCACATCTTTCCTGAAACGTGGCACCCAGAACTGGACACAATACTCCAGTTGAGGCCTTATCAGCGCATGTTATCTCATTCATGTGAGAACGATCTCTCACATGAGTAAAAGTTCCATATTCTAAAGCATAAACAATAAAACTACAACAATTACACCATCTGAGAATCTGGCCCTTAGTTCTTAATTAAAGTTGTTTATATCGTTGTCTTTTTGTTTCCTAGACTAAAATATGCCTGGTGTATACAACATGCATTTATCAACATGTTGATAGGGCACTGGACTGGGACTCAAGAAAACTGGATTCTACTCCCAGCTCAGTCACTCACCTGATGTATGACTCTGGACAAGTCAATTCACTTCTCTGGGCCTCTTTTATTTTCCACATTCTATCCATCTTGACTATATAAACTGTAAGCTGATCTGGGCAGGGGCTGTCTCTTAGTATGTGTCTGTAGAGTGACTAGCAAAATGGGGCAGTGATCATGGTATGGGGCACTAGTGATTAGTATAATATAAACAATAACAATGTCTCCAGCAGGAAATTCACTAACAACTTCTTTCCACTAAGAGTTGCAAAATAAGGAACTGTATCTTCTGACAAAGAGTTATAAGAAGCATAGTGTTTTTGTTGTAAATTAGAGCAGAATTTGAGCCCCTGAGGTTTGCTTGATATAAACTAAGCCAAACGTTCCGAATGAAATCAGGTCAAAGCCAGAACAAACATATCACATTTACTGGTGCAAATAAAGGAGTGTGTTTCTTGTGAAAATGTGTGAGTAAAATGACCTCACCTTACATTAAGCAGTTGGACTGTTGTCTGGCTTGTTGGAAAATGTGTGTGCTCCTTTAAGGACTAGACCCAGTTTTGTGTTCTGTGTTCTCCAGCCCTGGAGCACCCATGGAAAAAAATAGCGGGTGCTTAGCACCCAATGACAGCCAAGCTCCCCCGCCTCGCCCAGCACCTCCTGCTCACCGGCAGTTCTGCCAATCGACTCCTCCCCCTCCCTCCCAGGGCCTTCTACCCCTGCGATCAGCTATTCCGTGGTGTGCAGGAGGCGCTGGGAGGGAGAGAGGGGAAGGAGCGGGGATGGGATGCATTCAGGGGAGGGGGTGGGAAGAGGCAGGGTGGAGCAGGGGCAGTAAGAGGCAGGACGGGAGTAGGGGCTAAGGGCAAGGGTGGAGTGGGGGTGGGGCTTGGGGCTGACCAGGGGTTGAGCACCCCCCCAGGACAATTGTAAGCCTGTGGCTATGTGCATGGTTAGGTCTTATGGCCCAAGGGCACCAATGGCCAGGTGTGATATCAAATCTGCTTTTTGACTGTTTCTGGTGCACACTTCTAACTTCAACCTTTTGGATTTCTCTTTCAAGGGACAATTTTATTTGATAAACTATGCCCATGTGATGTGCACTATCCTCTTCGGCATTTGAAAAATTGAGTACAGTGCTACACTGGGCAGTGATGTTGGAAGCTGATTTATGGCAAGTAGTGCATTACTTATTTGACTTTTTGTTCATGGGCAGTACAAATTCAGATGACTGATGGACACCTTTCAGGCCCTTGCTAAAAGAATCGGGGGTATGAAAAAGCAGTGGAAGCTTACTACACTGACCTACCTGGGGATTCAGCTAAACACATGGGTGGGTAAATCATGACTCCCTCAAGATAAGCTTCAGGAGCTACTGAACTTGATTAGGAGAGGTAGAGTGGTTACCTGGTTACACTCTATGAGTTGCAATCTATTACTGGGAATCTTAACTTTTCCTGCCAGGTGTTAGCACCAGGGCGAGCATTCTGCATTCAGCTTGCAGCAGCCACTGCAGCCATAGCGAGACCTCACCATTTTATGAGTTACTAGAGAGATGAAGGAAGATTTCAGGATGTGGGAACAGTTTCTGGGCCATTTTAATGGAGTGTCATTATAGAGGGAAGAATGGATACTGGAAGCTGAATTAAAGATGAACTCAGATGCTTCAGGAGGTCTGGGTTTGGAGGTATTTTACCAAGGCAGGGGTGTGCTCAGAAATGGCCCTCCACCGGGCTGCAAAAAGGGATAGCATTTCTGGATTTTCCCCCATTTTGGTTGCTGTGGTCATTTGGGAACAGAGTTTGCTAATAAAAGAGTGTGCTTCTGGTGTGACCGTATGGCAGTGGTACACATTATCAATCACCAGTCCTCCAGCTCACACAGGGTTACGAGGTTAGTAAGGATATTTGTACTATGATGTTTAAGCTTTAAATCTGCTTCACTTCCAAACACGTGTGCAGGGTTGATAATGGCATAGCAGGTGCATTGTCTCCTTTTCAGATGGACAGATTTTGGGAGCTGGCACCAGGAGCCAGCAAGGCACCTGCACGGATGCCGCTAGCACTCTGGAACCTTGGCGGATGATGGTTGCCAGTGTAGCGCAGAGGTCAGTGGCTCTGCAAACATTGTGGAGCTATGAGAGACGTTTTAATGATGTTGGGCTATTCGGGATCTGGAAGGCCTGTCACTGATATAGCCCTTTGCAGAGGAAGGTGTGCTGCAGTACATGTCATCAGCAAGGGCGGCTCTATGTTTTTTGCCACCACAAGCACAGCAGTCAGGCGGCCTTCGGCGGCGTTTCTGCGGGTGATCTGCCGGTCCCGCGCCTTCGGTGTACCCGCCACCGTATTGCTGCCGAAGCCACGGGACTGGCGGACCTCCCGCAGGCATGCCGCCGAAGGCTGCCTGACACGCGCTTGCTGCGCTGGTGCCTGGAGCTGCCCCTGGTCATCAGCAACCAAACGTCTGGTATCTTCAACCATTTCCACTATCGGCCCTTACATTTGTCAGTAAGCTGAACAGTTATCCAGATCCTTGCAGCAGTTTTTTAGTTCAGAAGTTTCTAAGTGGCATGGTCTTGAAGCATCCACCCTAGGGAGGATACACATCATCCCATCACTGTTAATATGCTTAGAGATTTGGTGCAGATCCTGGAACCCATATATTGTTGTGGACAGGAGGTGGCCTTGTTCAGAGCAGCATTTCTGGTATCATTTTTGGAGCTTTTAGGATCAGTGAGCTAGTACCTAGTTCCTGATAGGGATTCTCTGGAAGGGCTTTGGCACCAAGGAACATATGGTGGGAGGGGCAATTGGTTATACTAACCTTAAGGAAGTCAAAGATAGATCAAGGTTGCGGGGATGAATCCATTATTCTACAGGAGTATGGTAATCCCAGGAATCTGCCCCTCTTTAATCACATTGAGGGGAGGACCCTCAGAACATTCCAGTTCATTAGAGTTTTAAGATAGGGATTGACAAAGTTGGGGCTCCCAGCTCATGAATTTGGTTCCCACTCATTCAGGATCATTGTGGCAATAGCAGTGGCCCAGCTAAGTATGAGGTCTAGGGCAATTCAGACAATTGGGCACTGGCATTCTGAAGCATACAGAATGTACATGAGACCACAGGTAGGGAATCAGTGTTAATTTTCAGTTGTGTTTTCATTCCAGATGCCGGCAGATAGGCAAGGCAGATGGTGGTGTGGAGCTATGGGCACTGTATCATTTACTTGGTACACAGGTGGGCTTCCAAGTTGTCTGGAGGTTCGCAGCTGGCCCTCAGTGGTGATGCAGTCTTGAGCCAGCATGGGAGGAGACCAGGTGATGCCCCTTCTGTAACTGTAGGGGCCCATGAGTGGTCACCAGATATAATTGTGGCTCACCTTGGGGAAAATGATTTGGCAATGTGTAAAGGGGTAGACTTCAGGATCAGAGCTAAGAAGGATTTGGGGCAGATCCTGGAATTTTTCCCAGGAGTAAAAAATTGTGTGATTGGACATGCTGCAATACAGGGTGTGTTGAGTTGACATGGATAGGAGGTACGTGAATAGGTGTCATGGGGGTGGGGGTCGATAGTTCTGCATTCAGCCATTGCATACATGGCACTGAATTGTCAGTGACGGTGGAGTCCACCTGTCGGACTTGGGAGGGACACGTGTTTTAGCCAATATTAAAGGGAGCATTAGGAGATGTCTGGGAAACCGGCTAGGTATGGGAGGGAAGCAGCCAAGTTAATAATTGCTGGCAGATGTCCTGTGCAGGTACTCCATAGGGAAGGGATATAGTGAGCAGATAACATGAATTGGTAAAGGATTTAAAGGCAGTATTCTTTAAATGAGTGGCAAGGGGGAGGGATAATCTTATGACTGGTATGGCAGGGAGCCAACCCCATTTTTATAGCTCCCCGCAACCCCCATTAGAGGGATGTGGGGGGGTTAAGTTCCTAGCAGAGGGTTGGCTGGGGAGCAGGATGGGTAAGGGGGGTGATGGAAATCCCACCCAGGTATATATTGAAATGATTATGGAATTACCTGCACTGTACTCTTTTGTCTGCTGGGTACTCCCAGACATTTAAGAATAATGTTGCGGCCTAATTAAACCACATACAGTGTCTCCTGTCCTTCTTCCAGCATAGCCGGATAACTCAGTTGCTCAAATGACCAAGGAAAGTGAACACAAAAAGGATGTAAGTACTGCTGTAATAGCTTTAATTTGCTATTAAATTTGAGCTAATACTTGTGGAAATATTTTTGTTTCAGTTTTCATGTAGTTCTACTTGTTATGTCACAGAGAACAACTTAGTTATTAACAGACTGGCAACCCTGCATAGGCGCTTTAACAACCAAAACAAAAAACAAAACAGAAAACCTTTTAAATAGTTTCCAAAACTTTGAAAGAATTAATATTCTGAGTGCTAAAGTCTAAACAGTAAACTTTACACGTATTTTGATATGTATCAAACCTTTGTGTGGTTATCCATTAGATTAATATTGCATCACTTAGGGGTTTTTTTATGAACTGTGTTGCAGAAGCCATTTACAAAAGATTGGAGAACAGATTTTCATTACCATTTCTAAAAGATGTAATTTATTACCTGGACGATGACACATACATCCTGAGAATTTTAAGATATTGAATGAAGTAGACACATATATTTTGCAAAGGACACTGCTGTATCACCATGCTTTGAACAATTTTTTAACTTCTACAGAATATGAGATTAGACATTTCTGAAATCTGTCCTTGAGCATTACATCTCTTAATTTTGGTCTCAAGATTATCAAATAGTACCCTGACAATATAATCCAGGGGTGGCCAATTTAAGCCTGAGAAGGAGCCACAATTTACCAATGTACATTGCCAAAGAGCCACAGTAATACGTCAGCCACCCCCGCATCAACTTCCCCCCCCCCAGCGCCGCCCGCCCACAGGAAGCCTCGCCAATCAGCGCCTCCACCTCCCTCCCTACACCTCCCGATCAACTGTTTCGTGGCATGCAGGAGGCTCTGTGGGGGAGGAGGAGGAGCGAGGGCATGGCAAGCTCAGAGGAGGGGGCGGGAAGGGGTGGAGTGGGGGCAGGGCAGGTGGCAGAGCCAGGGGTTGAGCAGTGAGCACCCCCTGGCACATTGGAAAGTTGGCGCCTGTAGCTCCAGCCCCAGAGTCAGTGCCTATACAAGGAGCCGCATATTAACTTCCGAAGAGCTGCATGTGGCTCTGGAGCCACAGGTTGGCCACCCCTGATGTAATCCTTTTTATGTGCTAGCAGTAGTTCATGGGCTATGGTTATAATTTTCAAACCTGGATACCTAAACTTAGGCACCTAAAGAATAGCCTAATATTCTGAAAACCTGGCATGCCAGATGCACCGCTCTCAGCTCTCTGACATTGATATGAGGAGCGAGGTCCGCCTGAGACCAGAGGCCCTGAGTCCTGAGGTCTCCCAAATGAGCTCCCCAGCCCAGATGGGAGGCATCCGTCACTAATGAGAGGGATGGCTGAGGGCTGGTGAAAGGCACTCCCGCACAAACCACCTGTGGGTCAAGCCACCACAGGAGGGAGTCCAGTACAGGGCAGAGCAGGGTTTTGATGCTGTCCAGAGCATCCCGGGCTGGATGATAAACCAACGCCAGCCATGACTGGAGTGGGTGAAGTCTGAGTCTGGCATGCTGCACCACGTAGGTGCATGCAGCCATGTGCCCCAGCAGTTTCAGGCAGTTTCTTCTGTGGTCGTGGGGAACTGCGTGAGGCCCTATATAATGTCCCCTAGTGATCAAAACCTGGCTTCCGGGTGGTATGCCCTGGCTTAAGTCGAGTCCAGGACTGCGCCTATAAACTCTATCCTCTGCACGGGGACACAGTGGATTTCACCTCATTGAGAAGGAGACCTAGTTCGAGGAAGGTCCTTCTTATGAAGTTTACCTGATCCTCCACTTGGGATCTGGAGTGCCCTTTGATCAGCCAGTCGTCGAGGTAAGGGAAAACCTGAATCTGGTGCCTGCGCAGGAACACCGCGACTACTGTCATGCATTTGGTGAAAACTAGAGGTGCTGCTTACAGGCCAAAAGGGAAGATGGCAAACTGATAGTGGCTGCTGCTCACCACAAACCTGAGGTAATGTCTGTGATGTGGAACTATTGCTATGTGGAAATATGCGTCCTTCAAGTCAAGGCGTACCAGTCTCCTGGATCCAGTGAGGGGATAATGAAGGTCAGCAAGACCATGTGGAACTGGAGCCTCTTTTACAAACTTGTTGAGCTGCCGCAGGTCCAGGATGGGTCTGAGGCCCCCCTTGGCTTTCGGTATTAGGAAATACCGGGAGTAGAAGCCCTTGCCCCTTTGCTCCTGAGGAACCTCTTCCACTGCCCCCACCGAGAGGAGGGATTGCACTTCCTGAATTAGAAGTTGCTCCTGAGAGGGGTCCCTGAAGAGGGACAGGGAAGGGGGGTGGAGGGGCGGGAGGGCATAGAATGGGATAGAATATCCCCTCTCTAGCGTGCGGAGCACCCAACGGTCCAAGGTGATACGGGACCAGGCACGGTAGAAAGGGGATAGATGGGATGATAAGGTAAGAGGTGATGGATCCAGAGTCCGAACTGGTGAGCCGTCCTCGACCACACCTTCAAAAGGGGGGGTCTCGGTCCGGGTGGAGGCTTGGGATGACCAGAGTTCTGCCCCGAGGAGGGATGCTGCCGCCTCCTACCACTCCTATTCTGCCTACGTAGAGCGTCCTGGTAGCTCTGAGTCTGGTAGGTTCACGGGGCAGGATGAGGTCTAAAATGCCTGCACTGAGTAGCTGGCGTGTGAAGCCCCAGAGAGCGCAGGGTGGCCCAAGAGTCCTTCAGACTTTGAAGTTTCTTGTCCGTTTTTTCAGAGAAGAGGGACAAGCCCTCAAAAGGGAGGTCCTGGATAGTCTGTTGGACCTCATGTGGCAGTACAGAGACCTGCGACCAGAAACCCCGCCTCATCACCACCCCTGTGGCCAGTGTGCACGAGGCTGCATCCGCCGCATCCAAAACTGCTTGTAGGGAGGCCCGGGAGACCAGCTTCCCTTCCTCCACTAGTGCAGATAACTCCACACGAGAGTCTTGTGGCAGGAGCTCCACAAACTTGGCCTCTGCAGAGCAGGTATTGTGCCCGGGGCCGCTGGTGTCCCTGCAACCGCTTCATCCAGCGAGGATGAGGAGTAGAAAACTGGCAGTGGACCTTGCTCACTACTCTCAGCGCCTTTTGGGTCTCTTGGTACGTGGTATTCGAGAGGGTGCGGTGCCGGGGCCACTGGTGGTGGGAGCCTCTGTGCCGCGGTCAGTGTGGGGACCGCTAGGTCCGGCGGTGCCAAGCTCGTCGATGCCAGTGGAGTCGGAGCTGGAGCCATTGGCGGTGCCGTTGACTGAAGGGCTGGTGCCGGAGCTGGCTGTAACAGCAGGGCCGTCACTTGGGTCAACGGTGCCGCTGTCGGAGGTACCGGCATCGCTTGCAGAACAAAGGACACCAAAGACACCGAAATCGACCGTGATCTTGGACCGTGGGCCTGACCCTGGCTCTGGTGGTATACCCAGGGTGTCTAAAAGGGCCATTGGGATGAGGGCTGCCATTGCTGTGGCCACGGTGCCGGGTAGGGTTGGTGGTTCTGGTGTGATCTGGACCTCCCGCTCCTCGACCTGCTGGAGCGATAGGAGTCCGCCTCCGACTCCGAGGTCTCCGAGTAGGAGGACCACGTAGAAGCAGTACCCTGGGCCACTGGGGATCGGTGCCCAGGGCCCAGGGATTGGTGCGGCTCCTCTGCATGTGCGGGCCGTGCCGGGGGTGCTGGGGATGGAGAACGGCACGCCATCGGCACCGGTTTACCCCTAGAGTGGAAGGGGGGCCGCGCGGTCACCAATAACTTGTCCCTCCTCTGTGGGGAGGACAGCACCGGTAGGCACATCAGGACCCTGGCTGCCTCAAAGGCCTCCGGCGTCGATGGGAGCTGAAGGTGGACACCTTGACGATCCATGGACCAAGGAGGGTTCGGACTCGACTGGACCCAGCCAGAGCAGGAGTCAATGAGACTTTGGAAGGCTGTAGGGAGGAGGTGGTCTGTCTTGAGGCACTCGTGGACGCCACCAACCCTTTGGGTTTCGGCTGGGGGGACTGACCCCTCGCCAGCCTCTTCTTTTTTAGCGACACTGGGGATTGAGAGTCTTGGCACACTGAGGATGGCATCTTATGGCCTGAGCCGTGATGGTGCTGAGGGGCCTTAGAGTCCTTGGCCGGTACCGGTTTGCACCCTGTCGGCGCCAGAGCACTGCGCACCAATGAAGAAGTACTCGGCGCAGGTTCGGCGGGTCCAGGGTCGGAGTGTGGCTGTAGCGCCGCCTCCATTAGCAGAAGTTTAAGTCTCTGCTCCCAGTCTTTAAGGGTTTCCAACCCAGAACCCTCACAGATCCAGCACTTTTCTTTCTGGTGATTCTCTCCAAGGCACCGCAGACAGGAAGAGTGAGGGTCACTCTTAGGCATAAACTTGCTGCGGTTCTCGCAGAGCTTAAACCCTGGAGAACTGGGCATACCCCAGAAGCGGGGAAGCATTGTCGGAAGGAGGGGGAACCCCCCAAACAAGCTAACTACAACTATTGAAAACTAACTATTAACTAACTAAAGAAAACAACTATTTACACGGTATGAACTATAAAGACACTGCTAAAGCACTTGCTACAGGAGCGAGCGATGTTCCAGCTAGCTGTCACTGGCAGTAAGAAGGAACTGGGGGAGGGGGATCGGCAGGGCGCTATATTGGGCGCCATGAAGGCGCGACTCCAGGGGGCGCCCACGCCGACCCTACGGATGCTGCTAAGGGAAAAATCTTCTGGCTGGCGTGCACGTGTTGCGCACACACCTGGTTGGAATGGACATGAACAAGCACTCGAAGAAGAACTATATTTTAGGTTGCAACAATATTAAAGCAAAATTTTCAAAGTTCTCTAAAATCCACAAGCAGACAGGCTGGCCTGCAAATAGGTATGCTAGTTAAGGACACGTGGTATAGTTTGTTTATTAATATGGATTCATTTGGTTAAGGGATTACCAGAGATGTTACCATTCCTACCCAATAACCCATTTTTAACATTTCATCTTTCTTAGAACAATTTTTTTGTGCAGAGATAGGGGAAAAAGCAAAAGCAAAAAACAGTGGGAAATATCCAAGTGCCATTTATATCTTTGAGCTGCCCCCACTGAGATCTTCTGGTGAGCACCAAGGAACCAGCTCCAAATTTCAATAAGTTATTGGACTTTGCTTTTGATTCTATGGAATGGTATGCCAGGCTGCTACTATCCATACATAGGACACCAGCGCTGTCTAGTGAAACTTGGGAGGGAGAAAAAGATTAGACTATGCCACAACATATCATTTGGTTTAGGGCAAGTTGCACGGACCTGGAAGACAAACTATCATGAGTTCAAGTAACCTCTTTTGATAACTACTGGTAATATTTCTGTGCACTTCACAAGCTCTTATATTGATCAAAGCCTCATATCCCTAACCTAGAAGAAAGTCACTATAAATTTCCTCACATTTTGCAGAAAAGCAAACTGAGTTATTCCTAGCAAAGAATAATTTTTCCCTCCATAAAAAAACTCCGATTCTCCCCTCACAGTAATATTTTTTATAACTGTCATCCCTTTTAAAATAGTCTGGGATCTGAAAGTTAAGCTGTGTTTTTTCTAGCTTCTGCCTCTTCATTAAAATTGTTTTCGTTAGGGGGAAAAATGTGTTCTCTTCAATTGTGCAAAGTGGCAACAAAGCTACATGACATTTTAAATACACACGTATTTTAATGCCCAGCATGAACCAAAAAAAGTGCTCAAATTGTTTCAGAACATATCTGAAGAAAGAATCAGACTTTCCACTCAATTTTTACCCTGTTGGAGCTTTACTTTGAGCAGTTCTTAGTATCACAGGGTAACATGTGTACAAGTCGTTTAGAAACCCAACACATTTCAATAAAATCAACTTAAATGTTCTGAAACTTCTATTATAGAAAAGGAGATGTTTAGGTTTTCTTCCACATAGAAATGGATAGCTGGTTTATTCAGCGTTGCACAGTACAGAATACTCACAGATATAAATGCTTCCACCACATTAGAAAGACCTGCTTTTCTTGTTGCTCTGTATTTGTGCCAAGCAACTGTTTCACAGTTACCTGTTTTTTACAGAGCAGTTTGCAGGAAGATCAAACTCTCACTTCTTCTAGTATACAAAGAGGCTTCTAGATAATGAGCACATGCTTTTATGAGCAACTGGACTATTGCACGGAGCAAAAAATGTAACATCACAAACGCGGGAGATGTGAGGCTTTATATCCAGGAGAATGAAATTTGACAGAAATATTTCTTAACTGAGAATCAGTTTTGTTTGCCTCATCATTCTACTTGCCCTGTACAGTGACACTTGCTTTAAAGTCTTTCAGGTTAATCTACAGGAGTGACTGCTCCAGGGCAAACATAGAGTAGCCAGAGACTAACTGCCCTGAGAGGGACAAATCTCCCTCATGCTCACACCCAGGGGTGCTGGAACAATTTTTATAGTGGGGGTGATGACAGCCATTAAATCAAACTGTAAATGGAATCCACTTCAAGCCAGGGGGTGCAGAAGCACCCCCAGCACCAATGCACACACAGTGTTTTCTCTGGACGGTTGGGAAGAAGAGTCAAAGTGGAACACCCCTTTCACAAGTTCTTCATTCTTTTGTCTCTCTCGAACTGAGGTAGGTGATATGTGGAGCCTTCCCTGAGAATAATTGGGGAGAGGAGAGCAAACACAAGAACTTAGGAGAGAGGCAACATGCATCTCCACTGAATGAACAGCGCTGTGTCTTCTTTTTCCGTAACTTCTGTGTTTTCTTTTCACTTCTCTCTGCTGCTTTTCTCAGAGATCCAGTCAGCAGGCAGCTCAGCCTGAGAGAGCCCAAGAGCAAGCCTCCTGCCTCCTGCTATGGCTGCCTCCAGCACCTCAGAGAACTCAATTGCTCAATCACTTCTGCCTCTCTCAAGCTTTTTTTCAGTGCACATGTAACAAATAAAAAAAGTAGCAGAGAGTCTGAATTTCATGTTTTTCACAGAAATTGTACATTTTTCTTGGCAAATGCTCAGTGTCTCCTTTCCCACTAAACCCCATGGCAACTGAAAAAGAAATAATAAAAAAGTCTTCATCATCACCAAGCTCAGGATTCAGCAGGCCAAATTCTGCCCCAGTTGCATCTGCGCAGCTCCAACCTCTTCACATTCTGCCCTCAGGTACACACAATCAGTGCTCTTGCCCTTCAGTGGGGTTTGCAAAGGAATAACGGAGAGAAAATTTGAATACTATGAGATAATACAAGGGGCCTATGGGACAAGTAGAACTCAGATTTTTTTTACTACTATTATTATTTACATAAATTAAAAATATATATATAAAGATGGCTGAGACTTTAGTAGTTTTAACAATCAATTAATATCATAGTGTAACCCCAACACCATTAAAATAATCAACCTGACAGGAACACAGGCAGCCAACTAAAGTGTTCCTTTCAACCCCTTCTTCCAGATCAAGAAATACACTCAGCCCTCTCCAGAAGACCTATCAAATGGAAATCATCATTCTGTTTATTGTGTGCAAGCTAGAAAAGAATCAAATTCCCTCTCCTGGAGCTATGTTGGTTCTGCTGGGCTAACAGAAGTAAAAAAAATCTACCACTTTTTACCACTATCAGTAAAGCAATGGAGCTTTGATTCAAAATAAATACAGGAAGCAGAGCTGCTATGAGAAAAGTTGCCATTTTTACACAGTCACTTTTCCAAGTAGCTTTCAGTCCAGCAGTTCCATAAAGACAATATACATCTAAACGTCTGGACTGCATCATTTCTTTCATAACTTTAATGAGTTTAGTGTAAATGATGGCTAATTTGACATTTTATTTTGCACTTTGCTAGCAGTGCTTGTATTTTATCCTTTTTCATGGCAGTGATAACCGAGAGGAGATAACTGCATCACACATGCTGTATTCCCACATACAGCTGTTGAGCAACACTGAAATCGTTTTCCAGATCATTAAGTGCATTCCCCACGTAAAAGACTGAGATGTTGATAATAAAGCAGTGATAATTCAAACAAGTACATGCAGGTGCAAACCTGTCAAAAGGCAAAGCACTAGAAGAAAAACGGATTTCTAGCCATCACTTGTAATCCTCTTATTTGAATGCTATGTTTGTGTATTTGGTATGTATCCCTCCTGTACAGATGGCATATTACTGTCTCACACTAACTGAATATTTGAAAAGCCAAAAGAAAAAGAAAAAATTCTATCTAAATTAAATGACTAACAATGGATCCTGCAGAGTCGGTGGGAGGAGGAACATTTTTTCAAAGCCAGGTGCAGTGAGTGTGCCCAAAGAAATATACATGCACATTAATGAATATGTGTGTGCTCAATTATTAAGTGTCAACTATTTATTTTTTATGCAGCAGTGCAGATTTTCTGAGGGGACAGGATGATTTCATGGGGAGGTACTTGAGGATCTGTCAGTTCCCCGTCCATACCCTCCAGAGTCTCAAATCATAACAACTCTTCTGGCCAATAAATACTGCTTTGGATATCTGACGGACAGGGTAAATTTTAAGCAGTAAGAATCCTCAAGGGATGAATCTGGTGCTTCTGCCGCATTCCAAAAGGGGGCCCCCACATTGGTGGCAAAATATAGACTGCTCTGAGTTTTTGAAATGTTTCATAATTTGTGTGTCCAAAAATGATACCCATTCTTCTGTCAAACATAGTACAGCAGATCATGCATGGGGAGCTTTATGCACAAGCTTTACTTAGTCACATCCTAAACAACCATTCTGATGTATAAACCCTCAAATTACATTGTTTTATTTTGAGTCATCGTAGCTATAACCTCTATTTTAGTTGCTATATTATTTTTTTCCTTTTTTACGAAATCCTGCAATCTCTGGAAAATACATAATCACAAAGGTTTATAAAAAAGACAGAACTGTGTGTCATTAGGTTATAATACTGAAATCCCTTAGCAGGATATAAACCTGCCTAGTATACCTCATGCTATTTTATTGTTTTGGTCTAAGCCTTGCATTTGAAAAATGTAGGCACCCTAGAACCACAGGTGACAATTTCAGAACAGTCAATTCAGTCCCTCACATTTTGATGGTTGATAGATCAAGTTCTGTCCAATTTGCTTTGTAGTTCAAACTTTATAAACAAAAGGTCTGTCTGCTCTGTGGGGAACAAGATTCTGTGGAACCATTCATAAGGGTAGCAATTTGCTTCAATATCCTTGGACAGAATGCCCCCGTCCATCACTCTTCTGCAGCACACTGTGTGCTAACTGAATGGCACCATACATCTGAGAAGCAGCTGCATTTCAGTGGCACTGTTTGTAAAGCAGCACTTTAGGATTCTTTGGGATGAAAATCAGTGAATGCATATAAAAATACTACTGCTTGGAATTTAACTAAGTGGGAATACTGTTTTTTTTTTTTGTTTTTTTTTTTGGGTGAGAGAACTTCATGCTGCAGCATAAACTGTGGCTGTGTCATATTTCATTCCTTACAGATTACTAGTAGCCCTGAACTTTTCCCTGTATTATCTTTCATGCACAAATTTGGACAGCTGGCTTCAAAATCTCTGCCTGGCCTATTGAGATATCACCTATTTATTGGGAACACCCAGCACATTATTTCAAAATGATGAAGGAAAATAATTGGAGATGAAGCCAAAAAGGCACAGAAATGTAGTGCTGAGTCGGCATTGTAGAGGTCCCAGAACATCCCTGTTTTAAATAATCCATCTATAATACGAGCCAGTTTACCCTATCTCAGAGAGGCATTGTGAACATAAGAACAGCCATACTGGGTCAGACCAAAGGTCCATCTAGCCCAGTATCCTGTCTTCCGACAGAAGCCAATGCCAGGTGCTTCAGAGGGAATGAACAGAATTGGTAATCATCAAGTGATCCATTCCCTGTCACCCATTCCCAGCTCCTGGCAAAACGGAGTCTAGTAACACCATCCCTGCCCATCTTGGCTAATAGCCATTGATGGACCTATCCTCCATGAACTTATCTAGTTCTTTTTTGAAACCTGATTAGTCTTGGTCTTCACAACATCCTCTGGCAAGGCTTTTCCACAGGTTGACTGTGTGTTGTGTGAAGAAATACTTCCTTTTGTTTGTTTTAAACCTGCTGCCTATTTCACTTGGTGAACTCTAGTTCTTGTGTTATGAGAAGGAGTAAATAACAGTTCTTTATTTACTTTCTCCACACCAGTCATGATTTTATAGACTTCTATCATAACCCCCCTTAGCTGTCTCTTTTCCAAGCTGAAATGTCTCTTTTCCAAGCTGAAACTTAACTAGTGTTTATAAAACCACTCTTTAGGCCCTTGATTAAAAAAAAAATCATCCTAGAATTCCTAAAATGCTTTATTTTATGTAATATGTTCTGCAATAAAAGGCCAGTTGAGAACTGAGAGCCTTAACTCTGAGCTTCTTTACATTTTGTGATGAAGTTGTTATCCTTATCTCTGACTCAAGTCTATTTTGAGAGCTTACTGTGTGGCTGTGATGTATTTACTGTTACATGTTCTCAACACCTTTTTTAATAAGGGGTGATGACCAGTTTAAGAAACAGTCTCTTGAGTGATGCTGGAATAATAACCATTTACTGCCCAGTCTCTAACTTCCCTTTTTTGTCCATTTAAGATACACTTGTCCATTCAAGATACCACTGAGATCCTGCTGGCTTGGGCTCCACTCTTGTTTTTTAAATTTAACTTGTGCTCGTCATCATCATGAATGACCTTCTATTTGTTTTGGATTAGAATCAGTTGACCATTAGGAATGCTCATTTACTTCTCATTAGCTTTTAATCCCAATAGTCATGGTTGGTATTTCAGCAGCTAAAGGAAATTGCTAACATGCTTGGAAGTGATCCCTATTCTTTCAAGCCATACCTCGGAGATATCAAATTGATTCTTGGTCATGGAAACTGTTATAGTGTTCCTATCCTGTGCCGCTGTTCAACATATAAACAACATGAAGCCCCTTGGCAAGACATGAGTAGACATTAATACAGTGTCTTATACACTCAGAGGATGTGTAATTGTGTCTCTCCTCCTTGTAGACTCCACAAGTTTTGCCTCGGCACTAGAAGAATGCTTGGATATTTACCAGCTGAATACATCAGACTATATTTTTCTGAGTCTGTGACAACACAAATATTGCTGGTAAGACAGATCATAATTAGAGGTTTTTTTCCCTCTTCCTATATTAAGGGAGGTGATTAGAAGCAGTGAATCTGGTTAAGACTTTGGAAGTAAATTAAGCTAAACCGAATTAAGATAGAGCTAAGCTAAGAATCAGGGTCTGAGGAATCTCGCAACCCATTTCGCCTAGCACAGGGCAGTCTTTCCCTAAATTCATCACCAGATGCAGGAAAGGATCCTTTCTCCTGCTAACTATAACTACAGTCTATATAATTTAGCATTGTGCGGTGGTCAGAGTGGATGGGGGTGGATCTGTGAAAGCACCTAATATTAGGCCCATGGACCCAACTGATAATATACTGTATGTTGAATGTGAATATTTGTGATTTACTTGCCTTTATTTGTGACTTTCTGGCATCCCACTAGGATGCCAAAATTGTCACAGCCTTTTCTGTAGCAGTTTATCCTTCTTGCTTAGTAGGAGAACTGAATAAGGAGTCTTATTCTTTAGCTGCACGCTTACCAGGCAAAGTGTCATCTATAAAGTAAGGCCTCACTCTTAATAGCTGGACACGGTGAAAGGTAGTGCATGATGGCTAGATTTCACACAACACTCAGGAAGAGCATATGTACTTTATAACCAGCCTGTAAACAACTAGAGTTGCTAAAACATGCTGCTGGGGATACCCAGAACTGTGAGCCACTGCGTTACCACTCTGCATCAGCAAGGTTGAATTTTGCTGGCGATTGGATTATGTCTCAGCTCCCTGCCACACCGGCCAAATTCTTGAAGCTCTCCCAGTCCTAGCAGGAACAATCTGTGAACTCCGAGCTCCTCAGAGATGTTTCTCTAAAATAGACAGCCCCTACCACTGCATTCAAAGAAGATATTAAATTCACTCCTCTGTTAAAGTGTCAGTACAGTTTCTTAATTTGACTGGGGCAAATTCACCCTTCTCTCCAAACATAGCACTGAACTGATTTCTAATAAAAGTGGAACAAGTTTATTAACAAAAGAACATGGATTAAGTAATACCAAGTAAAAGAGATAAAGGTAAGATTGATACAAGCAAACAAAAGAACACACATGGAGAAGTCTAAAACCTAATCTAGCAAGATACAATTTTTGTTCAAGATGGTTTTGCTCACCCATAGTCTCCTTTCTGGCCTTTATTGGCTGGCCTGGCCAGGACCCATCACAGAGACCAAATTGCTTGGTTTCTTTTTCTCCTTAAGGTGAAGGGTTAAGATGGAGTATCTCTCTGTTCCTTATATTCCCAGTGGGATTTCTTTGTCTTAGAAGTCAGGAAGGCTACCTGGTGAATCAGTCTCCACTGTCTCTCTGGAGTGCAGGAGCCATGTTAATTCTTTATCTCTTGAGGTCAGGCTCAAGATAATTCTCCCTGGTTTAGCTTGATGGCTTTGTTTATGGGTAATATGTAAATCAAGGTACACCCACATTCCTTTGTCTAGGACACACCCATTTCTCACCTTTGCCTAGGCTAGGCTGTCTTGTCTGAAACCTGTTCTAGTAACATAACACAGAAGGAATTCATAACTTCACACATAAAGTTAACAAATATATTTTTCAATATTAATTACCAGAGTGTCATCAGTTTTCATATATACTTCTGTGACAGAAATATACCCGTGTTCAAACGCTACACACTACTGTAATAATTTTGTACAAGGAATGTCTTGTAAAGTATCATTTCAAAACTCATAATTTACTGGCCAGTATCATCCTGGTAAAATAGATGTGGCAAAATTGTATGTGTAGTTTTAAGATTTGCTTGTATGATGTTATTAATACATGTTCCAAACCCCACAGCCCTACCCAAACAGAAGTTGGCAAACTGGTCTGTCCTAAACAAAGGAATGTGTGCTCAGCTTAATTTGCATTTGAGCAGTAAACAGAGACATCAAGCAGGAGGGAAGACAAAAGAAGTTCAAACAGGTGAGAAAAAAAAAACAGGAGGGAATATCCTTCCACATAGGCTCTTTGTCTCCTTGTGCCCAGCTGGAAATATTTTTTAAGAAGGGGACTGAAACTATAAAAATGAGGGACAACACCCCCAGTGGACATCTCTCTCCCCCTGCATATCACATTCACTGCATCTGAAGAGAAAAAGGAAGCAAGTATTAGTCTCTGGAAGAGAGGTCCTAACCTGAGAATTTGGTCAGTAATCTGCTGGAGCACGCTGTGAGAAACTTTGCTTGAATCTTCTATAGTTTATTAAGTTAGGCATTAGTAAAACATTTTATCTTTGTTTTTCTTGTAACCATTTTATGCCTCATTACTTGTGCCCACTTAAAATCTCTCTTTTTGTAGTTAATAAACTAGCTTTACTATTTTATCTAATCCAATATGCTTAAACTGAAGTATCTGAATAACTATTTGAGATAATAAAATGGCATATTATTCCCTTAAAGAAATAACAGACTTAAAATATTTCTACTATTTAGGAGAGGGCTGGGCAGTACAGGACATACATATCTGGGGGGAAATCTAAGACTGGGGATGTGATATAAACAAGTGTGGTATAAACAAGACTGCTGAGAGCAAGAGTGTAACCCATGTGCAGCTGGCAGGCAAGCTGCAGCTACACACAGACACTCAGTGTGTGGTTGCATGCTTGCAGACTGTTTGCAGCCCAGGTGGGAGCTACTTCAGCAAGGCCATTGTAATGCACCCAAGGTGGCAGGGCATGAGTGACACAGGTGCTCATTAGTCTGGATTGTACCCTGGTACATCACAACCTCACAAGGCATATTTTGTACAGATATTATTGCAGTAATGTGTAGGGTGTGAATACAGGGGTACCTAGGGTCACACTTTCTTCTCATGGGGAGTATCAGGTCATGGTGTTGCACTTGGCATATTGTAGTTCTGAGTCTATGCATGGAGGTTTGGGGGAATAAAAGGTGGGAAAGGAGTGGGAAGAGACACAGTGGGGTTGTTCTCTCCCTGCTAGATAGCTTGGCAGTATTACATAGTGGGATTTGCAATGTCTGGAAAAGGGTAGAGTTTGATAACTAAGCAAAGAATTCCACCTTGCAGAGATGCCAGTCTTGCTCTGAGGCTTTTAGAGATGTTTGTAAAAATAAATAAATAAATAAAAAATAAAGAATAGAGAGGAAATACGGAGGTTCCTGGGACTGGCAGCAAATGTCGAAGGTGCTAAGCCAAATACAGACAGGGGAACTGGGGTAACACCTTGAACACTTGAGGTGTATTTTACATGCACTCCTGTGTATGTTAGAGAAACTGGGAACTCTCTCTAACCCTTTCCTGCTCCCTGGAAAAACTGGTCTCTCTCTCTCCTCCCCCTGGAGACATTAGGACCTCTCTCCAGCAGGGCCGCCGAGAGTGTTTTCGGGCCCCGGTGAAAAAAAAATTTTCGGGCCCCCCAGCAAGGGCGGACCAGCTAAACAGGGCTGACGAGAGGGGAGGGAAGCCGGTGAAGGAATTTTTTCGGGTCCCCCAGCAAGGGCGGACCAGCTAAACAGGGCTGACGAGAGGGGGGGAAGCCGGGCCCCGGTAATTTGTACCGGCTTCCCCCCCCCGTCTCGTCGGCCCTGCTCTCCACCCCTGCCCTTTGCCACTTGTTACATCTCTGGCCCCCTTGCCCCAAACAGGGAAGGGGAGGACTGGCCCTAGGAAAGATGTCCTCCTATGGTGCCCGGGGCCCTTAATTACCTTGGCCAGTCTTGGGCCTGGATCTCCTTCCCAGGATGATTTTCCTCTGTTGCGTTCCCTCTCTTCCTCCTCCTCCTGCCTCTCCGGCTTCTCTCCCTTGAGACTGAGCAGTGATGGTCCGATAGGAGGCAAAGCCATGGAAATTGTCAGTGGGGTTTGGGGTGCTGGATTCACCACCCAAGCCACACACTGTGTGTTGTATTTCAACTGCCCCATATGCATCCTACTGGTGTGCTCTAGGTACCTAGAGTGCATTGAAACATGGTGCAGCAGGATCCACATGAAGCAGTTAGAATGCAACGCCCAGCCTGTGGCTTGCGTGGTAAATGTGGCAGCACTCCAACCCATTCAAAAAATTACCATGCTTGCCTCCTATCAGACCCTCACTGTGCAGTCTGCACATATGCCACAGGGGCGGTGGAGAAGGCAGCTCCCTGTAGTGCTGTTTGCTGTGTTTGTCAGACCGGAGTGGTGATGAGTGACACACATACTTTATATACGTGTGTGAATGCACACATTTCAGCTTACAAAATTTGTAAATTTAAACCTGAATTACTAATTTCATAATGAGATGTAAATAATTGGGAGCATTATGAAAAAATTAGGGAGGGGTGGCATCTCTGCACCTTAGTATCTTGGTTATGTTCCTTATTAATAACTTATTGTTACCTATGTGAATTTCTGTATTGTTGCTAATATTAACAATTAAATTTTCAAAAGTCCATTAATAACAAAACTGGTGACATCATTTTTGCATGAAAAATAAACTATCCCTCATTGCAGAATGCCTAGGTCCTGCTTTCCACATATACTTGTACATTAAGGAACATTTTTATTTATTCACTTTTTGTCCCTCTCTCAGCTACAGTCCAGAGAGAGATGCTTTTCCTCCTAAGCTCCTAATGCACTTACATAACTTCAATAAGTTAACTAAACACAGACACTGGCTGTTGCATTCATCATACTAATTATATATTGAATGGTATGTTTCTCCCCTCAAGTGCCTCCCACATATTTGATATAAACCTTTCAAACTGAAAGGAAAAAGAAAAAGAAAACAAGTCCCAGAGCTGTGCTGTGTGATTGAGAGAATCACTTATCCTGGTGTCACTAAGCTACAAAATCAATTAATGTGTTCCATCATCTTGAGAAAGTGCTATCTAACATGAACCATGCAACAAATTACATTGGATATTCCAAAAAGCAATTGCTTCCTCCATTTAGGATTAAGATTAAGGTAAATTGACCCTTTCTTTACATGTTATGAGTATAAGGAAACAGATCACCTTTCTTCTGCTTGCCTTTCAAATAGATTTTGCATGGCTTGCTAGTAGAAGCCAAACAGTAATTGAAATTCTACCTGTGGAATGTACATAAAGCTATTTAATTGAGATGTAATTTCTATGTAAAGTAACTTTCCTTGGATGCATTAGGGTCCAATATAATTTAAACACTGGTAGTAACCTTCCTTCTAAGTGGATTAAAAAAATAGCCAATGTCTTTTTGGTAAACAAAACTGTATTGATATTTCATTAACATATTCAACATTTCCTTTTGCACTTCCCAAATGCCAGAAATAATCTTAATGCCAGCTAGATGTTCAGTTTTAATATTTTTAATCACATTTTGCCAAAATTCACTTGACAATGTGCTCAAGTCAGGCAACCCTAGGGTCATATCCAATAACAAAATTACATCTTTTCTTTCTCTCTCTCCCTCTCTCTCAAAATATTTACTATTTCTCAAAGGAAGTGGAGGAATGTTGATCTTGTGGTTAATGTAAATGCCTGAAAAGCAGGACATATGAGTTCTCCTCCTGCCTCTGCAACCAACTTTCATTGTAACTTAGTGTCAGCCACTTTGGCTCAATTTCCTCATGTAAAATGAGAACACCATACTAATCTATCTCAATAGGGTTGTTGTGAGACTTTGTTTCCAGTCCATTTCTGAATGCAAATCAAGGACTTGGTTTTGCACTATAAAGCTCTTTATAATTTAGGTTCTGGTAATCTCAGAGACTCCCTCTCTCTTTGTACTTTTACCCAACATTTGAGTCGGCGGAGGCAATTAGGCTAACAATCTGTAGACTTAAACATCTGAAGTTTAGGGACAGGAATATTGTGGATAAAAAGGCCCTGTATTTAGACCTGTGCCGACACAAGTGGGGAGTCAATATGGTTCCACATTATAGGAATTCTGCTTTTTCAATTTTCTTTAAAAAAAAACAGGAAGTTACATACAAAAACTATGCTAAAAGGATATTACCATGTCAAGCAAGTTACTCATCATATAAATAATGTAAACATTTGCTTCAGAATTAAAACTCAAGCTACAGCATTGCGGTATACATAAGAACAAGAATATAAAACTCCTACTTACACCGTGCAGATCTGGCACCAGGCTTTTCTCCTTAACAAGAGCTGTCCTCTGGAGAGTGAGGCTATGTCTACACTACCGCGGTAAGTTGACCTACACTATGCAACTTAGGTTGAGTTACCACGGGGCGTACACCGCGGGTGGTCGACGGGAGAAATTCTCCCGTCGATTTACCTTACTCTTCTCGTTGGGAGTAGAGTACAGGGGTTGACTGAAGAGTGATCTGCTGTCGATTTGGTGGGTCTTCACTAGACCCACTAAATTGGCCACCGGTGAATCGATCTCAGAGCGTTGATCCCGGCTGTAGTGTAGACATAGCCTGAGTCTGATAGCCTTCTACTTCCCAGCCCTCCACCTCTACAGATTTCAGGGGGGGACTTTCTAGATGCTTCCACTTTCTTGGATCCACAAAGTGGAGATCTGGCCTATCAGCCTGGTACTTAAGGACCAGGAAAATCGTTAAAGTAGATCCATTTATCCTCCCATTCTCCTCCCATTCTCCCTGGACATAGGGTGTCCAGGTGTCCAGTTTTCGACTGGAAAGTCTGGTTGAAAAGGGGACCTGATGGTGTCCAGTCAGATCTACTGACCAGACACTCAAAGTCCGGTTACTGAGGGCGGGGGCGGTGCCGAGTCATCACCCGCATCAGTCCATACTTAGCTGGGGCCGTCTCCTACCTGCGTTGGGCAGCTGCAGCTCCCAGTCCCAGCTCTGCAGGCGAGTCCATCCCGACCCACGCAGGGAGTGGGGTAGATGGAAAAAGCAGTGAGTGATGGAGGGAGGGGGGAAGAGGAGTGAATGCGGGGATGGGGCCTTAGGGGGAAGGGGCCGGGCAGAGGCAGGTCCTCAGGGGAAAGGGATGGGAAAAGGGAGGTGCCGGCACTCCTGCTAGAGTGTCCAGTTTTTAAATATTGCAAAGTTGGCAACCTTATCTCCCCAACAAACAAATCCAGCTACAGCCATCTTCATTGAATGGCCTGCCTGTGCTTTGATTGGTCTAAATTCTAACACACTGTAATTCCATTGGCTTTAATGGAATTAAAATTGGGTCAAATTTGGTCCATTATTTTTAAGAGGGAAGTCACTCCAGCTAAATCTCCATTCCTACATAGAGTTAGTAAACAAAAGTAAAATTATTTTCCCGATCATCCAGGGCATTTCCAAACTAAAAAGAGTAATATGTAGATAGAAAACGGTATAAGTACATGCAGGTGCAAACTTGTCAAAAGACAAAATAAAGGAAAGATAATAACTTTCAGGTCATCATCTGTAATCCTCTTTTAAATGTGTCATCTGTACATTTGGTATATGGCCCAATTGTGCAGATGGTATATGACCGGCCCACAGTAAATGAATATGTACAGAACCAGAGTACAAGGGAAAACAATCTGGCAGTATTAGATGGCATTAACAAAGAGTCCCAGGGAAAAATCCAAAATAAATGTAGCTGAGCATCTTTCAGTTTATTTCAGTGCTGAGCAGGGGACTACTGGAGTCCCTCATTTTCTCCCTTCTCCTCCCTCAAAGGCCCCATAACACAGTGACCCTCCTTCTGGCTAAAGAAGACAGGCTAGGACTTTGGGTGTCTGCCAGAAAAGGATGTTTGTGAGTGACACAAAGCAGTCGCAAGCCCAAGGGGCTGTATTTGGTTTTTCTGCAGCAGTGAATATTTTTAAAGGTTTTTTGCTATAGCAGAATGGGGAAAAATACTGCCATGACTTTTCTTGGATTTTTTTTAATATATATTCTGTCAAAAATGATACTCATTATTCTGCAAGAGGCAGTACAGCAAACAATGCATTTAGATTTATGCACAAGCTCTATTCACTCACTTCCAAACCGATCCTTCCTACATGTAAATCCTCAAATAATATTCCATTTTATTTTGATCCATTATAACTAACTAACTAACTAACTATAACTATAACTATATATATATAAATAACTGCAACATATTTTTTTTCGTTTTGATGCTTTCTAGGAGAGGCATCCTCACTAAGGTCTGTACGGACACAGAACTATGTTATGTCAGGTTTTATGCAGAGATTTGTAATAGGATTTAAATTTGTAATTGTGCTCCACTTTATTTGTGAAGGTCCATAGGTGTAGAACAGAGGGCATTATTAAACTTCCAGGTGTGACTGTAAATGAAAGCTACATGTGAATACGTATGCATCCAAAATAGATGCCACCCACATCAAATTGCCCAAGCAACTCTTTTCTAAATGTGGGAGGTAGCATGCTAGTCACATAGCATGTCTCTTGGACGGGCACAGTACGAAGTTGATATGCTCCCATGTCTGTTTATATAGAGCTATTGCTCCTGGGTTTTTTCTCTTCCTCATATTTCCTAGATGAAGTAGGTGGATGTGGGAAGAAACAGAAAGAGATTTTATCATGAGGGAGAAAATCATTGCATGCTCTCTCTCTCGTTCATATATATGATTTTGCTCGCCTGTGATAAAATCTCTCTGTTTCTTCCCACATCCACCTATTCCATCTAGAAAATATGTGGAAGAAAAAGAACCCAGGAGAAATAGCTCTGTATAACCAAATGTGGGGGCACAGCATCACTATACTGTGCCTATCTGCCCATCCAAGAGACATGCTAGACACACACACAATATATATATATAAGACAGAAATCGCTGTTCCAAGTTACTCCAGGCTCAGCTTTTTTAAGACCCTGCTACTTGCGAAAATCATGATCAGTAATGAATTCACACACACAGAGATGTCCACTCGAAAAACTGGGCAATAAATCCAAGTGAAAATCTTAATGGTCTTTTTTGGTGTGAAGGAGCGGATGGTGCAGATATTAAAATAATATGCCAGACTCCCCATTTTCTGTGTGTTGACGTTAGTGACAAATACTCAAGCCTCATAGAAGTATGAGATGGAAATGATGTACTAGGTCATCTAGTTCCTTCTCTTTGCCAATGTAGGACTGTGCCCTACTGCAAGTTAATCTCACTGTGTAGGAATATATGCTGCAGCATTCATTTGTCTCTCTTCCTGATGGAAGGTTTATTTTATTACCCTGAATGTTCAGAGTGCATTTTACTGAGTGAATTGAAACATACATTTAGAAATATTTTATGCAAATTGTATCTATATTTACATTAATAAAGTAAATGGCTTTTGCTTAGAATACTTCCTTTCAAACATTTATATGGCCATCTTGTAAAACTGAAGTGAAAACTATGGGCTACAGAGAGTTGCAAATTATTGTATCTTCTTCCTCATATCCTATATTTTACTCTGTGGATGAGCTAAGGTGAAACATTATGAATGGAAGGGCTTGAAAATCTATGCAATCACAGACTTGAGCTTTTAGTTAGAGTTTGCAAAGCTGATGTGTAATAAGCTCATTCAAAGAGAGATAAAACATTAATTATTTTCACTAAGGATTTCAGGCCATTCTGGTGACAGGGCTGGAGGAGTTGAATACTATGTGTATTTTCCACTGGCACCTCACAGGTGCACTGCCTTGTTCTCAGGTCTGAAGCAGCCATTTGCTTGCTCTTCTTTCCAAGGACCATTGCTATGTATCTAGATTTGCTATTTATCTAGAGCAGGGTTCGGCAACCTCTGGCACGCGGCTCGCCAGGGTAAGCACTCTGGCAGGCCGGGCCAGTTTGTTTACCTACCGCATCGGCAGGTTCGGCCGATCACGGTTCCCACTGGCAGCGGTTCACCGTCCCAGGCCAATGGGGGTGGCGGGAAGCGGCACGGGCCGAGGGATGTGCTGGCCGCTGCTTCCCGCCACCCCCATTGGCCTGGAGCGGCGAACCACAGCCAGTGGGAGCCGCGATCGGCCGAACCTGCCAATGCGGCAGGTAAACAAACTGCCCCGGCCCGCCAGGGTGCTTACCCTGGGGAGCTGCGTTCCAGAGGTTGCCGACCCCTGATCTAGAGTTATGTGAACTGTTTTTAGCAAATCATTTTTTTTTTAATGAATTTTTCTTTTTCTGTCCTGACATATACTCTGATGTTTGTTATTCTTTAAAATTATTGGCCAGGTATTTGATGGGAACTTTTCATCCGTCAACTTTTCTGCAGTTCATGGTTTGGATAGTCACTAATTCACAATTCCTATTGGTAGGGATGGAATGAAGTTTAAACAAGCTGATCTAAATTTTAGTAAAAGTTTTGTGTACGGCTAAGGTTCACACATGCTTCAAGCTGCTCCTCAGAACTGGCTTCTAGCTGTCTTTCTATCACTATCAACTTACCTATGAATTTTTATCATGTGGTTGTTTTTTTAAGTTATCTGTAACACAGTACTGATGATGTGTTAAAGGAAAATATATTTTTGGTTAAAAAAAAACAGGTGTCAAGTTTAGCTCTGTTAACAAAATATTGTGTTTTGGAATATATTTCTATAGATATACTAGATCGGGGATCGGCAACCTTTGGCATGTGGCCTGTCAGGGAAATCCGCTGGCAGGCCGGGATGGTTTGTTTGCCTGCAGCGTCCATAGGTTCGGTCGATCGCAGCTCCCACTGGCCGCAGTTCGCCGTTCCAGGCCAATCGGGACTGCGGGAAGTGACGGCCAGCACATCCCTTGGCCCACGCCACTTCCCGCAGCCCCCATTGGCCTGGAACAGTGAACCATGGCCAATGGGAGCTGCGATCGGCTGAACCTGCGGACACTGCAGGTAAACAAACCATCCCGGCCCGCCAGCGGCTTTCCCTGACGAGCCGCGTGCCAGAGGTTGCCGATCCCTGTACTAGATATACTATAATCTCAGGGGCCAATAGTCTTCAGAATATCAGAACAGAAAGTGAATTAAAAAAAAATTATGCTAAAAAACTTATTTTGTGTTGCACTTATGCATCCATCTGTGCATGAAAGCTAGCAAAATTAAGGATTTTAAACATTTTTCTCCTGGCATTGATAATGGATATTTTATTGAACCTTTTAAGATATGGTGCTCTCTCAGGGAAAATAAGCATGCATTGAGTTTCCTAGCAAAGGTTTTATTTAATTTGGTTACCTTTAAGCTACACTAAAATTAATAAAATCTGAGGTTAAGGAATTCTGCAGCTTCTGTTAAAGAGAGAACAAGACTAGAAGTTGTCAATTGCCTAAGCAATGCTTAGTAACAGTAGTAAAGTGAAGATCAATGTCAACCGTTAATTCCTTGTGATCTTGGAGGAATTAATCTGTCTCAAAAATAATATATTTTTATTTCCTTTACACATAAGATATTAAAGGCATTGGAGGATGGGGAGGTTAGCTCACGGCTTGAAGGCTTTATCTAGGACAACAAAAAGGAGGAAATAATAACAGAAATATTTTAAATTTCTCAAGAGAACTACAATCTGATAAATACTTCTGGATATGTTCATTTAAGACAACTATATCTATCTTCAACTCCAATCGGGCCTAATTCAGTGTCCACCAAATTCAACAGAAAGATTCCCCTTGTCTTCATGGGGTATTGGATCACTTCATTAATGTTCCATGTAACCGTTACAATTTAGTATTTAAAGATTTAATTGTCTTAATCTGACTTTGTGTTCCTTGACTCCTTACTCTTAACCCAGAAGAGCTATTTGGTGTTGTTTCCTGAATCCATTTGTCACAAAATAAAGAGATAAAAAAAATTATAAAACTGTATGCATTGAATAAGCAGATAACAAGTACAACATGTATAACTGTTAGCTGTCTAATATTTCTGGATATTAAAGGTTTGTATTACTAAACTCAGATCACATATGAAAAATAAAAACAGAGTTAAGCTTCACAGGAAGGTTCTGTGGCCACCATCTTAAAGATGCTCAAGGAGGAAGATTTACAGATTTTAAAGGTATTTATTAAGGAAACCATAGCATGGCAATGTTTGTTAATGAGGTAAATAGTACTACCAGACTGATGACATAAGGAGGGAGTTGGGGAGAGAAAAAAAGATAACAAGATGTGGTAAACAGAAGTGACATACAGTTACGTTTTGGCCTCCACTGGGCAGAATTCATCCATGAGCAGGACACAGTATCTTGGAACTGATTTGCTCTAACAATTTCCCTATCTGAACTGCTACCAATGCATTGTTATGCCAGCAACATTGCCTCACAGAAGTGACGCCAGCTGGTGCTGAAGTAGTTGAGAATAAAAATGCAGCACAAAATTACAATCAATACAGCAGGGTTGTTATACAGGGCTTAAACACAGCAAAGAGGTATGAATTTAGTTAAATGGATTAGCTCAATTTTTACTTAAATTCAAACCTCTATTCTGTCAATAATCAATTCAAAAAAGCAAACAGTTTAGTCTGGAGGAAATTGGTTTGGCCTGAGGTGAAAGCCAGGGTGTGAAAAGATATCAAATAGGATAAATAAAACAAACAAATAAATAAAACTATATTATCCCCCACTCCATCATTTTCTCCCTTTACATGAAGTCATCTGTTAAAATTCTGATTTTAAGGACTGCTTTTTTTTTTTCAGAATTCCATTTTCTTAATCCATTTTGCTTTGATACCAGGATACCTGCAAAAATAACATGAAGTAGCAATGCAGCTTTTCATATAGCAAAATCTTCATATGGAGCCTCTCATTCTACAGTTCAGGAAACTAGTTAATGACAGAAGTTAAGAAATACTGCAAATTGCATGTCAGTTTATGACTATATTATAAAGAATAAATGTCAGGTTATGATGATTTCAAGTGCTCTGTAGATTTTCATCAGACTGAAAGATAGCAGCCTTGATCATGCTGTTAAAACACTGAGTGCTTCTGAGAGAGAGTTGTTCACATGCTATGAAGAGACTTTGTTAATATGCACTTGCAAATTAGCAGCCCCTTTCCCTCCCTTTCCTTTTCTCTCAAAGGATTTTACAGGCAGCTGAATAAGATTTAAAGTCAGATCCTGAGCTGGTGTAAATCAACCTAACTGTGACTTCATTGTAGCTACATTGACTTCACCAGCTCAGGATCTGGCCATTATCAACAACATGGATTCTTTTGCCTCTAAGGAAATATCTTCGATCTCACACTGTTTGCTGCATTTGCACCTGCCACATTTATAACTGTTGTTTATTTGTTGTAAAGCCCCTAGAAGCATGCAGACTCCAAACAGTCAAAGGACTGAGGGGTTGTTTTTTTTTAATGTTACAACACAGCCAAACAAACAACAGTAGGTAATTGGAAAGTATTCTTATAGTTGAGGATCTGGTCACTACTACCAACAAGAAAACATCCAAACCATATGACCTCTCACCATGGGCACTGGAAATTAAAGGCTCCATAATCCCATTGTCAAGACACCCAGTCATCTAAGCATGTGGACTCTATTTTTGTGTGAGTTCATAAATATTTGATAGCATGCAACCTCCTTGCCACCTGAGCCAGTTCCTCCCCTTGTCTCTTTCTGTGCCCCTACTGCGCAATAGTGTCCATCATTTCATTGCATATCTGAAATGTTTCATAAGACACTCATGACATGCTATGCAAAGGAAAGCAGATTTTCATAATGACTTTAAGTCAAGCTGTAGAGGAATCCACAATAAACAGGTATAGTTCATGGCTAAAAAGGGGGGAGGAGGGAACGTTATGACTAGGGCCCTACGAAATTCATGGTCCATTTTGATCATTTTCATGGTCATAGGATTTTTAAAATCGTAAATTTAATGTTTTCAGATATTTAAATCTGAAATTTTATGGCGTTGTAACTGTAGGGATCCCGACCCAAAAGAGGGTAGTGGTGGTGCAATAAAATAATTGCAAGATTATTTTAGGGCGGTCGTGGTATTGCCACCATTACTTCTGCGCTGCCTTTAGATATGGGCCCTTGGCCAGCAGTTGCCAATCTCCGGCCATCCAGCTCTGAAGGCAGTGAAGAAGTAAGGGTGGAAATACCATGACACCCCCCCACACACAATACCTTGCGACCCCCACACCTGCAATCCCTTTTGGGTCAGGACCCCCAGTTTCAGAAATGCTTGTCTCCCCCGTGAAATCTGTATAGTATAGGGTAAAAGTACACAAAAGACCAGATTTCACGGGGGAGACAAGATTTCATGGTCTGTGACATGTTTTTCACGGCCGTGAATTTGGAGGGACCTACTGTGCTTATGAACTAATATTTTGGCCAAGAGACAGTTTGTACTATAGTGGGTTTTATTTTTTACATGTGTATACATAATTATAATTTGCTCAATTTATTAAGTACAAGTTATATATTCATTAGTACACCATGATTATCTTTATTACACTGAATACGAAATACTGTAAACTGTTAATGGCTAGCCACTTATTTTAAAATCTTACCCTATTTTTTCAGGTAATTTAAAACACTGCCATCAAAAGAGTTGCTTTATTCATTTTAAAATGTAAATGTCATCAGTTTAATTAATAAGAAATAACTGTCTAGCCTGCCTGACTATAAAGAAATATGGTGCCTGCCTACCATAAAAATGTTTAATGGCTTATCAGCTCAGCTCAATATTTGATAAAGCTAGTAAGAACCAGAAGACCTCAGAATAGTTTAACAACAATATGGAAAAGTTTCTTGGTTTCCTATATGTTCAATTACTTTCTTTCTTTAGCATGTGATATTCTGAGTCTACGCTATTTTGGAGATGATAAATGAGTACAGCTTATTTAAATGTATAATATCTGAAAGAAAGCTGTACACATGGTAATCAAAAAGGCTCATTAAAGAACAGGGTTTATAATAGAAACTACAAATCCACAACCACCATACTGTCATGAATGCAACATTATAATTTTATTCATGTAAAAAAATGAGAATTATTCAGCTTCTAACACCAATACAAAATTGAAAAAAATGTGATGAAGGCCAATAAATAGTAACAAACAGCAAAAGCCTGCGGGGGGGGGGAGGAGATACGGGGTCACTGGTGAGAGACTGCGACAATAAAGAGATTGCGCTAGATTCTGCTGTCAGTTACACCAATGTAAATAGGTAGTACCTTCCCTGAAGCAAATCAAGTTTCCCACTTTTAAGGTGGATCCTTTGAGGCTAAGTAAAGAACAAGTTATGTTTCAGCCTTAAAAATAATTCAATGAAATGTTTGTGTATTTTTTAACACCACCAACCACTGTTTAGTTCAAGATCATACTGGTTTTCCCAGTTACACTGGGAGTTGGGACTAGTGACTGCTGATTCAAGATATGATTGCAACCAACTGGATTTGATCCTAATGTAACAGTTGGATTTATTATATATAAAGTACAAGGCCCCAGGTTGGATTGAGAACTAGAGGGCTGACCCTTGCAAGGTGTGGGTCACCTTCAATGTCCATTGACATCATTGGACAGTAAAGATGCTCAACACTTCACAGGACAGGATCCTAAATGCCTTCCATATATTTAGATATATTATTAAATGTGTACACCTTTTTAGAACCAAAAATGCATGCCTTTTAAAGAACTTAAGAGATTTTCATAAAATTGTGCACAGAAAAAAAAAATGAATAAGATTCCCTTTACCAGAGGTACTGTAATGGGTTTTATTTGTTGACATTGTAACCGAGAGCAAATTATTATCAACCTGTTACAAAACCTGTAAGACTGTTGATACAATATTAATGATAGCATCACAAATAGAGCTATGTACAACTATCCATTTTATGTTTTTTTCACATGTGAAAATAGATTTTATAAGACTTCATGGCTACTCTCACTCTTGGGTATTTTTCCACCTATTTTTCAGATGAGGAGTATTAGCTGGAAAATGTAAATACATAACATTTATTGTTTAAAAATATTGGTAAACGGAGAAGAGGCTTAATTTTATTACCACAGAATTTTGCAGTAATAGTCTGTGGGGCAACAGTTTACTCGGTTTGTTACCACAGTGCCACAGCCTTCAGTTCTCACAAAACTGGATGACTGGGCAACAAAATGGCAGATGAAATTCAGTGTTGCTAGATGCAAAGTAAAGCACATTGGAAAACATAATCCCAACTGAACATATAAAATGACGGGGTCTAAATTGACTGTTACCACTCAAGAAAGAGATCATGGAGTCATTGGGCATAGTTCTCTGAAAATATCCACTCAACGTTGGATATTTCTTTTACTAGTCAACAAAGCTAACGGAATGTTGGGAGTCATTAGGAAAGAGATAAATAATAGCATAGAAATTATCATATTGCCTCTATATGAATCCATGGTACTCCCACATCTTGAATACAGCATGCAGATCTGATCACCCCATCTCAAAAAAGATATATTTGAACTGGAAAGGGTACAGAGAAGGGCAACAAAAATGATTAGGGTTATGAAACATCTTCCGTATGAGGAGAGATTAATAAGTCTTGGACTGTTCAGCTTGGAAAAGAAATGACTAAAGGGGGATATGATAGAGGTCTATAAAATCATGACCTCTGGAACTCTTTGCCAGAGGATGTTGTGAAGGCCAAGACTATAACAGGGTTCAAAAAAGAACTAAGTAAATACATAGAGGATAGGTCCATCAATGGCTATTAGCCAGGATGGGCAGGGATGATGTCACTAGCCCCTGTTTGCCAGAAGCTGGGAATGGGCCACAGGGGATGGATCCCTTGATGATTAGCTGTTCTGTTCATTCCCTCTGAAGCACCTGGCATTGACTACTGTTGGAAGACAGGATACTGGGCTAGATGGATCTTTGGTCTGACCCAGTATGGTCATTCCTATGTTCTTAGGGTGCAATCCTCATTACCCAAATAATGAAAGTAAACAAGCTTTGTGCACCTTAACCTCTATGGAGGACGAAAACATACTCCCTACATCCACCAGCACATACAGAGTTACTCTGCAGTGAATTCTACAGTTCTCAGGCCACCATGTTCCCCTACAAAGTGATTTTGGTCAACGAACCCCTCCTCCAACCACATCCACACTTCATCATCACCCATCCTACTCCTTGAGACACAGCCAATGCAAAGCATCTCTCCAGTGGGTGCTATGGGTGTAATTTCTCCCTTCCATGTCATCCACATGGCCTGCACTCAACCAGACTCACGCAGAACCACACTGAAAGGATAGCATTTTGGATCTTGTATGTTTATGCAATTGGGTAGGATGGAGGTGGGGGGAATGAAGGGAGGCTTTCTCCCTCAGCTCCTATTCAGGCAAAACTCCTATGGAGTCAACAGAAGCTTTATCTGAGCAAGGAAGGAGTGAGACCAGGATGTGGCTTTAGGAGCACTATCACAGAATACATGTTGGGATTTTTCTGTTGTTTTAGTAATAAAAATTTAATTAAAGATCAACAGAATTGTTGACAATATGAATTATGGCCCCAATCCTGTGAAGGCATATGTACTTGGGGAACCTGTGACTTGAGTCATGGTCCTGTTAAGCTCATTTTGTTACATAACATTGTAGGAATCAACTTGCTAACTCTTCTCTCTCTCTCTTTTTTATGTTGCAATGTGAAGACCATTTTTTTAAAAGGAGAAAATGAGTTAAACATCTGGGGTCTGATTCCACAAAGAGCTGGCGCTTCCCTATCTCCACATCCCACTGGGGGAGGCTCAGTAACTTGCCAGGCCCTTGGCAAGATATGCAAAACCACAACTTTTAACAGGGAATCTTAGTAGATTCCCACAGTCTTGGCCAAAAACAGGTCTCCTTATAGTTCACCTGGAAGAGTTGTGATTTACAGAGCAGGCAGAATCTCAGTTCCAGTCTTCTGAAAAATCACATCCACAATAAAATTGTGGATTTTAGAATTTTTACGGTGTTCCAGAATTTGTTGCTTTTTCAGCTCATGTTTCAACTGTAGACAACAGCCTTATACCAGGTTACCGCCAGACTGGTTGAAACAGCACTTGATTCTCTTACTCTGTGTAAGGAGGATGAAAAGGGAATAGAACGCTTTTGCAAAAGGAAGCATAATAGATGAATAGCTAAAGCCCAAATGGAAGAAAGAAACAAAGAAAGAAAGAAGTAAGCACAAGGCCCAAACCTGTTCCCACTGAAGTCAGTGGCAAAACTCCCATCAACTTCAATAGTGCAAGATGCAAGTGTCATGTTGTATAAATATTGTATATGAAAACCACAATTCCCACAGCTTTTGACAATGGGCTATTCAGAGAACTTCCATATGGTCACAATGTCTGATCCCTGCAGGACTAGAAATGTGTGTGTGATCGAATGAAATATCAAAGAACTTAAAATAGCATGTGGTTCAGCTGCTCATGGCACTTCATGCTGATTTCAAAAGCTCTTTGGATTCTCCTGTGTCTGAAACTGATAGAAGGAAAGAATATCAGCATACACCCATGAGATGATGGGACGACTGGAAATTGTTTAATATTAAACATGGAAGGACTAACTTTTTTTCCCACATCAATTGCTTGGTCTTGTGGTTACGTATATGGTCAGATCCTCAGCTAGTCTAATTTGGGCTAACTTCATTGATGACTAATTTACACAAGCTAACACTTATTTCCTTCCCTGTAGAATGAATTACAAGTGTTAACAGCAAATGTTCAATCAAAATTATAGGTAATGTATTAAAAAAACATACAAACAGTGTTAAAGAAAGATTACTGTTAGCAAAGTAGTCTGAAGGTAAATAGAATAGCACATAAGCAAGCAGAGTCAAATTTTGCTCTTTATCACCAGTGTAAATTGGTTTACTTCTGAACAGAATTTAGACCACAGAATGAAAGGAGTTTATTTTTATTAGTTCATTTGTTTTATTTTCATCTCATTAAAGCTGGAAAATGAAATTAGTCTAAAGAGTGATGAAAATACACTTACTCATATGCAAAAAAACCCAACCAAACAAAAAACCATTGAAATGTTTGAAAACATCACTTTCTTCCAAAAGGATTATTTTTTAACATTTCAAAGAAAAAATAGAACATTTTTTTCTCTTGTTCCCATAGCTTTAGTGGAGTCTGTAATACACACTTTTTATTGATTGATATAAAATATGCAATTATCTTTCACTTAAGATTATGGGAGTGCATTTCCCATCAACACCATCATTTAAATACTAGGAATTCTCTAGTTAAGAAAACATCACCCAAACACCTTACATGCTACCTAGCTTTACAACCACATGTAACACTATACATATGCATTTTTACACTATGTATTCCTTTCCTAAACAAATATACACCAGCCCATAAATCCACATCCAATATGCAACAATACAAATAACATTAATATTTTAATTATTTAAAGAAGAAAGAAAACTAATTATGTCTGAGATTGTGTCTAGAGTAAACCAAACCTAAATTTTAAACTACTACTAGCAAACTATCTGTTCACTAGAGGGCATTGAAGGAAAAGTTTAGACTAACAGCATAAATTTTTTTAAAAAGTTATTTTTAACTGCTAACCTTTAAACCATTGAGCACATTTTCGTGTAAATTTCCAGAAAGAAAAGTCTCTGTGTCTTGCAAGTATAAATAAAGTGTTATCACCTTATCTCTTAACAAATTTAGTTTTCATTAAACTAACTAGCAATGCTTTCCATAACTAGCAATACTTTCATACATAACAAGAAAAAAGTCACACTTACAATGTTACAACTTGTTTGCAAATATGGTTGGTTTTTGTTTTGGCTTTTCTAAACCTTTGTATTAAGGAATTTAAGATTAATTTATTCTGGATCTCAAAGAACCCCAAAGGCCAGCATCAAGGCTATCTGTGCAGCCCAAAGCAACTCCCTAGGGGAAGGGTTACCACAGCTTGTCCAGGAACTGAGAACAGAACGGGGTGCAGTGCCAGAGATTGTAAATAGCTCCAGAGAAGTACTGTCCCCAGGGTGGTTTGCACAAACTGGTTTAGGGCAGTCCTTGAGAAGGGGCAAGGGACATAGAAGAACTTGGGATATCAAGGCTGAGTGGCGGGAGGTGTCTTCCTTTTGACGCAACAAATGGACAGGACATTGGATCTTCGGGGGACCCAAACCTTTGCTGAAAGACTGGAAAGACTTTGCCCATACTGATGAGTATGATGGGTGATTCCTGGAATGTATAGGGTGCGTTCAGATTTGTTTATATATATAGCATTCAGAGATATCTATATCTATATATAGAAAAAAACACTAACTTGGAGAGAGAGTGTCTAAGAGATTGGGGCCTTCTTCTGGCTGGACCCTGGCTCGTTCTTGCTGAGCCAGAGCTTTCCCTAGGGAAATTCTGCCTGAAACCTTCTCACTGAGTCCCAGGGAAGGTAATTTCCAGCAGAGTCAGTTGTTGTGGTTTCTTTTTCTTTAATTTCAAGTCTCCTCAACAAACAAGGTCAAATCTTCCCCGAATCTCTCCCTTGCTCCCCATAAGTTCCTCAACCCAAAGTTCCTGGCTTCTACCTGAGAGCCTTTTGATAATAGGACTTCCCCCACAGTTTTCCTTCTGTCCATTTTTTTTTGGATTCTGCAACTCTTCCCTTTAATTGCCTGACACTTCCTTTTATGATGATCAGAGGGTTAAGCTGCCGGCTTTAGCAGGTGCAGCCGGGGTGAAAGTAACTTAAAGGATTTACCGGTACACCGGAGTCCTGAGCGGGGCATGACCTCAATCGGAAAAGGCGTGGCCTCAACCGGAAGAGGCGAGACCTTTCAAGATTTAAAGGCCCTGGGGCTCCGGCTGTGGCTGGGAGCTCCAGGGCCTTTAAATCACGCCAGAGCTACCAGCTGCAGAGGCGGCCGGGAGCCCTGGGGCTCAGGGGCAAATTAAAGGGCCCGGGGCTCCGGCCGCCATGGAGCTCCGGGCCCTTTAAATCATGGCAGGAGCCCTGACGCCACTACCCCGGTGCGGCAGGGCTTGGGCTAGGGCTGGGGTAGCGATGGCAGGGCTCCAGAGGTGCTTTAACGGGCCCAGGGCTCCAGCTGCTGGGCTCAGGCGGGAATTTAAAGGTCCCAGAGCCCCAGGCCCTTTAAAGCGCCGCCCGCCCCCCGCTGCCAGAGCTCCAGCGATGCTTTAAAGGGCCCGGGGCTCCCCGCAGCGGCCGGAGCCTCTAGCCCTTTAAATCGCTGCCAGAGAAGCCAGTCCAGTCCAGCACGGCGTACCGGCTCTTGCCAGTATGCCGTACCAGATGGTACCGGCTTACTTTCACCTCTGGGTGCAGCAGGAGGGGCTAATCAGCCAGCCAACTAGCTGCCAGCCTCTGACCTCAGTCAAATTGTATCCCTTATATCTTCACAGAAAGCAAAGTACAGGTGGTGGCATTTAGGAAGACTGGCTTGCTGGGGTACCCAAGTGTATGGCAGGGTGCTGTGCAGCCTTAAAACCCCCAGTCAGGAGGGAGAGACACAAGGGTCTCTGTCCAAGAGTTGATTGCTGAAAGTCTGAAATCTTAAGTTTGTGGGTGCTTTTGAGGAACCACAGAGGGATTGAAACATGTGCAGTTACCCTGTAACTCTGACTCATAGTTTAGTTAAACATGTCCATAAGTGTTTTCAGGATTGGGGTCTCATTGAGTCATAAAAACTGAAATAAAAAAAACTGCAATAGATTTGACTTTATTTCCTGCTCCTGGTCACCTCAATAGGTCAGGGCTCCAAAAGTCATAAAACATGGTCTAGTATCTGATAACAGTGGGTATTGTTACATATTCTTATATTTATTAACTTCTTTTATCCTTCTATTCTTGTTTATAACTGCAAATGTGTCACTTATTTCAGTAAAATGCTTCCAGACACAATTTGTATAGGGGATGTTACATTGCACTATAGCGTATTGCACAGATTGACTGCTGATATAAACACAAAAAAAGTTAAAGAAAATCAGAATCTAGGACATTACAATGATATCACTATTTAATGGAAACATTATTCTTCATCTATAATTAGGGCCCTACCAAATTTGCGGCCATGAAAAATGTGTCAGAGACTGTGAAATCTAGTCTTTTGTGTGCTTTAACCCTATACTATTCAGATTTCATGGGGGAGACCAGTGTATCTCAAATTGGGGGCCCTGACCCAAAAGCGAGTTGCAGGGGGAGTCCCAAGGTTATTTTAGGGAGGGTAACAGTATTGCCCACCCTTACTTCTGTGCTGCCTTCAGAGCTGGGCAGCTGGAGAGCAGCGGCTGTTGGCCAGGTGCTGAGCTCTGAAGGCAGCGCCCTGCCAGCAGCAGCACAGAAGTAAGCGTGGCCAGCCTTACTTCTGTGTTGCTGCCTTCAGAACTAGGCAGCTGGAGAGTGGCAGCTGCTGACTGAGGGCACAACTCTGCAGGCAGCAGCACAGAAGTAAGGGTGGCAATACCATACCATACCATCCTTACTTCTGTGCTTCTGTTGACAGTGGCTCTGCCTTCAGAGCTGGGGTCCTGGCTAGCAGCTGCCGCTCTCCAGCTGCCAAGCTCTGAAGGCAGCGCCTCTGCCAGCAGCAGTGCAGAAGTAAGGGTAGCAGTACCGCACCCCCCCTGCAATAACCTTGCAAACCCCCCCCCCCCCCCCCAACTCCTTTTTGGGTCAGGATCTCTATAATTACACCACCGTGAAATTTCAGATTTAAATAGCTGAAATCATGAAATTTATGATTTTTAAAATCTTATGACCATAATATTGACCAGAATGGAACATGAATTTGATAGGGCCCTATCTATAGTGCAGGTTTTTCTTTATAGACTAAAGCATTAGGGCCCTAGTATTGTGGAGGGGAGAGCTATTGTCATAAGGAATTTTCCTATTTGCCTTCATAAGTACAACATTCTCTTTGATATATAAAAAACAAAATGGGAAAAAAAAGTAATTATCTTATCAACGCCCATCTGCAGTTCCAATTCAGATATGTACAAGTAACTCTTTATTTCCATTTAACTGCAAACAAACAATGCTTTTTTTTACTACAATAGAAATGTTTAAATCAGAAAGAGAAAAGTGATAATCTACAATACAGTTCTCCTTTCTATATCACCTGCTCTTCTCTGTTTAGTCTGTTTTGCAAACATGTAATAAGACTGCTTAGACTCACCCCTTCAGAGACATAATGATTGAGAAAGACTAAACATTATTATGAAACTAATTATTTACTAATGAATAAATGTCCCTAGCTTTATGAAGTACACTATTGCATAGACCAACTAGTCTCCATACAGAGTCATTCATGTGTTTGCCTGAATTATTAGAGGGGGGGAAAAATTCATAAACACCAGCAAAAGCTAGCTAAGTGACGGTACGGATTCCTTAGATTTGGCAGATCCAAATATTGGATCTGTTCCAATATTAAAAAACAAAACAAAAAAATAAAAAAAAAACAGACTTGTAGTACCCCTATACATGTCTTTACTTTACACAGCAAAGTTTATACAAGTAGTAGCTATCTTAAAAGAATTTTAAGGTTGCAAAGTCAGGCATTCCAAACCTCGGACATGCCAGAATTAAGGTTGCCAGTACAGTCCTAATGCATTATAATCAATAGTCTTGTCAAGCATCACATAAGAAGTCTGGGGAAGAGCCAAGAATAAAGTCCAGCTCTCCCAGGTCCTATTCCAGTGCCTAAACATAAACACACCACACTCCACTATGCCCCTGCCATAAAGTCATCCTGGAAGCAGAGAAAGGGCCAGATATTGGAGGTAGGGAAGTGCTCTTTGCTTCAACAATTCTGAACTGCAGAACTGCCTATAAGCAGACAGTTAAGGCTGTTGAAGGTTAGAGCAACCTCTGGGACTGTTGTATTTTACATCAAGGATTGGACTGATGCCTGAAGCAGCCCAGAATTTAAGAGATGCTGGCCTGTCTTCCCAGTGCAGGAAGGACTGACAGCAAACCCAAAGTATGGATCAAGCCCTTTTTCTTAGGACTCTCCAACACAAAATACAGCTATTCCCCTATCCAAAGAAGGCTGCAGGGGCACAGAGACCTTCCTCCAGGCATATTTTTCTCCTTCCTCCATAGTCTACCACAGGAGCCCAATTACTTCCTTTAACTGTCCTTTCCACTGAGCAATTTCAGCCTTTTATAGGAATCACCTGACCCTTTCCCAGATGGATTTGATAATCCCCTCTCCCAGGCAAAAACATCTATTCTAAAAAAGTCTGTATCTGAACAGGGCTGGCTGGCCCTGGGTCCCCTGACCCCAGGTCCCCTGGCCCATAAAGAGGCAGACCATCTTGTAACAGCCGCCTTTCCCCCCATGCTGGGTTGTGCATTCTGTGGTGGGCATTCTCAGTCACTTTTCTGGACATTGGGTTCTATTTCCAGCTCTTGCACGGGCGATCTTTTGCAACTTCTTAGCTATCTCATCTGTAAACAGGGTGAGCAGAAAGGGGGAAATTATGTTTAGCTCCAAGGGTAGCAGTTTGAGGACTTGCTCAATAAAAAGGACTGTGGAGCTCATAGAATTAACACCAATGAGCAGAGAAGACAATATTAGATCTCATGACTGGCACTCACTATTCCTTTCTAGGTGTCAAACAAGTGACAGCAGCTGCTGTACCATTGTATCCCCCTCCCCGTAGCTCTTGCCCTGTGCCACAGTGCATAGAATATTTAGGAAACTCAGTGGAGCTGAACCATTCTCAGATATTTGAGTAACAATCTTCTAAAAAGCTCTACAGAACAGGTGCAAATAGTGATTTTTCTGAGGTTTTAAGTAACCAAATCTGGGTGGATTTTCATTGGGAAAACAAAACGTACCTCCTCTAATCCCCAGGATTGGCCACCTCCCAAATATAATGTTCCTGCTCCAAACTGTCGAGGCACTACCCCTCTTAAAAGAAACAGCTGGGTGAAAAAAATAACAAGCAAAACTACTTATTTTTCCCTAAACACATTTTTGGATACCGTTTTTACTGAAACTTAATAAACAGCCTGAGAGAGAGAGAGTAAGTATGGAGAATTTTAGCCCAAGTAACTAAAGTCTGGCAAAGTTGTAAGCATCTAAAAATGGGGGCTTATAATGGAAACTCTTAGTCAACCTTAACTAGAAGTGTTGAAACAAGTTCTGCTCAGAATACATTTAAATATTTTATGTGAATCTTTCCTTTAATACTAAAAATGCAGAACAATTTGTATTGTATGCAATTCATTTGCAGAGCTATCATAGTGTAACCTACCACATGTCAATTGAAATTTCATATTATGACACTGAAATTACCAGTTACTTTTTATGTCACCTTGTGATAGCTATCATTCAAAATTGTACCAATATTCCCAAGAAATAAAATGGCAAAATAACTAATTACATTCTATTTTACAAACATTTCCAGAGTTACAACAGGTAATTTATGTACCACATTACTGACCAAACTGACAATCAGAAAAAGTTCATTATTAACAGAAGATCAACATTAGAGCTTGTCAGGAATTTTCTCTGAATATGATTTTTTCAGTAGAAATGCACTTTCTTCAAAATCAAAACATAATGCAGATAAATCAAAATAAAATATTTCATTTCAGTTGGTTCAATCTGAGTAAAAATATTTCAGTTTCCTAAATTGAACTGAAACATTTCATTTGAGGTCTGTTCAATATTAAACTGCATCTACCTAAAGTGTGTGGTACCTCATGGGAATTGAAGTTTGGGTTCCATATGCCCTCATTCTCCCCTATAGACAGGGCTGCTTGGCCAGACTACATGTCCCACAATGCAATGTGGTCTCCCACTTACTGAGATGTGTGATACATCCTGGGAGTCCTCTGACTCTAAATGCGTCATGGGATATGTAGTTTCATCATTTCTGAATTAGAATTTTTCTTTCTATAAAAAATGTTTTATTTCAACTTTTCATCCCAAATCTGGAAACAAACAAACAAATGTTGAAATATCAGAATTTCCCGTGGGATGGAAATTGTGGATTTTCACTCAGCTCTTATCAATGTTTTAATTAAAAAAAAATCTGCAAAGATACTGATATTGGAAAACATAATAATATAAAATATATTTAAAATATTGCACTGTCACCCATTAAAGCTGATTGGAAAATAGAATTCCCATGAAACTTTCAACTTATCATCAAAAACATGAAAACCTCCAAACTGAAAATGTTTTGATTTTTTTTTTAAACAAAAATGAGGAAGACAGACACTTTCTGCCAAAATTATTTTTTGGTCAAAAATGTTTCAACAAACTGTTTCCAAATAGTCCTGGCAATATTACTTTTACCTCTCTTGATTCATTAGTGAAAGGAAAGACTTTATGGGTTTAATCCAAAGGCCACAGAAGTGAATGGAAGGATTCCTGTTGAATTTAGACTGTGATTCAGACCCTCTAACACTGTTTTATTATGGTTTATCTGAGACACGGTGTGGACTCTCACCTCATAGATAAGCCAGTAAGAAAGTAGCATCCCACTGCTACTTGTTAGAGTAAATAGTCTGTACTGCCTTATAATCTACCCTGAAACAAAGCCATTTGTCTAACAAAATTACTTCTATTCAAATCCAAAATCCATAATTAACTGAAGATTACTTTGTGGAAAAGCTGGCTGGAAAATCTGAGAATGACTGCAAATATTACATTTATATTTTAACTTCTCTATTGCTCAAACTGAAGATTTTTGTGATACATTAACTTTGATTTTAAGGAGGCTTGGAAATTGGCAAGAATCAATACCACACATGTGTGGAAACTTTTTTATCATCCCTCTTGGTTCACTACCTCTGGTTACAATGACAGAACTAAAATCAGTTTTCAATCCATTTGGGATCTTAAAAATAAATTTCCAAGCAGCATTCTTAGTATTATATCTTATTTTTCAGACCAAGAGTGGGTATTGAGGCTGACTCATCAAATACCTGGTAATTTTTTTTCAAGTATTTAGAAGTGTTGTTGTTCCCCAATGTTATTTTGATTTCCATGAATCAAAAGGGGGGAAATATTAGCTGTTATTCCATAAATCCAGGGCTGCAAAACCCATTAGGCGACCTCGGCGGTCACCTAGGGCACTAACATTTGGGGGGCGGCGACCGCGGTGGCTGGATCTTCGGCTGCCCCTGTCGTTGGCGGTATTTTGGGGGCGGGACCTTCCACCACCTCTGTCGGGGGCGGCATTTCAGGGGCGGGACCTTCCCCCACCTAGAGTGGCAAAAAAGCTGGCGGCGCTCCTGCATAAATCAAGCTTTCAAAGGGTGAGGTTAAAAAGCAAAAGAAAACAAACAAAAAAACCAACCTTTCCCTCATCACTCAATTAAAATTTTAAGATTTTTAAATTATTTATTATAATAATTGTATTACATAGATCAACTTTCTGGGTTTTTTTTTCTGCAAAGTAATGCTTAAAAGTTTAAGAGTTTTGGACACAGTTCCTGAATTAATAAAGAATCTATAGATGTTACTCATTCATTAATTTGTGAGACATTAGCAGACATAGTTAGGATGTATAAAGTTTAAGAAAAACAACAACAACAACAAATACTAGTGGTACCACTGCATCTTTTGTCCACTCAGTCAAAACCTTGCATGCTGCAGTGAATCAGCTGTCCAACACGGGGACAAATTTGGGAACCATTACCTTTATGGGTATCAAAGCCCAAGGATATAAAGATTTGTCCTTCCTGATATATAACATAAACCCTCTAAAATCCAACGTAAGATGAAGATTTGTTGTGGATGATATTATTATACAACTCAAGAGCATATTTCTGAGTTCACACAGTCAGCAGGGCATGGGACAAATAGTATTTCACCTGCAGGTGAAAGATGGGCAGCAATGCAGGACAAAGTTAAAATTAATTAAAGAGCATAACTTTTCGATTACCCTGAAATTCTTTAGAGGGACTGATTTCAGTTTACATTAGGCCCTTTTACACTGCCAAAGTGGTATGGCCTTAGTGTAAGCTAGAATCAGGTCTTCTAGTATTTGTTGTTGTTGTTGTTATTGTTTTTCTTAAACTATAATACTCTATTTAAAGGACATTTTATTTTGATTTGCAATTCTGATTTTTCACTTTTGTTTTGGGCATGGGAGTATGGATGTGTGTGTCAGCAACTATCTTTGTGAAGAAATGTATGTGAATTGTTTTTAGTTTCAAGTCTTTGAAATTTATCCTCTAGCTGCCTATCAGAAAGAAAGTGTCTTCAAGCTGAAAAAAAAACACTTTAGTTGTAGTAATGAATCCCAAATTAATTAATTTGAAGAAAAAATATCTACTTAATTTTGACTAAGGGTCTGATTCAATGCCCATTGAAGGCAATGGAAATCTACTATTGACCACAATGGGCATTGGATCAGCCTGTAAGTCCCTGCTAGTATCAGGCAGTCTGTTGGGGGAAGAAAAGGGGAGGGAGGAGAATTACAGCAAAACCAATATAAATCTGTAGGTTCTGCAAGTCTTAAGTGTTGTGATCACCTTGCCTAGTCTGTGACTTGGATAACACAAATGCCCAGGAGTGAGACAGGCCCCGCCACTCATCTGTCCCTGGCCCCCATATCCAGCTTTCACAACGGGGGGGGGGGGAAGAGGGGGTCATAATATGCTTCTGGCATAGGCCAGTGGCAAATTCCTATCCCTGACCCCGAGCCCGAGGGGCAAGCAGGGAATGAACTGTGCTTCATATGAATATCTCTGAGGCACAATGCCTGTCACTTCTGTTTCTGGACTGGGGCAGTTTATGCACCATCCCTGCTCAAGGCTGCACCTAAAAGGAACAATCTAGCTATAAATGTTTACATTTATTATTACATTTGTTAAGATGTAATTCTTCACCTACTTCTTTCTGTAAACTACTAACTCAATAAACAGACCAACTGGAAATCTGATCAAAGTATTTTTAGAAACAGATGTTTATACATCAATCTTGGAAAACTGCAATGAAAATTTAGCATGTTAGGCACAAAATCTACTCACCAATCCTTCCCATGATGACCATGCTACTGAAAAAAACAAACAAACAACCTTCCTGCCTTCATGATATTTTACTCATTTGTAAAACTAAAATAAAAACAAACAAACAAAGAAACAAACAAAATTCAGGACAAGTACGAATGAGCACATACGATTTTGCAAGAGTGGTATAAATGTATATCAAGAAAACAAAATTTTGCTATAAAGACATGCAAATCTCACTCAATTGCATCAATTATATGCATGTGCTATGCTGCATCCTTCTTCATTGTATATGCTTATTGATATAAGCTAAGGCACAATGCCATTAGCTAGACAATGAAATATAGCAGCAAAATATATTCTCTTAATAGGTCCATATCTTGAGTATGCATTCAGTGTTTTATATAGTTTAATTTAATACACAGATATATTGTTAAAACAGATTGATTTTTTTTAGCAAGTACACATTTTGCACTGAATTCCATTGACAGTGATGAAATAACTTGTTGCTTCATTTGTGCATGCACCCCAGAAAACTACAAAACTACCGCTTTTGACAAACACTTTGGTGCATTCTGATGCAGCACAGCTTACAAGTGTGGTTGTACCAATGCATTCTGGGACTCCTGAAATACCCACTTTATAGTGCCCAGAAACGGCTGTTGGGAACAGGGACTTTTGAATAATTCCTACATATAAGATACTGCACCTTGAGCTAGAATTTGGACAACTGGTTGAGCCAATGCAACAGCAACTCTTGTCATATCCTTTCCATACTGATGAGAACCTGCTCTAAAATGTATCAGCCTGGAAACAAAGACCAACCATGTGGTAGATGCACATGTTATGGGTGGATACAAGGTTTTATACATACAGGGCAAGCTGAAGGTCCCCTTCCTGACCCTCCCACAGTTGTTTAACCTCTCCTTGTAACAAGGGGATAGAGAGGGAAGGGGAAGCCCAATTTATGAGGCAACCATAGCTTATAGTTATAGTGTTCTCTCTAGCATCTCTCCCGTGATTCATCAGAGGGCACCCCCAGAATAAAGGGCTGACGGAGGTTCATTGGACTGCCCCTAATTCTGCTGGGCTCAAAAGTCAACAAAAGGGTGGTAGGCCAATAATGATGTGATGATGTAAAGGTTGAAAAGAAAATGAGGAGAACGGCTACTCCCAAGGTTTAAAATGGATGGGCAGCAAGATCTAAGAGTCAGTAGGGTGTCTGCTGCCAAGCTGCATGTTTCCATTCCATTCTTTCCTCCTGAGTATAACCATATTTCTTCTGTGAACCTGAACACAGAACCTGTGAGGATTAGGGTCCAGACACCCATGGGGAGAACAGGGGATCTGAACTACAAAGAACAAGCAATTGAATCAACTGATTGTATACAATTTTACTATACTATACAAGTGTATCAAGTAAGATCTTTTATGAAAGCCTGTGACTGGTGATTGCCATCATTGTGAAATGTCTGCATTAACACTATATGAAGAATTATGGATACTCACTGATATTATGCTTTAAAAGTCGGTGACCAAACAAAGGGAGAAACAGGTTTTCTCCCAAACAGGAGGGAAGATAGCTATCTACCAATCTCCAATGTAAACTAAGCATTATGGAATCAAAACAATGGAAGTTCCAAAACAGGGGATGGGAAGTCAATAAGAAGGGAAGAACAGCATGAGGTCACTTTTGACTCGAGGTAGAAAACAAGGAGTTTGGGGAAATATAAGCAGAAGCAAAACAGCCATTTGGGCATCCATCTCCTGAGGCCACAAAGAAACCAGCCCTTTTTTCTGTGAGGACTGGTCCTGTCTGCAACAGCCAGTCATGCTGGAGAATGCTGACAACTTGGTATGAGTAAAATAAACTATCTTAGGCAAAGGTATATCTTGCTGGAATTAAGTTTTAGACACTAGTTATTTTTGTTTTGTTTGTAACCCTTTCATATCTCTCTGACTTTTGCTTGAAAACAGGTAAATCTATGTTCTTTGTTAATAAAACTTTATTCTTAGTTTCACTACAAACAAACAATCTCAGTGCTGTGTATTAAGGTGGGGTGTATAATCCCATCTGAGCTAACAAGCTGTTGTGTGTACTGGCTTCTTAGAGGCAGAGAATTTGGTGTTAACTCTGAGTGTCTAGTAAGAGAGACTGGGCACTGCAGGGGAGATGGTCATGGGGAGACTAAGGACTGGAAAGGTTATTGGGGTCATCCTGCAAGGAGTATCTGGACTGGTGGAAGCCAGGGTGAGACCACGGTGCTGTCAGAATGCTCCTGGTGTCAGAGCTCTGAGCCAAAGCTGCACAGCACAGAGGCACCAGGGTTACAGGGCAGCTGGTGACAGAACCCCTTCCTGGTCTGGGTGAACCACTAAAGGGTCCAGTGAACATAGTGGGAGAATAGGGAGCCTGAACACCAAAGAATAAGTAATTGAATCACCTGATTGTATACAGTACAGCTGTAATACATAAGTGTGTTGAGGAAAGTGTTTTTCTGAAAGCTTGTAATGTTCTGAATTTGATGGTGATTGGGAGATATGTATACAGATTATGTTTATGAATGTGTGCATGTATAGATCATTGAAATTGTAACTGTGGTGCAACTACAGCATCACCTCTCAAGATCTCAGGCAGGGAGGGGCGTCCCCCAAACTAGTTGTTTACGCAAAACCAACTTCAAGTACCCATTCATTGTCCAGCCATGAAGAGATAATGGTGGATCATTCGAGTTAATGAGAAAAAAACTGAAACAATTTGAGACTGAAAAGAAAACTGCAGTCTTGGCCTTGGTCTACACTACAAACTTATGTTGGTATAACTATATCACTCTGGAAAATCCACACCCCTGGGTGACACCGTTATATTGACCTAACCCCTTATGTAGACAGCACCATGTCATGGGGAGGGCTTCCCCCATCAACATAACTACTGCCTCTCAGGGCAGTGGAGTACCTATGCTGACAGGGGCTGTTCTCCAGTCGGCGTAGGGAGCGTCTTCACTAAGTTCTACAGTGGTACATTGCAGCTGCACTGAAGCAGCACTGTAGGCATACACAAGCCCTCAGAAATCTAAGAGACGAGGGAATTTCCCTCACCATCCATCACCAGAGTCTGAGAGAGTACACCCTTTAAAAGCAGGCTTGTTACTGGGATTTTTTTTATTCAGAAATGGAGGGCCAGCACCTAAGCACAGGGCTGTCTGTGGAATACTGGAACCCCTCTAGGACAGAGGGCATGCTGGGAAACTGTCCAGAGGTTATAGGTAACTTGTATTAGAAATGGGAATTTAGCTAATATAGAAGTGTAAAGCCTGAGGTTGTGTCTATGCTTATTTTCTGTGTAACACAGATATGTTTTCTTCCCTTACTACTTCACCTTTGAAACTATGACTTTTCTATTAAATTATTTTTTTGTTTATTTTTACCCCAAACAGGTTTCTGTTGTGGAGACTGTGTGGTGTGTTTGTGCCAAAGTGAACCTATAACATTAGGAGTAGCTTTCACTCCCTCAGGGGTGATGAACCAGAGGGAAAAAGTCCAAATGTCTGGTAGTTAAGAACTCAGGATGGACAGATCTGGGGAGACTCAGGCCTGAAAGGGCTGTTGATGTCAACATGTAAGGAGTAACCAGGCTAGTGGCAACTAAGGTGAGACCTTTATGTTTTTAGGCTGGCTACTGGTGTCAGGGTACTGACACACAGCAGTACAGCATTAAGGCACCCAAGATAACAGGACAGATAGTGACAGAACCCTGAACTAGTCTCGGTGATCCCCAAGACGTCCCAGAAGCCAACACCAAATTCTGACACTCTGGGTTGGTAAAGCTCAGAACCATTATGGAGATGATATGCTTGGGCTTTGAAAGTAGTTTCTTTCCCACCTTCCTGCTCAGATGAAAAAAATGCATTATGGAGGTTCATGATAACAACTCCTCAGTTAAGTGTTGAATTCTAAAGTGAGGTATATATTTCTGTTTTTCCTCTAAAAGTAGGTGGCCAACTGATGTGAAATTTAAACGGTTAGTAGGATGTATTTCTGCTTGTGCTGAGCTGCAATTTGTTCTTCACAACGCTACTTTTCATTGTTGTCCAATGTCTTGAGAAACATTGTCTATATCAGGGATCGGCAGCCTTTCAGAAGTGGTGGGCCGAGTCTTCATTTATTCACTCTAATTTAAGGTTCCGCGTGCCAGTAATACATTTTAACGTTTTTAGAAGGTCTCTCTCTATAAGTCTATAATATATAACTAAACTATTGTTGTATGTAAAATAAATAAGATTTTTAAAATGTTTAAGAAGCTTCATTTAAAATTAAATTAAAATGCAGAGCCCCCCGGACCGGTGGCCGGGACCAGAGCAGTGTGAGTGCCACTGAAAATCAGCTCGTGTGCCGCCTTCGACACACGTGCCATAGGTTGCCTACCCCTGGTCTATATGCACAATGTACATTAAGAGAGAGGTGGCTCCTGACTAAATCTGGCACAATAGATACTTTGTTTAAAAGAAATTGTTGAGTCATTTTTAGGTGTTATTCACATTATAACTAACAGTTTGTGTGCTGTGCACTCAAACCTGATTGTTGGGGGCTGGGTGCATGCAAATATGACTGATGGACACACATAAAACCTTCTCCATCAGGGAAATCTACATTTTTGTCAGATTTTATCTCACAACAGACTCATGCACAGCTGCAGATGAATGAGGATCCATGCGCAGCTGCTGAGAGATAAAATGTTCTCCACCAAGAGCTGTACTTTTATCACCCCACAGGTCCACTGCCCTTTATACAACCTCAAGAGCAGATTAAACATAAAAAAAAAATAGGAAATTAATATACACAACACTTCATTATGAGGTAATTAGGTTTGCTACTCACACAGTATACAAACCCACAAAAGAAAAGTCATGACAAGTTAAGTCACCTAATGATACAGAACCTCTACTCCTCCCTCCACAAACATACACCTCACCATTACTACAACTAACATACATTATAAACCACACACCGCTGCCTTAACTCTGCTCCCTCTGGGGAGGCTAGTGTTCCATCATCCCCTCTAACCTCCCTGCTGCACACAGCCTTTAGCAAAATATCTTCAACCAGTGCAACCAGCTACTACAGCTAAGATCCATAACTATTAATGTTGGAAAAGAAATCATTAGGTAATGGAGTGGAGAAAGGCAAATGGTGGCAAAATTAAGGTAGTGGAGAGTGGTCTGTGTAGTATGATAGTTGCCATAATGCTAAGGTGTATGTTGAGGAGTAAAAGTTTGTTGTGTACTAGTACACAAAGAGAATTATATATTTTTGTACTAATATTTTAATCTAAACTATCCAATCAGTTTCTAAAGAAAATTTAAGTAATGGATACAGAACAAAAAGATAAACAGTATCCTCTGAATATCCCAGTAATTTTTTAATTTAGGATTAGATGTATTATTGGCCCACATGTTTTCCCCATTCTTTCTATCATAGTAAATTGACAGGAAGTAAGAGAGAGATAATCACTGTCAATAAGAATGACACCTGTTAGCAAAATCAAAAGCCATGAAGATATTACTTAACTCCACAGAACTGAAATTTGACCTGCAAAGTGTTTCTAACATGTGGAACAAGTCCTAAGGGGAAGAGTGTTTAAGAGTCTGGTGCATTAATCTTTAGAGTCACTGTGCTGGCTCACATCCCAGATGAGCTAAAAATTACAGTGATGTATGTGTGGTTTAAGGGTGAAATCTCTTTCTTTTCTTCTCCTCCCCCTGAAGTTAAACACATTTCGATCATGCATGCAATTTTCTACACTGTGTTTGTATAGAATATTAGCTCACAATGTTTACAAATCTCTTAAATTAAAAAGCTTATACATCTTTTGCCAAAAGCAAGACAGAAAGACAGGGAGAAAGATCTGTGAATAGAAGGATAATCCTACTTTATGGACATCACATTTTACAGCTTGATAAAATTGAATTGTTTTTTCTTACACCAGAATCGTTAGCTAGTGTAATGTAGCCAGTAGGGTATTTTAAGGGCTTCAGTCAGTGAAAAAAAAAAAATAGGCCCTAGCATCCTGAATGAAGTGGGGCCAATACATGTGAAAAGAGATGCAAGCAGCTATTGGCCGGGGGAAAGGATGCATAATAAACACAAAAGCTGGAGTACCATTATGCTGTCCCAGCATGCAGAAGATAGAGCCCAAACCTCCATTAATGCTGTGCATAGGGCAATTTACACAAAAGACAAGGGAAACAGGTAGTAAGGGTAAAGGAACGGAACCTGTGCTACAGTACAGCCTCACTTCTTCCCCAGGCACTGTGTCAAAAAGTATAGGGATATAATACTATATCCACAGATCATAAGTAAAAGGAGGTATAGGTCCACAGAAGACTGGGACAATGCCATCTTAGGATAATGGTTCTGCTTATAGGATGTTAGAGTCTCTAGATGGCATGTCCAGAAGTCTTGAGAAAACAGCACTGTGAACTAGTGCTGACTGGCAATTAGCAGGTAGGCAGACATCATGCCAGTAGTCTGATAAGGATAACAGTATACTGGACTGCACAGATCATCCTCAGCAATTGCCCAGAAGGGCAAAGAGGGTTTTTATTAAATAAAAACAAACAAACAAAAAAATACCCCAGAGCCCAGCTCCATTTCCACAGAAGGGCAATGAGCTAAGAGTGCTGGGCAGCCTGTTATCCTTTGTATTGATCCTCTTAATTGTTTCCTGGAATAAATATAGTGGCTGTGTTTGGGGTAAAAGCACTGCAGCCTCTTAGGAGGTAATGACTGCGATCCTGTGTCCTGTCTGGGACATGTGTCTGTGTCCAATACCTTTGTCAATCAATGTCTGAAGCATGCTAGACTGTGCCACTAGCATCCTACTTCCTCTTCCTCCTCATGCATTCCAACTTTCCCTAGAAGTCTGTTATCAGGACTAAGGTCATCAATGGTGGTGATATTACTTAATCAATCAACTAAGCATCATTTTTCAGACAGCTTTGGAGAAGGATGCATGACCATTTCACTGGCTTCTTTTAGACATGTTGCACACAGTTTTGTACCTCCCCCTGTTCTTTGTACACAAGCTTTGCTGAGCACTTTTGTTCTGGAAATTAATGACTAGGTATCTGTCCTCAGTTTGGGACTCCTCCCCCATCCCCGTTTTTTGGAGCACATCTTGTTCTCCTGTAGTCTTTGCATCATAGTGGACAAATAGGGTTTTAATTGTATGGAAGTCCTGTGAAAATTTTAGTTGTGCCAAAATAGAGTTCTCAGGAAAACCAGACGCAGAGCAACAAAAGCTACTTTATTTAATCAAAACTAGTATGTTAAATATTCCTAGCCTGTGTTTTGTAGCACTCAGCAGCATGTCGGTAAATGTATTAAGTGGCATCAACCAGCTATTTTTCTTCCACTCTGTTTTTCATCTTCCCACATGAACAACTCATCTCTCTTACCATCTTTCCCTTTCTTTGAGTACCTTTGGGGAACATAATAATGATGTGCGAATGTGCTGAACACAAGAAATGGAAGTACAACAAAGACTGGTGAATACTCGCAGCTTACAATCATAGTAGAAAAGATTCATATTTGTGTCTTAATTATTCCCATGATATCTAAAGTGAAGGAAATAATAATACTTAGGGTATTATTAGTTGCTTGTTAAAAAGTAGCACTGTTAAAACCAGGGTAAAAAAAACAATTCTTGAAAGGAGAAACAAAACTAAACAAAAACCTCAAGGATCAGAGCAATACACTGAAGAATACAGGGTAGAATTAGAAGAAAGTGACTAGACTCTTTTAAATTTTGTTTTGAGCTTGAATTTCTTGAGATTCTCTTTCTCCAATAGAAAAGTTGGTCCAATAAAAGATATTACCTCGCCCACCTTTTCGCTCTTGTGATTCTCTTTGACCATAAACTGAATGCTTTGACATTGGTGTAAACAGGAGGTAAAATATCCATGGGAGCTATTTCCAAGGATACCTCAAAGAAAAAAAAAATTAAACCTGCTCATGGAATATAGTTCTTAAATCTCCTGGAGAAAATGTGAAATGGTCATCCACAAAGGAAACAGTAAGTTTTAGCTCAGGGATCGGCAACCTATGGCAAGCGGCTCGCCAGGGTAAGCACCCTGGTGGGCCGGGCCAGTTTGTTTACCTGCCGCGTCCACAGGTTCAGTCGATGGCAGCTCCCACTGGCTGCGGTTCCTGCTCCAGGCCAATGGGGGCTGCAGGAAGCGGCGGCCAGTAAATCCCTTGGCCCGCGCTGCTTCCCGCAGCCCCCATTGGCATGGAGCGGTGAACCGTGGCCAGTGGGAGTCGCAATCGGCCAAACCTACGGACGCGGCAGGTAAACAAACCGGCCCGGCCCCCCCTAGGGTGCTTACCCTGGCGGGCCACAGGCCAAAGGTTGCTGAGTTTTAGCTGCATGCTCTGTTAGTAACATATGTCAGTGATAGAGAAGACCTTGACTGACATGGTCATTCTCCAGCATGACCTCTTTTTGACACCACAAAGCAGAAATCAGTCAAGTATAATAATACATTTGGATTATGTAGTGGAGGGTGTAAGTAAATGGTCTGAGGTATAATTGTAAGTAAGACTTTCAAGTCTCTCTATACTTCCTTGCATAATTAAATAGATTTAATCTTTAGCAAAATTCCATTTTTCATGTAACAATTCTTGCAGAGTTCTTAAGGTTTAAATATTGAGCTACAAAGGTTTAGGGCCTTTTTTCATGTCAAGACTGTAGTACAACATAATAGGTCAGATCAAGAATTTACTTAGTCCATTTCAATGGGCAGCACTTAGCTGTGCTGTCTCAGCAGCTGACTGAGCAGGGAGTTGTAAAATATTCAAAGTTCCCTCCCTGCTCTAATGTGGAAGTAATCTAAGATACTTATATAATCCCTATTGCCTTAGTATCTGAGCACCTCACATTTTTTAACATAATTTATCCTCACAACACCCCTGTAAGCAGGAGAGTACTATTATCCCCATTTTACAGATGGGGAACTGAAGAACAGAAAGAGGTGACTTGTTCAATGTCACAGAAGGAAGTTGATGAAGAAGAAAGAATTAGACTCAGATCTTCTAAATCCTGTGCTATTGTCAACCATCCTCCATACCACCAGCCAATTATGAGCCCTACCAAACAGGCTTGGCTTTAGCTTTAGCTTAGGTCAGTAAGGGATGTACTTATGCCAAATTTATATAAGACATTTAAACTGAAATGTTCACACAAGAGAGTTTCACCATTATAATTAAATCAATTTCTTAATGGAAACCAAACAGGGCAGTGTCTACGCAAAAGAATAAATGGACACAAATCAGACATCAAGAATTGTAACATTCAAAAACCAGTAGGAGAGCACTTCAATCTCCCTGGACACTCAATAACAGATTTAAAAGTGGCAATTCTTCAACAAAAAAACCTTCAAAAACAGACTTCAGTGAGAAACTGCAGAACTGGAATTAATTTGCAAACTGGACACCATCAAATTAGGCATGAATAAAGACTGGGAGTGGATGGGTCACTTCAAAAAATAATTTTCCCTCTGCTGATACTCACACCTTCTTGTCAACTGTTGGAAATGGGCGACGTCCACCTTGATTGCATTGGCCTCGTTGGCACAACAAAAGTAATTTTCCCTCTCTTGATATTCACCCCTTCGTGTAAACTGTTGAGAATAGGCCACTTCCACCTTAATTGAATTGGCCTTGTTAGCACTGTTCCCCCACTTGGTAACGCAACTCCCATCTTTTCATGTGCTGTAATATATATACTGCTTACTGTATTTTTCAGTCCATGCATCTGATGAAGTGGGTTTTAGCCCACGAAAGCTTATGCCCAAATAAATTTGTTAGTCTCTAAAATGCCACAAGGACTCCTTGTTGTTTTTGCTGATACAGACTAACACGGCTACCACTCTGAAACCTAAATGGAGATAGTTAAGTTGGTGCAAATTTCTCTGTACTCAAGGCTTCAAACTGTAAGCTCTTTGGAGTGTGGGCTGTGTTTTTATGACCTGTGTGTGTACAGCACTGAACACTATGGGGCCCTGATCGGGACCCCTACGTGATACGGATACTAAGAATTAATAATAAATCAAAAATATAGTGCTCTGCCCTTTCTGTAGTGTGTTGTGCTCTCTGGCTGACCTCTGCATGGAAACAAAGGGATGCTGTACCCCCTCGTTCAAAAGCCACAGTCCTGCCCAATGTTATCAAAACCATCAAACACAGAAAGAACAAAATCACACCAGCTAAAACTACAAAGACTCAAGTACTCACCCCATTTCAGCTCACTTAAAAATGCAGAGCTAATGGTAATGTAGGCACATTAATAGTTGTACTCATTTTATATTGATATACTCTCTCTAAAATAGAAATACAACTATCAATGTGCCTGTACCATTAGCACTGCATTTTTAAGTGAGCTGAAATGGGGTGAGCACTTAAGTCTTTGTAGCATATTGCTATATACACGTGTCTTTATAGCAATATCATAATTCTAACTTATTAATGTTAATAAGTTTCATCACATATTACTGTTATGCAGCATGATTTAACATAATTTTGCACATATTATTTTGCCAGGGAAGGAGTCTAGTTTTATTTATTTATTTATGTATTTATTTGAGGGTAGCTAAGCAAATGCCTTAAGACATAAAAATTCAAAAATATGAAACCTGTTTGCATTTTTGAAAGTCTAACTTAAAAAAAAACAAACAAACACCATTGATCAAAATATTTCAAATTTGTTTTATTCTCTTCAGTGACAATTGTTTTATTCTCTTCAACTTTGACAACTTCTGAAAGTGTGATAGTTTAATTTTTGAGTTATTTGATACCATACTTCTGAGAAGTCCAGAACTGGAGTCTTTGAATTGTAAATTGCATAGCACTGAGTTCAACCTATCTGTAGTTACAAGCAGTGCACTTCTTAAAGTCGGTATTCACAATGGACAGCTAGCTATAAAAGATTTAAGATGTCCCTAGCCAAAGACTCCAAGAAGCTTTAAGAATTGTGACAGGGACCCTGTGGGTTTCAGTAACACTTGCATGGATTCGTGGGGAGTTCATAAGACTTTCTCTCTTTCTCTCCCCTCCAGTTTTTATCAAATCCATCTACATTTAGTTTTTGTATATCATTATTTTATATATTATAAGCTAAGATAATGGCCAGATAAAATCTTCATTAAGATAGAGTAGAAGAAAGACTTCAAGAAAAGTGACCTATTGTAAAGTTGTAAAGAATAGAAATGATTGAAAATCTGGAAGTTCAGAATTAAGATTTTACAAAGACTGTCAGTTCATATTCTCCTGTTATATCTCTGACTATCCTACATCTAGATTACAAACACCTTAAAGCCACACACTACACCTTTTTCTTCATTTTCCAGTATCTTAATTTTCCCATTTGTTTGGATCATAACAAACTCAGCATACTACCTGCCAAGTCAAATGCCTTTCTCCAATTTTCTCTGCCATCCCAGATTTCCAATATAGTCAAGAAGAAGTCATAATATTTTCACATCTTATCATCTACATAAAGCCTCGAAACTGTTAATTTCTGAAGCCTTGATGAGGATTGGCGTTATAAACTTAAGCGATGTCAAATCTACTCTCATCCACTTTCTGAGTACAAAGACCACTACAACTATCTTATTCTCTTCCCTGATGTGGGATGACTTTCAAACATCCACACACAACCAAATCTCCACTATGAGCCATCCATTGGCAACGTAATGGCTCCAGTTTACAGAATATCTCATTCTCCAAAATGAATTAGATCGAACATTGCCTCAGAATGACAAAAATAAAATAGAAATATAAAAGGCAAAAATGAGAATTATAGTTAACACAGATGTGATCTGATATTTGGATGGTGCATAGTGTGGTGGGGTACAGGGATGAGAAAATGTGGGTAACCTTAACTCTGAATTTCCATTTTTTTTCTTAAGTTTTTTTAAAATACAATCTACTTATAAATAATCTTACTCTATAATGCCTACATTAATACAATTATATAAAACAAATCAGATATCAAACACATCATAATGCTTGGCCAATCAAATACAGATATGCTGTCACCTTTATAACAAACTGAATTCAATATTCTTTCTAAAGGATCTGATACATCTATGCACACGCACACACACCCCTCCCCACTGAAAGCTGCATGAGCAACTTGAAGTGTAAATTATTAAAAGCCTCATTAATGTATTTGTTGGTACCCTGGATCAGTTTTTCTGGATAAAAGTTAGCAAGCTATTGTTATTGTTTTAACAAGTTCATCAAAAAATGATGTAGGGAGGGAATTCTCCTTCCCGCTCTGGAATCTTTGTGCTGCTTTATATTTTATATTGTGGCAGCAAAATGGGCTGTGAAATTCCTGGATCCAGCCACCATAGGAATGGAGTAGAGACCACCTCTGCAAATCCCAGACTAGGGAATGTGTGCGGGGCACCACAATAGTGGATTCTGGGTGGCATTGCTGCCCACAGGCAACACAGCTTAGACTCCTCAAATATAGAGCTGCCTAAAATACACCCAGGGCTGTTTCAGTGCCCATAGTTGCCTGAAACCTCAGGCCAAGAAAAGATGATATAACACCATCTTAATCCCCCTCCCCTGGCTGGGAGGTTTGTGCTACACCTCTTAAAGACACAGCATAAAATCTCATGTTTCAATCTGAGTCTACAGGCTTCTTATCTTGAGACATGTCCGGGAGAATTAGAACCCATTGTTCCTGATAAAAATACTTTGTTTTATAATCACCAATCTCCAGATTCAGATACTCTTACCTCACACCACATAGTAAATTGTGAGGTAAGAGTTGTGAATATGGAGATCAACACATACACAATCACATACATTCACATGTAACATGCCTCCTGTGACTATATATGCATATAAAGTGTCTCTGAATTTATTTTATGTCATACAATTTCAAAAGTATTATTTTTTCTGTCATAAATAGTAGTTGTGATCTCTTTGCTCCATAGCAAAATTTTGCTGGCTTACGAGGATTTGTTTTTGGAGGGGATGGGAAAGGAAAAACAACAATTATTAAATTCATCTGAAGTGAATACTGTATTAAATTAAACAGCCTTGTTATTACAGATAAAAAAATCATGTTAAACAAAACAAAATGTCTATCATCAAACATAGACAAGTTAATGGGGTCCAGGAAATTCAAGCAATATTAAACACCCCTTTTGGTAGACATTTCTTATTCTTTCGCATGAGCTATTTGAATTTGTTATTCTTATTTTATGTTTTTATGTATCTTTTTTGGGGGGGGGGGCATAAATGATGCACAGAGCTTAAACTTGATCATTTCAGCTCATTCTACACCTTGAGTCATACAGAACACATTTTCAGTGTAATGACAATATTGCAGTTTTAGAAATACAAACATAATATTTGTTTCTTATGGTATGTGTGTTGAAGCTCACATTCAATAATCCTGCTAAGCCTGTCCTACAGGCAAGACAAAACATTTAAAATAATAATTTAATAGGCACAGTTGAGTGGTTTGCTGAGCCTAAACCTGAAAATACAAAAACATGATACTCCACTTTGGCTGAATGGTTCATATCACAACTCCTTGAAGAATTAATTCTATACACAGACATTTTATTTGAATGTATAGTACAAAATTGCAATTCTCATAGCTCAAAGGGTGTTCAAGTCAATGGTAGAATTTAATAGGAGGGAAAAAATCTTTCATATGTTGGGTTACAACCTACCAGGTGCATCAAACTATAAGAAATATAAAGTGCCCACCTGTTTTAGGGTCAACAGAGAAGTATGGCTGTCCCTGAAGAATACTGTATACCACCCGGGCACTGTTCCCATAGGTAGGGTCATCTGCATCTGTAGCTGTCACCTGTAGAACAGAGGTACCTGTACATCCAGGAAAACAAGGTTTAGTTGATAAAAGTTCTAGATCTCCTGTCAAGCTTGTATATACAATTATTTTTAAATGCACTTCCACAATTTTGTATTTTTTTCTTCAAAAACCCCTTCTTTCTAGCTAGAGAAGGGATCAAATTGCAGAATTGATTCTCCTTTCTTCCATCCTTGAATATTTTTAAGGTGTTATCACCTTAGTATCTAACTGCAAAAAAAATTATGACTGTTAAGATCTGGGGTTTTGTTTCAGCTCATTATGTAAAGATAGCAGCAATTTCAAAATTCGTATCCAGATCAAGATTTTGAACACACCAAAGTTATACATGTTGGGATAAGACCACCATTTACTGCAGAGACTAATCTTGAAAGACATATTCATTTTAAATCATACCCGTGGAGCTCCAGAAATCAATAAAAGGTGTAAAACAATTATAGTATAGAAATCAGAAGACTCCAAAGAACAAAAACTTAAACCTAAAACTGCTTTCTACAAAACTATCAATGGAATTTCAGAGACAGAATTCCAGCATTAACAGAAACATCTGGGAGCAGCCTTCTTGCTGTGGTTAACAGATATTTGTAAGAAATTATAAGTTGCAACTCCTACTATGTCATAAGGTGGAACAGGGTTATGAACTGCACTCTAGAGATATTAAACTGTGAGAATTGCTGTGTAGATAAAGTGCAGCAGAGAAGTTTGTGATGGCTCAGTTGCAATAAAGAAACTGAAATTTACTGTAATTTCTCCAGTAAATACTTGATTATGAATCTTTTTTGCTATGTCATTTGGACACTATTTTCAATAAATCAGTTAGTGAAAGGAGGGTAAAGTTCTGGAGATTCATTCTTTGTCCTTCTCCTCCACATATCCTCAGACTTCCTATTGCCACACATAGATTTGGCCAGTATCAACGAGGAGCTCAAAGAATTATAATATTGGAATAGACCATTAGCTCATTTCTAGTGTTATCATACATCTGGCAGTGATATTTGAGGCCTATGGCTCTGATCTTACAGATAGTTATGCACCATGAATTGAACTGTTTGAGGTCAATGGGACTCAGAGTCATAATCAAGTAAGCATGTGAGTCTTTGCAGGATCAGAACCTATAAATGCTTAAGGAAGCATCCATGCTATAGTGCAATGTTATATCCTGGACATAAAAGTTCCTTTCCACTTCCAAGCTGGTGATTAGCATATACCTTATAAGGTTGAGAATTGCTATCCTATGTAGTTGTTAATTCTACTCATGTAAATAATTTGAATACATGGGAAAGAGTGAAAATTGAGAATATTTTGTTTAATTTGAAAAGTTAAATATAGCTCAAACAGCCGATGATGACCTATTTATTTTTATCCAAGTTTTAATAACCTATATAGAAATGTAACAGATACACTGGCATGCAATCATTTTAGATTCAAGATAACTGAATTATTTTTGAAGTACAATAAACTGAAAAGAGAAATACAATGTTGTTTCCTTAAACTGTTATTGAAATCCATATGGCCATTTTTACTGTGATGCCCATACTTAATGTCCATGTACAAGTTTCAGCAAATCATGATAGGTAACTTCAACTAACAGCAAATGCCCCCTCCTCTGTTTTACAACTTGCTTAACTACCTGAAGAATGAACTTCCACCCTCTTCAGCAATAATATAAACATCAACATGAAAAAGCCATATCTTCTCTGTACCCTAGTATAGTCTAAAATCTCTGCTGACTACAGACTTTCCATATTAATTTACTTATACTTTTTATTAATGGATATATTATTTTATCCTGTAGTATTATTTTATTTCATTTGGGCCACTGTCAATGCCAGGACACAGGAACAAAGTGATTTTATTCATTTCAATGTATATACTAACCAAAACCACCTCCCCACCTAGGCAGCTTCTATAGATATTTAAAACATGGTAAAAACTGCAATCTCTTCCTACCCTCAAAAACAGTAATTACCAGCAACTGCCTACCCTGTCAAAACATATTAGCCCTGACACCTTCTCTAAAGCTTGGAAAACATGAGCTTTGAAGAAGTCTCTGCACATCAACGGATATAGGCTTTTTCAGAAGGCATAGGAGGAGTAAGGTCCAAAGCTGATGTTATTTCATTGCAACACCTTTCTAACAGTCCCTCTCTCTTTTAAACAGAGGAGTATACAAGTTGAGTGCCTCTGCTGATCACTGCTATGAGGATCTAAAACAGGGAGAGAGAATGGAGGTCTCATGTAAGCATATTCCAGGCCATTTAAGAGTTTACAGAGTACAACTAACATCTTAAACTGCACTTTTGGGATAGTCCAGTACTTCAGTACCTTTTTTCCTAACAGCCGGAAGGCATCTGGAGGACTGGAAGTTTGATCCTGAAAGATGCCAAACACTCTTTCCCAGTCCAGCAAAACACTTAAGCATGTGCTTAAGTTTACAGACATGAATAGTCCCAGGGACTCTGTGAGTGGAAGGTGGAGGCCTGGGAATAGGTGGGGTTGAAGAGTAAAGAATAGTAAGTGGCCAGTATGGCTCCATCAAGAGCTCTTTAATGACCTGAAAATCAAAAAGGTATCCTACAAAGCATAGAAACACGGGCAAATTTCTAAGGGTGAGTGAAAGACAATAGGAAAAAATTCTATAAAAAACATTTGGAGTAACTGAATGAGGAAGGAAAATGTAGGACCAAGGAGGAAAGGAGAGCTGATAATGGACAACACCAAGAAGGTTGAGGTGTTTAAACCCATTTTGCTTCAGTCCTCACTAAAAAGATAAATAGTGAACAGATACTTAACACAATATTAATAACAGAGAAGAAAGAGAACAAGCCAGAATAGGGAAAGAACAGGTTACAATGTAGTTAGATGTATTCAAGTCAGCAAAGTGTGAGTGTGATGAAATTCACTCTAGGGTGCTTAAGAAACTAGTAAAAGCAACCTCAGAACAATTAGTAATTATCTTTGAAAACTCATGGAGAATGGGTGAGGTCCCAGAGGACTGGAGAAAGGCAAACATAGCACCTATCATTTAAGAAAGGAACTAAGAGGACCTGGGGAATTACAGACCACTCAGCCAAAGTTCAATACCTGGAAAGATATTGGAACAAATTATTAAACAGCCATTATGTAAACACATTGAAGAGAAAATGTTTATGAGTAATAGCCAACACAGATTTGCCAAGAAGAAATCATGCCAAACCAACATAGTTTCCTCATTTGACAGAATTACTGGCACAGTGGATGGGGAGGGATGGGCTGAGAAGGGATATATCTTCATTTTAGTAAGGCTTTTGAAATAGTCCCACATGATATTCTCACAAGCAAACTACGGAAATCTGTTTTAGATTAAATTACTATAAGGTAGGTGCAAAACTGGTTGAAAGACTGTACTCAAAGAATAGTTATCAATGGTTTTCTATCCAACTGGGGGGGCATATCTAGTGGGATACATCAGGAATCTATCCTGGGCCTGGTACTATTTAATGTTTTCACTAATGACTTAGATGATTGAGCGGAGACTATGCTTATGAAATTTGGAGATGACACCAAGCTAGGAGAGGCGAAAAGCACTCTGAAGGACAGAATTCAAATTCAAAACAACTTTGGAAAAATTGGAGAATTTGTCTCAAATCAACAAGATAAAATTCAATAAAGACAAGGGCAAAATATTACACTTGGGAAGGAAAAATCAAATGCAAAATACAAAATGAGGAATAACTGGCTAAGTGGTAGCACTGGTGAAAAGGATCTGGAGGTTACAGTGGATAACAAACTGAATATGAGTCAACAACATGATGCAGTTGTGAAAAAAAGGCTAATATGATTCTGGGGTGTTTTAACAGGAGGGTCACATGTAAGACATAGGAGGTTAAAAAACTGGGTCTGTTTAGTCTTGAGACTAAGACGACTGAGGAGGTACCTGATAACAGTCTTCAAATATGTTAAGGGTTGTTATAAAGAGGGCCGTGATCAGTTGTTCTCCATGTCTGCTGAAGGTTGGACAAGTAGTAATGAGCTTAATCTGCAGGAAGGGAGATTTATGTTAGATATTAGGGGGGGAAATTCTAACTATAAGGTTAGTTAAGCACTGGAATAGATTTCCAAGGAACATGGTGGATTCCCTATCCTTGGAGGTTTTAAAGAAAAATAGGTTAGATAAACAACTGTCAGAAATGCTGTAAGTATACTTTGTCCTGCCTCTGTGCTGGAAGTGGACTAGATGACCTCTTGAGATCCATCCCAGCCCTCCATTTCTACAATTCTTTGAGTTAACTAAAAAATGGCTTTTTTGTATCTAAGAAAAACAACAAAACTGAGAATGGTCCCCTGAACAATTGTCACATTCTCTTTCTCTCATGCCGAACAAAATAACCAGGAATCAGATAGCAGGCTGATAGGGCTCAATCCTATAAGCTGCTGAACACTCTGGCCTGCACGAGTGAAGCACTTAAGCATGTGATTATAGTTACAAACACAGACTCATAGAAATGTAGGGAGGGAAGGGACTTCAACAGGTCAGCTAGTCCATCCTCCTGCTGCAGGAGTCCTGCACTGAAGCAATACCAAGTATACTCAGATGGTACCTAACAGATGTTTGTCTAATATGTTACGAAAAACCTCCAGTGGCAGCAATTCCACAACCTCCCTAGGTAACCTATTCCATTACCTAACAATCCTTATACTTGGGAAGATTTTCCTAATAGCTAATGTAATTCTCCCTTGCTGCAGATTACTTTTTGTCCTAGTTGCAGTGGACACAGAGAGCAATTGATCTCCATACACTTTATATAGTGCTTACCTTATTTGTCCTTGTAGCATGGGGTAGGCTTCTTCTGGACATTGCTGGGACAGCTCCATTGACAGCTCCATTGATGTTTGGTCTCAAGACCAAACATACTTAATAGGTCTGGTGAGGAGGAGGAGAGCAATTTGTCCACATGTTTCTTAAAGTGTGGCACCCAGCACTGGGCACAATATTCCAGTTGAGGCCTTACAGCAGTGCCTGGTAGAGCGGCACTGCTGTAAGAGCGACCCAATTACCTCCTATGTCTTAAATACAACAATCCTGTGAATAAACCCAGAACATTAGCCTTTTTCACAGCATCATCACATTGTTGGCTCATATTCAATTTATGATCCACTCTAACTCCAGATCCTTTTCTGCCATACTACTGCCTAGTCAGCTATTCTCTATTTTGCATGTGTTTGATTTTTCCTTCCTAAAGTGTAGTACTTTTCAATATTTCATTTAATCTTATTGATTTCAGACCAATTCTCCAATTTATTAAGGTTGCTTGAATACTACTCTTGTCCTCTGAAGTGCTTGCAACTCTTTCCAGCTTAGTGCCATCTACAAATTTCATAAGCATACTGTGCACTCCATTCCCAATCATAAATGAAAATATTGAATAGTAGCAGAACCCAGGATAGACCCCTGCAGGACTCCAGTGAATACTCCACTCCCCATGAAAATGTCATGTAGGACTGTGTCAGAAGCCTTTCTAGTATCAAGACATATTCTGTCTACCACTTCCCCTCTATCACCCAACTGTAATGTAGAATTCAAGAACCAAGGAAATTACATTGAATGGCAAAACAACAAATTCGGATATCAGAACAAGCACAAGAATAGCTACTGGTGAGACACCTTTAACAAATACTAAAATAAAGGTAAGGGTTCAGCTGTTTATAGCATTCCAGCTGAAGGTCAAAATGGCAAACTGAAAGTGGATCCAATCCACGTGGGATTAATCTATACATCAATCGAAGGTGGTGATGGGGAGATAAAGAGACAAAAAAACCCTCCAAAAAGCAATAACAGACTTTGATCAGGTATCACTGGAAAGACTGACAAGAAAACAAATTGTGTACAATATACAATGACTTTCCAGTTTACCAAAAAGTGTGAAGAGGGGGGGGAAATCAATAAATGTTAAAAAAAAGAATGATCAAAAACATGCAATGAAAGCAGCAAGACTGATTACAGTAAATGGTGAGATGTAACGCTATCTCTGAATCACAGTGAAGTTTCTTAGAATATATTCTTTAACAATCATCTCAGACACAGCCCATCAACAGAAAAATATATATGTTTTTCTCCACACAAGGTAGATGTTGATGCTTCTCCTTAGCATTAGCAGTGTTCTGGGTTAAAATAAAACACACTGATTTATTACCCAAAATGTTGTCCTAAAATAGCCTGGATGAGTCTGAGTAATCCCTAAAAGCTGATGATCAGGATACATAATTTGTAATGTGGCTGTGAATTAACTAAAGCCAGGAATTCAAACTGATATGAAATGAGGTTTATTATCTATAGAAGAATCAAACAATCTCTACCCTGGAGTGACTAATGAGAGGACAATAAGAAGTGAACTACTACAGATAAGAAGAAATCATTACTTTATGTGCGCTTGACTTTGAGGACAACATTGATCTGTTCTCTACCAACCTTTTCACTGTGTAGATAATAAAGTGACTGCTGAAGAGACAGAGAAGCATGAGCTTAATTACAAGTAATACCCTATTAGAAAGTATAGAATTTGAAGAAAAGGAGGAGTAAAACAGGTGAGTGTTCGTCATAGAAATTTGTCTTATTGGAGACAGAACTGGCAGAAGTAACTGTTGTGTCGTCTGATGAGAGATGACTGGAAGGTATTGCAAGGAATGAATATAAACTAGCAACTAAAAGACAAAAAAAATGATTAACCCAAAAATGTACAAAAACAGCAGTGCTGTTTCTATAGTTGTGACGTGACACTGCAGCAACAAACCAAACACAACTGGAGAGATTTCATGCAGGTCCACAGTATTTTTCATGGCAGCAGCATTCCCTGACAGGAATACTGTACATGAAGGAATAACACTGTCACTGTTATAATACCATCTGCAGAAAAGGCCTCTTAGGCCATGTCTACACTACAAAGTTAAGTCGACTTCATCTCCAAATAAATCTGTTAGTCTCTAAGGTGCCACAAGGACTCCTCGTTTTTTTTTTTTTATTTAAGCAAGTCGATCTTGCATGTCCATACTATGCTCATTGTGTCGGGGGAGTGCATCCTCACTAGCAGCGCTTGCATCGACACACAGTGCATGTAGCCGAGTGGAATTTTGGGTTGGGCTTGCAATGCCTTATGGGACCAAAACACTGGTGCAGGTGGTATGGGAACATGGCATTAGCCTCCCATGATGCACTTAACTCCCCCCTCCCTGAAATTAACGGCAAACAAACCAAGCCTTTTTCGAGCCTAAGCCTGGGTTACCCACTTGGTTGCCATAGCACTATAAGCATGGACCCTGCTCAGCTGTACACTGTTGTTGTCAGCATTACAAACACCTCGCACCTTATCCTGCAGTATTTACACAGCCGATACAGTAGCTGCTGCATGGAACAATGTGCTGCCACGCAAGCAGCACTGCTGGAAGACATAGTGTGGAGCAATTCTCAGTTGCTGGCGACAGTCACACATCACCTTGACACAGTTGAGCACCATTTCTGGGCCCAGGAAACAAGCACTGACTGATGGGACCACATTGTTATGCAGCTATGGGATGACGAGCAGAGGCTGCAGAACTTTTGAATGTGTAAGGCCACTTTCCAGGAACTGTGTGAAGAGCTTTCCCCAGCCCTGAAGTGCAGCAATATTAAAATGAGAGTTGCTCTGACAGTGGAGAAGTGAGTGGCGATAGCTCTGTGGAAGCTTGCAATGCCAGACTGCTAGTGGTCAGTGGGGCATCAATTTGGAGATGGGTACATCTACTGATCCAAGTTTGCAGAGCCATCAAAAGACTACTGCTAAGAAGGGTAGTGACTCTGGGCAACATGCAGGACATAATGGATGGTTTTCCCATGATGGGGTTTCCTAATTGCAGAGGGGCTATAGATGGAATGCATATCCCTATCTTGGCACCATACCACCATGCGAAAGAGTAAATAAACCAAAAGGGATATTTTTCAATGATGTTGCAAGTGCTGGTGGATCACAGAGGCCGTTTCACCAACATCAATGTTAGATGATCAGTCAAGGTGCATGACACGCTCATCTTTAGAAACACAGGTCTGTTCAGAAAGCTGCAAGCAGGGACTTTCTTCCTAGACTGCAAAATAAACATTGTTGATGTTGAAATGCCAGTGACCCATGGATCCATACACAGGCAGCCTAGACAGCAGTAAGGACTGGTTCAACCATAGGCTGAGCAAGGACAGAATGGTGGTGGGATGTGCCTTTGGACATTTAAAAGATTGCTGACATTGTTTGCATACTAGGTTAGACCTCAGTGAAAGCAATATCCCCATTGTTATTGCTGCCTGCTGTGTGCTCCATAGTATCTGTGAAACAAAGGGAGAAAAGTTTCCGGGGGTGGGGGTGGAGGGTTGAGGCTGGAAGCCAACTTTGAGCAGCCAGGCACCAGGGCAATAAGAAGAAAACATTGAGGGTCTCTGCATCTCAGTAAGGTATTGAAAAGAAGTTTCAACAATGAGCCAGAGTAATGTGACACTTATCTGTGGTGTTCCTTACCAATCTGTCCCCTCCATTGCATTTTCTCCCCTGTAAACTCCACTCCCACCAACCACTGTGTGTTCAATGAATAAAGAGCCTTTTCTCCTCAATCTGTTAAGTTTTATTATGCACACAAATACAAAGAGACAGCAAAAAAAAGTAAGATAACTTGGGACAAAATGTCTGATAACACTGTGAGAGGAGAAACAAGGAAAGCTTGCTTACAGATGCACTGCAATGACAATCAAAGGTGTAGAAATGGGTGCCTTCAGGTCCTTGTACCCTCCCATGGTGTTGAGTGCAAAGGATAACAGACTTTCCCCGCCTCCGCCTCATAGGACATTTGGGGGAGGAGGATGTAGAACTGGGCGATGATGGCAGCAGGTTCAGCATAGGCTGCAGGGGGACTCCAGCATCCAGCTGCCTTTCTTGAACCTCAAGCAGACGCTTCAACATGTCTGATTGCTCCTTCATAATCCGTGGCATCTCTTCCGGCATGGCATGCTCCTGTTCCATGCATGCTCTCCGGGCCTCCCTGTCTATGTCCAAGTTCTCAGACAGTGTGATTCTCCATGCTCTGAGCTCCGTCTTGTCACTCCTTAACTCATTGAACATGTCCTCCCGAGTCTTCTTTTTCCACCTTCTAATCTGGGAAAATTTCTGACCCAGTGTGGAGGATGCACCGACAGACAAGGTTTCAGCTGCAAGGAATGCAAAGCACAAGGGTAGCATTGACAGTGCATACATTGTTTCTGGTGCGAGGTTAATTTTTTAAATAAAAAACGCACCCCTCAATACACTTCACTGCAAGCCACAACGTAATCCCAACCACTGGCTATTGCAAGACTCAGTTTGCTGCTCCAGCCATGGTGAGTAAGGCCACGAGTTGTGCTGTTGCTTTTGTGAAGACATCCTTGGGCTCACAGGTTGGAACTTGAGAAAAGCCCCTTTCCCCTAGCAACCTGGATGGTGCTTGAGGACAGGCACCAGGATAAAGCCCCCCAAATAGTTTGTTTTTTAACAAAAGCAGCACCAGGGGGAGGGAGACAAACAGGAAGCTGCCCCCCCCCCCTTTTTTTTCAATGCTGCTTGCAATACTTGGTGATCCCTTCCAACCATAACCATTGCACATTTGGGAAAGTGTGTTTGTGAGACCCAGATTTCATCAAAGAGGGGGTAGGTTACTTGTTGAATTGTTTGCAATTTAAGGGCTGGCATTGAAAACTTCCCCCATTTCCCCCAAGTGACCCTATGCAATATCACTCTCCTGAGGGTAACATAGGTGGCAAGGAAGCAGATGCTGCAATGCTGTGTGCTGCAGTGATGCCAGCAGAGTTAATACTGAATTGGCGTGGGAAAGTGTCCTATGTGGTGGACAAAATAAGGCAGCCCTTCCCAGAAACTGTCTGCAAATTATTGCAGAGTACCTCCATGAAAGCTTCCTAGAGCTCTCCATGGAGGATTCCCGGGCCATCCCTGTGCACATAAACACACAGGCACCCTCTGCGTAGCTGGAGTGGTCACCGATACCCACTACACCTACTTTTTTGTTCAGATTAAACATTAAAAATAATGTTAAACATTAACATTAAACATTAAAAATAATAGAATGTAACCCCTAGAGTTTGATTGGAAATGTGTACTCACCAGAGGTGCCTTCCCCGGCATCATGCTCCGACGCCAACTGGTCCTGCGAAGTAATGGGCTTCAGGGTTAAAAACAGTTCTTGGCTGTTGGGGAGAATGGATTCTCCACTTGCCTGCCTCACATTCTCTACCGCCTCCTCTTTCTCATAAACAATGTCCTCCTCATCATTGCTTGAGGTTGCCCGGAGCTCCTGGGAGGTATACACAGAGCGTTTTGGGATAGTGGTGGGGTCACCACCGAGAGTTGCATGCAGCTCCTCATAAAAGCAGCATGTCTGTGGGGCAGAACCAGAACGACTTTTCGCCTCCCTTGTCTTCTGGTACACCTGCCGAAGCTCCTTTATTTTCACATGGCACTACTGCGTGTCCCTGGTGTAGCCCTTCTCCCACAATCTTGGCATAGATGCCAACATTTCTTCTTCTGGATCGGAGCTCTGCCTGTACAGACTTTTCTCCCTACACAGCAATAAGATCCACCAACTCCTGTACTCCATGCTGGAGCGCGTTTGCAGACTTGAGTCTCCATCATTAGCTATGCCGGAATGCTCTCCACACTGATCAAACAGGAAATGAAAATTCAAAAGTTCCAGGGGCTTTAACAGGGGAGCAGCTGTTTCCTGTGTAACTGGCTGACGTGCAATGGAGTTGAAAGTGCTCTGCATGCAGTCACAGTGGAGCACTGTGGGACACCTCCCTGGAGGCCAATTCATTTGAATTACACAACAGAGTCTACACTATCCCCATGTTGACCCATGGATGTCTAATCAAGCGCTCCACCTCTCGCAGAGGTGGAGTACAGAAGCCAACTTTCTAGGCCACTTAGGTCGGCAGAAGTGACTTGGTAGTGTAGACCCATACATTATTAGATTGACTTAATGTGTCTTATGTTGACTTAAGTTTGTAGTGTAGACCAGGCCTTAGAGATATTATATCCAGGGATTATATTTCTTCCTGGGGGTGGGGGAGAATTCATATATTTTGGTTGTGGGGCACAGCAGATATGGATTCAAAGCATCAAAATAAAACATGTGGATCTCTACTTATTAGTATCTCTGAGTGGAGAAAAATCTTGCCAGCTCCAGAACAGAAACAATAGATCAATTAAGTAGTCAGTATCCATGAAGGAGTCATGGGTTCAGAAAAGAACAAACCATAAGAAAAGTAGTGTTGCACCTTTTGTTTTAAATGATATCAAGCCAGTTAGAAAGCCTCTTACCAGTCATCTGAAGAGCTATCTTAGTTCAAACACTGGCCAGTTAGAGTGGCTGATAAAAAGTGCAGAGCAGGTAGAGAGGATTTATGGTGATATCTGGAGCTGGGAGAGAAGGTAGATAGAGTGCTTTAAGCTGAAAGTAGGATAGTGGAAGGAAAAGGGGCTCAGGGAGAGATTCCAAATATGGGGGAAAGACTGCTGAAAAAGAAAGACTCGTGGAATCAAGGCTGGGAGTTGAGACAGAGACACAGACCCCAGGAAGGGGTGGAAAGAAGGGGACCAAAAGTTAGCAGGAGACGAAAAGAAGGAATCAAGAACACTTGGGGGCAGAAAGACACCAAGGGGAAGACTGACCAAAGGCTTGGACATTCAGCTATTAGGAAGAGAGAAGGGTACTTCTAAGGGGTGGGGGTTAGGGAGAGACTTTTAGAAAAGGGAAAGAATTGGGGAGAGAAACAAATGGAGACCTACAGAAGAGATCAGATACTCTGTGGAAGTGAAACATAGCGAGGGGGGTTAGAGATGCTGAGCAAGATAGAAGTGGGATTCTGTGGCATAGTGAGGGTGAAAGAAAGTCTGGGGGAAAGAGAATGGTGGGGAAGGGGGAGAAGAGAACCAAGGGGATATAACAAGGGGATTGTTCCTTGACCTAAGGAGGAATGAAACAATAGAGAGGAGAGAAATGGGGATGGAGCCAAAAGCATTAGAACCAGGAGAAAGGAAGGGGACGGAGGGAGAGATTTAGATCCTGTCTCCATTATAATAGTTACTGTGCTGGGCTGGACAGTTAAAATAATCTGGTCTTGCAGGGTAGATAGGAAAGAATTGTATTTAACCAATGGGGCTAATTCACCTCTCTCTTACACCAGTGTAAGTCCATTTACATCAGTGGTGTAATGGCTGTTTTACATCAATGTAAAGGGAGAGGAGAATCAGTCTCACGTTTTCAAACTGCTACAATCCTGGCTATGGCTGTTGAATATTACAGGAACATGATTTAACAGTTTGGTCCCACCTACAATGGTGTGGTCAACCCACATGCTAATATTTTATATGCTGTATTTTACTACATGCATGTGATGAAGGAAAATGTGAAGGGGCTAGCTATGTGCCTGGACCACTCCCACAGCAAGATTAGAGTCACAAACTTGACGAACCCAAGAGACCTATATGTCAACTGGCTCATAGTAATGATAGCAGGTGATGCCCGTCCCCTACTTAGGGTGACCAGATATCCCAATTTTATAGGGACAGTCCCAATTTTGGGGTCTTTTTCTTATATAGGCTTCTATTACCCCCCACCCCCGTCCCGATTTTTCACACTTGCTGTCTGGTCATCCTACCCCTACTCTACATCTTAAATGCCAGTGAGCCAGAGAATGAACAAAGGGCTCCCAGCCCAAAGCAAGCTCTCCATACCTAAGCTTTTTAATGTCCTCAAATTACCTCTCATTAAAAACAAAACCTTCTTCTCTCTGCTTTCCTGACTCGTACAAAGCACCCCTGATTATTTTTTTTGCTGCATCTGGCCCATTATGATGAATCATCATCATAATTCAGTGTGACTGAATGATGATAAACCATCAGGATTCAATCATACCAGCCTTTTTCTCCAAACATATAATCAAAATAATCACTTTTTTATGAGAGGCCAGTTACTCAGTTCACTTTGATATTTTTTCCTGTTGGCGTTTAGAAATTCAACTTTGCAAAAGTTCAGCCAGACACCTGCTGACTTGAGAAAGAAAGAGTCAGCTGAAGTGAACAAATTATATGTTTTATGTAAATCGACTCCGGAGGGTTATTTTTGTCTTGGACTTCCTGTTATTCTCTTTTATAACTAGTGTGGGTAACTGTCCCCAATCACTAGTTAGTGATACAAAGCAGCAGGCTTCAGGGGGAAAACTGCTTACAATAGCTGAGCTTTCTAAAAAAAATATTTTTTGGATCTGTCCATCCTGCATGAGAAAAGAAATATATCTAGCACTGTGAAAAAAAAAATCAATTATATTATTGGGGGACCAATAAGTAACAGGAACTGCTAGCATGTTGCTGCTGCTTTAAATATAGCACTGATCAAGCAGCAGCAAAATGCATGAACATATAATTAATACCTAAGGTAAAACTGTCATAGGGTAATACAAAGCTGAGCTACATTTTATCTTACATTATAAAAAAAATAACTGAAGATGAACCTGTGAGGCTGTGGTCTAAAATAAACTGGAGATTTACTTTTCCTTTCATTTGTTTTATTCTCTCCATAAATTGCATAGATTATTTACACAGACAAATGCCTCTGAAAATAAAGTAAACACTGTAGTTGTACAGGAATGTAACAATGTAACTTTTTTTTCCAAAGTGCAGTTACGCAGGAGTGCAAAACTATTGAAGTATTTAAGAATAGCACAGCATTTCCTCTTCTGCTGGCATATATAATGTATTGTATGAGTGTACTATGGACAGACAGATAAAGAAAACTAACATGTGATGTTCGATTTGAAATGTTGCTGCCTTGTTATTACTACAATCTTCCAGCTTTTGTTGACCTTTGTGTATAATAATGATAAAGAAAATACTTCGTTATAACTCTGTGAAACAGGAACTGGTAGCTTCACTCATTAAAATTTAGCTGCCTTACGAGAATAACGTATTTTCCTTACCCATTTCAGACATCTCTGGCACAGTAACAATGTAAGGTCCATCTGTAAATTTTGGTGCATTATCGTTGATGTCCTGCACTTTGATAATGAACTCAGATTCAGGCTCGAGTGGCTTGTTCGTCCATCTGTCAATAGCCTGAGCATGCAGCACATAGTGTGTCTTCTGCTCTCGATCTAGGCTTTTGGTTGAATGGATGTCTCCGGTAGTGTCATCAATAATAAATATAGTTCCAGCCCCTTCTCCAGTAAGGATGTACTTGACTGATCCATCACCTTTGTCAGAATTGGAGTGTAGCTGAAAAATATACACAAACACACAATATCATGTAAAATAATATTTAATATAACGTGATGTAATGCATCTGTATGCTGTTAGTACTGGTCTAGAAAAAATCCTCCCTGGCTGCTGTAACGTTCTGTGCACAAGTTTACTTAGTCTGCTGTGGGTTACCTCATCATAACTGATATGCTGGAGTTCCATAGGGATCTCCCTTCAGTCAGTGAACTTCTTCAACTCTGTCATGGTACCAGCAAGTACATGAAAACAATATTTCTATCAGTTGCCTTTTTTAAGGCTTGCATCAAACTGAGTCAGCACTGCTGGAGCAATGCCTTGAGCACTGTGTCTGAAACATCTATACTGATGAGCTAAGGCAATATGATTAAGTTTTACTTCATTGATTATGGTTCAGATCCCACCACCCATAAATCATCCCATATGGCCCAATGCACAATACCATTTGTAATAACTGGAAGTTGGGGATAGCAGCTGAGTGACAGATGCCTCCCCAGCCTTATTTTACCTCCACCTAAAACATAACTACTTTTTCACTTTCTTCTATAGGAAAGTCACCTAATCTGCTGACCCCTGTATTATCCATTATAAAGTAATGGAGTTTGAAAAGTGCAAGGTCATGCATTTAGGGATTAATAACAAGAATTGTTGTTATAAACTGGTGATGCATCACTTGGAAGTAACAGAGGAGGAGAAGGACCTCGGAGTATTGGTTGATCACAGAATGACTATGAGCTGCCAATGTGATATGGCTGTGAAAAAAGCTAATGCAGTCTTGGGATGCATCAGGCGAGGTATTTCCAGTAGAGATAAGGAGGTGTTAGTACTGTTATACAAGGCACTGGTGAGACCTCATCTGGAATATTGTGTGCAGTTCTGGTCTCCCATGTTTAAGAAGGATGAATTCAAACTGGAACAGGTACAGAGAAGGGCTACTAGGATGATCCGAGAAATGGAAAACTATGAAAGGAGACTCAAAGAGCTTGGCTTGTTTAACTTAACCAAAAGAAGGCTGATGGGAGATCTGATTGCTCTCTATAAATATATCAGAGGGATAAATACCTGGGAGGGAGAGGAATTATTTAAGCTCAGTACCAATGTGGACACAAGAACAAATGGATATAAACTGGCCATCAGGAAGTTTAGACTTGAAATTAGACGAAGGTTTCTAACCATCCGAGGAGTGAAGTTCTGGAATAGCCTTCCAAGGGGAGCAGTGGAGGCAAAAGACGTATCTGGCTTCAAGACTAAGCTTGGTAAGTTTATGGAAGGGATGGTATGATGGGATAGCCTAATTTTGGCAATTAATTGATCTTTGACTATTAGCGGTAGAGGCCTGTGATGGGACACTAGATAGGGTGGGATCTGAGTTACTACAGATAATTCTTTCTTGGGTGTCTGTCTGATGAGTCTTGCCCACATGCTCAGGGTTTAGCTGATCACCATATTTGGGGTCGGGAAGGAATTTTCCTCCAGGGCAGATTGGCAGAGGCCCTAGGGTTTTTTTGCCTTCCTCTGCAGCGTGGGGCATGGGTCACTTGCTGGAGGATTCTCTGCACCTTGAAGTCTTTAAACCACAAGTTGAGGACTTCAATAGCTCGGATGTAGGTCAGGGGTTTGTTACAGGAGTGGGTGGGTGAGATTCTGTGGCCTGGGTTGTGCAGGAGGTCAGACTAGAAGATCATAATGGTCCCTTCTGACCTTAAAGTCTATGAGTCTATGAATGGTCTAGTATCTTAACTACTGCTAGCATATCTATTTAAAATATGTAATTATTCCATCCTTTATTTAAGATTACAAGGAGGTTTTTTGGTTATTTTTTGTCCTATTCAAATACCAAATTGTATTAAAAGTGAAGGTTAAAAAGCTATTTATCCAGGTTTGCTACTACTAAATGCATAAAAAGGGAGCCTAAAAATCCTTTTGCCACAGAAAAACCATGGAAAAATGCAGAATTTGAGTTTTTTACAGGAAAAATCTTTAGTTTTTTCATTTTGTATAAAGATAAAAACCAGTTGCTTCACTCATTGAAAGTTAGCTGCCTTATGAGAATAACATTTTCCTTACCCATTTCAGACATCTCTGAACTAATACCTATACATATTATGGCTAGGGAAACCAAAGTTCAGCGTTTCATTTTAATTGCAAAAAAAGTAGATTTTTAGGTTTCTTTTAATTGGAGAATTTTGGGGTTTTTAACCATGGAAAACTAGGATCCCTGCTTATAACTACCTAACTGGTTATCTACATTAAAAACAAATCTGTGTTCTCTGGCAGGAGGGAATCATTATTTGATGGATTGAAAGGTTTTTATTAACATCAACTTCGTAAGAGGAGAGTGAATTTTGTACAATGTACAGTGCTGACCAAAGTGAGAATACAGCTATCAACATCTGTCCCAAACCTCACATTCTCCTCCAGTGGCATTAAATTGGAGAACAGACTTTCTGATTTCAAGTACTGACTCATTCTCATACTCACTGCATTTCCTTGAATAGCACAAATTGTGTTCTTCTAGCATGTGTTAGCACTAAATATCTGGCATTACTAACTTTCCTTGCAGAATCTGAGTAAAATGTGTAGAGAATACCAACAAATGTTATTAATTCAATTAATACAACACAAGGTGTGTTGCTTTCCAGTTGCCTCTCCAATTTGTGCCTCTCCATTAGTGTACAATTTCCTTTCAAACCTCATTTTACAAACCATTTTAGGACATAGAGTATAATGTAAAATGAGATCGTTAAGGGAGATTGTAAACTTCTCATTTATGCTGTGTCAAGTCAGAAGCTGCAGATACACAGACACTTTCTTATCACCCCTTCTACTTACTTCCTTCTTTGGAAACTCTGTTTTGTATTTGAAAGGCATTTGAGGTTGTGATTTATAAAGGTAAAAGACATATGTAGTCACTTGATGTTTTTCATTGAGGTTCTATCAGCTATGCATGGTTGATGTTGCACATAATTTATACTGTGTTCTGTATGTATTTACATTGCTGGGGAAAGTCTAATAAAATTAAAGGCCAGATTCTCGGCTGATATAAATCAGCATAGCTCCACTGTAGCCAGTGTACCTACACAGATTGAAGCTAGTGGATGACCTGGCCTAACAATTAAGATCAAATCAAAAAGTTATAAAATTCCATAACTCTGAATTCATTTTTTTAAGTCTGAAAAATAAAAAAAAAATGTGTGGGGAGGGAGAGAAAGCTGTACTGAGAAAGTGTGTGTGCGCAACCATCTAGTCCTCAAAGGACATCATTCTATTCTTACATATCTCGTTTTTTATTCCTTTGGGCCACATTTTGCATTCAGATACATGCACATCTCTCACAGACTTAAATGGAATTGTGTTTGTATTATCAAGGGGAGAATCTGTTCTTATGTAAGTAGTCCTCCCCTTAATTTATTATGCTCAGAGTGCTCAGTCTTGTAGTGCTTATAAAGCTAAAACATTCACCAAGTTAGAATTTGGCCTGTGTGAAATCTGGAATATCAGGACCAGGATCTTGGCCCATGTGGTGAAATAGCAAGAATTCTCATGTGCATCATTGATAATTCCCCCTTGATTGATAGATTCCTATGTGCCATAATTTTGGGGCCAGTACAATTTATTTCAGAAAGCACATGAGTGCTCTAATTTCTTACTAAACCTGAAGAAAAGCTGCATGCAGGCAGATCGTTCCAAATCCACCCCTGGTATAAGGCTCTAAAGTCAATGGAGCTGTCCCAGCAATGTCCAGAAGAAGCCTACCCCATGCTACAAGGACATAACAGGAAAAATTCCCCCCTCGTTCTCTTTTTTTAATACTGTGTGTGTGTAGTTGTTGTCCAAGCCCAGAACACTGGTAAGAAATGAACAGACTGAGCAATACTGGTTGAAAGGGCTCAACCACTTCCTCATTTCAGCTTTGTAAGATTTTTCTGTAATGATGCCACTACTCAAGGCAGTTTTACTAGTCTACCAAAGAAGAGAACTTTTAAAAATTGTCTGTACCAGGTTGCTTCTAAGTATGAAATATCTTAGGATATCAAAACCTTCCAAACCACTGGCATGCTCATGGAACTGAACAGAATTGGACTGATTTTTATTGAGGTGGGGTGGGGTCCGGGGGGGATGACAGAGGGGAAGGAAGGTTAGCACTAGCTGTCAAAATGAAAATTCAGGTATATTTTCAGTCAGGAGAATCTTGACTCTCACAAGTAAACTGTAGGAGGTAAGAAGGATGTACCAGCAATGAAATATTCCCCTGCTCACAGGTGTCAACAAATTATATGCTTGTCCTGCTATATGTTATGTGCAAATTACCCTGCAAGCTATTAAAGGAAAATGTGGGCTGGGATAATTAAGGAAAGACAATGAGTTGGATTACATTAGCAAAACCTGAAACCCTCAGATTCCGTTGTAAAGCAACTGCTGAAAAAAAGAAACTTGCACAAAATGTTTTGGGTGCCTGTTTTTCTGCTTTTTGATACATTTCCTACAGTACCTGCAAGATAAGATCTTGACAGATTCACACAAATCAATCTGTTATGGTCTTGAATGTTCTGAACCCGAAATTCAAAAGAACGCCTTCGTGCAATGTTTTTATTGCACAGCTGAGGAGACTTTTCCCTTGCCCTTTAGTGTGCATTCGTTTTTTGTTTTTTATTTTTTGGTTTTTTTTTCAATAACATAAAGGAGAGAAGAGGATTTTCAACTTTAAACTAAGACAACATCACCAAGATGAGAATTCTGTTTTAAACTGACCCTGGGTAGAAAAAGATAGATGTCTCCGCCTCTCTCTCCAGCCTCATTGCAATATGTGGTGTGCTGAAGAGACCTCCTGGGAGTCCTTGTTAAGACTTTTTCCATCAAGTAGAAGGTAGGCTTGGGGTGATTTCCCTGCTTATGATGGAGTTGGTCTTTTTTTCCCATGCATACTACTAAATCATCCCCAGTAGAAACAATGTATCCCTGTGGCTCATAAAGAAAAAAAAAGGACTAGAAGATAGTCCAATGGGTAGAAGGCAACAGAGGGTCCTGTGGCACCTTTAAGACTAACAGAAGTATTGGAGCATAAGCTTTCGTGGGTGAATGCCCACTTCATCAGACGCAAGACTTGCGTCTGATGAAGTGGGCATTCATCCACGAAAGCTTATGCTCCAATACTTCTGTTAGTCTTAAAGGTGCCACAGGACCCTCTGTTGCTTTTTACAGATTCAGACTAACATGGCTACCCCTCTGATACTTGACTCCAATGGGTAAAACACTAGGCAGAGGCTCTGGAAATCTGAATTTAATTGCCTGTTCTGCCACTGAATTCCTGTGTGACATTGGGCAAGTCACTTTATTATGTCATGTAGACAAGCCCTAAGTAGATTACAGGGGTGTGATTTATAGAATGTGCTGCACTCTAACTGCCCAACACAGACCCTCCTGGCACACATTAAAAGGCACCTAATTCATATTATTCTTAGTTCATGCCAGCAGGGTCTACATGGATCTTTACTGTAGACAAGCCCTTACTTTTATTTGCCACAATTCCCTATTTGTAAAATGTTAGGGTTCTTGGGATACCCAGGACTGTGAGTCACCTTATTAACCCTGCCTCTAGTGAAAGGGAGTCTTTCTTGTGGTAACTGGATGACAGACAGGTCCTGACACCACCAGCCTTACAGCCACTTGAGCACTCTCCTCTAGGCTATGCCAGCCCTAATGTCACCTCACAGGTTAACAACAGGGACACCACTATCCCTGAGTCCCTTTGAATCATTATCCTGTGATATCCAGCCCCTGCTACTGGCTACTCACAGAAATTCCAAATCCTCTGCCCCCAAAGGTACAGTGTACCCCAGTTTACCTGTTTCACTTTATACCACCACTCCTGTGAATCACACAGCACTTGTGAACACTTACAAGAAAACAGAAGTAGGTTTATTTAAGAAAAACAACAACAACAACCTAGAAATGAGAGAAAGTGATGGACGCAACTGGTTACAACACAAAATAGTAAAATGCAAACTGGGTCTACACTTATCAGTAGTTACCTTTTCTATTTAATAAAGTAGGTCTGCCCACCCCAAAGTTCAGTCTGTTGCAGAGCTGTCTGGCTTCACAGAAATCAGGATTCAAACGTTCATGATGCCTCCTCCCCCCACTCCACCAGGTGTCTCCTCAGTGAATGGATCCAGAGTGCTTCTCTCACCCGTGTTATACTGAAAACAGATTTTTGTTCTATTCACAGATAGGGAGAAACCCTGTCTTGTTGTAAACTTTCTTTTTTTACCTTTAAGTGGTTTCAGTTGTTTGTTGTTGCCTCTGGTGGTTTCCCATACAAAATCTTAGTATTCCACAAAGCTGAACAATTGAGCCTTGCACTGAATCACAGGCCAAACAGGGCAGAGTGTCAACTCCCCTTTGACTAAACAGACCATCACCAAGACACAGCATCTCCTCGTGACTAATTACTACTCCAATATAAGCACATTATTCCTTGAATATTACCCATATATGCATCTCCTAATAATCATGAATCTTGACAAGTTATGTGGTTTCTGTGGATACCTTTCATGTTACTCTTTATGGATAAATATCCTGTAAACCATGTGTTTGGTGTAGTGAGTTTGTCAGGTCTGAAGTTACTTAACTTTCCTAATAGATAACAAACACAGAAAGTTCAGATGCCAAGTTACCAATGCTTGTTTGCAACCCTATTTCCACTCCTTTCAATGACTACCATCCCTTTGAGGTCTCGCTATCAAAAGCAGTATCACTGAATTCAACTCCAAAAAGTCACAAACAAGGCAAACTATAGACACGAGGAAAGAAGAATAAATAGTGACCATATTCTAGCTTAAAACAGCTTTAGGTTATTAAAGTACATGAGTTCTGAGAACCTCTGTGGCACATCTGCCTAAGACAATCATTTATCCCTAAAGTTCTTTTGTTGTTGTTGTGTCGTCCCTCCCCTCCCCAAGACATTTTCTTCTCCCTATAAACTCCACAGACATGGTTGCTCATAAAATATCATTTCCATATGCAGGACACAGAGCAAAAGTTTTCAGAAATGATTACGTGATTTTTGGGTGTCTGAGTTACTGGGTGCACAAATTAAGACACTTTGGATGAGCCTGATTTTTCAGAAAGTACTGAGCACCAGTATTTTGGAAATCAGGTCCCTTCAAAGAGTCTCAACAGGGCATCCAAAACTGAGGCACTTAAAATCACTAATCACTTTTGGAAATCTTGGCCATTCTGAGTCTGCTTCTGTATCTCAGAAAACAAGGTTTTCAATTATTCATTTGTCACTGATAATTGCCTTGTGCTGGACATAAAAATAAATAAATAAAGACAGTCCTTGCCCTATAGAGATTACAGTCTAATAAACAACATTCTAAAAGTTAGAGAAATCGAAAAGTGGGATAACAGATTTTTTTTTCTTTCCTCCAAATTGTTTATATATATATGGAGAGGTTTGAATGGGAGTAGGTTAGTAGATAAGCAAACTGTGATTAGGTCATTCCACAAGTAGATAGGGCAGGCTATATATTGAAATACTAGAAAGTATTTCAATATGTACCTTTCTTTGTAGATGAGCCATACAAAAATAAAAGATAACATCTTCAATGGTGCCTACGTGACTTAGGAGCCTCAGCTTCATTTTAAAAAAATGACCTAGGCACTTAGCACTCAAATCTCCTTTGACTTGCAATGAGACTTGGGCTCCTACATTATGTCGGCATAGCAGGGGAGTTACATCAGCGGGAGGAGCATTTCAGTGTGTACACCTCCACTCTTTTGTCGACAAAACTGTGTAATGTAGACAAGGCCTAAGTCTCTTCTGAAAATGAGATTTAGGCCCTGAATCACTTACGCACTTTTGAAGATTTTACCCAATATTGTTTATCTGGTAAAATTCCTCAACAGGATAAATACAATATATATTCTGAATCTGTTCACTTCAAGAGGAAGGTAGACAAGCATTGCAGTATGCTTTGTTTTCTTCTTTCATCCCCCACTCACCCCATCCCTGTCTTTATTTCTTTAAATTTGTACCTGTTCTGAGAAACAAGAAAGTGAAAATAATAGCTGAAGAGTAAATCTGAAATGTCACCTTTATCAAGTCAGTAGGCTTCATTTCTTGACATATTTAATAACAGTTTGGCTTCAGGATGATTTATTATGGCTCTTCGTCTTTTACTGGTCTATTTCTTTAGCATATGACTGATTTAGCAGAAGAGTGAGCAAGGTGTCCTTGTTTTGTTAAGACAAACATTTTTTCTTCCATTAGTGCTATTATATGTCTAATTTTCTTTTATAATCCTCAAGATATCATAAAAAGGATTAAGTTTCTGAAAGGCACAATGTTAATAGTTGTAATTTAAACTTCTCTTAGCTAATATCAGTTTTCCACTACTAATTTTAAAACCTCTAAATAAATGCCATATTAATTCAAAGACCTGCAATCTGAATTGCCAGCTCACTAATTCAAGTGAATGTATACACACCACACGTGGATTTAAGTTCCATATTTAAAAACCTCAGATACAGAACTAGGTTATCACTATCAAGATCTGTGTGGCACCAATGTGTAACTACTGAAAGTAATCATTTAGTAGCAAGCTTTATTTCTCATCAAGCTGGGTACAGAAAGGGAAAGGCTGCTCCTACTTAGTTGAATGATTTTGTAATTGTCACAGTTCAGGGCAACTGAACCTGTATTTCCCATCAGTGGTTCACCATGGGCACCTACTCTTGGCTTTCAACTCCCGAGCTGTTGCCTCTCTTAGGTGGAGACATGAGTCTTTCTCACCTTTCTGACTCTGTTTTCCCAGGCTGGAGAGTTCCCATTCCTTCACTGTGTCTTCCCAGCACAGACCACTTGCCATAGAAAGAACTGGTTTTCGTGCTATATTTGAATAGGACAGGAAGGATGGTCCTGTGGTTAGGGTGCTAGCCTGGGACTTAGAGACCCATACAGTATTTTATTTCTCACTATTCCAAAGATAGTGTGTGATCTTGGACAAGTCATTTAGTTTGTCTGTGCCTCTGCTCCTCAACTGCACAGTGTGGATAACAGCACTTTTCTCATTCACTATACCCCTGTGAAGTAGGAGGGATGGGGGCCATATAACTACTGTAAGTAGACTATTATGCCTGTGCAACTTTAATGTAGCCCCTTTGCGTGTCTGCATTATAATACACTCTTTAATTACATGATTACACAGTATTTTTCCCCACAGGAGCCCCGCCTCATTCAGTGCACAGAATAGACAGTACTCAATGTGTAGATATTCAATATTTTGTTTTATCTTCATTGTTCAAGATGTCTTATTTATTGCAATGAAGATAAGAACTATTAATTTCCTCATAGGCTTTTCTATGGTGCTCATTACAGATCTGAATGCCTCAAAAACATTAATTAGTTAATCTTCAGCAAACACTTGTAAGGTGGGGTAGTTGTATTATTCCCATTTTACAGATGGGGAATGGGAGCATGGAGATTAAGGTAAAAAAAGTCCACCAATTTGGAGTGCCCAATTTGATATATCTAGGGCCTGATTTTTCAGAGTACTTGGCATTATATAGCACTTTTATATATTCAAGCACAGTCACATTAATTTCAGTTGAAGCTGTGAGCAACTCAGCATTCTACAAATCAGACCCCAGGGTCTCAAGTCAGGTATCCATAAAATGAGGAAAATACAATTAGTGAAAGGTTTGGTTTAAGTGACTTGATTGGCATTTCACAGGAACTCTGTGGCAGAGACAGGGATAGAATCCAATTCTCCAGGGCAGCATTAAAGTGCCTTAACCATGAGACCATCCTCACGCTTCCTGAAATCCCTTGCCTCATTCACCGTACAACTTCCAACTTCTGCAATATATAAGGCAGGGTTCCCAGAGACAACAGTCTCCTTTACCACACAACCCTGATTCATTCCAAGAGCAGGTCCATCCTGTGCACAGAATGAGGCAGGGATCCTGTGGGGAAAAAACAGCATATAATTTTGTAATTAAAGACTATCATAACACATATGCCAAGGAGGCCAAATTAAGACAGACAACCTTAATTGTGACATTTGCTAACTTTGGAGTACCTAAGAGTGACACATGAGGTGGGCATGCGGGGTCATGAGGGTCTGCTGGGAGGAAGGGGGCGGGGAGAAAGAGAGGCTCTGTCCTTCTCTTGCTACATCTGCCCCTGGCACACTCAGCCCATCCTTGGCAGCTGGGCCAGGCAGGCAATGGAAGGGGCAGGTGTGACGGGTTGGATCACAGAAACCCTCTTGGGAGCTGCCACCCGATGTGCCAAGAATACTTCTACCCCTGCTTTCCCTGCCAGCTCAGGACTCCAGCACTCTGTCTTGCTGAGACAGACACTCCCATCTGCTCCAACAAAGACCCAGGGTCTGAATTACTTGCCCCAAAGCTGCAGGTTTACCTGAAAGCAGCTAACAGAAGTGTTCCTGTCTTTAACACTCAGATGCCCGACTCCCAATGGGGTCTAAACCCAAATAAATCTGTTTTACCTTGTATAAAGCTTATACAGGGTAAACTCATAAATTGTTCGCCCTCTATAACACTGATAGAGAGATATGCACAGTTGTTTGCTCCCCCAGATATTAATACATACTCTGAGTTAATTAATAAGTAAAAGGTGATTTTATTAAATACAGAAAGTAGGATTTAAGTGGTTCCAAGTAGTAACAGACAGAAACAAAGTAAGTGACCAAGCAAAATGAAATAAAATGCGCAAATCTATATCTAATCAAAGTGAATACTGATAAGATCCTCACCAGTTCCAGAATGCTCCCTTTTACAGACTAATCTCCTTTTATCCTGGGTCCAGGAATCACTCACACCCCTTGCAGTCACTGTCCTTTGTTCAAATTTCTTTCAGGTATCCAGGGGGGGTGGAGAGGCTCTATCTTTAGCCAGCTGAAGACAAAATGGAGCGGGTCTCCCAGGGGTTTAAATAGACTTTCTCTTGTGGGTGGAGATCCCCTCCTCATTCTTATGCAAAGTCCAGCTCCAAGATAGAGTTGATGAGTCACCTGGGCAAGTCACATATCCATGCATGACTCACAGTTTTTACAGGTAGGAGCCATTGTTTACATGCTACCTTGAACGTTCTCAAGTAGACTTCTTATGTGGATTGGAGCATTCCAAGATCCATTGTACTTTAAGTGTTTCTTGATTAGGTACTTAATTTCAACATTCCTTTCTCCAGGAACTGACCAAATGCTCTACTAAGGTTATTTAGAAATCAAGCCAGTACACAGTCAACATTCATAACATTCATAACTTCAAATACAAAAATGATACATGCATACAAATAGGAGTAATACAGGGGTCGGCAACCTCTGGCACGCGGCTCGGCAGGGTAAGCACCCTGCCGGGCCGGGCCAGTTTGTTTATATGCCGCATCGGCAGGTTCAGCCGATTGCGGCTCCCACTGGCCGTGGTTTCCCCTCTAGGCTCATTCTCACAAACAACTGTACCATTTTAGCTGGGGGGAAAAAAGCCTGAGGCAAAAAATGGAAAATTTCAGCCCATGTTCGGCAAAACTATAAGCAATTGAAGACGGTGGTCTTATAACAGGAAGTATCAGGCAATATTCATATTAGATATCAGCAGTGTTACCAATACTGCCTTTAATAGAGTGTTTTTTTCATGTATCAGGGGGTAGCCGTGTTAGTCTGTATCTACAAAAACAACAAGGAGTCTGGTGGCACCTTAAAGACTAACAGACTTATTTGGGCATAAGCTTTCGTGGGTAAAAACCTCACTTATGCCCAAATAAATCTGTTAGTCTTTAAGGTGCCACCAGACTCCTTGTTGTTTTTTTCATGTTGGCATTAGTGTTACATTAACAAAATAAGATGGAGGTTTTTAGAGTTAAACAATATTTTGTGGCTGGGTTCCAGTTCAAGTCCCTGATTAGAAGTTCCTCTAAAACAAAACAGAAACAAAAGCCTTCCTCAGATAGGACTGAATTATTGCTAGTGTATCAATGAAGCTGAAACATTTTAACTCATTTTGATTCTCACTACATCCAGTGCATCTCTGTTGGGTACTCAAATAAACAATGACATACATACATGCATACAAACAAATGGAATTACATACACATGTAGGCTTGTTTTCTGAGATTTGCTTGAGTAAACTCACTGAGCACCTGGGGAAAACAAAGAACTGTTCCCCTGGCAGTCTCTTTCCCCTAGGAACTGCCTCTTATAAGTTCCTTCATTAGTAATGAAGTGCAGCTGCCTTCAGTAAATCAGGCTCCAGAGGGATGAAGGTGTCTTTTCTCTCACCTTTCCTGTGTTACGAGAACTGCATTGGAGTCTACACTAATGGTGCTTCCTTCTGCTAGGGAGACTGGGTCAGGGATTGACAATGATGTGAGGGGCAGCAAAGCATCTGTACCCCCAATCACAACAGGGGGTGGGAATTGAAAATTGTTCCTAATTGATATTATTACTTTGAATCCAAATAAGGATTCATAAGGAGAGTTTAGCTATTTTGTGATTACAATATATTTTAACAAATTACATATATTACAAATTTGTATGAATTTGAGATGCAGGAAAAACTTTAGAATGTTCACTTTATATTTTACAAGACTCCAAAAATACTTTGGGTTTAGTTCCACTAGGAGCAAGCTTTACAATTTCTTCATTCAAACAGCATGTGTCCTCCTAATCTCCCATTTGCCATTGTTAGACAAGGCTCCCAGCCAGCATCCTCTTCCAACTTTCCTCCTTCAGCATTCCAGAGTTTATTTTTATTCTGAATTTGCAAACAAATTACATTGCTGTTTCTTCTTTAAACACACACACACACACCTGCACACACCTACCTTTCACTAGAGAACAGGTCAGTTTCTCATTGTCCACTAGAAAAAATGTGTGCCCTCTAACCCATACTCACAGCAGAACTCTATTCATCACAGCACAGCTAACAAGGAGTTAATAAACAAAGGCTTATTTATCCATGCTACTAAATTATATGCAGTCCATTCCACCATTAAACTAATATTATATTTGCAGATTACCATATGCTAACATATATTTTATCCCACATGCCAAGTCCAAAATTCATTTAATATGAACTAACATTAAAATGATAACACAACCTCTTCTTAGAATAAATAAATTAATAATTAGAATAAAATAGAATATTTTACAATGCCAATTGCTGAGCTTTAGTTGTAATGTATTGAGTCTAATTTCTAATTTCCTCAGTATCCATCTGGAACAAAGTGACACAGCTGAAGTGTAAGTAGTAACATAACCGTTCAATTCCTTAGGGCTTTAGATATTAATGTAAACAGGTTAATCTGGCTAAAACCAGATTAGTTTTGCAACACTAAATTACATCTGTAGCAATTAAATTCCACATACTGTGTTATAACTAATGTGCATGTTGCTTTCCCTATGGAAATACAAGCAACGCAAGCTGTGGGATGAAGATCTGTACTGGAAACTGTTTGGGAAGTGAACTGGAACCAATATAAAATGAACAGGGGAAAAAAAAAAACCTCTGAAAGACGTCCCAAGCAGTGATTGTGTTTGTAGTAAAAGAACAGTAGCAAATATATACATTAGTTATATATATACACACATCAGCCAGCTAAATCAATCTATTTGCAAGGAGTTTCTTTATTTCCTCTATTTGATTCTGATCCTGCCACAATATATTTTGGATCCCTTATTCTCTTCAGACCTGTGAACAGACCCATTCCTTCTGCCCAGGAAGAAGGCATGGCTTCCCCTAAAACCGCTGTCATTGCTGCTCCATTAACCAGACAACATGTGGGTCTACTGTGCTACTTCCAAAGGTCAAGCATATTACTACCATAACATTCTTATCTCCACTGACTCAAGAAGGAAGAATCCCAAGGTTACTCCACAAGCTGGATCTCCCACTTATATTGCAGCAATCACATGAAATTTTTTTGACAAAGAAAGGGAATAACTGTAGAAAATAAATGCATACATAATGCTACCTAATTTCAGACATGCATACAGTATTGAGGTCAACTTCTGTCCTGGGGTATGTATATGAGGCTCCTATTCATTTTGTGTTTCTCTAGAAAATAGTCAAAATATAGATATAAGGGAAATTACATTATTATAATAAATAATATAATATAGTAAATGGCAAATCTTTTGCTCTGTCTTTAGTACTCATTGTAAGAATATTGATCATGATGACTTCTTTTGATACTTATGTAGATATAATATGTAACTTCACAGAAATGCTCCTGTAATGTACCAGTGAGGTTAACAACCACATATAAAATGCTACCAAATGAGGCATATACTGCATAATCAGAATCTAGCTTGATGCCACTGAGATGTGCATTGTCTCCATGCAGCTGAGAGCATCCTCAGACTTTCCCAGTGAATCTCTTCCTTTGGTATATACTACAAAATCTGATTTAATGAAATGTACTGCTGTGGGCAATGTCACACCTTTCTACTGAATTCTCAGAGGGAATCATTAGCCCAGGAGATAACTGTGTTATCCATAGTGGTGTTCACAAATTGAGTCAGAACTACTCCAACACCCATGTCAAAAGGAGGCCGAAAACACAGAATTGCAATTGCCCCCATCTGGTGAATGGGCTTTCTGAGATAGAAGAAAATAATTGGATTGCAATCATCCAAGAAAACACAACAGAAACTGTATTAACTTTAGAGTATAACACGATAGCACACCAACATCTGTTTTTGTGAGATGTACTCATTTAAAGTCCACTCCTTTCCTACTATTTTTGGGGAGACTGGGTAATGGCTGGAGTGTGCAGATACATACATAATGGAGTTTGGAATAGCTTTTATGCTACAGAAGTTGATACAAGCGGTCAATGATACTCTTTACTTTGTTCCACACACACAAAAAACTGATGATATTAAAAGGCAGACCACCGTAAGAATGACTCAAGTGAAATACAGCCTGAAAATAAAATAGCAAAGAAAATAATATTTAATGTAGTCAGCAGAAAAAAAACAGAAATGCTCATTTATTAGACCTCTTTAACAAGAGTATATTTCTTTTAGAAATAAAATGGTCATAGATTCAGAAGCTACATTTACAGTGCACTATGTGTACTGATCAATATATAAGAAAACAAATATCTAAGGCTACGTCTTCACTACAGGGGGGGGTCGATTTAAGATACGCAAATTCAGCTATGCGAATAGCGTAGCTGAATTCGACGTATCGCAGCCGACTTATCCCGCTGTAGGGACGGTGGCAAAATCGACTCTGCGGCTTCCCATCGACAGCGCTTACTCCCACCTTCGCTGGTGGAGTAAGAGCGTCGATTCGGGGATAGATTGTCGCGTCCCAACGGGACGCAATAAATCGATCCCCGAGAGGTCGACTTCTACCGGCCAATTCAGGCGGGTAGTGTAGACCCAACCTTAGTGATGTTAAAATTTTCATGTGAACTCTCTTCATAGTAGTAGGTTTTCATTTCATTTTTTTTTTTTATTTGTGTGAGAGGATGTGATGAGCATTTAAATTTACTATTCAGAAGGATAGGGCCCTTACAGCATTTTGAATTTAAACACATGCTTCTTTTGTTCTGATGGATCTCTGTATAGCAGGATGGCCATTCTGGTTGCAGAATCAACTGCCCAAAGAACATCTTGAATATGTCACCATTAGACCAATGCATTTTTTGCAGATTATATGGCTAAATCTCCGAGTATATTGAACTATTAATTGACATTTTTTTTCTATTTGGGAAGTTGTTTGAAAACAGACTTATTTTTTATGAATGTGGGTGTTATTCAGAATTGTTTGAAAATGATATAACGTGAATATACTGCATTTCACCATATTGCCTGCTCACTTCCCGTGCTGCCTGAACATATGCACTATTGATTATTCCTGGGGTGTAAGCAGTTAACTTAGTTACAATGTATTGCTTCTTTATTCTGAGTAGGCGAGGGTAACTTTAACAAGGAAGACGACTTATCAAAGTGTTGGACCTTACAGAGTAAGGGAGATAGCAGTTTGTGGAGTTAAGGAAAGTTAATCTGGCAGGATTAGGGAATTTTAGGATATTTTAAATCTTTTACTTTCTGGGCCAAAAGAATGACACCACTACTAGAAAAAATAGCCCATCATAACATATCTAGGGTCAGATTTCAAATTAATTTTCTAATGTAATATTTAACCAAACCAATGGTCAAAACTGTGAAGGGTCTTGCCAGAGCCTTGCCTGGATTATTTGTAATTGTCCCTGTACCAGGACTCTGGTCAGGGGTTTGAAAGTCTAGCTATAATGGTTGTGGTCAATATCCTTGCCCACTTTATTTAACTGTGTTATCGTTAGTGTTCTGGCTTAGAAATTTGAGAATTCAATCTCTCCCTGTGATATGTACTGTACAACGGTATTACAAATCTGCTGCATTTATTTAATTTAGTCGTCTCCAATTTTGATTCTGTCTCCTACCACCACACACCACAATCACTTTCATAAACAAATTAGTAATTGCAGTAGTGGTATAGACTCCCACTCCTACTTGGTAAAGCCAACCAGATACCCATAATACCATCAGAGTCCTGTGGCACCTTATAGACTAACAGACGTATAGGAGCATGAGCTTTCATGGGTGAATACCCACTTCTTCGGATGCAGCTATTCACCCACAAAAGCTCATGCTCCTATATGTCTGTTAGTCTATAAGGCCTGGTCTACACTACGAGTTTAGGTTGACTTTAGCAGCGTTAAATCGAATTAAGCCTGGACACGTTCACACGACGAAGCCCTTTCTTTCGACTTAAAGGGCCCTTTAAACCGGTTTCTTTACTCCACCTCCGATGAGGGGATTAGCGATAAAATCGGCCTTAGCGGGTCGGAATTGGGGTAGTGTGGATGGAATTTGACGTTATTGGCCTCCGGGAGCTATCCCACAGTGCTTCATTGTGACCGCTCTGGACAGCACTCTCAACTCAGATGCACTGACCAGGTAGACAAGAAAAGCCCCGCGAATGTTTGAATTTCATTTCCTGTTTGCTCAGCGTGGAGAGCACAGGTGACCACGCAGAGCTCATCAGCACAGGTAACCATGATGGAGTCCCAGGATCGCAAAAGAGCTCCAGCATGGACAGAACGGGAGGTATGGGATCTGCTCGCCATATGGGGAGACGAATCAGTGCTAGCTGAACTCCGTAGCAGTAAACGAAATGGCAAAATATTAGAAAAGGTCTCCAAGGCCATGAAGGACAGAGGCCATAACAGGGACGCACAGCAGTGCCGCGTGAAAATTAAGGAGCTAAGGCAAGCCTACCACAAAGCCAGAGAAGCAAACAGAAGGTCCGGGGCAGAGCCGCAAACATGCCGCTTCTACGCGGAGCTGCATGCCATTCTAGGGGGTGCAGCCACCACTACCCCAACCGTGTGCTATGACTCCCTCACTGGAGAAACACACAGGGAAGCGGGTTCGGGGTACGAGGAAGATGAGGATGGAGATAATGTAGATAGCTCACAGCAGCAAGGAAGCGGAGAAACCGGTTTCCCCAACAGCCAGGATATCTTTATCACCCTGGACCTGGAACCAGTAACCCCCGAACTCACCCAAGGCGTGCTCCCAGACCCTGAGGGTGCACAGGGGACCTCTGGTGAGTGTACCTTTGTAAATATTACACATGGTTTAAAAGCAAGCGTGTTTAATGATTAATGATTAATTTGCCCTGGCAATCGCAGCCAGTACATCTACTGGAAAAGTCTGTTAATGTGTATGGGGATGGAGCGGAAATCCTCCAGGGACATCTCCAGAAAACTCTCCTTCATGTACTCCCAAAGCCTTTGCAAAAGGTTTCTGGGGAGGGCTGCCTTATCCCGTCTGCCATGGTAGGACACTTTACCACGCCAGGCCAGTAGCACGTAGTCTGGAATCATTGCATAACAAAGCATGGCAGCGTATGGTCCCAGTGTTTGCTGGCATGCAGACAAGATCCATTCCTTATCGCTCTTTGTTATCCTCAGGAGAGTGATATAATTCACGGTCACCTGGTTGAAATGGGGCGATTTTATTAAGGGGACATTCAGAGGTGCCCGTTCCTGCTCTGCTGAACAGAAATATTCCCCGCTGTTAGCCATGCGGTGGGGGGGAGGGGTGAAGTGATCATCCCAGAGAATTGGGTGTGGGGGGGAGGGGAGTTAGTTGGGTATGTGCTGCATGTTAACCCGGAAACCGCAGCCCCTCCTTTTACATTGCAAACCCATTTTAAATGGCCAACCCAACTGGTGCTTGGTATGGGAAATGAGAGCGCTACTGTTTGAAACCATTCCCACATGTTAAGAAGGTTAAAAAAGCCAAAAGACTGTGTCTTACCATGGCTGCCTGCAAGCCGAAATCTGTGGCCTGGCACTGCGTGAGTGATCTCTCACACCAAACCGGCAGGCCCTCAATATAAGAGGGAAAATGCGACCTTGTAACGAAAGCACATGTGCTGTGTAATGTGAACAGCAAAATTTAACGTGAAAGAGTGTACCCATTGTTCTCTAAAATGTGTCTTTTTTAACCACCTTCTCCTCCACCAGCTGCAAATGTTTCTCCTTCACAGAGGCTAGTGAAGATTAGAAAGAGAAAACGGACGACGCGGGATGATATGTTCACGGAACTCCAGATGTCCTCCCACGCTGACAGAGCACAGCAGAATGCGTGGAGGCAGTCAATGTCAGACTACAGAAAAGCACAATATGAATGAGAGGAGAGGTGGAGGGCTGAATCGCGGGATGAACAGAGCAAGTTGCAGGCTGAAGATGATAGGTGGCGTCAGCTTGCAGACAGAAGGCAAGAGTCGATGCTCTGGCTGCTGGAGCATCAAACTGATATGCCTCAGCGTATGGTTCAGCTGCAGGAAAGGCAGCAGGAGCAGAGACCGCCGCTACAGCCCCTGTGTAACCAACAGCCCTCCTCCCCAAGTTCCATAACCTCCTCACCCAGACGCCCAAGAACACGGTGGGGGGGCCTCCGGCCACCCAGTCACTCCACCCCAGATGATTGCCCTAGCATCAGAAGGCTGGCCTTCAATAAGAGTTAAAGTTTTAAACTGCAGTGTGTCCTTTTCCTTCCCTCCTCCTCCACCCATCCCGGGCTACCTTGGCAATTATCCCCCTAGTTGTGTGATGAATTAATAAAGAATGCATGAATGTGAAGTAACAATGACTTTATTGCCTCTGCAAGCGGTGCTCGAAGGGGGGAGGAGTGGTGGTTGGCTTACAGGGAAGTAGAGTGAACCGGGTGGGGGGGGCGGAGGGTTCATCAAGGAGAAACAAACAGAAGTTTCACACCGTAGCCTGGCCAGTCACAAAACTCATTTTCAAAGCTTCTCTGATGCGCACCACGCCATGCTGTACTCCTCTAACCGCCCTGGTGTCTGGCTGCGCGTAATCAGCGGCCAGGCAATTTGCCTCAACCTCCCACCCCGCCATAAATGTCTCCCCCTTACTCTCACAGATATTGTGGAGCGCACAGCAAGCAGCAATAACAATGGGGATATTCTTTTCGCTGAGGTCTGAGCGAGTCAGTAAGCTGCGCCAGCGCGCTTTTAAACGTCCAAATGCACATTCCACCACCATTCGGCACTTGCTCAGCCTGTAGTTGAACAGGTCCTGACTCCTGTCCAGGCTGCCTGTGTACGGCTTCATGAGCCATGGCATTAAGGGGTAGGCTGGGTCCCCAAGGATCACGATAGGCATTTCAACATCCCCAACGGTTACTTTCTGGTCCGGGAAGAAAGTCCCTTCCTCCAGCTTTCGAAACAGAGCAGAGTGCCTGAAGACGCGAGCATCATGTACCTTTCCCGGCCATCCCACGTTGATGTTGGTGAAACATCCCTTGTGATCCACCAGGGCTTGCAGCAGCATTGAAAAGTACCCCTTGCGGTTTATGTACTCGGTGGCTTGGTGCTCCGGTGCCAAGATAGGGATATGGGTTCCGTCTATGGCCCCACCACAGTTTGGGAATCCCATTGCAGCAAAGCCATCCACTATGGCCTGCACGTTTCCCATAGTCACTACCCTTGATATCACCAGGTCTTTCATTGCCCTGGCAACTTGGATCACAGCAGCCCCCACAGTAGATTTGCCCACTCCAAATTGATTCCCGACTGACCGGTAGCTGTCTGGCGTTGCAAGCTTCCACAGGGCTATCGCCACTCGCTTCTCAACTGTGAGGGCTGCTCTCATCCTGGTATTCTGGTGCTTCAGGGCAGGGGAAAGCAAGTCACAAAGTTCCATGAAAGTGCCCTTACGCATGCGAAAGTTTCGCAGCCACTGGGAATCGTCCCACACCTGCAGCACGATGCGGTCTCACCAGTCTGTGCTTGTTTCCCGGGCCCAGAATCGGCGTTCCACGGCATGAACCTGCCCCAGTAACACCATGATTTCCACATTGCTGGGGCCTGTGCCTTGTGAGAGGTCTATGTCCATGTCAATTTCCTCATCACTCTCGTCGCCGCGCTGCAATCGCCTCCTCGGCTGGTCCTGGTTTTGCTTTGGCAAGTCCTGGCTCTGCATATACTCCGGGACAATGCACGTGGTGTTCATAGTGCTCATAATTGCCACGGTGATCTGAGCGGGCTCCATGATCCCAGTGCTAGCTATGGCGCCTGGTCTGAAAAAAGGCGCGAAACTAGTATCTGACGGACCAGGGGAAGGAGGGAGGGAGGGAGGGGCGGGCGAGTGACGACATGGCGTACAGGTACAGGGAATTAAAATCAACAAAGGTGGCTGTGCATCAGGGAGAAACACAAACAACTGTCACACAGAATGGCCCCCCGCAAAGATTGAACTCAAAAGCCTGGGTTTAGCAGGCCGTTGATTTCACGGAGGGAGCGGGAAGCTAATGAATACAGAACAAATCTATTTTTTACATCTTAAACTGGCAGCCGACGGTGCAGCATGACTGATAGCCACTGCAGTATGATGACGATGGATACCAGTCGTAATATACCATCTTCTACCAAAAGGCAAGGGGCTGCTGCTGTGTAACAATGCAGCCCCACGTCTGCCAGCCCCACGTCTGCCAGCACCCAGATCACCCTCGGCCTCTTCTGGGTGCTTAGCAGAAAATACTGGGCGCTTGGCAGAAAATAGCATACTACGACTGATAGCCATCATCGTCAAGACAGTTCAATAGGACTGAGCATGTCTGCCCAGGTGCCCATGATCGACAGCCACTGCAGTACGATGACGATGGATACCAATCGTAATATACCATCTTCTACCAAAAGGCAAGGGGCTGGTGCAATGCAGCCCTACGGCTGCCAGCCCCACGGCTACCAGTCAGGCTGCACCGTCTACCGCCAAAAGGCAGTTAGCTGCTGCTGCTGTGTAGCAATGCAGTCCCACGTCTGCCGGCACCCAGATGACATATGGTGACGGTGAGCTGAGCTGAGCGGACTCCATGCTTGCCGTGGTATGTTGTCTGCACAGGTAACCCAGGTAAAAAGGCGCGAATCTATTGTCTGCTGTTGCTGTGACGGAGGGGGAGGGGCCTGACGACATGTACCCAGAACCCCCCGCGACACTGTTTTGCATCATTCGGGCATTGGGATCTCAACCCAGAATTCCAATGGGCGGCGGAGACTGCGGGAACTGTGGGATAGCTACCCATAGTGCAATGCTCTGGAAGTTGATGCTAGCCTCGGTACTGTGGACGTGGTCCGCCGACTAGAGCACTTAGAGCATTTTATGTGGGGACACACACAATCGGCTGTATACAACCGATTTCTATAAAACCGGCTTCTATAAATTCGACCTAATTTCGCAGTGTAGACATACCCTAAGGTGCCACAGGACGCTTTGCTGATTTTACAGATCCAGACTAACACGGCTACCCTTTGATACTTGACACCATAATACCATGATTCTAACCAGGAGTCCAGGCAGTGCATCAGTGTCTTTGGATGTATGATGTTCTTAAGCAGATGCCCATCTACAATAACACCCATTTACCTTATACCACAGGATTTAAAAAAAAAATGCCCTGGTCTCCAGTATTCCATGATATATCACCATTCATCACAGTCATTGACACTCAACAACTGTAGTATGTATATGGAAGATTCAGAAGTGCTCAATATTGGTGTAACTCTCCTCCTGCTGAAATTACATGTGTGTTTTACCTTAGATTTCAATAGGAGCAGAGGTAGACCAATGTTTGAGGACTTTTGAAATTCCTGCCTTGTGTGTACATGCACCATCAAACTGATAAGGGTTCATTAAACAGCTGCAGTAGTCTGTGTCAGGATTCTGGGGATTAATTCATTTCCACAGTTCTACTCCTCCATTGTATTAAGAATTGTTCTATTTGTAACTGTTTTACTGGTCATCCACAAATACAGTGTACAAGAAAATTAGCAGTGGAAGGATATACGGATCTGCCACAGACACATTTTGACTCTGTGGAGATACTAACAGAGAGTCTTACAATGGACACTACCAGCATAACTTCTTTGTCACAAACCACAGTGATATTTTGGAAAGACACAGCAGTCTCTTTTTCTTTCAGTTGTTTCAACACATTTCAGCTGCAGACACAAATTTAATTTTTCACAAACATTTGTACACGTGTAGCTGTACACCCCCCTCCACACACACCAGTTTCTAATTCCCCAAATGCTCACAAAGTTTTTGTTTATTTGCTCAGGTCTGCTAATGATTATTGGAATGTAAGCAGTTTTATTTAGTTTTAACCAGAGATGATAATGTCACATGTTTTTATGCACCACGGACACTTTATATAGTAATAGTCTCCATCAGTGGATTATACAGAGAAATCAAAATTGGCTTCACCATCCATGCAAAATAAATATTTGCCCCGAGACACAAACATATTAAGGGCAGCAAAATGTTGAGTGAACATATTGTGTGTCAGCAACTGAGAGTGGTTAGGGTTAAATATTTTTACTCCTTACCAAGGCAATGAACATCATAATCTGTTCTAAAAAAACTATACCAAGTTGTGATAAATGGGTAGTAAAATTGTAGTAACAGACAATTCATGCAGATGTTCCTGGCTGCCACATTTGGTACCTTCACAACCAAGTTGTTCGTACCTCACTAGATTTTCACATGCAAGAACGGAGACTCAAGATCAGTGAATTCCTCTTTATCCCCATCACAAGTGGGGGCAAAAGAGGGAAACTACAAAGAACAGATCTACAACAATGGAATCTTCCCAAAAGAAAATCTATAGATTCCATCACTGAACAGGAATGGAAAAGTAATGAGTGTTTCAAGTTTTATCACATGGTTGTTCTAATACTTCGGGGGAAATGGCTCAACACTTTACCCATGTGACAATGTGAGTCACCTACTCCTTCCCTGCCCCTGGACATAATGGTGCAAAGATAAGAGAAATGTACGTGATTTGTTAATGTACTGATTGCAGTTCAAATAGTAACTAACTAGGAACTATTTTAATTTATGGACTCCATTAATTCAAGATTTTGAATAGGAAAAATATTATGCAAAAGTAGTGCAATAAGAGTTGCTTAGTTTGTACAACTCCCTTTTAACCCCCCCTTCCCCTCCCCCTCCCCCACACACATACATTCACGCTTATTTTGTTTAATTTTCAGTGTCTGAGGGCTAATTTTCCTCTGCTTTCACTGAGACACTTAGATGAACATGAAATGAGGAATAGAGGATCTTTGAGAGGACAGTATCAAATGGCTTCCAGTTTACTAAAAGATGAGGTTTGTTTGTTTACATACCATAAAAGAGACATGTCTTTTACAACCTGATATGAAGAATCTCCAGGGATGATTAGTCCAATTTCATATCAGTAGAACTGTATGAATCTTTTTTTATAAATAAAGTAGATAATATAGACATGTTAAAACAGACAGTGAGGGAAGTGGACATTTACTGGTAGCCAAAAAGGTAAAGACTGAAATAATATGAAAATATATTATGAGAATCTGTCTCCTCCCCTGCTACAGATCCCATAACAATTCAACTTAAAGGGATTTTTCCAGCTCAAACTACTCTGTATTACATATTACTTTTATTTTCACTTTGCTTGTTAAAAGTTCTCTGGCTTTTAAAAAATTACTTTAAATTATTCGGAAGTCACAGGATGATAAGATCACAAAATTTAGTGGTAGAGATTTTGACTCTGTAGCCATACACAGAGGATATAAACTACAGAGGTGTTTTGGCTATGGTTCTGATGCTTCACTTTTTTCATGTGGCACACAAGTAGTACCTTTGCTGGGCACAATTTAGATGTATAGGAAAATTGCTTCTGTCTGAGGTTTTCATTCAGCATTCACAAGAAATAGCACCTTTTCTTAAATGTCTCCCTTACAATACCGTATCTCTTTTATTTCTTGACATGATCACTTTCCTGCCTCTTCCACTATAGCACTCTCATTGTTTGATATAAATTCAAAGACCTGTGTGGCCTGGGAACGGAGTGTTGTATTATCATAGTGAAGAACTGTGATTAGGAATTACTTTAGAAGATCCCTGGTGCCTCTGTGTTTCCTGATAATGGCGAGGAGGTGAACATCAGCTACACTATTCATGACACCTCTGCTGGCTAATTCAGAGAAACACCAGTGTTGTTTATAGATGTTCCTCACCAGCCCTCTTAATAAAGGCAAGATGTGGTAATGACAGTAATAAAGGAGTGACAGAAATGTGGCTACTGTTACAATGATAACCATACTTATATGAACCCTATTCAAAGGCTGAAAAAAAAATCTCATAATCAGGCTTTCTGAGATTTCCAATACCAAACTGTTTTAGCTGAATCAGAAAAAACACAATAGCTCTGGGTGAAGCCAGGAAATTCCCAAGTTTGCAAAAAAAAAAAAACCCTCCATCCTCCCGCCCTCCCCCCTCCCCTGCCCGAATTGTTAACCAAGCTTCTTCTGAACCTCAGCAAGAGCCACATTCTGCTGGCCATTAGATGGATGTGAAATGGGGAGGGTATGAGAAGCCTTTTCCCATCCTCCCTTGAGCAACCATGTGAGAGCTGGGCACAACTGCAGTGTCAGTATTCAGAGGAAGTCAGGGACTGCTCCTGTCCTCCTCCCCTGGGGATGCATGGCATGCCAAATCAGGTGGGGAGGAAATAAGGACATGTTTCTGATGGCTACATATATGCACTGGCTTTCAGAGGAGTAGTAAGCTGCTCTCCCTGAATGCCTCTTGGAGGCATATTGACTCCAAGTCTTCCCTGCTGTGGCAATAATGCAGGGCTCTGCCTACAAGACACAATCAAACTCCAAATGTTTAGATTTGACTCAGCACAAGTGCTGGACAAACAATCAAGTTCTGGACAAGACTTTGATTCTTATTTTATAGGAACCAGTTTGTCCATTCCTATTTCAGATGTATATTGCTATTTGCTGGATAAACCACATTTCCTAGCTAGGTTTCCTTGTATACCCTTTAATCCACTGCTTGTCAGACATGAAATCTTCACCACAAATCTAGTAGGACTTCCTTTCTCCAAGGTCTGCTGTGCATGATATCATTTCACAGATGACAACCATTACCATAGATAATGACAACATAATATGTCCCAGTATTGCAGAAAATAAATAGTTTCACAACTATACATGACAACTAAATAGACAAGGGACACAAAGAAACAAAATGATGTTTCTACAAAGGGGTGTCTATTGCATGTTCAGAGCCACCTCTGCAAAAAGCAAATGTCTAACTGTGCACCTATGTCAAGCATTTTGCACATAAAAATATCTGCTTCTGCATGCAAATGTGGGTTGTGAGTGCACAATGTGCACAGAAGCACTGTCTATTGGCAGAAATTAGGTACCCATATCTGAAACCATGCCCTAAAATGTATACTTATAACTTCTGATATGCTTGTACTTCTGATCTGTCACCCTGTTCAACAAATCTTTCCCCCATAGTAAAGAACTGAGAATGTGCTAACATGAGCCAGAATGGTAGGTTTTATCTTCCACATTCAGCAACCATACTAAAATACCTGAGGGGGAATTTGTTTTTTTCAGGGACATATTGGTTCTAAGTTTCTGACTGAAGCAAGATTTTAAATTCTTCACTGCCCTAATGTGGAGTCCATGGAAAGGCTCAACCAGAAGCTGGTATTTACACTTCCCCAGGTCTGACTCATTTGGTAATTTTGGGACAAAGCTTGACACACACACAAAAAAGAAGGTCGAGTCAGCCTTCCTTTCTACTTAGTTATCCTCTTGTTTAGATTTAAAAGTAGTGTGGTATTCTGGGAGTCTCAGAGAGATCCTTGCCCACCCAGTGGCCTGAATTCCATAAACCTAGCATATTGTCATTTTGACAATAGCACATTTTACTAGTCATATTTTCCATAAAGTTTTGGTGTGTGCCTTTCTCCTTATGATGATGCTGTCCAAAGATCATCAAAACCAAAATCCCAATGGGACACTTTCATCCTCCTTTGCAAATACCCAAGGAAGTCCATTAAATCCCTAATATACAGCACTATTTATTGCTGTCATCAATTCATTTTCAGTTCTATCTTGACCCTTCTTCGGGAACAGAGCTCCCTAATACTTGAAACACCAAAAAATAATTACTGACACTTGGAGAACTGGGTCTTCCTCTACTTGGTGTGCTTTGCAGTGTCTGCTCAAACATCAGTAGCAAAGTCATTTATCATCAACATTTCAGTGGTTTTACTTCCCAGAGATCCCCTAATGAATGTTCCAGCAGTGTAGGGTTATATTGCCTCACACTGTATGCTGCCAAAGAATAATATAATATTAAGCACCTTAAGTGTTACAAAGTAATGTGGGCTTGGCAAAATGACTGGTACATCGATATCAAATACCTCATTTTTGAAGATTCTGTATATGATGAAAACTAGAATTTTAATACAGTTTGTTTCCAGAGATTATTGCACACAGTACTGGGATGTTTTTAATCTGGACACCTCTCCTATTCATTTAATTAAGACTTTCACAATAGACCTTTAAAAAAAAAAAGAGGGACCTCGTAGGAAGTATGTTAATACTGTGCTGATGTGGCAGGAAACAAGTGGTCTGATTCTGATCTCATACCACTGTTATTTTTACTAATATGAGAAACAGCAGAATCAGGCTCTAGGAGTGTAAAACCTATGGATGAAGCAGACATATATCTTTTGTTTTTGGGAAAAAGATTAGGCTCTTTAACTGCAGCCATGTAACTTAAAATATCTATTGCATACAGGTTTTAATTCTCTTAGGTAAATATGGTATCTTCGACTAACACACCCAGTGATTTAAAAGGTTACAGTGACATTCACTAATGTTCTGAGAACACAGTAGAAAAATAATTAATAGAGCTGATTGATACAATATGAACTACCAATCAAACAGCCAAGAATATAATGAATTCATAGTTTTTTTAAGGGATTTTTTTTCCATTTTGTATTCCTAGGTTCTTCATTTTCCTTTTGGAGTTTTAAAACACTTGCTTATAAACAATTTTTGCTATGGCTACAGGCAGCACTATTGGCTTTCAGGATTATAACTCCATAATTTATAACTCCTGAGTGACCCTTTAGCTAAAAGTATATTGTAAGGCACTCCACTAACCCACCCAGTGGTTTGCGTGGAAAGGACTCTAAGCTCCAAATCTTGCAAGGTGCCAAGTACACTGGTCCTGACCAGTAAAGCAGTCAAGCAGCCATTTACCTAAGAACAGAAGTAGTTCCACTTAACTGGATCTATTCACTTGCTTAATGTGAAATACATGCTTAAGTGTTTTGCTGCACTGGGGTCAGAGTACTCACTACCTTGCAGGATCGAGCTCTGTATATAAAAGATATTAGTGTGTATGAATAAGGATTGTCCACTAGAGATGTTTCTTGACAGAGTTGACAACTCTCACAATAGCTGGTGTTTTTTTAAACCACTAACTGCAGAAGTCATGTGACTAAATGAATACCACATTTATTATTATTGTTAATAATAAGTAACTATTAAATCTCATTATATTTATATATGTCAGCAAATGTTATGCTTTTTTTTGGAGACATAACTCTATTTTTTAACATTTGCGGTGGCCAATTGGTGTTTCCAGCACGAAAATCTGGTCTTCCTCAAATGATTAATTTGTAACTACTAAACTGGGTGCCTTCAATACTAAAGTATCATCTGAAAATGAGAATGACTTTTTTTTTCTGATGACTGTACTGTATAGCTGCTGTCAGATGTGGAGGAAGAGATACTGGGAAGCTAACCAGAAGCTCTGTATGACAGGAAAAGAAAGCAAGCACCAAATGTAGGAGATAATTCATCTTGTCTGAAAAATGTATAAACAGATTGTTGAATGATAAACTACATATTAATACTCTAAACTGTATCAATGCAAGAAGTTTGTATTTGTTGTTGTTTTATATTGTCATTGCATTTACCATTGTTTACCCTTTCCACCTCTCCAACTCTTCCATCATCTTTAGTTTTGTCAATAAAAGGACTATAAAATACAAAACCTTCAGAAAAAAAACAGGAATATAGCAACTGCCATACTGGCACAGACCACTGGTACATGTAGAACATTATTTTTTTCTCAGGCATTGCCAGATGCATCAGAGGAGAGTGGAAGAAATGTTGTAGGTAAAGAGACCACATGTAACCATCTTCATATGATGTCCTAGGAACATTTTTGTGGATACCTGACATGTCCCAGTTTTTCATTTCATGAATCAAAATCTATCTACCTTTGTTCAAGACAAAAAGCATTGTTTGCAGTGAAGAAAAAATGTGAATGAGTTTAGATATTATCAGAGATATTATTTTGTTAAAAGGAATGTTGAAAACATAAGTCCAATGTTCAGAATAAACTCATTTAGAACTCTAACTTACTGGAGAAATAGGCACAAGTCACTTGTTGAGTCAGACACTGGCAATGGTGAACCAACACAAAAAGTGTTCTTTTATCTTGTACATGACTATTTCACAATCCTCAAAAATGTCCCCATAAAATGTCCCAGGTTTTATCTTATCTTTACTGGTAACTCATGAAATAATCTGTCCAAAAGGAATATTTCTTCCTAACCCCTGTCAATAGAAGATTGGCTTATGCCTTGAAACTTGAGCATTTAATCTTCTTTTTTTTCTTTTTTCATTTTAAATCCTATATATTTTAAATCTGGATCTTCTTAAACATCTTATAAATGTGTGATACTTTTTAGAGTCCTACTAAAGATCTGACCACAATAATACCTTGTGGCAATGAATTCCACATTTAATTATATACTGTGTAAGAAAAGCATTTCCCTTGAGAAATTTTAAATTTACTACCTTTCAGTTTCATTGACTGTCCCCTGGTTCTTGTATTATTTAATCTAGGCCTGATTCAAAGTCCACTCAAGTCAGGGTAACGACTCCCATTGACTTCTGTGGGCTTTAGATCAGACCTATAATGCCAGCAGATACCAAATAGGCATAAAGACAGAATATTTTTGAAGTAATAATTTTAATTTTAACTGTTCAGTAAATAAAAAAGAAGCAAAATGTTTGTATAAAGGCAAGATTATTCATATGTATACATACAGTATAATAAAGCATAAATCTAAAAACATAACTAGATAACATCATAGAAAGGGGACAATTTTAATTTCAGAGGTCAGCAGACTGCCAGTCCCAAAGAGACACTAAAATAAATAGGGGATATTGTCATATAATGCCTTCAGTTAGCTGACCATGAAAGGAGCACAGCTTATTATTATAGGTTTTATTATTTTCTATTATTTTTGCAAGGGAACATTAGCTTTTCCATCAGTGAAGCGTTGGATATTTCTGAGAGCCATTTGTGATAAGATGGGCATGCAGTTTATTATTTCTCAGAATAGCTCTGTTTAGTTATTGTTAAGGCAATAGAAAGTAGTCTGGCTGCAGATATAAAAAGGGAAAGTTTGTGTTCCCTTAAGACCAAGGTAGGATGAAAAAGGGAATATCCAGCCCTTTTACCTCCAGGAACATAGGGCTGGAAGGGACCTCCTGGGTCACTGAGTCCAGTCTCTAGCAATCAGAGGCAACCCCATCATGTACTTCCATTCATAAACTTATCAAGCTCTAGGGTTGCCAGGTTTCCAGTTTCTGACCAGCAAGTCCAGTCGAAAGGGGACCTATGCAGTATCCGGTCAGTTTTGCTGACTGGACACCAAAAGTCCGGTTACCGCAGTAACCGTAATTGGCCTCCACTTCCTAGAGGGTGGGAAGAGAAGCTACTGCTGAAGGAGAAGGGATCCTGACAGTGCGTGGTATATGAGGAGTGGGGCTGGCAGGCAAGCTCGCTGCATGGATGGGCTGTCCCACTTTCTCAGCCACCCAGGGCGCTGGCTCTCTCCACTCCCTCGCTCCGCACCTGTGTCCCAATTGGGAAGGCAGGCAGGCAGGCTCTGCATCAGCTCCTCCCAACCTGGCTCTGCAGGTAAGCCCCGGAGAAAGGGGGAGAGAGTGATGGGGGAAGAGGGGAGCGAGCAAAGAGTCTCCAGGGAGGGAGCTCTGGGGGATGTGGCCCCACACCAGGGCCGGGACTGCTTAAAGAGCAGGGATAATTTGCGGGAGCCCAGAAGGGGCTGAGAGACAGTTTGGTCAGGGTAGTGTGATAGGCCCTGCTAGACTGATTGAAAAGTGAGCCCCAGGATAGGGCTGAAGATCAAAGGATCTTACCAAGGGTGCTGAAATAGGGCCCCAGTTATGAGGAGTGGGGCTGGCAGGCAAGCTCGCTGCATGGATGGGCTGTCCCACTTTCTCAGCCACCCAGGGCGCTGGCTCTCTCCACTCCCTCGCTCCGCACCTGTGTCCCAATTGGGAAGGCAGGCAGGCAGGCAGGCTCTGCATCAGCTCCTCCCAACCTGGCTCTGCAGGTAAGCCCCGGAGAAAGGGGGAGAGAGTGATGGGGGAAGAGGGGAGCGAGCAAAGAGTCTCCAGGGAGGGAGCTCTGGGGGATGTGGCCCCACACCAGGGCCGGGACTGCTTAAAGAGCAGGGATAATTTGCGGGAGCCCAGAAGGGGCTGAGAGACAGTTTGGTCAGGGTAGTGTGATAGGCCCTGCTAGACTGATTGAAAAGTGAGCCCCAGGATAGGGCTGAAGATCAAAGGATCTTACCAAGGGTGCTGAAATAGGGCCCCAGTTAGACGTATACCCCGGAAGGATATACCCGGGAAGGGGTTTGCTTTGCTTTTATGACACCGACTGTGTGACTCAGCCCCACCACAAGAGTGGTTGTGCAAGCACAATCACTTGGCCAGGGGGCGCTCGCGAGAGGTGAATGCGGCCCTGTTACAGATGGACTCTGCATTCCCCTGATCATCCTAGTAGCCTTCTCTGCACCTGTTCCAGTTTGAATGCCTCTTTCTTTAACATGAGTGACCAGAATTGTACACACTATTCCAAATGAGACCTCACCAGTGCCTTGTACAATAGTATTAATACTTCCATATCTCTGCTGGAAATACCTTATGTGCTATATCTGGGTAGGGTAGCTAGTTATTAGGGGTTGGTGGGGCTAATTCTCCAACTGTGAGCCACACTGTAGACTCTTGTAGATCTGTGGCCACTGGGAGCTTCCTGGAGATGCTCCAGGGCTAAGAGGAGTTCCTGCAATACTATACATACACACCACACACACACCCTCAGTCAGCAGCCGCCACTCTCTGGCCGCCCAGCTCTGAAGGCAGCAGCGCAGAAGTAAGGGTGGCATGGTGTGATATTGCAACCCTTATTTCTGTGCCGCTGCTGGTGGGGTGCTGCCTTCAGAGCTGGGCACCTGGCCAGCAGCCGCCACTCTCTGGCCACCCAGCTCTGAAGGAAGCATAGAAGTAAGGGTGGCAATACCACAACCCACTATAAATAACCTTACAATCCCCCTGCTATGCCCTTTTGGGTCAGGACCCTCAATTTGAGAAACACTGGTCTCCCCATTGAAATCTCTATAGTATATGGTAAAAGCACACAAAAGACCCGATTCCACAGGGGGAGACTAGATTTCACGGTCCCTGGCGCGTTTTTCATGGCCGTGAATTTGGTAGGGCCCTACCTAATAGTGATCCATGTGACTATCCACACTGATATGTTTATTAAATACCCTGGGAAGTTTCCCAATAAAAAAACAAACAAAAAAACCCTTCGTTAATTTAGAATTAAGGTAGCTAGGGTGCAAATCTCCCTAAAGCAATCACTAAAAATGGAGGAAATCCTCAGTGAAACCAGCACTCAATGCATACTAACCTCATCTCACATCTCTTACCCAGACACAATCATAACATCCACAAGTATGCATGAAACTCAGGTTCAGTCCTAACACAGAACCACTTATAATGGCCACAGCTAATTCCTTGCAATTGCATTCATGTGGAATCTTGAAAAAATGGATAAAATTAGGTTTAAACATCAGAATATTTTGAAACACTGAATTCCTGGTTTGCTTTTTTTTTTAAACACAAAACAATGGCAATTTTCAGATTTCTAAGTATATCACTACTCACAAGAAGAGGGCTTCATGCATCTAAATAAAAGCAGTGGATACATCTTTGATAAAAGCTCGGCAAAATACAAAGAAATACAAAGTGCCCAACACTCCGATCTGAATGTTGTTTACTGTTGCTTCTGTTTTTTCTGGAAATACTGGCTTCAACGTAATTTGGTTATTTAGGAGTTGAAAGTCATAACGTCCAATTAAATTCTCAAAATCTTCAAGGACAAATGCAGCCTCTAAGAATTTACTTTCTGATAAAAATCTAGCAAATATGTATTGATAGTTTAATAATCAATTGTGGTTAGCTGTTGTTAAACAGGTAAGAGTAGTCTCCGCTCTCTACTCATAGTCTATTTGTGAAATTGCTCATAATAATGCTGCTTTCTCACCCTTGCCTATAGCTGTTCACGTGACAGGATGTCTTTACAAGTGCTTCAGATTTTGCGTATATCCCACATTATTTTTTGTGAGTTTGCAACATTTTATATCATTTACATTCCTGTTTTTTTTAAGCCTGATTCAGTTTCAATAGAAAACTCCCTCTCTCTCTTTTATGCCAAAGGAAACTCTGAGATATAGAAATAGAAGAACATGGGATGACCGAGGAGAGGTGACATCAGGCAAAGGTGAAGAGGATGTCCTCTAGTGGGAACCCTTTCAACTGTATGGCAAATTAAAATTGTTAATTACATTATAATCCATTATGTAAATCTGTTGTTATATTCCCCCCTAACTCCACAAGAGGGCTCCCTCCAACTGTTCTTCTTCTGCAAGAAGAAGAGATTCAGTCCTCCAGGAGAAGGGAGCAATTATTTTTTAGAAAGGGAGGCAGGGCTAAGAGAAGTCTCCTGCTGGAGTCATTTTCAAAAGAACACTCCTATTAGGAGGTGAGGTCACTGGAAATGGCACAGAGCTGAGGCAAATCACCTGTAGACCTCCACAAACTACACTCAAAGACTCACAATGGTGGACAGTACCTGGGTCGCATCCTGCTACGGTGTCAATGCTGTAGCACTTGTGAATGTTATAGTAGTGTTGAGAGCAGGCTGATTTTCACTGTGTGTATTTATTTATTTCAGTCCTGAAAACTACAGTGGAACATTTTGTAAGGGTCCTCCACATAAGACCGTCATCTCTGCAATAGCTCCACCATCTCAGGGAGCTCTACCAAATATTTAACAGACTCTTGAACTTTGAATATACAGTGTACTATCCACATAGACTGTCATGACCTCTTCTGATGCCAGTAACTATGCACTTATTAATCATGCTACCTAGATGAACAAACATTTCTGCTTAATTAGGTCTGAATATAAGTTTATTTTAGCTCATGATGCTTATCATTTTATCTGCTTCCAACTTGCTCTTCTTTATCACATTGCTTTTGTTATTCAACATGTGTCTAGCACTCCTTAGGTGTGCACAGGGCCTGATAGAGAAACAAAGACTCAGTCCCTGTCTCACACAGCTAATAATTAGGGGAGGAGAAAGTCATCTAGTGGGAACCCTTTAATTTGTCTCTTTCAGTGTTTCATCTGTTTTCTTTACATATTTCTGCAAATAAAATGCTGAAATTGCAATTATAATCATCCCAGTGCTGAGACAGGATATACATTGGAAATAACATGTGCTACAAAATAAAATAATCCAAAGTATATGCATGCCACTCATCTGGCTCTATCCGCCATGTTCTCTGGGATTATACTTTACTGTATTCCTGAAAGTCATTATAGCTGCACTGCTTCAGAGGGACTCTGACACCATTTAATTCCCCACAAGTTTGAGAAAGAAAAACAACATTAATATTTGTTATGCCTTTTAAAAACCAATGAGCCAAATGTGCATTTTAATTTAAATACAGCAATTTTACTGGGATCAGAATAACAGCAAGAAAATAATGCAACAACAATGAGCTGAATTAACACAGTGAGTTGGTATCCGTTTACAAGTTATATCAGACTCCACTTCATTCTTCTGTTCAGTCTCCAACCAAATTCAGCTGCAACTCCCCCCATTTAACAAACCTCTTTTGACTGCTACACCACATACAATGTTTAAGATCCTCAAAGACACAGAAATCACACAGTCACCACAGTATTCTGTATGCTTGGTGGGGGGGGGGGGGGGTTGGGGGGAAGAGATTGGTTGAAATATATATAAAAAAAACCAAATCAGTGAATTTAGAGGTTGTGAAAAAAAACAGGATTGACAGTCCTCTAGTCCCCTATCTTCTGGACAATGAAGTCATCAACTGATATTATTATCCATTCAAGTAATCAATTTGTCCATAGAACACGTACAGCACAGAGTACAAACACGGCAAATTCTCTCACACATTCCATGAATATATCTGAACCATGAACTGGAGGACCATATGAAGTTAGTTCAAGCTCTACTGAGGATACCAAAAAAGTCCCAGCCTGCTCAATAATTAGTGAAGCTGCTTCTGGATAGTCCACCATGTTTCACTCAGGAGAATATAAATGAATGCCAACAGATTTTCTGCTTGCACACAGAAGCCTAAAATCCTGAAGTATTATACACAATGAGGTATGTGTTAACATTTTTGCATATGGTTCAATTCATGTTTCTTTATTAACTGATATAGCCATAGGGAGTCACTACTTTTTTTTTTAAGATGGAGTTTGTGAAAGTTCATTATACCATATATTGCTTGTAAAATTTGAACATTTGGAGAAAGCAGTGTTTCATATCCATGGGATACGCTTCATGCATTTCTTGCTTTCTCTATATATCCCTGACATCACTAAGTATGGCATTTGACTGCATTCTTGTGACAGAGTCCCACTGGCAAACAGTTCACTGTTCTGTAACAGTAACCACAAACAGGCCTGACAAACTCCCTATATCTAGCACACCACTTTCATAGTATTTATCCATAAAGAATATCACAGAAGGTCTCTAATAAAGGATTATGTAATACAGATCTCATAATCATAGTGATGTATGTACGGATGACATGTAAGGAGTTGTGTGTATGTACCGAAAATACGTTTTAAAGTCTTTCATCAACCATACAGAAAAAAACAGAAAAAAAACAACAACCAGATTTCTTCCAGAAAGGAGTGAGCATATATAAAGTCTATCAGTTCACATGCAAATTAAGCATGTAAGCTAACACACTGGGAGACCAATTTACAAATGAAATCAACCAGAGGATGACTCAACATTGCCTGGGGACTCAGCAATGCCCACCAGACATGCCTGGACTTGTATTCTCCAGGCACGTGGGACTGAGGGTATAAAATAGAACATAGCAGCCCCATGCTTCACCTTTCTGCTGTCCCTATGCTGCAAGCGACAAGGACACTCAGAAGAAGACTTAAGACTCCAACAAAGGAGACTGGCCCAGGTTTCAAGGGTGAAATCTGTATACTATGAACTGCAATATCCAGTGGAGTGAGAAAAACTGCTTAATCTAGATGTTGCCCAGTATAATAGGGTTGAGAGTTTAGACTGCACAGTTATATTTTATTTTATTTTATTTTGGTAACTAATGCTGACTTTTTGCCTATCACTTATAATCACTTAACTTCTATCTTTTGTAATCAATACATTTGTTTAACTGTTTATTTTTACCAGTGAGTTTGCCTGAAGTGTTTGATAATCTGCTCAGCTTTGCAAAGGCTGGTGTGTCCAGTTTCCATTGATGAAGTGGTGAACCAATCAATAAATTTGCACTACTCGTCTTGAGCACTGCAAAATGGTATATTCCCAGGGTTCAGCCTGGGACTGTGGGACCGCTGTGCCCCCTTAACTCTCTCCAGCCTGGGCTGTCTCTCATAATGCCTTGCTAGTGACCAGCAGCAAACCCCTCCAGGTGCTGTTATCACTCGGCACGACAGCATGTGTAGCCCCCACACTCAGCTAGATTGCATGAATGCTCCCAGAGCCACTCATGAATCACACAGAGAAAGGCACCGGCCAAATTCCCCTCATCCCCACAGTTACCAGCACTGTAGTCTAAACTCTCAACCCTATTAGACTGGGCAATATCCAGATTAAGCAGTTTTTCTCACCCACTGGCTATTGCAGTTCATAGTACACAGATTTCACCTTCACCCTCCCAGCGCTTCCCGCCCTCCCCTGCCCTGCCACCTAACAGCTGTTTGGTGGTGCTTAGGACTTTCCAGGAGGGAGGGGGAGGAGCAGGAATGAGGCATGCTTGGGGGAGGAGGTGGAGAAGAGGCAGGGCAAGGACAGGGACTTGGGGAAAGGGGGTGGAATGGGGGTGGGGTGAGGGCAGTGCAGGGACGGGAAGGGACGGGGCAGAGGCGGGGCCAGGGACGGGGGGGGAGGTCGAGCACTCACCGGGCAGAGGGGAAGTTGGTGCCTATGTTATCTGGCACTTTACCAACTGGAAAGCTCTAGAAACTAGCATTTCTGATATTTCCCAATACAAATCTTCAATAGGGTTGGCAGGTATCTGGTGTTCAACTGGAACACCTGGTTGAAAAGGGACCCTGGCGGCTTCAGTCAGCACTGCTGACCAGGCCATTAAAAGTCTGGTTGGTGTGGGGCCAGCAGGCTCCCTACCTGGCTCTGTGTGGCTCCCTGGAAGTGGCAACATGGCCCTGCTGCTCCTAGGCAGAAGAACGGCCACGGGGGCTCCGTGCGCTGCTCTGCCCCACCCCACCCTGAACGTTGGCTCTGCAGCTCCCATTGGCCGGGAACTGTGGCCAATGGGAGCTGGTGCGCAGCGCCTGCAGGCAGAGGCAGTGCACAGAGCTGTCTTGCTGCGCCTCCACCTAGGAGCAGCAGAAACATGGTGCCGCTTGTGGGGAGCCACCTGAGGTGAGCGCCTCCCTGGATCTGGCACCCCAAAACCCCTCCCCCATCCCAACCCCCTGCTCTGAGGCCCCTTCCACACCCAAACTCCCTCCCAGAGCCCGCATTTCCTCCCATGGCCCAGCCCTGAGCCCCCTCCCCTCCTGCACCCAAGCTCCCCACCTCCATTGGTAAGTATAACTCTTAGTTGACCGGAATTTTTGATTAACCAGCACACCCCCCACATTCTCCCAACATGCTGGATAACAAAGCTTTTACTGTATTTAGTGCCCTTTACCTATTGAAACTGAAATGCACTTTGTCCTTCACTTGAACCTAGTTGGTGAAGGGAAAAAGAACTCAATAATGGAATCTGTATAATCTTTTACCCTGCTCTTTTCCCTAACCTTACTAATATAGCCCAGATATATTATTGAAGGGACACTCCAAAACTAATGAAGTGACCCTACAGAAATATGTTATTATAAACAAGACTGGGTAATTGATAAGAGGGTGCTTATAATCTAAGTATGTGCTGTGATTGACATGAGGCATTTGTTATTGCACATGTTTTCTGTGATTTCTGAAATAATGACCCATGGAAATGTTTTTATCTCATTAGGAAGTGCTTATTACAACAGGGGTTCTTAGTTTATCAATCAGGCAAACTAAGATATAAAAGAAATTTCATAAGTAATGGGGTAAATTAAGATATCAAATTGTGGGATATCAATTGTGGGGAAATATTTTTTTCTTTCAAAAGGAATTTATTTGTCTCACATCCTCTAAAATGAAGGAGTTTGGGGGATTTAAACTGGGAATGAAGACTGACAATATTCCACCAGTTACTGAGGAAAGGAGCAGGTTTTCATCTCTTCACCATTCAGAAAGAGTGGCTCTAGGACTCTGCGGGGTGGGAGGGTCCCAGAGCTCAGGCTCTAGTTCAAGCCTAGAAATCTACATAACAATGAAACAGATCCGCAGTCTGAGCTGCGTGAGCCTAAGTCAACTAGCCCAGCTAGCCAGGGTTTTTTCTTTGCTGTGTAGACATACCCTAAGAGACAACCCCATCCCCCATTTGGTCCTGGAGAACAATACATATAAAACAATACATTTTACTAGCAATTCCCTTCTACTCACTAAACTAAATAATTTCACTACAAAGGGTCCTAAATCAAGAAACTCCCAACTCAATTACCAAAGAGACACTGCACTTCATTATTCAAGTTGTATTTGTCATATTCTTTGCACAGATTAATAATCCAGTCATCCAGCTTTTCAGTGTATACTTATATAGGCATTCCTACTGCAGACAGGAGGGGGTGGATTGTGTGAGATCTGTCCCTTTTACACTACATGAAATTGGTTCTTTGAAATTCCAGACAGTTAAATAAACTGGCTTATTTCACCTGTTTAATTATCCATGTCCTGTTTGTCTCTACACAGCAGAAGCTTATCAAACAAAAGCCAATTACAAATCCCTCTTTTGGTTGTCAACTGAACATTAATAAAAATATGAAGCATTGCTGCAATGCTTAAGAACCCTTTTGAGGTCACCCTGGTAACTACAAAATTCCCCACAGTTAAAAATGCAATTGTCTGCAGAAGTGTTCCAAAGTTTCTGGAGTTAGTCATTTCATTTTTCTTGAATATCTCTAACATTTCTGATTTACAAGGGTTTTGTTTTGTTTTACAAGGTAAAAGGCAAGCAAACACAATGCCCACTAACCTAAGGACATGACTATTTCTGTACAATGTTTAGACTGTACTACACAGCAAATGAGTGTAAAATACTTTTTTCACGCTGGTGGAGTGAGATGCATTTACAGAAATACAAATTGTGTCAAACTGAAAATAAATGAGGAAGAGATGTCTAGTTATCTTTCCTTTGTTCAACAATCCCAACACTGGAAATATTTATGGCACTTATGTCTGAAAGGAAGCTTGTAAAACTCAATCATTTATTTAGAAATTCAGGATTTGCAATTAGCAGAAGTAGAGTCTTCTTAAAAGAAGGATGGAATTGGAAAAGCTGAGCAGAATCAAAGGGCTTTGAGTAAAGACTGAAGAGGCATCATAGGGCACCCAAACAAGTTCACTTTAATTTTATATTTGAACTCAAAGTGACAGACAGTGAAGAGCAGCCACTTTGCAATCAATGCAATTTGGGATGCTACTGTAACCTGTCTTCCGTGTTGTCTATGTACCTTTGCCCCACACAAGAGATTTTTCCATTGGCTGTAATCAACAGGAACAAGTTGTGTTCCCTTTTACGCACATGCTGACACATTCATACACTCAGTTACAAGATATAGTTGACATATCTACAGTGTGGGAAGGATTTACAGGTCAGGATGAAAACCAATGTTTTAATTGCCTCAGGGCAGGTCTACACTAGAAGCGCTTCAACGGTGCAGCTACGCTGCTGTAGCGCATCTGGTGAAGACGCTCTATGCTGGCGGGAGAGCACTCTCCCATCGGCATAATTACTCCACCTCCATGGGAGGTAGAAACTATGTCAGAGGGGGGAAATCTCCCACCAACATAGCACTGGTGTGGACAGCACTTAGGTCACTGTAACTTGCGTCTCTTGGGAGGGGGAGAGGTGTCTTTTTCACACCTCTGAGCGACGCAAGTTAGATTGACTTAAACAGTAGTGTAGACCTGCCCTCAGTAAGTCTTCAGGCTGTACAACAAATGAACAGCTCTATCAAATCAAAACAGAGGGAACACAACTACTACAAGGTATCAGCCAAATAGTTGTCTCTAATTCTCCTCTAATTGCCATAGAGGGGTTATAGATGGGCACAGCTGCCATTGATGCCATTTAGGCATCAATGAGCATCTGGTTGGTGATGTCCAGGTTATGCTCTTATTATGTTCTGGGGGCTACAGATAAAACAATGTTCAGTAACACACAGTAAATATGCAAAACTAATTAAAAATGATTAAAATCATTTACCTACTGACTAGGGGGTTGGAATTCTCCGATAATTTAACATTGTGCTCTGCAGACACCAGACAGTAGAGATACAGATTTCTATCTGCACATGGGAAAGGAAAAGAAGAAAAAAGAGGACTCTGCCTCCAGTGTTACACAGCATGACTACCCATTAATTTAGGGCTTCAATGAAGTGAGGAACACTTCAGAGACTGCTGCCATTACAATTAATTCCCTTGTTTTGTGGTCCTGAGTTATGCCTGGAGCTCCCTTTGTCTTGATAATGCTAACAAATCTGCATCTGTCTGCCTTAAACACCATTTGTGTTGTGATGCCAGGAACCTAGGGAGATTGATTGTCATTGTGTATACTCAGTAGTACATATTACAATAAAAAGTCTGGTTTTGGAAAGACACAATTCAAATGAAAAAAAAAGGTAATGTTTTTTGAAGCTGAACCTTCATCCCTGCTTATTCCAGATGTACAGAGTGATAAAACTAGGAATTAAATTCTGTTGTTTCATTTACCAGAAACTGATTTTAATAATCTTTGTATATTCTTCATCAGGACTGGAAAGAGAGATTTGGGGCTAAAACACAGAAGTTGATGTGACCTTCCGGCTATGTACCTCAGTTTCCATTTCTGTAAAACTGAGATAATATTTTCCCAAATCATAGGGGTGTTGTGATGTTAAATTCATTAATGACTGCAAAGAGCTTTGAGATCTTTAGATAGAATGTGCTATAGTTCAAAATCATTTTGATGCATTTTCATCCCTATTTTTTTCTATTCTGTCTCCCTATTAGCATAAGCAATTTACGTACCCTTGAAACATAAATTATCTCCTGGTTTAATTTGTTACATTATCTCCTTGCTTAATTTGGCTCAGAGTATGTTGTAAGCAAAGTGATTGAAAAAACCTTAGTCCATGCTTCTGCCAAATAGAGTGCATTGTGTGTGAACAGAATGATATACACAGGCACTAAGAGAAGCTAAACCAGAGCTGACATGAAAATTAAATCATGTTTTAACCTCGAAGGAATATGCACGGGGGTGGGATGAAGCGATCTTTTAAAGTTGCTCTTGAAATCACAGGTGCTACAGCATGCAAAGGGATTACAGGTCCCAAATACATTCACGAGTTACTAAAAACTGGGACTGCAATCCCTCAGTGAAATTTCAGCAAGTGAAGGGAATCGAGCTGAAGCATTTCAACAGACTTAGCTTAAAAAAAAAAATCTCCACTTCCCCAAAAGAATTGCTGCTAGAGGTGGGGGTTGGGGGGGAGAGAAAGCAGACGATATATAGCTGAAGAAAAGGGGAATACCACAAGAAACACGGAATATTTTAAATTAGGATTATCCAAGACAAATCAGGACAATCGCTTGGCTTTGAAGAGACTCTAATTTTGCAGGATATATTTCTTAAATGAAATTTACTGTATTCAGATTTTTTCCAATTTAGTAAATAGTTATTGCCACTGCCTCCCCCGTAATGCAGTGTTAGGGCATTGCATTTGATACGGACAATTATTAAATAATGATGTATTTGAAATTCTCAGAAGAGGCTCTTTGAAAGTATATTGATTTTAAAGATCAGATAGTGCTCTCACAGCTCTGAGGAAAAATGTAAACCAGGAACTAGGAGAGTGTCAAAACAGCTGGAAAACTTCTGAATTCTCCTGTAACCTTGTTTTCTGAAACTGTAGTGTCATGAAATTCCCACTTGTGGCTTTTTGTATTCAGTTGTTTCCCACAAAAGGATGTCAGATAGAAGTACTGAAGTTCTATGACAATTGCTTATGCACAACAAAAATGTTAGTGTTACAGCAGCTTAGAACATTTTTTTCAATGAAATCACAAGGGTCACATCTACAGTGTGATAAAAGACCTGTGGCATGGGCATGGCCATGGCTGGCCTGGGTCAGCTGACTCAGGCTGTGGGGTTATACAATTGCAGTGTAGATGTTTGGGATTGGGCTGGAGCTCAGCTTCCAAGACCATGCAAGGAGGATGGGTACCCAAGGCCAGGCTCCAGCAAAAGCCCTAATGTCTACTACAATATTTAGCCCCACAACCCCAAGTAAGCTGACCAGGGCTCTGAGACTTGTGCGTTTTTTAATGATGTGGAGACATACCCAAAGAGTTGTTGATTTAGTGTGAAATTCACCCCTGTGCAAACAGTCAGTAAAGGCCTATGCAGCAGACCCACTTAAATTTCATCATCAGGAATAAGGATTATCACTATGTATTGGTTATATTACTGCAATGTCCAAGGGTCTGACCCAAGACTGGGGCCCCAGTGTGTCAGGCAATGTACAAACAGATGTCTCTGCTCCAAAGAGCTAAATCTAAATAGAAAAAAGGTGGGAGAGGAAACAGAGGCACAGAGAGGTGAAGTGACTTGCCCACTGCCACAGAGCAAGGTAGTGACAGAGCCAGAAATACCCTACAGGTCTTCTGATTCCCATGAAATTGCAAGCCTAATAACAAGGATTTTTAATGAATCTGTAAACTTGGGGGTTGTATCCTATGACTGGGGAATTACTAATATAGTACCTATTTTTAGAAAGTAGAAAAAAGTGATCCAGGAAATTACAGGCCTGTTAGTTTGACCTCAATTGTATGCAAGGTCAAGGAACAAATTTTGAAAGAGAAAGTAGTTAAGGACTGTAGTGAGGCGGTGTGGCTCCCCGCTGCCCCGGAGGGGGAAAAGCCTATCCGGAGGCCGGAGTGGGCGGAGCTAGGGAGCTCTGAGCCCGCCCCTCAGAGGGTCAGGTGGCGACCTGAAGTATAAAGGCTCGCCCTCATTGCTCAGTCAGGCCCCAGCCGCCGGAGAGACCAGATGTCTCCAGCCTAGCTCGTGACTGGGAAAACTCCACGGCGCAAGGTGGCCGCCAGGACTGGCCAGGCCTGCCCTGCGCCCGCTACCTGGAAGAGTTGCCGGGCCTGCCCTGCGCCCATTACCCGGAGGAGTTGCCGGACCTACCCTGTGCTCGCTACCCAGAGGAGTTGCCGGGCCTGCCGCCTGCCCACTACCCAGAGGAACCTATGGTACTGGACCCCTCAGAGGACAACACCCAAATCCAGGTACTACCCGAGGGGGAGTCTGGAAGTAGCCCGGGGCAGCTGACCCTAGTCTGGCTGCAACACTGCCAGAGCCCATGTCAGTGTGTTGTGGCCTGGATCCTCACTGACTAAGCAGCGGGTCTTCTGCTGCTGCTAGGGCCCTGGGCTGGGACGCAGTGGAGTGGGAGGGCCTGCGTCCCCCCTGCCACCCAACTCGTGGGTGGCAGTCTCCCCCTCTCCCAGGCCTTTGGAGGCTTGGGCCTACAATTATTGCCCCGCCCTGACCCAGGGCCTGGGCTCCCAACTGTTTGTACTTCTACTGCTCAGCCCTGCCTGAGGGTCTGAGCCTGGATTCTGTATCGCCCTGCCCTGACCTAGGGCCTGGGCCTGATAGTGTTTGTATCGATTGCTCAGCCGTGGCAGAGGGCCTGAGACCCTAACTCATTGCTGCCCCGCCCTGACCTAGGGCCTGGGCTTGTCACTACTGTTTATATCGTACTGTGGTTGCTCAGCCCTTGCCAAGGGCCTGAGCACCTGACTCCTTGTTGCCCTGCCCTGACCCAGGGCCAGGGCTCACAGTGTCTGTTACAGGTAACGCAAGGGCTGCCGAGGGAGACCTCACGATCAGACTAATTCCCCCAACGTCGACCGTGTGTAGTGAGCCGGTGTGGCTCCCCGCCGCCCCGGAGAGCGTCGAGCCCCGGCAAACCCTTGTACAAGGACATAGAAGTAAACAGTAATTGAGATCAAATACAACATGGTTTTTCAAAAGGCAGATCATGCCAGACCAACCTGATCTCTTTCTTTGAGAAGATAACTGATTTTTTTTTAGACAAAGGAAAGGCAGTAGATCTAATCTACCTGGGTTTCAGTAAAGCATTTGGTTCAGTTCCAAATTGGAGAAGTAGTAACTTCCCTCCAGTCTGATAGTACCAAATTGGAGACATGGGGATTAATATGAGAATTGAAAGGTGGATAAGGAACTGATTAAAGGAGAGACTACAATGGGTTATACTAAAACAAAACTGTCAGGCTGGAGGGATGTTACTAGTGAAGTTCCTCGGGGATCAGTCTTATTTAACTTTTATAAATGACCTTGGCACAAAAAGTGGGAGTGTGTTAATAAAATGTGTGAATGATACAAATTTGTGTAGTATTGCCAATATGGAGGAGGACCAGAATATCATTAAAGAAGATCTAATAGACCTTGAAAACTGGAGTAATAGAAATGGGATGAAATTTAATAGTGCAAAGTGCAAGGTCATGCACTTAAGGACTGACAACAAGAAATTTTGTTATCTTATCAGTAGGAAGCAACAGAGGAGGAGAAAAACCTGAGTATATTGGTTGATCACAGGATGAAAATGAGCTGCCAATGTGATGTGACTGTGAAAAAGGCCAATGTTATCCTAGGATGCATCAATTGAGGTATTTCCAGTAGAGACGGGGAGGTGTTAGTACCATTATAGAAGGCACTAATGAGACCTCATTTGGAATGCTGTGTGCAGTTCTGGACTCCCATGTTTAAGAAAGATTAATTCAAACTGGAACAGGTGCAGAGAAGGGCTTCTAGGATGATCAGAGGAATGCAAAACCTACCTTAGGAAAGGAGACTTGAAGAGCTTGGCTTGTTTAGCCTAAGAAAAAGAAGGCTGAGGGGAGATATGATTGCTCTCTATAAATATATCAGAGGGATAAATACCAGAGAAAGAGTGGAGTTATTTAAGTTAAGAACCAATATGGACACAAGAACCAATGGATATAAACTGGCCATCAACAAGCTTAGGCTTGAAATTAAAAGAAGGTTTCTAACCATCAGAGTGAAGTTCTGCAACAGCCTTCCAAGAGGATTAGTGGGGGCAAAAAACCTAACTTACTTCAAGATTGTGCTTGATAAATGATCTGGAGAAAGGGATAAAAAGTGAGGCACCTGGCATTGGCCACTGTCGGTAGACAGGATACTGGGCTAGATGGACCTTTGGTCTGACCCAGAATGGCCATTTTTATGTTAACCCTATGCCCTGGCAATTAATTCTTAGCTACCATGAACAGCTCCATGTGGTTGGCCTGCACAAAAAAGTAATCCTAAGGATGCTCTAATTTTCCCCAGGAACACACTGAAAGACAAATGCACCTAGGACCAGAAGAATGCAAAGGTGATTTAAACCCATGGTAGCCCTCTGTCCTCTCCTGACTTACACAGCTTGACCACAGTTTAGGCTTGTGGCTGTAACTCTACAGCCACAAATCTAAACTGGATGAAAACACCACCTCCTCTAAATAAGGTCAGAAGTTCCCTTCTCTGTGTTCTATTCAGAATTATTGAAAACTGTTCAAGCTGCAACTGACAAGCTCACACGGGGGAAATGACATACATGAAAGTTAACTGCTCACCAAGAACCTTCCATAGCTCCCACAGCTGCAATAAAATGCTGGTGAGCAAAAAATCTGAAATAGTCATTTCACATTGTTCTGACTGATAATTGCTTTTATAGTTAGAGATTATCCTTAAATATTTATAAAGTTGTCCGTAAATCTTGGATCTCCCTATTGCTACTTTAAATCAGTAGAATATATGTACCTATGGTATGATCATGGACATCTACCAAAAGAAGGAGCAAAAAATTATAATACTGAGTTAAACCCTTGGATTTCTCATCTGTAACCCAGAGGGCAAGCTTGGCCATTATATTCACCCCATTCTATTCACTGGCTGCCTTTATGATATTCAGTTAAGAACCCTACAGGCCTGTATCCTGTAAGATATTAGCTGGAGCATAGGTTAGCATAAGTGTGGTTAAGTAGGCTGTAACCCTTGGCACAGATCAACAGTTACCTTTAGATTTTGGGAACTAAGAAGAGCTTGCTCAATGGTAACAGTTAGAATGTTCCAGTAAGTGCTACTGCAAGGAACATGGAAGTAACAGCCGCAAATCCGCTTAAGCAAGGGATGACGGTATGATCATGCGCTGAAATGGTAGTTACACATAACAATATGTTAACCTATAGAATAAGTAAACCTCAGTTTTATATTGGTAAAAAGGCTAAATATGGGCATGGAGGACTGAACACGAGCAGATGATGCTCAGGCACTATAACAGGACAGTCATCATGTGATCCGGGGCTGTTTTTTCCTGGGCCTTTTCCACTGCTGTCTGCTTCTCTACTACTTGACCCTTCAACTCATTGGGGAAGCTTGTGTCTCTCACCACCAGTTGGTTCAATAAAATATATTACCTCACCCACCTTGTCTCTTATATAGTATACTTGTCATTCATACTTCCTGAAAAAGACAATGTGATGACATGATGCTGAAAGAGATTAGTTCTAACACATAGCAATATTGATTTAGTATTTTCCTGATAATATCAAGAAAATTGCAACTTTCTTGTCTTAATGTTAGTAAGGAGAGAAACTGAAAATATAGAGCTTAAATCAAATGTGGAATGCCAGAGACAGGGCTGGTACTTTTGTCTCTTACCACCAGGTCCTCAACTAAGGGTATGAGTATGCAATACTAAGAATTTATGCATAGAATGATAACACAGATAACAAGAGAATGATAATACAGGATTGGGGTTATGTAGCTTGGATCTTTCCTAGCTTTATCCATTATTTTCATAAAGGTATCTAAGGCTTTATTTTGCTCTCAGTGCGAGTGTCCTTGTCATCCACTCCGAGACTCCCCACAAGATATTGAGCTCCATAATGTGAATTCTGTGTAGCCTGATTCTAGGGGAAGAACATCATCACTGTCAGATCAATTGGCCGTTAATCCAACATTATTAACCTCAAAAAGGTTCAGGCAACACATCTACAGCTTTATTCCTTATTTTCCAACAACTTTTTAATTGTAATTAAAAACTATGCATGTACCCTTTTTAATGGTGTCACCATTTTAATAGTGTCGCCAGGGCTGGCTTAGACTTGCTGGGGCCTGGGGCCAAAGCCCAAGCCCGAGGACTTCAGCCATGGGCAGCGGGTTCAGGTTACAGGCCCCTTGCCTGGGGCTGAGGCCCTTGGGCTTCGGCTTTGGCCCCCTGGCCTGGGGAAGTATATCATGTTAAAAGCCAATGGCTGCTTTCAAAGGATTGTGTGATATATTGCAGTTTTAGTATTTCATGTAATGTGTCTGATTTCTTTATAAGTTTTATTTAAGCTTATAATCTCCCATACATGTTTTACTTCCCCCTAAGAATATTTGATATTTACAAGATCTATTTGTTATGTAGTAATAGTATTTCCAACCATCTCTCTAGTGTTCCACACAAAGGTGGTTGCCTTCGTTTTATTCTCCTAATGAGATATTCCTTACTTTCAGAACGCAGGCAACAAGGGCCTGGATCTGGCCTTCTTTAAATTGAAAGTGGCTAGTTTAAGGAATGAGTGGCCCTGTGCACTTAAAAGTCTTGACTTGATCAATGTTTCAACTTAGTGCAGAAAATGTTTTAAAAGTTATTGTGCTACAGATACTGGACTGTGTGAATATGGGGTGAAAGGGCAAGAAGTAACAACAAGGAGAAAGCTGAGTCTTGTCCTGACTTTTCAGTATTAAAAATAATCTCAAGGAAGATGAGTTCACCCTGATAAAATTGATTTGAACATTTAATTGAAATGATAGTCTCACTGCAGCAATCTGACGGTTTACAGGATGAGGCTAACAAACTGGATAAAGCCTTTTGACAAAAACAATATTCTACTGAATATTCATCATGAGTGAGGGTGGCAAGAACAAGCTCCTAAGCAGCCTCAGACACTAGAAAAGCAGAAAAAAACACAATAAAATAGAAAATTTACCTACAAATGACCTGAAAAGGTTTGTGCTTTTTTTGTGCTTCTTTATAATGTACTAAAGATGAGAAACTTTTACTTTGTATTCTTGAAGAAGAAGAATAGTATCAGGAATTTTACATGTTATCTTTGCTGTTTTGCTGGAGGGCTCCCTTGAAGGACCCAGAAAGGTAGCTTGTGAGTTCTCTCAACCCTTAATTGAAGGAGTTGTTGTAGTGAAACTTTAAGAACAAATCTCTCTTCCAACTGTTTTACACACACACTTCTTTAAACGGTCTGAATAAAAATCACATCCTCTCTCAATCAATCAGGTTTTCCATCCAGGGTATCTATGGTCTCAAAACCTGCTACTTCTCTAGTCATCCAGAAAAACAAAACAAAACAAAACAGGGTAGACAACACATGAATTTTTAGTGTAAAAAACTAGGATAAATTAAATATATAATTACTTTTATCTGTTTTTAAGAACAGACTTGCGGGCCATTTTCCTACATTATAAAGGATTTGATTGCAAGTCACATTTAAATCACAACTTTTTGGAAGTACCCGAGATCAGTGTAGGAAAGGAACAAGCTGTTCTTTTATGTGCATGTAGCTACGTTACTATTGCCACCATCATTTTTCACCAGCAATAAATCCTGGAAAAATAATTTTATCTGAATTTATTATTTGTGAAACTAGCAATTTTAAAAGGCATAAAACAAAGCACATATTTTTATATGCTGTTGATTATGCCACTTGCACTCATTTTTATAAAGGCATGAAGACAGCTAACAAACCATGTGCAAAATCTTCAGTGAGATTGAGGCACGTACATTTTTCATTTCATTTTCTTTATCAAGTAAGAACATTGTTTCAAATTATTAAAAATAAATGTAATTCAGTCTAGTAATTTATCATATGAAAATGCTCAAACTCTAGTTACATTATTTATTACATATGAGCTCATTAGTAAGGTTCAATACAATGCATTTTATACATGTGATGTAGTGAAAACAACTCGTGTTTCCCTCCTTAGCATTTGGTTTAAGCTCTATATTTTCAGTTTCTCTCCTTACTAACATTAAGACAAAGTTGCAATTTTCTTGATATTATCAGAAAAATACTAAATCAATATTGCTGTGTGTTAGAACTAATCTCTTTCAGCATCATGTCATCACATTGTCTTTTTCAGGAAGTATGAATGACAAGTATAATATACAGAGACAAGGTGGGTGAGGTAATATATTTTATTGAACCAACTGGTGGTGAGAGACACAAGCTTTCAATCTACACAGAGCTCTTCTTTAGGTCTGTTTAAGCTTGGACTGAAGTTGGTCCAATGAAAGATATTTCCTCAACCACCTTGTCTCTCTAATATATTGGGACCAACCTGGCTACAGCACTGCATGCAAGTTTAATATACTGTATCTTCAGTCTTCAGGGAATAAAACTTCCAAGGAATTATCTTGAAAATTCCGCATGATAATGGGGAATCTCTTTCTCTTTATGGCTAATTTGCAGTGCAATATTTTACCATGGCAGTGGAAATGCTATAATTTTCTTAAAAATCTGATCCTCCTCTCATATTATCTCACTTGAACTCCCTTTAACTGAGAGTCATATCATTCCATTTGGTATGCTTTGCTACACTGTCATCATAAATAGTGTGTCAAAGTATTTTACAGTGAAAAGTAAAAAAATAAAAATAAGAAAAGGCTAAAATACTCCCAGACTCATTCCCCCATTGTGGGAAGATTTTTGCAACTGCTTATGAGGGGTGTACCCTTAAAAACTCACAGAACCTAAGGATCACCATCAGAGATATCAGATTCCAACTTCATGGAACCCATGCCTATGTCACTATACTATTTTCCTTAGCAGCATAACTCACTCAAGAGTCAGATTTTATTGCCACCCCGCCATCACAGTGCACCTTAGTTGTGTCTCCAAGGTGAGGAATGTTGAGGATGTGAGCTATGATTCTGTTTCCTGTGCAGTGCACTTTTAAACATACCAGGAGTATAAGTACCTGTCTGTCAAAGGCAGGGATGTCTGAGGATCTTATGGACTGCAAGATGAGCTCTGATTTTCCATCACTCTCATCAAGTTTTCTATTTGTTGTTTTCCTTAGTTTAACATAAAAAGCCAGCTACACTGGAAGTACATAGTTTTTTTTTCTTTTATGTGTGGAAAATACACCCAGTGTGAACTATTGCAAGTGAGGAGATGATGCAGCAAGCAGTGCCAACTTCTTTGTGGCTCTCCTCTTGGGACTCTCCCATTTTATGAGAGTAGTGCACTGCACAGAAGGATTGTACCCAATTCCTTCCCAGGACATTCTGCATATGTGAGCCCTGCTTCATCCAGTGCTCAAGACTCAATGGAGAATGTAGAGCTTTACCTTATCATGTAAAGTGCCCACTCAGAGGTAAGAGTCCTCATGAGCCTTTGACTCATTGAATGCTCATGAAGGATGGAGCATTTGGTCGCTATCAAGAAAATACCTCCATATAATGGAATTTCTTTATTGCATGTATATATGCTGGACATCTCGCAAGGACAGATATTAGGTTAGATATTCTGGTTCTCTTGGAAGTTTTCAGGAAAACTTCCCCAGATCAACCATAATTTTCCTTTTTAACGTAGTGACTGATTCTGCATGTATCAGAAATATATACTCCACTATTTTACATATGACCCCCAAGTACCACATTAGCGAGGCAATGTTAATAATAATCTTAACATCAGAGAGAGTCATGTACAATAGGACCATTTCTCATTCTTATCATAATCCCATTTAGTGAAGGGCTGTATTTTGTTATGTTCCATGTTCCTATCAAAACCTTAAGAGTGTTACTAATATAGATTAATTTCATACAATTTTCCAGTCTCCTAGCAACATGTTTCTAGGAGAATAGAAATATTACACTTTAAGAATGGGTATATAATGTGTTAAAATTCAGAATCAGTGACACAGGAGCCAGCAGAGCTGCAACTAGGGGAGTTTGAGTGGGAGTTCTGTTGGAGAAGGAGAGAAGAGGCAAACCCCTATTCCTTAGGGGCAGTAATTGAGTTTGTGTGTGTGTGTTTTCAGTTTGCAAAGTCTGGAAGGGAGCAGTGTGCTGAGAGAGAATCAGAAACTTTGATTGCACAGCCCTGATTAGGGGTCCTATAAAGGCAGCTAAGTAGCCAGTCAGCAGCACAAGGGCCAGCAAACAGAGCTGGAACCTGGTGAGTTTGAGTGGGTGTTTGTAAGGGGAGTATCCAGAAAGAGCTTTGTTTGTATGAAGTGCTGCCTTATAGAGATGATGGAAGAAAAGATCCAAAGTTTGGAGGTGCAGGTGGAAACTATGGTTGAGTTTCAAAGGGGATTTGGAATGATGGAGGGAAAGCAAGAGGAGTCTGAAGGGAAATGTCAAGACTCGCAGATGTAAGATGGACTGGAGAACAGCGAGGATAGACTGCTGGGTGAGGAAAGAGGGCAGTGGAAGGATGTGATTATGAGAACCAGGGACAGGAAAAAACCAGCTAGTGAAGGAGAAAGAGCTCAGGAAGAGGTTTGCTGAGTTGGAAAATGAAGAAGGGGCACAGCAGGCAGTAACAGGAGGTGGGACGGCAAGGAAGAAGCTAAGAGCTGCTATTCCTGCAAGAAGAGGGGAAGAGTCAATGGAGAGAGTTCGGAGTTTTGGGAGAAGCCAAACAGAAACAACTAAGTTGTTTGTACACCAATGCAAGGAGCCTGGGTAACAAAATGGAGGACCTAGAACTACTGGTGTAGAAAGTGAAACTAGATATTATAGGGATAACAGAAACATGATGGAACAGTAGTCATGACTGGAGTACAGATATTGAAGGGTATATGCTGTTCAGGAAAGACAAAAATAAAGGAAAAGGTGGTGGAGTAGCATTGCATATTAATGATGAGGTAGACTGCAAAGAAATTGGAAGTGATGGAACGGATAAAACTGTCTGTTTCGGTCAAAGTCGCCTTGGGGGAACTTCTGATAGCTTTCTTCCCCAAGATAGTGCTTGGGGTATGCTACAGGCCCCCAATATCTTATTTAGATATGGATAGAGACCTCTAAAGTTTTAAATTAAATAAATACTACTGGCAATTGTGGGATTATGAGAGACTTTAATTTCTCAGATATAGATAAGAAGACAAGTGCTACTAATAATAGTTTGGCCCAGATTTTCCCGGATGTGATGGCTGACAGTCTCTTCAACAAATAGTTCCTGAATGAACAAGAGGTCATGCCATTTTAGATTTGGTATTGGTGAATAGTGAGGACATCACAGAATAACTGGTTGCAGGAAACAACCTTAGGTTGAATTATCATGAGCTACTTCAGTTTAAACTAAATGGAAGGATAAAGAAAAACAGATTTGCAACTAGGGTCCTTGATCTCAAAAGGGAAACTTTAAAAAATTAATGGGAGTAGTTAGGGAAGTGGGCTGGATTGAAGAACTAAAGGATCTGAATGTGGAAGAAGCTTGAAATTATTTTAAATCAAAGTTGCAGAAACTATCTGAAGTCTGCATCCCAAGTAGGGTGAGGTGTGTGGGGGGGGAATTGTAGGGAAGAGTTGCAGATCACGCTGGATGAGCAAGCATCTCAAACAAGTGATTAAGTTAAAGCGGAGAGCCTACAAGGAATGGAAGGATCAGCAAGGAAAGCTACCTCTTGGAGGTCAGAAAGTGTAGGGGTGGAAAGTGAGAACAGCCAAAAGCTAAGCAGAGTTGGGCCTTGCAAAGGAGATTATAACCAATAGTAAAAGGTACTATAGTTATACTCGTTCATAAGCTGAATTTTTTTAGTAAAAAAGGGAAGCACCAGAGAAGGGGGTCGGCTTATGAACGGGTATAGAGAGGAAGAGGTAGGACACAGCCCCTCCTCCCAACAGAGGGAGCAAGGAGAGGCAGCACAGCCAGCAGAGACAGAAGGGAAGAGGCAGGGCCAGAGTCTCTCTGCTTCTGGCCACGCTGCTCTCCCCGCAGCCTCCAAAGCAGCTACAGCTCCGGGGCTGGCAGGCTGCATGCGTGCCGCTCGGCCCCGCCCCCCAGAGCAGGCTGTGGCCACGCTGCCCAGCCCGCCGGAGCACGCTGCGGCTGTGCCGCCCAGCCCAGCCTGCTGGACCATGCTGTGGCCGCGCTGCCCGATCTGGCCCTCCGGAGCAGGCTGCAGCCGCGCTGCCCAGCCTGCCGGAACAGCTCCAGCCAGGCCAGAGACATCCTCCCCCTGGGATGGGATGGGGAGTGTGGGGGTCCCGGGCTAGGGGTGGGGTCATGTGGGGGGTGGTCACAGGGGTTACTCCCCTGACTCCCAGCTTCTCCCTCCCAAAAAAATTTCCCCACCAGTTGCTGTCCTGGCCCATCAGGGTAAGCAGCTGGAGCTCCGGAACACTTTGTTTACTTAGGTTTACCTCCATGCCTGTGGACGCTCAAGGTAAACAAACCATCTCGGCCCACCAGCGGCTTATCCTGATGGCCCGGGAGCCAAAGTTTGCTGACCCCTGAATTATAGGGTCGGCTTATGAACAGGTTATAAAAATTTTCCATTTTTACTTATCCATCTTGGGGGGGTCAGCTTATAAACTAACTGGCTTATGATCGAGTATATATAAATAAAAAGAAAGCAAGGTAGAGAAGACGTGGGACCACTAAACGCTGAGGATGGGGTGGAGATTAAAGATAATCTAGACATGGGCCAACACCTAAACAAATACTTTGTCTCAGTTTTTAATAAGGGCAATGAAAACCTTAGGGGTAGTGGCAGGATGGCTAATGGAAATAAGAATATGGAAGTAGAAATTACCACATACAATGTCAAAGTCATAATCAACAGCTTAATGTGACTAAATCAGGGCACCCAGATATCTCCATCCAAGAATATTAAAGAACTGGAATATGAAATTTAAAAATAACAATAGCAAGGATTTTTAATTAATCTGTAAATTAGGGGGTTATATCGTATGAATGGAGGATTGCTAATATAGTACCTATGTGACAGGGTATACCAGATCCTCTGAGGCTCCCTGCCAGAGGCCTCGTGGCCCTGCCACACCGTGCCCCAAAAAAGGGAAGTTGAGAGGGTCTTCCAAGCTGCCTAGAGTGGCTGTGTGGGACACAGCCAATCAGGGCCCAGCTGCCTAGTATAAGAAGAGCTGCAGGGAAAGAGGGAGTTCAGTTCCTTGCTAGAGCTGTAGGAATGTGGAACCCCAGACAGGGCAGCGCAGCCAGAAGCTGGGGAGAGTGAGAAGGAGCCATGAGTTGGTTGCTAGGACTCCATTAGGACAAGGCCTTGAGGAAAGGGTGAAGATGCTGTGGAGCTGTGGGGAAGTGGCCCAGGGAATTAGAGAAGCCGTGCAACATTGTTAAAGGGACACAGCAGACACCGGCACTCTACAGGGTCCATGGGCTGGGATCCAGAGTAGTGGGCAAGCCCGGGCCCACTATCCCATCTCCAGTAGCCACTGGGGGGAAGTGGCCTGGATATTGAGGCACCCCAGATAGTGCAAAGTCATGCACTTAGGGAATAACAACAAGAATTTTTGCTATAAAATGGGGATTTATCCGTAGGAAGTGACAGAGGAGAAAGACCTGGGAGTATTAGTTAATCACAGGGTGACTATGAGCCACCAATGTGATGCGGCTGTGAAAAAGGCTAATGCAATCCTAGGATGCATCAGGCGAAGTATTTCCAGTAGAGATAGGGAAGTGTTAGTACCATTATAGAAGGCACTGGTGAGACCTCATCTGGATTGCTGTGTGCAGTTCTTCTTTGCACCTGTTCCACTCTGAATTCATCTTTCTTAAATATGTGAGACAAGGACTACTAGGATGATTAGAGGAATGGAAAACCTACCTTAGGAAAGGAGACTCAAAAAGCTTAGCTTCTTTAGCCTAAGCAAAAGAAGGCTGAGGGGAGATATTATTGCTCTCTATAAATACGCCAGAGGGATAAATACCAGGCAGGGAGAGGAGTTATTTAAGTTAAGTGCTAATATGGACACAAGAACCAATGGATATAAACTGGCCATCAACAAGCTTAGGCTTGAAATTAAAGGAAGGTTTCTAACCATCAGAGGAATGAAAAGCCTTCCAAAAGGATTAGTGGGGGCAAACAACCTAACTGGCTTCATGATTGTGCTTGATGAGTTTATGGAGTGGGTGGTATAATAAGACTGCCTACAACGGCATGTAGCCAATCTGCAACTGCTGGTAGCAGATATCCCTAACAGCCAGTGATGTGACACTAGATGGGGAGGGCTCTGACTTACTAAAGACAATTCTTTCCCAGGTGCCTGGCTGGTGGGTCTTGCCCACATGCTCAGTATCTAGCTGATTGCCATATTTGGGATTGTGAAAGAATTCCCCCCCATGTCAGATTGGCAGAGAACCTTTTTCGCCTTTCTCTGCAGCATGGGGCCTGGGTCAATTGCAGGTTTAAACTAGTGTAAAAGTTGGATTCTCTGTAACCTGAAGTTTTTAAATCATGAGTTGAGGACTTCAGTAACTCACCAAGTGATTATGGGTCTATTATAGGAATGGGTGGGTGAGGTTCTGTTGCCTGCAATGTGTACGAGGTCAGACTAGATGAGTATGTATAAATTAAGCACATTCTGTACAAGACACAGTCAATACAAAAAATTAATCCATCCTCATAATAAGGATGAGCTACCTCACCATTTTGATTAGAGACATATTCTAGTCCTTAGTGTACGTTACAGTGACTATGACTGCAACATTATAACAGCATTTTACATAATGATTCTCCTCTTGTGATGTTATTCCTAAACTGGGCATGAAAAATGTGAAAGGGCATGTATCTAACACTAACACCAATGAGGCAGAATAGATGACTGGATTAATAATTTACAGCATTGGCAGGTCAGTGACATTGAACAGATGCCTAGTATTACAGAGACACACCCACCCATGTACTCCTTCATAAATCTAGGGTCCTGGTAGGAAAATCTCTTGTCAAATTAAAGGCACATCAAATAAAACCTAGATAATGTAGATGAAATTACCATAGATATCACAGCAGTTCAGAAACCTATTTCTCAAAATGAAGAGACACTATAACACAGCAACCATGATTTAAATTCTGTTGATTACTACTGTAGTATTATTTTAGTCTCTACTGGCCAGATTTCCCTTTTTGAATAAAAATAATAATAAATAAAGCTACCTAAGATAATATTGGTCAATCTCTACACTAAATTAGAATATCAGAACTACTGCCAAATGTAAAATGGAATATTGATACCTCCCATTGTAAGGAAGTTGCCGCAAAGATAAATTCACTAACTTTTGTGAGGCACTAAGATACTAAAATGGTTAGCATCAAAGAGAACCCTATGAAGAAAGAAGGAAAAATAATATCCTTATTCGGTGCAGAGATTGAACTGAGTGCAGCAAATGAGGGATGGGGCCACACATTGAATGTGGAAGATGGGGGGGGGGGCGGGAAATGAATAGCTGCCTCATTTCCTGAGCACCGTCCATCCTGAGCAATGAATGAGGTGGGGGTCCTAAGGAAAAACTAAAATGATTTAATGAAAGGCTGCATCATAATGTGTAGAAGAGAACAGTGTTTAGACTGCCTGTAACTTGGAGGCTCTCAGAAGTCAGGAAATGACACTTTGCAGCCTTCATGTTCTTGTAATGACTTTTTTTTAGCATGGATTATCTCATACAGACAACATTACATGCTGGGAGCCAGTTTTTGGCTGGCACCTACACAGGAGCGTAAGGGTGGTGGGAAAGTATAAGGACCTTTCCCCTGAACTCACTGCATAAAAGCCAGACATAAATGTAGTCCTTGCACTCTCCTTGGGCTCCTACTACTTTAAAGTTGCACCCTAAATGGATGTGGTAGATATGGTGCCATTACCCCCCAGATACATACATGGCCAGCTGTGGAGGGAAGCATATCATGTACCTTCTGATAGAGGAAGAGTCCCAATGAAACTCGCTCCAGAATGGTGCTTCTTCACATGGATCTCAAAGTTGGCCTACACCTTGATGGACAACTCTTGTCCCTAAAGCATTTCTCAGGGAAGATTTGCAACTCGTTCTGAAGTAGTCAGCATCTATGTGTAATGGTATATTGAACATGTTGCATTTGGGATAGTACAGAATCTCACTGAGGAGTGTGAACTGCAGCAGTTGCTCCAGCAGCCCTTGATTGTCTTTTTAACATAAAACACTAAGGATGATGCAGTATAGTGAATGTTATAGTTATGTCATCTTTTTTACTCATCATGATTATTATTGTAAATAAATAGGGATAATGGGCAAATAATTTGTGAATGTCTGTAACATCATTGACTTCTGAGGTGCTTCCAACTCTACAGGAGACATCAACTAGGTTGGCATCTAGAAAAATATGTTCCTCTCCTAATGTCCCTGTACCTCTTTACAGAAAAGAAATAAGACCTTACCTTTCCCACGTACTGGGGATCTGGTCCCAGGTGTTCTTCTAAAACAAAGAACTGGTTCCATACCCATCCACGCTTGGGACGATGGTGCACTTCTGTTTCACCTTCTATGTGTTTGGTTTGATTTCTGGTCACCTTGATGGAGCCATGATGAGCAGCTCCATAACACCTCTGCACAAAACAGAGACAAACTAGGACTGGGCAGATACAAGATGTGCTCATAATTCTCATTGTAGGATAACTTTCCAGTTCAATGTTTCCTTCTCTCTTTTGTTTTTCTTTTCAGATGTAATCCCTTAATAGGTCCCCAAGAGGGAAGGTGAAGCCTGGTTTAGAAAAACAGTCCAAAATGTTTTTTTTTTAGTATGTCCATGGTTTAACTGCCCATTGGGGAAAGGTCACACTGCATTTACATCATGAAGAACTGAGTGGAGAAATTTCTGGTATTTGTTCCGAGGTCTTCACAATAGACTGCCACAGCCAACCATTTTATACCTAATAGAAGGGGAAAAAATGAAAACCACTTACACATCACTAAAAACAGTAATTACAGCTTTTCAACCTCAAAAGGTGATGTACCCACTGCTGTGCTAATTGGTTCTGTCAAAGGGTCCTACACCAATCAACATTTCTTTTCAACCTTTTGTGGAAGTGTTTTCTGATTGTTTTTATGAAAGCACCTTAAAAGTTAGCATGGCTCTTTAAAAGTGAATAAAATATGTGCAATGTAAGGACTGGATGACTCAAGGGACTCTGGTAGTATGAGATTGGGACTTTCACCTACTGGTTCAGGGTGACAGCATCGGTCCAAGTTGGTAGTAATCAAAAACCACTGCTACCTGATTGATAGTGTTTGGCAGTTTATGTGAAATGAATTCTTGGTCTCCATGAACTTTCAACTGGACAGAGGTCCAACATTATGAAAACCACCGTCATGGCTACTGGTAGTTTAAAACAAAAAGGCAAAAAAAGAATGAGTGTGGAGACTCCTGGTCAGAACTGAGGCAAGTTGTCAGAACTTTGTGACCAAATCATAAACTGATAGTGCCTGTGTTTTACCTCCTATGTGGCTGCATAGAGGGCTTCAGTCTCCAGAATTATCTGGAGCATTCCGGAAATATGTACATAAAACAAATTAAAAAGTGAGCATTGTTGGTCTGAAACATCAGCAGGGCTTCAAATTGTATAAGATAGGCACTTGTTTCCCAGTAATAAAAGTCCCTTTTCTCCCCCACCTTAAAAAAGGAAAATTAGCCTTGGATAAAAGATCAGTCTTTAAAATGTAATGGTAGGGGGGTGGAAATAGAAAATAAAAAGTCCCCCCGAATCTTCTCAGGATCCAATGAAAGGCTAATGTTCTCCTTGACAAGGAGTTTGTTCTATTACCAGAATTCTGTAGCAACATATAATCTCTGCAGATGTCAGACACTGACTATACCCAAGGTCTGAAATCATATGTACAAACATTCACCGCAGAGTTAGAATTAAAACTGCCCTCCAATAGATATGGAGCAAGCTTGTAATTAGATAAATTAGCTATTACGGAATCTATTTTAAAGATGAGATTCACTTCAGTTTTTTGTGTATTCATATGAAAGATATCTGTTTTCTATTGCTCCTCTCCCCTGTCATAATGTTATCGATAAACATCACAGATAATTTTACTTGTGTAACACTGGGTTGCTTCCCCCATCCTTCCCTTTTTGCCAGAAGATGTTTCTGAGTCATTGATATTGAAATATTTTTGAGGTAAAAGAACACAATATTCCTGATGGGGAGAAAAACACATCTTTGTTGTTTTTTGTTTGTTTTTACAGATATAATAAAGCAACTTCTATGTGGAACATACTGTTTTCCCTCACACCAGTGGGAGTGTTTATCTTATGATAACCACACCTCTGCCCTTTTTGCTGTATTGTTTAACCATTTAATATGACAGTAGAAGGGAATACAGTAGTAACCTGAACACACACAGTGACAGAGTCAGAAGAAATCTTTTCTACCTAAATGTCCCGGGGGGGAAAGAGGGGAGGATGGAAACTTTAGAAAACAGTAAGAAAAGAAATTAGAAATCAGAGGGGACATATAGGAGCAGAAGTTCACCAATTCTTATGGTTTATGGATTTCTTTGTCTTTCTATCCACACATTTCACAGGAATATCCCCAGCAGAACACTAGCTACTCTTTTTCAGTATTTGCACTGAGTCCAAATACAGTTCATCAGATGTCATCAGAGCACAGAGCAAATGCCTGCCTAAACTTTTGGTGCTAATTAACAGGTAGAATTACCCACAAGAGAGACATGTTTTCCATTGCAAGCATGTAGTTTGGAACAGTGGGCAGTTGGATGAGGGTAATAATACAGTATTTTCCACCCAAGAGAAAAGATCTGTATAGACTTTAAAGTTTATCTTGATGCCACTTTCATTCTCTCTCTCTGGAAGACTCACAGAGGATTTGCTACACTGGATCAAACCATTGGTCCCCTGTACCTCATCTCAGCTCCAGCAGTGGAAAATGACATGATGAACAAAAATAGCAATGTACCGAGCCATCTTTAATACTCTATTACTAAAACATTTGCCTTACAAGGTGTTTTTCTAACACTGATGAATTAAGTTCTAAACAACGCCCCTGTGCAGTAAATATCATCCCCCTTTTACAAACAGGGAAATGAATCAAGGACAATTTGAGGGATTTGCCACAACCAGATAGTGTAGGAAGTCTGTGACAGAGTTAGAGACAGAATACAGGATTCCTGGCACATACTTCTGTGCCTAGCCCCTGAACATCCTTCTGCACTTAGGAGAAAGCATTCCTTTCTCATCCCAGCAGGAAATTAGTTTATGCCCTGAAGCATGAGATTTCTTCCCAACAATTCACTTACTTATGAAAAACTATTACAATAAATTAGGTATTGATACATTCCAATATAAATACATGCAAATTAAATGAAAGTTAAATAGTACTTTACAAAACAAAAATGCCACACTTTTTATCTTTTTAAAGATTACTCTTTTCTTCCCTCACTTCCATTTTGGAGGATTCAAGGGAACAGCCCATCAGGCATTATACACAGCACAAAAAAATGAAGAGCAAAAACCCCAGAAACCCTTTAAAAAACAACATACAGTGAATTTTTTCTCAATGGAGCAGTTAAGCAGTATACAAAATTTATCTGAACTCATTATTACCCAACTTGCCTTTTCTGTGGAAATTTGTGATTTGGTTTTGTGGAAAGCACTGCTTGCTCATTTATTTTTAAGTGACTATATAACTTAATTTAAAATTATTCAGATTCTTAGTTTCTACATTTTTATGTTATAAAATAGTGACTGATGCACTTCTTATTTACTAAATGATTAAATTTTTACTTATGATTTGTGTCAAGCTCTATTGGGATAAAAATTCAAATTAAAAATGTGCAAAACCAGCATTTTAAAACATTGTTTGCAATTAGTTAAATAAACCCATCTCTGCTGGATACATAAGAAAAAATATCAAAATAAGTTTTGCATTTAAAAAAAAAAGATTTATTAAACAAAGGAAGTATGATCTGTAGTTACTGATTGGAACTGACCATTTCTGGTCACCATATTCTTCAAGATTTTAGAAATAATAGATCTCATCCTCTCACATCTAGTTTGTGTTTATAGATTGGAAGAGGAAAACCACCTTTTCTGGGTTGTTGTTGTTGTTGTTTTTATTCTCAGTACTTTTTCAACTTTTAGTAAACTAGTCATTGAACTAAACTAGTTGAATAAACTGTACCTACAGAGAGGCTACTGTTATCAAATGTTCATTCAGCACTTTAACTAAACCTGGTTCCAGGTGCTTAGCCAACGACCTCCACCAGTTCAATGGTTTGATTTTCTTTAAAATTGATGGAAGCGTGTACTACAGGCATATAATTTAAATTATTTAAATAGATTATAGTAAATTGAAGCCTTACTACAGGTTGTCATAATTTCAAATTTAATTTTAAATTGGGTTATTTATAACCCCCCATATCTAATTTAAATTAAAAAATCCAATTTAAATTACAAAATTTATTTTTAAAAAATCATCATTTTTATCCACCCTGCTACCCAGTCTGGAAATTATCTAGTAAATATGACCTGCAAAAGGATGTATCTGGGTGGTGTTTCCTCTTCCTTTACTATGTATGACTAAGTTCTGAAAGTTTTTTATTTTTTTTTATTTATTTTTTTTAATAATAATAAAAAGATGGAAGGACGGTTGCTGCTAGGTTTTTATGTTAGAATTCCATTTCTTGACTACCTTGATATACTGTAGGATGACCAGAGAAATATTTACATTATGACATCAGAGACTAAAACCTGAACCATTGAAAGACGTAGGAATTTTTAGTGAGACTGTTTAAAATACTTAGGGGTTTTAGTGAAAACTTTAAAAAATCCAATACTTAATTAACGGAGAAAAGATCTCACTGATAAAGATTCATCTCCCACATTCCTTCAATTAAAGTCTGAGAGCTCGCCCCCACTTTAAAAAACAAACAATCCATTGCAGGTCCCCTTTAAGTATTCATGGCAAAGTCTAGCTTGTTGGTGATGAAATTATCAAGACAGGAAGAGACTGAATGGTTAACATAATTGGAAGAAAATACAGAAGAAACTTTTAGTTACTTTAATTGTGAGGGACTGAAACAAACATGGGACTGAATCTTTTAAATTCCTCTAAATTGTTGGTTAAGCTGATGCTCTAAGATGCTTACTGCTCAATGCTGTTGTCTGCAATTTTAGATTGAGTGTCCTGCTCTGTTTTTGTGTTATAACGATATATGGTACTGCAGAGTAGACTTGTTTGATTGCTGTCTCCTGGGAGCCCTCATGAAAATGAGTTGCGTATCTCAAGAGATTGTCATAGTGAATTAAAATTAAAATAAATAATTAAATAAGATGATGTGCAAAAGTTCTCCTAGCATTGCTGGAAATCATTATCGTAGCATGGTTACTGCTTAGTGTGGGAGCAGGGCTTTAATGAATTCCCCTGGAACCAGTGCCAGCATGGAAATGAGGAATAGGTATGCTTCACCAGCAGGAAGATGTGCAGCCCAATTCCTGAACCCTAAAGTCACTCCCCTTCCTAAATGCAAACTGACCCTAAATTTGAATTCAGCTGAATGATTGATTTTAACAGATGAGTTTATACATCTAAATCTAGGCAACTCCTTCATATTCTTTGAATGCTCTTGTCACAGACCTCTTTCATTCCTTGTCTGAGGATAGAGTGCTACACATACGTACACACAAAAGCACATATGTGGTGGTGACAAACAGATAAACAATTACATAATTTTGTGATAAACTGCATTTCTCATACACTTTTGACTGCTTCACCTGCACTCTGTTCACTGATTTCTCTCTCTCTCTCTCTCTCTCTCTCTCTCTCTCTCTCTCTCTCTCTCTCTCTCTCTCTCTCTCTCAGGACTAGAGCTGGTAAAATATTTCCATCAGAAACTGAAGTTTAGCTGAAACTGAAATGTTTCCCACTAGTGTGTTGATTTTGAAAAAAAATTGACAGAGTTAGGCCAGCACTGAACAGTTTTGAAAACCCCATCTTAAAATTACAACATTATGTACACAGTGATGTTGTAGCCTTGTTGGTCCCAGGATATTAGAGAGACAAGTGGGGAGAGGTAATGCCTGTTCTTGGCTCCACTGCTGTTGGTGAGAGACGAGCTTTTCAACTTACACAGACCTGAAGAAGAGCTCTGCGTGAGCTCGAAAGCTTGCCTCTCTCACCAACAGCAGTTGGTCCAATAAAAGATATTACCTCCCCCGCCTTGTTTCTCTAACATTATATATGACAGTTGAGGGTTATCTCACCAGCATACCAGATGTTAGGAGCCCCAACTCCTGCTCCCCAGATTCTTTAGAGGATGCCTTCCCCTAAATCCTCTTCCAATTACTGTTTATCAGGAAATGAATCCACTCTGTAACGAATACCCGCACAGGACACTTATCACGTTTGCTACCTACTAATCTGCAGCATCTTGTTACATCTCCCACTTGGTCCCTGGTCTGCTTTAAGGAAGGCGTAAAAAGCCCACCACCACTTGGACAGTTTAGTGGTGAGGGAAATATTCCTTCTGAGCCCCGAACAGAAAGAAAAAGTTGATTAGCTCAATGCCTACAGCAGAGCATAATACCCAGTACTACTCTCATCCTATAGGTGGGAGGATGGGTGCTGCGGGATGTGATGAGAGAGAGGGTTCCATCTGGAGGGCCTGGGATATAAATACATCCCCACCCTCTATCTCCCAGTGCTCATGGTGTCCCCACCTGCTCTGGCCACTTCCATTTCCCACCTTTGGCTCCATTCAGGTGAGTCCCCCTTTGTTCTCCCTCATAACCAATGGCAGTGGGGCGTTTTAAAAGAGCCATGACCCCTTTTCTTCCTGCTGGCTAGTTGAAGTCCCACCACATTCAGTTGTGCATTACATATGAAAGGGTCCCTAAAATGTATTACTTAATTTCTCTATGTCCAAAACCTGTACAGTTGGACTTATGGGGACTTCATCATGGTATGGTGTCATACAAAAGGTTCCCTCAGCATGGCTTGACATGGCCACCATGTATTTGAAATTCAAAAAAGCTTTATACAAAAGCACATAATCAGGTATTCTACATATGCCAGACAATTTAAGAAACTATTTTAACATGTTTTAGGATATTTTGGGCCCCGTTATCTTACCACTCCACCTGTAAAACCAGGTCCTTTTGTTACATGTATAGGACTCAAAAGAAAAGAAAAATATATAATACAATTAAAATACCTCACAAATGATTATAAAAAGTTATTCTATACAAAAAAGTCATGACTTCATAGTCTAATATCTCAGCATCTTCCAAGCCTAGAACCAAGTGCTGTGTCTGCCACTGAAAAGCTAGAAGTATTCTCTTTCCAATAGTATAAAATTCCTTTTTCTCAATATACAAAATCATAAGGGATTAGACTTGAAATTCTGCTAATGTTATGCATAAAAGCTCTTATTGTTCCAGGATTCAATTTTTCCCATTCTGGAACATGGGCTGGTATTTGTTTTGTTGTTGTGGTGGCGGTAGTGTTTTTTTTGTTTAAGGAGATGAGCAGGGAATCAAATGGAATTTTTTTTTTAAATGGTTGCTTACTGAAACAGCTCAGGGTTTTAGAATGTTAGAATATGTGCTGAGGCGGATGGATTAATGTCAAGTGATGTGATCAAACACGCCTAATAAATGTATCACAACCTATGCAGTTTATCACATGTATATCTCACACATACACACTATACACAAGCCCAGTGGAGTCAGGCTAAAACAAAAGCAAACTATTTTTGTAATATTATAGTGTCTTCCGGTAAAGAACATTTCTACCTACAAATACTGAATTATATTGATCTTAAATAGATATGGTGATCACTAGCCAACTAGAAACCCTACATTATAAGTTATTTAATACACTTATTTTAACTCTTATTGACTGTATCATTAAGCCATGGTTAGGTGGGCTGGGCAGGTGTAATATGTGGAATGAAATGTGAGAGAAGGTTGGAGAGAATAAATGGTGGAGTAGAGAAAGTGCAAGAATTAGAACAAACAGGAATGATGAACCAAAGATAGATAGTATGAAAAGAATGAAACAAACATTGAAAAAGATGAACAATAATAGAAAATTTTGAGTGAGATAAAACGATACTGAAAGTGCCTAAAGAAAGGGCATCAAGATACAGGAAAAAAAGTGGAAAGAAAAAGGAAAGGCCAAGTGGGAACATTGCAATTGTGCACGATATGGGGTGAAACTCTCTCTCTCTCTCTCTCTCTGAGATGGATTTGCTTTCAGAAGACTTAGAATATTGAAAATGACTGAAGAAAGGACATCAAAGTAGATAAGCACAGGAGAAAGAAAAAGAAAACAACATGTGGTAACTTGGCAATCATGAAAGATATTGTGGAAAGCTCTGTCTGTATAAGAGATTGATCTCAAATTGATAGAATGCATCCAAGAATTATAGATGATTTAAGCAGACAGTAAAAAGTTCTGAGAAATGCAAAAGATCAAATTTATATCTTACACAGATGAAAACTATTAAATGTATGAAATTATCTATATATCAGCTAGTGGATCACACAAGTGCACAGAATACATTTGAATCCCAGATTTTGGCTTTGGATCTGTGAATCAGCCTATAGAAATTCATTGGATTTGTGATCAACCTATATGAATCATCCTATAACAAAAGTCAGCACACAGTATTGACAGATGTGAATGCAAAACTGATGATAGAAATTGGGCCTGTATGAAAAATAGAAAACATACAACAACAATGGTTCTTGTTCTGTGTCACATGCACTTATGTGCAACTTCCACTGAAGTCAGATGATGACATATTTTGCCCAGGACATGAGAAAAAGCAAACATGAAATGCTTGTAATCATACATGAGTACAGAGAGAACTGTTCAAGTTTAATGACTAGAGGCAGCTATACAGTATGAATAGATGCATGATAGGCTACAACATTCTTGAATACAGTTTGCATGCAGAGAAATGAGTTATGTGAAGTTGTTCATCTTGATCTGTAGTCAACTCCTGCTGAGAATAATCAATAAATGCTGCCTAAGTAAAACCAAAAAAGAAAGGAAAGAAAGGGAAAATAAACCACAAAAAAAAAAAAAAAGGAAAAGGAAAGAATCTATAATGTTCTGAGTTGTCACAGCAGTACCCTGTGAAACCTGCTTCTATACGGATAGCATAATACTAGGACTCCCATTCTAAAAGGGTTAGACGCATCACAATAAAAGGAGAACAAAGCAACATTTCAGATAAAAGGTACAAACACACTGTTTTATTTGTTGAGAAAGTAGTTGTTTGATTGCTCCAAATGTGGGAAACAAAAGAATAGTTAAACAGCAGGTGTCAAAAGTCCAAAAAGGAGCAATCTTCCATTTGGTGTGGGTAAGCTCCTTAAATAAGCAAATCCTTCCTTTGGCATCTCAGCAGGGTCACATAGAGTTTTGTGGGTGGCTGGGGCAAAATCTGAAACGGAGGACCCCCACCCTTCCAAAAATAATTACCACTGGAAAGGCCACAGTGGGAGGGGTTGGAGATGAAGCCAAAAAGGTACTCACCCCCACTGTGGTGGCTCGGCTCCTGTCCTGCATGCTGGGCCGAGTTCACCACTTCAGGGATTGCGACCTGGCCCATGGGATCACAGTGTCTCTCAGATTCGGAGGGGGCCTCTCAAATAGGGATCCTGGGGCAAACTTTCCCCTCCCCTGGGAGACCCTGGATCTCATATTGGTACTCAGGTGCCAATATAACAAATTGATGTATTATGCCAATATAGAGACAATTTGATAGCCCAACTGTTGGCTCTGAATGTCCCAGCATTATGGTAAGGTACCATAATTAAGAAATGGACCTAGAGATTCACAAATCATGCTTCCCTGATGATAGTTTCCAAGCTGGCTAAGGAATTTAGCAATACAACTTCTATTTAAATTCTTTGGCTAGAGACTCTAGTCAGATTTTTTTTAAATCTCAACCTTTGGCTTTTGTGAAGTATTCTGGAAATATTCACAGCATGTTATAAGGTGTTTTAGATATTTAAGTGTGGTGAATGCATTTATCAACATCATACTGAAAAAAAATACAAATAATTTCCTTAGAAACATCACTCTCAACCAGGATTTAAGGTCCCAGCCTTCTGAATGTAGGTGTGATGCTTTAACACACTAGAGTGTCTATCTATCTTTAAAAACTTTTTTAAAAAAATATTGTTAGTTTTTGCATCTTTAATAAGTTACTTCTCAAATTCTTTCTTGGCCTGCCTTATTATACTTTTACACTTACCCTGCCAGAGTTTGTGTCCCTTCCTATTTTTCTCGGTAAGATGGGACTTCCAAATTTTAAAGGATGCCTGTCTGCCTCTAATGGCCTCCAGTATTCTGTTGTTTAGCCCTGGGGCCATTCTTCTGGTCCTCCTACTGTCTTTTTTTTATTATTTTATTTTATTTATGGTATACACTTGGTCTGAGCCTCTATTATGATGTTTTTAAGTAGTTCCCATGTTGCTTGCAGGCATTTTACCCTCGTGACAGCTTTTTTAATGTCTGTCTGAGTAGTGTCCTCATTCTTGCTTAGTTCCCCTTTTTGAAGTTAAATATTACTGTGGGGGTATGTGTACATATATGTATATTCATTCCCTTCCACAAGGATGTTAAATTTAATTACATTTATGATCCCTATTACCAAGTGGTTCAGCTATAGTTACTCTTGGACCAGATCCTGTGCTCCACTTTTCACTAAATCAAGAATTGCCTCTTCCCTTGTGGGTGCCAGGACTAGCTGCTCCAAGAAGTCATTTCTGGTGTCTAGAAATTTTATTTCTGCATTATGCCCTGAGGTGACATGTATCAAGTCAATATGAAGATAGTTGAAATCATCCATTGTGATTGTGTTTTCTGGTTTTGTAGCTTCTCTAACCTCCCTGAGCATTTCACAGTCACTGTCACCATCCTCGTCAAGTAGCCAGCAATGTATGTCTACTGCTGAACTTTTATTATTCAAGCATGGAATTTTTATCCATAGAGATTCTATGGTACAGTTTGATTCATTTAAGAGTTTTAATTTATATGACTGTGCTTTCTTTCACAGAATGCCATTCCCCCCAGCAGCATCACCTACTCTGTTATTATATATTTTCTACCTTGGTATTACATTGTCCCACTGATTATCATCATCCCACCAAGTCTGTGTGATGCCTATAATATTAATATATTAATTTAATGGTAGGAACTCTAGTTTACCATTCTTAGTATTTAGACTTCTACCATTTGTATATAAGCACTTGTATATTTTATTAATATTCAGTTGCTTGCTTTCATGAGTTATGTTTAAATGGGACTCATTTACATTTGCCTGTTCCTTACTAACTCTTACCTGCACTTTACCAACTTCTTTCCTATAGTCTATACTAGGATATAGAGTTCCCTGTTTAAGAAATTAATTCCTAAGAGATGTCTCTGCACAAACTGTGTACACCCCTACAACTGGGCACTTTCCTCCAGCCATTAATTTAACAAAAAAATCATCTTCAGTCTTTTTATGTGCCAGCAGTCTGTTTCCATTTTGCTTTAGGTGGAGCCCATCCCTCCTGTATAGGCTACTCCTCCCCCCAAAGACTCCCCTGTTCCTAATAAACCAAAATCCCTCTTCCCTTCATCATCACATGCATGCATTTCAAAATCCTGCCAAACAGGCAACAGGGCCACTAGATAATAAAGGTTTTAAAGGAGCACTCAAGGAGAAGACCATTGCAGAGAACTAAATTAACTCTTTGCATTCATCTTCAATATAGATATGGGGCAGATACTACATCAGACCTAGTCTTTTTGAGTGACAAATCTGAAGTACTGTCTCAAATTAATGTGTTTATGTGATGGGGTGTACAAACCCCATACCGGACAACAGGGGTTAAGGAACTGGTCTGGGGTTAGCCAATCACACTCCACCTGTAGGAAGAGTTAAAAGGCAGGGGAGCAGTTCATTTGGTGGCAGACCAAGGAAGAGCAGACCTGCCACCTGAAGCTCCAGCAGAGAAGAGCTGAGGAAAAAGCAGAATTTCTCCCCAGGACAATTGCGAAAAGGTCCCTCCCTGAGGGAAAGGAGGAGCTACTACCGAGAGAGCCTGAGAGGGAAGTAATCCTCCCTCCCTCTCCTATGGACTCATTCCCCTTTATTTTTTGTGGACTACCCCAGCAGGGGAAAGCCCAGGACTGATCCTGTCCAGGAGAGTGGGCCATAGCACAGGAAGATGCAGTTGCCACCTGAGCAAAAAAGAGAGCAGCCTCATGGCACACAGCCACGAGCAGGTGCCGTGTGATGAGCGGACACCTTGCACGCGGCCTTAACCCAGACGGCGACTCTGGGGCAATCACAGAGGGAGGAGTGATAGGAACTGGATCAGGGAGGGCAACCTTAAGCATCCCCTGACTGTCAGATCACTGATAGCCATCAAAGGATCCTGGGTCAAAGCTTGATTGAGTGGGAGAGACCAGGATGCCGTACCAACAACCCTCCTGAAGGTCACGGTCCTAAACCCTGATCATGAAGTAGGACCATCACAGTTAACAGAAGAGATTTTTGAACAAAGTGATAAAATAAGCAGTAATAAGTCACCAGTTGGTATTTACCCAAGAGCTCTGAAGGAACTCAAATATGAAAATGCAGAACTACTAACTCTGGTATGTAACCTATCATTTAAATCAGCCTTTGTACCAGATGAATGACAGGTAGTTAATGCAATGCTGAGATTTAAAAAGGGATCCAGAAGAGATCCTGGCCAATGAGCCAGTACCAGGCAACTTGGTTGAAACTATAGCAAAGAACAGAAGGATCATCAGACGCATAGATAAACACGATTTGTTGGAAAGTGTCAACATGGCTTTTGTAAAGGGAAGCAATGTATCACCAATCTATCACAGTTCTTTGAGAGTGTCAGCAAGCATGTGGACAAAGATGATCCAGTTAATGTAGTGTAATTGGATTTTCAGAAAGCCTTTGATTAAGTCTCTTAAGCTCTTAAGGAAACTAAGTAGCCATGGGCTAAGAGGGAAGGTCCTCTGATTGATCAGTAACTGATTAAAATATTGGAAACAAAAGTTAGAAATAAATTGTCAGTTAAAGGAAGGCAAACAGCAGGGTCCCCCAGGGATCTATACTGGAACCTGTGCTGATCAACATATTTATTAATTATCTGGAAAAGGGGGTAATCAACGAAGAGGCAAAGTTTGCAGATGATACAAAATAAATCAAAATAGTTAAGTCCGAAGCAGACTACGAGGCGTTATAGAAGGATCTCACCAAACTGGATGACTGGGCAACAAAATGGCAGATGAAATTTGATGGTGATAAGTGCAAAGTAATGCACGTTGGAACAAATAATCCCAGGTATACAAATACAATTATGGGTTCTAAATTAGATGTTACCACCCAAGAAAGAGATCTTGGAGTCACTGTGGATCAATGGCGGGCAACCTGCGGCAGGCGGGCCACACGTGGCCCATCAGGGTAATCCGCTGGCGGACCGTGAGACAGTGTTTACATTGACCATCCTCAGGCACAGCCGCCTGCAGCTCCCAGTGGCTGCGGTTTGCCATTCCTGGCCAATGGGCGCTGCGGGAAGCAGCGGCCAGCATGTCCAATATGTCATATTGACAGAGACAGTTCTCACTTATGTTGATCCAAGAATATAATATCAATTCCACATTCTGGTCCAGGCTTCACACCTTTGATGGGCTTGATGCAAGAATTACTGGGTGAACTCTATGACCTGTGCTATACAGAAAGTCAGCCTACATGATCATAATGGTCCCTTCTAGCCTTAAAATGTATGAATTTGTCTCTCTATGACAACATCTTCTCCATTCCACCTAATGTATAAACATTACTACATGGTCCAGTTTGGATCAAATATATGAACAATAAAAATAACAGCCCTTCTTTGCCTTCTCAAAGTTATGCCCCATTTCCTGTTCTTTCTGGCTAGATTTTACACTAATGTTAAAGGGTGTTATTTCCTCCACTACTCTTACATTAACTGCTGATTACAGTTACTGTGGCTTCCAAATGATAGCAATTATGAAATTATTGCCACTAAGAAATACGTTGTTTTATGGGGGGCACCTCCTCTGGTAACCAGCTGCTGCATTTGTTGTTATTTAATATAGAGGCCTTTGCACTCATGGATATGTGGAAAACATTACCTGAGTTCTTGTTTTTATTTGCTTCATAGCTTTGGTTTCAGACCATTCATATCCCACTTCAGTACTTCAAGAGATGGCAGTTCTTTTATTTATTTTCACTACCGCGGAAGCATGGGATTCTTTTTATTTCTTTTTCAAGATATAGTACCTCCAAGTAATAAGGTAAATAAAATTTGGAGACTGGAGTGAAGAAAAAGGGATGGGCAGAGTCTTCAAGACATCAGAGATTACTGGTTCATGCTGCATAAGCATCTCAGAAATTACTGGGTTCTGACTGTCTTATGTTTGCTCTGAATAAAGGGTTGAAGTACATTTGATTAAAATCATGACTGAAATCAGGCAGAGTGGAGATTTTATTTATTTATATATGAAAATAAGAGAGAGAGATGAAAATAAGAGAATTAACCACATTTCCTGAAGTTCCACAAGGTTTTTGTTCAATTCAAGTTTTTGATAAAAGTCAATTTTTCTCTAGCCATATTCCACTGCCAAAATGTAGTTTTAAAGCTGTTCAGAGTCCATATACTGTATTAGTTTAATAGGCATTAACATACAGTTACCTCACTGGATAATAGGAATCATATTATTTAAATTAGCTGAGGTCATATTAGAGTGTGAATACTAGCATGAATAAATGTTTTCTGACATTACTCATGGGGGAAGTTGTCCCACAGGCCATATTGAAAGAGCTTTGTGAGTTGGGAGGAAGAAAGGGAAGACAGGCTTCAAAATGGAAATGAGGCCCCCCAAAAGAAGAAAAAGTATGGGCAGCAGTCACAGGGCGGGAGTGGGGTGATGGTATGTTAGCAGCAATATGGTCTGTGCAATAACCACCAACACATCAAGGGCAGAGATGCACTTGGTCATCTAGCTGGCTTCCTGGCAGCAAGGAGGGTGATGACCACCCCAGAATAGAAGCTCTTTGTTAGCAGTAGTGAAATGCTGTGTTATATCTGGACAGGCCAAGACCCAGGGAAGAGACAGTATCACAGCAAAGGGCAGAGGCAGTGAACAGCTGCAGCAGTGCCAGAGGAGGAAGGAGGCCCATAGCTGTAAGTAATGCTGGATGAGGCACAAATGCTGCCTTTAACAAAGGTATCAGCTCAGTGAGAGCATTCACTTGGCTACTGCTGTGATGGTAAAGGACCAAGACCTTAAGTGCCAATGCAGTGCTCCGTAGAAGTGCAGGTGCTGAAGGAGAGGCATGGAGCTGCTCATGGAACACAAGTGGTTTTGGAGATGGGACAGCATCTGTGAAGGCAGCAGCAGGGTACCATTCAAAGAGAATCTGTTGACAGTTTAGTCAGGACATTTGACCTGCAAACCATTTCTGTGGTTGCTGCTGCACAAGATCCTGCTGATGCACGGCTGAGCCACATGGGCTTTGCAAGCAGTCAGTCCCAAGCTGGCATAAGCAAAGAGCTGTATTGAGGCTCAGTTACAATTTTTGTTGATTTTAAAAAGAGAAGAGTTATAGTTCACAGTTCATGGTTTCAGTTTCTGTTCAGAGTGTGGATCCACTCTGAAAAGTGGTGGAAAAATTGCAACCTCGGGTTCCATGGTCTTTTGGCTCTCAGTGATTTCTATAGGAAATTTATATTAGTTACAAGGAAAAAGGTGTCTTTTCTAACTTTCAGGTCTGAAAGCTCACCCTGTGCTCTCAGAATTAGGGGGAGATCTTTCCTCCCTAGACACACCACATCCATATGTGGGTTTGCACATGTGTAACTGTTTGGTTCTATAATTACATGTTGATGCACAAGCTGAGTTGCATCCTTCACCGCAGCTGCTAAATTACTGTAACAAATGGCACCAGTGAATTGCAATTATGGCAGTGATTGACTATGTAGATCAATATATTTAATAAATGCACTGAAGAGACACAAGAAATGTTGATTTATATTAAATGGCAGTAGGGGGACTCAAAGAATTTTTCCAACCCTACCTCATTCCCATTCAAGGATCTCACATGGAAGTAATTAGTCAAATATGTGACACAAAGCTAGGAATTCACACCATTTGCAAAAAAATACTGTGCATGAATACACAATAAGATACAATGGTAAATTATTGATAGCAAAATAGAATGACAAAATAGAAGCCAGTGGATTCAATAAATGCACCTTGTCTGGCAGATATGATTTATGAAAGACTATGCACCTGTAAACGAGTGGAGGAATACATGAGAACTCCTTCAACCCTTTCCTGATTAGAGCCCTGATACTCAGGCAACTAATCAAAAGAGACACAACAAGATAGGTGACTCCACTATTTGCAAACACTACATCCCTACCTGCAATTAATGACTATAGTAATAGTTAATAGAAGTGTGACATTAAAGGAAGACCAGTTAGTTGCATGAACACAAATGGTAGATATATGAAATATTGTGTTTGGTAAACAGAATAGGCACCTCGATACCTTTAAAAATCTGTCCCTTTTATGCTTTGCCTATTTTCAATTATCTGTTAAGGTGTCATGCTTTCACAGAAGTATTCATTATTCACATTTGTCTGACAAATAATATGTCGGAACAAAGTGTATCCTATGGATTGCATTAGGCACCTCAATACCTTACTCTCTCAATCCCTTAGTCAGTGCCTTAGAATTCAAGCAATTAATTGAGAGAGATCTTTGCAAGTAGTAATAAAAACATATAGTATACACAATTGGAGATTGCTTGATGCTTATTGAATTGCAGTTGTGTATGGAATAGACACAAGAATTCAGCACTTTCTTAAATGCTACTGGCCAAAGCAATGGCAAGTAACAATTATATGAGCCACAGGAAGATCTAGTCTAGTCACACCTTTCACAATTAGAATTGCACACATACCCACACATGCAATTACCTGATGTGAAAGTGACCAAAGCAAATTGCAAAGTCTGCTAAATGATCCATATCTGACTTACAGCTTTCTCTCCCAGCTATTTCTAAATCTGGAGCCCATAGATGTAGCCAAATATAATCCAATTTCATATACAGGAGAGAAGAGGAAAATATTTTAAGTGTTCTAAATTTTCCTGTTCTGACTCTTTCCAAGCTGCATCCCAAGAGAATCAAAGCCTCAGTGATTTATTCATCCTGTTCATAATGGTCAGTTCATCCAATGAGGGAACAAACAAACAAGCAAAACGTGATTTTGATGAGCAATTATGCAACTTAAATAGCAAATATTTGCAGCTGTCCATTTCTATGCAATCCATAGGATACACTTTGTTTGGACAAATTATTTGTCAAACAAATGTGAATAATGAATACTTCTGTGAAAATCATGATACCTTAACAGATAATTGAAAATAGGCAAAGCATAAAAGGGAGATTTTTAAAGGTATTGAGGTGCCTAATGATGCAGATAGGCGCCTTAGGGAATTTTCAAAAGTGCCTAGGCATCCAAATGCCACTGAAACCAATAGGAGTTAGAGCTGGAGCCGAAAAGTGACTGAGGCATTGTGACATTCAGCATTTCAGTGTCTAATTTTAGGTGCCTTGAAAATCACAGGAACAACACTGCAATCTACAGTGCCTGTGTTATGTGCCTAGGATCTCTGTACAATGAATAGGAAGAGATGCAGGCCTAAGAATGTGATCATTAAAAGCCAAAATGCTAAGTGACTCCTCCCCCTCTCCCTCAAGATAGCCAATGGGAGATGCTGATGAGAGGGGTGTGTCCTAAGTCCCACCCCTCCCCAGAGATAGGTGAGTAAGTCTGGGCTGGAAGGAGGCACCTATCTTTGCTTGCAATCCACAACCAGGAACTCTTCTCCAGGAGTCAGGCACCATACACCTTATAAGTTTTATCGCAGTGGCAAAAGCGTTCGACCAGGATGTGGGAAAACCAAATTAAAATCCCCACTCCTTGCTTGAGGATAAGAAAGAATTTGAACTGAGGTCTCCTATAACTCCAAGGAGAGTGTTCTAACCACTGAGCTATTCTGATGTGGGGCTCTCTCAATCTCTCTTGCTGAACCTGTTTCACTTTGGATAAATACTTAAAAAGTCATTGGAGCAGGGGGACTGGGTCTCCCTCACATCCCAAGTGGGTGCCCCAACCACCAGGCTATCAAACCTCTCCCTCTCTCTGTGACTCTTTATGTGTTTATCCAAGTGGAACAACTTCAACCGGCATGATTGTGGGAGCTCCACATCAGAATAGCTCAATGGTTAGCACACTCTCCTGAGAGTTATAGGAAACCCCTGTTCAGGTCCTTTCTTCCCCTCAGGCAGAGGCGGGAATTGAACCTGGGATTCCCACATCATGGTCTAAGCATTGAGCTAAAAGTTGTAAGATGGGTACCGCCATCATCATCTTCTCCTCAAAGCATGCCTACTGGCTCAGCCTCCTCTGGGAAGACAGGTGTTCACCTGCCTAGCTTCCCCCACTTCATGGATTGCTCTGAGGCTCAGATGGAAGATAGGTGACTGGACACCTAGAGTGAGGCTGCAGTGCTTGTGCTCTGAAGCAGAAACTTAGGGAACTTACACAGTGGAAATTTAGGCTCCAAGTTAGTTCAGGCACCTAACAGGTTAGCTGGCAGCCAAGCAGGAGCTTTGGGAATCAGAGTGGAGCCTAAAACTGGTGCCTTAGGCACAGGGCCAGTCCTAGACCAAATGGCACCCCAGCCGAGACCAGGCCCACGCTGCTTCCCACAGCTCCCATTGGCTGGGAACGGCAAACCACTGCCACTGGGAGCTGCGAGCGGCCGTGCAAATGTAAACAAACTGTCTGGCAGGCTGCCAGCAGATTACCCTGACAGGCCATAGGTTGCCCAGGACTGGGCCAGAACATTCTAGGAGGTCAGTGAAAAATGAATCCACATACAGAATACCTGAAACAAACATTCTATTTTCCCTTTTGTCGCTAACAACAACAGCAGCACCCCAAGCCTGGCACCCTCTGAAGCCTGGTTCCCCAGGCAGTTGCCTGGGTCACCTGCCCCTAAATCCGGTTCTGCTTAGGCTCCTAAGTCCCTTTGTGGATCTGGGTTGAGGTACCTAACTCCCCTTTGTGCTCCACTCTTTGTTACAGTGCATGCACATGGGTAGGAAGATTGATGCTTGTGTAACAGTTTTAGATCTATAAGGCATTGTAAAATCACACATCTGAAAGGGTAAGAAGCCATTATAATCAATAACTACTGAGTCTTTACAGTAGTTATTGCACACAAATATGCTTGCTGTTTGAAAACATTTCTTTTCTAAATGCCAAGAGGCATGTCTGCCCTATGTAGAAGCATGCCTAAAAAGGTGAATTTTTCAGACAGAACATGGCCAAAATGCATTTTAACTGCTTGATTCTATTTGTTTTCCTTGCTTTGCAACTAAATATAGTATAACCAATTCCCACCGTTGTTTCTTAAACAATCACTATTGTTATTGTTGCTTATTTTTTGACAGCTACCAAAAGTGTGCAAGGTGCTTTACAGGGCAGAGCAAAAGACAGAACCTCTGTCCCCAAATGCTACCAATCTTGGCAGGGGTAGATGGCTCCTGTGAATGGTGGGCGGGGGGGAGAAATAGTAGGTGGGGATAAGGGGAGATACTGAGATGGAGGGAGGGACACAAGCCAGCTTCCTGGCAGTTCCTACCACTGTTCCAGTGGCAGTTCCTCTGCATCTGGCGCCTATTGCCTTGCACTCCCCAGCAGACCTTGGCTGGCATCCTGTGTGCTGACACCCCCATGTCCCTAACCCAGATGCTGGTGTCCTGTCTCATCCCCCATCCCGACAGCTGGCACACATGCTCCTGCCCCTCTCCCAGGTTAGGTGTCTCCACTGGGCCATGCAGTAGCTGGAAGGTGGGACCCATCTGGGACAAGGAGTCCTACCTGTTCCATGGCAGCCAAGCTAAGCTCCTGCACCATCATGGCCACTGCAGCCCCTCCTCTGGGTCCCACTCTCATCTCTGTCCCCCACAACATGCATACCCACACACACACACACTGGGGTGGAAAATAGCCAGGATTCAAAGAGATACTGTGAGGACAAAAAACATTGTGGGATGGAAATATAGATCCCAGAAGAGTTTGTGAGATTTCATATTGTTTTCAGATCCTAAATTGGGATTAAAAATCATGGCTTTGACAATTTTCACCAATTGATAATCCAAGCTTTTTTTTTTTTTTTTTAATCTGGTCAACTGAAATGTTTTGTTTCAACAATTTTGAAATGTTTCATTTTTATTTTGACTTTTTCTTAGTATAAATTAACAGACATTTCAAAATCTAAAGTTATTTTGAGTCCAAAATAATAAACTTTTCATTTTGAAAATGTTTCACTGGAATGTTTCAACAATTTGACAAGTTTTTGTTCAAAATGTTTTTGAATCAGGAGATTCAATCGAAACTGACTACTTTTCATGAATAGTTTCAGTTTTGACAAATCAACATCTTCCAACAAAAAAAAAACCCGTGCCTGAAAATTCCCTACGAGCTCTGCATTTAAGGTATATGCATTTATAGATCATTTTAAATTTTGATTTGCTATTCTCATAATCATTATAATTATCATTGCACATAAAGTTGATAACTATACATGATTTCAAATAGCTAAGCAGTCCACAGAAATACTCCTCAAAAATCAAGGGTGAAATCCTGGCTCCTGTGCTTAATATGGTCTAACAAAAAGGGAAGGGGCGGTCTATCACAACCTGGGAGCAGCAGCTTTACTAAGACATGCTTAAAGTGCACACCTAAGTGACCCAGCTCAATTTTATGTTTTGTTGTTTAATTATTGATGGGTCTGCATCCCCTTGTTAACTGCCCCATGCACACTTTAAGCACTGTTTGGCCCCACTGAAATCAATGGCAAAACTCCCTTTGACTTCAACAGGACCAAGACTTCCTCTTCAATTTAGTAGCATGCAGCATGAATTGTATCTTGGTAACAAGAATACATGTTATGCACTGTTTATGTAATTTTCCTATTAACTTTTTTCCCTCCTCAAATGTATTTTTATTTGAGTTATACATTTCTCAAAGCCAAAGTTCTCAATTCAAATGTTAACAGATCCTTAATTACAACAATATATGAGAGGAACAGTTATGAGTGACTGGCAAAATGCCTCATCATTCTGAAAAGTTCATTAATTTGTGCTTAAAATATAACCCCCCACATCAAGCTTTAGTTGGCTTCTTAAAGCCTGACCTTTCAGAAACCTGTGGCTCAAATGTTGAGGAGAAGGCCAGCTTAAAGCTCAGCTGCTGGCAAAATACCTAACCAGTGAAGACTGAGGTTCAGTTCTCTCTCAGCTGGTTAAAGTCAAGAACAGCAGAAGCAGTGATCTGAACCTTCACCCTGCACCTGAACCAAATCATTTCTGATGTTTTAAAAAGATTGCTTAACTCTCTCTTATTTTTTCATTTTCATGCACTTCCATCTGCCTGCCAAGACTGGAAATTGAAGTGCTAAAATAGCAATAAATGTTATTCTCACAAGATTTCCAGCTCCATGTGGGAGACATAAGAAATTTAGATAGTTCTGAAGTTTCACTGAACCTTATCCAGGTGTTTAGAGATTAATCCCTACCAGCCCAAACCTCCAAATCTTGTTTCACCTATCACAAGAGTGTCCTGCAAATAGTACATTTAGACTACAGAAGATAAATTTAATCAGTCAATGTTTGGACAACAGCTTTGAAAAATGCTGTTTGGAGGATTAAGAGAGGAGGAACAAGGTGTTGATGGTAGAGGTGCTGAGCGACAACTGAGCTTTCAGTTCAGCGGCAAAACCGAAAAATAAAATTACTGTATATAGAAATGACAATTTTTTTGTTTTTTTTCCCCTAATGAAATGAGAAATTGAAAAAAAATCATTTCTCAGCAAACAAAATGCTTTGTTCAACCTGAAACAAAACATTTTGTTTATTGTATGGGCTTTTTTAGTTAAATCAAGTTAAGTTTCAAAACAAAACATTTTTTTCATAATGAAAAGTTGAAATGTGACTTTTTTTTAGATGAAACATGTTCCATGTTCAGCATGGAACATTTTGATTTTTTCAGAAAGTTCCCCTCCCATTTTTTCCTGAAACTACTTGCCAAATTCAACCTAAATTTGCAGTTAACTGCATTTTCAGCACATTTTTTTTACTGAAATAATTCTGCCCAGCTCTAGTTATAACTACTTGCATCTTTAGCTGAATTAAACAGAAACTGAAAAACACTATGTGTAACATACGTAAAGTATTGTGAATTCCACTGATTTTTCCATACACAAACATTCTAGTTGAAAATGACAGGGCAAAATATTTGAGTAGATGGTCTGCTAAAGACTGCCGACAGCACTTCTAGGCAGTTACTTTATAGGAAAGAAATGACTCTAAATAATGTACTATTAAGTTCATATATAACCCATTTGCATGAGATCTCTACCTTCCACTTGAAAGAGTATTGCACTGGAAAGCCAAATAATATGTTTCTAAATATCAATTGAAAAGACCAGGGAGAGTTAGGTTCTGAGTATTTGTGAGTGTGTATAGATATTCCAACATAAGGGGTGGAGTCATGGGGGGGCAGTTTGAAGTTCATGAGAGCATTTCAGCCAATAAAAAGCAGAGACATTTAGTGACTTAGTCAGGTGACTTACGGGCATGACGCAATATTTTAATTCATTGCCAGCTGTGTTCTGAGTGCTGGCTGAAAGTGGGAGTAAATTGCTCCTGTCTCAGTGAAAGTTCCACACAGTCAATCTCTGCTAATTTAACATATCCTGAAACTCAGGCTATAAATATCCTGCTGTTTAGCTGCAGGAGGTGTTGATGAGAAGCAGGGAGAAAACACCAGGGCTCCTCTATTAATCTTCAAACTCTACAGTTTCTGTTACAGAGGCTGTGGACCTAGATTAGTTTTTAATTTGAAACAGGATAGGTCCATAGGAATTGTTACAGCTTTTATGAAAGCTGTAGTTAAGGGGGTGGGGTTGGTACATGAAATGGCTTGTGAATTGAACCCTATGGGTTGTTTCACAAATGCTATAAGTGAACCAATGCCTACAGGTTAAACTCAAACTTTCAAGGAGACATTCCTACAACTGGCTGTTGACTACATCCCACCTCAACCTCCTTCTGTGCCTTGTTACCTAGTACATTTTCAGTTGGTTTCTGGGTTTAGAAACCACTACTACAAATCTTATGATGCCTGGGATCTCAGCATTTCAGTCATTAATAGTAATCCTTGCTAACCCTTCTGGGCAAAGGTTTTCAGATCCTTTTTCTGCAAACATCAATTCCTCCAGGATTTTAGTGACTATCATCTTGTTGGAGCTAGAATAAATACTGCTTAGTATCTGGAAGCTTTTAAAGTCAGCTTTTAAGGGGTAAGTTGCATTAGGGTTAAATTCTGTTACTCCTTTCCTGTGCTGGGTGCAGGTAAGGAGAGCTAGATGTTGGAAAAGGTGTAACAAATTCTGTACAGAACCAAAGTCCTCTTTAGCCAGATGCAAAACTAGAGTAACCCAAGGGCTACTCTAAATAACACTGGTTTGAAATGGTTCTTTATAAGCCATTATTCCAGCTATCCATCTTTCTGCCCTTAATATGTCTCTTACTACAGTGTGGTGTTTGGGCAGTATAATGCAGTTATGTTGGTTCTCCAAAAGATGCCTCCCGCCCCCCACCATACAACAGGGGAATTGTGTGGGGGATGTTTCTTGTATCACAGAGCAGAATCTCAGTATCTAACTCAGAAAGATCAGATTTTAAAGAGGGAGTGTTATTCACTTTGTTCAACTGTTTCAATATTTAGGCCGTTAGTGTTAACCCTCTAACATTTTCCAGCTCTTTCACAAAATGTGAAGAGATGTTAACATCTGTCCCTAGGCTGGGATTCCCTCACTCTGAAAAGTGAGAGTAATCATTTGAGTCCCAGGCTGCTACTATTGTAACATGCAGTTCCTATGTCTACATGGAAGACAGGTCACAATGCCCCAGTGAATTTTAGTGGCAGAAATTTTAATTCCTGCTCAAGCTGGAACCTGGGATTTGGGTGTCAGAGCCCAGGCTCCAGAATGAGTGTCTACACCACAGTTAAACAGCCCAATAGACTGAGCCCTGAGAGCCCAAGTCTGCTAACATGGACCAGCCATGGGTGTTCAATTCCAGTGCAGACATATCTAGAGTGTCACAGCTAAGTACAAGGAGGAACAGATTGTTACACACTGGACAAATGAGAGTTAGTGGCTGACAGATTGTCCTAAGAATGCAGATGTGTTAACTGTCCACTTCATCCTGAATGGTCGCTTGCAACATTTTAACTCCTTATCTGTTCCACCTTGTCTTTAGTTGTGACACTCTGATTACTTTTCCCTGACTGGAAGAAGAGCTCTGTGTAAACACGAAATCCTGCCTCTTTCACAAACAGAAGTTGTTCCAATAAAAGATATTATTTCATCCTCATGTTAAAAATATTAAGCTTGCAAAGACAAGGACTCAAAAATTAGAAAATGCCAGATTAAGGTTGCCTATGCAATCTTAGTTCAGCCTCTTTTTGCATATGCATTATAATACAGCCTTTAATTACATGATCACATGCTATTTTTTCCCACAGGATCCCCGCCGCATTTTGTGCATAGGATGGTGCTCTAGGTATGAATCAAGGTCATGTATTGAAAGGGGATGTTTTTTGTAGGATGCATGGTTCCCATGTTGCAGAAGTTGAAAAGTATGTAGTGAATAAGGCAGGGGATGGAAGAAACATCATCCTCTCTCTTCCTGCAATGATGGTCTTGTGGTTTAGGCAGTTGAATGCTACCCTGGAGACTTGGATTCTATTCCTGTTTTTCTGCCACAGAGTTCCTATTTGACACTGGAGAAGTCACGTGAACCAAACTTTTCACAGGTAGTCACTAATTGTATGTTCCTCCTGATGTTTGATTTGTCCAAGTGCTGAGCTCTCACAGCTGGGTCTGAAGTCAATAAGAGTTGTACTTTGAACATACAAAGTGCTATACAAAGCTAAATACTCTGCAAAATCAGATTTGAAGTTTCTCAAATTGGGCACCCAAAATTAGCAGGTACTTTTGACCTTATTCTTTCTGTGCATCAGTATTGCATCTGTAAAATGGAGATGATAGCCCCTCACCTCATAGGACTTTTGTGAAAATAAATTCATTAACATGTTTTAAACACTCACAACTGTAGACAAGTGTCATAGGAAAACCCAGGAGGAAATTCATACTTCTGTCTTCAGAGCATGGTTTGAACAGTGTGCAATAAATAAGGTGGGGGGGAGCACATACTGTATTGAACAATGGAGATAAAATATTCAATATCTTCTCATTAATTGAGCACTGTCTATTCTGTGCACTGAATGAGGCAGGGATCCCGTGGGGAAAAATAGTATGTGATCATGAAATTAAACAGTGTATCATAATGCATACGCACAAGTGGGGCAAACATAGACAACCCCAATTCTGGAGTTTCCTACCTCCTGAGTGCTTTCATTGCAAATGTAATAATTTTCTTTTAATGTAGTTTTTTGTGTATTAGACAGACAGCTAGATGTGTGTTTCAGTGGGGGTAGGAAGAAAGGAGACAGCTGCCCACCAAAAACTAAACAAATAAAACCTTGGGTCTGATATTATTTAGTACTGGAATTGTCCATCCAAAATTAGTTCTGCAAACACAAAACATATTTGACTTACCTACACCATCTTGGCAGGAAAAGAATCCTTGACAATTAGAAAAATACCAAATCTAGTTCAGAAGCCTTCCAGAACAAACTGAGAAAATGAAGGGCTAAATGTCACATTTTAATTTTTTCTTAGTTACTTTGGAGAAAATCACATTTCTGTTTTTAGCAATAACTATTTGTATTGTCACTTTGAAGCAGAAACGAATACAAGCATCAAGCATTTTCCTGGAACTTTTCACCCTTGGGGCAAACAAGACTGGCTGAATGGATTTGCAGAGAACATCTTACATTTAAAGACATTTACTGTGCTGGAGGATTCCCACTATCCGGATAACTAGGTTATCTATTTTAGGACGTGAAAAACCTGTGATTTTTCTATTATTAAAAGAAGCTAGTGTATCTGCTATTAATACATTGCCTACAGTCACTGAAAATCTCTAGAGTAGTCCAAGAAAGCATCCTTATATGTTTTCCAGCTTACAAATTTGCTCAGCGTTACTGTTGCAAATAAATGAAACTCAGATGAACTCCACATACAAAAGTTTGATAAAAAAGGGTCTCAAAACATTTTTTAAAAGGTACAAGACATGATATTTTAACTGAGAAATCTATCTAAAGACTACATTTTAAAAAGTAATATTTGTGGTTATTATATCTGCATCAAAGCCTTCCAACAAGAAATGTACTCTAGCAGGGGGAAAAAAGTCTTTAAATTTTACTAATGGGTAGGGAAATATTTACCCTATTTAAATAGTAAAAGCGTATTTGCATTCTTTTCAAAATTGTATATCTGCAGGTAATTTGGGGCCAAATTCTCTATTGATGTGAACTATCCCTGCCCTATTGAAGTCACCTATATGATGATAATGATCTCACTGCACCAATTTATGCTAGCAGAGAATTGTTTTATATCTAATATTGTTGTACCTCTACTTAAAATATACATATGTTTTTGTTTTGTGGGGTTTTTTTTTTCAGTCTGTACACTAGCACATTGTTACTAAAAATATGTCAAGAGCACAGGAATTGCTTCTGAGTTTGTTTTGTGTGTGTGTGTGTGTGTGTGTGTGTGTGTATATATATAGAGAGAGAGAGAGAGAGTTAGATATATACCTATACATATACAATATATACATAGTGTTTGGCAAATTCTCATACACATACTTGCAAAACACAAATCTGTAGTGTATACAATTTCATAATGTGTGCAAATCCTAATTTTCACAATGTATGCATAGCTATTACATAATTTCTATTACATGTTTGCAACATAAATTCCACAGTGCAGGTGCAAGATAACTTTCACAATGCCTAGTTTTACAGCATGGATAAGCACAATGAAAGTTTCAATTTGTAGATGAGCCATGTAAGTCTCTTATCCAGAGTCAGCAATACCATGTGGGCAATATGGACACAGAATTTCAATTAAAAAAAAAGAGCTCACATGACTTTCAGCAGAACCTCAGTTTTGGGAATGTGCAAACCTTGTGGCAGTTGTATCATGGAGCTGCCATTGGATCTATATTGCACATGTTTATGAGTAATCAGTGAAACACAACTCCATTCTGGAGTTTGAACTGCCTGTGTATTATTAGCTGTTTCTGGATTTTCCGTACTTACTTCTGAGCCATGGTGCTATTGAGTTATATATTGTCAGGATAAATTTAAACTCAAAGTTTCCAGGCCTTGTCTTTACCGCAGAGTTAACTCAGGCTCTTACTTGGGTGTTATCTCTAACCTGGCTCCTATTCACACACAAAACCCTCTGACTTGAGTTTGACTGTGCTTTCAACCTGGGCTAACTGGCCCATCCTGGGATATACGCTTTCACTTGGGCTGGTAACCTGCCCACTTCGCAGTGAGGACCCAGGCTAAATCACCTGAGAGTTGATAATCCTCCAATGCTTTCCCACATTCCCCTGTATGCCCAGAACAGACAAGTTTTCCCACAATTCACTGGGAAAGACTCAGAGGACCATGGGATATGCCCCCAGAAGTCCTAATGCCTCACACAGGTGAGTGCTGCACCAGTGAAGTCAGAGTCATGCAGGTAGGCCTTTCAGTATGGCCCCCACACCCAGGCTAAATTAACACAGGTGCTCAGAGTCAGACCAAACTGCCGATCACCCGAGTTAACACTGTAGTGAAGACATAGCCACATCAAAGAAGTAAAAGTTATACAATATACAAGTCCGGGGCAAAAAAAGTTCCTAATATTTTTATTTACAGTTATGGTTATTTGCAAAGTACTGCATCTGTAGACTTAAAGAAAGAATATTGTATATACAAGCAGCACTAATTTGACCAAAACCACCACTTCCTGCTGTGGAGGAATTTCTTGAAGGTCTCCCAGGAAAGCAGGGCCGGCTCCAGCATTTCTGCCGCCCCAAGCAAAAAAAAAAAAAAATTGCGATTGACGGCGGCAGTTCAGCGGCAGGTCCTTCGCTCCTAGAGGGAGTGAGGGACCTGCCGCCCCCGAATTGCCGCAGGTGCCGCCCCTCTCCCTTGGCCGCCCCAAGCACCTGCTTGTTAAGCTGGTGCCTGGAGCCGGCCCTGCAGGAAAGGGCCAGTTCAGCATATCTCTACCTAGCTTGTGAGTGCTGAAGAAATCACAACCTAAGGTGGCACACTATGACTGTACACAAAACAACTAAGCACAGAGAAAATGCCAAATATGAATGTCAGGATAAATTATCAATTCACAAAAATCTATACTGTCGGTTGGACCAAGACAAGAAAATCTCACGGTAATGGCAGTTTTGACTTCTTAGCTTATTGAATTATTTCTGTTTTTTAAGAATGAGAAACGCCACACTTTCCTAAATATTATGCAGTTTCACCATCAATCAAAACTCTTACATCTATATAGAGATCGAGCTTTGTGTGTTTAGTTCAATCTTTTGTCCAATAGAAACACATAAGGAGAACTCTGCTAATTTCAGTTCTTCCCATGTTTCCCTTTCTATTGCATGTATTCATGGAAAAATTACTTACAATAGCCAAAGACCTTTGTAGGTTTGATTATTACATTTCAGTTCAATGACTGCACTATTCATAAGAGGGACCTTCTTTTGCCTTGCATTATTTTCCCTAAAAGCAAGCATAAATATAATGTATGTACAAATTTTCTCTTCCTTATCATTTCCCAACCTTGAGAAGCTTTAAAGGGTTTATTTCATTACTGTATCTATTTTTCAATTGCCAAAATTGTTTTGGCAAAAAAAGACATTGTAAAAAGAAGCTACTATAGCAAATATATCAATTAGAGCAGAAAATACAGGACTGCCTCCTGGATAAAGCTGCACCAGCAACTCAGTGGCATACTGAAAGACACCCCCCCCCCCCCCATAAAGAAAGGTGAAAACACCCACTTTTAAGGAGTTACAAACCATAAACTAGGAATCATGAAATACAACAGGACTGGGGGGGAGGAGGGAATGATGAATGAAATAGTAGGACAAAAGAAGAAAGGGGTAACCAAGTAAGTTTGCTCTCAAAATATTTTGGGCCAGATCTCAGATAGTGTAAATGAAAGTAGTCTACTGAAGTCAAGGAGCTGAAGATCTAGCCCTCATTTTAATATTTGATATTTCTTGATTTCTGAAAAAGCTGCATGCCTTTTAGTCTCTGTACTCTTGCCTTGGCATGCAAAATACTGGTGTCACCTGTGGTAGGAAGCTAAGAAGAAATTAAAGATGATCAAGCTCTTTCAGTCCTTATTCAAATGTTTGTATCCCTTCTCTGAACATATAGTACTCAGTTCAACAAATCAATGCTAACAAACAAACAAACAAACACTTTGATTAATATTCAAGTCTACAATCTCCCAATCTAAAGTCATTGTGATTCTCATTCATCTCTTCACCCCAGTTAGAAATATGTCAGTGGTTAAACATAGGATTTTGTTTTCTTTCTTACCCAGTGTTTTGTGAGGTGGCAAGACATTTCAGTATTTAGGCCCAAACAGACTGATTGTTTAAAATTTTACTTTTACTCTTCTATTTTTTTTTTGCCAGATGACAGCAACAGCATCTTACTTCTTTGAATAATTGTGTTTTATTATATAAACAACTTTAAAAAAAATGAAGCAGCAAGAAATCTTTAAAAACAAATCAATTATATCTTAATGAGTTTGGTCCGAATTCTGTGGTCTCTACTCTATTTTCACTCAGGTTGGGATTTACATAGGATTTCATAGGCACCCAAATCCCATTGAATGGAAGGAAGTGGAATTTAGGTGCCTAACTCCTTTAGTGTACATCTACGCTTGGAGCTGGAGGAGTAAATTCCAGCTCAAGGAGACATACCCACGCTAGCTCTGATCAAACTAGTGTGTTAAAACTGGAATGTAACTGCTGTAGCATGAGAGGCGTGAGGGGCTAGACACTTGGAGAACACACCTATGGTCTCAGGTGGGCATGTACTCGGGGCAGCTAGCCCTTCCAGTCATTCATGTCCCACCATGGCTACACTTTATTGTTAGAAAATTAGCTTGATCAGAGCTAGTAAACACGTATGTCTCCTCCAGCTGGAATTAGCATCTCTGGCTCAAAGTGCAGACAAACTTTTAAACTCATCTGAAAATCCCAATGTTAGTTGTTACCCAGGCAAATTCCTATGAGTAAAAATGGGAGTAGAGACCTCAGGATTTAGCCCAATAGTAATAACAATGAAAATAATTTAACCAGGAAATCCTCAAAAAAGTTATAGGAAAATAGAGCTAATGTCATAAGAAATTTAGGCCCTGACTCTGCATTAATTTAGGACTTCCTTAATTTTAAAACCATAACTTTAAGCTCATTGACTTCAATGGGACTATTGATATGCTCAAAGTTAAGCATACACCTAAGCATTTGCAGGATCAGAGCCTTGTTTTTTGAACGGGGAAGCAGGAGGAGCATGTCAACTGTAGACTGATGGCATTCCAGATTGATATATACTGAGAAGCATTAAGGGCATTTGTAGCATTCATTTTCAAAACTTTTTTTTCCTCATTCACACTGTATTAGTAGCACCCTGGCACCAAACCAAACAGTATAAAACTTTCTTTTGAAATGCTCTTTATAAAATCTGACACAGAATTTGATACGTATAAAGCTTTCAAGTGTGAGTTGAAGGACATTTTAGGAGCCATATATGAGATCACTTGTTGTATGCCTGAGAACATTTCTTTTAATATTTGAAAGAAGCTACTAGACACTTTTTTATATGCAGAAGCTAACTTGAAGTATAACCTATGTATCTGCTGGATCTTAACCTATTTCCTGTAAGTGAAAAGAAAGAACATTTATCATCATCCTACTCAATGTTCAAGAATCATTAAAAAACCCAGGAGTGAACATCCAGAAAAAGTAATGGGGGCGAGGGAAGGGAAGTAGAGGCCACATATGTGTGGGAAGTAAAGGGAGTAGATTTTTATACATCAGCTCTCTGCTATCACTGCCTAACTGCACATATTTCAGCAGCCTTTTGTTATTCTTTGCTTCTGGAAACCATTCTGCTTTCTTGGTTGCTCTTCTGAGAACATGGGATGAATATGGAGAGCTTTAAAGACTGAGAAATCTGATAATCTAGGCTGAGTTTGTCCTTTTCTGCTCGCTCCTAGAAATAGCTTGGCACTACCCTTGACTGTTTAAGGAGGTTTAGTCCTGCTGCTTTCTTCTCCTTTTAATATTTTCTTCCTTCTGTAGATGTATAGACTAGGGGACAGTCTGTCAGATTAATACTTGGCATGAGGAGATCCTTTGCTTTCTCTTCTCTCTTTGGACCTTCTCACTTGCTGACTACTCTGCTCTCATTGCTTTGGATTTAAGATTGTTAGCCTGGAGATATCTTTGAAATCTGACTCCCATTTTATTTTTAGTCCTCTTATTGACACATTAGCCCCACAGACACATTTATTTCTGGTGATTTATGATGATGTGCCAAAGGGTCAGAATGATTAGGATGTTTACAAAAAACAAACTTTTCCATTTTCACCCCAAACCAGACCAGGAGCAACATTAAAAGCAGATGTTTTCTCAACCCTGAGCCCTGACTCAGACTTGAGCTTTAAAAGACTCTCTGATATGATTTCCAAAACCTGAGAGTTAATGACCTAAAGACTTGACTCTTTAGAAGAAAGAGTGCTGGCTACAGATTGTAGGTTTCAAATGTTGGCTTTACAATTTACAAGCCCAGAAGGAAAGATATCTGACTGGAAAGTTACAGTAGATGATCATAGTGCTGCTGTGATCATTTTTGAAGAAAATCAAATCCTCAAATAATTTAGGGCCTGATTCTGCCAGCATCACATCTGTGTCATAGTTCCTTATTCCATCACAAATTATCCCAATGGGAGTACAGGTGGTAGAATTGGGTCCTTGTAAACTCCTTGGATGAAATGCTGGCTCCACTGACATCAATGGGAGCTTTGCCACTGATTTCTATGGGGCCAAATTTTAGCCCCTTGACTTTAGTGGGACTACTTATGTGAGTACCTGCTCACCAACGGGCGTAGATTGCACAATCTGGCCCCTGCTGAACAACAAAATGAGGAAAAAGAATATTAGATTGAAAGGGGTCTCTGAACTTTTACATAATACTGATTCCTGGTGAAAACAGCCAACAAATATTCAACCCACAAATCCTACAATCTCATCTTCAACATGATGCTGCTATTCCTCACCCAGTCAGGAAAACTGTGGATCAGACATCTTTATTTACAGCTTTCTATCCCTGCATTTTAGTATTTCCTCTCTGATTATTTGCCACTGTTGGTAAAAATATATAGATTATTTTTTACATATTACTGAAGCACCTAAGAACCCTAGTCATGGACCAGGACTCCATTGTGCAAGACACGAGTACAAACAGAGATTTTACCGATGAATAAAATAAAATGTTTACAGAACGGCGTATTAATTTTGCTTCACTTTTCCTGGCAAAACTTAGAACCATTGATGGCAGTACAGTTACCCCCAACGAGCTACTGTGCTATGCGGTTTATGAAATGTGACCACAGGTGCTAATATGCAAACAACGTACCATAATACAGGTGGCTCTGGAGACACATGCGGCTTTTCAGAAGTTAATATGCGACTCCTTGTATAGGCACCGACTCTGGGGCGAGATTTACAGGCGCCAACTTTCTAGTGTGCCGGGGGTGCTCACTGCTCAACCCCTGGCTCTGCCACAGGCCCTGCCCCTACTCCACCCCTTCCCACCCCCTCTCCTGAGCCTGCCATGCCATCGATCCCCCACCCCCAGAGCCTCCTGCATGCCACAAAATAGCTGATCAGGAGGTGTGGGGAGGGAAGGGGTGGCGCTGATTGGCGGGGCTGCCGGTTGGCAGGAGGCTCTGGGAGGGGAGATGATGGGGCACTGCTGACGTATTACTGTGGTTCTTTGGCAATGTACATTGCTAAATTTTGGCTCCTTCTCAGGCTCAGGTTGGCCACCCCTGCCATAATATCAAGCTCATGGCCTCAATCCTTTGAGGCAGCTGAGGAGATAAGGGGAAGAGATGGGGTGTAAAGATGGCTGTAAACTGCCTTTGCAACCCTGCTGTTTGGGGCTGCTACATTCCAGGCTAAACCCATTGAGAAAGTTTCCTGAAGGTTGTAAGGGGCTATTTTGACAGCCAGGGATAGCAGGGGCACTGTTTTTTCCCCACTAATGCCCCCAGTGCTGGCTTCAGGGGTAGAGGCTGGAGTAGGAGCTGGCACAGCAAATCTGTTGTACCTGGGGATTCCCCTGCACTGGAGAAATCCTCCAGAAGTTGGCTAAAATGGCTTTAGGGCAGCTCTGCATCACTGGAGCAGCAGGAAGTTTCCCCCTCGTGGTGAGGATCTGGCCCAACTTGCTTTGGAATCTCTGTATTTTATCATCTACTTTAAGATCATACATATTTAAATGTGTACACTCTTTTCCTCTCTGAATGTTTGAACTGTACACCATTGACATTTGTTGAAAACTGTCTTGGGTTGATTTGAAATGTCTTCCAGTTCTTACCCCTATAACCATCACTAACAAAGTCCATCAGAAGTGGGCAGTTGTCTACACATGCCTGGTAGGATAAGGATGATTCTTGGGAACATGTTTCATTGGGGCACCAATCTTCATTTTATTTGGAGAAAATAGAATAAAATATTATTGTTTCATCAACTGGTATTTTATGGCCCATTGAACAGACAGAGTAGGAAACATCTTAATAAATAATGGCTTATGTACTATTTAACTGTGAATGATGACTATTCATATAATATAAATTCTATAAAGAGTGGTGGTAGGTGCTAGGTACACATAACGGACACTGCTCACATTTGCTCACCAATTACTTTTTGAGCGATAGACAAAATAATGGCAGTATATTAATAATGGCAACATACTCCCTCTCTGGGTAAATATGCAGAGCACTAGGCAGATGTTTTTATTTTTCCCCTCATTTTTGTTCTGCTTGTGAAGGACACAGGATTGACAGCCTTGCAGTCTAAAATCCTCCATGTGTGGCCAGGAAAAGAACAGCACAGTCAGTGGTAGGGCAAGCTTTCCACACACTGCCTATCCAATCCCAACCTACATTTTGCAGGGCTGACATATCCTGTGAATTAGAGGATTTCAGTCTTCAGCTCCTCTGCTAAAACTGTAAACAAGAGTGACAATGAGTACCAGCTGTGGGGTTCTTTTGTTTGTTTTTTCTAACGTGGATACCTTTATCTTGCACATTACACACACAGTGCGAAAAAATCACTGGTTGGAAATAATTTTTGGTCCCTATTGGACTAGGCTAGGTTTGTGCCAGTGACATAAGAATGAGGCTATTTCCCACTAATAAGCCCATGAGCCTCCAGTTTCTCTAGACATTCTCCCAAAGAGCTGCAGATCACACCTTCTTGGTCCTTCTTCGCCCCCACTTAATTACAAGTTTTATCATCACTTCTCTTGTTCTTACATTTCTATGGATGCTCCTCTCTAATTCATAACATCGGTGCTGATTTTTGAGGAAATAATGCAGCCATACCTTCAAAGTGATCCCTTTTCAGATAAATTTCATGTCAAACATGATTGGCACCTTTTTATTGATTGTAGGAGATGGGTTGCCAGATTATCCTACTGGTATATGGATGGTTCCCATATTTATTCAAGCAAATTAGATCTTTTCTACCACCCCATGTCACCTAGTAATTCATCTGATGTAGCCACTATCTCTTTCTTTCTTTCTTTCTTTCTTTCTTTCTTTCTTTCTTTCTTTCTTTCTTTCTTTCTTTCTTTCTTCCCATTACTATATTAAGCTAGTATTAACGATTTATTTAGTTAGTGCTAGCTTGAGCTTTTAGCATAGAGTCCATAGCAAGGTGTGGGGTGGAGATGCACCATACCCTGGATGGGGTGGAGAGCACTAGAGGCATTGTGGGTCTCTGAGTTGTGGTGTGTGGGGGGGGGAGGGAGGAGGGAGAAGAGTCAGTTATTATATCCACATAATGGGAATACTATACTCTCTCACAGCGTGACCAGACAGAACATGGACATGGTGGAACCCTTGCTCCACCTCCCCAACCCCTCCGCTCAGTTGCTCCTAGGGGGAGTAACTGAGGTAAAGATCCTGTGCTCTCAGGAGTGCAGGAACTGCAAATCTGGCTGTCTCTTACATGAGTCACACAGATGGTGGCAGGGGAGACCTTATTCCCTCCTATTCATCTGCACTTCTGCATAAGTGAAAGGCACAATCCAGCCCCTAATTACTTGAAGCAGCATCATGAGACCTAGAGCACCAGACTAAATTTCCAGACAGTTCTACCTGAATAGCTCTCAAATTTTTAACTCTAGTTAGTGCACAAATGGCACCCTTACACTGATTCATGGGAGTTGAGTGCTTTAAGAAGTTGATAATTGCGGCATGAAAAGTCACACATGCAAAATCTCTGCATTATTTTCAGACAGCAGCTCATGGGCTTAATGCAGCTGCAAATGATTCTAAATGTTCGTACACCATCAGCCCTCAAATTTAGCGTATTATGCGCTGTTTGCAAATTTAGTCCATCAAGCCCTTTAAGGTTTATTATTATATGTTGTATTCTGCTGCAGAGATATTTTCTCAAGGGGAAAAATAGAAGCCATCTATATTTTGCAATGGAAACTTAAACTGGCATTATTCCCAAAACAGTGTAAATTAGCAGCAAAGCACACTGCAAACAAAGCTGACAGTCATTTGAAATATAAAACAGAGTGGCATTTTAGTAGCATGCATACAGAACTGACAGATATGGCTTCATTCCTAGCTTCTGAGGGCATAGATTTGTGTGCGCATGCCTGCACAGCTCCCTCTAATTTTAGAGGGATTTTGAATATTTTTGAATATTCTCTATTTAAAACTTCTTGGTATCTGAACCAGTTTACCCGAATGCTGCTTAATGCACTTTTCAATTTGTAGCACATCAATAATTTACTGTATATTTCTGTACAGTGCTTATGTCCATGTCCCTGATTACCGCCAAATTGCTAGCTTGACATTTTTCTGAGCACTTAGAAGCCGTTTGGATTGTACACGTGTGCGTGTTACAAAGTGATTGAAATGACAATAGCACTCTCAGTGCTGAGCAGCAGATCTAAACACGTTTCAAATCAATCACTCTGAACGTCCTGCTCATCTCCATTCACTTCAAAACCAGAAGCCATACGCATTGCTGGTTGGCTAAGAAAATAACACTTAAAACTGGCACTTACTGCCCAATGGTAGCTTTGTGCTTCCCTTCTCTCACGCAATCTGCCAAGCCAATCTTACTGCTTCTGCAATGCTGGGGAAAAAAAAGACAATGACAATACATTAGCAAAACGGGAGAGATTTTTAACTCTTGCCCAGAGCTGGAGTTAAGAGTAGCATAAATGATATCGGTACATCTGTTTGGAAATACTATTGACACCCGAGACTTCTCTTCTGAAAGAAATGCAGATAAGGATGGAAGTTCCTTTTTTTTCTTTCTGACAGTGGACTCCATTTAACCCCTACCTGCTACAAGCTAATAACAATGTGTGAGTGCAAAATCTAGCCACAAATATTTTCTGTTAGTGTGTAAAGTTCAAATCTGACTAGGAAAAAATGATCAGATGGGTTTATCAGCGTAATGAAAAAAGAAATCAGATCCAGCACCCTCACCTTTGGCCATTTTTAAGAGCAATCCTGAACATTCCAGAGTATTGAGTTAACTTTTCTTTATTAATTGCCTCCCTAATTTATTCCCCATGCTATGTCACCTCCAGTTACCAACTGGAAACCCAAGAATCAAAATAGTGCAGTATGAAAAAGAACAAATTTCCAGCCTGACTGGAAGCAGAAGTCACATGTGGAGGAGACCCTGATTATGAGATGTCAAATTTTCCTATGGAAAAATCTAAGATACATCAGATGACATTCCAATTAGCACTCAAGCTTCAGGGTGTACATCTCAGCCATATTCAAGCCAAATCCAAAACATCAAACTCTGTAGTTTGCCCATCATACGAAAGTAGAATCCCCTTCTCAATCAACTTCACTGTAAGTTAGACCCATTCAGGGCCACATAAAGGCAACACTCCCATACCCGCCCCCTCAAGACACCTCTGGCCTTGCCCCCAAATTATGACCCAGCTCTCTACTTGAAATGGTGGTGGACTGGAAGGGGCAGCAGGATAGGGCTGTGTAATCTCTGACAGAACAGCAGCAGATACCTCCTCTGCATGGGAGCTTCAGTGGTGACAACAACTGTCCCTCTCCCCTGTGGAGGCAGTGATGGCAGCTGTGATATATCTGTTTGGATGGGTAGGCTAGGCCTACTGTATTATTCTCCTGTCACGTGGCAGGGCTAGTAACCCAGACCCATGTCAGATGACTGGAGTCAACAAATAAAGTTCAGTTGACTCTTACTAGCATTCATGTGTGAGTCACATATTTACTAACCTAGTATGAAGCATATACAGTTTCTAGTAAGCTCCATTACAAAATATCAGATGGTGTTAATTTAATTAAAATTTAAAAAGAGATGCAGGTAAGACTCTTAATCACTCCTCGCTTACGATACATTAGAGATGTCACCACATTGAAGCATATATTCCTTACAATCTTACACCTACAATTGTTCCATTTTCAGTTCTCCATGCAGTCTGTAAACCTTGTCAAAACTTAGGGAAATGATGACAGTTTTCTAACATCAGTGTTGCCTACTCTCATGATTTTTTCGCAGTGACGGGATTTTAGCTGTGGCTAGAGCCCAGTCTGGGGATGAAGAGAGAAGCTCCACCGTGTAACGAATTTGAGGCCCGGATGCCTGTCCCATTTGCCTGCCTCCTGGGGTAGAGCAACCAATCACAGCTGCTATGGGAAAAGCAGTTTCCCCTCCCCCTCGATTCAGCATCCCAAAGCCATGCTCATAGGAGGGGAGGGAGCGTAGTGAGCTAAAGAGAACTGCAGCTCCTCTCCCTTCCTGAGAGCAATACTCTTCTGCTCCTCCCCCATGCTCTTTCCCCTGCACCACCTGTCTTCAGAAAGGGGAGGAGGCAAAGAATTCCTGGAGCTGCCCCTCCCCCCCCCAACCTGGAAGGGGGAGAGGTGACCCCACTGCAGCCCCCAACCCAAAAGACTGGAAGAAAGGGGTGAAGAACATCAGGAGGAGCAGAAGCGTGGCTGAGAAAGGGGGGTGAACTGATGGAAAGGAGGGCTGGGGGAGGGTGGGGGCAGAACTGATTTGAAAGTTGGGGACAAAATTAATTTCTGGGCAGTGGATAGAGAGATGTGGGGTGAGAGCACCTGAAGCATGGGGCCAAAAATCTCTCTCTCACACACACACACACACCCCTCAGGGTGAGCTCAAAAATCTAAAGACAGACCAAAAACCCCACTATTTTATTCAGATATAACATTATTAATTAATAATAACATTAAAATGTACATGTTTATTAACAGTATTGCACTAATAATATTAATAAATACATATGTTATTATCAATGATACAGTAGTAAATTGCATTTAAGGTCTGACTCAAGAGATCAAAAATCATGAGCTTGGCAATGCTGAGTACAAAGCTTGTGACATTTTTCAAATAATTTCTGATAACCCCACAAAACAAAATGAGGAAAGGATTTTAAAGGAACACTATCAATTTCAAAATGTTATTTTATTATTAATATTGTGGTAGTGCTAGGGAGGCCACAGCTGAGATTAGGGCCTCGTTATGTTGTACATACATGTATTAAGAGACAGTACCTGTTCTCAAAAATTTACAATCTTAAAAGACAAGACAATAAAAGGGTGGGAGAAAGAGAGTATTATCTCCATTTCATAGATGGGAAATGGAGGCACAGTCATTAAGTGATCTGCCCAAGGTCATAGAGGAAGTCTGTTGTGGAACTCGGCCTAGACCCATGCTTTCCTAAGTTCCATTTCAGTGCCTTAACCAAAACCTTTTTCTCTAGATCTTTCTTCATTTCTGTATGAAAGTCTCTTACCTACTATTTTTACATGTAACCTTACCATACAGAAATTGCAAGTAGTTAAATAAAATGTGGTCTCTCTATTTTTCAGTCTTATTTTTGCATTAGATATTTATTTGTATTGCAGCAGTACATGGAGGCCTCTATTAGGGATCAGGACACATGTAAAATTAAAAAGATGTTCCTCCTCCAAAGAGCTTATACAATCTAAGTAGCTAGTGTCCAGTCAGTTTCATTTCTGTGTTGATAGTGAAATTCACTTAATCTTACATATCGGCATGGTGACATCACAGTTGTGCCAACTTAGAGGAAATCATATGTACATAGGTACAGAGGAACAGCCAGAAGGGTGTCTATTCACCTCCCTAGGACTCCTGGAAGAGGCTGAAGGATAAAGGCTGGGATGGTGTCTCCCCTTCGTGGTTCCCCACATTGTTTTAAGGCAAATGAAATCCAACCATCACAATCACCGCAGCATGAAGCTGCGAAAGGTGAACAATGTGTAGCAAGGTGACACTGGTTTTCTAGTCTCTCCCCAGGCTCGCCGCAGAATTGGGGGAGAGCTGAATGGGAAGGCAGAGTCTATGGCTAGGTCTACACTACCCACCTGAATCGGCGGGTAGAAATCGATCTCTTGGGGATCGAATTATCGCGTCTCGTCAGGACGCGACAATCGATCCCCGAATCGACGCTCTTACTCCACCAGCGGAGGTGGGAGTAAGCGCCGTCGACTGGGAGGTCAATTTTGCCGCCGTCCTCACAGCGGGGTAAGTCGGCTCCGATACGTAGCTGAATTTGCGTATCTTAAATCTACCCCCCCCCGTAGTGAAGACCTGCCCTATGAGTTACCAGTGGGGGTGTAGCAGGACTATGAGCCTCCCTGCCTGATCTGCCACTCTGTCACAGATAAGAGCAGGTACTGTAAGCCATGCCATGACCCCTCTCCTGCGTGAAAGCATCAAGTGGGGATAACCAAGGTGGCTGTTAGGTGAAGGGAAGCATTGAAGCTCTCTCCCCGGCTAGATCAATCCAGGTAATCACCAGAAAGAGAGAAAAGAATATTAAACATGTATGAAAAAGTGCAAACTGAAGAAAAATCAGGAAGTGGCAGCAAGTTGGGCACAAAGTTTAAGATCCTCATTTTAATGACACTTTGAAAACATGGGAGATGTCAAGTTGATTGCCTTTGAAGACTATCATGAGAAATCATATGTGGAGCTGGAACACCAAGGTTGGCCTCCAGAATAACATATAAAATAGAAAAAAAAAATCCTTTCTGTGTTAAAATGAGATATGTGCAGTTCCCTCTACAGTGCACTGATAGTCCTGCAGCTTTATAATTCCAGCAATTCTGTAGTGGATTCCACTGAATAACAAAGTGTGCCTGTTACAACAAAAACAAAACAAAACCCCTCCTATTCCTGCAGGACAAGAGGAAATTTTGAAACACCTGGACTGCACTTTTTCAAGAGTCAAAATATAACAGGAGTTCACATTCATCTACTGTAGCTTTTTACAGTGAACACATGCAAATTGCTCCTGGAATATTTCATTTGTCCCTTTTGCTGAGAACGTTGAGCAGGGTGAGTCATGGTGGAACCTGCTTGTTGAGAAGAAATAGGCACTCAGAGTCTGGTTTTGTTCTTCCTTGAAACACACAAGACCAATTATACTAACTAACATCATCATCACCGAAAGATGAAAGGAAGAAGGGAAATGAGTACAACTGTAGATGCTTTTAAAAAAATAAACTGTTCTCCCCTTCTGGGTTTAATATCACAGTTGGAATAAATCTGTTTTGATTAGTACCAGGCTAAGGATATCTTTGGGGGAGAAAAGAAAATAAACAGTATACATTTTTTAAAAAACCCAACAACCTTACACTGAAAGAAGTTATTAATATTGTCTTTATTACTTGTACTCTTGTTATTGCTTCTTGAAATGGTAGGAGAGATCTAAGAGTTATGGTCTGTTTTTCCATTGATATTATAATGAGCCACTAGGGGAACTAGAAGCAACTTATTGCCACACAAATTATGGTAAGGGTATTTTTTCAGGTTGTATAATTAAGGGGAGGTAGTGCTATTGGCAACACTATTAGTCTTTAAATTCCTCACCCCCCGCCTCAGGGAGCTAAGCATTGTAACTCCCCTTCTGTATATTTCTAACCAACAAAAGCTATTATCTTTTTGTTTACCATAAATCAGGGGTGGGCAAACTACAGCCCGCGGGCGGGATCCGGCTTTTCAGGGCTTTGGATCTGGCCTGCGAGATTGCCACCCCCATGGTGCCGCGGGCCCCGCACTGCTGCTGGAAGCGGCCAGCACCACGTCCCTGCGGCCCCTGGGGGGGGGGGGCAGAGGGCTCCATGCACTGCCCTAGCCTCCAGGCACCGCCCCTACAGCTCCCATTGGCCGGAAACAGAGCTTCTGCTCCCCCTCCCCCAGGGGCCGCAGGGACATGGTGCTTCCAGCAGTGGCACGGCATGGGGCCAGGGCAGGCAGGGAGCCTGCCTTAGCCCCGCTGCACACCGCTGCCACCCCGGAGCTGCTCCAGGTAAGCAGCGCTGGGCCGGAGCCCACACCCCGAAACCCTCCTGCACCCGCACCCCGACCCCCTGTCGTACCCCTCCTGCATCCCAATACCCTGCTGTCAGCCCCTTTGTACACCCCGTGCCCATCCTGTGCCCCAAACCCCTGCCCTGAGCCCCTGCCTCACTCCGCACCCCCTCCTGCACTCCAACCCCCTGCCCTGAGCCCCCTGCCGCACTCCGCAACCCCTCCTGCACCCCAACCCCCTGGCCCAAGCCCCCTCATGCATCCCGCACCCCACCAGTGCCCCAACCCCCTGCCCTGAGCCCCTTCCTGCACACCGCACTCACTCCCACACCCCAACCTCCTGCCCCATTCATGGCCCTGCATGCAATTTCCCCACCCAGATGTGGCCCTGAGGCCAAAAAGTTTGCCCACCCCTGCCATAAATAGCGCCTCTGACTCACTTTGTTTTGGGGAACCTGCCTCACAATCCCAATATAAATGTATGTGGCTAGCCACTGTGGGAGAACAGCAGTGCATTGCAATGGTGCACAACCCTTCATAAAGAAATCTCCCAACATTTACAGCTTGAAACAGTGCAGCTATGTCATTTCAAGAAGTGATTTTGTTAACTCTCAGAAGGTAAACATACTGGGCCTGATCAGTGTTTGATCAGAAGCTCTCTACGGAAAACCCAACTGCTCCAGGAATTAGTATTGATAATGCTATAGAAGTTATAATATCAGTACCAGATGTAACTGAATAATTGCTGTTGTGGGCACTGTGCTAGTGAAGAAGCTGTCTTTTAGGTGTGATTTAAAACAGAAGTCATCTTGACTACTACACTAGATGCCCAGTTATTATACTTGGCGCATGTAAGAATCCCATAAATTTTTTTGCAAGAGGAGGTCATTAACCATCCTTATGTACTCATCTAACTACAATATGAAGGTGTGGTTGGATATAACATTGTTACTTTCTGTCCTAAACTCTTGCATAGTGTTTCTGTGTACTTGTTACCAGCTGCTATGTTACACTCAATCATTCTCTCAATTTTGGTAGCGGGTAAAATGATTAGACTAGACTGATGGACAAAGTGTTTATATCATTTAGCAAAATTTATAAACACTTTGGGATCCACATGGATGAAAGAAGTCCTCAACATTTAAGGCCAGTAACATATGATAACTCCATTCCTGTACCCCGCACACTTGTCTTCTACAAGTTTTTGTACTGGAAAAAAACATTTTTGACTAATATTGATTACATGTAAACTATATTCTCAAGTATTAGAGGGTAGCTGTGTTAGTCTGTATCCACAAAAACAACGAGGAGTCCGGTGGCACCTTAAAGACTAACAGATTTATTTGGGCATAAGATTTCGTGGGTAAAACTCCATGTATCTGAAGAAGTGGGTTTTTTTACCCACAAAAGCTTAAGCCTAAATAAATCTGTTAGTCTTTAAGGTGCCACCGGACTCCTCGTTATATTCTCAAGTAATTTTCAATTGGTAAGCATTTGCTCAGAAAAGTGATCAGCAGAAATGATTTCCTTGTGATTCTTTTACACTTTAAATATTCCTTTCCTGCCCATCCCTCATGGCTACTTGAAAAGTCAAAGCAGTGAAAGCCTAATTCATCTTCTTGCTTTGGCACATAGTGGAATCCAACTGAGTGAATATAGTCTAAGCATAGAAACAAGAGCAGCACTCTAGGGAATGCATGCACCTAGCAGGGACCTAAAAGCTTCCATTTTTAAGCTCCAACAACAGTATAATGATCTTAGTGATATTACTGTGCTACGAACAAAACAAAAAAAAGCGATGGTCACTTTATGTCCTATTAATAAGCCTGCCCTATAATTTTCAAATGCTACCTACATATGACATTTGCTTGAAGGCACAGAGCCATATTGCTGAACTTTACAGCTTTCCCTTCACTGCCCTGTACTTTTCCATTGCCATAAATGGGAGATGAATTAGAGTACAGCTATTTGTTCTAATGAGAAATTTATTCCTTTCTGAGAATACCAGTAAGAAATAATGTGTGCTTGTCATACATATACTTACATAGCATGTATGAAGCATAAGCCAAATATTTACTGTGCTGCCTTTCCCCCCAATTCTTATTGTCTAACTTACAGAGGGTTTTTAAATCTTTTAATTAAATCTAGAGTCTAATTGCTTGGCTCCCCATAATCCTCTTCATCTCTAGCTTCACCAAGGCATCCATGAAGGTAAACTCAAATTACCAGCTAGAACCAAGTAAAGATATTAGAATATGGCCATTTATAGGGCCCTATCAAATTCCCGGCCATGAAAAATGTATCACGGACTGTGATATCTGGTCTTTTGTGTGCCTTTACTCTATACTACACAGATTTCCCCGGGGGGAGACCAGTGTTTCTCAAATTGGTGGCCCTGACCCAAAAAGAAGTTGCTGGGGGGGCAGTCACAAGGTTATTTTAGGGGGGGAGGGGGTCACGGTATTGCCACCCTTACATATTCACTGCCTTCAGAGTTGGACAGCCGGAGAGCAGCGACTGCTGGCTGGGAGCCCAGCTCTGAGGCCAGTACCCCGCCAGCAGCAGCAGCGCAGAAATAAGGGTGGGAATACCATATCATGTCACCCTTATTTCTGCACTGCGGCCATCAGAGCTGGGTGGCCAGACAGTGGCAGCTGCTGATTGAGGGCTCAGCTCTGCAGGCAGCAGCACAGAAGTAAGGGTGGCAACATCATACCATGCCACCCTTACTTCTGCACTGCTGCTGGCGACGTCTCTGCCTTCAGAGCTGGGCTCCCGGTCAGCAGCCGCCACTCTCCAGCTGCCCAGCTCTGAAGGCAGTGCTGCCACCATCAGCAGCACAGAAGTAAGGGTAGCAGTACTGCAACACCCCCCCCACACACACACACACAATAACCTTGCAACCCCCCCCCTCCCCCCAACTCCTTTTTGGGTCAGGATCCCTGCAATTACAACACAGTGAAATTTCAGATTTAAATAGCTAAAATCATGAAATTTACTATTTTAAAAATCCTATGACCATGGAATTGACCAAAATGGACCGTGAATTTGATAGGGCCCTAGCCATAAATTAGTTTAAATAGGCACATGGCTTACTTGTACTTTTTATTATACAGGGTCGGTTTGTTTCTTTGTGTGTTGTTTGGTTTGGTTTTCTATCTTACAGAAACAAGCTCGCTGCTTTCTTTTTACATATTTAGCTACAATCCACCCCTGGGTATAAACCCACTGAAGTCAATGGAGTTACACCAGGGATGAATTTAGCCCTGAATGAATTAAAGAAGAAAAGGCTCAGATTTCAAATTCTCCACTGTGTCAAAACAGGTCACCACCACTTAGTAGCTCCTTTTAAAAATATGTTTCTATCACAAGAAAGAATTTCAATACATAGTAGTTGCATCTATCTTCATTCACCCTAGTAATAATAACAGCCACTGTGCATTGATAGACATGGTTCTTCAAAGAATGCCATAATGCATTCAAAACCTAAGAATAAGCATTCCCAGCACTTTGCTAGAGGTGATTGAAATAAACATGACATTACTAAGGAAAACATGTGTTATCAAAATACATGTACACCCACATTTGGAAGTTATTCAACCTTACTAGGGGTCATCTAAGGTTATTCTATTAGCAATGTTAATTATTATGTGTAATATAATTGGAGCCATGACACTGGACAGAAATTTTCAATGTAACAAATGAGAAAACATTAATTAATAGCAATACAAAGGTAAGTAAGTGGATAGCTTGTACTAATCTATTCTTTAAGAGCCACCCAAGATGTATAACATTGTGAGTGAATGCTGTGGAAATTCAACTCATTCAATAACTTGCTGGTGCTCCTCCAAGAAATACCGAACATGTTTAGAGGTACAAAGTAAGTGAAAGCAATTAATTGGCCTCAGATCTCCAAGTTAGAATGAAACCGACACTTGTAAATCTAAATAATCTTCTGTCCTAGAATTTTGTATTTTAATGTAATAACAACAACAAGTAAATTTATAACAATAACCACCACTTTACACAAGACAGAAAAGAAATATGAGGGAAAGAGGGTCATGACTGACAAGGACAAGCAATGTTGATGGGAAAATATCATAAATTGATCTCATTCTATTGGTATTGCCACAAAGCCTGACAGAATTGTCCAGATTGGATGAAAAGAAATTGTGGTGCTGTTTGATGTGGTGGTGTGTCCCCCCCTCTCCGTCCTATCAAGGTTGAAGAGAGAGATAGTATAATCACAGACTTCAATCTAAAAATTGTGAACTACATTTACATTCATAGGGCACGTGTAAAAAAGGTACCAATGTCTTTCGGACATGACCAGCGTGATTTTGATAGTGATAATCTATCTCAATGTAGTGTCTACTCTCCTCCGTGAAAGATAAAGGGTGAGAAGAGAGCTGAAGAGAAGCAGCAAGTACATGAACTGGTGAGCATATATACTGTACAGATGCCCACTGTGAAGGACAATTCAAGCCAGTTTCCCAAATCCTTTCAGTAGCATTACAAGTAGATGAATATCCTGTGCTTATTCTGATCTCACAACAGTTTTATACTGGTGCCCTTCCACTAACTCTGACAGAATTCCTCCTGATTTATGCTGGTGTAACACAAAACAAAATCATGTTCCCTATCTTTCTTTTTGTGTTGGGTAAATTGCCAAACAAGATTTTCACTTTTCGAACTCCAGATCAGCCATTTAAAATCAAATCACCTATGTCATCTTATATCTAATGATGACAGAGAACAATGGCAGAAACAAAGTGTTACTTATCAAACTCTTTCAAGCAACTATTAATTCAGTCAATTTAAATCCAAAAACTATAACCCTAGAAAGCAGCAGGTTGTCTAGACATTTTCAGCTGGAGGGCAGGAGGAACCAAGTGGCCACAATCAATCAGTGCTGTGGGGCAGATTATCTGGCCTGCTCTAATAGGACCACTCAGGCAGTACTGGGGGAGGAGAAACCACCTTCAGGTCCCTTACCAGGCTTCTCATGGCTCCTAGGTTCTCAAGCAGACTGCAGAGGACCTGGGAGTCTCCAGGCTATGAGGCTCACAGTGCTTGTTCACTGCCTGGCTAACCAGCGCCCCAGACAGCTGATTCCTGGATTGCCAAACTGCCTGGCTAGCTGCCTTCCCAGGCAGCATGGAATAGTGGCCAGCCAGGGAACTAGACAGCTCACCCATCCAACAGGCAGCCAACAACCTAAAAAATTCCATTTTTGTTCTGTTATGGATTTTTTTCTGGAAATCTCTTCCCATAAAAAAAGTTTGTGCTTTTTGACTTTTTGTCCCAAGTTAAGATGGGAAAACATCCAGAAACATTTCTTTTGTAGGAAAGGATTTCCATTTTCCAGCCAGTTCTAGGGCCATAACCAGTTATTGGTTCTCATCTTCTCCTGTTTTCCACATCTGCTGAACTACGCTTGATGGTGGTGATAGAGGGTACCCATCCTTTGCTATGCAGTCCCCTGGGCTCAAGCAGGGCCAGATCATTCCTATCCTGCTCCCCTGAGACTCCAGTGCATCTGGCAGCAAGCCTCCAAATCCAGACAGACCAACTTGTGCTAACGGGGCTCGAGCTAGCACATGAACAATGGCTGTGCAGACACAGCAGCACTGAAGGGGGCTCGGGGTAACCATCCAAGCTCAGATCCAGAGGGCAGGGTGAGCTGGAGTTTATGTGGCTAGCCCAAGCCACAACATCCTCACAGCTATTTTTTTTTTCTTTTTGCAAGCTAGCACAAGCCCCACTAACACAAGTCTGTCTACCTGGGCTGTGAGGCTCACTCCCAGCTGCAGTATAGATGTAATCCAGCAGCACAGGAGGCTATGGAGCAGTCTGAACTACTCCCTCCTTTCTGTGCAATGCAGCAGGCAGCCAGAGAGAGAGTTGAGCTGATGACCAGCTGCAGCAGAAACAGGAGAGTAGCTGCTCAGAAGCCACATATCGGAGCCTGGGGCAATAGGAGAAGTGGGAAGGAGTTTTGGAGGCCACATTTCAGCTTAAAAACATGGCTTAGGGAGCACTTTTTCAATTAATAACCTAATCCAAATTTTCTTAACACTGTCTTTCTCAAGAGCCAACTTTTAGAGCCCTGTGGACACCCTTGTGCTAGGACATATCTTCCGTTGTGATGCAGTAAATATATAGAAGGCTTCTCTTAGAAATACCCAACATATCAGGATCTCAGTTCTCACCTGGAGTTAAGTTATGAGTTCATGAGATCAGACTAGATGATCGCAACGGTCCTTTCTAGCCTTGGAATCTGTGACTCTCCATGGAATGCTAAGAGTGACATTATGACAAGTGAACCAACAATCCATATGCTGAGATAATTTGCTGAAATATTACATCTGAGAAAGCAGTGTTTCTGCAAATGACAAGGGACATTACGTCAGATGGGATAATAAGTAGCTTGGCAGTGCCATACTGGGGCCCTTACATCGATATGGTGCGATGATGTGGTAGCAAAGTCTAGAATGTGATAAATACAGACTATGTTAGTGCTGGTCATTTAGAAAAGGTGGTTCATTTTGTTTCCACCTGGCATTAGGTTACGACTGGGGGGAATTATGTGTGAGTTGATTGTAAGACTGATCAGAGTTTGTGAAACTGAAGCTGCCTTCTCTGTATTATATGTCCTAGCCTGTTGTCTAAATTGTTTGTGGCAAGAAGAGTATTATACTTAGTCCTCACATTATGTTTGAGTCTTTATATTGTAATTCAGAAATAATTTGACATTTTTTTCATAGAAAAAGTTTTTTTATTGGAAAAAAGGGGTTTTATCAATTTTTTTAAAATAAAAATTTCAAAATATATATTTCAGGAAAAAACCCTTGACATGTTTTTCTATTTTTGAAAGGTTTATGGATTTTTTAAAAAAAGCAATCACCCTTTGTTCTTAAAAAACAAACAAAAAAATTTTTTCCCCTCCCAAGAAAAAAAATGTGATACAAAAATTTCAAACGGTAAGAAGTGAGAGAAAGTAACACTTCTGTTTTTAAAAGTGTTATTTTCTCTCCCTTTTTACTTTTAACCTTTTTATTTTTAACCTTTCCCCCCCACTCTTTGTTAACACTTAAAAGTGAAAGTATTCCTTTTTTCTATGAAAGTAACACTTTCAGCAGTTTTACTGTTTTCCAACTGACAAAACTTGAAAAACAGAAAGTGTGGCAAACCATTTTTTTTCCCACAGCAGGAAAACCTGAAAACTTATGTCCCACAGGAAAATTCACATGAGAAAAAATTCCCATTTTCTGGCCAGCTCTAGAAATAATTATTTAATGTTTGTAAAAATAATACTGAAAGTTAAAAATATAATTGGCAATACTAAGTATTATAATAAATAAAACAGCAGAGTTAGCATTAGTGTGAAGTATTTTCTATTTAAAACAAAACCTAAACAAAAGAGCAAACAAACAAAACCATTTTTATTGCATCTTCTGCTGTATAAACTTTCTAAATGAATATTGTGTAAGTTAGTTTAAGTGACTGAGCAAATACTTGTTCGTAATACTCTGTAGATTCTTCACTTCCAAGAGGGGCTATATAACTTTCTCCTCAATGTATAACTTGGACACCTCCCAAACATTAATTAATTCATCCTCATAACATCCCATGAGGTTGGAAAATATTATTATACCCATTTAATATATGGGCAACTGAGGCATAGTGACATTAGTGACTTTCTCAGATTGTGGCAGAGCTAGGAATTGAGTGCCAGTCCAGTGATTTTCACAAGACTATCCTGTCTCTACCTGTATGAAACCTTTTTCTGGTTTTTGCTGTTCAAATATGCAATTGAAAGGGTGCTGTTCAAACTGTTAGTGTGTGGCTCAGTGACATAGCCAGGTTTTAAGAGCAGGGGGAGCACACATAAAAAAGGTGCCCCCCCTTGGCTCCTCCTCTGGCCACGCCCCCCCTTGGCTCCTCCTCCGGCCGCTCCGCGCCCCCCCTTTTGGCTGGCTCCTCCAGACCCATCTATTGCCAGGGCCCTGCAGGCACCCGGGAGCCCCCTGCATGCACCCTGACACCCCCCGGTGCCCCGGGCCGGGCCGGGCTGAGCCGAGCCGGCGGGGGGGTGGCTCCACTCCCCGCCGCAGGCTGATGCCGGAGCCTGGGCTGAGAGCCCCGCTCGTCTCCTGCACCAGCTCCGGGCGGGGCTTTGCTGCGGCTCCCCCCAGGCCGGGCTGCCCCCTTCACCTGCACAGTAGGGGCGGGTTGCATGAGGACAGGACCTGGTGCCATCCACTTGGCGGGCCCTGGGGAGCACCGGGCGAGATGGGGTGTTGCGGGGGGCATCGGGCAGGGGGATGGGGCACTGGGCCCCGGGCTGAGCGCCCAGCGCACGCTCGGTCACTCACCTTCCCGTCCGGGACGAAGGGGAGGGACTCTCAGTCTTTTCCCCAACTGGGGAGGGCGCGGGGTCCCGCTGGGTCTCCGTGGCCTCGCTTGGCCTCGAGGAGGCGGCGGCGGCTCCGTGGAGCTGGTAGTCCGGCTGATGGGGCTGCTGAATGCCCGCTCCTCCATCTCCGCCTCGCCCCAAGCACAGAGCATGCCAGGCGCCAACCCCATCCCAGGTTAGCCCCCTCCTCGGGCCGTGGGCTGAACAGGCCCGGCAGGGCAGTGCGGGGGCTGCTGGAGCCTGGAGCGGGAAGCTGGGGAAGAGGTGGCACGGCCTCAACCCCCTGGGGCTGCCTGCCCTGCAGAGGAGGCAGAGGGGTGCAAGCCGCAGCAGGACCCCAGCCTCCCGGAAGCAGCTGCTTCCCCTGAACCCTGCTAGCTACGCTACTGGTGTGGCTGTGTGACTAACTTTGGTGGTAACATATAGTAAAAGAAACAATGAATACCTGATGTATTGTGTACGGGGGACCCATGACTGCTAGGTAGAGAGTCACAATAGTGCAGATGTTTAGAATGGCAAAGAATGACATTGAACTGGAAGAACAGAAGGCCTAAGTGCGTGGCTTTAACAAAATGCTCTCTACTCTTCCAGATACCAAGTAACAGAATCAGGAGTGTAGGACTGGAAAGGATCTCAACAGGTCATCTAGTCCAGTCCCCTGCACTCAAGGCAGGGCTAAGTAATAATTAGACCGTTCATGACAGGTGTTTGTCTAACCTGTTCTTAAAAACCTCCTATGATGGAGATTCCACAACCTGCCTAGGCAATTTGTTCCAGTGCTTAACTACCCTGACAGTTAGGAAGTTTTTCCTAATGTCCAAACTAAACCTCCCTTGTTGCAATTTAAGCCCATTGCTTCTTGTCCTAGCCTCAGAGGTTAATGAGAAGAAATTTTTCACCCTCCTCCTTGTAACAACCTTGTATGTACTTGAAAACTGTTAGCATGTCACCCCTCAATCTTCTCTTCTCCAGACTAAACAACCCCTTTTTTTTTTCCAATCGTCCCTCAGAGGTCATGTTTTCCAGACTGTTAATCATTTTTGTTGCTCTCCTTTAGACTTTCTCCAATTGTCCACATCTTTCCTGAAATATGGTGCCCAGAACTGGATGTAATACTCCAGTTGAGGCCTTATCAGTGCGGAATAAATTGTAAGAAGTATTTCTTGTGTCTTGCTTACAACACTCCTGTGAATATATCCCAGAACAGTGTTCCTTTTCTTTTTGCAACAGGGTTACATTGCTGACTCATATTTAGCCTGTGATCCACTATAACTCCCAGATCCCTTTTCATATTCCTCCTTCCTAGGAAGTCATTTCCCATTTTGCATATGTGCAATTGATTGTTCCTTCCTAAGTGGAGTATTTTGTATTTGTCCTTATTGAATTTCATCCTATGTACTTCAGACCATTTCTCCAGTTTGTCTAGATCATTTTGAATGTTAATCCTATACTCCAAGCGCATGCAACCCCTCCCAACTTTGTATCGTCCACAAACTTTATAAATATACTCTCTATGCCATTATCTAAATCATTTATGAAGATAATGAACAGAACCGGACCCAGAACCGATCCTTGCAGGACCTCACTCAATATGCCCTTCCAGCTTGACTGTGAACCACTGATAAATATGCTCTGGGGAATGGTTTTCCAACCAGTTATGCACCCACATTATAGTAGTTCTATTTTGGCTATATTTCCATAGTGTGTTTATGCACATGCAAGACAGGATCAAAAACCTTACTAAAGTCAAGTTATACCACATCTACCGCTTCCACCTTATCCACAAGGCTTGTTACCCTGTCAAAGAAAGCTATTAGGTTGGTGTGACATGATTTGTTCTTGAAAAACGAATGTTAACTGTTACTTATCATCTTATTATCTTCTAGATATTTACAAACTGATTGCTTGATTTGCTTCATTATCTTTCCAGGTAGTGAAGTTAAGATGGCTGGTCTGTAATTCCCTGGGTTGTCCTTATTACCGTTTTTATAGATTGGCACTATATTTGCCCTCTTCCAGTGCTCTGGAATCTCTCCCATTTTCCATGAGTTTTTGAAGATAATTGCTAATGGCTCAGTCAGCAACTTGAGTATATAGGATGTATTTCATCAGGGCTGCCGACTTGAAGACATCTAAGTAATTTTTAACTTTGTCTTTCCCTATTTTAGCCTCAAATCCTTCCTCAGTTCCATTGGCGTTCACTATGTTAGTCGTCCGATCACTACTAACTTTTTTAGTGAAAACTGAAATAGAAAAGGCATTTAGCACTTCTGCCATTTCTACATTTTCTGTTATTGTCTTTAACTCCTCAATGAGTAATGGGGCTACCCTGTCCTTGGTTTTCCTCTTTCTTCTAATGTATTTGTAGAATGTTTTCTTGTTACCCTTTAAGTCTAGCTAATTTAATCGTATTTTGTGCCTTGGCCTTTCTAATTTTATCCCTATGTGCTTGTGGTTGGTGTTTTTTTTTTTTTTTTTAATATTCATCCTTTGTAATTTGACCTAACTTCCCCTTTTTGTAGGACTCTTTTTTGAGTTTCAGATCATTGGTTATCTCCTGGTTAAGCCACGGTGGTCTCTTGCTGTCTTTCAGACACATTGGGATAGTTTGCTCTTGTGACCTTAATAATGTCTTTGAAAAATTACCAACTATCAAACTGGTTTTCTCCTTAGACTTTCTTCCCATGGGATCTCACTACCAACTCCCTAAGTTTGCTAAATGGTGTAGTTTCAATGAATACTTATAACTGGAGTTGGCATTAGTTCCAGTACATGGTCTTTCTGAAACCAGAAAAACTAAGAAGCAAAATTTAGAATGAAATCTAAATTTCAAACAGTGTCCTTCAGTGAATGTTCCCCAAATGATGAGATGATGAATGAATTAGTATTAAGACTGTTAGAAGATTATTTGTGTGGCATCCTAAAAATAAAAATGTGGATAGATAGACTTAGGAGATAAAGAAATGTACACCAGGGAAAAACTAAGAACTAGACTATGTCACTTAAAGGGACTGTTTTTTTTAACAGGTCTATGTCATCTTGTCATGGACTTATTGGTACCAAACATCTGGGTGCAATGACATCTTGTCCAGTTATCTCATCATACTGCTCTTGTATTGTGTTGTTTTATTGGTGATGTTTCAGAGCGATGATATATCATCCACAGAAATAAATATATAGGGCCAGATTCACTGAAGCAGGTGCAGAGAGTTTTAAATTAAAATTCACTCCTCCAGCCTGTTCCCTTGCATGCTCTGTTGTTATCTCACTCAAGCTTGAAGAAAGGCAGATGGCATTCCTGGTGCCTGCACTCCTTTGGGGTTTCTGTCATGAGTGGGCAGCTTCAAATCCACCAGTAACTGAACAGCAGCTCCCGCAGCAATTGACATCGAGAAGGATGTAATAAATCAGTATATTCCCTAACTATGCCCTGTTAGTATCTGTTAGCAAATATTAACCCTTTTCGTTCTTTCTTTCTGTATATTTGATTCGTTTATATATTAACTATTCTTTAGAATCTTTAGCTTCAACAAAGAGTATGTCTGAATTCTAAGGCCCAGAACACTGGTCCTTGACCAACAAGTAACCCTATTCAGGAATGTTCTGCATTATATGCTGTATTTTAACAACCTTGGGTGCCTTCATGTCTATAAAACTCCAGATATCCTTGGAAACCATCTCCTTAACATATCTATAAGCTTACATATGAATATATAGACTTGGGAAACTAATAAGGGATGATTGTTACAGCAGATATTTTCTGTTGGGGAATCAACAGGGAAGAATGATTGTGGGGTAAGACGGATCCACAGAGATATTATCTTGAAGAATTGTTAGTCCTCTCAGCTATAAATAATCATGCCTTCACATGTAAATCAGGTAAACTGAGAATGTATAGAAATGATATAACAACATATGTTTCTTTGACAAAGAGGTATTCTTTGTCTGTAACCCTATATAATGACACTGGTATGGGAACTTATCGGGGGAATGGAAACTGTGTGTCCCTTCAGATACAGTGAAGGAGAGACACAGAGACAGCTCTTCGTGTGACAACAAAGGGTGATAATATATCTATTTATTTCTGTATTCTGTATAATGCTGTACTAATCTCTGATTGATAATCTTTGATTAAAGCATTCCAGTTGAGCCTGTTATTTGGCAGTCTTGAGTCATTAACTCAGACACACAATAGCCCCTTCCACAGCCAGTGCTCACTCAATTTTGGGGCTTCACTGGCTTACAACCTCTCCATCAGAGGGTGCAAATTTTCTACAACTAGAGTCCACCCACCTGTTGAACATGGACTCTTGGCTGATTTTAGTCCATAGCCTTGAATGTACAATGCCTTAGTCCACAAAAATATGTAGATGTTATGTCTCTGATAACTGATTTCTTAGAAAAAGTAAATGCAGTAGATCTAATCCATCTGGATTTCAGTAAGGCATTTGATACAGTTCCACACGGAAAAGTATTAGTTAAATTGGAGAACATGGAGACTAATATGAGAATTGAAAGGTGGATAAGGATCTGGTTAGAAAGGAGACTACAAGAGGTCTTACTGAAAGGTGAACTGTCAGGCTGGAGGGAGATTACTAATGGAGTTCCTCAGGAACTGGTCTTGGGACCTTATTTAACATTTTTATTAAGGGACCATGGCACAAAGAGTGGGAGTGTGCTAATAAAATATGCAGATGACATATAGTAGGGTAGTACTGCCAATACAGAGGAGAACTGGAATATCATACAAGAAGATCTGCATGACCTTGAAAACTGGAGTAATAGAAATGGGATGAAATTTAATAGTGCAAAGTGCAAGTGCATTTAGGGACTAACGAGAAAAGTTTTTGCTATAAGCAGGGGACTTATAAGTTGGAAAAGACAGAGGAGGAAAAATACTTGTGTGTTTTGGTTGATGACAGGATGACTATGAGCCTCCAATGTGATACAGCCATGAAAAAAGGCTAATGCAATCCCACATCAGGTGAGGTACTTCCAGTAGAGAAAGGGAAGTGTTAGTACCATCATACAAGGCACTAGTGAGACCTCATCTGGAATGCTGTGTGCAGTTCTGGTCTCCCAAGTTTAGGAAAGACGAATTCAAATTGGAACAAGTGCAGAGAAGGGCTACTAGGACAATCAGAGGAATGGAAAACCTATGTTAGGAGAGGAGATTCAAAGAGCTTCACTTGTTTAGCCTAACAAGAAGAAGTCTAAGGGGAGAGAAGATTGCTCTTTATAAATACATCAGAGAGATAATTTAAATAACTCCTTCCCCTCCCTGGTATTTAAGTGCCAATGTTGACACAAGAACAAATGGATAAAAACAGCATTCCAAGGGAAGCAGTGGGGGCCAAAAACCTGATTGGCTTCAAGACTAAGCTTGATAATTTTATGGAGGGAATGATATGATAAGACTGCCTACAATGGCATGTAGCTGATCTCTGACTGCTAGTCACAAATACCCCCAATCACCCGTGATGCGACACTAGATGGGGAGTGCTTTGAGTTACCATAATTTTTCCCAGGTGTTTGGCTGGTGGGTATTGCCGAAATGCTCAGGGTCTAACTAATCACCATATTTAGGGTCAGGAAAGAGTTTTCTCCTGAGTCAGATTGGCAGAGACCCTGAGGGTTCTTTGCCTTCCCCTGGAGCATGGGGCACAGGTCACTTGCAGGTTTAAAACTAGTATAAATGGTGGATTCTCTGCAACGTGAGGTTTTTAAAACATGATTTGAGGACTTCAATAACTGAGCCAGAGGTTAGGGGTCTATTACAGGAGTGGGTGGGTGAGGTTCTGTGACCTGAAATGTGCAGGAGGTCAGACAAGATGACCATGATGGTCCCTTCTGGCCTTAAAATCTATGAGTCTGAGGAAAAGATTGTACAAGTGGGACATGGTACTGATGAAGAAAGTACACCATACCATTACCATTATTGGTAATCCAAATGAAGTGGTCAAATCTGTCTCTCTGTTTCCTCTTCTTTAGAATAAAACTTCTTCCCTTTCATATCTGCACTATTACACACAGGATTTTTCCAACAATAATGCCATTGAAGGATACAGTTATTGGCAAATTTGCCTAGAAGACTGTCTACTTTGTGAAGCCTTGTTTTTGTTTCTGATTTTCCTATTGAAAGAGACTCTGCTATTCTGTGTTTTGCTACATTCTTTGGATTGGTTGCATTGAAACTTACATGATATTCATCAAGTATTTAGCTGAAGTAAGCTAAAACAACAACTAGATCTGTATGAAACCCAGTAGTTTTGCTTCCCAGGTGTTCATGTAAATATTTTCTTTGGTTCTCTGTGCAATGTTTTGCTTTAAGATTTTGGTTCATTTTAACCCAAAATTCAAAGTGAGTTTCATTTGTAATTGCTGAGTTTCACTTGACATAGTGTCAAATCTATTTATGTAACTTCACTGTGAAATAATTTATTATCAGTGATATGATCATGGAAGTTAGCATTAGAAAAAACCTATCAATAACTCCATTCTTCCGGCATATATAGAAGGTGTTTTCTAGACTATGCCGTAAACCAGGAGTCGGCTACCTTTCAGAAGTGGTGTGCTGAGTCTTCATTTATTCACTCTAATTTAAGTTTTCGCGTGCCAGTAATAAATTTTAATGTTTTTAGAAGGTCTCTTTCTATAAGTCTATAATATATAACTAAACTATTGTTGTATGTAAAGTAAATAAGGTTTTTAAAATGTTTAAGAAGCTTCATTTAAAATTAAATTAAAATGCAGAGCCCCCCCGGACCGGTGGCCAGGACCCAGGCAGTGTGAGTGCCACTGAAAATCAGCTTGCGTGCCACCTTTGGCACGCATGCCATAGGTTGCCTATCCCTGCTGTAAACACTTCATAGCTTATTCTCTAAGGTACTCTGGAGTGGTGTGACTTATAATAATACATTTTAAAATGTTTTTCTTTTCCAGATTCAGATCCCTGTAAAGAGACTTCCATTGTGTCCCTGCCAGAGGTCACTGACTGGATGTTTTTTTCCTGATATTCATCCTACATTTTTCCTTTCTTAATTTAATTGAATCACTCCTGTTTGTACCACATTGTTTCCCCATACTGCATGGCTACCTCACTGAAATATGGTTCTACATGACATTAAGTGGATCAGATAACTTGCAGTGTCTTTCCCTCATGGAGATTTGTTCTTAGTCTCTAGCTTTGAAATCCAATAAAAATACCCCACTCATCATCAAATCAACAAGTGTATAGAGTAATTATTTTTGAAAGGTCAGATCACAGCTGGAAACATTTATGGCTAGATTGTGCTTTAAGGCATTCTCCTGAACAAAGGGCGGTGAGTAGACGGCTCCACCCCAGGAGTACATGCCTAGAGGCACTGTTCCTTAGAGACACCCCTCTGAGACAAAACTGCTGCTTTTTCCAGCTTCCCCTGGAGTGACTTAGCTCTGGTGCTCGATGCATCAGGGATCTGGAACCAAATCTCAATCCAGTTTCCATCTTCACCAACTGTTCCAGGTGAGGGGAACTATGTGAGCACACAGAGCCCACTCACTCCTGTACGTCTGGGAAGCCCATACTGGGGGGGGGGGGGGGGGGGCTCTTATTCCCTATGTCTCTCTTACATAGATGTATAACTGAAGAAGGAGTTGAGTCATTACACCAGATGAGGGGGAAATAATATGGATAATATAAGACCCTGATTCTGCCTCTCCCCCGCCTCATACTGAGTAGTGCCTTACTCTGAAAGCAGTCTTACTAAAATAAATGGGAGGTAACGTACTATACCAGCAAGGAAGACAGAGTCTTTGGTGGGATATATAGAAACTATTTTAAAATCTAAGGATCAAAAACAGTCTCCGTAAAACATATTTCTAAAGGGTCAAAGAAAGTTGGTAGTTTAGATGGTTTTGATGAGATGTGTTTTTACTCCTTTTCACCATTCTACCACACTGCTTCAAATGTACCAGCTGCAGTAGACAATAACCAAAAAAACCATTTTGCTGTCCGCAAATAAGTTTTTGAGGTGCCAAAATGTCACTTCTGCAAATACCAACTTTTGCAAAAGCACTACAGTCTAATCTTCACACAAGACATCGTTACCTGGGAACAGAGTTAGGCATAATGGTTTTAAATAGCCCTCTCAGGCTAAAAATCAATTTATTCACATTAAAGGGATACTTGTTGAAGCATGACAGATGTTGTTCTTTTAATGGCTCATTCAGCACACTACATCTCAAGCAGGGTGGACATGCCTGTGCTTGCTGATAGTCTCAGTTTCTTTTGTGCACCAAGAGGAATTTAAGATTTGTAAATTTAGATGCCAGTGGGGGGGGGGGGCAGGACAATTTAGGATGCATAATACAGCAGCTGCAAAGAACTGGAGGCCAGACATCTGGATGATGGAGGTGGAGGTGACAGAGAGATCACTGACTTAGATTTATTAATTCTATTCAGGTTCTTATACCGCCATCATCACTGCCATATCTGAGCATCTTCCAGTAGTGGATCCTAGTTTAAACTAACCACACTCACGTGCCAGTATGACTCAGCAGTAATTATCCTGAATCTTAATGTAGGGTATAGCACCTGTGCCAAGAGGGACTCAGAAAGAAGAACGTTGCATTCCTTTCATATAAGGTCTTAAACTCTGCTACTTTGACACAGCATATTATTATTAGTTATTTGTTTTACAGTAGCACCTACAAGCCTAAGTCATGGATCAGACCCATTACTGATTTAACATGATAGGAAAATCTACCAAGCACAATTTAAAAAACAAACAAACCAAAAAAACACAAAATAAAACAGCTGAGTACTGGTAAGACAAGTGACAATTGGACTTTTGCCTAGCTACTTACTGAACTTGTACAGTCACCATTTTTGTAATGAGATGGGACAAGATTCTTAGCCCCAAATAAAGACTGCACCACAATTGTTATAGTTCAAATTTCCATCAAAATTCTTGATTAAAAATATTACAAAATAAGAACAGGTATTTTAGATACAGAGAGTAGTAGCCAACAACTTGAAAGAATAAATATTGCATCGGAATGCTTAGTGCTATAATAGTCCTTTAACGTATATCATGATTAGGCTATTTCTTACTTCATCTCCGTTTAAATTGCATTCCCCCCAGACAGTATTCTCAGCAAAAGTCAGTTCAGTCCTATTATAACTAAGTTTCATGGGCTTCAAAGTATTTATTTCTTTTCCAGCATGTCATTACTTTTATGTGAAATAAAGCATAGGCTATCAACTATATATGCTGAAATATGTAATTTTTGGTCCTTTTATGGAGAATTCTATGAAGAGTTCATCTCTCCATGAGATTTCCAACTGACTGTTAATGGGAAGTAAAATTATAGCTACAGATCTTCTGTCCTGCAGCAAAGTCTCATAATAAATCCCACAGCAGGGTCACCTGCTTCAGTCCATCTTTTGGTATAAAAAAACGCTAACCAAATTGTTTCTGACTATGAGTTTGATGCTTTTGACAGTCAAGCCCTAAAGGGATATTCAGCACCCTATTGATTTAGAAGAGTGAGAATCAACACCATATAAGATAAATGCACTCATCTCACCACCCCAGAAAACAAAACATTATAAACAAGTTCATTAGTGTAACCTTTTTTCCAACTGTCATAATTAAAATCTAATCTTATTTGTTCACACAACATGACACTCAGCCTATTATGAAATTGGTCATTCAGTTCAGAGGAATTTGGGGCACACTAAAACAAAGATTTTTGTTTAATTTTAATGATAGTGCGTGTATGTGCGAGGACTGCATATTCAAACATTTATGACAGAGAAAATTAGTATAGTCAGCACTGCACCTCATAGTAAGCATCTGTAGGTATGTGTCTGTTCTGTACATACAGTATTCCTTTTGAAAATCACATTTTCATGACATGTTCAGCAGCCACAGAACACTGGGACTGTATGAGAGCATATTTGTAATGTATATCGATCCTGGGTCACTTAAAATAGAAGAATTTTGAAAAAGACAGTATTATGTGTTTTAACAGCCCATTCAGAATTATTACTAAGTCTTTAGTTCCATTAGACATTTAACTGTTGATCATTTAGTGCAGTCCCAAGTTAAGTGCTATTAGTGGATAAAAATAGATAGCATGAGTTCAGAGTAACTTGAATGAGAGAATTAGATTTGTAGCATGGCCCAGTGAAAAAAACAATGTAAAGGGCCCAATTCTGCTCCCACTGAAGACAATGGCAGATGTTCAATTAACTAAAACAGGGAACAAGCGTTCATTTAACAATCCATCAAAAGAAAACAAATATTCTCCTTCATAGCAAAGTTCTTCTGATTTGCTGACCAATGGATAAAAACTTCTAAAAGTGAGTCTTGTGTTCCTTGGTTCCTTCCATTTGTTTTGCAAAAGTTAACAAGTTATGAATAAGTCTCAGACGATCTGATGATTTCAATTCAGTACAGAAAACATCAAAAACCCTTTAAATGTACACGAGTCATATTTGAATTCAGCAAAAGTCTGAAAGTCAGTCTGGACAAATCATGAGCACAGAATCTCTCTTGAGCTTTCCAGTACCCCTTCAGATGTGTCAGAAATAGTGGCATTGCTTATGGCAATACTTGCAGCATTTCAGTGCTACTGCCTAGTTGCACAGGTAAGACCAGGAAGCTACACAGCTGTGCAAGGGATACTGTAGGTTATAAATCGTATTTCCATATCTATATTACTGAACTGAATTAATTTTAAGCTAATTTAGTTTACCCATTACTTATGGGGAGACCGGAGGGTGGGAAGGTGGTTTTGGTTTTGGATTTCTAATCTAGTCAGTTTCACTCTTGTTTCTAAGTAGGTGCCAGTCAATTTCACTTTCCAATTTTCATGCAGTAGCACAGTATTCCTAGGTTTGAATTTTACACACTGCAGGGGAGTGTTCATTTGTTGAAGTACTTAGCAGATGTTGTGAGGGGCACAGAATACATTTATGCTTCAAAAGACTGAAGTGGCTTCTAATTTGTTTCTGCAGTTCAAGATACTGGTTTTAATTAAAACATTCCATGGGGACAATGATACTGACCTCCTTTGTCAGGCAGTTTGAGATCTACAGATGAAATGCACAATATGAGAGCTAGGTATTATTTCTGGTTTGGGTACTGTACCTTACTTGTTTCTTTTACTCTCTCTCTCTTACACACACACACACACACACCTTCCTTCACACACACTTCGGCTTCTGGTCCCAACATCTGTAATATAGAGGCATACAACTATTTAAATTATATTTACACTTTTTGTTTTCACATATCACTAAATGATTTATTCATAGATTCATCTATTATTTTATCTGAACCAGGTTGCACTTTCCTAGCAGACATAAATAACTTGGTTATGTTAAAGCTTTTTTTATAATTCAATGCACTTTTTTATTTTATTTTATTTTATTTATTCAGTATGCTAAATCCCACTGGCCATTTCTCCATATTTGATTAAAATGCATACACTCTACCCAAAAAGTAGGAAAGATTACTTTGATTTTAAAATGTAATCTTGACCAGTTATACACAATATAGAAGGGAGATCTGCATGACTATAAAATGTGGAAAGGATGGAAGGTAACCTCAATCAATAGTGAACAAACAGTACTCTGCATTTTTGTTCATGCATAAGCTTCATTTCCGAATATGCATTAACTCTAACATGTTTACCCTTTTAAATTTTCTTTCATCTTTGTTTCATCTTGTACTTTAACTAAAAAGTGACAAACTCACTGTCACAGAAATAAGTTTTACCACTGAATAGGAGAAAGGACTATGGATATTGCTCTGGTTTCCCAGCCTTTCCAATTCTTATAGAAGTTCAGTATTGCCACCCCAAACTTAGAAATATCATGAGTCTGGCTCCCCAAAATCCTCATTTAAAATATATATATTGTTTTTAATTTGTCTTCTGCTTTCTGAGCCTTTAGGGTACACTCCACTCTCTCTCTGCAACCATGTGGGCTAGATACCTACCGAAAAAATAAATAAAACTCAGATTCTCATGCTAGCTCCTGGTTCCTGCAGATGTGGCTTTTAAGAAAGCAGTTACAAAAATAGAGGAGAAACAAAAAGTCAGGAGGGAGCAGTTTTAGGGAGGAGCTGCCCAGGATACAGGGCAATTGATCCTTTCAGAAGTCTTTAAAAAGATGGCCAGCGACAGACTGAACCAGAGTATGGAATAAGGTGGTCAGAGAGAGAAAGAGGGCAAGAGAGAGAGAAGCTTATATCAAGTGCATGAAAACACATCTTTTCTTCCCACCTCTTTTCCCCCATTTGTCTGTTTAGTCACCCCCTGTAGCAAACAGTCTCTTTGTTATTTGTTTGTATGGTGCCTAGTACAATGTAGGCCTAATCTCTGTATTTATTCCTTAGGCATTAGGGCTATAAAAATAATTGGGCTCAGGCAATACAAAGAGGCATACAGCTGTCTTAAATAGTCAATTAGGGATCTCTCTGATATAGGGGGAATCACTGAGTAGCATAAAACCAGCTTAGTCTACCATACACCATGGCCTCTCAGCATCCAGTGGTGGTGGTAGTAGCGGTGGGGGATAATGGACAAAGCTGGCCCCATGGAGACTGTTGCTGCAAAGGTGTAGTTTAGAATAGTACTGAGGCTGTGCTATATGACTATAGGGCTGGAGAGCTGAAACCAGTTCTTTTACAGCTTCCCCACATCTGCTCCATAGTGTTTTCACTATGCAAGAAAAGGCCTAAGGCATAGTTTCTGTAATTGGATTTCACTTGCTGAAGGTGTGACCCAGAAAGAGAAGGGTAAACCTGGATGATTCACGGTCACATATGAGCTGTTATATTTATTTGTGAATGTTTCTCAATGTCCTCCTTGATGCATCACTAAATCACATGTCCACAAACGATACGTCTCACCTGCTGTACTCAGAGAACACCACATCCATTTACAATGCCCATAACCCATATACTTTCTACTGCATGAACAACTCAGGCAACATGCATTAAGCCTTCACATATGAGATTTTCTCACATACACATTAAATATGTTTATATTCCTAGTAAAAGATCTCTCTTGGGTTAAGTATGGAATATAATGTATATCAAGTAAGCAAGCATTTCATATTATCTATAGTTAAACCTCTAGTTCTGAGTTTTATAGTTCTTTTTTTTTTTTTTTTTTTTTGGTTATCATTAGTGGTTTAATACTTAGTTAAGGAAATATAAATGAATATTTTACTGTACCTACATTGAGATGTAGCCTCTCATTTAGAAGCTAGTAATCCCACCTTTGTGGTATACATTATTTTAAGGAGGTTTATAAAATATTAATGTATGCATGGAAAAAGAAATGTAAAAATATGATTTTTTGTATCCACTCTCTCATATACTAAGCCACACGCCCATCGTTTACAAAAAAGAGCAAAGTTGAGCATTCTTCCCCATGGTTATCCACACTACAGGATGTTTGGTATGCACAATCAGGGTGCTGTCAGTAAAGAGAATCACTTTGTTCCTAGGTCTCACCACTGAGGGTTCAAAATGGCATATGTAACACTGCTTTGTGAACTACTGAGGACCAGATTCAGCTCTCAATGATACTTGTGTAACAGCTGAGAGTCTGGAGTAACTCCATTGAAGTCAATAACTTCTAGATCCCCTTACTCCCATTCATATGCCTAAACCGTAAAATTATCCCTCCTCCTCCCTCATAGGAGTAGCCAGCATTTTATTATCAGGACATCTACTCATCCAAATCTGCATAAAATATGCAAAGTGAATAAAGAATGTGTGAAAATTTAGTAGCACAACTGAATTCTACTGTCCAATCAAACTTAGCCCACGTACTCCTGATTGAAGACAGGTGATATCTCCACACATTTTCATCACCCTGTAGGGCGCTCTCTCACTTGTGCATTCCTTACATTCAAAATTAACTCATTTGATTTGTGTCTTAGTTCTTGTAAGTTCAGACTATTTTTGAAAATCTTTAAATAAAATTGGAATCTTTTAATCAACTGCATCTCGTTTGTGTCTGCCACAGTTCAGTTATTGTGAAGTATGTTCCTTTGTGTGTCCACAATAGTAATACATTATGGTTTGTAAAGCACTACTTTATTGTTTGGTTGTAATGCCCATTACTTGATTGAATCAACATCTAATGCTGTCCCTCAAATTTCGCTACAAATAGTGAGAGACAACCCAACCCCCCTCAAATTGGCAATGATTTACTTTAAAAATAAGGCCTTCCTGAGTACAAACAAATATAGCTTTTTGACCACTGTGGAAATATTGTATGACTGTGAAAGAAGTAACAGGTAAGGGGAAACCAACCTTATGGAACTGTGAATATTTCACAGCAGAGGATAAAAGAACTTGGAAGATGGTAGTATCTTGAGGATGGAGGTGTGTGTTAGGGTGTCTCTCAAACAAACTTGGGGCAAATGTTTCTTCCCCAATATTGCTTCATATATAATAGATTATTTGGCAACTATTTGGCTTTATAAACACTGTCCAAAAGATATTGTACTGGCTGGGTAAGTGTGTGTTTCTTGGTGCATCTGTAACATGTGACTCCTCCCAGTTAGGAAGGACCCCAGTCTCAGGAAGTAAGTCTCAGAGGAAGTTCAGGTGTGTGTATATTTGAGTGCGCAAGCTCACAGCTTCCTGCCTTGGGGAGACACAGAAACTGGTTTTGAACAGCAGCATCAGCAGCAGGAGGGGAGCTGCCTCTGTATCCTCTTCCAGTAATAAACATATGTAGTTCATTGAACATTTGCCTGTATCATCATTCTGAGGACTCTGCCTGCTGACACACTAATAAGTAGACCACAAGGTGCTGTACAATGGGAAATGGGAAACAGAAGAGGAGTCGGAGTTAAATCAAGAAGGGGGAGGAGGAGCTTAACTTCACTAGTTTAAAAACCAAAACCAAACTGTTAAATAAAAGTCAGGATGCTAGAATTAGAAAGGAAAGACTGAATAAATAATATGGAGTTGCAACGTATTATACTGATTTTATATAACTGCAGTCCCTATCCAAGCACTTGATAGTACAGCTAGACAATTTTGGGGGGACAAATAGTTAGTTTGCTCAAAAATGTACTTTTGTGGAACTGAAACTATTACCTAATTTGGTTCTAATTTGGAAAACAGTTTCCGTTGGAAAAAAATGATTTTTTTAAGTCAAAATGATTTGATTTGGCCATTTCAAAATGAGACACTTCAACTTTTCATTTGAACCATTTTGTGATATATTTTTTTCACTTTGAAACATTTTGGTTTGGTACAGCATTTCTTTTAGAAATTTAAAGCTTTTTTATTTTTTAAAGAGGGTGAAAAACACACAAAAACAACCCAATACAAAACCACCTCCACCCCAATTGTTTCAAGTTAAAACATTGTTTCAGTGAGATCTCTCTCTCTCTCTCTCTCTCTCTCTCTCTCTCTCTCTCACACACACACACACACACACACACACACTTATTTGCTCAGCTCTACTTTGACAGTATCTTCAAATATATATTGGAAATGCCAGAAATATGCTGAGACCTGGAAGAAAGTTCTTGGCTATGTGTTAAAGTATAGGTATTTGGGGCATATGCTTTTTCCAAGTAATATCACAGTTAGCAAGAATTTCCATATTTTCCATCCCCAGAACAGGGAATTCTAAATTGAAAAGCTAAGACCCTCAAAGTCTGAGAGTGATAAAGAGTCATCCAGCATGGGTCTCTTGACAGCTTGACATATGTTAGTTAGAAAATGGAAATAGCCCTCAACCCTTCCCCAAAAAAGTGAATGGCTTACTGAATCACTAGTTCAGTGAATAGTGATTTTATACAAAACAGCCCAAAGACAGAGGCAAGGTAGACAGTGATATCTGAGATCATATATACAGCACGTCCAAAAAATGATTAAATGAAAGCTATCTCAGAGCATTACTTCTAATTGGCTAAAATGACACGTATTCTATACCACTAACTGGTTAAACAAAAAATAAATCTGAAAAATTAAGGGTCTTGAATTGCATTTGGCAATTTAGCAATAGACAAATATATCTGTACATTGAGGTATCACATATATTTTTGGCTAGAAGGTTTACGTCAGTTAAAATTATTTTGAAAATATAATCCCTCACATGGAATTTAAAATCCTTGGATGGAAGACACTACGTTGTGCAAAGTATTTCAAAACATACTTCTGCTGAGCAGACCATCAATCTTTATCTACCACCATAAGCAGTGATATGATTGGCATATAATTGTAAGCTTCAGAGGGCATGGTTTTTGTCTACGCTTTGCACTGCACATAAGCATATTCTGAGCACTTGACACATAACAAAATGACATGATCCTTTAGTTTCTGAAAGTGTCTAACTTTTTGATAATTTAATATGTTTAACATTACTTAGTAGTAAAAATATATTTGTAAAAAGGCATTATTGTATATTTTTTCTTTCCTATTAATTAAAAAAACCCTTTATTTGCCTATGCAAATGTGAAGTGGATTAGCTAATAACATTTCTAACAAATATTGGTTTATGGTTGAGTAAGCTACATATTTTTATATAAATGTGTATATCTAAACAGGTTCACACACTTAGGGCAGGTCTTCACTACGGGGGGGGTCGATTTAAGATACGCAAATTCAGCTACGCGAATAGCGTAGCTGAATTCGACGTATCGCAGCCGACTTACCCCGCTGTAGGGACGGCGGCAAAATCGACCTCTGCGGCTTCCCGTCGACGGCGCTTACTCCCACCTCCACTGGTGGAGTAAGAATGTCGATTCGGGGATCGATTGTCGCGTCCCGACGAGACGCGATAAATCGATCCCCGAGAGGTCGATTTCTACCCGCCGATTCAGGCGGGTAGTGTAGACCTAGCCTCAGTCATAGAATCATAGGGTTGGAAGGGACCTCAGGAGGTCATCTAGTCCAACCCCCTGCTGAAAGCAGGACCAATCCCCAGACAGTTTTTTTTACCCCAGTTCCCTAAATGGCCCCCTCAAGGATTGAACTCTCAACCCTGGGTTTAGCAGGCCAATGCTCAAACCACTGAGCTATCCCTTCCCCCGAAAGAGAGATGATATCTACTACATCCATTATTGTTGGTGTACATATGACTAAATGAACCCTATTGAGACTGTACAATTCTGCTGTGGAAGGCAGCAGCTCAACAGGACAGAATGCCCTTTATAACACTTGAGCAGCATGTGGGGGGCTGGCCAGATACACCATATTATATTATTTGTCTTATTTAAAACATTAGATGTTTAGCATCCATGCTGAGCAAACACAGTTCAGTTTCTAAGGTCGTACTGGAAAGACCCATACAGCAAATCACATGGCAGCTATTTTCTCTACCTTGAAAGGAATGAAGGGCTTAGACAACACTGCTAGGGGTACACTCATTTCTGCTCTCCCAGCCTCCTGATGCTTAGATCACTAAAAATATCCCCTTTTCTGTAACAAAAAATCCACATGAAAAAGATGTTTTTCTTCATTATGAAATATTACTAGATTATTCAATTCAGGAGGAAGAAGAAACTGAATTAAATTCACGATGGAGCTGGTGCAATTTTAATAGACAATAACTTCAAGCTCTGTCAAGGCTGAGAGCCACCCCAGTATAGCACATACCGGTTGTCAAAGCAAATGTGACACTCCATAACACAAACACGAAATGGCCCTGTAATGCCACATTCCTTGGGACAGGAGAATTAACCCCATAATATAAGAACATAAGAACGGCTATACTGGGTCAGACCAAAGGTCCATCTAGCCCAATATCCTGTCTTCTGACAGTGGCCAATGCCAGGTGTCCCAGAGGGAATGAACAGAACAGGTAATCATCAAGTGATCCTTTCCCTGTCCCTCATTCTTAGCTCCTGGCAAACAGAGGCTAGGGACACCATCCCTGCCCATCATGGCTAATAGCCATTGATGGACCTATCATCCATTATTAATTTATCTAGTTCTTTTTTTAAACCCTGTTATAGTCTATAGCCTTCACAACATCCTCTGGCAAAGAGTTCCACAGGATGACTGTGTGTTGTGTGAAGAAATACTTCCTTTTGTTTCTTTTAAACCTGCTGCCTATTAATTTCATTTGGTAACCCCTAGTTCTTGTGTTATGAGAAGGAATAAATAACACTTCCTTACTTACTTTCTCCACACCAATCATGATTTTATAGACCTCTATCATATCCCCCCTTTGTCGTCTCTTTTCCAAGCTGAAAATCCCCAGTCTTATTAATCTCTCCTCATACGGAAGCCATTCCGTACCCCTAATCATTTTTGTTGCCCTTTTCTGAACCTTTTCCAATTCCAATATATATTTTTTGAGATGGGGCGACCACATCTGCACGCAGTTTTCAAGATGTCGGCGTACCATGGATTTATATAAATGCTATATGATATTTTCTGTCTTATTATCAATCCCTTTCTTTACGATTCCCAACATTCTGTTCACTTTTTTGACTGCCGCTGCACATTGAGTGAATGTTTTCAGAGAACTATCCACAATGGCTCCAAGATGTCTTTCTTCAGTGATAACAGCTAATTTAGACCCCATCATTTTATATGTATAATTGGGATTATGTTTTCCAATGTGCATTACTTTGCATTTATCAACATTTGCTTTCATCTGCCATTTTGTTACCTAGTCACCTAGTTTTGAGAGATTCTTTTGTAATTCTTCGCAGTCTGCTTTGGACTTAACTTTCTTGAGTAGCTTTGTATCATCTGCAAATTTTGCCACCGCACTGTTTACCCCTTTTTTCCAGATCGTTTATGAATATGTTGTATAGGACTGGTCCCAGTACAGACCCCTGGGGGACACCACTATTTAACTCTCTCCATTGTGAAAACTGACCTTTTATTCCTACCCTTTGTTTCCTATCTTTTACCAGTTACCAATCCATGAGAGGACCTTCCCTCTTATCCCATGACAGCTTACTTTGCTTAAGAGCCTTTGATGAGGGACCTTGTTAAAGGCTTTCTGAAAATCTACGTAGCAAAGTAGCAAAAACTCTAATATGAGTTTTTGTGGAATATACATTTTAACTCAGGCATGAAAAGAGAAAATCTACCTTTTCCTCAAGCTAGTCATGCAGATCATACATGTCTGTTAACTCCCAATGAAGTAAATAGAGATCAAGCATAGTACTTGTTCAGTGTCTGATACATCCCTTACAGAAGGTTAATCTATATTTAGCACTTCTAGAGGACTAACTGATCTATTTGCCATCTCTAACTTCTAGGATCTTAATGTTTATTTTGCTTGAGGAAAAAGTTCAAGATCAGGTTCTAAAAGTATGATATGAAACCATATGATCATATAACAATCTGAAGTTTTATATACAGACACTAATAAATCACAGTTGTAGTGGTCGCATTATGCTGCATGGCTACAGCAACAGTAAATGGTGTCACAGGGAAAAAAATCCTGTTACATATATTATAATGATTCATGGCTAGATTGTGCCCTTAAGGAAGAAATGTTGCAAGCTCCTCAGTGCCTCCGAAAGTTCTGTGGTTCTGCTGGAGCAATTTGCAATATCCCTTTAAGTGGTACAGCACACTTCCCTTTTGAACACATGGACTGTTCCACAGTTCAAGAGAAGATGGTGAAAGAATCCATGTCTATAATCTATAATCCATTCCATTTTCAGCAATCCATTCCTGTTTCTACTGTTTCGGGGAGCCCTTAGTTAGGCAGTGCAAAAGGGGAGCGCCTTACTCCCTTCTCTCCTACTGAACACTCATTTAGATGTGCCAACAATGATTTGAGTTTGTTTTCCATGCTCTTGGCGGGGGTTTCGGGATTAAAAAGAGCAGCAGAGGGAAGTCACAAGTTGTTTTTTTCTTTTTTTTTAAACTCTAAAGAAAAATAGAGTGGGAGAGAGAGATTGACTTGCACTATTTCTAGCAAAACCTTCCTTAAAATACTTGGAAAGCATTCACAGGGGATGCTAATACATTAAATGTGTGTTTCATCCTTACACCTACACAAGTGTTTCTCCAAATCTATGTATGTTTGTCTATCTGGAAAGATAACATATTTCTTACCCATGTGATGGAGTTGGCATATGAAACAAGCATCCCTTTATCAAGCAGCAGTACAACAGGCACAAAGAAACCAAAGCCATCGCTGGAGCTTTGATGCTACAATAAAGTAGAGAGACTCCTCTTGGGAGAGAGATGGTGGGGAGGAGGAAATAGGGCCCCGTTTTTTAAGGGCATGCATATATGCAAGTGTTATGTGATAAGAGAGAAACAGGAAGCTTCCCCTACTCATCTTCCTCCACATATACTTAGAATTCCATAGCACCTAGGAGAGGCACGTGTACAGGATACACATTAATACAGTAAGGAAAAAGGAAACAATCTGGGTTGTGATTTTTTTCCAAGCTGGAAAAAAATCCAAAACAAAAACAAAAACAGGGGTTTAATCCTGTTGCCATTAACTTCAGTGTGGTTAGGATCTCACCCCTGCTTTTGTTTTTAATAATTTATTAAAAATACCACTGAAAAAAATCACTAAAGATTTATGAAGTGATGCACAAAACACATAATAGGCAACTCACTTCATAAACCTAGTGATTCCTCAAATATAAAAATGAGCATATTGAGACAGATTCTCAGCCCCAGCTCTGTCCCCTTTGTACTGTTGAATGGTGCCAAGAAAACATAATCTGCTCACAGGTAGCCAGCTGAGCATTCCTGATGTAAAGGCAGAAGAACTGGTTCCTATGCTAGTCACCCCCATCCCCCTAGTGTCACAGCCCTAGCACAGCTCCCAACTCTGCCATCTCTAAGGAAGAACAAACCAGGACATCCAGGATGAGGTTGAGCCCATGAAACCAGAGAGCTGGCAGTGTGTGCTAAGTGCCCTTACAGATATCCTGGGGCAGCTACCTCAAAAAAGGGATAATCCTGGGAAAACCTGGACAGGTGGCAACCCCACTCTCCACTGGACGCTCATCAAGCTGCTATGTTTGAGCCTCACACGTGACCTATGTGCTTTAAGCTTCCTGAGTCTGCGGTGGCTCCAGCACAGTCTCTTCCCTTGGCCTCTCTGGCACATTTCCTGGGTACAGGCTCTGTCTGTTACTCCTACACAGAAATGAGACTTCAGAGTCCAGCTGCCCTAGCCCCTCAGGACCAGAGTTGAGCTCCAGAGACACCCTACTTGATTATGAACACACTTTTCCAGAATTCCACCTTGTGGGTAACTGCTCACCTTTATAGGGGCACATTATTGTAGAAGCACACACACAAGCTTTGCAAAGGGTTCAAAAACCAATCACTCTTCACTGTAGACAGCACAAGAAATATACAGATCTAGACACAGCAATAAAACATCTGCATGCATTCCCCTGCCTCAGTTTTCTCACCATGAGAATTCTCTGGTCTTAGGTCATAGTCCTCTAAGGAGTCCAGGACCTCCCCACCACCACACATGCCCATGGTGTATGCGCCAATTCATAGAATTCCTCTCTCTCCTCTGCCGCCATCCTCCTTCTTCTGCTGGTCTGCAATAAAAAAGGACCCCTCAGCTACTCTCTCCTGTCCAAGTTTCTTTTGTCTCTGTGACTCCCTTCTCCGAGTCCCACAGGCTCTGTGTTTTTAAGACCCAGAATGACACCTGTCTCTTTTCTGCTTCTGGGGAAACTTCACTCCTTTTCTATGATACAGTAACTCTTTTGTTCACCCCAGATAAGATCTGTTCAGGTGCTGATAGTTTTTAGTGATTGAGCTATCCCTGGATAGACATTCCTATGTCACTCCCCTATCTCCTTAGCACAAGGAACATGAGACAAAATAGTAAATAGTCATAAGGATACAGACAGTTCATAAAATCAAACTGGAATTCGCAAGCTGTACATAGAGAGATCCCCCAAATCATCACACCTAACATGGGAGATAGTGGTGCTGGGGAATGCAAGGGGTGGAACAATAGTTGGGAGTCCTGGGAAACGGCGAGGCAGAGGTCCACCTCTATAGAAATTCTTATTGATAAATGGTCCCTTAAACCAGGACAGAATTTTGCCCATTGAACAAAATGAATAGGGTGCAATTCTGCAAGTAAAATACAATAATCAAGTCTCGAATCTACTATGCTTCCACTAAGACTTGAACAGCAATGCCATCAGCCTGCAACAACTTCCATTGCTTTTATAGAATGTAGTGCCTCTCTGTAGAGTCCCTTGTTGTGTGCTATGTTGAGTTTAAAGTCTTCCTCATGCTGAGTGGAAATTTCAATATACTTGTGGTAGTTTGATGCAAACATAGAGCTTCCTGAGAGTTCCATTGAGTGTCACTGATCCTCCTTTTTCAGTCAGTCAATCAATCATGAAGCTTATAATAGCTGTGGAAGAAGTTTTGAACTTCCACAATATACTTTAGGACTGTATTAGGTGTTTCTTCTTTCCCAATGAGGTCTAAATAATGTGCTGAGCACCCAGACATCAGACGTGTACAATGATTGCAACTAACATTTTATCACTTTATTTTTGTTTTCTGAGAAAAAATGCAAATGTACACTTGTCATACTTTTCTCTAAGTTTTTGGATGACATCTTAAGCAATTTAGAGAGTGTTCTGTGGTTCTCCTTTAAGATACAGAATCAATAACATTAAATAGGAATGGAAATTTCATTCTATGAATGCAGGTAGCCATTATTGGGTCATTTCTCTTGTTCAACCAACTATTTTACTTTACTGTCACAGCTTGTTTTTAGTTCATTTTTTAATCTATTTCTTCATCAGCAATTAGGAAACCCTTAAGTCTACATTCACTGGGGCGGCGCCTCCTGCTGGTTGTCTGGGAATTAGCTCGGAGCACCTCCTTCTGGCCAGTGTCTTCCTACCAGTACCTGCTTTCTATAAATCTCCACCACTTGTAGCACTTCAGGTCTGGTGCCCCTCACCCTGGGATGCTGCCCCACAGCAGTGCCCCCACACTCTGGGTCTCCCCTCAAAGAGGAACCCCAACTATACCCACCTTGCCAGTCGTCATAAAGCCTTTTCTCTCACGGGCAAACTGCAGTCTGTAATGCACTCATCCCTGGCAAGGGGGTTGGACCTGCTGCCTTTCTAGCCCCAGCTGCCTCCTTGCAGCCCTAGTACCTCCCCTGGCCTTTAGCAAGCCCTCAACCTGGGGACTCACCAGGCCACAGCTCCTCAGCTCTACCTGCCCTTCCCAGCCCAGCTCTACCTCAGGTACCCTGCTTGCTCTGCCAGGCAGCCTGGTCCTCTCTTCTCCCACTCTCTCAGCCTGCCCTTTTATCAGGGCCAACTGTGCCCTAAATGGGTGCAACCACACCTGTGGCTGACTGCCCAACCAGCCTCCCTTGACTGCTTTTACCTGGAGATGTCCGACCAGTTGCATTCGCTTCTCCTCACTTTCCTTCAACTACAGGCCCAGGTCTTCCTTCTCCTTGTTGGCCTTCTCCAGCTCCACCTCCACTGTCCAGCAGGCCTGTTCTGCTGCCATCAGCTGTTTACATAGGCTAATGTGCCCCGGACCCTCTAACCTCACAGTCTGACTTCCCGTTGTAGCCTGCTCCCCAACCGTCCGGATCCCTGCTTCCTGCTGGGCCCACTCTGTCCCAGTACCTTTGTCTGATACCTCCCATTGGGTATGGCTCCCTGGCAGGTCCACTGCCCTCACTGCAGTGTCGACCCTGCTGGCCTTTGACCTCTCGGTGTCCTTAGGTATCTCTTCCTGCACTCCCAGTCATTTGAAGGGGCAGTGTCTCTTAATATTGCCCCTCTCCTGGCACAAGAAGCAAGCTCCTTGCCTCCTCCAGGCCTCAGGCCTTTCCAAATCCTTCCTGGGCCTAGCCCTCCCTGGGCTACCCTGGGACATGCTCCCTGGGTCCGGGCAATCCTTCCATAGGTGCCCTCGCTGCTCACAGGCCCAACATGTCTTCACCCAACAGGGCTTCCCAGGGTCTTGGGAAGAGGCTCCTTGCCCCCAACCCAGTAGGGATAGTCTCCTCCTCCCCACCTCCCACAGGCGTAACAAGCCCTGCACTCTGCCCTGGGTCTCCTGGCCCTGGCGCTTGGCTTCCCCTCATGCTCCCAGTGGCTCTTCTTGAACTATCTTCTCAGCAGGGCCTGCTGCCCTTCCTCCAGCTGTCCCAACTGTTCCTGGAGGTCCCAGTGCACCTCCCAGAGTCCCTCTTGGGTCTCCCGGATCCTTTGCAGCACGGATCCCCTTTGACCCTGTGGTTTGTCAGCCTCCTTCTGCTAGGGCGCTGACTCCTGCCCCAAACACAGAGAGCCCCAGGGGCCTCTGCAAAGAAACCCCCGGTGTAACCGGGATCCATCATCCCTTCCTCTGTACCTCAGTTTCCTGGTAATAGTCCCAGTCCTGTCCCTTGTATCGGGGTGACCATCTATGCCTGCATTCTCCACCACGTGTAGCAGAGCACTGAATATCCAGCATGGCGCCTCCTGCTGGTCACCCAGGAATTAGCTCGAGTCCAGCCTCAGAGCACCTCCTGCTGGCTGGTGTCTTCCTACCGGTACCTGCTTTCTATAAATCTCCACCACTTGTAGAACTTCAGGCCCCGCGTCCCTCCTGGACCCCTGCAGCCCTAGTACCTCCCCTGGCCTTTAGCAAGGCCTAGCCTGGAGACTCACCAGGCCAGAGCTCCTCAGCTCTACCTGCCCTTCTCCAGCCTAGCTCTACCTCAGGTATCCTGCTTGCTCTCCCAGGCAGCCTGGTGCTCTCTGCTCCCCAGCTGGAGCAAGAGTCTCTTCTCCCACTTTCTCAGCCTGCCCTGTTATCAGGGCCAGCTGTGCCCTAATTGGGGTGCAACCACACCTGTGGCTGACTGCCCAACCAGCCTCCCTTGGCTGCTTTTAACCCCTTTCTGACTCAAGGGAGTGACTGCCCCGCTACAAGGAATATATCTTGGGTGAAATTTTTCAATAATTTATTTAAATTCCTCATTTGGTGCTCTATTAAAACTGATGCTGTTAGCATAAAGGGAACTAACAACTGTCTCATCAGGTTCAACTATTTAACTTTCAGTTGGTTTTTGTGGCAAAATAAAAGATTGATCTTTGCCATGTTTTGGATGTTGAAGATAGACAGAGCAGCTGCTCCCAGGTGAAAAGCTATTTTTGAAGAACTGCTGAAAGGTTTGGAAAAGATGCTCAAATTATCACTGCTATATTTCAATGATGTCAACTCTTGCAAGATCATCAAATACATGCATTTTCTGTTACTTGCTTGTCCTATCCCTAACCGTGCACTCCCCAGTTGTATTTTACGACTTTTTAAAAAAAAACGACAGAAATTCACCTAGAAACAGCATTGGTAAAGTGAAGTTAACATGGCATGCTAATACTTTTGGCCTGAGTGCATATCTCCTTTTCTGAACATTAGTGGTAACAAAACCTCTGATAAAAAAACAAATAAACAAAAAAAGACACTTCAGAGTTAAGGTTAAATATACCAGAAATGTAAGCCTTTGAATGCATGGAAATTCACCATATCTCTGACCCTAAAGTGAGATTTGAATCAATCAGAAATTCATTCTACATATTCACCTGTAATAAAAGTTTCTTTTGTCAATGAACATAAAATCCAGAGTACCTTAATTGTATTGTGGTGGGGCATTTTACAGTCATCTTTAAGGACATAGTAAGTAACTTAAAGGATTGTACCATCTGATTCCCATCAGAGCCACGTCACACAAATCTAACATATCTCCATATATAAATCTCTTATGTCCAAATCATGACATTAGAGCCCTTATTTTAAAAAAGCTAGTACTAGTGTGCTGACAAATCACCACATTTTATATAGGAGACGGATGGATATATATGGATAAAACATGTTCAAAACGGTGTTCTGAAGTGCGTAGTTTTGATACTCTACATACAAAGAAAGGATTATTGCAGGCTAGTAGCAAAATGAAGGTCGACTTTAAGCTTATTTGACTACCATAACTCTAAAATTCCATGCATTCAAGGTTTCTTGTAACTTTAACCTGAACTCTGAATTTCCTAAGTGTTTTTGTTTGTGTTTGTGTGTTTGTGTGTTTGTTTGAAGTTTTAGGATTCTTGAAAGGCTATACACACTCAAATCACTGGTACGTGCCTGCAACTTTACCATCACTTTAACATAGTTGGCTTTTTGTTTTGCTTTGTAACTTATGATTATTTAGCACTTATATAGTGACTCCCATCTGCAGATCTCAAAGCTCTTCCATTCAAATATCTCAGCTATTATTAAACCTCAAAATCACCGCTGACACATAAGTACTGCACCCATTTTCTAAATGGGGATACTAAGGACACAGGTCAAGTGACATGCCCAATTCCATGAACCAAGTCATTGTCAAAGACAGGATTAATACTTAGGACCCAGTTCCTTCTCATATGATAAGATGAAGTCCCACTGTCAGTAGAGAATTACTCTGATTTTGAAGAGGGAGAACTGGTCCCAGGTCTCCTGACTCTCAATCCTGTTCTCTAATCACAAAACCATTCTGCAGAGATACACATAGCTATAATAAAATGTAAATACATGGTGATGAATACACCTTGATCTTAAACAGTGATCTTGAAATCTTGGAATATAGGATGAGATCAATGACAGTTTTAGACAGACAGGCCTAATGTATAATGGCCATATTAAGCAATAAAAAGCTAATATAGAGCATCATAACCACAGAAATAAAGCATTAGATAACAGTAACATGAAACAACAAACATTCTATCCTCCTAACCTTATAAAACATAATCCTGCACTCTTTACTTGGGCAAAACTCCCACTGACTGGAATTTTATAATACCTTTGTCACTCCAAGGTTATATTTATCTGTTTGTTTAGTAATACATGAGCAGCTGCATTACTCTCCAAAATAAGTAGTTATATTTAATCAATTCAGCAAATGTCAGGTAAATAATGGGTAAACAAATGCAAAGCTTGTTTAATAATATGAGAAGGAAGAACTGTTCTTGTTCAGAAGATGTTATTGCTACAAAATAATGACAGAGAGGCAAGGAAAAGAAAGAAAAGAAAAGGAATACGATCACAGGAAAACAAAAGGCTCGATTTCTCCTCTCCTTCACCCCCAATAAGTTGGGCAAATACTACATTCAAAGTGGCTATCAGAAACTTGCTGTCGCTGTAATTTTTGGTAGCTAATCTGAATATCTCCATAAATTTATGATAACAACTGTGGACCTGATTTTCAATGGATGATTCCAAAATGGATGTTAAGCATCTCTTCTGTAGCTAGGGATTCTACCAGCAACCTAATCCCTTAACGCATTCTCTAAGAACACACACAAATGTGCAACTTTTCAAAAGGAGTATCTGAACTGGATAAATGCCAGGTGTTTAAAGTATCTGTTCTCTGTCTTCATAATTAGTGTTAAGGCATGAATTGAATTCTTGAAGGAGTAAACATGTTCTTATTCTGATTTTTTAGTATGCAAAAATCATCCTACTGAGTTATCTTTTTGACTGGCACAATGTAATGTGTGACTTGGCATGAGGTGTAGCACCAGCTCAGCCTAACTGAAAGCATTTACTCCCACAATGGTACAGAAATGGAAACATAACACTCTGTGATGGATAGGAAGATAGAGCATGTCATCACTACCATTCCACAGTATTGCATGCTGAGGATTAGGAAAGGAACACTTTACTCATACAAGTAAGTCTGTTAATTGCAAAGCCAATACTCCTAACAAAGAGAAAAGATCCTGCAGTATATACTTCAATGTGGTGTATTCATTCTGATATGATTTATTTTCTAAAATTATAATTATATATGGCATTTTTTCTTCTTTTACAGGTTATAGTATTGGTTATAGTTCTGGCTATACTACAGAACCTGCTATAGTTCTGACTGGAGAAGCACTATGTTAACATGAAGAGCTTACACTTTCCCTTATGGAGTCTCATTTACACAGTCCTATAATCAAACAAGCCCTGGACAAAAGCATATGTCCTTTCAAAAACTACTCAGATCTTGCTGATAGCCCTAGGCATAGTTTTACTTCTATATTTGGGGGTGCAGCTCCAGCTAGGCCAATGGGGTAACATGTGGGAGGCAAATTCTACACCTGCCTGAGGCTTGCAGTTTGAGAAGGCAATGCCTTTCCACATCCTCCCCACAAACCACACCCAGGCTGATAGCATAGTATGATTCCTTGACTAATAGAATAAAAATATGTACTGTTTGTTTTTTGTGTTTTTTTTAAATAAAATTTCTATTTTAAGAGACTCCTACACTCTATTATCAATAATTGACTAATTAAGCAGTGATCCTTATGGCATTAAATGGAAGTAGCAATGTACCAACTTCATTCTTTGTGTAAAGTTAAGAAAAGCCATGTTACTCATGGGAACAACTCTTCCAGCATAGAAACCTATCAAGTGCTCTAGAACACAGACACTGCTAGATATTAGCTGAAAACTTGGAGAATGCAGTGCTGAGAGATAAGCCTGAAGGAGTGAAATGTAGCTGGAATGTGATGGCTAAAAGCAGTCTGTGGTGTCTCAGTGATGAAAGTGCAAGGAATTGTATTATGAAGAAAGAAAATCCTAAAGATCTATTCCTCAGTAACAAGTTTCCATTGTCGGTGCTATTTATTTCATGTGGATAATTCAGTTTTTGCCTTTAAAAAAAAATAAAACAGGCTAAGAAAGAATTCTGTGGAGTGAGGCCGGGCTTTTCAAATGAACCTGAGAGAAGTAGGTACCCAATTCCCATTACAACAACAAAAAATAGCTAGCAATTGCATATTAATGTGATCCTTGTGCTTCCTTTTTCTTTTACCCTGTGTTTGTAACCATTTTTAATCCCATTGCATCTAACTTAGGACCCAGTCCTACAAACCCTCACTCATCTGAGTTATCTTTTATCAAACATATTGTTCCTTTCAAGTCAAAGAAAGTACTTGTAAGGGTAAGGACTACTAATGTGACTATTAGTATTCAGGAGCAAGCCCTTAGATTTTAAATTTCTCCAGGCAGGGACATCATCCTCTATTTTTCTCCACAGATAACAAGAACAGCAGTATTCTAGAAGGAAAGAAAGAGCCATCTGTCTGTTTTAAAACATCATGGATCACATTAACATATTTTGTTCGTAACCTGAACCTGAAATGTCAAGTAAGAGCCTACTATTATGAACATCATCACTTCTCTTTTCTACACTGAATTTTCTGGCCTGAAGTACTGAAGTTGACGATTCCTATATGTTCAGCTTCAGTACTTGCAGTTCTCTATCTTGAAGATGACATCCTGCAGTAACGCATTTGTTTTGATTGGTTGCCATGGAAATTAAATGAAGGGTTCATTCAACACTGCTTTTTGTCTGTTCTCTCTTTTTCACACTTAATAAAAAAAAATTGTTAGCACAGTCATTCTGCAAGCTATTTTTCTTTCAGATTGTTATAGCAAGTGACTAACAAAAAGAGCACTTCCCCCCACTCCCTTTAATAATTTTAAATATGTCTCATCTTTCATTGACTCAGACACCATTAAAGGCATCTTCAGGAACATTTCCAAACACATTGGTAAGTGCTGATTATTAATTACTCTCATGTCCCAAGTATGACTAGCAGACAAGACTAATAAGCAGCCGTGTAGGAATCTTCCAGTCATGTTTCTAAAGGCATGTTTACACATACAGTGCTGCAGCGGCACAGCTGGTGAAAACGTTCTATGCCGATGGGAGAGAGCTCTCCTGTAGGCATAATAAAACCACCTTTCCAAATGGCGGTAGCTATGTTGGTGGAAGAAGCTCTCCCACAGACATAGTGCTGTGCACATGACCATTTATGTTGGCGTAACTTATGTTGCTCAGGGGCAGGGGGGTTTACTCACACCCCTGGGCAATATAAATTATGCTGACATAAGCTGTAGTGTAGACATAGCCTAAGCTAATTCAGAAGTCTCTCTTCATCCCATTTCTTACCACCCCAGTGAAGCTTGTAGTTTTCTCCCAAAGCACTGCGCATACTATAAGGTGCCCCTATAAATGTCCACTGTTTGCTCCCCTTATGTTGGGACTAGGATAGCCTCATCTCCCAACGCAGTCTCTCTTCCCCGCAATTTTCCACACATCCTGTTACAAATCAATATGTAGGAACCAGCAACTGCCTCTAATCAGCTGAAGCCATAGAGTCTTCTGATATTGACAAAGAGACCCAAAACTTAGAGGTTTATAATGCTTTCTGAATGATGGAAAATTAGACAACAATAATAACTGCAGAATCAGTTTTTGTTTTCTGAAGTACATGGAATAGTGTCACTCTAGACCACTTTTCACAGGGGCTACATTGATTATATCAGATGAAGATCCTGCCCAAATTGCCTTTTTCTGTAACAGGTTGTAATCTAATGCAAACATACATGTTACAAGACAACAGTTTAAATGGAAGGAGCAGCTTTGTAATTCACAAACTAGATCACCATCATAATCTTTCGTTATTAGGAACTCATTCCTAGGACCTGTGGGCACTTTAACAAAACATTTTAATAACATAATTTACAATAAATTGGCTACATGTCCAATTAAGCCTCAGAGTAAGAAGCAAGGTTGAGGGAATAGAAGATTTACTAAAATATCCATATTCAATCTCCCTAAATACATGTAACTAAGCATATGAATAGAGTAGTACCATAATATCACTTGTGCTTTAAGTCACAGTCCAGCATTGAGCCTTGAATAACTGCTCTGTGCACATATCAGGCACATTTCAATGGCAAAAAAGCTATGTTAACACAGAGCTAAAGTTGCTTGGTGGCATATTGTTCCCTTGCAGAAGGTTGAATTGAGCAAAACAAACTTAAAAGTCTAGAAAACATGACCTATGAGGGAAGATTGAAAAAAAATAGGTTTGCTTAATCTGGAGCAGAGAAGACTAAGAGGGGACATGATAACAGTTTTCAATTACATAAAAAGTTGTTACAAGGTGGCGGGAGGTAAATTGTTCTTGTTAACCTCTGAGGAAAGGATAAGAAGCAATGGGCTTAAATTGTAGCAAGGGCAGTTTAGATTGGACATTAGGAAAAACTTTGTAACTGTCAGGGTAGTTAAGCACTGGAATAAATTGTTTAGGGAGGTTGTGGAATCTCAGTCACTGGAGATTAAGAGCAGATTAGACAAATACCTGTCAAGAATGATCTAGAAGATAATACTTTGAGTGCAGGGGACTGGCCTAGATGCTCTCTCAAGGTCCCTTCCAGTCCTATAATTCTATGATTATATAAAACTTCTAAAAATCAAGAAATACACAGTTAAGGTTGCCCATGCAACCATAACACTGCCCTTTTTCAGCAATGCCCCAACACACCTCATTAACACCCACACCTTTACTCTGCCAACCCTACGAGTGCTGAAATGCACAAGTTCTTCTCCTCCTTTTACACTCTGTTCATTCTCACCCATAGAAATCCATCTAACATGACTAAAGGACAAAAAGGAGGGGGAGGGAGGAAAGTTGCCTAAACCACCTTCCCTCTATCCTGTTTAAACAATGCTGCAACATGCACATACTTATATTGGCTTTTGGCACTATAAGATTCAGGAAATTCCAGGGGGCGGTGCTTGCAGGCTTGGGCAGCACATGGGGACATGTTGTCCCCCTCCGCCCAGGGGCACGCAGAGATGTGCCAGCAGCTGGCGCTTCCGGGAGCAGCATGGGGCTATGGCAGGCAGGCAGCCTGCCTGAGCCCTGCTGTGCCCCCGGCCAGGAGCCACCTGTGGTAAGCGCCTCCTGGCCGGAGCCTACACCTCACATCCCCTCCCGCACCCCAACCCCCTACCCCAGGTCAGAATCTCCTCCTGCACCCAAACTCCCTCCCAGAAAGAAACTAATATAACAGCTATTCTAAGGTAAGAAGTAGGCTATTTTGAATTAACTTAACTATATTCTACATGTTTTAAGACTGAAATGTAACCACAGAATGGCTTTATGTTAATTAAAAGGCAAGTTTAATACAGACGCCCCCCGACTTACACAATCGTTTCATTCCAGAAAGCCTTGCGTAACTCGAATTTTGCATAAGTCGGAAATGTATACGCATATGTTACACAATAAAGAAAGATTACTGGCATAGATTATATTCCAGAGCAACTGATTATTCTGTTTGTACTGTGGCAAGGACATTACTTACATAAACAAATTGTGTAATAAATAAATAATGACATCAACAACAAAATCAGACAAGTGGGCTTTTCAACTTGAGTGGTTTCAAAAAACAAAAAACAAACAAAAAAAGAGACTTTCACACCTATGTCCAGGTATCCTGCTAATGTCTTTGATGAGACTACTCACAGGAGGAAGAGTTTGCAGAATCACATTTGGTTGTAAATAGGGATTCAGTGTGAGTTAACACTAACCACTTCTAGTGATTACATGAATTTTAAATGCAGTTCTCTCCTCTATCCTACAGTGAAAAAAAATGCACAATGTTGTCTCTGCACATTCAAACTAGAAAGAAAGTGCTACTCCAGTTGCCTAGAGTCAATAATGTGGCTGTACTGTTCCTGATTTCATAGTTAAGGTTGAGTTGAGTTTTGCACTGAAAGCAGAAATATATATTACACACACAATACAATCTTGTCATATTTGTCCACTGCATTTTTTGCTCATTAGTGTATTTTTAGTTGTTTAAATGTCCTTTTCAGTAACATTAAGCAGATGAATATTTCCTTATTTTTACTTTCAGAAGCATAAAAATAATGCTAAATTGCCAACCTAGTCTGCCTCCTGATCAGACTCAGAGTCATGTTTTATAAGATGCACAGTAAAATATTTAAATTCTGAATAATGTGAACTTCAATTGACACAATTTTAAGTGGTGCTTGGTAGGAACATTAACCTTCATTACAAATGTTCATCAAAATATACGACACTGAGCTAGCATTCACCAACAATGCATCATTTCCTTAATAGGGATATTCAGCAAGAGTTTATTGAAGCATAGTTTACCATTTATGTAATATTTATTGGGATTGGAATTAGACAAATTGTTACACTGTGACTATTGTAGATTAAATGTTGTACAAATAGAATACTAATGAGAGAGCAATGGATTAGAAACACATATACTTCATGTTAGCTGACATAGCTCTCTTGGTGCTTGTAAGGCATGTCTACTTCAATATCTACTGTTCATTTCCTGTGATCAGTGACCTATCACCTCCTGTCCTGCAATGAACCAGTATTAAACATATCTCAGTGCCACTAGGTACACATTATGTCCCTAAACTGCAAAACTGCAAAAGTCATTTCCTAGGATCAAAAAAACCAGATGTCATTACAGGCTACCTAGCCAGGTAGTGCTATATATTGAATTTAATTTAGTTAACCCTTACAGAAAAATCCCATGAAATTTAATGGGAATGAAACAAAGAGTGTCTTACTAAAAATTAATGGGGTCCTGTAGAAATTGCTCTAAAAATCAACAGAACCCAGTTGTAGAACCAATAGCCACATTGGTGAGCACTTATCAGAACCTTAGATTTGTATTTCCTTGGATATTTTACTGGACTTTACTCAACATTCATTTAATAAGAGTATTTTCAGATTAGGTGGGGTTGGATAATAGCAGAACGTTTTCATGTGCTGGCAAAGAGCGTTCTTTAAAACAATCACCCTTTAAGTACAACAATATAGTTCCTTAACAATAAGCATAAGATAATAGAGCAGCATATATAACAGGTGAATATCTCTATTATCTGAAATGTTTAAAAAAGGATTATTGGGAAAGAACAGATGCATCCTTGAAATGGTTGCATATGTTGTTCCCAAGACCTAGGCTGAAAAAGTTGATTAGCCCCTACTAAGCAGTAAATCCATCCTAAGCTTCTGTTCAGAGTGTAAACCAGAGGGTTGAAAATAGTTTTTGCTTTCTACTTTGTTTGAGCATTTAGTTGTAATCAAAATCAAAGCTATGGAATATAGAAGGTCAAATCTTTTTTAAAAATCTATAGCTATAAAATATATTCTGTTTTATCTGTGTTTATTCAAGATATTTATTTACAAAGCATGGGCTTTGCTCCCATATAAGTCTAGCAAAACAAAATATGGCGGCTGCTAAGCTGCATGATTCATTGCCCTTTTGAGTATCATGTAACACCAAAGCACTCAGATGCATACAGACAATGCCTTTAACAGAGTACCTGCAGAGAAGCTTAAAGGCTTATTGAAAACTGCAATCTAGGCGGAACAAAGAAAAATTGGTCCATCAACTAAATAAAGTATTAAAATCTACACTAGTACAGTGGCTGTCTGGTAAATACTGTATATGTCGTTTATTACCCTTTATTCTTGTTTTCCCTTTCTTTTTTTAAACTTCAGTGATAAAGAGAGTCCAGCTGATCAGTCAAAGGCAGCTTTTCTGCAGCTGGCCGCAGAGATTACCTTATTTTTTATTTAAACCTTCTGAATAAATAGACTTGACATGTTTGGACAAAGCACAGTACGGATCATTCCACAATGGCTGTTCAAGCAATATTCTCAACTACTAAAAGCAACAGAGGGTCCTGTGGCACCTTTAAGACTAACAGAAGTATTGGGAGCATAAGCTTTCGTGGGTAAGAACCTCACTTCTTCAGATGCAAGTAATGGAAATCTCCAGAGGCAGGTATAAATCAGTGTGGAGATAACGAGGTTAGTTCAATCAGGGAGGGTGAGGTGCTCTGCTAGCAGTAGAGGTGTGAACACCAAGGGAGGAGAAACTGCTTCTGTAGTTGGATAGCCATTCACAGTCTTTGTTTAATCCTGATCTGATGGTGTCAAATTTGCAAATGAACTGGAGCTCAGCAGTTTCTCTTTGGAGTCTGGTCCTGAAGTTTTTTTGCTGTAAGATGGCTACCTTAACATCTGCTATTGTGTGGCCAGGGAGGTTAAAGTGTTCTCCTACAGGTTTTTGTATATTGCCATTCCTGATATCTGACTTGTGTCCATTTATCCTCTTGCGTAGTGACTGTCCAGTTTGGCCAATGTACATAGCAGAGGGGCATTGCTGGCACATGATGGCATATATAACATTGGTGGACGTGCAGGTGAATGAGCCGGTGATGTTGTAGCTGATCTGGTTAGGTCCTGTGATAGTGCTGCTGGTGTAGATATGTGGGCAGAGTTGGCATCGAGGTTTGTTGCATGGGTTGGTTCCTGAGTTAGAGTTGTTATGGTGCGGTGCGTGGTTGCTGGTGAGAATATGCTTAAGGTTGGCAGGTTGTCTGTGGGCGAGGACAGGCCTGCCTCCCAAGGTCTGTGAAAGTGAGGGGTCATTGTCCAGGATGGGTTGTAGATCACTGATGATGCGTTGGAGAGGTTTAAGCTGAGGGCTGTAGGTGATGGCCAGTGGAGTTCTGTTGGTTTCTTTTTTGGGCCTGTCTTGTAGGCTACCAAATGGACTGAAGGTGAAAAATCCATTGCTATCTACATACTGCACAGACCACAGTGAGAGATTATGCCATACACTATCAAAGAAACTGAGGAACCACCTGATCAGCATCCTATACAGCAAACAGATAAACATCAAGAAAGAGCTCTCCAACCTGGAGACTTTCATAAATAACCAACCCTCCACACAAATGGACTTTACTAAAATAAAACAGGAGATCTACATTACACACTTCACCTCTCTACAAAGGAAAAAGGACCGTAAGCTGTCTAAAATCCTACCTGGCACATGGGGCCACAACAGGGGTACCCCTAACTCACCCAGCAATATCGTCAATTTATCCAGCTACACACTCAACCCAGCAGAGGAGTCTGTCCTATCTCGGGGACTCTCTTTCTGCCCCAGCACCCCCACGAACATGATACAGTTCTGCGGTGATCTGGAAGCCTACTTTCGCCGCCTCCGACTCAGAGAATACTTTCAAGATAACACTGAACAGCGCACTGATACACAGATACCCTCCCACCAACAACACAGGAAGAAGAACTCCACATGGACTCCTCCTGAGGGTCGAAATGACAGTCTGGACCTATACATAGAATGCTTCCGCCGACGTGCACAGGCAGAAATTGTGGAAAAACAACATCGCTTGCCTCATAACCTAAGTCGTGCAGAACGCAATGCCATCCACAGCCTCAGAAACCACCCTGACATTATCATCAAAGAGGCTGATAAAGGAGGTGCTGTTGTCATCATGAACAGGTCTGACTACCAGAAGGAGGCCGCCAGACAACTCTCCAATACCAAATTCTACAGGCCACTTTCCTCAGATCCCACTGAGGAATACACTAAGAAACTGCACCATCTACTCAGGACACTCCCTACACTAACACAGGAACAAATCAACATACCCTTAGAGCCCCGACCGGGGTTATTCTATCTACTACCCAAGATCCACAAACCTGGAAATCCTGGACGCCCCATCATCTCGGGCATTGGCACTCTCACTGAAGGACTGTCTGGATATGTGGACTCCCTACTCAGACCCTACGCCACCAGCACTCCCAGCTATCTCCGTGACACCACAGATTTCCTGAGAAAACTACAATGCATTGGTGACCTCCCAGAAAACACCATCCTAGCCACCATGGATGTAGAGGCTCTCTACACAAACATCCCACACACAGATGGAATACAAGCTGTCAGGAACAGTATCCCTGATGATGACACAGCACAACTTATTGCCGAGCTCTGCGACTTTATCCTCACGCACAATTATTTCAAATTTGGTGACAATATATACCTCCAGACCAGTGGCACCGCTATGGGCACCCGCATGGCCCCACAATATGCCAACATCTTTATGGCTGACCTGGAACAACGCTTCCTCAGCTCTCGTCCACTCACGCCCCTTCTCTACCTACGCTACATTGATGACATCTTCATCATCTGGACCCATGGGAAGGAGACCCTGGAAGAATTCCACCATGATTTCAACAGCTTCCACCCCACCATCAACCTCAGCCTGGACCAATCTACACGGGAGGTCCACTTCCTGGACACCACAGTACAAATAAGCAATGGCCACGTTAACACCACCCTATACCGAAAACCCACCGACCGCTATGCCTACCTTCATGCCTCCAGCTTCCACCCCGGACACACCACACGATCCATCGTTTACAGCCAAGCACTGAGGTACAACCGCATCTGCTCCAACCCCTCAGACAGAGACCAACACCTACAAGATCTTCACCAAGCATTCTCAAAACTACGATACCCACACAATGAAATAAAGGAACAAATCAACAGAGCCAGACGTGTACCCAGAAGCCTCCTGCTACAAGACAGGCCCAAAAAAGAAACCAACAGAACTCCACTGGCCATCACCTACAGCCCTCAGCTTAAACCTCTCCAACGCATCATCAGTGATCTACAACCCATCCTGGACAATGACCCCTCACTTTCACAGACCTTGGGAGGCAGGCCTGTCCTCGCCCACAGACAATCTGCCAACCTTAAGCATATTCTCACCAGCAACCACGCACCGCACCATAACAACTCTAACTCAGGAACCAACCCATGCAACAAACCTCGATGCCAACTCTGCCCACATATCTACACCAGCAGCACTATCACAGGACCTAACCAGATCAGCTACAACATCACCGGCTCATTCACCTGCACGTCCACCAATGTTATATATGCCATCATGTGCCAGCAATGCCCCTCTGCTATGTACATTGGCCAAACTGGACAGTCACTACGCAAGAGGATAAATGGACACAAGTCAGATATCAGGAATGGCAATATACAAAAACCTGTAGGAGAACACTTTAACCTCCCTGGCCACACAATAGCAGATGTTAAGGTAGCCATCTTACAGCAAAAAAACTTCAGGACCAGACTCCAAAGAGAAACTGCTGAGCTCCAGTTCATTTGCAAATTTGACACCATCAGATCAGGATTAAACAAAGACTGTGAATGGCTATCCAACTACAGAAGCAGTTTCTCCTCCCTTGGTGTTCACACCTCTACTGCTAGCAGAGCACCTCACCCTCCCTGATTGAACTAACCTCGTTATCTCCACACTGATTTATACCTGCCTCTGGAGATTTCCATTACTTGCATCTGAAGAAGTGAGGTTCTTACCCACGAAAGCTTATGCTCCCAATACTTCTGTTAGTCTTAAAGGTGCCACAGGACCCTCTGTTGCTTTTTACAGATTCAGACTAACACGGCTACCCCTCTGATACTTAACTACTAAAAGGTTTCACACCACATGATTTACCAAAGCTTGAGGATTTTAAACATTTATTCACCAACTCATGCAGTACAGGGGTGAAAAAGTAACTAAGCACAACTGTTCATACTCTTGAGAGTGAGGTTATATGATTTTCCAAAACTCCAATACTGTACATTCAGTTCCCGGCTCTGCCACAAACCTCCTTTGTGACATTGGACAACTCACTTAGGATGCCTCAGTTTCCCAGCTGAAAACTGGGGGTAGTAATACTTCCTTACCTGCCAGGGGTGTTGTAAGGATAACTACACAGACTGGGAAGCTCTCTCAGATCTATTGATGAAAAACACTATTTAAGAGATAGGTAATGTTTTTGTAATAAATGCACACAACATACATGGAAAATATTAAGCTAACAATATTTAAGTAATATAATGGCACTTCCTACTCAAGGGTTCCATTTCCAGTTTATTAGAGCACTAAAATATACTTTTATTTATTACAAAAAAGTCAATTGCTATACAATATAGTTTAAAAAAAAAAAACCTGAAGCCTTCAACATGACCAGATTCTACTCCCCTTGCTCATGGTGAGTAGTATCTTACTCTGCAAGCAGTCCAGTTGGAATCACCACCAATACATCATAAATAAAAATATCTTAACTCAGACCTGATAACATTTCTTGGGACTATTTTGAAATCTTCATTACACAAGTAAGAAATAATATTTTAAATCAGAAGTATACACCCACAAGAAGAGTTCAATAATGGAACTATAATCAGCTAATGACGGGTGGGTTATGTAAGTCAGAGGGAGTTATAGTGAGTGAGGGAGTTTTATATGGTGAAGAATTACATAGAAACAAAGGACATGGGACTGGAAAAAACCTCCTGTGTCATCATTCCTATAGGGGTAAAATTTTCTAAAGCATCTTATGGACTTAAGAGCCTACATCCCATTTTCAAAAGTGACATATCTAGGAGCCCAAGCCCCACTGAAAGTCACTTTTGAAAAGGGGACGTAGGCTCCTAATTCAGTGAGATGCTCAGGAAAAGATTTTTAATACATCCCTTGTTAATTTCCAGACTTTCTAATATTTAGGATTTTTAAAAGATGTAATGTCTTTTTGTAAAGTATAATATTACTGTAAAATGATAATTTTGGGTTGTTAGCTCGGCTCCATGGAAATATAATTTGAACCTTAACTCTTTTAAAACTAATCTTATCTCCAAGCAAGCGGATGGACTAGATCAGTGGTTCTCAAAGCCGGTCCGCCCCTTGTTCAGGGAAAGCCCCTGGTGGGCTGGGCTGCTTTGTTTACCTGCCGCATCTGCAGGTTCGGCCGATTGTGGCTCCCACTGGCCGCGGTTCACCGCTCCAGGCCAATGCGGGCTGCGGGAAGTGTGGCCAGCACATCCCTCGGCCCGCACCGCTTCCCGCAGCCCCCATTGGCCTGGAGCGGCGAACCGCGGCCAGTGGGAGCTGCAATCGGCCGAACCTGCGGACGTGGCAGGTAAACAAACCGGCCCGGCCCGCCAGGGGCTTTCCCTGAACAAGCAGCGGACCGGCTTTGACAACCACTGGACTAGATGACCTCTTGAGGTCCCTTCCAGCCCTACATTACTAAGATAACATGATTTATTACGGGCACTGTCTAGCCTGCTAAGTTATAATAATAAAAGCATTCCACCTCCTCTTCAAATATCATGGGAAATGTGTATATACATATAACATACATATGTATGAATATACTTGAAATGATCCTGAGTCAGTATCCTTCATAACATAAGATACCTCTTCTTGCTTCTAAGTCAGAATTTCTCTCACTTTCAAAAATCAAACATGAGCCAAAACAAAACAAAACAAAAACAAACAAAAAACCCACCCTCCACCCAGTTACTAGTATATATTTACCTCTCCCCAGAAAAAGTTGGTTATTTCAGCTTGATGCTGAGGCTGGATACTTCTGTGCTCAGCTTATGACTTTTAGCCTCTGGTGTGCACAGTCCTTCATCCTCTACACAAAAGCAATCCATCACTTCAATTTTGAACACAGTAGGACAAAGAAAAACCTCACAACTAAACTTTCTATTTAAAATGTGGGTCTCTCACACTTGGTCTCCATTGGTCTTGGTCTTCAATTATGAGAAGAGGGCTTTTCACTTCAGTGTTTTGGTGTTGGGAAGTGCTACTTAGTTCAACTGTATGTCATTGAAATGTCCTGAAGTGAATTGCCATGGGAAAAATTCAACTGTTAATGACAGGCTAATTTTATGAGGATATTGGTTGTTTTAAACTACACAAGTTGCCATGAAGCACCAACTGTTTTTGGTTTGAGTGTAACAAAACCCACAAAACTGAAGTGTGAGTAATAGCACCAGCATGCTTGGAGCTTTAGTTTTAAATCAGGATTTGATAGCAGTGTCTGGAATCCTGATAAGAGAGTTCCCCACAACATGGAGTGTGGTTTTCATTCAGAAGAAATTGTATAGAAAGATTTTTTTTCTATACATTTCTAAAATTCTTATTTGTATAGTACCTAAGTTGTATCTCCCCCTCAGTGTTTTTGCGACGCATGATCAAGTGTCCATCTCTTCACTTAAATCCAAAATAAAGACTTAATTCCACCTTCACTAAATTCTGAAATTTACTGTAAAGTTAAAAGGTACATTCTCATTCCATTCCTGTAATGGAAAATTCTGGAGTACTGTAGTTCAAGAAACTAGTTTTAAATTTCCATCATTTCCTTCAGAGGAGGATTTTGCTGAGCCTTTTAGATAACTGTATCCTTTGCGGTTCTGCTTTGTACATTACACTTTGTAGTCCACAGTTCATCCAGTCACATTCTCCATAAAACATAAACAGCCAAAGCTGATTTACCAGCATAGCACAGTGAAGAAAAAAACAACAACCAAAAAACAAAAAAACAGGCCTACCTTAGAGGACCAAATTCTGCCTTTAGTTACACAAAAGTAATTCCAGAGTAACTTCAGTGATTTTGATTTAATTCAGACATACACCAATTTAACAGAACAGCATATGCCCAAGAAGTCTGAATAAGATATTCAATTCCAGACACAGGGTACTTCTTGACCACTGTTCTGGCATGATGGCAGTTTTTTTAATCAATGTATGATTTTTTTTTTGGCTGGTTATATATTTACAATAAAAATGTAGACAAAATATTAACTGCATTTCTCTTATTGCCAATCTAGTTAACTGCTGACCCTTTTACTTTGAAGATATTTTAAACATTGCTTCTGTTACCATTCTCACCCACTCTTAAGAGCAGCATCAAGAGGCAGACACTTAAAAATACTTCAAAAATCTTCAGCGTACAGCTGCGAGCTGTTTCATTCAAAACAAAATGTTAGACTGGTTTCTTTCTCTTTTATTTGAATTTGTCCAGCTACATGTTATTAATCTCAGAGATATTTAGATATGGCACTTACAAACTCTTAACATTGGTGTCTATAGTTTCCTCCAAAATGGAAATCAACTAATTAGGAAGGTACGTAAAGCATACAAGGCCTGTATTAATGTTAATCCCCTAATAAAAGATTAGAAATCCAAATCCAAAAAAGCAAAGTTCTTCTACCCCTACACACACACATCCCTACCCCCTTAAACATTCTGACAGTAAAGCAAGATGGAATGCTATATAAGATAATATAATACAGAATGGAAAGGAAATGTCTACAAAGTGATGCTCTCTCCATCTGGAAATCACCTTTAAAAAAGCCATAGCAAAAGACTAAGAAAGCCTTTAGCCCAAGGAGAGGAGTGAATACAAAGGGTCTTTCAAGCCCAATCAGACTATTGGCTCTCAGAAACAGGTGAGAGCCAAAAAAGACACTGAAAGCACTGGAGAATCCCAATCAATGAGCAACTGAAATGGACTGAAGAGTAGAGTACTGATAAGATTCAGAGCTCAGGAAGTGTCTGAAGTCCATCCAAATATTGTAGTGAAGATTAATCAAAATATTTCTCTCTCATAACTAGAGGTCAAGGCCCAGGCACACATATAGAATGGCATTGGCGAAAAGGAGAAGATTGTTTATTTTAAGTCAGGAAACTGATATTTTTCATTATGGTAAACTAATCAGAAGAAAATAAAATCATGTAGTCAATTTATCCTCATCCATTTGCTCAAAAGAAATCTGAAGAAATGGATGGAATAGCCTGTTCCAGCCTCATTGTGCCAACTTGGATTTTACAAGTATTTCCAGTTTGGTACATAAAGTGGTAAATGAGATGCTGAGTGATTGAACGTGCTGATTTACCAACCAACCAACTAACCTACCTTTCTCTTTTGTATACCAAGTAAACTCTCAAGCAGTGCAAAAGATCAAATGCTGTACTGCAGCTACAGTTTCAGATCCTTGTTTTTTGCATACACAGATATTTTTAACAGATGAAGACAATAACTTTGAGCCAGGGAATAGGGACATTACCTAATACTCACTAAACAAAGGGATAATTTCAGATCTGCTGTCCCTTCTCTTGTAGAGATGCTGAGGTGTGAGACTATAAAGGAATCTAATGACTTTTGCTATAGAGTCGATTTGATCACCAAACTGGATTTTAGGAAATATTTTCCCCCCAGGACTTATTAGTACAGTGGCATTAGTAATTATGGCTTCACTTGGAGCATGACATGCAGGGGAGAAGGCATCAGTATGGGTATTCTCAGTTTCTGCTTTTATGTTTCTTAATAATTTGGAACAGCTGATTATCTCCTATGGTAGGTAATAGATTTTGTGAATATAAAAAGCAAAAACTTCCTTTACAGTGGTTTCCATTGAACCTGAAAGACAGATTCAAAATTATGTTTAATGCTTGTATTAGTTCTTAACATTAGTGCTCAGTTTAGTGCTAAAAGCCCTAAATGTTGTCTTCATTCTTAACATAGGAAGTCTGTGGCTGAGCCAGAAAATCAACCTATGTCTGCTTGGTTCAATCATTCCTGTAAAATAAATCACCCTTCCTACCTACAGTTAAATTTTATCCTGTTAGCATTAGTGTGTGTGTAAGTGGTATGATTTGAGTACCTCTAAACGCGGCAATATCCATCAACCCAACCCATCAGGTGAGAAGGATGGCTATTACCTAGTGCACCTTACCACTTATGCTACAGGACACTGGATCATGTTCTTTGTTATGCACATATTTTCTAGAACAAAACAGAAAACCTGGGGTTGGTAATCCAGAAACAAAATGTTGGTGTCTATCAAGAAATCAGATCCATTGGTGCTTGAGCTATCATTTGAAATGATATTTTGGTACTACAGGCTACCGGAGAACAGGTGCATAGCTAAGATTATATTGCCCGCATCTCTGTTCATTAGCCAATATATGCTCAGTACATTTTATTTTGTATGTACTTATATGAAGGTATAGTATACAATAATCTTTTACGTGATAATTACATTATCCAATAAATTAACATATTGTTCTCAATTCCAGACACTTGCGTCAGTAGAATAAAATCACCTTTTCATTGTGAGGCGGTCACCCACGATCCATGGTAACACATTATTACCAACTCATTTGTTCTTTGTTAGTAGAAAGGTTTTAATATCCTTGCTATAAATGGCTTATTGTCTTGCACTTTGAGGACAGCAATATAAACACAAGTATTACAATTTTATGTAAACAGCTGCAATATACTTGGTGCCTACTATTTTTTATAATAGTAACAGAAAAGCAAACAAAAATACATCATAATAAATTCAGTATGGGACTACTAAAAATCTTATAAGGAGATCTATAGTACTATTTGTGAATGACACCTTCCTTGTATTTCAGTCTTATACAAACCAGAGTGGTTGTGACTTACCCTAACAGAGAGTAGGGTTTGGATATATATGCATTGTGGTAGGATCTAGAGTCCCCATGGACCAAGACCTATTCTGTTACACACTGTAAAAATATAGAACAAAGAGGCAGCCCCTGCCCCCAAAGAGATTTAATCTAAGGAGGGCTGGCCAGGAAACCAAAGTTGAGTTCTGCAAAAAAAAGAAATCAAGTTTTTTTGGGAAAAAAGTTGTCCTGAACCACGATGAAAATCCCCGAACTAAAGAATGGAATTGAAATCCTTTAATATATCATTCTGGAAACACAAAAATGTAAGGTCAAAAATGTACTGCCAGCCTGGTGACCTGTAGTGGAGCCAGGGACCATGGAAATACTGTCAGTCCAACACTGAATAGCAGAATTGAAACTGATTACGCTTGTCAACAAAGAGGTCTGTCTATTAGTCTTGCAAGCCCTTAAAGGCAGGGACCAGCACAGTGGGCCCCAATCTAACTGGGGACTCTAGGTGCCTCCCTAATGAAAATAATAAATAATAATTAATAATAATAATACAAAATACAATGATCTTCAAGGAACACATCAGTAGAGAATTTATTATGTTTATCAGTTAAAACAACTGTGTTTGTGCATGCAAAATGTAACTTTGTGTGATCTCTGTGACTCCTCCCAGAAGCCCTACATGACCCTCACCGCCCCCTCCTTCCGGGGGGTAATGACCCACTTTTGGGGAAGCTCTGCTGTATTGTTAAAGTTCTCAGTGTTCCTGTAATGTTATCTGAATCCAGGTGAAACAGCACTGGGACTTGTTCTTTCATGTCAGAAGTATTTCACGCTTTACAGATAAGGTTTTGAAAGTATAGCTCTACACAATGGTTAACTGTATCACAGATAAAGACAACATCCAAGGCAGCTCCTCAAAGCTCCTCACATAATTAGCTCTGTGCTTTTAGTATAATTAGCCTGATAATGCAGCATGTCTGTAGTAACTGAGAATGATGAACTCTCACTTACCTTAACAGGGCAGAAATGACCTTTCTGATTAGTCTGACCCTTAAGACCACAATCTAGAACATCAAGGAACATGTATATGTATGCATTCAGCTTATGAATCCTCTCAACATGGATTTCAACAGCCTACCACTTGCAACTGCCTCCCTAGATCTCTGGGGGAAAAACTAGGCAGCCCACTCGTCAGGTGACTATAAAACTCTGATTTTCAGCGTGGGCAGTAAGGGCAAGTGATATAATATAGAAAGACAGTGTGTCAAGTAAAGTGGGTCAACCATGTAGAAAGTTAGAAGTGTGCCTGGACCTGGCCACTGGGATTTTTCACAATTAAATGGACCTTCCTTGTAGCATAAACACATATGTATGAAGCAACATTGCCACACATGCAAGTTCCAAAGGGTTGTTGGCATATCCTAATGCTAAACCTCAATAAATATATCAAATGCAAACAGCCGGGAGGTTGTGTTAAAATTCCTTGCAAGCTGTATGTTGTTGAGCTGGCGGCAGCTCACACACGTAAGCAATTTCTACAAAATATCACTCAGGAACTGTTTTTCATTATAGGTCCATGTCCCTCAGCTTACAACACTATCTGATAGGTCACTGCTTCATTATATTGCTTTAATGATGTTCTCAGAAAGGAAAATGCTAACAAGAAATAGCATTTTTCCTCACACATGCCACATCACTGACTATCGTGAAGGTGATCCAAATAGTCTCCTTGAGTCCCTCCTCTGAGTTCAGGTATACAAAATCATGTTTGTATTTACTTGAAGTTTTAGTTTACTATGAAAGCCCTGCTAACCATTTTGTCTCTTGAAAGAAACAAAGGAAGTTCAACAACTGGTTTAGATTTCTCAAAATATCACTTATTAGCATGTTTGTGCAAATACATATAAAAGTCATTATTTGCCAAAATGTCAACATTTTCAGAGATAACAGACCTTGGGAGGCAGGCCAGTCCTCACCCACAGACAACCCGCCAACCTTAAGCATATTCTCACCAGCAACCACACAACGCACCATAACAGCTCTAACTCAGGAACCAATCCATGCAACAAACCTCGATGCCAACTCTGCCCACATATCTACACCAGCGACACCATCACAGGACCTAACCAGATCAGCTACAACATCACCGGTTCATTCACCTGCACATCCACCAGCGTTATATACGCCATCATGTGCCAGCAATGCCCCTCTGCTATGTACATCAGCCAAACTGGACAGTCCCTATGTAAAAGGATAAATGGACACAAGTCAGATATTAGGAATGGCAATCTACAAAAACCTGTAGGAGAACACTTCAACCTTCCTGGCCACACAATAGCAGATTTTAAGGTAGCCATCCTACAGCAAAAAAACTTCAGGACCAGACTTCAAAGAGAAACTGCTGAGCTTCAGTTCATTTGCAAATTTGACACCATCAACTCAGGATTAAACAAAGACTGTGAATGGCTAGCCAAGTACAAAAGCAGTTTCTCCTCCCTTGGTGTTCACACCTCAACTGCTAGAAGAGGGCCTCACCCTCCCTGATTGAACTAACCTCGTTATCTCCAGACCGATTCTTGCCTGCATATTTATACCTGCCTCTGGAAATTTCCATTACATGCGTCTGACAAAATGGGTATTCACCCACGAAAACGTATGCTCCAATACATCTGTTAGTCTATAAGGTGCCACAGGACTCTGTTGCTTTTTACAGATCCAGACTAACACGGCTACCCCTCTGATACTTTCAGAGATAACAGTTATTATCTATGTTTATATAGAGGGGAATGCTATGCTATCTAAGACATTACTGTATATTAACAATTAGCAAAGGAAGACACTTTAATGGTGACTCTTATACATAAACAGATTGCCTGATGGGCAATAGAGGCTTTCTGGAATGTTTTATAGTGAAACTATGCCTGCATCACAAAATACATCACTTTGCCTGCTCTCCATCAGTCTTTCATGTTGCAGAACAATCCATGCTGATTTGCATTAAGTTGATAATGTCAGCAGTGTAGCTCCTTTTTATGGCAAACAGGAGAACAAGAACTTGAGCAAATACATGCACACACACCAAGAGAATGAAGACACTCCAAAGATTCAAGATCCTATGGGGGCAAATTGATAGACAACACAATTTTTTTTTATAGATATTAGAGACCAAAAATGTATAAATATATAGTTGTTAAAAGAGATGAGCACAGACTCAGGATACAAACACAGCCACATTTAGGGGAAGTCTAGATCTAAAATGGGATCTGTATTATGTGGCTTGGGCCTATCTGTAGATAAAATTACATTTTTTTCCACTGTGCACTAAGAAGTGTCAAATGCACAAGAGCTTAAGGAGTCTTCAGCAGGAAAGATAAAATGACATTCCTTATTGCCTTTTAAGCGACAGGCTTTTTTACCATAACATTAACACAGAAATGTTACAAGGAGAAATAGTCCAGTTTACTGTGCCATGTTTTCCAGTTGGTGTACAGCCGCAGTTGTAAGCCATGTAAATATTAAGACATGATAATAGTCTAACTGTTCCGGAAGCCATAGATTGAACCTAGATAGATGTCTGGTTCAATCCCCAAATCATAAGACATGTCATAATATGGAATGTACTGTATGTCAGTCTTTAAAAGTGAAAAGAAGTTGTGATGTAAAATGTCACTCTTCGGATGTGCAGTATGAGCTGGATTGTTATGATCAATTATCCAAAATAAACTATATTTAGGAGCTATATGAAGGCAGAAAGTATTTATAACACTGAATAAAGGAGTTACAGTAGTGTACTCAAACATCTGAATGACTTCATTATATCAGTGTTGATTGCTTTTTCATATTTAAATGTATTTACCTGACAAATAACTCAATAGAATGAGCAAACAGTGCATAACATTAGAGAAGAGGAGTGTTGACATATGCTACTGCGTTCCACCTAAGGAGTGTGAAACTAAACAGCTGAGAAAGTGTACTATGGGCTACTCTTTGCACAGGCTGAATTGCAATGTGCCTATCCTCCTTAGATCTATCCGATTAATATTTCCTACACATCACACAGTGACAGTAATGAATAAGTATAGGGAATGCACACAGTGAACACAGATCTGGGATGAAATCTGTTCCCATGTCATATTCAACTAGTCAAAAGATGAGTGGCAAACAAAATCTGGCCGGGCTATAAAGAGTTGTTGTTTCACTGTGACAGTGACAAATATCTTAATTTGTAAAAAAAAAAAAAATAGTAAACATATCATTATTTAAATATTGAATAGATTATGGCCATAGAGCTACAGATAAGCCCAGAAATAATGTTCCGCTTTAGCAGAAAGTATTAACACATATCACATGGTTTGATTTTCTAATTCATTCTAGCAGTTTTGCGCACACACACACATTTAGTGAGAAATGCCCCTAAATATTGTATCTGTGCACAATCTTAAACATTTTCAGTCACCATGGTATAATACGTAATTGTGGCTTCTAACTTCTAGTTACTAGGAGCAGGCATTGCCAGGGAATGCAAATGAGATTCAGTATGGACACTGAAAATAAAATAGCATGCCATTTTATGCCACTACCATCTGTGGCTAGATTATCAGAAACAATACAAAAGTTATGCATTTATGATAGAGTTGTCGATTTTGTATAAACCATTCAACTGAGATTAGTCATTCAGTTAGAATTATCATTCCATAGGAGTATAGAGAGAAAAATCAAATATTTTCTGTGCATCTCTGTAGATAGCTCCACTTGTGCTCTGCTTCCAATTTAACGGTCAATCATCAGTAATACTCCATTCAACCTGGGCAAAATTTCATGAAGCAAACCAGAGAGTAAGATGGCAGTTGCCACTATCTGCTCACACAGTAAAGAATCCCAGCTTTCTTCTTACATCAGGAAGTGTTTTGTATAGTGCGAAAAACAGACAACCAAATGTTTGCATCACAAAGCAACATAATGAATCTGTTGATATAGGTATAAGCTACTTTGTATCAAAGTTTTTATTTTCTGGATGTATGAATAAAGATATTCATTAAAAAGACACTGCTAATTTACAAGTCGCACTTCTACATGAAGCTGTTTTACCTATTACTACTACAAGTAACAGCTAAACCATTTTGTCTAAATATTGTATATTATAGTTAGTTTAATTTTCCCCTCTGTATAGGCAATTTCTGTATAGGGTCTTTCACAAAGAAACAGGAGAAAGAAAAATGTATTATACATACTCACACACTAATGGAAATTTGATTTTATAGTCAAAAATTGACAGAGGGACTTCAAGGGCAGGTGTAGTACTTGAAACTACATTGAGATATTTTTTCTTAATATAAAATTAAAGACTCAGTATTTAAAAAAAAATAATAATAAAAAGAGTATTGGAACTATTGATTAAATAAGCAATGGCTAACAAACAAACAAATATATGGCCATAGAACAATTAAAAAGTTATTTGAGAACATCCATCCCAAGCAATCAATATCTTTAATTTCCAACATCTAGTGAGATCACATGACAAAAAAAATATAGACATGTGCAATTAGAAGGATTTAAGTATATTATTTATTCATTAAATGATAAACAAGCGGAACATAATTGCACATGGCCATATTTTTTGTCGTGTATTCTCACTAGATGTTGGACATTAAAGATACTGATATTGATTAAATAATCCATCCCAATGAATGAACAACACACTTAAATCCTTCTCTCTCTGCCATCTCAGAGTATTAGTTGTTTAACAAAGGCAGATCAGTAAATTTCCAACATCATTTAATTAAGTTGTTAGTCACAATAATGCTGCTGATAGCCATTTCTAATTTGGACTACAAACATTAATCTCTCCAAAGTCACATATAATTGTCATCTAAGGCACTATTCAGAACCAACATATCTAAAATGAAAATATTTGTTGGCAAAAGTTTGTAAAACTGTTATAGATACATTATTTAGGAAACAGATTTTCAGAACTGCTCAGCACCTTAGGTATTAAAATCTTTTGAAAAAAATCTGAACTTAACTGCATGCTGCAAGCTACTAGATGCTGAACACTCGAAATTCTGGCTCTTATTTAGGTATCTAAATGGAAGCTGAGCTCTTTTAAAAATGTGGGACCAATTCTGGGTGATGATCACTTGAAAAATACGGCCATGAACACTTCTGAAAGTATGGTCACACAGGTGGACTATACTGCCTTACTCTGGTCTAACCCTCCAACCTTTGTCAGTATTCATTAATCTTTTTTTTTTTTTTTTTAAAGCACTGACTCCCCAAACCTTTGATTTACATTTGATTTTTATTTATAACAGGTTCAACTTATGCAGCCAGCAGGAGTGAGTATTTTATTTTGGAAAGTGATTCTTTTCTTACAGCAAAAAACCCCCCCCAAAACAAACAAACAAACAAACAAACAAAAGCAAGCAAACAAACAAACAAAAAAACCCTTGCTTACCACCTGAGTACCTACAATAAAATGCCAATTAACTATCAGAGTCCTAATCCAAAAACTGGGTCCCCTTCGAGATCAGGTACAAGAAGGCTAAAGTTATAGCTGTACCAGAAAATTCTTCCAGAGCCCCAAACTGGCCATAACAAAGGAATTGGAAGACACGATTCAATTTGTGTAGGCTGCTACCAAAATAATCCATATTATGTCCGTATTAAGGGTTGCTCTCCTGATTCCTCTTTGTGGTGACAGGGTGTATTGAGGGTGGCCATGTTAGGCTCCCTCAGTCAGGGCCGGCTCTGGCTTTTTTGCCGCCCCAGGCAAAAAAGCCTCCGGCCATCCCCCCAACCCGCGGGGGGGGGGGGGAGGGAGGGAGAGCAGCAGGAGCCCCGGGGGGAGGGCGGCGAGCCCCGCTCCACTCTCCCCCCCGGCGGCCGGGGGGGAGGGTGGTGAGTCCCGGCGGGGGCTCCGCTCTCCCCCCGGCGGCCGGGGAGAGGGCACCGGGAGGGAGGGCGGCAAGCCCCGGCGGGGGCTCCACTCTCCTCCCGGCGGCCGGGGGGAGGGCACCGGGGGGGAGGGCGGCAAGCCCCGGCGGGGGCTCCACTCTCCCCCCGGCGGCCGGGGGAGAGGGTGGCGAGCCCCGGCGGGGGATCCGCTCTCCCCCCGGCGGCCAGAGCGCCGGGGGCAGGGCGGCGAGCCCCGGCTGGGGCTCGGCTCTCTCCCCAGCGGCCAGAGCGCCGGGGGCAGGGCGGCGAGAGGGCGGCGAGCCCCGGCTGGGGCTCGGCTCTCCCCCCGGCGGCCAGAGCGTAGGGGGCAGGGCGGCGAGAGGGCGGCGAGCCCCGGCTGGGGCTCGGCTCTCCCCCCGGCGGCCAGAGCATAGGGGGCAGGGCGGCCGGGGGGAGGGCGCAGGGGGGGAGGGCGGCCAGAGCGCCGGGGGGAGGGCGGCGAGCCCGGCTGTGGCCCCGCTCTCCCCGGCGGCCGGAGCGCCGCGCCGCCCCCCTCCAGGTGCCGCCCCAAGCACAAGCTTGGTGGGCTGGTGCCTGGAACCGGCCCTGCCCTCACTCTTCAAGTTCCTGCTGCTTATACTGAATATCACACCCTACAGAATCTCTCAGGCGTCCTCTGGATGTCTATTAAGTATTAGATTTTGGGACACTCCAGCACTCATCCTTTTCCTCTCACAGGTGGTAGCAGGGAAAGGGTATGAATTGCAACCTTTCTAATGTTATTCAGGACATTTCAGTTTTCCTCAAACATATCCTGAACACTCCAGCAAATCAAAATGCACCAAACACAAACTCAGCTTGAGGACCAATGCTTGCATATTGACTTGAGAGTTAGAATCTTCCTCCTCCCAAGCACTTTGACTCAGTTTGATGTCCAGTAGAACTGGGTGAGCAGTGCTCAACATGTTTTGATTTTTTTTTTGGTGAAAGATTTTTGTGGAGGGAAAAAGCTAATTAAAAATTCCTGCATTTTATCAGCTGCTCGCCCAGTTCTACTGGACACCAAACTGAATCAAAGTGCTTGGGAGGAGGAAGATTATTGGGTCATTCAAGATAGATACAACAAAGATGCCCTTAAACTATCTATCTCAGCTGCCATGGTGATGCTATGAGGACCTCTTTATAGATTCTACAGTGCATTGCTTTCATCTGCCTTTATCACAGTCCCATAGACTACAGAGATGCCACAGGGAGAGGCAACAAGGCTGAAAGTCCTACCTTCTATTTCAGACTCTGTCACTGATTTACTGTATGACCACTTAAGTGCCAATCCTGCAAAGATTTATGCTCATGCTTCAACATGTACATATGTCTGTGCATGATCAGGGCCTTAATCTCAGTGTGATTCAGCTTCTCATTGCTGAAATGCTATAAAATACTTCATCATTTTTGTTAAGTGTCATGAGGTTTTTTATTTGGTGTTATACCCATTTTTCTGGAAACGAGAAGTGATATGGAGGCCAAGCTTTTTGTTCAAAGATTGCAAAGCATATTACTATCATGAATTAATCTGTGAACAAAAGGGACATACATACCAAGTTGTAGCTCGTTTAGGCACAGAGCCAATTTAGCCTGGTGATCTCCCCTTGAATTCTACTAGTTTTAGGCAAGTGAATAAGTTTTGCTATGGCAGAACATTAACATGCTCTCACCTTTTCATCACCTCTGGTCAGATTTAATACAGCAGTACAAGAATTCCATAAAAGTAATACCTTTTAAAAATAAAATTAGAATCAAATCAACTTAGACCCATTGAGTCCTCAAAAGAGAGATTTTTGTTTGAAAATTATTAGGCTACTTTTGCTTTGGACAATAATTGAAAAATGAAAACATGGAATGGTTTCTCAGATACTCAAATTGTGAGGTCAGAACCTTTTTCTTTCATAACTGATTTTTTTTGTAGCTATTCAGGCTCATCTGAGCTTCCTTGAGAGAACTGAAACTGACTGTGTATTAGACCTCTATTTTCATAAATCTATGGAACATTCTTAAAGACACGAAGGAAAGGTTCTTTTCTGAAAGTAAAAAAAAAATTACTCCTCCAATAAAAATCTGGTGCTACAGGAATAATGCAGAGAGAACCTTCTCATGTTAAAATTCAACACTTTTTTTTTCAGGTGGAGGAAATCAACCCTTTATCTGAAGATAAATAATAAATATATACATATATGTACATGAACACACACGCACAATTGTATATTCACACATCACTTTTATCCTCCTGTATAAGTAAAGTTTAATAAGTTTACATGTCTGGGATCCACAGAAAAGAATGTTTGGCTTTGTCCATGCTACAGCTAGGACCAGGCTGGAAACAACCATGTTTAAAATCATCATAAACTCATTTTGCCTGGCTTGTCTTTCAGAAAGGACCAAAAAATCTACAGGCACATTGGCCAAGAAAACTGTAATAGATACGCTGGCAGCATCGATCGTAAGCATAGCTTCTGCTGGCCTGGTTCCAGTATCAGTAAGACTTTTGATGCTCAGAAACAGGGCCTTGAAAGAATTCCAAGAAGAATGATTCCTTCTAAGTGTTTAGAAAACACAGGTGAAGAAGGGCAGAGTGTGGAAGTACCACCCACTCCCTCAGCACACTACAGAATTTTAGTCACTTTAGAATTTTCTAGCATCCCTGTCAACAAAGTACAAAAAGGTATTTCTGGCCCTATCCTAGAAATGCTCATTTCCACAGAGGGTGCTTAACTCTCTAGTCCCGTTCTCATTACTGGAACTCCTCTCCATTTCAAGCATTATGCTCTGGAATAAGTGTTTTCAGTAGCAGGTCTGATGTTTACTTGCATGCATCTTTCTTTTTTAGAGCCTTTTTTGTGGTTGTAGCTGAACTGGGAAGACAATATACTACATGCTCCCAAGGATATGCTCAACATTGTCCTTCGATTGATAGGTAAAAACAAACCCAAACCTAGCTAATGTGAATGCATCTATTTTGAAAAAAGTTAGATTGTTTTAGACAAGAGTGACAACACCCTGCAAGAGGCAAAGCCATCCATAAATTTCAAAGCACATTTATACTAAAGCCAACACTTTCAAATTTGACTTCCCAAAATTAGGCACCGTATGTGGGCACCCATATTAAGGTGGCCTGATTTCAGAAACGCTGAGCGCACACACCTCCCAGCACAGTTAATGAGAGTGGTGGCCAGTTTGATTTAGATTTCTAACTTTGGACAGCCACACTAGAAAATTTCAGCCCAAATCTCCAAAACTGGGGGCTTTACTTATGTGCCTCTCATTAAAACCAAATAGTGTCACCATAGCTCAAACTCAGGTAAATGCTCTTCTTGCAAGGAGGGAACCTGTGGAACTTGTTACCACGGGATGTTGGGAAGGTCAAAACTGTAACAGGGTTCAAAAAAGAACAAGGTAAGTTCATGGAGAATAGGACCATCGATCAATGGCTATTAGCCAAGATGGTCAGGGATGCAACCCCATGCTCTGAATGTCCCTCTGTTTGCCAGAAGCTGGGAGTGGATGATAGGGGATAGATCACTCAACGATTGCCTGTTCTGTTCCTTCCCTCTGAAGCATCTGACATTGGCCACTGTCAGAAGACAGGATACTGGGAGGGATCAGTATGGGCGTTCATATGGTATAGGACAAACATGCTTAGTTTCTTTGGAATAACTACATTAGGATGTGATTACAGTTAAGATTCCTGGTGTGAAGGCTATAGTTTTCAGAGGGAAATATCAAACACCTTACACTGTAATGTCACTACACTGCTAATTTTGCATCTTTAACCCTTGAAAGATGAAAAAAAATGTAATGAGATATAAACACAACTGTGATTCTCCCTCCCACCTTCTCTTTCTCCAGTGGCAGCAATCTGTAATAAATGCTGAACAGATGGTATGTGGCTGTCATAGAAAAAAATGTGCTTTCAGGTACAAAGTGAAAATGAATTTTCTTTCATCAGTTTTATCTGGACATGGCACATTCTAATTTGATTTCTATCCTAGATGAGATCAAAATTTCTGAAGATAGGTGTGTGTTGGGGGAGGGAGGAACAGAATTAGGGGACTCTGGAAGATACTGCGAGATCTGGAAGTGATGCGGGATTCTGTCTGCATCTGAGAAACACAGACATGGGTATCTGCTTACTTTGAAGCAGCTGTCCTGTTCTGGCAGTTGAAATTAATTATGATGCCATCAGGTACAGTCTGATACATTCAATAATGCTCCTGATATGAGGGAGAAAATATCCCTTAAGAAATCATAAAATGAAACAATTTTACCAAGAACAGGCTGAGCCTTTCATTGGATAAAAAACACATTTCAGACTCAATATCAAGAAATTTTAAAATATTAAAATTCCATTATGAAATCAATTTAACAAAATATTTTTTAAGAATTTCTATTAAAAACACATCATGATAGTTTAAATTAAAAAATCCACCAAAAACAAATAAAACACATCATACTGTCTAAAATGTATTCCAATTAAGGAAGAGATGGTTTGTTGGTAATTATAATGGCCATACTGTTTTCAGCATCCATCTACAAAAAGAGGACCATTTGTTTACTTTATATAGCACATGCTATTGGAAGACAATAATGCTAGAAGTTGTTTGAGGTTTCTACAATGGTTGTATAATATACTGTACATATAGCATTACACATTCCCTTATATCTGGTATTATCAAACTACTAAATACCAAACTCAATGAACTCAGGAACAATGTTTAAAATGTGGCTCTACTAATTAGCATAGTACTATTATTACAAAACCACAAAAAATAAACATTAGTTGTAATCCTCTGTCAGCAAATGCTTTTTCCCCAGAAGTAGATTTTCTAGTGCCTCATCCAGTTGAGTTTTAAATGTTCTACGTGATGAGGCTTCAATAGCTTTCCTTCAGAGACTATTCCACAGTCTAACAGAGCTTCTTGTCTGAAAATTCCATCTGACTCAATCCAGACTCAATTTTCCCCTTCTTAATTTTATCCCATAAATCCTAGTAAACATGTTTGTTTCACCTTCAACAGCTCCTTTCTTGCTTTGGCTTGTACACTCTTCAAATATCTAATTTCACCCCCGCCCCGATTCCAACACACCCTTAGTCTTACTATAACCAAGCTATTCATATTAGTTCTATTTAATGTTTCCTCATGTCTTCTGAGGATTTTTCTCTTTTCTGAATTCTTTCAGATATTATCAGAAATGTATTAAAATAAGGTGGCCAGAACTGAACACAATCCCTCATATATTGTCACAGCAAAGCTATATGGAAAGGGACTATCTGTGAAGTCAAGTATTTCAATAAACAGCCCTAAACTACATTGATATTTTGCTCCCATATCACATTGCAAACTTAGATCTTATTTGCTTTCTACTACTACTCCTTTTACAGGATTACTGCTGTCCACATTTTTGTTTTTGTTTTTCCCCTTCTCATTGACTATTTGTATTTTGGATTAATTCTCATCTCACATTTTTTTATTACCGTAAATTAATTTTATTTCATTCCTTTCTGTCCATATTTCTGAAACATTCTCTTCTGTTTGGCATTTTTGACATATACATACACTTCCAATGTAAGAAAATTGGAACATTTATCCTCTGTGTATTTCCTTCCACTTTAAAATCATTAGTGAGGATTTTAAGTAAGACCTAGACTAACAGGGATCCCTGTAGTACCTACTAGCCCCATCTGCCCTGTACATCACTATTTATTAATAAAACACTTTATGTGGAGGCATACTTTTGCATGTCTATTTTAAAAAATAAGTAAGACATGTTCTCTGTCAGGACACTGACAAGGGCATCAAACCTGAGGCTGAGAGTAATAGAGGAGTTTATAGTCAAGTTCCAGGATCAGGTCCAAATCAAGTTGAGGTCAAAGCCGGAATGGTCATGGCAGCTACAGGAGAAACACACTATTACCATGACGCTTCCTGGAACACCCCTTGGGTTTCTAAAGGGTGGGGACCCATTTGGGAGCTATGAGGCTGCTGCCTGTCAGACCCCTCAAAGTGAGACTTCCTGTGGTCTGTGTCCACTGCATGTCATGGATAGTGGAATGCAAGGCAGTTATAGCTACTCCTGGGTGGCAGCGTGGCATTGGCCACTAGCTAGCATCTCTGCACATTTGAGACCTGCTGGACTTTACACCTGTTCTCAAAAGCTTAAATATAAAATAGATAAGACAAGATTTAGAAGATCAGTTTATGAAAGGGTGAAGAAATAACTGGGGAAGAGGAGAACGTAAGGATAGTCCAAAGTCAGTTTTAAGGATGATTTTGAAGGAGAAGAGAGACAATGTACCAGTTAGAGAACTTGTGTTCTAAGAGGAAGTAAATCTCAAGGTGCAAATCCAAGAATGGAATATAATTGGAGCAATAAGACCAGAGGATTCAGAGGACTATACGGAGGGAGAAGGGGAAAAAGGCAAAACTGAGAGCAACAACATGATTATATAGAACCGTCAGTAGAGGGAAAAGGAAGCTGAATTTCCTTTCTGGGAAGTTCACTTGTTGTTTTGCCTCTTACATAAAGCAGCTAAACAGTCCTCTATTGCACTTAGGGAACTATGACAGAAGAGAGAAGCATTACCTTAAAATATAAATAATGGGAGTAAATTGGAGGGTGCCTGAAAGGAAATCTCAAATCCATCATGCTAAGCTTTCAAAGGCAAACTTTAAACAAAATGGAGGCAGTTCAAAATATCCATTCATTTTGCTTGTAAGACAGAAATGAATCTCTCGTGCCTGTAGGCAGCAGTGAGTTATATGGTTTTTTGGACTGAAAAAGTGCAAACAGTAGAGGATCAGACTGAATAAATGTTAAGATGCCAGACTCACAAGACCCTAGGGAAACCACTCAATAACAATATTTCTGAAACATCTCAGGAATAGTGTATTTTTTATTGTTATTTACACCTCAGAGTACATGCTGTTAACACCAGAAGGGTGTATGTGTGTGTGTTAAGGAATGGGTGTGGGAGGGGGAAAGGGAATATTTACATTGAAATTCAAAAAAGACCTGAATGGATCCAGGCACCTAACAGCATGGGACAAAAAAATCCATTAGAATTCTTCGAGGATGTCAAAAAGCATGTTGGTAAAGATAATTAAGTCAGTGGCAGGGCAGGGGTAAAACCCCTTTAAAGTCCTGCCAATATGTTGGCTACAGCCTGCTCTCTGGCCAGTAGGCCAGGTGTAGAGATGCAGGTACTCAGCAGGGAGCCCAGCTGCAAGCCCTAAGGAGGGCTGGCTCAGAGGAGCATGCTGGGCTAAGTAGTGACAGCTGGGCTGGGGCAGGAGAGGGCTATAAAAGCCCTGGGCAAACCTCAGTGGGGAGGCTTGCCTGGGAGGAGACAGGAGGGCAGTATCGCTGTCTCCTTGCCAATAAGGAAGCCTCAAGGGCCAGGAGACCCTGGGGAGGGTCTGTGGGGCACTAACTGTTGGGGGATCTGCAGAAGCACTGTAAATAAAGACACTGGGGTGATTCAACAAAAGAGGGAGTGAACATTCTTTATTAAACCAGCCTAAACACAGGGTGCAGGCACAATTGTGGGAGAGCCTGTGCGGACCCTGTAACAAGGTGTATATAGTGTGCTTGGATTTTCAGAAAGCTTTTGACAAGTTCCCTTACCAACGGCTCTTTAGGAAACGAAATAGACATGGGATAAGAGTAAAGGTCCTCTCATGGATCAGTAAGAGATTAAAAGATAGGTAACAAATAATAAGACTAAATGGTCAGTTTTCACAATGGAAAGAGATAAATAGCAGTGTCCCACAAGGATCTGTACTGGGACCTGTGCTGTTCAACATATTAATTAATGATCTGAAAAAGGGAGTGAACAGAGAAGTGACAAAGTTTGCAGATGATACAAAATTATTCAATACAGTTAAGTAAAAGCTGACTGTGAAGAGTTACAAAGGGAACTCACAAAACAGAACGGCTGGGCAACAAAATGACAGATGAAATTCAATGTTGATAAATGCAAAGTAATGCATATTGGAAAAAATAATGCCAACTATAGGTATATAATGATTGGATCTAAATTAGTTGTTGCTTCTCAAGGAATAGATCTTGAAGTGACCATGGATAGTTCTCTGAAAACTTCAGCTATGGGTTCAGCAGCAGTCAAAATGTCTAACAAAATGTTAGATATTATTAGGAAAGAGATAGAAAATAAGACAGAAAATATCATAATGCCACTATATACAACCATAGTGCACCCACACCCTCAATACCATGTGCAGTTCTGGTCGCCCCATCTCAAAAAGGATATAGTGGAACTGGAAAAGATCCAGAGAAGGGTAATAAAGATGATGAAAGGTATGGAAGGCTTCCACACGAGGAAAGACTAAAAAGAGTAAGGCTGTTCAGCTTAGAAAAGAGATGAGTAAGGAGGGACATAATAGAGGTCTATAAAAATCATGAATGGTGTGGAAGAAGTGAATAAAAAGTGTTATTTACCATTTTCCACAATACGAAAACCAGGGGTTACCCAATGAAATGAATAAGCAGCAAGTTTGATAAAAAATAAAAGGAAGTACTTTTTAACACAACACCCAGTTAATCTGAACTCATTGGCATGTGATGTTGCAATGGTCAAAAGTATAACTCGGTTCACAAAATAACTAGATATATTCATGGAGGATAGGTCCATCAATGGCTATTAGCCAATATGGTCAGGGATGCAACCCCATGCTCTGGGCGACCCTAAATCTCTGACTGCCGGAAGCCAGGAGAGAAAGAGAGGGATGGATCACTCCTACAAATGCCCTATTTTGTACACTGCCACAGAAGCTCAGGTATTGGCCACTTTTGGAAACAGGATACTGGGCTAGATGGACCATTGGTCTTACCCAGTATGGCTGTTCTTTTGTTCTTATCTTAAACACCACCTCTTTTTTTACCTTACTGAATTCTTTGTTTCATGTCTTTCATCCTTTCCATTACTGCTTTTTTTTTTAGAAAAGAATATTGCTTAGATCACTGACCAGCATTGCAAAAAATGCATACAAAAGTCCCTTTTGCGGAGTATGCTGTATATCTAGATAGGCAGGAGCTAAGTGCCACCTACTGCCATCAGTCCATGGGCTAGATCTTCAGCTGCAACAAAGTACACTCAGCACAGCTGGAGCAGGCATATGTGTCTTCAAGCTACTTCCTTTAAGGCTCCTTGATCTTAGGGCTGATCAAGGTGCATCAGCACCTGTGACTCCAAGGGGCCATTCTGGAACAAGAATCTGGGCCAAGGATCTAGTTCCTATGTGTGCAGCTCCCACTAGTGGCATTAAAAGAAGGTAAAATAGTTTCTTTAAAGAGTCATCTGTTTATCTGAATTTACTAGAAGTGCAACTTTTAAATTAAGAACATCAAGCAGACCTTCAGTTTCTTAGAGGATATCCAACTGCAATACACAGAAAAAATGCTATTTTTTTTTGTTATTTTAGTTTTAATTCTGCTAAAATTTCTACATTTCCAAATATTCTGCACTATTTTGTTTCTCTGGGGTGATGGTGCTATGGTTGAGATGCCTGCAAGGAAGTAAGCAAAGAATGAGGTGCTGAGTGACCAAAAGTTTATATTAAGTGTTGATACGGTGTGCAGAGGATCCAGGTTATATAAATAATGTTACTAAATTTTCCTCTGGCTGGTGTCTAGTTGTCACTGTTTATCTGTATTAACATTGTTCAAAGTATACAAATCTGAAGTTAAAAAAGTTTAAATATGAATGATGTCTCACACTGAGCTCTAAATTATGCTCAATTCACATACATTCTTTTAAATGAATATACTGAAGAGTGAAAGCAAGGTTTATTGAATGGATTTGATTTGTAAAACCACACTCTTCATCTGATCCAAAATGCAACAGCAAAGATTTGGAGATAGGCACTTTCGTAGGCATTTCTAAAGTTGAGAAAAGTAACCTACTGTTTTTAAAAACAATTGCAAATACTTACAAATGTGTCAGAAAGCTTGTACACATGTCATAGGATGTCTAGTGTCATCGACTTAAATAGGACATAGGCATACAGGCATTCTTGAGTTTTGTTCTGCAGGAGAGTTGCAAAACTCATGAAATATAATAAGCTCCACAATGAATAAGGCAAGATCTCATTGTAATTTAATGAGCGATAATTAGTATTCAGATGGTCCTATGGAGTGAAACTCATTGCAGTTCTAGGAATGGGATACCCTTTTTTTTTTTTTTTTTAAGGTGGATGGCAACCTTTCTAGTCTCAGTTCAAAACTAGAAAGTGTGTAGATATATGTGAATGTGGGATTGGGTTTTGACCAAACACACTAGTTATTTATCAAGTCAAGCCAACCTGACTCCAGTAGCACATCGGTCCATTATTAGATTCTGGAACTTGGTATTCACCTGAACTCACCTTAGTGTCACAAAGCTCAAGTTTATTGGCCATCCAGGCACACAACAAGCCCTACACATTCACGCAGGCTTGCTTCTACTCTGGTTGCTTAAGGGATATTTGCATGGCTGCCAAATTTATGGGTTGACCCTGTAGATCACTGGTTTTCAGAGTCATTTTCAAGGAAATCCCCTATGACTAGCTGTCCTTCCCTACTCCTCCACCTCCTGGGTAAAGGCAGCCAACGAGAGTAACTTCAAACACTGCTGTGTTTTCTTATCCCTCAGCACATGGAGCAGGCAGTGCTCCCTCCCAACCTCCAGCCCCTCTTAAAGGACCAGGATTGCCCCAAGGAGCTCAGCCTTCCTGCTCTTCATCTGGGTTACCATCGCCCAGTTCTGCTCCCTCCCTGGCCTAGCATGACGGAATAAAGTCAGGAAAATAAAGGAATTCCCTCTTGATCGCCACACACTGGGCAGAGGGGGACATGGTAGGAAGATGCCCCAACCCAGTGACCTCACCCAAACTCAGGATAGGAATGAGAGAAGCAGAAGCCCAGAACAGAGGAGGACATCATAGAATATCAGGGATAGAAGGGACCTCAGTCCAACCCGCTGCTCAAAGCAGGACCAATCCCCAGACAGATTTTTGCCCCCGATCCCTAAATGGCCCCCTCAAGGATTGAATTTACAACCTTGGGTTTAGCAGGCCAATGCTCAAACCACTGAGCTATCCGTCCCCCTCTCAGGAGTTTCAGGAGTATCAGGAGCAGGAGCAGAATCTGAACGGGTGTGGTTGGGAGGCACTATTGGTGCTGGGCTGTTTAGGGGAGAGGGGAATTGACTAATTCATGGGGAGACATGCTGTATTACAGGTAGAATGGTCCAAAAATTGTAACTGTTTTTATTAATTTATTTATTTATTGGAATGTTTTGTTTTTAGTTTTCAGAAACCATTTCCTACACTCATATTTTCTTTCATTTCCCCCTTGTTTTCCCCCTTCTCCAGTACTCACCAAAAAGAAAGGCTCAGAGAGAAAATGGGGAAAATGAATATTTTTAAAAAAAAAATCATTAAAAATGTGGTATTTCGAGTTAAACAAAAATAGAAAAATGGCCAGAGTTACTCAATGAAATGGTTCTAAGAATTTTTTTAACTTGAGCAAAACAATGTATTTTCCCCTAATCTCATTCTCTGAAACAGTTGAATCCTTTTTTTGCAGAAACTTAAAAAAACAGCCACAAATAAACAAACAAATAAATAAATAAAGCCTGAGGCAGACACGCAACATGGTAAATTTCAAGCCAAATGGTTGCAACTTGGCAAAGTTATCAGGAACTGAGAACAGAGTCTCATAAAGGAAAGTGCCTGGCAACTTTAAGTATAGCTAGTTTTTAGCAGACGCATGACATCTTTAATTAAAGATTAATCTTTGTTCCTGGAGTGTCCAGGCCAATCCAGGATGCTTGGCAACCCTAAACATAAGAGAGTAGGGATATAAATCTCTATTAAATTGCATAGGATTTTTCCATAATGGAAGGAAAACATTAAGAAAGTTTTAATGGTAACAAAAATATCTGTCAAAGTAGTATTAAAAGCATTCCACAGCTGAACAGCACTGGGGTTAGCAGTACTGTATAAAACAGTTTAGTGGCAGTTATGATAGTAATGCTGCAAGGTGAGGGAGAGAGAGGGAGAATATGGATTTATAATCTGGAAGAATCCCATGGACAAAAACCATATTATATGATTATTTCCATTATTCACCAAGCTAAGAAAGTTGTCAGTCTGAGGTCCTTCCTTTTTTCTTTTTTAAATGTGTTGGAATACATTTGTTGGGACAAGGAGTAAAATGTGATCAGAATTGCCATGTCTGAATGTTGTATATTACATACATTTGATTGTCCTCTACGTCCCCACCTCCAAACCCTCTATAAAGGTTTCTCATACAAAGCTGTGCTGGATTTTAAGCCTCAATCCTATACCCTCTGAAGTCACTGGGGGGTGAAAGATCCAGCCCCCATGTTTCTTTAGCAGCTTTCAAAGAAGGTTTTAGATGTTTTACAATCTTTTTTAAAAAAACAAACTTTTTAAAATGTAGCTTTTAAAAGAAGCTTGTCTCATGTCACTGCAGAAGTCATTGCTAACTGAAGTGATTTATTTTACACCTTGCACCATACAAATACAAATATATGTCACATCACTTTAAGCTGAATAGCTTAACTCTAAGCTGAATATCTCTAAACTGAATACAAGAAATCTTGTTTTAATTAATTACAAATGCATGTAGAGTATGTCCTCTTCATCAGCAAAGTGTGTGAAAATTACATATAACAAATGATGTGTAGCTTTTCTGTGATTCCAGTAATAAGGCCTATTATTTATTAGCAAGAACAAAATTTGAAACATAAAAGAAGTAATGATTCAGGATTTTAACCTAGCTATAAATTACAGTTTTCTTCTTTATTTTTAAATATTGGCATTTTCCTCAGTCAGTTAGATAACATGCTATGGTGCTGCTCATGTGCCCTAGTTTATTTCACCTTTCCTGAAAGCCAAGATTTTACACTTAGAAGAGTCAGCACTTCCATAGTGCTAATGCCATATATCAGTGTTACAAATACCTTCTTAGAATCAAATGAAATCTTTCTCACTACAGGACAAGCCATAGTAGCCAGCTTTCTTTCAGCAGGATATACACTCTATACACACACACACACACACACACACACACTGAATGAATGTCAATCAGTGTGACTGCTACCTAGATATTCCTGTTATATTTACCAAGAAATGTTAAAACAAAACAAAAATAGTTCATCCAAGTATAATCAACTTTTTTCATGCTCCTCCAGCAAAGCTGGATCTATTGTTATGGATAAAATGTATTGTATAAAAACACAACCTAGTCTTCTGCACCAGCTGGAATGGCCCTCATTTATCAAACAACACAACTCTTTTTTTTTTTTCTTTTTTTCTTTTTAGTGTTCTTTTAAAAAGTCACAGGACATGATACAATTAAACACAAGGGGTCACATTCTGTATTCACACTCTTGTAGCCACATTGAAAGAGATACTTGAATGCAGTGGAGGGCAGAATTTCACCCAGTAAGGAAAGCTGAAAACAGAAGCAAACTTATTTCTACAACTAAAATTAAAATGTCAAAACAGTCCACACATTCCAAACAGCCACAGGAATTGAGTGGTGAAAAAAACTTTGCTCATCATTAGTCTGATATTTAATTGTTTTAATTTTTCCCCCTCTCAAATTTTTCTCCAGGTTCCTGATTGAACCCTGAGGATGTATCCATTATTCTCTGCTTTAACCTTCATTGCCCTACATTGTCACCTCAATTCTTTCAGCTTAGGAGATCTGGAAGCAACATTTATTTTTTTCAAAGTTAAAAAATCCCCTTTATGGCTACAAGTGCTACTCCATTATCAACCAATGGCACTGCTGTTGTGAAACATAAGACATGCACTGTCTCTTGGGGCAAAGAATTTCAGTTCATAGTTCTCTCAGTCTTTGCAAGGAGGAAGAGACTTGAGTGATACAAGATTCAAATCCCAGTCTCCTGCATTGTATTATATACCATTGCCACTAAGTTAAGTGATCCAGTCATTTAATTAGTTTTTTTAGATAAAATCATTTAGAGTAATTGTGAAGATAAAAGTTTCCTTCTTTGAAAATAAACATATTGGCCTTTTTTAAACATTCTGAGAAAGAGATCATTATTGAGCTACACACTGTAAGCAGTACCTTATATAAATGTGTTTACTAGTAACAAACACCCTAGTCTTAGTGGCATTATCATTGCATCTTTTAAAAGCTGATACTCTCTTCTCCCCTCCACCAATGTATTTTCAGTTAAAGAATGGGTATATTAATGATCATTCATTGTGAAATGATACAGTATGTGCTGCACCCGTGAAAAATCACTAGTGACCTCGCAAAATGAAAACATATAACCCTCTAATAGGAACACTGCCTAGAGAAAATCCCCTATCTCTAATCTATTTTTCCTATGTTGCAACTGCCTAGTAGAGTAATGGACCTAAAGCAGAGACTGAGTTTATAAGATACAATAATATGGGTGAAATTGTCAGTCAAATGAAATAGCAAAAGGCATGGAAGAAACTCAAATCCTGTAGTTATAATTAACTGGGCTTTAGAAATACTACAAACTACAGTTAACGTCTGCCAACTAGCCCAGTTTTGTTTGAAACCATCACCACAGAAAACCTGCAGCCTTTTCTTGGCTCCTGCTTGCTGATTCGCTTTAAAATTTGACAAAAGTAATGATGCTTCTGTTTTATATCCAAAAATCTCTAAGTGTTCTAAAAACATTAATTAATTCACAGATAAAAATTTACTTAACCTGGAGTTAAAGTTGAGTAAAGACAAAAAATATGTTTTATCATATCTTTCAAGAATATCTGTGTTTAGAAAAAGCAAATATCTATCAAAAAGCCAGAGATTAGCAATTAAGGTTGTGCTTCTTAAACAAGACTTTAATTTTCATGCAGTAGCCACCCAAGGTAAGCCCACAACCCAACCCCGAACCCCAACCCCCTGCCCCAGGCCTGAGCTCCCCCCCCCAAAGCTGGAGCCCCCTCCTGCACCCCAAACACCTCATCCCTGGCCCCACTCCAGAGCCCGCACCCTCATTTAGAGCCCTCACCCCCTCCCACACCCCAACCCCCTGCCCCGGCCCAGTGAAAGTGATTGAGGGTGGGGGAGAGCAAGCCACCGAGGGAGGGGGAATGTAGTGAGTGGGGGCAGGGCCTCGGGAAGGGATGGGGTTAGGTGTTCAGTTTTGTGCAATTAGAAAGTTGGCAATCCTACCACCAGCACATCATACTTTTCCTTTCCATACTTTTAGTCTCACTCTGCTTCTCCCCTCTTTCCTTCTCCACTGCTTTCCTGCTCTACTGGCAACATCCCCTCAATCTTCAAGATCTCCCTCATCTCCCTCCCACATACACACTTGCTGCAGACCTCTCAAGAGCCAAAAGAAGTGAGCACATTAGCAGATTCACAGGATGAATATACTGAGGCTAGCAGTCAAATGGGGTGGAGGCATTCCCCTTGTGGCCACTGATTAAAGAAGTTATTGCAATTAATGTAATTTTAATTGTCTCTTACTCTCTGTTCTCATGCTAAGATCTCATGCTAAAAAAATTAAGAATTATTTTCTAACTGTGAAGTCACTTTTTTGTGAGTGTGTGTCTTAATTTACCATCAGCTTGTCTGATTAACTCCAGGCTTAAGAACACATTGTCCTTTCTCCATTGAAAAGCCTATCTAGCAATTGCTTTATGCACTGAAGTTGAGATCTGTCTCTGCAAGTGACTACACACTTTTCGGGGGGGGGGGGGGAATTAAGTTTTGGACTCCTCAAATAGTCAGTCAGTGCCCTATATTAAACTTTGTGAAGCCAACAATCTATTGCAATATTCCTAATTAAAAGGTTAAACTCTTTTACAATTTGATTCATAGGCGCCGACTTCTGCTCCCGCCGGTGGGTGCTCGACCACCCTCTGCCCCAGCCCCCACCCCTTCCATGAGGCACCGCCCCTGCCCTGCCCCCATTCCAACCCCTTCCCCAAAGTCTCCACCCCAACCCCAGCCCCTCCCTGCCCCTATTCCAACTCCTTCCCCAAATCCCCGCCCCCGCCTCTTCCCCGCCTCCTCTCCTGAGCGTGCCATGTTCTCGCTCCTCCCCCTCCATCCCGGAGCTTGCTACGCTGCCAAACAGCTGTTTGGCGGTGGCCAGGTGGGAAGCGCTGGGAGGTAGGTGGAAGAGCGCGGACGTGGCGCGCTCGGGGGGGAGGCGGAGGAGGAGGAGGTGAGGTGGTGGTGGGGAACTTGGCTGCTGGTGGTTGCAGAGCACCCACTAAATTTTCCCCATGGGTGCTCCAGCCCCAGAGCACCCACGGAGTCGGCGCCTATGATTTGATTGTAATCAAGTAACCTTTGGCCATGTTAACTACTCTTCAGTGAGGGGAATCCAGGAAACTATGTTTTCTCTTCTTCTCTTTGCTTCGTCCCAGGGGTGGTAAAAAATTACATTTTTAGTATTTTGGGGAACATCTATTTTTTGAACATGAATTAACCTTTTCCATGTCTCTTCACATTTGGGGGAAAATCTTCAGTCCCAGACCTAAATCCACCAATTTTGTGGCCCATATTCCTTCATTGGGTAGAAGTGGAGGGTAAAATTGGGCTTATAATGGAAACTCAATTGCAACCTTAATTTTGAAGCTGCTCACACTCCATAATTAAGCATCAGGGAATCCCTATTAAATATTTACATATTATTTATATTCATTTTATAGATGAAGAAACTAAGGCATAGAAAGATTAAGGATAACACATGAGATTACGGACAATAATAAGGACAAATACAAAGTACTACACTTAGGAAGGAAAAATCAATTGCACAAATGCAAATTGGGAAAGGACTGCCTTTGAAGGAGTACTGCAGAAAAGGATCTGGAGGTTACAGTGGATCACAAACTAAATATGAGTCAACAGTGTCATATTGTTCAAAAAAAAAAGGAAAAAAAGGAAAAACATCATTCTAGACTGTCTGAGCAGGAGAGTTATAATTCTTCCACTCTACTCAGCACTGATAAGGCCTCAACTGGAGCTCCATGTCCCATTCTGGGTATCACATTTTGGGAAAGATGTGGACAAATTGGAGAAAGGCCAGAGGAGAGCAACAAAAATTATTACAGACCTAGAAAACATGATCTTCGAGGAAAGGTGGAAAATAATGGGTTTGTTTAGTCTGGAGCAGAGAAGACTGAGGGGAGACATGATAATAATCTTCAAGTACATGAAAGGTTGTTATAAAGAAGAGATTGATAAAATGTTCTCCTTAACCACTCAGGACAGGACAAGTAATTGGCTTACATTGCAGCAAGGGAGCTTTAGGTTGGACATTAGTAAAAGCTTTCTAACTGTAAAAGTAGTTAAGCACTATAACAAATTACCTAAGAAGGTTGTGGACTCTCCATCATTAGAGGTTTATAAGAACAGGTTAGACTAACACCTGTTAGGGAGGGTCTCTCGATAATATTTAATCCTGCCTCAGTGCAAGGGACTGGACTAGATGACCTACTAAGGTCTGTTCCAGTCCTAAATTTCTATCATTCTATGACCATGTGACTTGTCCAAGTTCACACAGCAAATCGATGGCAGAATCTGGAACAGAATCCAAGAGTCCTGACTCTTATTGTTATCACTAGACCATACTCCCTTTCCTTTAAGCTCCTACATTGCTGACCCATAACATCTGTCTCCCACTAAAGTCTCAAACCAAATTCTAGCTGTTTTTTCATACATTGGATTATGTAAACTACTGTATGCACTACCATTTCCTTTGAATCATTTATGTATATCACATAGTGGGTGTCCAACACTATGAACAGAATATATTTTATTGATTTGCCTGTTACCTCTTCCCACCACCCCTTTGTTTCTTGTCAGTCTCCACCCCCATGTTCAGTACACTTAAGAATGCTTTGCCAGTGTGTCATTATAGCTAATCTAGTGTAGGCCTTCTTGCTGTGTGTGTGTGTGTGTGTGTGTGTGTGTGTGTGTGTGTGTGTGTGTGTGTGTGTGTGTGTGTGTGTGTGTGTGTGTGTGTGTGTGTGTGTGTTAGAGAGAGAGAGAGAGAGAGACAACGACTTATTGGTACCTCTCCAGTTTGATGTGGTCTGTTCACATCATGGTTTAAAGACTTCAAGGTGCAGAGAATCTTCCAGCAAGTGACCCGTACCCCACGCTGCAGAGGAAGGCGAAAAACCCCCAGGGTTTCTGCCAATCTGCCCTGGAGGAAAATTCCTTCCCGACCCCAAATATGGCGATCAGCTAAACCCTGAGCATGTGGGCAAGACTCACCAGCCAGACACCCAGGAAAAAAAATTCTGTAGTAACTCAGATCCCACCCCATCTAACATCCCATCACAAGCCATTGGGCATATTTACTGCTAGTAGTCAAAGACGAATTAATTGCCAAAATTAGGCTATCCCATTATACCATCCCCTCCATAAACTTATCAAGTTTAGTCTTGAAGCCAATGTATATTTAAAAAAAAAATCCTTTTCTAATGCAGACTGTCTCCCAAACCTCACTAAGTTAGACAAATTGACTATATACTGCAGATGAGTCAGTAATAGTACACATACATCTTTGGCATACACATGTATACACACACACACACACTTCATTTTGGACTTGATAGTAAACTGCTTGAGACAGAATCACAGCATAGTTCTAGTTTAGGAACTAAAGAATATTGTATGAAATTGCCCAGGGAATTAATATGGGTAGAACGTAATTACCCAAGTTGGCATCTTGCCAGAATACCAGGGTCAACACTCCTACTCTTCTGAAATCCCAAAGGATCTTTAACATCTGCAAGTGATCAGGAGTTTTAGTCTGTCTCTGATCTGTAAGATGGCACCATCTCCAGCAGCACAGTGCCCCCTAACATCATGTTGGTGCACTGGATCAATACTGACCTAAAGAGAAGATTGCCATCTGTTTGTTACCTATACATATGTTCCTGCTCATGGGTTTTTGATAGTTTTTACAGCAGAAATGAAACAGGAAGTGAGTCATTAGTGCTAGTCAGCAAGATCACTGGGGATTTTAACCAGTCAGGAAGCATAAAAATATGTCTACCAGACACAATGCTTTATATAAGTAGATCGGCCATGTGGAAGGGGAACCGTATCTTGACTTGAAATCCTATAACACATTTACTTAATGCATATCCAAGAAAAGCTTGAGTTAATTATTCTAGGTGATATTCTAAGGTGGTAAATACCAACAGGCTAAATTAGCTTTGGATAAAGTCAGGTTATTTTTTCTAAATGTGTCCTTTTCCCTACCCAGATGGACACTATGCCAAATACACGTTAAAAACTTACACTAGTTTAATATCTCCCCTGAAGACATGTGTTTACTATCATAAAGGAGAACAACAATTACTGTGAAAGGAAAGCTTCACTGTGTTTTCAGACAAACGTATTTGATTGACTGCAGCGTAGAAAATAAAGCTTTTAAAACACCGGAGCTATGTTTAGAGTTCTGGATGAAGAACAAAATCTCTAACTTAAATAGAGTCAGTGATGCTATCACCTGAGCTAACTGAAGTCCATGCTCGTTTTACCTTACCTTTTCACCACTTTCCTCTGAGCAAGAGAAAACTGATGGGGCATCACTGCTCTTGTAGTGGGATGTATCCCAAGTCCCAATTTAGCCCACAAAGTACATATAAAAAAAAGTATGCATACTATATTACAAAGTCTGGCTCCGAAATGCATTACTATTTGTTTACACTTGTGACAGGTAAGTGGCTTCTCCACCCTCTTGCCCTTTCTCAGTGGTGTCACTCATGCAGACAAACACAGTCACCCATGCACACAGGTTCAATGCCACCTTGTTTTCAGAATACACGTTAGTGAAGTCATATTGATGAACTTCTTCCTTGCTTAAACCCTCAATTCCAAAACCCTGCAGAAGTGTGATTGGCAAAATCATTGAGTGAGCTAAAGTAATGCTGAATCGTATATTATTTTTTGTCCACTAGCACAAGTGGTGGGGGGGGGGGAATGAAGGGAGGTCTCATTTCTGGCTGTGCATCGTTTACAGTGCCCTTTACAAGAAGTAAAAGTTTAGGCACTGCTTAAGCTTTAACAAGCAGCTACAGCTAAAACCATGACAAGAGCTCTGTTCTACTGCAATTTCAGTGCTCAAATATCATGTAATGTTACGGGTACTGGAAAGCCTGATTAAAAATCACTGTTCAAATATCAAATGTAATGTTCCTGCTATACAATCTCACATGGTTTGCCTTTTTATATATATTTAGGTACATATATAAATGAGTTCTGATCTAAAGCATATGAATGTGATCACCATTAAAATGCATCTGCACATTTTTCTCACAAGTTATACAGCAGAAATGTAGGTATTGTTCAGACATTCACAGATAAATGCACACAGAGAACACAGCTATATTTTTATGCTTATATTTTGTAGGCTGCACTGCAATATTCTTGGATAAGCAAACACAATTCTAAAATATCACAAGGGTATGACTTACACATACGAGTTAACTTTAAGATAAGCATATTATAGGCTGTGGATTCACTGCTATAGTAATATTTCACAAAATATTGTTGACACTGGTTAGAAGACTGTGTTAGCAGCACCATAGTCCAGAAATATTAATGTTGCTACATATTAAAGTGTCATTTTATTTAAGCCTTACCTTGGCTGACTTGCCCTAACTGGTGACAAGGAACTTAATTTATAAGAAGCAAATGGGGACTTTTCTCAGTGCTCGCAGCACAGCTGCTCCCAGTCCTCAGAGAGGCACACGATTCCAGCTCTGTGTACCTCCAAACCCCTCAGCTCATATGCTCTGCTTCTGCAGTTCATGAGAGCTTCTCTGATTGGCTGGCATTGCCTGTCTGCCTGATCCTCTCCCTCTCTCTCTCCTTTTTGCCCCCCTTGTTTTTCTTTCTTAAGCACTTCAGGGCTGTGCAAATTCTAGAGCGTACAGTGTTGGTCCCCCTTTAGCCCTTTCAGCAAAGTCATCTTGCATGAAACATAAAAAGAAAACATATATCTTAGCTCAGCATCAGCATCACTGCAAAAAAAGCACCCTTTAGTACTAGAGCTCTGGAAAAATGACAGCTCTGTGGCAGTTAGCCCATAAATTCAGTACAGGAGAGGGAGGGGGCAGCAGAAAGAAGGGGCTTGGCTGTCAGATGGATTGGGAGTGCACAGAAGGAGTGTACAAGGGAAAGCATGCAGTAAGGCATTGGTTGGCAACCTGGTAATAAATTTTCATATTTCGGTGCAAAGTCGTCACAGCCAGCTAAACGTTCAACTGCTGGCTCATTCATCAGTGATCCACATGATCTGATGGTGGCTGAGAGATTCAATTTGAGTGATGTCCTTTAATGTCTTATTCCAGTCTAGCCAGGACACAGATAGCTCACCCCCTCCAGGTCAGCCCTATATATTTAAAGAAGAATAGATATGGATTTTCTGCCCTTCAACACCCCCTCCTTTACATTATTCTACTATAAACTGAAACTCTGTAGGTATTTTGTTGCCTCACACAGCTCTGTGTCAGGACACACTGGCTTCATGAAAAATTTATTCCAGAATCCGTGTCTTCTTTAACACCTTCAGTCCAAACACAGTCATACCCATCCACCCCAAGATAAATAGCATTGGCCTGATCCAGGTTTTAGATAACGGAGTAAACAAGTGCCAGATGCTGCTTACCCAACCTGCTGTGGGCAATCCATAAGAAATGTAATTACCATATAAGTGGCAACTCTGGCACACAGACTGTTGGCAGTCAGAGATCCTGTCTTTAGCCTCTGGGTAGCAGCATGAACTGGGATGGGTGGACAGATGAAACTGAATATGCTGAAGTTACACAGGGAGGAAAAATAGGAGAGAAAAAAAATCTCATAGTGAAACAAAAAATGCAGATGCTCTAGACTGGGTAAAGGAGAGATGGCATGAGAAATTCTACAATTTAATGTAATTGGACTAAACACCAATATCCTGAATTAAATGCAGGGAGCAGCAGAATTGTGTCTTTGGGATGTACATTTTAAAGACGTGTGCAACTTGTGGAGAAATATTGAAGCCAAAAGGAGTTAGGAGTTTGGATTTGAGAAATCTAAACTCTCAGAAGGAAGTGAAACAGAAACTGTTTCCATCTGCTACTTGTGTGTCCTCTGGCTTGCAACAGCAGCACATATGAATCAATGCTTTAATGTTCAGTATTTCTGCATGCCCTCTCTCATGAAGCTTCAGTTCTGAACAAACCAGGTTTTATTTTTCTCCAGATTCGGATTTTTTGTTTTTAATTCAGCTCTTTTTGTTGTTGCTGTGTTTCAAATCTCCCCCATCACAAAGGGGTAGAAGTGGACGTGTGTGTGAAAAAAACAAAGCAAAGCACAACAAAATAAACAAACCAAACATTTTACTCTTTAATGGGTGATACAGCTTCATTTAAAAAAAAATCACATTCTCTAGAAATGCTGTACTCGGTATATTTCACTGCCTTTAGTGATAAGAGACAAAATGTTTGCCTGCCTGTCTGCCTCTGAAGCATTTGTTGAGATGCCACCAATATGCAACCTGGGGACAGACTTGAAAACAAAATTGTAAGTCTTCCCTAGTGGTTTTCACTGGCTAAGATAGAACTAAGCACATCCGCTGGACATTCATAATGCAAGTCAACAGGCATTTGCTACTGTACTGAGTAGTACACTAGGATGACATGCAGAGGGGACTATTGATAATACCAAAGAGCAGTATGCAAATTCCATAAAGAGAGTTTACAAGTTGAGGATCTCTATGTTTTCTCCGACAAAGAGTCCTGTGGCACCTTATAGACTAACAGACGTATTGGAGTATAAGCTTTCGTGGGTGAATACCCACTTCGTCAGATGCATGCATGCATGCTTATGCTCCAATACGTCTGTTAGTCTATGGTGCCATAGGACTCGTCGCTTTTTACAGATCCAGACTAACACGGCTACCCCTCTGATACTTGACTCTATGTTTTCTGACATTATACAGACTTCTCTCAGGAAACATCAATGTAAAAAGTTTACAGGGAGCACAGCAAGATGCACTGGTATAAAATTATTAGAAATGTTCTGAACATTTTGGAATTATTAGAGGGGCTCATGAGAGGAAAGGGATAGTCTGCCTTTCAGACTCTTCTTCCACTCTGGAGTTTATAAGGAGAATCAAAAGGAGCAAACAGCCCGCCTATATAAAATCAAGTAATTTGTGTGAGGTGCTCAAAGATGATTGCAGAAAAACATATAATATATCAGTCACTGGAATTTATTACTGCACTAATCTCTGAGACTGAGAGAACTGGCATTGCCGATGCCAAGTTCCTACTTGTATTACTTCGAGCGTGTTGGAAGAATCCTTTCATTGAGTGATACATACATACCTAAGTGATACGTACCTACCTATGAATCTAATCCAGAATTCATGGAAGACCTACTACTGAAATATGAAAGATAAAATTACTGTCCTGGATTGTGACAGTACTATCAGAGGTATTCCCAGGGAAATTTAGGCATATCACATTCAAGTAATTCTATACATAATTTTATCTCAAGAGTCCAGTAGGCTCCTGTACTTTTTAATTCTCAAAAGGTAGAAACTCCTCCTGCAGACTACATTCAGAAAGTTCCTTTTGTGAACTCATGAGACTGTGCCAATCATCACAAAAAAACCTGTGCTTTTTAGTATTTTCCAGTGTAAGAGCTTGTTATACAGTACTTCTAAGAGTAACGCTGAAATAGAGGTTTCTAGTTGTGAAGTAGAACATGCAGCTCTTCACTGCAGCACTAATCCTGTTAGTTTACATTAAAAAAGAAAACATGCAGTATTTCACCTCTGGAATATTTTTGTTCTTTATTGTTTAACACAGGGTGGGCAAACTACAGCCCATGGGCCGAATCCAGCCCGTGAGACATTTTAAGCCAGCCCATGAGCTCCAGCCGGGGCGCTGGGGAGGGGGCCGCACCTCGCAGCTCCCAGAAGCCATGCCATGACCCAGCTCCGAGAGTTGGGGGCCGCTTCAAGCCTAGGAGTCAGAGAAGGGACATGCCACTGCTTCCGGGAGCTGGTTGAGGTAAGCACTGCTCAGAGCCTGCACCCCTGAGCCTCTCCCCATGTCCCAACCCCCAGCCCTGGTCCCCCTCCCGCTCTCCAAATCCCTCAATCCCAGCCCGGAGCACCCTCCTGCACCCCAAACCTCTCATCCCCAGCCCAACCCCAGAACCCGCACCCCCAGCCGGAACCTAAACCCCTTCCCGCACCCCTGCCCGAGCCCTGATCCCCCTCTGAACCACTCGGTCCCAGCCCAGAGCACCCTGCTACACCCCAAATTCCTCATCCCCAGCCCCACCCCAGAGCCCGCACCCCCAACCAGAGCCCTCACCCCCTCCCGCACGCCAACCCCAATTTTGTGAGCATTCATCGCCTGCCATTTAATTTCTATTCCCTGATGTGGCCCTTAGGCCAAAAAGTTTGCCCACCCCTGGTTTAACAGATTTAGTTAACCATTTGCAGAATAGTTCTAATTTATCTGGTCTCTCTTTGCTGTCGCTTATTATGCTAAATGTATTGATCATCTTGCAGTTAACTGCTTGAGAACAGATCATTCAGCTAATATTAAAACAGTTATAAAAAGACTGAATCTTTCATTAGTAAATAAGGTAATAACAAATCAGGGTCATTTACAGATTGCAAACTGCCAGCACCTCGGGGATGTTCAGAAAGGCTAATCATTGGCAGAATGATGCTGCCAGTTCAACTTAACATTTTTTTTTTTAATTTGTACTGTGTACAGCAGCAGACAAAGAAATTTAACACTTTTGTTGCCAAGGATCTCACCACTGCTTCTAGGTTTCTACTGTTAATATGACATTAACACCAGGGAAAGCCCCCCCCCCCTTATTATTTTTAGCAGAAACTTTCCAGTTTTACAAGAACAGTTAGAAATTATTCCTTCTTTTCAGCAGTCACATGAGGCCTTTTTGTTGTTTTAGCATCAATCTATTTTAACACACCAAAAGGAATGAGATTTCCATCTCTGAAAATGAATGAAACTAGCTCTTTAAATAATAGTGTTTTTCATGGTTGTGGGCAGCGCAAAATGTTTGACTGGACTCCACCATAATTTTTGTCCTCTGCTCTAATGCATAAGAACAGCCAGCCACATCTGTACATCTGTCTGTCATACTGATGTCTCTCTCCTTTCATTATCTTACTTCTTATGTCATCAACACTTTTTTAACCCATTCATCCCCATTTACAAGACCTTGCCAAGTTACTGGCATACATAACAACAAAACAATAGATGTCAATGTACAGCAGACCATTTCAGTGGGATGGTCACTAATTATTATTACCCTCATCTTGTTGTTTGATATTCATATTTGTTGTATATTGTTTTAATTAAATTCTAAGGTCCTCTAGACAGTATTTTCCCTTGAGCTTTGACATCGCCTAGCGTGATGAGGCCTGTATCCTGATTAGGACCTCTGGGAACTAACATAATACAAATAATAATACTCTTTAAAGTCTTTTTACATACTACTATAGTATAGTGTATACATTAATGTACCACCTCCATGAAAGATTACTATGGGCCTAATACTGCCCCCATTAAAATCAATGGGAGTAAGGGGTTCCAATTTTGGTTAGACATATTCCTAGAGGTTACATCGCATGACATATTAATCTTTAATTAAAGATTAATCTTTAACTCCTGGAGACTCCAGGACATTCCTGGAGGGTTGGCAACCCATTGGGAGTTCTTCCATTGACCTCACTGCAAAAAAGGCCCTAACATTGCAGGCACACTCATCACAGCTTTGGAACAGACCATGCATCTCTCCCCTAACCTATATTTCTTCAGGACTTGGAGCATATTTTATTTGTCTAGAAAGTACATACCACACTTTGGGTTCTGTAGAAATAATAAAAGAATAATTATTCTAAGAACAGGGCCGGCTCCAGCTTTTTTGCCGCCCCAAGTGGCGAAGGAAAAAAAAAAAAGAAACCGATTGAGCTACCGCTGAAGTGCCACCAACGAGTGAAGAGAGGGAGTGAAGGACCCGCCGCCGAATTGCCACTGAAGACCCGGACGTGCCGCCTCAGCAATGGACGGAGTGCCGCCCCTTTCTATTGGCACCTGCTTCCTTCACTGGTGCCTGGAGCCGGCCCTGTCTAAGAAGACATGAGAGGCATGGATTTGATATCACTACTCAAAATACCTAACACATGCTTCACACTGAAGTTCGTCTCAACTTGGCATTTCACATTTCTCACTGAAGTTTCATCTCTCCAACCCACTACTTGTCTAGAACCAAACTTAGCCTCGAGCAAGAGAAAAGAGGGAAAATAATCAGTGAAAATAGTAACCACAGCTAGTGCAGAGATCCTCCAAAGTCTCTGGTCAACATTTTCACATCCGAGTTTGTAAAATTTTCATAAGTACTGAGCTTTTGCAGTTCCCATGGATTACCAGGTGATCGTCACTCCTGAAAACCAGGCCACATTTATTTAGGGGTCCAAATAGGTGTAGGCACCCTATACTAAAGGGGCCTCTGAACTTAATTGGGAGTGTTCCATTTGGGAAGATTCTTTGTGCTGCAATCCAACCTTGGAGACCATAACTCCCATGATGCCTTGGAGAGGGGGGTGTTGGGGTCCACTAGGCATAGCTACCAGGTAACTCGAGAGAGTGGAAGGCCAAAGTGTCGATGAAGCTCCTTTGCTCTGGGCCTACCTGAACCCCAAACTCCATCTTGTGAACTCTCACCTACTTCTATGCTAACTGCTTATATGCTGAAGCAGAAATGTATTGGTCAGCGTTTCTAGCAGATGGCTGCAGTTTCACTCACACTAGCAGAAATAATAGAGATAAGGAGGCGGGAACAGGAGGAGTAGTTAGTTTGCAGATGTCTAACTCAAGGTCGCAGAGACTGGGAAAGTTTTCTCACAAGCTTATGTAGAGCTTATTGTAACAGTTGTCTGAAAGGGAGGGGTGGGGGAACAGCCAGACAAAGAGATGTATGCAAACAGTTTGGGGTATAAAAGGTAAACGTTATTTGTATTTGTTGCACTGGATTTGAGGCATGCTGGTCTCCTAGTGCCATTTCAGAGCTCTGAAATAAACTTGGCTTGCTTTCTCCCCTCGGTGTCTTTATTGGTGCTAAGCACACCGGGCCACGGACCTTTGTTGTCCCCTCGAGCCCTTAGGCGGTCAACAGTTTTGGCGTCCCTGGGTGGGCTTGAGACTGAAATTTAGCCTTGCCCGGATCCCTCCTGGTGGCCGACGGATTACGGCGATGACCGAAGCCCAGCGCGCACCGGTGACTTCATCGGGGGCCTCGGCAGAGACGTGGTTTGCTCGACCCCGGAGGGCACAACGGTGCAACGCACACAGACAGTGGAGAAGCAGCTGCGGGCGACGGTGGGGAACCGGTCCCGTGGATAGGGCGACGGTGCAGAACCGGACCCTTGGATAAGGTAGGAACAGTCCAGTGGGGACTTTATCTGTCTTGACCTGGGGACGCCCAGAGTCTGCCTGTTTTGACCTGGGGACGCCCAGAGTCTCCCTAGAATATGGGGCAGGGACAGAGTACAGCCGGCAGGGTACAGTGTACACCCTTAGAATGCATTCTGGTGAACTGGAAAGTGTTTGGATCTGATCAGTTGATTAAAAGTAAATTGAAAAGGTTCTGTACAGTTGATTGGCCTCAGTACCAGCTGGAGTGCCAAGAAAGGTGGCCACCGGAAGGATCACTTAATTACAACACGATCCTTCAGTTGCTTTTGTTTTGTCAGAGAACAGGTAAATGGAATGAACATCTCTATGCGTATACGTTTATGGTGTTAAGAAATAGGACTGATATTTTGCTCAAGTGCCATTTGACTCCGACAGACTCGGTAGTATTGGCTGCTAAACCCCAGAACCCTCCCACTGTTGTAATGCCAGAATCGGTGTCCCCTTCGGCTCCTCCACCCCCACAGGCTTTAGAGAGTACCCCCCCCCCCGTGGGATTGTATCCGTTGATTACTGAGAGTGTGGTAGCCCGTCCAGGAACACAAGAACGGCCAGCACAGATAGTTTCTGTATATTCGCATGTACCTTTTAACCCTGTACATCTGGCTGCTTTTAAGGAAGAGGCTGGAGAATTCTCAACGAATCCAAGCAAGTTCATTTCTATCTTTGAAGGATGTCTAGCTAGCCATAAGCCTGACTGGGATGATTGTAATATACTTATGAGAACACTGTTGTCTGAAGTGGAGAGGAATCAGGTTACAGCTAAGGCTAAGAAGGAAGACGGGGAAGGCATTTAAGGTTTAAAAGGGAAAGCTATTGGACACCAGAGGTTGTACCGAGTGGAATCCTCAGAAGTGAGTGTGTTTGTCCTGGTTTGTTGCTTCAAGGCTCTGTACAGAAGTTATGTTACTGGAAAGGATGTATAATGGCAATGAGTATGTGTTAATGGTTGGAGAAAAGGTGTATGAGTGAAGAGTGGAAGGTTCCTTTGGAAGTTAGAAGAAGCCGAGAAAGGGAGAAGAGGAAAAAGCACAGAATGAGTTAACTGAGAGGAAAATACAGCTAGCAGGCTCATCCAAGGACAGTGTTCACAGCTAAGACTTGGCTGACAACCAAGAGAAAGGGGGGGCCTGAATGTGCCCAAGCAACTGTGAGACCTGCAAAATACTGCAAGGCATAATGAAGACAAATGAAGGGTTAAGAAGCAGCTTTGCTGGACCGTATTGGCCCAGGGATTTAAAAATTCCCCCACTCTGTTCGGCCAGGCTTTGGCCAGAGACTTGGAGGAGTGGGATAATTCAGACAGAGCCCTCCTGCTGCAATATGTAGATGACTTGTTAATTGCTGCTGTGGGTCTAATCCCTTGTCTCAGAGCTACTGTGAGTCTCCTAAACTTTATTGGACTGCGAGGATACAGGGTATCTCAAAGCAAAGCCCAAATTGCTCTTTCAGAGGTTCAATATCTGGGATTTCATATCAGGCAGGGAGAGAGACAGCTCTCAAACGAAAGGAAGGAGGCTATCTGCCAAGTTCCCATCCCCAGCAACCGTAAACGGCTTAGGGCATTCCTAGGCATGGCAGGTTTTTGCAGAATATGGATTCCAGAGTTTGGACTGTGGGCTAAACCTCTGTATGAATGTGTTAAGGGAGCGGATCATGACCCGTTTCACTGGTCCCCAGAAGTGGACAGGGCATTTCAGCTATTAGGTGCCTGGAAACGTCCTGTGGCATACTTTTCTAAACAACTGGATCAAGTTTCAAAGGGATGGCCAGCCTGTTTGAGGGCGGTCGTAGCTACTGCTCTAGTGCTTGGGAAAGCTGAAAAGCTGACACTGGGAGGAAGTGTGCAAGTGTATGTTCCCCATATGGTCCGAGCCTTGCTGGACACTAAGGGTGGTCTTTGGCTCACACAGGCTCGGGTTGCTCGGTACCAGGCGAAGCTGTTAGAGAATCCTGAAGTCACCCTGCAGATCTGTCCCTCCCTTAATCCAGCTACACTGCTACCAGAGACAGAAAAGCAGGAACATGACTGTTTAGAAATCATAGATGTTCAGTATTCTAGCCGCCCAGATCTAAAAGATCAGCCACTCCCAAATGCTGACTTGGAATGGTATACAGATGGAAGTAGTACTGTTGTGGATGGGCAAAGGAGGGCTGGTTATGCTATTGTGTCTCTTCATGATACCGTGGAAGCTGAGAGTTTACCGGCAGGAACGTCTGCCCAGCTTGCTGAACTAGTGGCCCTGACCCGTGCCCTTGAGCTGGCAAAAGACAAACGGGTTAATATTTTTACTGATTCAAAGTATGCTTTTGGGGTATTGCATGCTCATGCTGGTTTGTGGAAGCAAAGGGGAATGCTAACAGCCCAAGGCTCTCCGGTCAAGCATGGGTCTCAAATTCTCCGGCTTTTAGAAGCAGTACAACTCCCCTCAGCAGTAGCAGTGGTGCATTGCAAAGCCCATAAAGGGAAGATCAAGATGTAACCAAGGGCAATGACAGAGCAGACAGGGAAGCTAAGCGAGCTGCTACCCTGAAATCACCAACAGAGGAGAATGCCCAAATGCATGCCCTCATCCCATCAGTGGGTGAGCTTGCAGCCCCTCAGTACTCCCAAGAGGACAGAAACCTGGCTGACAGTCTCGGTCTCCAGGAAAAGGAGGGATGGCTTTATTCCACAGAGGGAAAAATCCTCCTGCCCAAGGGCCTGATTCGACCAGTGTTGCAGAAACTGCATCAAACCACACACGCAGGCAGAGGCTCTTACCCAGCTCATGAATAAATATTTTCTAACCTCTGGACTTAAACCCCTAGCATCACAGGTACAAGCTGAATGTTTAATCTGCCAAAAGAATAACCCTCGACCAGGAGTAGCAGTGCCACCAGCCACCCTGGAACCTACCCCAGGCCCAGGATTGGTGTGGCAAATAGACTTTACTGAGTTTCCCAGGACCCAAGGGTACAGGTACCTTCTCGTCTTAGTGGATCGATTCAGCGGATGGCCCGAAGCCTTCCCATGTCGCAACAACACTGCCAAAACAGTGGCTCTTAAGTTTGTCAAGGAAATCATTCCTCGCTTCGGCCTTCCCCAGTGGATGGAATCTGATAATGGAACACACTTCACATCTCAAATTGTTCAAAAGATATCAAGTGCTCTGCAAATCCCCTGGAAACTCCACACACCCTGGCGACCACAAGCCAGTGGAGTAGTGGAACGCACAAATCAGACACTCAAGCGACACCTCTCAAAGGTCTGTCAGGAGGTCTCTCTTAAGTGGCCTGATGCCTTGCCCCTTGTGTTACGCCGCATTCGTGCTATCCCTAAGGGTAGGATAGGGCTTAGTCCCTTCGAGATTATGTTTGGAAGAGCATGGCCTATGAATGGTACCCCAGTTCTGGCAGGGGAATGGGAAGTGGGGTATGGTTTCTTGTCTCAGTACATGTGCTCTCTGGCTGCTGTTCTTTCTTTTCTTCACAGGTACACCAAAGATTCACAGCCTCTTCTGCTGGATACCTCGGGTCCACTCCTTGCAGCCTGATGACTCCGTTCTCGTGCGGACCTGGAAGGACGAGCCTCTCCAAGAAAAGTGGAAGAGACCCCACACCGTCCTGCTTGTCTCCCATACAGCGGCAAAGGTCGAAGGACACAAGAACTGGATTCATCACTCCCGACTGAAAGCAGTGCCCGCTCCTAAACAGTGGACTGTCCAGCCTGCGGAGAAGACTGCGAACGACGATTTGGGACTTAAGCTGTTATTCAAAAGACAGTAAGGGTCACTGGAAATGCGTTGTGATCTTTCTGAACAGTCACAGCATACTCCCCGCGAAAACCCTGAGCATTGGTTTTATTTTCTCACAGAAGGCCGACCTGGCCTATGTATTTGGTCTTGTTATTTTTTGACTTGTTTAGTGTCAATAATTCTTCTTGTCTTCTGGGTATTTGGGTTTGTGGTAACCCTTTCCCCACAAGCCACCCTACGGGACTCACAAGGTAACAATGGAAAGGCTAGTTATGGTGAAGCCTTTTGGGTTTGTGGTACTAGTGCCTACAAATGGCTTCCTAATGGTTGGCATGGTAGCTGTTACAAAGGCTATCTTGCTCCTCCCCTCTGTGTTCTACCAAGGCTCCCTCAGGTCGTCCCAGGTACTATCGGTCCTTGAGAGCTACCTTAGAACCCATCAGTGAAGGAGACAGGTTTGGGATGATAGCCCTCCCTTCCTATGGGGTGGGACGACTAACCCAACTTTACAAAAGACTGTCTAAATTTCTCACCCAGTTTGCCAATGATACCCTAGCCATAGAGAAAAGCATAAGTTCTGAGCTGTACCAGCTTCGACTGCTGGCTTTGCAGAACCGACAGGCCCTAGATTATGTGTTAGCCTCACGAGGCGGGGTCTGTGCCCTTATTGGAGAAGAGTGTTGTACCTATGTCCCAAAGTTTTCACAGGACATTAACAAGCACATCTTGTCAGCTGAACGGGCCTTTAACCAGTGGAAGGCCCAGGAAGGGGAACCCACTATTTTGGATTCCCTTTTGGGTTGGATACCTGGTTTAGGGGAACTAGGGGATATAGGGGGAAGCATTGTTCGCATCTTGCTCAGAGGTGTGGTGATATGTTTTGTTCTTGTTCTTTTGCTCATTTGCTGTAAAGTGCTCATACGTAAGACTTGTACCTCCCCCTCCCCAGAAGTTCCCTTATACCCTCTCATTGATAATCCTGATTGTATGGAGCTTAATCGCATTTTGTCTTTAGAGTATGAGAAAACTCTGACAAAGATTTGTTGAGTGTTCTCAAAGGAGGGATTGTTGGGGTCCACTAGGCATAGCTACCAGGTAACTCGAGAGAGTGGAAGGCCAAAGTGTCGATGAAGCTCCTTTGCTCTGGGCCTACCTGAACCCCAAACTCCATCTTGTGAACTCTCACCTACTTCTATGCTAACTGCTTACATGCTGAAGCAGAAATGTATTGGTCAGCGTTTCTAGCAGATGGCTGCAGTTTCACTCACACTAGCAGAAATAATAGAGATAAGGAGGCGGGAACAGGAGGAGTAGTTAGTTTGCAGATGTCTAACTCAAGGTCGCAGAGACTGGGAAAGTTTTCTCACAAGCTTATGTAGAGCTTATTGTAACAGTTGTCTGAAAGGGAGGGGTGGGGGAACAGCCAGACAAAGAGATGTATGCAAACAGTTTGGGGTATAAAAGGTAAATGTTATTTGTATTTGTTGCACTGGATTTGAGGCATGCTGGTCTCCTAGTGCCATTTCAGAGCTCTGAAATAAACTTGGCTTGCTTTCTCCCCTCGGTGTCTTTATTGGTGCTAAGCACACCGGGCCACGGACCTTTGTTGTCCCCTCGAGCCCTTAGGCGGTCAACTGTGGGAAGAGAGAGAGAGAGAGAGAGAGAGAGACTTCCTCTCCCAGGGAGTGCAGGGAGAGAATGTGGTGGGCTCCATTTTGGGAGAGGAGCTGAGCTTGTTGTGTGGAGCTCTGTCCATACCAGGAGCTGCTGCTAACTGTTGTTAGGAAGCCAGAAGCTGCTGCTGAGAGCCCATTGGGGCTTTGATTGAGCTGGGTATTCAGTGGTGGTTGGTGGCTTCACTGGAGCCAGGGCAAAGACTGTTGCTGTGGTGAAGGCAGTGTTAGTAACCACCCCCCATTGTTTGAGAAAGTACTTGCAAGGGAAGGGGGAAACAGCAAAGAGACTCTAAGCGGTGATCTGAGTCTGAGAAGAGGCAGAGTGGTCTTCTCATCAAACCAGAACCCAGGGTTGCTGACATTTGTTTAAAACAACTCCAATCTTCAGAGGGGTTGTGCAGCTTGTTCCCTTGGCTGGATTGAGTCACTGGATCAATGGAGAGCTGTCTCCAGTTTCAAGATCTCCAAGTGTGCCCACACAAATGTTTATAACTCTGAAATCCAGAGAAGTGTACACTCCGGGGTGGGGTAAATGGTGTCAATGTACATGCAAATTATATGTTTCATTTATTACTGTAAACTATATTTGTTAATTGATTTGTTGAACTGCCTCCTTCCTGATTTAAATTAGTGGTGACATTTAATCTCAGTCTGTTATATCATGTTTTCTTAAATTGTTAAAGGTGTCTTAATTCTAATCTAAGTGCATATTGGGTATATATTATTTATCATTTGTATTTTTGAATTAAGCCAATTGCCCAGATCAGCTCAGGTTTATTCCTGGAGGCTCCCACTGTACACCAGTGAGTGTGTACAGGGCCCAGCCAGGTGGACCGCCAATTTCAATTTCCTCTACAAATAAAAGGATGGCAGCAGAGGGATGGATGGAGGATTCCCACCTATCCAACATCACCACTGGGATACTCAGGACTTTAATGTCAACAACGTCAGGTGAGTGGTGCCTGCTACCGAGTAACCCAGGGAGGAATGGTGGGGTTACATAGGGATTTAGGAGACTCACTCTAAGCACACTGATTTGTAAATTTTGTCCTTTGTGTTTTGAAAGCTTTTGAAACCCACAAAGACTATTGGACAAAAATGGACCGAATATAGCTGTTTAATAGACATAATCCTTGTCATGAAACTATGAATCCTTGTGTTCGTGCCAGTAAGACTGGACATGAAACAATTTTCCACAACTGTCAGACTTATGAAAAGTTACACAAGAGATATAGGATCACATTAAAATTAATACAAACATTATTTGTTGATTATAGATACTCTTACAGATATCAAAGCAATTGCCTTAAAGAATGAACACTTCAATTTAACCACAGTAAATATATACTATGCACAGTAACAGTCTTCTACCTTGTTCTGGAATGTTCATCCTATCAAGCAAGAGGATGGTTAATTCTCTATAATCTCATAATCCTCAAACTTCTGACTGAGACTGCTTACAAGGATGCCAGTTAGTGCTAATTGTGGCAGTGGATTTTTTTAAAAAAAGGTTTGGTAACATGTCCACTGGGAAATTGATTCAGACAAGCATTTCATTTTACATAAGTCCCCGCTGGTTGGTCCCCTTCCTCATCTGGCCCTCCATATTTCTTTTTAAAAGTTTCTTTTAAAGTTTGAATGTAAAAAGAAACTATTTGTAAAAGATTTGCAAATTCTGCAACAGCCAACAAAACTCAAGGCAATGGTGATGTTGCTGATGCTGCCTTGGCTCCCTATACATCTAATACCACTGGAGTGTTTTCTAACAAAACAACAACAGCTGTTGCTAAATAGAATTATACCAGTAATAGTTGTCAATCACAGACAATGAGTGACACGAGGGCCCATTTCCCCTTAGTATTCCATAAAACGACAGGCAAAACATGCTCCCTGGACATGTAGAAAACAAAGTTGCACATGCCATGCAACTACCTGTTCCCATCGAATTATGAACTCAACAATTCCCTCTTCAGTTGCAAAGTACAGAGAATATGAAAGCATCTCAGCTAGAGGGAGGAAAATAGAAATGCCATTTCCTTTACTGAGCCCTCGTCCACACTAAAAAGTTAGGCTGACCTAACTACATTGCTCAGGCCTGTGAAAAATTTCACACTCTGTGAAATATAGGTAAAGCAACCTAAGCTCTGGTGTAGACACCACGAGGTTGACAGAAGAATTCTTCCGTCGTCCTAGCTACCAGCTCTCAGAGAGGTGCACTTACTTCACTAATGGAAGAACCCCTCCCATCACTGTAGTAAGTAACTAAACTACAGTGGTACTATAACATTTCTACTAGTGTAGACAAAGCCTGAGTTTCTGCATCATTGTACATACTGAATGGAAGAAAGTGAGAAAAACGAGAAGACACAACTAGAGACAGTACTGTGTCTGACTCACATGTCAAGACATCTTTCTGCCTAGTCTTTTACTCTTCATATTAGTAAATACTGTACACTGCACTTAGTCAGGATACACCTAAGCAGGAAGCCCCCTTAATTGAGACGTCTCCCAGGAAACCAAAATATCCCTAACAATATATAATAGCAATGACTGCTGTTTATTAGGGATACTTTCAAGTAACTGAGTAGGGCTTACACAAGGAGATGAAGAATTTTTGTGAATCTACACTTATGCTCTTCTAAACTAACAGAGCCAAAAGAAACAATCTCTGATATACTGACATTAATACTAACTCACAGACCAACTCTTTCCAGAGAGTGATGCTGCTAGTTATTTATATATTCTATTTGCATATAATAAACAATCTGGCTTCAAAATTTTGTTTTCAAGGTAAGCGTGTAATAGTGGAATTGGATGGCTCATGTGAATGATAATGAGATACAGAATCTATCACCTCTCTGGCATCTCTTTCAATTCACTTCAGGTCAGCACTGAGCAAATCTTAACATGTAAAAGCTGCATAGTCACCTAAGGGGCAGCAGTTGGTGGTTTCAGACCAGTTTTTACAGGACAAATGATAACTTCATGAAAATCAATTACAGCTGATATCAACTAGCCATACTTGTTGGACAAAGGATTGAATGGTCATGGAGATAACTTATCTCACTTCTATTGGTGGCCCCTTCATTTCAAGAACATTTATGTTCCTGTGTGGAGGAATCTTGACCTTCTCCTGTCTGTTTCTGCAATATCTGTAAATCATAGAATCTTAGAAATGTGGAGCTAGAAGGGACCTCAAGTGGTCATCTATTCCATCCCCTGTGCTGAGGCAGGACCAAGTATACCTAGACCACTCCTGACAGGTTTTTGTTTAACCTGTTCTTAAGAACCTCCAATGATGGGAATTTCACAACTTCCCTTGAAAAGCTATTTCAGTGCTTAACTATCCTTATTGTTAGAATTTTTTTTCCTAATATCTAACCTAAATCTCCCTTGCTACAGATTAAGCCCATTACTTTTTTTCCTGCATTCAGTGCATAAAGAGAACATTTGAGCACCACCCTCTTTAAAAGAGCCTTTAACATATATGAAGACTTATCATCCCCTCCACCCCAGTTATTGGGTCTTTTTCCTTAACACTTAACATGCCCATTTTTTTAACCTTTCCTTTTAGGTCAGGTTTTCTAGACCTTTTATCATTTTTGTTGCTCTCCACTGGACTTTCTCCAATTTGTCCCCATCTTTCATAAAGTGTGGCACTCAAAACTGGACATAAGACTCCAGCTGAGGCCTCACCAGTGCCAAGCAGAGCGGACAGTTACCTCCTGGGTCTTACATACAACACTCCTTTTAATACACCCCAGAATGATAGTAGCCTTTTTCTCAACTGCATCACATTGTTGGCTCATATTCGATCTGTGATCCACTATAACTCCCATATCCTTTTCTACAGTACTGCCTAGCCAGTTGTTCCCTATTTTGTATCTGTGCATTTGATTTTTCCTTCCTAAGTGTAGTGCTTTGCATTTGTCTTTACTGAGTTTCATCTTGGTGAGTTCAGACCAATTTTCCAATTTTGTTTTTCAATTCTAAATAGACACGTTTTGTTTCTAGTGTTGTAAACTTCACCCCTTTCACAAGCACTCAACATTTATTTCAATAATAAAACTAAACAATACAAAATAAACCACTTACATTTCTGCATATGTCAGAACCACCAAATTATGGAGAAGCTGACTGCATGTTGGCCAACAAAAATCTGCAGATGTTTAGTCAAAAGTTGAAAGTATATTTTCATCAAGTGACACATTTTATGTAACAATCAGGATTTTGAACATGAAGAACTTTCTAAACAGAAAGTCTCTTCTAATGCCTGTGTTCAAGAATGACATAGCTTTAAGGGATATGATGAATGTCCTATAAGACAGTAGACCAGCACAGAGTAACTCTAGCATAAACTCAGCAATACACTGGGTATGGATTGAAAGTGAGAATTCTGAAAAGTAGTAAGATGATAAAATTTCTATTGATGTGTGAGTGTTCATTCCATTGAAACTAAACTGGTGAAACATGACGAAGCAGTGTTAAGGAAAAGAAAAACTTCCAAGTGCTATTTTGCCCCCCTTTTTTACAGGATAGAATCTGCTTTGAGACTTGGAAAAGTTCTCTCACTCCAGAGGAGTACTTAGGGTTCCCATTGCTATTATTATTCCAGGCACTACTACCTTCTTTAATCTTAGGAAAACTTTCATAAAACATTGAAAAATAAATCCATTGCTGCCATGTGTGAAACTCTACAGGATCTATGCTTTAAAAAAAAAAAGTTAAAAAAAGAAAATGTGTCACGTTTCCCAACCTATACTTATGGACACTGCTAACTTGTAATAGCACTTTGCACTAATATAGTACCAAAACTGGCCTTTGGAAGTGCTAAACCCACTGTTAAGATGTCTAAATTGTTAATGAATCCACTTTGTGGGACAATCACATTTAGCACAAGGGCATGGATTCTGTTATTGTCTGAGCACACTCATTCCATTAGCTTTGGGTGAACCTAATTTCAGGCCAAGGCAGAAAAAAGAAGGAGACAGAGCAGTCTTCTGGGAGGAAAGAAAAACGGAGGGGATGGAAGGTATACAAAACCCACCTTCCTGGGAGTCCCCAAAATCTTAACACTTGGCTCATTTGCACTTTCATATGAAGAGCTCAAATGAACAACTGAAGCACCAAGAGTTTATGGGATTTTCTTGAAGTCACACCATGAATCAGTTTCAGAACTGGAAACAGAAGTCAAGAAACTAAGGCCTGGTCTACACTAGGAGTTTATATCGAATTTAGCGCCGTTACATCGAATTAACCCTGCACCCGTCCACACCACGAAGCTATTTAGTTCGAAATAGAGCTCTTTTAAATTCGACTTCTGTAATCCTCGAAAACGAGAGGAGTAGCGCTAAATTCGAAATGGCAATATCGAATTAGGCTAGGTGTGGATGGAAATCGACGGTAATAGCTCCGGGAGCTATCCCACAGTGCACCACTCTGTTGACGCTCTGCACAGCACTTCGAGCTCGGATGCTCTGACCAGCCACACAGGAAAAGCCCCGGGAAAATTTGAATTCCTTTTCCTGTCTGGCCAGTTTGAATCTCATTTTCTGTTTGGACAGCGTGGAGAGCTCAGCAGCACTGGCAACGATGCAGAGCTCTCCAGCAAAGTTGGCCGTGCAATCTAATAGAAAGAGGGCCCCAGCATGGACTGATCGGGAAGTCTTGGATCTCATCGCTGTGTGGGGCGATGAGTCCGTGCTTTCAGAGCTGCGCTCCAAAAGAAGGAATGCAAAGATCTATGAGAAGATCTCTAAAGCCATGGCAGAGAGAGGATACAGCCGGGATGCAACGCAGTGCCGCGTGAAAATCAAGGAGCTGAGACAAGGCTACCAAAAAACCAAAGAGGCAAACCGACGCTCCGGATCCCAGCCCCACACATCACGTTTCTACGAGGCACTGCATTCCATCCTAGGTGCGGCCGCCACCACTACCCCACCAGTGTCCGTGGACTCCGAGGATGGGATATTGTCCACGGCCGGTTCCTCCTCGGAAATGTTAGGTGACGGGGAAGATGAGGAAGGAGATGAGGAGGACGAGGCAGTCGACAGCGCTTGCACCGCTGATTTCCCCGACAGCCAGGAGCTCTTCATCACCTTTACCGAGATCCCCTACCAACCGTCCACAGCCGTTACCCCGGACACCGAATCAGGGGAAGGATCAAGCAGTGAGTGCTTTAAACATCTCAACATTTCATTTAAACATAACTGGAATATTTATATTGTTAAGAATGGGCTTTTCAGTCACTCATTTAAACATAGAAACTTTTATTTATAACAAAACAGGAATATTAACTATATTAGTAATTTGTTGTTCATGATTTAGTTGGCTTAGTGAACTATTTACTCCTAACTATGTATAGAAAATCAAGTAATGTCCGGATATTCATGATTAGGCCACCACAGGACGCTCCACTCTGTAGTCCCTTATGCTGAACTTAAATGAAAAGACGGTCAATGTGCCCGGGAATGGACAGACAGTCCTCCTGGGATAGCTCGGCATATCTCTCCTGGAGGTACCGCTCCAGCATGCGCATGAGGTTCCACGGCAGGGCGATCTTGTTCGGTCCCCCGTGGTAACACACGTTCCCACGCCATGAGTCCATCAGGTAGTCCGGGATCAGTGCGCGGCACAGCATGGCGGCATACGGCCCAGGCCTCTGCATGGTCTCACGCAGCATCCTTCCCCTCTCGGTCTCCGAGATCCTCATGAGTGTAATGTCACACATGACGCCCTGCTTTAAATTAGGGAGGGGAATGTTAGTATTGGGACTGCTTTACAGCCACGCGGTGGAGGCGGCAGAGGGGCAGCATACAGGGATCTTTCCCGGGGACAGCCGCGAGGTGGTGGGACAGGGGCAGAGCTCATGCTTCCCTGATTGCTGCCAGCAGAGAGTGGCCTTGCATTCAGTGCGAAAGGAGCCCAGTGCTACTATTACATTTTTAAGCTGCCACAAGTCTACGGCTTACCATGTTTTCCTGCAGCAGAAGTAGAGGTGTCCTGCAACGCGTCTCTGATCGCAACTGCAGGACCCCAGACACAGAAGGCGAGGGCCGAAAATTCGACCTCGTCCTGAGTGCACATGTGAAAGGTCCAGTGCATGGTGTTGTTCACAGAGAAAGACTATGTTCTTTGTTAGCAACTTCATTTATCTGTCTCAGGAATTTACTCCCTTTTTCCCATTCCCACAGACACATCTGCGACTGTCTCCCAACCCAGCCTGGCATCACACTCCCAGAGGCTAGCGCAGATTAGAAGAAGGAAGAGAAAGACGCGGGAAGACATGTTTTATGAACTTATGGACTGCTCACGAGAGCAGGCAGCCCAGACGACACAGTGGAGGGAGAACTTGTCACAAATGCACAGAGCAGTCATGGAACGGGAGGAGAGGTGGCGCCAGGAGGACCAGCAGGCTACTCAAACCCTGCTTGGACTAATGAGGGAGCAAACGGAGACGCTCCGGCGCCTAGTGGATGTTCTGCAAGACCGGAGGCAGGAGGACAGAGCCCTGCTGCTGTCTATCTCTAACCGCCCTCCCCCGCCACCAAGTCCCACACCCCCCTCACCAAAAGTATAAAGAAGGAGGGGCGGCAAGGGCCGTTAAAACTTTCAGTCGGCCCCTATACACTGCTGCAGCAATGGAAGGCTCTCGTTCCAAAGTTTGAAAAGTCCTTTCCTACCCATCTCACACTAGCCCACGTCCAAGTTTCCTCCCCCCCCTTTTCATGTGCGGTTCATAATAAAACATCTGTTTCTGTTAAGTACTGTTTCCGAGAGTGTCTTTTGGAGGGGATTCTGTCTGAAGGGGGGGAAGGGGTTTGTTACTTGGACAGGACAGTCACCTGTAGCAGGCTACAGAGGCGGGGGCAGGTCCAGCATCAGGACACAGACACAGTGCAGTCACCAGTTACCTTGGTCAGTCTGGGAGGCGGTTTTCATGTTCTGGGGTGCGAGGGGGTTGATCTGTGACTTTGTGGCGGGGGAGGGCAGTTAGAGATCCTATGCCGCGGTCCTTATCCTGGATCACAGAGCCACGCAGCAGGGGATCTGTTACCCTCCGCCCCCTGCCAGAAAGTCACTTGGCCGACACATACATGCAGTCCCGCCCAGGACTGCTGGCAGGCTGCGTTGAAACAACCAATCCAGCACTGCGGAGCCTGTCATTCCCGGACTTTAGAAGCATCATTTGCATCAAAACACTAAGCCCGCCCCCCGCCACAGTCTGCGTCCCCGGTTTAAAACATTCCCGTGAAAACAGTAAAAAAGAGAACCTTGTTCATTAACAAAACGGAACAGATTTTATTTGTTGGGAAGGTGGGGAAGGGGGTATGTAACTTGGAAGGATAGTCAACAGTAACTGGGTAAAGAAACGGGGGCAGGTTCAGCATCTGTGTCCACAAAGTAAAAAGTCACTGGAGACCCTGCTCAGTCAGGAACCTGGCTTTCAAAGCCTCCCTGATGCACAGCGCGTCCCGCTGTGATCTTCTAATCGCCCTGCTGTCTGGCTGGACGTAATCAGAAGCCAGGCTATTTGCCTCAACCTCCCACCCCGACATATAGGTCTCCCCCTTGCTCTCACACAAATTGTGGAGCACACAGCAAGCAGCTATCACAATGGGGATATTGGTCTCGCTGAGATCACAGCGAGTGAGTAGGCTTCTCCATCTCCCCTTGAGACGGCCAAAAGCACACTCCACCACCATTCTGCACTTGCTCAGCCGGTAGTTGAATAGTTCTTTCCCTGAGTCCAGTGCGCCAGTGTGGGGCTTCATGAGCCAGGGCATTAGCGGGTATGCAGGGTCCCCGAGGATGACTGTAGGCATCTCCACATCCCCAACAGTTACTTTGTGGTCCGGGAAGTAAAGACCTTCCTGCAGCCGTCTACACAGACCAGAGTTCCTGAACACCCTAGCGTCATGAACCTTGCCAGGCCATCCAACGTAGATATTGGTAAAACGTCCCCGATGGTCCACCAGTGCTTGCAGCACCATGGAAAAGTAGCCCTTCCGGTTGATGTACTGGCTGGCCTGGTGGTCCGGTCCCAGGATAGGGATGTGAGTCCCATCTATAGCCCCACCGCAGTTTGGGAATCCCATCTCGGCAAAGCCATCTGTGATGAGCTCCACGTTTCCCAGGGTCACTACCTTAGATAGCAGTAGCTTGACGATTGCCCTGGCTACTTGCATAACAGCAACCCCCACGGTAGACTTGTCCACGCCAAACTGGTTAGCGACGGACCGGTAGCTGTCTGGCGTTGCGAGCTTCCAGAGGGCTATGGCCACTCGCTTCTGGACAGTCAGGGCTGCCCGCATCCGGGTGTCCTTTCGCTTCAGGGCAGGGGACAGCAACTCACACAGTTCGAGGAAAGTCCCCTTCCGCATGCGAAAGTTGCGCAGCCACTGGGATTCATCCCAGACCTGCAGCACTATGCGGTCCCACCATTCCGTGCTTGTTTCACGGGCCCAGAATCGCCGTTCAACAGTATCAACAAGACCCAGTGACAGCGAGACGTCCTGGGCGCTGGGTCTCATGTTCTCAGAGAGGTCGGAGCTAGTGTCCGACTTCATGCCGTCACGGTGGTGCCGTAGCCTCCTCTCATGATTGATCTGCAGCTGCCTCTGGTACAGGTGGAGGAGAAGCTGCGAGGCGTTGAGAACTGCCACAACTGCAGCGATGGTCGCAGCGGGATCCATGCTCGCACTGTTGTGGCGTCCACGCTGTCAGTAATCAGAAAAGCGCGCGAACTGATTTCCCGCCGGCGCTTTCAGGGAGGGAGGGAGGGAGGGCGTGAGTGACGGACGGATGACGACAGGCGCCCAAAAGCACCCTCGACACATTTTTTTACCCAGAAGGCATTTGGGGCTCGACCCAGAATTCCAATGGGCAGCGGGGACTGCGGGAACTGTGGGATAGCTGCCCACAGTGCACCGCTTCCAATGTCGACGCTTGCCCCGTTAGTGTGGACTCACAAAGTCTCACAAAGTCAAATTACTGTCCTTAGTGTGGACACACACGTTCGACTTAGTAATATCGATTCCACATAGTCGAATTAACTAAAATCGAAGTACTCTCGTAGTGTAGCCAAGGCCTAAGAGTAATTCCTATTTCCTGCTTTTACCAGAAGAAAACATTCCAGTTCTGCCAGACAACAGCATTCTCCTAGTTAGAAAAAAAAAGTAATTGAAATACTGCTGTTTATTGAGATTTTAAAAAATGCTTTCCATAAGTGGGGAAGCATTTTTGAATACTATTTTTTTTGTTTCTTGTGCTATTTAGCTTACTTTAGGATTAGTGAGAATTGCAAACAATGTTAGTATGTTTTTGTAGATGCATAGGCAACAAAAAGTACCCTTATATTGATTGGTGACAAACAATGAAACAAACATATGTTTGCTATTTTCCCCAAGCATAAACAGAGCATGGAGGTTTTCTGAATTGTACATTCTGTTTTATTTTAAGTAAAATTAAATGTTTAGTTACATTTCTTCTGTTCTGTCAAAGAATTCAATAGATGAAATGGCAGCATTTTCTTTAGTTCCCACATCATTAACACATCGTAGATTATTGAACAGCTTTTCACTGGAGGTAGGAAAACTAAATTAATGTGAAGCCTGATTCATAGTAAAAAGGTTAGCTAGAGTACTGTGCTTTTGTCTTATGTCTACTAAGAGCAAAGGCAAATTTTTCGCAAAGCAACATTTGGTAGTGAATATCCTAAACAATGTGAGACATAATCTTCTTCCATTGTTATTGGAAGTTATTCTTATAGTTTTATCCTCCCTACCCTATATTGATTTAAGTCAGACTTATCGGGTTAATTACAAAGTCTGGTTGTATTCTGAAGATTGATTATAACAATGGCATATTCATAGATTTTATGGCCAGAAGGTACCATTAGATCACTGAGCCTGATATCCTAAATAATACAAGCCATATAATTTCATTCATATTTCCTCCTATTGAGCCAACAACTTGTCTTTGACTAAAACATATGTTCCTGAAAGACCTTCAGTCTTCATCTGACGATTTCAAGAGATGCAGAATCCACCGCCCCATCCGCCAGTCCTATACACTAAACCGGAAATCTGCAAGTCAAACTCGTCCTTTCCTTCTTAAGTATCACCTATAATTAAGGTTCTGCAGGCCAAGCTATGCCCTCAGTTACACCGATGCAACCCCCTTGTATTAAGTGGAGTTGTACAGGTGTAAATGATTGGCCTTGTACCTGGCTTTTAGTGAAATATTCTGGTCATGATTGGCAGGGGAGAGTATGCCTCATGCTATTCACTTTGTAGCTAGAGACAATAGCCTAACTTTATATTTACCACTAAAAGAACAAGATGTGACTGAATATACATGAAAAGCATGTCTATTCTGTAAGTAGGTGCCATTTTTACATAATTTCCTTTCAAAATAACAGTAATTGCTGAGCTAAGAGATCTATAGCTTATAAAACAGTTTAATATTCCATACTAATGAGGAACTAAACAGTTAATCTCTAAACATATCTAAAAATGGAAATCTTTAACAGTGAGTTTGGCAAAGTTGAAAGCTAATTAAATATTTCCCCCCCTAGTTCCTTGTAATATAAGGCTATGGGATTAATTGTCTATATATCCATCCTTTATTTTTTCTTTCTTCAAAATGCCTCATTAGAAGTAAAAGTTCATTGCTGCAAATGGAAGTTGAGACTACGACATGCATGTTTTTCATGCAGTTGACATTTTAGCGATGACAAAGATTATTTTAACATTTAGAGAATCTAGGTTGTATTTGATGGTCAGAAAATTAAAGTCAATTGTGTATGGGGTGCTGGAGGAGGCCCTGGGCTGTGGTAGGGGGTTTGGGGTCTGGGGTCTGGGAGGGAGTTAGGGTGCGGGCTCTGTCTGGATGGCGCTTACCTCAGGCGGTTCCCGGTCGGTGGCGCAGCAGGGATAAGGCAGGCTCCCTGCCTGCCCTGGTTCCGCACTGTTCCCAGAAGTGTCTGGCATGTCCGGCCCCTAGGCGGAGGCATGGCCAGGTGGCTCTGCATGGTGTGTGCTGCCCCCTCCCACAGGTGCCGCCCCCACAGTTCCCATTGGATGCGATTTCTGGCCAATGGGAGCTGCGGAGCCAGTACTGGGGGTAGGGAGAGCATGTGGAGATTCCCTGATCACCCCTGCACCTAGGGGCCAGACATACCGGCCGCTTCTGGGGAGCTGCACAGAGCCAGGGAGGCAGGGAGCCTTCCTTAGCCCCACTGCACCGCCGATCGGACTTTTAATGGCCCGGTTAGTGGTAGTGACCAGAGACGCCAGAGTCCCTTTTCACCCAGGAGTTCCAGTTGAAAACCGGACTCCTGGCAATCCTAGTTGGAGCCTAAGTATGTCAGTTAAAAATCCCAGGCCTATTATTGCTTCATTTATGACACTTCATACAATAATACACTGTATTGGTATCTGTATTTTATATTAACCACATTCATTTAACAATTACAATAAACTATATAATATTATTGAAAGGCCATTCATCATGCTGTAGTTTAGGGTTTAGTGAGATGTCTTTCATCCAAGTTCTATAAGAGGATCCCAACCCCTGCCCCCACCCACCCACCCACATTCATTTAGAGGTTACCAACTTGCTCACAGGGTTGCCAACCGACCTGGATGGCCCAGGAGTCTCCCGGAAATGCTCTCAATCTCCTGGTTGCTATTGAAATCAATCTGGGAGATTTTAATAGGCCAAAAGTCTGGTCAGCGGCACACCTCCCTTGACTCCGCATGGCTCTCGGAAGCAGCCAGCATGTCCCTTTGGCCCCTAGGCGCAGGGGCAATCAGGGAGGCGCCACACTCTGTCCCCACCCTGACAGCTGGCTCCGCGGCTTCCATTGGCCAGGAACCATGGCCAATGGGAGTTGAAGGAGCGGTGCCTGCAGGCAGGGTCAGTGTGCAGAACCCCCTGGCCGCCCCTGTTGCTTCCAGGAGACGCCTGAGGTAAGCATCGCCCAGCCGGAGCCCGCATCCTGCACTCCCCCCCACACTCCAAACTCTTTGGCCCCACCCTGAAGCCCAGAGCCCACACCCCCTCCCACACCCTCATCCATGCCGGTGAAAGTGAGTGAGGGTGGGGAGAGTGAGCGATGGAGGGAGGGAGGATGGAGTGAGAAGGGGTAGGGTAGGGGCATGGCCTCAGGGAAGAGGCGGGGCAGGGGATGGGGAAAAGTTGTTTGGGTTTGTGCGATTAGACAGTTGGCAACCCTACCTGCTCACTGTCAATTTTACATGAAAATAGCCCCCCAAAATCTATTTTTTAAGAAAGCATCATTCAAAAAATTGAAGCGAGATCCTTTTCTCAGCTACGATGCAAAGCACTACACTAATCAATTCAGTGTGTAACTGAACAATCTAATTTAGTTATCCAAATTTGAAAATTGGGCTCAAAATATGTAACTAGGTGACCTTAGGGAGTTATACTGAGGGGTACATAAGCCATTTATTTTAATAACTTCTTTTTACAGAAAAATCTCCAGGGTTTTGGTAGTACCTCAGGAAACGTAGCAGCTCCTACTTTATCCTCAGCAAAAAAAAGGAGCTGGGGAAATGGGGTGAGAAGGGTGATCATTTATATACTATATTAGGTCCAAGTTCTGAATTGTGAGTGGGTAGTTACGTGCCAGATATTCAAAATGGTATAGTTGTTGTTGAAATCCCCTTATCACTAAATTAGAAATTGTGCCCTACTTACAGATTTTTATTTGCTGTAGTGTAGCAAAGTATTATACTATACTGTGTGTCCTTGACAAAACAATATTCAGGCCTTGCTGCTGATACCACTTTTATAAGTCATTTACACCTGAATACAGTAACCCAAAATACATGAAGGGGGGCGGGGGGAGGTCTACTGCTCCAGAGCACTTTAAACTCTGTATTATAAAACTGATGACTCAAATATGTCTACTGAGACAAAAGCCTTGTTAATTATTGCACTTGCTGAAGTGTACAGAACTTCTTAACACCTGAAAACATCAATAAATAAGCAACAAACTTTCCATTGATTATTTTCAGAGATCGAAAGGCCTCTGCCAAATACCTCAGTACTTATATACATTCAGTGGTTGTCTTTTGATTCTCAAGGAGCCCCAGACCACATCTTCAATGCAGTTCCTGGCTTCACTCAACATTGAACCAAGGGTTTTCATTATTCCCTGCATGTATGTGTTTCAAACACTTTTCTGACTTTTCAACTAGTGAAGCAGACACCTGCATCACAAAGCACATATTCTGTTCGTTCTTTACAGTCAAACAGGCCTCAATCCAAAAAACTCTTAAACACATGCATATCTTTATGCACATGTTAAAAGGTTCCACAGAGTGAATGTCTAGACATTCCATTGATTTCAATTGTTATTGAGCAGTAATAAGAAATGTCCTATTTTGATTACAGAGAAGCTTTAAGACAATTTAATTTTTAACACCACAGTACAGGTGTGTTCTCCAGATCCTGTAAACGCATATGTATGAGCTTATCTTTATTACAGCCTTGTCCACACTTGCAGCAGCATGTAGAGTACGCGTAGCTACATGCCACAGCGAAAGGCAGGTTGTGTCCACCCTGCAGTGTGTAGCTACTGGCTCTGGTAGGGGGAAGGCTCCAGCAGTGCGGAGGCAGTGGAATACTATATTGGTAAAAATGGCAGCATAGACTGGGGAGGCTCTGCTTTGGTGTGGTGAGGACCATGTAGGGTATAAATACCATAGGACTGTGCATGTCTCTACCTGCATAAGCCGTACCTCACCATCTAGCCTCCTATTTTTACCCGTGCTAGCTGGGCATGCAGCATCTGTACTCTACATACCACCACAAGTGTAAACATACCTTGCCATGAGTAGCAGCATTGATTGCAATGCACTACTCAGAAGAGCAAAGTTAACCCCATGAGTAAATATTTGCAGGATTGGGCCTTGTTTCATTATGTAAAGCTTTACTAGTGACCAGAGTTGTGCAAATAATTAATTTTTTGGTTTGATGGCCGTTCCAAAAAATTGAAAAAAAGTTGTGTTTTGATTTTGTTTGTTTTTACAAAAATACAAATGAAGACCATTTGGCAGGAAATGGTAGATTCATCTGGGCACTTGGGTGCCATTCATAAAACTGAAGAGGAGTAGCCCCCTCTCCTCTACCTTTAATCCAATAGCCCAGTGGTTAGCAAGGTCACCTGAGCTATCTCTGAACCAGATTTGAATCCCCACAAATTTGTTTTGATTTTGGCTAATTGTTTGGTCAAATAAAAAAAAAATCAGATATATCAATATCTCACATGTCCAAAACACAAAATTCCATTTTTTGGGGGGGGGGGAGGCTAAATTCACAAAGGGAAGTTAGGTTCCATCCATATAACAGAGATAGTGATGGTGCTGCCATCCCCCTTAAGCCCAGTGGTTAGTGCACGCACCTCAGATATGGGTGAGCCAGGCTCGTATCCCTGCTCTGGATCAGGAACTTGAACCCGGGTCTCCCCCTCACCCCAATGGTGAGCATCCTCCAGGGTATCGGCTATTCTGGGGTGGGTCTCTCTTAGTCTCTCCTGTTGAAGCTGTTCCTCTTCGTTTAAATATTCATAGGAGAAGGGACTGGAAGCATCTCTGTTTTGTGATTGGTGCCTACGTCCCCTTGTGATTTTAGACCCCCACCATGAAATATTTAATTTTGGACATGTCAAAATTAGTGTTTCAACATTGCTGATTTTTTTTTTTACCAGAACAATTAGTCAAAATTGACATGAAATAGTTTGGTCAACCCAAATGTGCATTTTTTCAGTGAAAAAAGGTTTTGGCCAAAAAATTTGGTGCAGCTCTACTAGTGACCCACATGTCATAATGTAACCTTTGGGTGGGCTAGAGTTCACTTCATTTCCCATCTCCAGTGCCTTTAAAAAAAAAAAAACCACCACCGACTCCTCCCATAGAAAGTAGCTGGAGACCCAGAGTTCGGTCTCTAAGGATTTTCAACAAAGATTGCACAGGGTCAACCTCCCTACATTCAAGTCCCAAAGGGAACTAAAGAAATAAATTTAATTAAATAACTTTATAAAATCTTATGATGAAGAAACAAACAATCTAATTTTTACAGCATGACATGGCTATTTTATAATCCACAGCCATTGCCATTACCTTCACAGTTATACATAAACATAAATAAAGAAAACAAATTAAAATCTGAACAGTTCAGTCCCCACAGAAATACAGTGAGAAGAAACTGAAAGTTCCCAAAAGCTTAGGTTTTGTTCACCTAAGACTCAGTGTCTTTGATCATCAAATCTATACAGTCTGCTGAGTCTAAAACAACATCTTCCCTCCACTTGCTTGTAGGAAACTTCAGTTGGAATCCATGCAGACTCTCCCTCTGTTGAAATCACTGCTAGCCAGTCAGCTCACTGATTAACCAATCACTCAGTTAAGTGTATAGATTTTTTAAAAAAACCTGTTACAAGAAAATACAGAATTGAGAATAGCAAAATAGAAATGACTCTTTCCCCATTACTACATTTAAAGAAAAGTTTGTGAAACAGACTAGCTGAGACAATTTAACTAGAACAGTTTGACTAAAATCAAAACATTCAAAGCATACAATTAAAATGGAAGTTATTTTTCCCTCCCAGTTTATATATATATAAACTGGGAGGGAAAAATAACTTCCATTTTAATTATATATATATAAACTGGGAGGGAAAAATAACTTCCATTTTATATACACACACCTATCTCATAGAACTGGAAGGGACCCCGAAAGGTCATTGAATCCAGCCCCCTGCCTTCACTAGCAGGACCAAGTATATAGTGCTATAATTAGCATTGCCCGTGCTTCCCTGTTACAAATTTAACAACATCACTAACCTGCTGCAAAATGCTTCAGAGTTAGGGACAACAGACTGCTTTCTGCTCCTGGGCTCAGCTTCTCCCAACTCTCACAGGGAACCTGGCCTTCTGCAAAGCATTTGCCCTGACTGCTTGCCCTCATGGAGTCTGACCCCAGCAACAGGGAACCTATTGGACTGGAGCAGGGATTGGCAACTTTTGGCACGCACCCACCAGGGTAAGCACCCTGGCGGTCCGGGCCGGTTTCCTTACCTGCCGTGTCCGCAGGTTCAGCCAATCGCGGCTCCCACTGGTTGCCGATCCCTGGACTGGAGCATACCCAAAACTACCACTCCCAATTCCAGAAGCTTCTGGATGTGGAGTGCTTAATCTGCCCTAGCAACAATGACCCAGACACAACTCACTCCTACCTCCCACCAATGGGTCTCTTAAAGAGATATCTCCCTATTAGACACATGGGTTACAATAACACTTTAAAAAAAATGGAATAGGTTATAATCATAAGTGTTATTCAGTTAATTTCTCCAGTGTGGACATCATATAATATACCAACATTTCTGGAGTTATGTAAATCATCTTTCTTTTTTCATGTTTGGGAGGAACATGTAACAAAAATAAGTCTGAATGTTAATATCTTTCACTAGGCAAAATAATGATAGACTCTTGCTTTTCTTTTTTTAGTTAGTTTGTTTATTTTGCCAGCACTCTAACACAATATTTAATTGCAAACAATGGAAATGAACCCAAAGTATATCTATTACACACTTTACAAATTAAGCCTAGGAATGCAATGTGATATGAACAGTTGCAACCCTGCACCGTTTCAGAATCCCATTGACTTCCTTGGGATTCTATTCAAGCACAGGGTGTCTACCCACACTCATTGCAATCTCAGGACTCAACTCATCTGTTCTAATTTATTTAAAAATGTACTGTACCAGTATGCTTCATTGTTATACCTAAATCATTTAGGTAGTTCTTTAAAATTTTCTGTTAAATAGAATCAGGATTTTGAGGTCAAATTCTGCTCTTGTTTACACATTTCAATGTCAGCAGAATATGGTCCATCTATCTGGATTGCTCAAAAGAAGACTGGAATTCAGCTTCCAAACAGATTAAGTTAACACAAAACATAATATTGCTCTGTTCAATTTTCATCACAAAATTTACAGATACAAATATTGTGTTCCTATGATGGATTTCTAGTTTCTCTGTGTGGAAACTTTTCTAGTATCCTGCATGTTCTAACAATAATGAGTCAATGGGATTCTGCAGTGCCACTGTACTCTACTCACACAGATCTGATTGCCAAATCAGGGACCAAAAAATCTGGGGACCCATATGGTGCTGTAAGGAAGATATTCAGGTTTACCAACACAAATTACTTTATTACGAGAATTTACAGTAGCATCTCCATATCTCTTTCTGAAAACCTTTACACGGTGCAAAACAACTCCTCCCTAAAGTCCAAACTACTGGTTACTATCCTTCTCCTGAACTCTCCTCTGGCTATCCCTCTTGGTTTCTTTTATTACATGCATCCAGACCCAATATTTTTAGAATTGTATTATTGCCTTATTTCAAGTCTTTGATATTGTGAGATTGTCTGTGAGATATAAAAGACAATCTGAAGGGGAAAATGCAGCAGTAGCGGATCTCTGCTCCTCTCAGGATCTATGTTGTTTCCTTCGGCTCCAGTTTCATTCTTAAGGTCAATGGAAAGATCCCTTGATAATTTTTCAAGGGAGTAAAATACAAATGAATCACACTCCATTCCCTGGCCTTTCATATAGTAGCTTCTTTTTTTCATGGAAACAGTGAAGCCTTATTATAAAGTCTGCTACCAGCACTTTCAGGAAGGTAGAGGTTCTCTGTGTGCTGTAGCCATTAGAATTTCATCTACATTTTGCAGATCTGGGTTTTTTTAATAGCTGCTGAGTAAAGCTAGTCTCTAAGTTCTCAAGTACACTTTATATATATATAGTTCCCCCTTTGCCTGTTTCAATATCATTTTAATGTGCTGCATTTTTCATTACTTTCATTCGCCCCTGAAGATCAGCACCTGTTTGCATTTTCTACTTCTCCATTCTCAACTCAAACTCAAATTGGTGGCTCTTTTACTATGGCCAGTATTTTGGTACTATTTGCTCTAACTGCCTTCAATTCTGATAGTAATTCCTTAAAATCTGATTTCATTGCAGGTTAGTTCTTGTCCATTTTAATCTCTCTGATCAGAGTTTGGGCACCATATTTTCTTGATGTGTGATGATGATGAAGAGGGCTCTCTGCTGTCTGCTATAGTGGGTGTCAGTGGGAACAAATGTCAAAGTGGGCCTTTCTGTGAAGCAGCCTTCTAGGTTTCATTTTCAGAAGGAGGAGGTAGGCTAAGAGGCCACTAAGAATAGATTTTGTTGCATTCCTTCTCAGAGCAATTGCCTGAAGCAGCCATCACTTACAAGTGATGCCACTTCCCCAAATATCATCTGTTCATTCAAAGAATTAAAAAGTTTGTAGATGGAAGGAATGCAGCAGATGATCAGAGATGTAACAAGACTTTAACAAAGCATTTAATAGAGTGCTTCACAATGTTTTTTTTTTAATAATTCAAATTGTCTTGAGTATGATGCAGTTAAAGGCACACCCCTACAAGTGCTCTATTCAATCTGTACTTGAGTAGGGCTCCTGGACTCCTCACTGACACTAAGCTTTCCCATAGCCGCATCCCTGTGTAACACTTTGTTACCCTCTCCAGTTGGCTAGGAGACTGTCCGATCTGGATATACAATGCCCTGACCCAGGTTATACATGCCTCAATCACATTTCTGGCTGGACTACAGCAATGCATGAAGCCATCAGCCCTTACGAAATTCCGTCTAGCACAGAATACTGTTGCATGTCTCCTCAGCAACACAGGCTATTGCAAGAGCATCAGACTTGTCCTCTGATCTCTGCATTGTCTTCCCATAAAATATTAAGGTAAGTTCAAAGGCACTCAATATCCCAGGCACAGGATATTTTAAAAGTTGCCTAAAGCAGTGAGATAAAGAATGTGGCCAACAACTCAACTCATCAAGAACAATGGAATTTCTATTATACAGATAAAGTTTGTGCATCAGAGCTTTCTTGGAGGCCAGTCTGATACTGTGGAACAAACTCCCACAAGAAATAAGGACCATCACAAACCTCACCACCTTCAGTTCCAAATACAAGATGCAAGTCTTCAATCCTGTCTTCTCTAATAAACATAGATCACAGTGTACATATTATTAAAAAATAAAAAATAAATAAACCTGCACATCCCACACAATGAAATAAAGCAGGGCTTCTCAAACTTCATTGCACCATGACCCCCTTCTGACAACAAAAATTGCTACATGACCCCAGGAGGGGGGACTGAAGCCTGAGCCTGCCCGAGCCCCACTGCCCCAGGCAGGGAGGGACAAAGCCCAAACCCCACTGGCCTGGGTGTTGATTAAAGGAAAGGAAGGACAGATTCATAAGGTAAGAACTACACATGGCTAAGCAAAGAAATATATGGGCATTATGTTAAATGTTGACTCGGGTTGTTTTGTCTTGCATATGGTGTTGGGTATATGATAAGAAAGTGAGAACATCTGCGAAGTCCAGATCTTCAAGGGATGAGAAGGATGTCCATCTGATGCCTCTTGGCATGTCTTCTGTTGTACGCTGTGTTACCCAGTCAATGGCAATGTTGAAGAGGATTGCAGACATAACACACCGCTGACATACTCCTGTTTTGACTTTAAAACTAAGCTCATTGTGATCAACACTGCATGTAAAGTTGGAAAAGAAGCTTTTAATTATTAAACAATCCGACTCAACACATTCAGCCAGCAAATCAGACTGAAAATCAACTATAATAAGACAGATATCATAACCCTTAATATTGCCTCACCATCATCAATATGGAGAGAGGATTATGTTCTCACCAATGTAGAAACATTCACATAATTGGGCAGCATGGTCAGTGAGGAGGGTGGAACAAGCCAGGATATCCAGAACAGAATCAATAGAACCAGGAACACCTTCAGGAGCTTAAATACAGTCTGGAAATCATCAAAATACAACACCAAAACCAAACACAGGATTTATCAGAGCTGCATACTTCCAACACTACTTTATAGTGCAGAATGCTTGGGAATGAGAAAGTATAACATGTCCAAACTGTCTTCATTCATTACAACGTGCCTCAGAAAAATTCTCCATATCCTTTGGCCCCAAACAATCTCAGACCAAGACCTATTCACACAGTGCAGCCAAGAAGATATGAGCACCATCATTACTAGGAGGCATTGGAGATGGATTGCCCATTTGCTTCGGATGGAAACTGATTCTATCACCAGAATAGCAATAAGATGGACACCAGAAGGCAAGCGAAAATGAGGTCTCCCGAAAACAACATGTCGAAGAGCTGTGGAAGCTGAGTTGAAAAACTTGGGGCACAGCTGGAGAACCATTGAAAGACTTTCCACAAACAGACAGAAATGGAGGAGCTTTGTCGCTGCACTAAACACCAGAGGTGTAATGGGGACTAACTAACTAACTAAATGTTAAATGTCAATACAAATATTTGAGAAATGTAAACATTAAGGATAGGGAGGATATGTTTAGGATTGTCAGGCTATAATTAAAAGTAATAAGACACCATGGAGCAAATACAGTTTTTTACTATTATTTATTATTTGTACTTTGGTAATGTCTAAATGTCCCTTTCAGTGCTGGGGTCCCATTGTGCTAGGCCAGTGGTGGACAACCTGCGACCCATGGGCTGCACGCAGCCCATTAGGGTAATCCGCTGGCAGGCCGCCAGACAATTTGTTTACATTTGCACGGCTGCCCGCAGCTCCCAGTGGCCGCGGTTCACCATTCCCAGCCTATGGGAGCTGCGGGAAGCAGCGGCCAGCATGTCCCTGCAGCCCGCGCCATTTCTCGCAGCTCCCATTGGCTGGGAACGGCTAACTGCAGCCACTGGAATCTGTGGGCGGCCATGCAAATGTAAACAAACTGTCTGGCGGCCCGCCAGCGGATTACCCTGACAGACCGTGTCTGGCCCGCGAGCCACGGGTTGCCCACCACTGTGCTAGGCCCTTTACACACACACAACAAAAAGAGATTCCTGTACCAGAGAGTTTACAGTATAAGTAAATAACTTAGATGTCAGCAGAATAACTATAAACCCAACAGAAATGTCTATCAGGTTGTGGCTTATCTGAACCCCCAACTGAAGACTGGAAACTCTGACTGAGGCTCCAATTCAATAGCGTACTTAAGCACGATTGAGTCCATTCCTTTTCAGCAATACACTTGGCATTCATGCTTAACTTTAAGCATGTGCTTAAATCCCATTGAAGTAAATTGGATTTAAGCATGTACTTAAGTACTTTGTTGAATTAGGGCCTCATTCATTTAATATTAGACTATCTGTGTTCTCAACAATATGTCAGTATAGAGGAACAATTTTGAAGTGGCAGAGAGATAGACTGAACACACCTCTGCTTCTACTGTTCCAAAATGTGGCCAAATAGGGATCCATGGTCCCCTGGTCCACGAAGTATAGCCTCTGTGTATCATTATAATCTTCTACTTTATTAGAGAACTGGATGTTATTACTAATGATCTGCTTATTTCATAGGCATCAGTTATCAACCACGCCACTCTCCTAAGGCAACTCCCACAAAAGCAAGGGAGCACCCCTCCCCTGCCTGGTCTCACTCACATCTACTTATGATACACCTCTTCCTCTACCCTCAGTCCTATTCAGTCTGTTCCATCTCCCTTCTCCTTATCCTCTGACTCACTTTCCATCACCACAGGTTTCAGAGTAGCAGCCGTGTTAGTCTGTATCCGCAAAAAGAACAGGAGTACTTGTGGCACCTTAGAGACTAACAAATTTATTAGAGCATAAGCTTTTGTGGGCTACAACCCACTTCTTCGGATGCATATAGAGTGAAACATATATTGAGGAGATATATATACACACATACAGAGAGCATGAACAGGTGGGAGTTGTCTTACCAACTCTGAGAGGCCAATTAAGTAACAGAATTTTTTTTTTTTGAAGTGATAATCAAGATAGCTCAGTACAGACAGTTTGATAAGAAGCAAGTGTTAAAATACTTACAAGGGGAGATAGATTCAATGTTTATAATGGCTCAGCCATTCCCAGTCCTTATTTAATCCTGAGTTGATTGTGTCTAGTTTGCATATCAATTCCAGCTCAGCAGTCTCTCGTTGGAGTCTGTTTTTGAAGTTTTTCTGTTTTAAGATAGCCACCCGCAGGTCTGTCATAGAATGGCCAGACAGGTTAAAGTGTTCTCCCACTGGTTTTTGAGTATTATGATTCCTGATGTCAGATTTGTGTCCATTAATTCTTTTGTTTAGAGACTGTCCAGTTTGGCCAATGTACATGGCAGAGGGGCATTGCTGGCACATGATGGCATATATCACATTGGTAGATGTGCAGGTGAACGAGCCCCTGATGGTATGGCTGATGTGATTAGGCCCTATGATGATGTCACTTGAATAGATATGTGGACAGAGTTGGCATCGGGCTTTGTTACAAGGATAGGTTCCTGGGTCAGACTCCAACGAGAGACTGCTGAGCTGGAATTGATATGCAAACTAGACACAATCAACTCAGGATTAAATAAGGACTGGGAATGGCTGAGCCATTACAAACATTGAATCTATCTCCCCTTGTAAGTATTTTCACACTTGCTTCTTATCAAACTGTCTGTACTGAGCTATCTTGATTATCACTTCAAAAGTTTTTTTTCTCTTACTTAATTGGCCTCTCAGAGTTGGTAAGACAACTCCCACCTGTTCATGCTCTCTGTATGTGTGTATATATATCTCCTCAATATATGTTTCACTCTATATGCATCCGAAGAAGTGGGTTGTAGCCCACGAAAGCTTATGCTCTAATAAATTTGTTAGTCTCTAAGGTGCCACAAGTACTCCTGTTCTTTTTCCATCACCAGCAGCACTTACCCACTGATCTCCCTTGAGACAACACCACTTCTCTCTCTTTCCTCATCTCTTCAGCATGCACCCTTTTGCCTACAACAACAATCAGCTATGAATGTAGCTCACAATGTATATACTAATGTGTGAGAGAGAGCAGTGTGGGCTAGTGGATAGAGCACTGGACTGAGACTTGGGTTCTATTACCAAATGTGCCCCTGGCCTGGGTGACCTTGGGCAAGTCACTTCACCTCCCTGAGGTTCTGCTTCCTATCTGTAAAATGGGGAGAATAATACCGACCTACTTTATAAAGCACTATTGTTAAAAAAACGATATAGATATTATTATTAAGTACTCTAAATGAAGCATACTTAGCCATGTCAAATTAATCCATGACAGAGTCAGGAACAGAACTCAGGAGTCCTACTGACTCCTAATAACTTGTTATAACCGTAGACGCTAATAAAATCAGTAGGTAATTCTTTATCCTAAAATGGAATCCAGACTGTGGAAGTGTAATTTCTTTCAGATTTTTGAGTGTATGTTCAAATATCTTATTAATTTTAAATATTAAACACAATTATATTGCTACTATAATATGATAGAACAAGAATGGTACACTATTTAGAGACATAATTACATATGAGTAAAGGTTAAAAAAGACTAGCAGACATACAACATCTCAAAGTCAAACAGTCAAAACTGTCAAATTTCACCTTGTTTAGTATCAAAGCATAAGAAATAATAAATGTCATGTGGTTTTAAAGCAAAGCCCAAATATTGTACAGTTTCTTTTACCTTGCTGAAAAAATGGGATTTTTTTAAAATGCAGCAAAAGATACTCAAAAATATGTTCACAGTCCCTTGCTGAAGCAGCTAAAGTGTGGGGGAAAAGAGAAAACACATAGCAGAGATTCCTGGGGCTAAAAACTTGGCTGCCTTCTAGTGATGCTTCTGCTGTCATTTTAAAAAGAAATGTTGCAACACATGAGTACAGAGTGGTAGGTATTAGGGAACAGAAGACAAAGGAAATGAATTACAAATTTAGCAAAATGATGCAATAAAAATGGAGCACAATTGCAGACTTATATTTCCCCCCATTTTAAAGCACACATTCTAGACATGCTAATGTTACTAACCTGTCTAAAATTAATTGCTACTTGATTTAAACTCCTCACTTAAAATAATTGATGAATAATCCTTGCAAAATTAAAACAGACACAATTTCTCACTTTCGATAGGCCATACAGATGTCTTTAAAAAGTTTTATCCAAATTCACAGTTTCAACACAGGATGTAAATGTGATCACAAGAAAGAATGGTTTGAGGTACTAAAAGACCTAGTGATAAGAACAGATGTGAAATATAAATCCCTAGACAAGAATATTTGTTAATTTAGGGCTCAATTGTGAGTTGCCCTATGGTAGGGTTACCATTCGTCCGGATTTACCTGGACATGTCCTGCTTTTTGTGTTAAAAATAGCGTCCGGGGGGGGAATTTGTAAATCACTAAAAATGTCCGGGATTTCCCCCCCATGCAGAGCGAGGCGCGGCTGGGAGGGCTGCAGGAAATTCAGCCGCTCGCATGGGGCTCTGGCAGCCAGAGCCCTTCCCCCGCAGCTTGCCAGGCTGGACTCCGGAGCAGCTGTAGAGCTCCTCCTCCCCGCCCCGCATTCTGAGCCGGCCGGCCTGCCGGGCCGTTTGCATCGGGCCTCGGCAGCTCCTCCTCCCCTTCTGCCCAGCGCCCCGCTCCGGCAGCACTGGGTGGGGTGGGACCGGGTTGTGTGTTGAGCTGGGGAGCGCAGCCACGTGTCCGGCTCCGCACAGAGCCCAACACCATGTTCTGAGCGGCAGGGTAAGGGGGCCAGGGGGCAGGAGAAGGGGCAGGGAGATTTTGGAGGGGACAGTCAAGAGACCGGGGGGGGGGTCGGGAGTTCGGGGGGGGGCTTTTTGGGGGGGTGGAGAAGGTTTTGGGCAGTCAGGGTACAGGTAGGGGGTAGGGTCCTGGGGGGCAGTTAGGGTGGGGGGTCTTAGGAGGGGGCAGTTAGGGGACAAGAAACAGGGAGGCTTAGGTAGGAGGTGGGGTTCTGGAGGGCAGTTAGGAGCAGGGGTCCCAGGAGGGGGCAGTCAGGGGACAAGGAACAGGGGGAGGGTTGGGGGTTCTGAGGGGGGCAGGAAGTGGGAGGGGCAGGGGCAGGGCTAGGGCGGGGCTCCTCCCGTCCTCTTTTTTGCTTGCTGAAATATGGTAACCCTACCCTATGGACCTGCACCACAGAGTAAGAGATAGGAGTTTGTTCTTTCTTATTTTCCCAGGAAATCTTCAGTCCTTATGAAGAGGCAGAGATCAGTCTCTTCAGGGCTGCTAGAGCCCTAACTATCCGCTAGTACCGTGAGGTACAAACTTGAATTGGCAGAGAGATAAACTGACCACAGCTCTGCTTCTACTGTTCCAAACTGAGGCCTACCAGGGTGTGCAGATAGGTAGTGCCACCCCTCATCCCCCCCACCAAACTGTGCAGCTAAACCAGCAAGGAGGAGAAAGTGATCTGCTTCAAGTATATGGCTGGCACAGATTACTTCCTCCATGGAGCAATGAGGGAATCAAGAATGGACTGTGACTGTCTGAGTCACAGTGTGGGTCCTAGTCTGCCCCTGGAGAAGCACAGCAAAAGTCAAAATTCGGCCCTTAGAATTAAAATAGTTAGACCGGGGTGGGCAAACTTTTTGAGCCGAGGGCCACATCTGGGTGGGGAAATTGTATGCAGGGCCGGGGCAGTGGGTTGGGGTGCGGGAGGGAGTGCGGTGTGCAGGAAGGGGCTCAGGGCAAGGGATTGGGGCAGAGGAGGGGTGCGGGATGTATGAGGGGGCTCAGGGCAGGGGGTTGGGGTGCACAGGGGTGCAGGGTGCAGCAGGGAGCTCAGGAGAGGGAGTTGGGGTGCAGGAGGGGTGTGGGGTGTATGAGGGGGCTCAGGGAAGGGTGTTGGGGTGCAGGAGGGGTGGGAAGTGCAGGAGGGGGCTCAGGGTTGGGGTGCAGGAGGGGTGTGGGGTGCAGCAGGGAGCTCAGGACAGGGAGTTGGGGTGCAGGAGGGGTGCAGGGTGTATGAGGGGACTCAGGACAGGAAGCTGGGGTGCAGAATGGGTGCGGGGCGTACGAGGGGGCTCAGGGAAGGGAGTTGGGGTGCAGGAGGGGTGCGGGGTGCCCCTCTGTCATGTACATTGGCCAAACCGCACAGTCGCTACGTAAAAGAATAAATGGACACAAATAAGACATCAGGAATGGTAACATACAAAAGCCAGTAGGTGAACACTTCAATCTCCCTGGACATTCTATAACAGATTTAAAAGTCACTATTCTTGAATAAAAAAACTTCAGAAACAGACTTCAAAGAGAAACAGCAGAACTAAAATTCATTTACAAATTTAACACCATTAATTTGGGCTTGAATAGGGACTGGGAGTGGCTGCTCATTACAGAAGCAGCTTTTCCTCTCCTGGAATTGACACCTCCTCATCTATTATTCGGAGTGGACTACATCCACCCTGATTGAATTGGCCCTGTCAACTCTGGTTCTCCACTTGTGAAGTAACTCCCTTCTCATCATGTGTCATTATATAATGCCTGCATCTGTAACTTTCACTCCATGCATCTGAAGAAGTGAGGTTTTTTACCCACGAAAGTTTATGCCCAAATAAATCTGTTAGTCTTTAAGGTGCCACCAGACTCCTTGTTGTTTTTATAGGATGGATATGGATTTTCGCAAATGGGATTGTATATAGTTCTGTATACGGTTCGATACTGGTGCATGTAAGGAAGGCTTATTGCAGGATTTGAAATTGTGAGAGTGATATAGTTAAGAAAACTTTTGTGATTGGGTGCTTTTCTATATTTGGTGATAATTTCTATGTAGAAATCTCTATATGTTTGTTTGTATGTCTGGAATAAAGGTTTAACACTAGCTCTTCCATTGCCATATCGTACTAATAGGAGCCAAGGCAGGGTGGCAGGAGTCAGGAAGGGTTTAGAGCAGGGGTCGGCAACCTACGGCACGCATGCCAAACACGGCACGCGAGCCGATTTTGAGTGGCACGCAGCTCCCTGCCGTGGTCCTGGCCTCCAGCCCCAGTCAGCCCCGCCACCCACCGCTCTCCCCTGCGGGGACAGGAGGCAGAAGCTTGGTTCTGCAGCAGCCAAGCTTCTCCCCTCCCCCGCTTCTTCCCCCAGTGTGGTGCTTTCCTGCCTCTCCTCCTCTCCATCCCTGCGCCAATCAGCTGATGGCCCTAGCGAGGGGGAGGGGGAAGAGCAGCAGCATGCACACAGCTCCATAGAGGAGGCAGAGAGAGGTAGGGACGGAGCCTGGGGGAAGGGGGTGGAACAGGGCATATCCCATCCAGCCCCCTGCCATGAGCCGCTCAGGGCAGGGGGCTGGGAGCACCCCCACAAGCCGAGCACCCCAGCCCTCTGCCCTGAACCCCCCCACACACTCAGCCTTCTGCCCTGCACCCCCCATACCCCCAGCCCTCTGCCCTGACCCTTGAACCCCCCCACACACCCAGCCTTCTGCCCTGCACCCCCCACACCCCAACACACACCCAGCCTTCTGCCCTGCACCCCCACACACCCGGCCTTCTGCCCTGCACCCCCCCCCCAGCCCTCTGACCTGACCCGTGAACCCCCCACACACCCAGCCTTCTGCCCTGCACCCCCACAAACCCACAGCCCTCTGCCCTGAACCCCTCACACCCCAACACACACCCGGCCTTCTGCCCTGCACCCCCCACAGCCCACAGCCCACAGCCCTCTGCAATGACCCGTGAACCCCCCACACTCCCAGCCTTCTGCCCTGCACCCACACACACACCCAGCCCTCTGCCCTGAACCCCCCACACCCCAACACACACCCAGCCTTCTGCCCTGCACCCCCCACAGCCCCCAGCCCTCTGACCTGACCCTTGAACCCCCCACACCCCCAGCCTTCTGCCCTGCACCCCCCACACACCCCCAGCCCTCTGCCCTGATCCCTGAACCCACCCCACACACACCCCAGCCTTCTGCCCTGAACCCCCCTCCCCCAGCCCTCTGCCCTGACCCTTGAACCTCCCCCACACCCAGCCTTCTGCCCTACACCCCCCACACACCCCAGCCCTCTGCCCTGATCCCTGAACCGCCCCACACACATCCCAGCCTTCTGCCCTGAACCCCCCTCCCCCAGCCTTCTGCCCTGACCCCTGAAACACCCTCCCCCCCCAGGTCTGGGGTCCCGGCCATAGGCCCTGCTCAGCCCACTGCTGGCCTAGGTGAACAGAACCCCAGGCTGGCAGCGAGCTGAGCAGGCTGGTGGCATAAGATCAGCATTTTAATTTAATTTTAAATGACGCTTCTTAAACATTTTGAAAACCTTGTTTACTTTACATACAATAGTTTAGTTATATAATATAGACTTATAGAAAGAGACCTTCTAAAAGCGTTAAAATGTATTACCGGCACGTGAAACCTTAAATTAGAGTGAATAAATGACGACTCGGCACACCACTTCTGAAAGGTTGCCTACTCCTGGTTTAGAGTCTAAGGTCTGGTCTACACTAGGGGGGGGGATCGATCTAAGATACACAACTTCAGCTACGCGAATAGCGTAGCTGAAGTCGAAGTATCTTAGATTGAATTACCTGGGGTCCACATGGCGCGGGATCGATGGCCGCGGCTCCCCCGTTGACTGCGCTACTGCCGCTCGCTCTGGTGGAGTTCCGGAGTCGACGGTGAGTGTGTTCTGGGATCGATATATCGCGTCTTAACAAGACGCGATATATCGATCGCGGTTAAATCGATGGCTACCCGCTGATACGGCGGGTACTGAAGACGTACCCCAAGTCAAAGTCCTCAGAGTCTAGGAGCTTGCAGCTGTGCTACAGAGGCAACTGCCCTCTGTTTTATCAAAAAGGGAAGTCACTGGTGGATCTGAGGAGTTCTGCCAGCTTTCCCTGGCAGGGATCAATTCGGGTATGATGGATAAAGGGAATGACTGTTTTTGTATTTCATTTTAAGAGTACATAGGTGGCCTATGTCTGAAGAGTTTTGAGAGAGAAGTTTGGGGGTATTGTTGTTATTCAACTAGAGCAATGGTGGGCAACCTGCGGCCCGTCAGGGCAAGCCACAGGTGGGCCGCCAGACCCTTTGTTTACATTTGCACGGTCAGCTGCAGCTCCCAGTGGCCGTGGTTCACCATTCCCAGCCAATGGGAGGTGAGGGAAGTGGCAGCCACCCGCACCGCTTCCTGCAGCTCCCATTGGCTGGGAACTGCGAACCGCGGCCACTGGGAGCTGCGGGCGGCCATGCAAATGTAAACAAATGGTCTGGCAGCCCGCCAGCGGCTTGCCCTGATGGGCTGCTTGTGGCCCGCAGGCCGCAGGTTGCCCACCACTGAACTAGAGGAACCAAGAAAAAAAAAAGTAGACTGTCAGGGATAAATTTGTATAATGGATCATATTTAAATAGTCCTTTTGCAAAAGTTAGTAAATATGTTGCACATAAAATATTCATGGAAAATTCAATTGTGAGCTCCCTGAGGCAAGAATTCTTATCTTATTACTTTATTACTTGTTTGTATAGCACCTAGCACAGTGGAACCTTGATTGAAGCCCATAGGGCATTACTTTAATACAAATAATAAATAATAATAATAACTGCCTTCTAAACAATCATTGTGCCAAATCTGGTAACTAAATTCAATCTTTAAAATATGAAACAGATGGATATTAGCCCTGCTCTAAGTTTGAATCTCAACACACTCTTAACTGTAAATAGTTTTTGAGACTCACTTTTCCATAATAACATTAAAGGAACTAGACAGGTAGCAACACCACAGTTAAGGATAAGTTGAGATTTGCTTAAAGGAGTACTAATAACCATCTCCTTCATATTTTAATGAAAGGTTTTCTTTTTGTTCAATTCCTATGAGCCCATGTCTGTCTTCAAATGTACACACAAATCACATTAATGCCAGTAGAAGCTGAATCCATGTTTCATGGGAAGAATTGGCCCCAATGTTCCTAAATAGAAGCACAGTGGGATCAAAAATACCCTTCTAAAGCTGAACCGCCAAAACTGAAATCACATCCTAGCTATTTTGAGCAGTGTACAAAAAAACCTGTTCTTATAATTTTCCATGTTTCCCCCCCCCTGACACTTCTTAAGACCCACTTCATGTCTTATTTATTTGGAATCTTTTCCTTCCCATTTTCTCAGGTTTTTCTCTTCATTCTAAACTCAGGATTTTGTGATGATTTGTTGTGTTTTGTAGGAACAAATCAGGATTATACTGTAAGCTTTGAAATGGGTTTTAGTGATTTCATTTCATTGCATAGGGTTTGTTCTGTTTTGGGAGATTTGCTATGATATGTCATCAGCTGGGAGAATGGTGGATCTTTTTAATACTAAATGTTCAGTGGCTTGTAAGATTTCTTTCTGTGCACTCAATTTTTATGAACTGAAATCTTTTCATCGTTCATAACTGTGCTGTATCATATCTTTTCCACCAATCTAGTGGCTTACTTTTAATTATTAATATTATTTATTATTAATTAATTCATGAACAAGTGAAAGGACAACCTTAGCTATCTTTCAGCACAGTTATGGAGAGTCACTATACATTACTTAGGGCCAGACTGTAGCTGGTTCTTGTGCAGGTGGGTAAGGGGGAGTGCACAAGGAGCCTTGGCCCCTTGTATTCTGCACAGAGGCTGGCTACAACTGCACTCCCTGCAGTTTGACCCTGAGGATCAAACCACTCTAAATAAGGGAGAGCTGGAGAAGGGAAAAAGTAAGGTCATGGCCCCACCTTCCCTTAACTGCCAAACTCTGTTCTGTAGTGATAACTGGCTGCAGAGAGGAATACATACTATATGCTTGTAAACACGGTAAGAAGGGACAGTCCACTGGTTAGGACACTAACCTTGGACTCAAGAGTTAGGCTCAATTCCCTACTTCACCTTCCTGTGTTGCCATGGGAATGTCACTTACTCTCTCTGCGTCTCATTCTTCATCTATAAAATGGGATGCTAGGATGCTCACAGGGATGTTGTGAGGATTAATACATGAAAAATTGGGAGGCGCTCAAATACTACAGTAATAGGGACCATATAAGTACCTTGGGGAAAAAGTGTGTTCTACTGCTGGCCTGTGTTCTGTCTCAAATGCAAACCTGTGATTTAATAGCCTAATCTGTCTTCTAGCATTTAAATCTACTGCTTCTCCCTTTCCCACATGTGGCTGCATCACTTCCATCTTTCCCTGTTTCCATTCTGGATATTTAATAAGAAAAAAAGTGAATGTAAAATTGAAGCCTAGAAGAAGAAACTGAGTGTAGCATGTTCAGACAACTATCTGCTAATAAACGGTGTGGGGGGGGGGGGGGGAGATTTCTGCTACTGTAGCAGCACCAAACACACAACAGCTAATAAAATACTTCTTGGATGTGTTCTTTTAATTTTAATTAGATTGTTCTGGGATGATCTAGAAAGTGTTTTATGTCAAAGAGAGCAGTTAATCAATGGAAGAGAGGATTTTCATTTCTGATAATTTGTCACTAACTGTGATGCTCATAACAACATTGTGTTTTGTTTTTTAGGAATTTGAAAACATGTTATAATTTGCTCTTCCCTCTTTTGTTTATGAAGAATAATTTTGTTCTAATTGCAACCACTTAGCAGATGTACTCTTCTTAAGTTGTCAGCAGCAAATGGCAACTAAAGTAAAAAATATTTGAAAAATAAAACCATGTAGAAAGATTGTTCTGCACACAGTCAAATGATCTGAAAGATGTTTATTTACTAATCCTCATTATTATTTATAACTATAGAATCTGTAAACTCTTCTAAATTCTGGGTAAATATTTCAGTGATGCAGACCTCAAAAAGAAAACACAAAGGCAATCAAAGCACTGAGGCTCATCTAAAAAGAGCTGGATCAAAATTAAAGAAAACAATAAAGCACAATCCCAATTATCTAAAGGTCTAGAGGGATTCTAGAAAACTTCAGATAATTGGAAGAGCCAGTGAGCAGGCTTTTAAGTCCCCTGGTCCTGAGCACAGAGTTCAGACTTACTGGTAGGCTTCTAGTATCTGCTAGATTTTTAAGACGCTGCACTTCAGGACTGCAGTTTACGTCTTGAGATACTGGTCAAACACAGATATAAAGACTTGAGCATATAAATCACTTGAGTATATGTCATTAACACTTTCTGGAGACACACTAAATCCCAATCTCAGGCCTTGGCAGGTAAATTAAGGAGGAAATGATTTTTAACTCCTTTGAGCTTGATACAGCCCTGCTGTCACAGAGGTAGTGGCTTGCTGCTCCCACAGAAGGAATTCACTCCAGGGACAGCATACTATGTTTGGCAAGGGCTGAATTAGTGTATCTCCTGGCTGCTCCATCCAGAACCACACACTTTGGGAGTTATGCTGGACAGTTTAGGGCCTCTGAGGGGTGAGAGTCAGGAGTGCCTTCCATTGCTGAAATCTTGAGGTTAGGCAGTCTTTCTGCTATGGGCCTGCTAGTCAACATATCACAGGCTTGAGTCTTGCTCCCAAAGTAGTCGGTGGAAATATTGGCATTTAAAAATCAGCACAAACATGATCATATTCTGAAAATGATTTGGGGAGTCTTAAACTGCTTACTGCCTTCTAATCTTTAAAAAACCAAGAATGTTTCAGCTTTAAAAGCAATATATATATGCACATGCCATTTGTTTTTAAAATCGCCAGAACTATATTTACTTTGTGTACATATCAAATTAGTGCTTTTTTTTTACTCCAGATAGGTTTCTAAATTGACAAACTGAGAATGGGGACCCTGATAATCTGAATAAAAAGTGCCAGATCAGGAGGAGGAAGCATAAGAAGATGAGCACAGCAGCTGTAAGGCACAGTTCCGTTCTTCCTCACAGCCCGCTTAGGCTCTTTTGCCCTGATTCTGGCAAGGACAGAGCTCCACTTGTTAAAAGTGTATTCCCAGAGGAGAGATGCTGGAAAGCCACATCTTCCCCTCCAGCCACTGTGGATATCTTCGTAGGAGGCAGTTATGCTCCAAGAAGCAGTAAGATCCATAGATTCCCCACCTCAGTTTCCACTGTGAAGCCCCAGAGGGAGGCATCCAAAATCTGCTTAAATTATGGAGCAGCTCTCAGGATACAATGGCTCTTGCATTTGGGGACACAGTAACCTGCTGTGTAGGTTTGGAGAACCATACACTCTGTCCCCACTCAGCACAAGTCTACCTTCAACTTTATACTCTTCCTAGAGAGAGGAAAGCAAAAAGCTAAACCATCTTATCACACAAACATTTTCGTATTCAAAAGGTGAGCTACAGAAATTAACATTTTAGAGCAGTTGAACATTTTTCTTTTCTTTCAGAAGGCATTCCAAGAGACTGCAAGTTATGTTGGATTCTACAGTACATTTTGAGGTCAAGAAGAATAAGGAAAGGCTCACATTTATCCAGTGACAGCCAAAGGCAGCATTAAAAAAAATGCCAATGAAGCAGAATGACAGCTCCCTTATTATACCCAAAATAACACAAAATAATTACCTTGTATAACCACTGCACAACTTTACTCCCCCCACTCGTGAATGCCACGACATTGCCTGGCATTTAGCTGGAGGGAACTTCTCTCTTTCTTCTCAGGGTTGTGGGAATCCTCTCCTTTTATTGTTACATAGAGTGATATATACAGAACTTTAAAATGGCATTAAAAAAAAGAAACTTCCAGACATGTGAAGGTGAAAAGACCTCATTTCTGTCACAGCTTGTCAATTATACAGATAGAGCAAAGCATCACAACTGGGCTTTATTTAATGGGCTACTGGTGAATGAGTATTTTTTAAAAAGAACAGGAGTACTTGTGGCACCTTAGAGACTAACAAATTTATTAGAGCATAAGCTTTCGTGGGCTACAGCCCACTTCTTCGGATGCATATAGAGTGAAACATATATTGAGGAGATATATATCCACACATACAGAGAGCATGAACAGGTGGGAGTTGTCTTACCAACTCTGAGAGGCCAATGAAGTAAGAGAAAAAAACTTTTGAAGTGATAATCAAGATAGCTCAGTACAGACAGTTTGATAAGAAGTGTGAGAAAACTTACAAGGGGAGATAGATTCAATGTTTGTAATGGCTCAGCCATTCAACCGCGGGGCCGTCCGGTGTTCAGGCGGATCGGGACCCTCTTCCTTTTTGCGTGCACGGATCCAGGGAACAATGGGGACTGCCCTCCTCGGGGCGGCCCGGGCACGTGCCCGGCCCTTCGTGCGTGGGGCCGTCTTGCCGAGATCTCCGCAGTGCGAGGTCGAGCGGTTCCGGCAGACCACCCAGAGGTCCGAAAAAACCCAGGGAGCCGCGAGGCTCAGCAGGGCCAAACATGGTCGCGAGAGCGAGCAGGGGCGCGCTGCGGTCCCCCCAACCGCATGGTTGGTAAGACAACTCCCACCTGTTCATGCTCTCTGTATGTGTGTATATATATCTCCTCAATATATGTTTCACTCTATATGCATCCGAAGAAGTGGGCTGCAGCCCACGAAAGCTTATGCTCTAATAAATTTGTTAGTCTCTAAGGTGCCACAAGTACTCCTGTTCTTTTTGCGGATACAGACTAACATGGCTGCTACTCTGAGTATTTTTTACTGGATCAGAATTCAAATCCTACTCTGGTGTACTTTTTTTTATTTTTAAACAAGAGGTAAGGATTCATTTCTTATTTAAATTTAATTCCTCTCAGTGCAGCAGATGATAATTTATATATCCCTTGATATCTCCAGATCAAAATTCAAGTATTTTTGATCATTTTTACTCATGGCTGCTATCTCTATCTAGGTATAAATATAGCCCTAATCATTTTTGTACCAGAAAGTCACCTCTTCCTATTTTTTCCATAAAAAAGCAACAGCTCTCAAAGGGCTCAATCCAACTCCCATTGAAGTCAATGAAAAGGTTCCGTAACCCAAGGTTCTCCCAGCTCAGTAAACTGCAATAGGCATGCATATGCTTCCTAGTATATAACTGCAGATATTGCTAGCTTCACACTTCACCTTCTTTCCTCTGAGATACAGAAACTTTCATATGTTTACACTGATCTTTTCCAGCCTAAAAAGGAAGCTTGCCTTACAGTAGGCTTCTGGTAATAGTGATGTGCTTCCAAAATGAATGGGAATATCAGATCTAAAATGAACCATGTCTAACAGTTTACTTAAAGAAACCATGCTTGCTGAATTTTCTTTCCACTCCAGTGCAGACCACCTTTGCCTTTCATTATTTCACTATCACACCTAGCCATACATATAGTGTATAATCCTACCGTGATAAGATTTACCTCAGCACAGTGGGTCTTAGTACCAGTCCTCTCACATAACTCAACAGGGTACACATAGCAGTAATTACCCTCCATTTTTTCATCTCAATGTTCTTTTGTTAAGTGCCAGGTACAGCATGTTTTTGTTGTGGAATTGTAACATAGGAATCATAATAAAAAGAAATGCCATTATTTATTGTCTTTATTTATTCTGTAGTTAGGTAGTAGTTCTAAATGTCATTCATTCCCATGATGACAAACTGTGATGTCATAAATACAGGTTTATGATTTTACTGCAGGCTCAATCAGAAAGAGAAACTGAGTTGTAAGGGAGGAAGTTCTTATCTGAACAGAAGATACTTGAAATAAAAGAGAAAGGAGTACAAATAATAGCCAGCCAGGTAAAATTACTAATTTTTGCAAACAATCTCATTTTTCTACTTTGTCTCAATGTAAAATTCCCTTTTTAATACAATGTAAAATTTATACTTTGAAAGGTACTTAAACATAGCATATTTAAACTACTCAACAGAACATGAATTAATGGAACAAAGCACTTGTTATTTGTACCTATTAACAAGTACAATTTAAAAATCATAGTGCTAGATTTTAATAGTCTATCCCCCCACATCCCTACCATAGGTGGGATGGATGCTGGGAGAATACTGAAAAAATATTCCCCAAATATACAAACTATTAAACAATGTTTACAAATCTTTTGTTCTAACTTACCACAATTATGGTAGACAGTGTGTTTACCAGCAGGGATGTTCATGGAAACAACAAATTTTAAATGAATAATGCAGAATATTCATGGGAAATTAATTTTGAATCCATAACCATGAGTGCTAGAAACCTGATTCAAATGGGCATCCAGTCAGGGAATCCCAACATATCACATGACTTATGTGTCAAATCAAAACTAATCAACACAGCTCAAATTACAGATACCAAATGCTTGACAAATTGACCATCAGCAATCTGCAGAGAAAGAATTATCCACAGAAATCATTCAGATCATCATAAATTGTTTACTCAATTCCACTTGCAAATCACATTATATCCAAGCTGACAACCTGAAACTCACTTTAAAATTGTCTTGGAAAATTGATAAAATTACAGAGCAAGCGAAAATAAAGATATGGGGCCAAACTCACAGCTAGTATAGGTCCACTTAAAAGTTGTGTTACAGCATTTGGCTCTTGGAGTCATAACTTGTATAATAATAATCAGTAAAAAGTATGAGAAGTAGAAACCTGAAAATTCAGCTTCTTAGATATCAGGCAATCATAATTCATTTGGCAAAAAAGAAAAGTACTATTCCATATTTTCATTAATGACTTGGATAATGGAGTGCAGAGTATGCTTATAAAATTGGTGGATGACACCAAGATGGGAGGCATTCCATGCGCTTTGGAGGACAGGATTTGAATTCAACACAATCTTGACAAATGGAAGAATTGGCATGAAATCAACAAGATGAATTCAGTAAAGACAAGTTCAAAGTACTATACTTGGAAAGGAAAAATCAAGTACAACTACAAAATGGAGGAATAACTGGCTAGGTGGTGCTAAAAATGATCTGGGGGTCTGATGGGGTGCTCACCCTACACCAGCCCCGACAGGGTTAAGGAAGTTGAGAAAGAGGCCAATTAGTGAAATGGCCACACATGGGGGGGTTAGGCCTGAGAAGCAACCCCTGAGTAGAAAATTGGGCTCAGTTGACCAGGTGGGGGCTGGGCTAGTATAAAGCCAGGAAAATGGTAACAGAAATGGCAGCAATGAAGAAGTCTAGATCCACCCTCTGTGTATTAGAGAGGGAAGGAGGGAACCCAGGGAAAGAATAGGAACCTGGGATCCTGTCCCTGAGAGAAGGGCATACTCTGAAGAGAGACGGGTGGAGAAAAAAGCCTGTGGAGCTGAGAAGGAAGCAGCCAAGGGAGAGAGCAGCAAGGTTGGGGACTGAGCAGACCTTGTCTGCATGTTATAGGGTCTCTGGACTTGAAAATGGAGTAGCGGGCAGGCTCGGGTTCCCCTATCAGCCACTGACAGAGCACTATTGCCTGGATAGTGGATCCAGAGAGACTCTATACCCTGCAAGGGGAAACCACATAGAGACCTGGCTGGAGGACTGAGTCACAAAGAGGAAGCTGCAGCTCCTAGAGCACAAAAGGGGCCATAAAATGAGAGAGAGGACAATGGGTAGAGAGACAGCAACGGGAGGTGTCAGCAAGGGGAGGTATTGCTGGAAGAGAGCTAATCCCCAAAACAGCCAGAAGGAGGTGCCACTGGCAATGAGTGACTACCCTGTGACAGGGGGTTATAGTGGACCACAAATGGAATATAAGTCAACAATGTGATGCAGCTGCAAAAAAAGGCAATATCATTATGGGGTGTTCTAAAAGGGGGGTTATTAGCCAATTATAAAAGGACTGTTATATAAGACAGGGGTTCCCAAACTTTTTTCCATGAAGCCCACCTGTGCAGCTGCAATAGACACTATGGCCCACTTTTAACACTTCTTGAGGAAAATTATTAATGTTAATTATTACATACATGTAAACTATAGCACTATAAATGAACAATGTACATTTCCTTTTCATTTTAATGTAAACAATTGTAATGATAGAAAACCCTAGCGATATGCACTCAAAGAATACGTCAATATCTTTCAATATTTTTGAAACCAAACAAGCTTTAGTAAAACTAGACTTTAAAAAAATGTTGAAAGCAAAATGTGGTGTTCAAACAGAGAAAGCACAATTTTGTATAAAACTGAACAATAAGCAACACAACAATGTTAACAAAATTGTTTAAAATGCATTGTATTATTTGGTTTTAAAACAAAATAGTTGTCCAACTTCGAACTCTACCTTGTATTTTCAATTTTTTTTAGTGTAAAATCTGAATTTCTATGCTAAGTAAAGACCCAACCCTATTCTCTACTAACTAGAAAAGAAGAAAATATTGCAAATAAAAATATAAATTAACTTACAGACCAGGAGTCGTCTTAATGGAATGGATGTGCCTGCTTCTCCTTGCACAGTTTTTCCAGCTCAACCTGATCTCATCTTCAATTTTCAGCTTTCAGCCAGTTCAGGGTGCAGGCAGGGGGTAGCAAGGGGCTGTGTGGAGGTGGGGCGGGGGGTAGTGAGGGGTGCAGGGAGAGGATTATGTCCAAGGGGGTGGTGATGCTGTGGGGCCCATCTAGTCACTAGGTCCCTAGTTGGCACTATGAGGGCAGCTACACTCTTCTTGGCTGAGTGCGTGCTAGGCTGGGCCCAGCCATGCCATCCTACACAGTCACTGTGACCACTGGCACCCAGTGGTTCGTAGGCACTATGGACTACACCTACCTGAGCCTCCAGAGCACGGTGTCCGTTATCAGTGGGGAATCTGACCTGGATGCACAAAATGCCTGGCGTCACCACTCCCACCAGCCCATGATGGTGGACCACTTGGAACTATGCTGAGGCCCACCTTTGGGCCACTGCCACTGTTTGGGAACCCCGATCTAAAACATGAGAGGCAATTGTCCTGCTCTACTTGGCACTGGTGAGGCCTCAGCTGGAGTACTGTGTCCAGTTCTGGGCACCACATTTTAGGAAAGATGTGGACAAATTGAAGAGAATCCAGAGGAGAGCAACAACACTGACAAAAAGCTTAGAAATCCTGACCTATGAGGAAAGGTTAAAAAAAATGGGTATGTGTAGTCTTGAGCAAAGAAGACTAAGTGGGGAACTGATAACAGTCTTCAAATATGTTAAGGGCTGTTATAAAGAGCTTGGTGATCTATTGTTCTCCATATCCAGTGAAGGTAGGTGTTGTGTATTTGGTTGTCGTGGTAATAGAATCTTGTTGTTGCTAGGGCAACTGAGTTAGATTAATAAGGGATAGCCCAGCCAGATTTGGCTGGCTTTTAATTAGTTCAGTGTGTGGCAATAAATGGCTGCTTTTAAGGTTTACACCTCTCTGTGTCTCAAGTGATTTCTTCCTAAAAATGTTGCCCCCAAGGATATAACAACGTGGTGACAAAGATGGGATTCCTGTGCTGCCCCAGCAACAGAAGGAAGTAGAAGTCAAGGTACAAAACAAAAAAAACAAAAAAAAAAACCTTTTTGCTGTTGGAAGGGGGTGATTTCTTCCTATAACTGTTGCCCCCAAGGATATAACAGTAGGAAAAGAAGTAGTGGGCTTAATCTGCAGCAATGGTGATTTAGGTTAGATATTAGGGAAAGCTTTCTAACTATAAGGGTAATTAAGCTCTGGAATAGCTTCCAAGGGAGATTGTGGAATCCCCATCACTGGAGGTTTTTAAAAAAACAGGTTAGACAAACACAATCAGGGATGGTCGAGGTTTACTTTGTCCTGCCACCCTGTGGGGGGCTGGGCTAAATGACTTCTTGAGGTACCTTCCAGCCCTACCTGTCTATGATTCTGTGTAGTGAATTTAACCATATGTATATATCAGTAAGTAAAATTTAATTTTAAATTTAATATTAAATGTTGACCTTTTAACAGTCAGCAATATACCTGATTTTTGGATGTGATATAGTTGCAAAATTAAAGGCTTTATGTGAAAATGTGGTTGTTACATTTCCATGTATTAAACTGTATAGATTTCAATTTATCAACATCTGAAGGATGAAGTGCTGAGTTGATCCCCGCTGGGATTAAACTTCAAACTGGAGTTGACGCATTTTAATCATCCAGACAACTAAGGCATTCCCTCTGAGTATCCTCTTTTCAGCTTCGAACTACTAAGCACATGCTCTGCTATTATAAAAGATGGAAAAGCAACAAACTACCTCCTAGACGTAGTATTGACCACTGCTGTATACTGTGACAGGGTCAGGCCAGATGACTACAAGAGAGTGGTTGAAGGTAGATATATTAGTTCCAGGTTAAGCAGGTCCCTTTTCCCTGGGTAAGATAACAGGGACTATTCCAGAACACTCAGGAACTTTCTAGAACTAATTAAGGCAGACAGGCTAATTAGGACACCTGTAGCCAATTGGGAAGCTGCTTGAATTAATTAAGGCTAATCAGGACACCTGGTTTAAAAAGGCTCTCACTCCAGTTAGTGAGGTGTGCGTAAGAAGCTGGGAGTGAGAGGATGTGCTGCTGGAGGGCTGAGGAGTACAAGTGTTAACAGATATCAGGAGGAAGGTCCTGTGGTGAGGATAAAGAAAGTGTTGGGAGGAGGCCATGGGGAAGTAGCCCAGGGAATTGTAGCTGTCATGCAACTGTTCCAGAAGGCACTCTAGACAGCTGCAGTCCACAGGGCCCTGGGCTGGAACCCAGGGTAGAGGGCAGGCCCGGGTTCCCCCCAAATCTCCCAACTCCTGATCCAACACAGGAGGTTCCACCAGAGGGGAAGGTCTCTGGGCTGTTCCCCGAACCACATGGTGGATCAGCAGAAACTGCGGGGATTGTTCTTACTCTTTTTTTTCCCCATACTGGCCAGTGATGAGGTTATATGAGTGAACAGCAGATTTGAGCCACAAAAGTGGACAAACTGAGGGCTACTGTGAATCTCTGAGGCAAGCAAAATCCGCCAATAGCACAGGACCCACCAAGGTAGAAGAGGAACTTTATCACAACACATTCATAGGACAGTTTAATGTAGATGCTGAAGATTAAGAAGAATGTTATCTGGGACTCTACAATAGAAGAGCTTCCATGGTGTTTTTCTGACCTATGGACATTCATTTCCAGCAAAACATAAAATTGAAATGTTGGCCAAAAGAACAATGTCTTCATCCAGCCAACAAGAGTAGCAATCCACAATGATGACATTGATTTAATGAATCTCCCCCTCCCCCCCCCAAAAAAACCCAACTGTTTATGATATATCTTTGAAATAGACAGGTAAAGAGTTCAAACTTGTGCAATTAAAATGGACTCCCCCCACAGAGAAGCTGCATGTTATTTAAATATTATTTGCACACAGGGGTTTTGATCAATATGGCTGTGTGAATTTTATGATGTTCTGATGAAATCAATGTAAATCATCAGACCAAAAATTGTGAGATCCCATGATATATGAACAGACTTTTTCATTTTTTCCTTTCCTCTCTTTTTTTATATTTCACAAACTGCAGAAATGAACCAGGGCCCCCATTTCAGCCAAACATTTAAGCATCTGTGTGTGTCCATCATTAGTCCGTAAAACACTTAAAAGTATATGCTTAAATTGTATTGAAGTAAATGGGACTTACGCACATGCCTAAAGTTAAAACATGTGCTTAAGTTCTTTGGTGAACAGGAGTGGACTGCTGAATTGGGGTCTAAAGTTTACTACCTAAATCCCTCAGTGGCTTGATTTTCAAGTGAATTCAATGGGAGTTGTGCAAATCTACAAAATAAGCCCATATTCTGCTTTACGATAGACTAGTGTGAACTCCTGAAGTCAACATTGTTATAATATACCAACTCTTAGGAACCCAAGTTGAAAAACGTTAGCCTAATGTAATAAAATATAATGTGGCCAATGTGTTTACTCCAAATTGATTTCAGGATATCTCTTGATATAATACTGTAATAATACTTTTGATATACTCTTGATATAATTCTTTAATGATCAGTGTATACAGCACATCCACCAACAGGTGGTGGTGTATCATTATCTTATTGTTAAAATGTCTTGTGTTGATATTCTGCTATCTTGATTCAGGGGGAATAGGAGGAGGTTAAATCCTGTCTGCCTGTGTGCTGCAGTTGTTAATTGCAGTGTCCCAATAAATCCTTTGATTTCTATAAGAGAGTTATTATAAAGTCTGCCTTCAGAGCCTCAGCAGAAGCTTCGCCCCAGTTATGTATACAGAGTATGAACATGACAGTGCGGTATAATGATTTTATTGGCATGTGTTTAGGATGGCTGCATCATCCAAAACCACAATAGACTTTTGCAGTATATTCCAGTTGACTCACTCTATCATACATTCTGTGTCAGTCACTATTTAACAAAGATTATTTTATGTGTTTTCAAAAATTGTATTTAGAATTTTCTGTATATCATTCATTACCTGCAAATCAAGGCTTCATGAGTCCAAATGTACAGGACTCAAGGGAAAGAAAACTAGCACTGATAAACTGAAAATATTTGCTAAAATCATCTATTTTAAAGTCAGATGTCTCAGGATTTTTCATGACTAACAGCTATGTTCTCCATGGGAAAAGGGCTATATTCTCCATGGGAAAATCCCTCTCTTTCCAATGGTCTAAATCTTCCATTTCTTGATGAGAGGTTATCCAGCAGCAGTATGGTAGACACAATCAACTGAAAGGCACCTGGATATAGGGAAAAGGGGAATATCCAAAGGCACAAAGGGGAGCTGGGAAGCTAACTCACCTCTGTGCCTTTGTAAATGTCCCCCCAAGTAACTAGCCAGCTATGCCTCAAATCTCTGAGCACTTTCCCCCCAGAGTGACAGATGTTGGGCTTCCCTTGGATCCATGGAATCAACCTTTCATCTCATCCGGGCCCCAGATTTGTAGATTCACTTATAATCCTGTTCCCACTATTTAGCATTTTTGTGTCACTTTTTCATTCCAAAGCTATTTATAGCAATATTCCTGAAAGACAGACAGGCAAGTATCATCACCACCATTTTAGAGATGAGGAAATGAAATACTGTGGTTAAGTGAGTTGCCCAGGAATACAGAAACACCCAGTGTCAGAGCTGGAGTTAGACATCAGAAGTTCTTGTCTTCCATTCCCATCTTCTGACCACTTGACTTTGCCACTCCTTATTATGAATTTCTTTTATTTTTCATCACTATGATATTTCACTTGTATGTATATATATTTTGCCATCCATCAATGTGTTACAAAGTATATTGTTGCTTATATTTACTGTTTATTCCTTTCAATGTAAGTGAAATTTTAATGACTCTTGAAATTGAGGAACTAATATCACTGGCTTGGGAAAGGCATTATATAAAGCTCCACATATGGCAATGTCAAAGCCTCAGATTGCCTAGAGATTTGTAGATAGATACAATATACAAATCGAAAGAATAAATAAATCCTCATCTGCAATGCCAGTGCTACAGCACTGTAGTATTTCAGACCTGGGTCACTCTTTAACATGAACTGTCAGTCATGCCAAACTGATGAGTATTTTGTAATGTGAAAAATAGGGACCAAAATAACATCACCAAATTTAATTTTACTTGAGATAGCATTTAAACTCAAGGACTCCAGAGGTGAAAGGCTATTGCAATTGTACACTTCAATAACTGCCACCATTCAGATTCATGCAAATGTATTATACATGCAAACATTCATAAGTAGATGTTACAGATGTGATAAATTATGGACTTTTATAACCTTGTATTTTACATTGCAATGTCATGTCCAATACCAATATACTGTATTCTATTGCTATAAGCCATGACATTGCAATATAAACTACAGGACTGCAAAATATGCTCTGCATTCATACATACATGTTTGCCCTATTTTAAAAATCAATTAATGTTGATTCTTATACAGCACTGTCAACATCCATTACTTTTTGTCTTTTTGTTTAGTGGTGAGTGTGTGTGTGTGTGTGTTTCTGTGTAGGTATACAGAATATCCGCCATTATATATGTTTGTGGGGGCAGGTTTATGGAGAACAGAGCATGTTTACTTTTTGGCAGCTGCAACTGCTGTCATAATTCAGGGGGAAAAGTTTAAAATGACAGATTCTTATCCACTGGTAAATTGAAACTGACTTTTAGGCAATTGGCTCAGTAAAGTTCCCAGCTGGTTCCATAAAAAGCCTAGGTTTAAAAAAAAATCAAATCTTCTCTGGCTCTGGATTGTGGAGGTGTTTTTGAAAATATCTCACACACTTCTGATTTTGTTCTCTCTGTCTGTAAACACAATAGACCAGTTACTGCTGCACTCATATTTCCCAACAGAATACACAGTTGTCACTCTTCTAAGAAGCTTCTGATTACTCTAGGGTGACTTTTTGTTTCTCTCTCACTAAGGTTGGTATCCCCAACTAAAATAGATAGTTTCTGACTTTTTTCTTTAAAGGAGGTTAGTTTGTTTCTATATGTCTGTTAGGAACTGTGAAATGCAAAAGAAGATTAATATTAAACAAAGTTTCCTAGTAAACAGGTAAATTTCTCCAATCTAATCCAATTAGATTTTGTGTTCTGCACTTGACACCCATGTCCAACTATCATCAGTGTCAATGGTAGTCCTAAATAATGACTGAATGCCAAATGTGAAACAGATCTGCTCTGCAGATTGAAGAAGAGAATTCTTCCCATTGAATGGTGACACACACTGGTCTGTCATGAAGAAAAAGCATAGCAGAGTTTCTAGTGGGTTATTGCTGTAGGCACAATCAATAACAATAATATATTTCAGTGTATATGTCCCCAAGCCGAAAATGTATGGCAGATTAATATGTGGTTATTTTCTTTGAAGTTACTCTCTAAAAATATCATACTTGGATCCCTTGTTCATTGTCTCAACACTTTTCTGTTTTTTTTTTTTTTTTTCAGTTTACAATATACTCAAGCTGTTTTCTTTCTGGCTTGTACATCATCACCATAATAAAGATTTTGAAGGCCAAATTCTGCCTTGTATAATCCAATGAGCTAAATTCTGTTTTCTTTGTGTAAATCTGGAGTTACCCCATTGACTACAACATTGAGTTCTTTCATGGGACTTCACAACTAATGGCAGAATTTAACACTCCAGTTTGAATTTAGCACCCGGAATAACCCCCATATGGAAGGAGAAGCTGTAAGAATCAAGTCAGTTGCAGTAGAATTCTTCCATCAGAGAGTTGAGTTTGCTCCACCCTCATCTCGCCCCCCAAAATACCTTATTGTCTACAAAAGAGATTAAGGATTACAACATAAAACCCCATTTTATCAAGGGGTCTGCTGGTGGCAAAGCACGTTGTCATAAACAGACAGTTAAGGGTTAATTCCTCTTTTACCTGTAAAGGGTTAAGAAGTTCACATAGCCTAGCTGACACCTGATCAGAGGAACCAATGGGGGGACAAGATGTTTTCAAAGAGGGAGGAGGGAAATCAGTCTTTTGTCTGTTCAGTAAGTTTTGTGCCGGAGTGAAGGGTCCAGGAATCAGCCATCTAACATCTCTTAAAAGTAGTAAGTGTTTAGAGAAGGAATGTATTAGATTATGTTTATTTTCTTTTGTGACTTTCTTTTTGCATAGAGGGAGAATCAAATTGGGTTTCTTTGTGTAACTAAGATTTTGCCCAGAGGGACATCCTCTGTGTTTTGAATCTGTTGTCTGTGAGAGTAGCTTGCATGCTAATCTCACAGAGGTATTCCTTTCACCCCTTTTCTTTAATTAAAAGTCTTCTTTTAAGAACCTGATTGATTTTTCCTTGTTTAGATCCAAGGGTTTTTTGGATCTGGGGTCACCAGGAATTGGTGGGAGGTGAATCAGTCTCAATCCTGCCAGGAAAAGGGGGATAAAGTCTGGGGAAATATTTGGGGGGAAGACAGAGTTTCCAAATGACTCTCCCATAAACATTTGTTTAAACTATTTGGTGGCGGCAGCTACTAGATCTAAGCTGGTAAATAAGCTTAGGGGTTATCTCATGCAGGTCCCCACATCTGTACTCTAAAGTTCAGAGTGGGGGGTGACACCTTGACACACATATATATGGCTCAGCCCATGGCTCCATTCAACTCTGGGGAATGCCTCCTGCATGAGACATGCTGCTTGAAGTTTCCCTTACAGGAGTCCCAAATCACAAGGTGACAGCCTAAGTTATTTCAGACTCCGTCTGAACTGATGGAATTAGTTCAAGAAGAATCCCTACCCCAACCTCCCAAAAAACCAATAGAGCCCATTCTCTGGAGCAACCTACAAAAGGCGTTTTGTGGCTAAAAACAGAGGGTAAAAATAAAGAACAGGCAGAAGACCGACCCTCTTCCACACAGAGTGAGATACCACTCTCTACAGGTAGATCTCCAAATACTATACCAATTTTGTTGGTGATACAGAAGGAAGAGAATTCAGGTCACTCTCTCTCCGCTACGTTGCTCTGCTGGGCCAAGATCAGCAAAATGCAGTAAAAACATATTTCATCAATACATTTAGCAGATATTACTCTGGATGTACCCAGGGACTAGATCTATTGCTGAAGATAAGGAAATGGCATTTTGCATGGTCACTTTTCAGAGCAGAACTACATGTGAACAGAAAATTGCTAAAACACAAAAGGTACAATATTAAAATCTACCATATCCATAAAAATCTGAGGAATTGGCTCTTTTCATTATTCCTGTGTATCCAATAATTATAGTCAATGATATATTAAGAATATACAAAACTACACATTGAAATAATAATTAGAAAAAAAGACGTTGTACAGAATAGCTACTTCTAAAATTGCCACTGCACCCTTGGTCCAAGCCACACACAGATATTTTATTCCTTTTGCACCATTATTGACACTCCTAATTAGGACTCCAAGGTGCTATGATCATACAAATAACAAGAAAAAGACTATTTATCTAAAACATTTCAGGTAGCATAAAAAGGAGTGTGTACTTAATACATTCCATAGGACTTAACCACGAAGAACAGGAGGGTTGATTTTGGACCTGAAGGCCAGATTCTGTTCTCATTTACCAGATTGGAAATCCCAGGTTACTCCATTACAGTCAATGGAGTAACTTTCACTTCAGTGGAGCTTTATGCTAGTGTAAATGAGAAACACTTACATCAGTGGAGTGTCTCCAAATTATGCTGATGTCAATGAGATCAGAATCTGACCAACAAGGCTAAAGCTATCCCAGCTGTCCATTATGGAAAGTCCTACATAGTGTAATATTTATTAAATCAACAAGGCTCTAGAGAAAGCTACTAAATTGTAGTGACAGTTAGCCTCTGCTCAATCAGGATCTGCTGCCATAATGGCCTTCCTCCCTATGTAGTTATTTGTAAGTTTCACAGAAACCAGGGTGACCACATTCAGGGAGGCATCACACCATGAAGTCAGAAATGAATTAGAAGTTGATCTAGGCCTTTGTTACCTACTTGTGATCCACTATGGAGTCTGGATACAGATTCTGCAACCAAATTGTTAAGGTCATAGCTGAACATGCCAAAATGGTGTATGTGACTACCTCATGTTTTCTCCTCAACTTCCTGTCAGAAGAATCTTTCAGGGAAATGATCTCCTCCATCTGTAAAGCCAACTTCTGCATTCAAGTGACTACAGTATCTATAAGCAATAACAGTAACCTCCAGTTTTGTAACATCTCTTAGGGGCATCACTTTTGTGCAGGATGAGTATCTAGTTGCTCCCAGATTTCCTTGAATCTCCTCAGTATCCCCAGGGAAGAAGAATGCCCAGGCACCTCTTAACTAGATACCTCAAACTCAGAGTTGAAGAAGTTCACTTGAGAGAGATTTAGCTAGGAGGAAAGTTAGGACTAATGTGTAATACAGCTCTCCCTCACTAAAATCTCCTCTGGGTCCATGCCTCTGCTCTGGCCTTCTCACGTTGGACAGGCAGCCAGTCTGGTGTTGGCCTGGTCAGAGGGTGGGGGATGTCTCTCAGGCAAGAGTGAAGGTCCCATGGAGCAAGGAGACAGTAAAGTCCAGCCACAAAAGGGACCAGACCCACTTTGTAGTCACTGCAATGGCTCATGTGCCTTCCAACCCCCCTACTGCTACCACTGCTGCAGGAGCTCCTCCTCTGTCACTGAAGTAGGAAACAACTGTGTCTGAGAAAGAGAAAGATCTGCTGATAGGAGGGGCTCTGCTGGTTAATTTAAACAACCACCAGTGGGAAAAGCTAGGCATTGCAATGCTAGCAATGATGTAACAAGGACCAGTCAACAGTGGTAGCCCCCTTTCAGAAACAAAAAGGTAAAGTGAATGTAACAAATAGACAGTAAGTTCAATTTAACTATCTTATCTACCAATGCAACAATTATTTCTAGTGGAGGGTCATATTAATCAGCTAAAATACAAAAACATCAGCAGAGAGTGACTGAAACTGCAGTACATTAAGGTGAAACATCATTTTTAGAGGGTAGAGAAATCAATATATTGGCAGGACGGCCTAATTCTCCTTTACACAAAGGGCCATTTACACAACTATGGCAGTGTAAGGGATCTTTAAATTGAGTGTTCATTTACACACACTTTAGCGATCCTTACATTGCCAAGCTGGTACAAGGAGGCCCTCATGAAAATAAAAATCTGATACATGGGTTTCTAAGATTACAGGATAAGGTGACATTTTTAGTATTAAAAAATTGAACTCCAATAGCCAATATTGACTTCAACCATCTCTGAATATTTTTAGCCAATAGGGCAATAGTTTTCACTATATATCTTACTTCCAGTTAACATACTGTGTATTATGTATTATATTATTTATATAACAATTCTTTATTTTGGAACTCTAAAAATTATTTTGTGTGCCAGCCATCCTTTGCAACCCCTCCCCCATGTTTTCATGGAGGATGAAAGGAAGTTACAAAATATGTTTTTTATGTCTTTGATTTAACAGAAAAAGTAAATTTTCCTCTTCTCTCTGCATAAAATATTGCTGAAATATGTGAGAGTTTAAAAAAATAAAATCATATTGAAGACTTCTCAAATTAAAAGAGATTTTCAATTATTTTCAGAGCGCTCTAATGCTAAATAATGTTGTAAGCTGTTAGTAACCAGATACAAATGTGCATTCAATGGTTTTTCAGGTAAATTCAGCGGAAACCATTAAGGATTATATTGTTATTTTGAATATTCCTTGCAACAGCTTGTTAAAAGGCAATTTAAACATTTTCATATTTTGACCTCTAGAGCACAATGAACATGATAAATTGGATTCCAGTGACAGAAAAAGGGTGCAGAAAATAAACTGCTACTAGATGTAACACACTTGGCAACTCATTACTCTGTATGCTACTTTTAAATGTCAAAAATATTCAAGCACCTTAGGGCTTAGCTAGTAAAGACATGTTGCAGTCATTGTAAATAAATTGTCCATAGAATTAAACATAAATATAAATTTTGACAAAAATGTTAAAGGCAGGCAGCACATACAATAGTTTCTCCTAACTTGGGTGTGTGTGGGGGGGAGACAGTAAAAGAAGATATTGACAAAAAGAAGATTGTGCTTGATGTCTGAGTCATGGAAATGTAAGGCCAGACATGATTCTGAGATCTATATGCATGTCTCCCTCAAACTGTATGGAAAGGATGGTGGATTATCCATATGCATATATTGTACCCCCTTCCTGGAACCTCACACAGGTTTCTCCATGGATTCAGAATCCAAATGGGGTGGATAAGACAGAGGAAATGGATTGGCCTGTGTTCACCAGGAGATATGGAGGGAAAGAGTGAAAGGAATTCACACCACAGGCAGATTACTAGAAGATGATAAAAGTTTAAACTTGATCACACCTTTTCCTCAGATGCTCTTATGTTTTACAAGTTTTTTTAAAATGGCTAGATGGAGCCAGGGGGGCGATGGTGGTATATCCTGGTGGAAAAGTTCTATAGAATTTAATGGACACTGAAAACCTTTTTTAGAAATCCTTTGAACTATCTTATAAAATTTAATGGAGGTCATAGAGGAACTTTTCAAAAGCAGAAATGGCAGTTAACCACCCAACTCACATTTACTTCCAAAAGCAGTTAGGTTCCTAACTGCCATTTGTACCTTTAAACATCTCCCTCTATATCTATAAACTATATAGAATGCTTCAAAATACTGACACAGAAAGGATATTAAATGCTAGAGGTCTGCAGAGCAATATCTACTGAAGTTCTAGAAAACCCTGTTGGTTTCATCCCTCTTAATTCTTGTCAATTTTCTGTAAGGGTAGCTCCACTGAATCATATTGGCAGGAAGCCAGGAAAGGATGGGTCAAGGGTACCGAAGCTAGAAAAAAGTCACAAGATCTTTACAAAGATGGTTCTTGCTGCTATGTATTTCCTGCCCCCAGAATGATTTGAGGATCTCCTGCAGTTTTCCTCTGTCCAAGCCCCCTCCCATATATATATATATATATATATATCTCCTCGTTGGTTTTGTGGCGACAGACTAACATGGCTAGCCTTCTGATATGTGGGGGATCTGAGCAACCCGTTATTTATATATATACATAGCAGCAAGGACCATCTTTGTATATATATAAATAACAGGGGTTGCTCAGATCCCCCACATATCAGAGGGCTAGCCATATTAGTCTGTAGCCACAAAATCAACAAGGAGTCCGGTGGCACCTTAAAGACTAAGATTTATTTGGGCATAAGCTTTCATGGGTAAAAAACCCACTTCTTTATGCCCAAATAAATCTGTTAGTCTCTAAGGTGCCACCAGACTCCTAGTTGTTTTTCTGACTGCGCCCCCCCCTCCTTCTCCCAGGGAACTTAATGGCAAACTCCCTATTGACTTCATGGTGTCAGGATTAGGCTGTTAAACCCAGCTGAGGTTCTAAAATGAATAAATCCTCCATCTGATTTTAAAATATAGCAATAAGGGCAGGGGATCTACTAGCAGTTAATGACCAGCAAGAGGTCCTGAGGCCCCAAAGTGAAAGTGGTCATTAATTGCCAAGAATCAGTTACTATTGCTATTAATAAGCATGACACTCTATGAATGAAACGGTGACAAAAAGTTTTAATACAAATTGTACATTTCTATACTACGGAGAAGATGAACTTTACTTTCAGCATAGTTATAAGGTATATATTTATTATAATAATTTATTAGAAAGGGAGCAAAACCCACAGCATTTGGATTGGTATTTTGAAAATGTTCCTCTCTAGAGAGGCAGAAAATTGTATGAAAACTAAATTACATCTTACATTAAATTATTTGGGCCAGGCCTGCAGTCACTGATGATAAATCATTACTAACCTACTTGCATCATAAATTAATGGTAGGTAAATACAGATTTGACTCAGCAATTATTTAATGTTAAGTGCAGAACCATGGCAAGTGCACTCTGCTATATACCCTCACCAGAACAAACCTGAGTACACAGACTTCACTCTGTCTTGCATTGCCAGACCTAGCTAATCAAAGAGAATCCCCCACATAAATGAGGTTTCCTCAGTATTGATACTATATAGTTATACTTTCAATTGCAGACTAATTCTAAATTCAGATGGGGTATGTACTGTAGAATACTTATTCAGACTCTTAATCATTAGAGCACTTTCATTTAGTTAAAGTCAACTAAGGGATAATTTTTTTTAAAGTAAACCATAAAGTACAGGCAGTCTACTCATTAATGGGTAACATTCTTTGATTATAATATTATATGAATATCAACATTTAAATATATATTCCAGTCCTAAAAAAAGCACAACACAGAGACACTGTTTTGACTGAAGTAATGCTTTGTTCTTCTGTTTGGCTTTTCTGCCCATGAGAGTTTTGAAGTTGGGCTAGGATGAGTCTGTATGAAGAAGCATGAGGATCTCTTCCCAATCAGTTTGCCTACTGAGCCACTGATTCCCTTTATTTTATAACGCAGTTACTTTAAAACAGGCCTACTGCAAGCCTAAACTCCCTCCTTTTTATGAGTACTTTTTAGAGGACATAGAGAAATTCTTTAAGGCAATTTACCGAGAAAGGTTCAAAGCTGCTAATGTTTGCTAGGATCAGTTACATTCTTCAAAATAATGATTTTGTTAAGAGCACAAAAGTATTTTAATGAGGCCGTCACCTTAAATTATAACCATTCCCAGTAGGATGCATCATCACGGCAAAAACAGCAAGCTTATTTTACAGTAGCAGATCTAGTGTCCAAAAAGAGATTATAAGATATTAAAAGTATTGAAAAAATAATTGAATACTATAAATTTTCAGTACATCTTACATAGGAATGAATTTTAAGGAGTAGTCAATAGAAAATCAAGGCTGGAGATGTAAAAAGACATTATTATTGCTTAGTGAATAAATGTTTAACCATTGCAGACCAATGTACAATAGCAAGAGATCTTTATACCATAATCATGCTTTGAAATAAGTGACATACTATGTGTGTTAAAAAGAAGGACCAAAAATATTGAAGCCCGGGTGTCCAAAATTAGTCTCCTAAATAATACGTAGGCACCGAGGTACAAATGGTCTGATTTTCAAAAGTGCTGAGTATCTGCACCTCTCATGATATTCAATAGGCAGTGGATCAGACTGTAAAATGTAATGAGATAAACCCTTTAAAAATACTGTATACTGGGAAAATATGCAAATTTTACAATGATGACTAATGAAACAGATATAAAATAAAAAAAATAGATATATATTTTCCATCTCTAATTGTAACAACAATCTATTCTTAATAATATGTGGGTCACTTCCCCCATTTTTGCTGCCTTTTTCATTTAATTTAGAAAGAGCAACCAGAGACATTTCCTGGCATAATCTGGCTAAGTGGTTACTTTAAGGCAGTGGTGGGCAACCTGCGGCCCGCGGGCCGCATGCGGCTCATCAGGGTAATCCGCTGGCGGGCCACGAGACAGTTTGTTTACATTAACCATCTACAGGCACTGCCGCCCACAGCTCTCAGGGGCCATGGTTTGCCGTTCCTGGCCAATGGGAGCTGCGGGAATCGGTGTGGGCCGCAGGGATGTGCTGGCCGCCACTTCCCGCAGCTCCCATTGGCCAGGAACGGAGAACCGTGGGCACTGGGCGCTGTGGGTGGCCATGCCTGTGGACGGTTATTCTTCTATAGCAAAGTCATGATTTTCTACTTATTGTGGGCTAGTCAGTAGAGCACTGGATAGGAGATCTGGGTTCTCTTCTTGAGCAAGGCACTTTACCTCTCTGTGTGAGCTTGCCAATCTGTAAAATGGGGATAATGATGCTCACCTTCTTTGAGATCTCTGATGAAAAGCGCTTTATAAAAGCTAGGTATTATCATTACACTGTGGCACAATTGTGGTGGAGGAATCGAGGTTTTTTGTTTGTTTCTTTGTTTTTAATATCAGTGTCAGTTGGCTAGATGGAGTTAATTTGACACAAGAAGTGTCAAAAAAGAAGTTAACAGGAAGCCTTTAGAGACACCGCTTTGTAAAGAAATAATCACTCAAGACAGAAATTGTGTCATCAGCCAAGTAAAAGGGAATGTCTCTACTTGACTTTTCTAAAGAGAGAGAGAGAGAGAGAGAGAGAGAGAGAGAGAGAGAGAGAGAGAATGAGAGGGAATGAGGAATAGCCTTCTTGTAATAACAACTTTGTGTATATTAAACCAAGAGGCTATTTCAACAAAATGCAAGGGGAGTCATTGAAATGGTAGTTTTAAATAAAAGATTTCTTTCAATTCATAAGAACGCTCTTTTTTTATAGTTAGTTAAGGGCACACATTGGTAAACTAGACCAGATCCTGCATACCTTGCTCACTCAAAACTCCTGTTGATTGTACTAGGAGCTTTGGGTATGCAAAGAGTGCATCGTCTCGGCCACTGGCAAAATCTGAGGTAACTGAATTCAAAGTACAGTGTATTTAGATGCACATACAGGACCTGCTCCTGGTCCCATTGAAGCCAATGTCAAAACTCCCAATGACTTTGGGAATATGGGAGCAACCCCCCTAGCAAGTATAGATTTATATTAGCATCCATCCAAATGCTTTGAGGGAACTGAAGAAGGAAGTGGTCAAGCTGCTACCAAAAATCTATAATCTATCATTAAAATCAAGGGACTGAAAGGTAGTGATAGTTATGCCAGACAAGGCAAAATTGAAGAGGACAAATATGAATTAAATTAGTCAACACTAGAGAGGATTGTGAGAAACTTCAGAAAGACCTAAACAAACTTGACAATAGCAAATTAAAATTATTAGGATTATTCAGCTTAAAGAGGAGATGAATATGAGACAATAAAGGTATGTAAAAGTGGTATGCAGGAGGTCACATGGATATTCCTTTTACCTTTACTCATAATTAAAAAAAAAAAAGTCAGAGATACTCAATGAAATTAAAAGATAACAAATCTAGAAGTGAAAAGAGGACATACATTTTAATATATAATTAAACGTACATAACATGTAACTAAACTGACACATGATATTATTTAGGCAAAAAGCATAACAACATTAGTCATTAATGTAAATGACAAAAATATCATCTGCTTTTACATTTGCTAGGATATAAAATTAAAGGGGTGCCAGCCCACATATTTCAGGACATAAGCAAGCCGCTAATTATCTGAGGGTTAGAAAGAAATTTCTCTCATATTCATATTGTCAATTTGCCTTTCACTCCAATTAACATCTCCCATCGAATAATCTGCTACTGGCCACTATTGGAAACAGGATATTGGACGGGATGCATCATCAATCTCCTCGGGTTTAGCAAGTTTATGTCCCTTACTGACCAAATCCAAAGATACAATTTCCGTTCCTGAAAAATCATAAGGCTGAAAGTAGGACAATGAATATAATTATCATTAGTGGGTACAGCCATTAAATTGATTACTCCACTGGACTCAAGCTAACTTTTATTCCATGCCACCTCTCATTCCATTTCATTCTTTTCTTTACATTCCACCATTCATTCCATGCCCTTCTGGTCTTTCAATTGAAGGATTATTTGTTAAGAAAATGAGGTGTTAGACTGGAGAAATACAAAAGGGAATGGCAGACTGCACATTCCTAGGAAAAGGTAACATCACCATTCATCACTAGAATGTTCACATATATATTAAGTAACTATTGTGGAGCTGTTTTTGTGAACTTCCTATAGTTCAGAATTTTCACACATGGATGTGTAAAGTTACCATATATACTTGTTCATTAGCCCGTTCATTTATAAGCCAACCCCCCAAGATGGATAAGTAAAAATAGCAAAAACTGCATGACCCTTTCATAAGCCGACCCTATATTTCAGGGGTTGAAAAACTTTGGTTCCCAGCCTGTCAGGATAAGCCACTTCCCGCAACTCCCATTGGCTGGGAATGGTGGACCACAGCCACAGGGAGCTGAGGGGCTCCATGCCTGCCAGGGGCGGCTCTATGTATTTTGCCGCCCCAAGCACGGCAGTCAGGCGGCTTTCGGTGGCGTGCCTGCGGGAGGTCCGCCGGTCCCGCAGCTTCGGCGTACCCGTCGCCGAAGCCGCGGGACCGGCGGACCTCCCGCAGTCATGCCACCGAAGGCTCCCTGACTGCCGCCCCCACAGAGACCCGCGGCTTGCCGCCCCAGGCACGCGCTTGCTGCGCTGGTGCCTGGAGCCGCCCCTGATGCCTGCAGACGCTCCATGTAAACAAAATAACAATGTATTAGATATTCAATTCAATGATTCCATAGAGCAGGGATCGACAACCTTTGGCACGCAGCTCGCCAGGGTAAGCACCCTGGCAGGCCGGGCCAGTTTGTTTACCTGCTGCGTCCGCAGGTTCGGCCGATCGTGGCTCCCACTGGGCGCGGTTCGCTGCTCCAGGCCAATGGGTGCGGCGGGAAGCGGCGGCCAGCACGTCCCTGGGCTCGCGCTGCTTCCCGGAGCCCCCATTGGCCTGGAGTGGCAAACCGCAGCCAATGGGAGCCGTGATCAGCTGAACTTGCGGATGCGGCGGGTAAACAAACTGGCCCGGCTCGCCAGGGTGCTTACCCTGGTGAGCCGCGTGCCAAAGGTTGGCGATCCCTGCCATAGAGTTTAAAATCATCAAATTTTGGTGTAGACCCATTTATAAACCGACCCCTGCTCTTTGATGCATCACTTTTTTACCAAAAATATTTGGCTTATGAACGAGTATATATGGTAATCACTTATATCTATACCAAAGCACCTAAACAAGTAGCCTGATAGTACCCACTGCTCTAACGTACTTTCAAAGGTTGTTCATCACTTCGGAAAATCAAGCCATTTATTTAGGTGGCAAAGTATGGCTATGTGTGGTTAACTCTAGATGTTTCAAAATGTTGGCCTTAACTTCAAATGTTATTTCTTTTAATTTCTTCAAAAGCATTTTAGGTTTCCCTCTTACTTCACCAGATGAACAAATTCCAATAAGAATGCAGAGTTTTCTGCTGCCATTCTAAAGTGGTGTCTAAAGTTAGGCTCCTAAATCCACTTTTAGGCACCTAAATAGAAGTGGCCAGATTTTCAGAAGTGCTGAGTATACAAGAAGTCCACTGATGTCAACAGCATCTACAGGTGCACAGAACCTTTGAAAATCAAGCTATGTATGTTTTTGGTTACTCCTTGGTAAACTGAGGATTTAATACTTCTTTCTCACCACCAAATGCAGAGCTTCTTTTTAGACTGAAATACATAATTGAAGATCCAAGTCTCCAATTCTTTAGGACACAAACACTTCATCAGAGACCTTTTGCTCCGGGAGGGTGAACCTCTCATACTCCAAGCCTTTGGGAGCAAGGTCAGGAAATCCAGTTGCGATGCTTGGCCTTAGGACAGTAGTTTTCTGTTAAGATTCAGAAAAAGGCCATACATAGAAAGCTGCCCCTCACTAATTTTGAACTACAAAGCAAAAGAATAATCTATGTGGCATTTTAGCACAAACATGGACCCCAACCCACACCCATTCTTTCCTCCATTCTTTTCATTTGTGCCTGCTTCCCTCTTTTATGTAGAACAGCAGCAAATCCTGCATACTCATGGTCATTTATAGGACTGTCTGTTTAAAAAAATGTTATTTTCAATTATACAAAAATCTTAGATGTTTTGTGCTCTCATATCTGATTTTTCACTGGTTTCAGTGAAAATCAAAAGGAGATTTCACAAGTGAAACACTGCCACCTTGTGTAAACTTTTTTCTGCCAAAATAGAAATATTTTTTCCCTGAGAGACATCTATAATTTCTCTATGTAAACCCGATGCAGTGTTTGTAGTGCAAGGCTGTGTTTTCATGGTGGAAACCAAGTCATTTAATCTTTGATAACATTCACAATTTTTTTGGTGAAAATAAGAAAGTTTCTCATGAGAATACATAAGGTGAAAGTGGTTGTCAAATGCACCACAGAAAGAAGACAGATTTCATACACAAACACACACACGCACACACACACACTTTGCAACATCTTCTCTGTATAACTGTTCACATGGTCTCTCGTTTGTTGAATTTCGCGGTGCTGTAAAATCACTTGTGAAACTAGTTAGGGTCATTCAGCTTAATTTTATATATGAGTTTTTTCTTCCTTACCTGAGACATCTTGAATTTATTTTGTAATATGTGACTAACAATAAAACTTCACAACAATGTTAATGATATTTTTTAATATACTGCTATATGAAGATATGATCTGGTCTTCATCTACATGTGTGTAATGAACAAATGGGTACATATATAGGACCATATCATAGACTTCCAACAAATGTTGTTAGTTATGTGCAAAATTGATAACACTGCTCTACAGCCAAAATGCTTCTGAAATAAATGTAGTCAAACTTTACTAATTCTGGATCACTGAGAACGAAAATGATGCTTAAAATTGTTGATTGGCTCTAGTTTTCAAGATATGCTATTGGGTCAGTATATACGACCCTTGACTTGGGAATGGCGGAGGATAAGTGAGTTATAAAGGGAAGGGATCTCAATTTAAACCAGAAATGACTAAAATACATCTTTGACTGGATCTATGAATAAATCTATGACTGGGTTTCGACAGTACTTGCTTTTTAGGCAAAACAATGAATGATGCAATCTGAAGCTGGTATTGCGTCATACATGATATGAATTGCATCATGTTATTCCTAGAAGTCATGGAGGATGCAATCATAACGAAGCTTACATCACTCTGCTGAACAAATTGCCCTATATCAGCTCTAGAAATCATACAGTGTCGTGCTCTCTTATTCTGTTTAGCCAAAGTGAGCAGAGATGCCTCGTACTTGTGTGAACAGTGCAGATAACTTCTGCTATGTTTGTGGTGAAGTGACTTTTGCATCACAAAAGCGCAGTATAACCACTATGGTTAAGAAAGCCTATCACCTTTATTTTGGCTGCAAAATTGGAGATCAGGACAAGAGGTGGACCCCACACATATGCTGCAACACTTGTGCAACAAATCTTCGCCAGTGGTTGAACAGGAAAAGGAAATCTATGCCTTTTGCAGTGCCAATGATTTGGAGAGAGCCAACAGATCATACCAGCAATTGTTACTTCTGCATGGTGCCTCCAGTTGGGAAAGGTGTGTCAAAGAAAAAAAAGTGGACTGTGCATTATCCAAACATTCCATCAGCTATACGCCCAGTACCCCATGGAGAAGGACTGCCGGTTCCTGATGCACCAGAATCATTCTCACTTGAGTCAGACGAGGAAGAGGAAGAGGATGAAACTTCTGGTCCTGAACCATCAATGTCACAGGACCCACATTTTCTCCCATCCTCCTCCTCTGAACCACACCTCATAACACAAGGTGAACTGAATGACCTTGTCAGGGATTTGGAACTACCCTAGAGTAAGGCAGAGCTGTTGGGCTCCAGACTACAGCAGTGGAATCTCCTGGCAGGTGATGTTAGGGTTTCCATGTTCTGTGACTGTCAAAAGGATCTTGTCCCATTCTTCTTCATGGAAGGTGATCTTGTAGCCTGCAACAACATCGATGGTGTGATGGCAGCCCTCAACATCGTTCACGATCCCGATGAGTGGAGACTGTTCATTGATTCATCGAAGACGAGTCTTAAAGCTGTTTTACTGCATAATGGCAATGTTTTGCCATCAATTCCAGTTGGTCATGCAGTCCATATGAAGGAAACCTATGACAACATGAAACAACTTTTGAGGTGCATAAACTATGACCAACATCAGTGGCAGCTTTGTGGCGATTTGAAGGTTGTTGCTCTCTTGCTTGGTCTGCAGACTGGATACACAAAGTACTGCTGTTTTCTCTGCGAATGGGATAGTCGTGCAAGAGATTCAAACTACATCAAGAAAGATTGGCCACTCCGACAGTCATTGGAGCCTGGGAGGAAAAGTGTTCAGCATCCACCACTTGTTGAATCAAGGAAGATTTTGTTACCACCCTTACACATCAAGCTGGGTCTGATGGAGAACTTTGTCAAGGCCATTGACAAAACACAAGCAGCTTTCAAGTACCTCCGTGGAAAATTTCCAAGGTTAAGTGAAGCTAAGATAAAGGAAGGTGTCTTTGTTGGTCCTCAGATTCGTGAACTTCTTCGAGATGATGCATTTGACCATGCACTGCGTGGCAAGGAAAAGACGGCATGGAAAGCCTTCCAGTTAGTGGCAATAAATTTTCTCGGAAACAACAAGGCAGACAACTACAGGTTGTTGGTGGAAAACCTCCTCAAGGCATATAGAAGCCTTGGTTGCAACATGTCACTAAAGATACTTTTTTGCACTCTCATCTAGATTTTTTTCCACCGAACTGCGGAGCAGTGAGCGACGAGCACCGTGAGCGATTTCACCAGGACATTGCAACAATGGAGAAACGCTATCAGGGCAAATGGAGCCCATCAATGCTTGCAGACTATTGCTGGACAGTGACAAGAGATGCTCCATTTAATGAATACAAGAGACAAGCCAAGAAGCGCCGAGTAGACACTGAATAGGACTAAACTATGTACAGAATAGTTTTTTGCCTTTTGTTTCACAATAAATTTTATTTATATAACCCTTTTGCTGATTTTTAAAGTGTTACATAAACAGGACAGGTGAAATATTATCATGTAAAGCAACTATAAACACATGAAAAGACCTAGGTTTACAATTTATGATTAAAACTCTACTATCTACACAATATACATAGACATAAAATGTAAAAACTTAAATATTTTAGAAACAGTAGCCAATCAGTTGTTTTAATTGTCATATTTGAATTCAGCACATCAAAATACATAATAAATAGCACATTTTATCTCTGAAGCAGACGACTTCTCAAAAATTGTAGACCAGTGTAATCATAGAATCATAGAACTGGAAGGGACTTTGAGAGGTCATCTAGTCCAGTCCCCTGCACTCAAGGCAGGACTAAGTATTATCTAGACCATCCCTGACAGGTGTTTGTCCAACCTGCTCTTAAAAATCCCCAATGATGGAGATTCCACAACCTCCCTAGGCAATTTATTCCAGTGCTTATCCACTCTGACAGGAAGTTTTTCCTAATGTCCAACCTAAACCGCCCTTGCTGCAATTTAAGCCCATTGCTTCTTGTCCTATCCTCAGAGGTTAAGAAGAACAAATCTCCCCCCTCCTCCTTGTAACAAACTTTTATGTACTTGAAAACTGTTATCATGTCCCCTCTCAGTCTTCTCTTCTCCAGACTAAACAAACCCAATTTTTTTCTATTTTCTCTCATAGGTCATGTTTTCTAGACCTTTAATAATTTTTGTTGCTCTTCTCTAGACTTTCTCCAGTTTGTCCACATCTTTCCTGAAATGTGCCGCCCAGAACTGGACACAATACTCCAGTTGAGGCCTAATCAGCGCGGAGTAGAGTGGAAGAATTACTTCTCGTGTCTTGCTTACAATACAATAATAATGTCTCTGCTTCATAAAACTATATTTCTATTTTGCGTACAGTTTTGTACACTTAGCTTGTAAACCACTCACAGCTGGTTGGCAAAAAGATCTATAGCATTGCAAAAATGAGACAGAAAGGGAAGGTGGATGGTATTAGAACACCACTTATAAATGATGATTGGGGACGCTGCTCCTGAACAAGTGAAGGAGAGGTGGAAACAATACTTAGTGAGTGTCTTAAATGAGGCAAAACCCTTTTGTGGAGTTGCCAACATGTGACCTATGTAGCAGAGGATGAGGTGAGAAATGCAGTCTAGGAAATGAAGAATGGTAAGGCAGTGGGACTTGATTAAGTGAAGGCAGACCTAGTAAAAATCTTGGGCTAGAAAGGCATAAAATGGAAGAGCAAAGTGATTAAAGTCATATAGCAAGACAAGAGAATTCCTGAATACTGGTGCAAATCTATCCTGGTCCCAATACATAAGAAGGTAAGCATGCATGAATATGAAAACTATCAAGGGATAAAGCTATTGTTGCATCGGATGAAGATACTGGAATGAACCCTGGATGTTAAGATTAGGAAAATGGTGGATCCACTTATTAAACAAGAACCGTTTGTCTTTAGGAAAAGGTCTTTAAGGAAAGACTTTAGGGGAACACAGATGCCATGTTTTTAATTCAGCAGGGGATAGAGAGGTGGCTAGAGAACCAACAGGATGGCTCCTGGGCTTTTATACCCCTAGAAAAAGGCATAAGATAAAGTGGAGAGACAGATGCTCACACGAGTGTTGAGGAAATATGGAGTTTCTGAGGATTCAATAACTATGGTGAATGTCATATACTGATCACCTAAAATAGTGGGCCAAGCGTATTTTGTAATGACAAGTCACTTTGAAATAAAAGTCAGAGTGCATGAAGGGTTGGCCTTAAGTCCGCTGCTGTTTATATTATTACTGGACTAGGTCAGCGGGAAGATCCCAATGGGAAAAGTGAGAAGCTGCTATATACCGATGACATGGCAATACAGCATATTCTATAAGAAGACCTGGAGGAAAATGTATACCAGTGGTATGACCAGCTAAGCAGACCTAGGATGAAAATATGCATGATGAAGGCTGAGGTCAGTAGAGTTGCCACAGGGAAATTGCACATAGAGATTAATGGACTGAGAATAAACATAGACTGACCCGTTCAAGTACCTTGGTGGCTGGGTCATGAAAGATGGCAAGCTTGAACATGAGATATAGTCCAGACTGGGAAGTGCTGGAAGAGTAAGGAATAATGTCTTAGGGGCTGTGCATGATAAACATATGACACTGAGGGTATGTCTACACTACGAGAGTAGTTCGATTTTACTTAAATCGAATATGTGGAATCGATATTGCAAAGTCGAACATGTGTGTCCACACTAAGGACAGTAATTCGACTTTGTGAGTCCACACTAATGGGGCAAGCGTCGACATTGGAAGCGGTGCACTGTGGGCAGCTATCCCACAGTTCCCGCAGTCCCCGCTGCCCATTGGAATTCTGGGTCAAGCCCCCAATGCCTTCTGGGGAAAAAAATGTGTCGAGGGTGGTTTTGGGTAACTGTCGTCATCCAACCGTCACTCCCGCCCTCCCTCCCTGAAAGCGCCGGCGGGAAATCAGTTTGCGCACTTTTCTGGTCAGTGACAGCGTGGACGCCACAGCACTGCAAGCATGGAGCCCGCTGTGACCATCGCTGCAGTTGTGGCCGTTGTCAACGCCTCGCAGCTTATCATCCACCTTTCCCAGAGGCAGATGCAGATAAATCAGGCGAGGAGGCTACGGCACCGCGGTGAGGGCCTGAAGTCTGAGAGTAGCACAGACCTGTCAGAAATCATGGGACCCAGCGCCGAGGACATCACGGTGGCAATGGGTCATGTGGATGTTGTGGAACGGCGATTCTGGGCACGGGAAACAAGCACGGACTGGTGGGACCGCATAGTGCTGCAGGTCTGGGATGAATCCCAGTGGCTGCAAAACTTTCGCATGCGGAAGGGGACTTTCCTTGAACTTTGTGAGTTGCTGTCCCCTGCCCTGAAGCGCAATGACACCCGGATGCGAGCAGCCCTGACTGTCCAGAAGCGAGTGGCCATAGCTCTCTGGAAGCTTGCAACGCCAGACAGCTACCGGTCAGTCGCGAACCACTTTGGCGTGGGCAAATCTACCGTGGGGGTTGTTGTGATGCAAGTAGCCAACGCAATCGTTGAGGTACTGCTCTCAAAGGTAGTGACCCTGGGAAACGCGCAGGCCATCATAGATGGCTTTGCCGCGATGGGATTCCCAAACTGCGGTGGGGCTATAGATGGAACTCACATCCCTATCCTGGGACCGGAGCACCAGGCCAGCCAGTACATCAACCGAAAGGGCTACTTTTCAATGGTGCTGCAAGCACTGGTGGACCATAGGGGACGTTTTACAAACATCAACGTCGGATGGCCGGGCAAGGTTCATGACGCTCGTGTTTTCAGGAACTCAGGTCTGTTTAGACGGCTGCAGGAAGGTATTTACTTCCCGGACCACAAAATAACTCTTGGGGATGTGGAGATGCCTATAGTCATCCTCGGGGACCCAGCCTACCCGCTAATGCCCTGGCTCATGAAGCCCTATACTGGCGCCCTGGACACTGAACAAGAACTCTTCAACTACCGGCTGAGCAAGTGTCGAATGGTGGTGGAGTGTGCTTTTGGCCGTCTCAAGGGGAGATGGAGAAGCTTACTGACTCGCTGTGATCTCAGCGAAACCAATATCCCCATTGTTATTGCAGCTTGCTGTGTGCTCCACAATCTCTGTGAGAGCAAGGGGGAGACCTTTATGGTGGGGTGGGAGGTTGATGCAAGTAGCCTGGCTTCTGATTACGCCCAGCCAGACAGCCGGGCGATTAGAAGAGCCCAGCGGGATGCGCTGTGCATCCGGGAGGCTTTGAAAGCTAGGTTCCTGAGTGAGCAGGGTAACCAGTGACTTTTCAGTTTGTGTACAGAGAAGCTGAACCTGCCCCCGTTTCTTTACCCACTAAATGTTCAGTATCCTCTCCAGTTACATACCCAGTTCCCACCCTTCCAACACACGTTTAAAAATAAAATCACTTGAATTTTGTTAATGAACACCGTTTTCTTTATTACTGTTTTCGTGGGAAAGTGTTGAACCTGGGACGCAGACTGTGGTGGGGAGCGGGTGTAGTGTAGTGATGCAAATGATGCTTCCAAACTCCAGGAATGACAGGCTCCGCAGTGGTGGACTGGTGGTTTCAACGGATTCTGCCACCTCTCCTGTTCGGGACTCTGTGTGTGGGGGGGCTATGTGACTTTGTGGCAGGGGGAGGACGGTTACAGATCCCCTGCTGCGTGGCTCTGTGATCCAGGATAAGGACCACTGCATAAGATCTGTAACTGCCCTCCCCCGCCACAAAGTCACAGAGCACCCCCCACAGAACACTAAAACCACCTCCCAGACTGACCAGGGTAACTAGTGACTGGAATGTGTGTGTGCCCTGCTGCTGAACCTGCCCCCGCCTCTGTACCCTGGTAAAGGTGACTGTCCTGTCCAATTGCCAACCCCCTTCCCCCCCTTCAGACAGACTCTCCTCTAAAGAACATGATGGAAACAGTAATTAACAGAAACATATTTTTTATTAGCAACTACACATGAAACTGGGGGGTGAAACTTGGACGGGGGCTTGGGTGAGGCAGGAAGGAAAGGACTTGTCAAATTTTGGGGAATGAGAGCCTTCTAGTAGTAGAGCAGTCTGCAGGGGTGGAGTGAGAGTTTTCACGGACTCTGCCGCCCCTCCTTCTTTGGACTTTGGGTGAGGGGGGTATGGGACTTGGTGGCGGGGGAGGGCGGTTACAGATAGACCGCAGCGGGGCTCTGTCCTCCTGCCTCTGGTCCTGCAGAACATCCACAAGGTGCCGGAGCGTGTCCGTTTGCTCCCTCATTAGTCCAAGCAGCGTTTGAGTCGCCTGCTGGTCTTCCTGCCGCCACCTCTCCTCCCGTTCCATGTGTGAACGGTGCATTTGGGACAAGTTCTCCCTCCACTGGGTCTGCTGTGCTGCCTGGGCTCGGGAGCAGCCCATAAGTTCCGAGAACATGTCCTCCCGTGTCCTCTTCTTCCTACGCCTAATCTGCACTAGCCTCTGGGAGTGTGATGGCAGGCTATGTTGGGAGACAGTCGCAGCTGTGGGAATGGGAAAAAGGGAGTGAATTCCTCAGAAAGATAAATTTAGTTGTGAACAAAGAACATAGTCTTTCTCTGTGAACAAGACCATGCACAGCACCTATCACATGCGCACTCAGGACAAGGTCGAATTTTCGGCCTTCGCATTCAGTGCCTGGGGTCTTGCAGTGCAGATCAGAGAAGCGGGGCAGGACACCAGAATTTGTGTAGCAGGCCGACATGGTAAGCCGTAGACTTGTGGCTGCTTAAAACTTTAATAGTTGCACTGGCCTCCTTTCACATTGAAAGCAATGCCAGTCCCTGCTGCCAGCAATCCGGCAAGCATGAACTCTGCCCCTGTCCCACCCCCTCGCGGCTGTCCCAGGGAAAGATCCCTGTATGCTGCCCCTCTCCCGCCTCCACCGCGTGGCTGTAAACCGCCGGTTACAGTTCTGTAAAGGAACGTGCAAGCAGTCCCAATACTAACATTCCCCTACCTAATTCAAAGCAGGTCACCATGAGCGACATCACCCTGATGAGGATCTCAGACATGGAAAAAGAAAGAATGCTTCGGGAAAGCCTGCAAAGACCAGGGCCGTATGCCGCCATGCTCTGCAGGGCAATGATCCCAGAGTACTTGCTTGTCTCCTGGCGCGGAATTGTCTGCTATTACGGAGGACCCAATAAGGCCGCTCTCCCCAGGAACCTGATGCAAAGGCTTTCCAATTACCTCCAGGAGAGCTTCGTGGAGATGTCCATTGAGGATTTCAGCTCTATCCCCGGACATATAGACCGCATTTTACTGTAGCTGCACTGGCAGGGACTAAACAGTAGAGCGGCTTGGGCAGAACAATCATGCTAAACCGGACATTGTTAGATTTTTTTTCAATAGTTGCACTGCCCAGGACTGAAACGTTAAGCGCCTAGGGCAAACTAATCATGAGAAACCCATTGTTGTTATTGTTAATATTCCTGGTCTGTTAAAAATAAATGTTTAGATGTTTAAAACACTTACTGGCTGATCCTTCCCCTGATTCTGTGTCCGGGTTAACGGCTGGGGACGGTTGGTAGGGGATCTCTGTAAGGGTGATGAAGAGATCCTGGCTGTCGGGGAAATCAGCGTTGTAAGCGCTGTCGACTGCCTCATCCTCCTCATCTCCTTCCTCATCTTCCCTGTCCGCTAACATGTCCGAGGAACCGGCCGTTGACAATATCCCATCCTCAGAGTCCACGGTCAGTGGTGGGGTAGTGGTGGCGGCCGCACCGATGATGGAATGCAGTGCCTCGTAGAAACGGGATGTCTGGGGTTGGGATCCGGAGCGTCCGTTTGCCTCTTTGGTCTTCTGGTAGCCTTGTCTCAGCTCCTTGATTTTCACGCGGCACTGCGTTGCATCCCGGCTGTATCCTCTCTCTGCCATGGCTTTAGAGATCTTCTCGTAGATCTTTGCATTCCGTCTTTTGGAGCGCAGCTCGGAAAGCACGGACTCATCACCCCACACAGTGATCAGATCCAAGACTTCCCAATCAGTCCATGCTGGGGCCCTCTTTCTATTCTGAGATTGCACGGCCATCTCTGCTGGAGAGCTCTGCATCGTTGCCAGTGCTGCTGAGCTCGCCACGATGTCCAAACAGGAAATGAGATTCAAATTGCCCAGACAGGAAAAGGAATTCAAATTTTCCCGGGGCTTTTCCTGTGTGGCTGGTCAGAGCATCCGAGCTCGGACTGCTGTCCAGAGCGTCAACAGAGTGGTGCACTGTGGGATAGCTCCCGGAGCTATTACCGTCGATTTCCATCCACACCTAGCCTAATTCGACATGGCCATGTCGAATTTAGCGCTACTCCCCTCGTTGAGGAGGAGTACAGAAGTCGAATTTAAGAGACCTCTATGTCGAACTAAATAGCTTCGTGGTGTGGACGGATGCAGAGTTAATTCGATGTAACGGTGCTAAATTCGACATAAACTCCTAGTGTAGACCAGGCCTGAGACTAAAAACTCAACTGTGTAGAACAATGGTGTGCCCCGGAACTTGTACGGTACAGAAGCATGGACGATATAGAGATGGCAGGTTCAACACCTACAGGTGTTTGAGATGAGATGTCTTTTTTCCATAAGAGGGGTTATACAAAGACACGGATTTTGAAATGAAAGTAGGATGGAAGTCAATGTCCATGATGTGGCTGACAAAATCCCAGCAGCGCGACTTTACTGGTTTGGACACATGCAGAGAATGAATGAAGGGGACCTGATGAAGGTAGAATGGCAGGAGAGTGTGGTAGGAAAGAGACCCCAAGGAAGAAATGGATGGATGGCATCAAAGAAGATGGTAAGCAGGTGGATGATGGAACATGATTCCCATTTGATGGGGGAGCGGGGAGAGGAGGAGGAGGAGAAGAAGAATTTTGTAAGCTATTGTTGCTTAGACATCAGGGACTAAGTAACAATAAAAAATCACTTAAACACTCTGCAACTAAAATAAACAAACAAATTGTAACAATTTTAATTAACTGTCTCAAAACTGTATTTAATGTAAATGTTTAAAAGATAGCAATAGTTTGTTGACTAAATACCAATAAAGATGCAGAATAAATTCAAACCTCTATAAACCACCCTGGATGACTGCTTTTGTAATTTTAAAATTAAGTGGTGATGATTTGGGTTCATAAATACACACACACCAACACAAACATAGTTGTTTAATCAGCTGTTAACTCAATGCTTTCTGTATCCAGAAGGCTGTTAATTCCTGACTGATTATCTCTGTTTAATTTCCCACGGAGAAGCAGACTGAAGGACATGGCTGTTTACAGCATAATGAACTCAGAGAAACAGTGTTAGGCTCCATGTTTCATGGCCATTTTTTAAGCAATCTGCTATATCAAATGAGCACCATGTCACTGAATTTCAATATATACGACAGTGTTTTCCATAATCTTGCCACGAGGATGCACAAATATTATATGGAAACATATTAAGTCTGTGACATAAAGCTCTGAATAGTGAAATACAAAATAATACCCATATGAGGCTGGTAACATATCCATGAACAATACAGATTATGGGAAGAAAATATTGAAGTAGTGTCAAAGTTGAAAGTCAGGAGCTCATATGCTCTTGGAAGGCAATTATGAAAAGAGATGTTTACAGAAGGTAATAAAAACTTTCCCTGTCTCAGGCATAAATTCAGAGGTACCTCATTTCACTAATATACCATACTGGAAGTGAAGGAAGTATATCTGTAAAGAATACATTAAGTAATGTTAAATTAGTATTTCAGGGGCCAAAATATAATTTTTGTTATAGTTCAGGGTGAAAAGAACTTTGCTGGGAGTAATGTAATCTAGTAATCTAGAAAAAATGTCCTTCCTATCCACAACCCATGTATTAGGCAGCACACAAGCCGTTATAGCTGTTTGTAAGTTAGCTGCTTAATAAACATTTCTAATTCAGTGATATTTATTTTATGGGGGCCAAACTAAGGCAAGTAAATCCTGTTCTCTATCCACATTTGATTTTCTTTTGTCACACATGAAATATCTCAAGATTTTTCAGAAGAGAATCCTTTGTTTCAATGCAGACTCTCATAAGAATTCGGCATAGGCAAAGCCCAAAAGTTTCAACTTGATTTGGATAAACACCCCAAAATTCAGATACTTATCTAAACTTATCCCAACAATCAGGGCTGCTTCTTGCTGATGGGAGACCAGAACTACACTCTGCTCATGGTCCATGTGCAAAGCCAGCCTTGTCCCCAGTGTATTTATTGAGGAGGCACTGGACGGGGATTCACTGAGATCTGGGCTTAGTTCCAAGTTCTGCCACAGGCTTCCTGTGTGACCTTGAGTAAGTAACTTACTCTCTCTGTGCCTCAGTTCCCACTCTGTAAAATTGGTTTAATAATATCTCCCTACCTCATAGGGGTCTTGTGAGGGTAAGTTAATTATTTTTGTAAAGCCCTCAAATACTATATTGACAGCGACCATACAAATACATTAAGATAGAAACTCATGGTGTAAAGCAGGTAAGTACATAAAGCCAAAAAATCTCAAAAGAAGAACCAGTTCTGGTTTTTTTTCTTTGTTTGTTTTTATACTTCTGTTGCACAACAGATCAAATAAAAAGGAACTAAAACAAGCCTTTCCATCAAGAAGAATCAGGGCAGGAGCTAAGTAACTCAAGAGAAGCTTAATACCACTAAACTTTATTTAAATCACATTTTCATGCCACAGTTTCTTGTTATTAGGGCTTCAGAGGTCAGGCAGCCTTCACAACATTCATCATGTAGTTGTTAAGATGCAAAAAGAATCTATTTGTATCCCACCCACTCATGTTTTTGGGTACATAAAACAGATGTTGCTAGTATTCATGTTCTCTCTACCATGCAGCACTTGGGAACCATTTGAAGCTTGTTTATATTCAATGGTCATTCAATCATTCTAACCAGTTTGCCTCTACTGCACTTCATTTATTTGCCTGACATCTAGGAGTATGCAATTCTGATAGCCCGTGGACGATACTGTCACTGGACAGCTGGCTGCTGACAACCAGGAGGATATTCCTCTCATTATACTTGAAATAGTATATAAGCAGTACTTTTTTTTCAACATTTCATGAAAAAAGCACAAACAATACTTCAGTGTACAGTTGCCTAGCAGTTAGCCAAATGAAAATCTCAATTAAAAAGTAAATTTTAAAAAGCAAATAACTGGCAGAGCCTATATAAATGCATTCAATATTAAATATTCACAATTAAATACATTATTAAAACTATGCCTGCTTGATTTGCATGCTTCTGTTTGTAGGTAACAGAAAGAAAACACTTCAGTAAGTCAGCTATCAAATTATCTGTTATGCTTAACATTGCAAATAGCAGGGATGTATTAGAGAAACAAGACACATTAACAGGTGATGTATTCTGTATTCTGATTTAAGACAAACTTAGCCAAGGAAGAAGACTCTGTTGTACACCCTAAATGTAAACAGTGCTTTACAGACCATGTCACAAAACAAGGCCTCTATCTCAATAAATTTATAGTATGACTGACAGCAGGGGACAAGGGCACAGGTGTGAAAAGGTGCAGCCATGAAGAAAGAACATAACTAAAGATATTTTTTTATGCCATGATGTAAAATGCCTTCCCAGGTATAGGTTCATTGTATACTTAAAAATAATAACCTCCAAAAATCTCTGTGGTTGATCTTATTCTAACAGAAATACTTTTGTTCTGGAAAACACTTTATTTTTTTAAAAGTAGTTATTTTGTAGACTTCCTAGGTGATGCGTTTGTGGTCATTTAAATCACAGAATTTAAATATTTGTGGAAATAGTAAATGGCTTGTGGTTCATTGAAATGGACATGTTCCAATTATATTGTTTTCTGTTTTCTGATCAGAAAAATCTAAATTAAATTTTCATTTTGAAATCACCATTTTAAAACATTTTTTTCTTTTAAAATGTTGATTCAAACCAAAAATTCTGTTTTGACTTTACATTGGGGGGGGAGGGTGTCTTCAGTTTTTGGAAACCCAAACCTGTTGATTTTTCATTTCCTCCCTTGTATGACACCGGACATCAACCTCATTCTCCAAACTTTTTACTGAATTTCAACTGGAAAAAAGTAAGGAAGTGTGTGAAAGTAAGGGAACACACACAATTCAAAATGAAAATTCCAGTGGAAAATATGAAAATTATCAGTCAAAAGTGTCAAATGTTGATTTCCCCCCACAAAATTCACCAAGGGAAACATGCTGGTTTTTGGAATGACTCTAGTTTGGTTTAATAAAATGGAATATCTATATTTTTTGAGAAAAGCTATAAGGAATCCTTATATTTCATAGAGACTTATGTATTTCCACTTTTTGATTTATGTAAATTTGTTTTAATGAAGAGAATTCCATTTTCATTTGCTTTTTCCAAATATTATAAAATTAGTTTTACGACACAATGGACTTGACCTCACTGTGATAGCATCCTTATTTCTTCTTAGTGCTACAATTCGCTTCACACAGATGCATTTTTTCACACCGCCAGTTTAGGGCAAACTTTTTACATCTCTCCACTAGCTGGTTCTATCACATCCCTCAGCGAAATATGCTCTAATTCACCTTAGTTTATTAGTCTGTTTAATAGCCAGTAAAAAAGACTGATAGAGCATAAAAGCCCAATCCCAATCACTGTACTCTTGGGAATACTCACATGAGTAAAGCCCAAAAAGAATAGTGCTAGGAAAAGATAGGAAGGGGAATGCTTGTCTGAGACAAATACATTTCAAGAAAGAAATAAACTCCTCCATGATGAGTGATCCTGCTTTCCTTTATTACTTAGTTCCCTCAGCACAACTGCATGGCTCAACAGTGAACCTCTTACCAGTATTCCTGTGTGTCACTCATACCACACACAGGAGTTTTAAAGATAATATATTTTTCATAGAAAATATAGAGGAAACATTTAAAAACAGCAGGAGTAAGAACTCTGTGAAAAAGGTACGTCTAGCACTCTCTAAATATTTTTTCATGATACCATATTGCAATTTAATTGTTCCCAAGCGGCAACCACACTTTAAGAGAGGAAGGAATGAGAACACAGGCCTGGGAGCCATAGCTCTTGAGTAAAAAGAAAACAAGGAAAAAAGAAAAGGGACCTCTAAACACTGAGGATGGGGTGGAGATTAAAGATACTTTATTCATGGCCCAACACCTAAACAAATACTTTGCCTCTGTTTTCAATAGGGTAAGAAGGAGTTTAGGGGTAGTGGCAAGGCGGCAAATGGCAATGACGACTTCTGAGGTGGAAGTCAAACTCTAATATCTTATTGGGACTAAATCAGGGGACCCGGAGAATCTCCATCCAAGAATATTAAAGAAACTGGCTCATGAAATTGCAAGCCCAGTAGCAAGGATTTTTTAATGAATCTGTAAACTTTGGGGTCGTATCTATAATTGGAGAATTGCTAATATAGTATCTATTTTAAGAAAGGGGAAAAAAGTGATCCAGGAAACTGCAGGCCTGTTAATTTGACCTCAAGTGTGTGCAAGGTTTTGGAATAAATTTTGAAAAAGAACGTAGTCAAGGACATAGAGGTAAACAGTAATTGGGATACAATACAAAATGGTTTTACAAAAGGTAGATCATGCCAGACCAATCTCATCTCTTTCTTCAAGAAGATAACTGATTTTTTTAGACAAAGAAATTACAATAGATCTAATCTACCTGGATTTCAATAAGGAAATTATTAGTTAAATTGGAGAAGATGGGGATGAATATGAGAACTGAAAGGCAGAAAAGGAACTGGTTAAAGGGGAGACTAATTTTCAATGGGTCATACTGAAAGGTGAACTGTCAGGCTGGAGGGAGGTTCCTAGTGAAATCCCACAGGGATCGGTCTTGGGACCAATCTTATTTAGCATTTTTATTAGTGATCTTGGTACAAAATGTTCGAGTGTGCTAATAAAATTTGGTGATGGCACAAAGTTGGGAGGTATTGCCAATAGGAAGGAAGACTGGAACATCATCCAAGAAGATCTGGGCAACCTTGAAAACTGGAGTAATAGAAATGAGATGAAATTTAATAGGGCAAAGTGCAACATCATGCACTACGGGACTAACAACAAGAATTTTTGCTATAAGCTGGGGACTTATCAGTCGGAAGTGACAGAAGAGAAGAAAGACCTGGTTGATCACAGGATGACTAGTGTGATGCAGCAATGAAATAGGCTCATTCAGTCCTAGGACGCATCAGGCAATGTATTTCCAGTGGAGACTAGCAAGCATTAGTATCATTATACATGGAATAATGTATGCAGTTCTGGTCTCCCATATTTAAGAAAGATGAATTCAAACTGGCACAGGTGCAGAGAAGGCTACTGGGATGATAAGAGGAATGGAAAACCTACCTTACAAGGGGAGACTCAAAGAGCTTGGCTTGTTTAGCCTAACCAAAAGAAGGCTGAGGGGAGATATGATTGCTCTCTATTACATCAGAAGGATAAGTACCAGGGAAAGAGAGGAGTTATTTAAGTTAAGTGCCAGTATGCACACAAGAACAAATGGATATAAACTGTCCATCAACAAGTTTAGGCTTAAAATTAAATGGAGTTTTCTAACCAAGAGAGGAGTGAAGTTCTGGAACAACCTTCCAAGGGGAGTAGTGGGGCCAAAAACGGCTTCAAGACTGAGCTTGATAAGTTTATGGACGGGATCATATGATGAAACTGCCTACAATGGCATGTAGCCGATCTGCGACTGCTAGTAGCTAATATCTCCAATGGCAGGACACTAGATGGGGAGGGCTCTGAGTTACTACAGAGAACTCTTTTGCAGGTGTCTGGCTGGTGGGTCTTGCTCACATTCTCGGGGTTCAACTGATATTTGGAGTAAGGAAGGAATTTCCCCCCAGATCAGATTGGCAGAGATTCTGGGCATTTTTTGCAGCATGGGGGACAGGTCACTTACAGCTTTAAGCTAGTGTAAATGATGTATACCCTGTAACTTGAAGTATTTAAATCATAATGTGAGGACTTCAGTAACAAAGCCAGAGGTTAGGCATCTATTACAAAACTGGGTTCTGTGGCCTGAGATGTGCAGAAGATCAGACTAGATGATCATGATGGTTCCTTCTGACCTTAACATCTATGAGTTCTATCCCCAGTGATATTACTAATTCACTGTGTGATTTGGGACAAAGTGCTTAATTACTCTGTGCCTTAGTCTATTCATCTGTAAAATTGATACAATTCTTATTTCACATGAGTGTTGCAAGTTTATTTCCTTTGTGTTTGTAAAAGACAGCTTATCCTTTGAAAGGGTGCTATAGGATAGCAAAGTATTGTTTGTTCATAATTTTAAAAATAAGATGTTTAAACTGATGAAATTATTTTATTTAAAAATGGCCTAATTCAGCCACACTTACTCCACAGACTGCATTAAAATTGTAGATTATTCAATTTCAGTTGTCTTGACAGAATCATACCCAAAATGTTTGGATATGGAGAGCAATGATCTAGGATTGTAAAATGAACACGTTTATTGGAACTTCCAATGTCCTGTAATATTTAAAGAACCTTCTTATAACCTTATGGTGACACAGTCTCTCTCTCTCTCTCTCTCTCTCACCCAGACAAATGGTATTTTGGAAAGAAAATATGATAACAAATATTTGAATTTAACTAAAACTCTTATGTTCCCCTGTAAGCAAACAAACATCCCCAAATAAAGACATAAATACATACATACATACATACATACATAAATATCAGAGCTTCAAACTACAATATTTACAACCTCATAAATAAGGAACTGTATTCAAATGCTGGCAGTTAAAATTTTATAGCTTAAACTCATTTCATTAGAGTCATTAATAAAAAAGATGCTAATATGACTACATTTTAATGCTCCTAATCCCTTTCCAAAATTTTAATAAATCTATGACTGCTAATCCCTCTCCTTTGGGTCGGGACTTCTTCATCTATGTAGAAAAGAATTGTGAATGGAACTGCATGGATATTCTTGAATACAGATTGACACTGTTGTTTCCAAGTGACTAATTCCTCTTGTATTACCCAATAATCTTATTTTCTTCCATCATGGGATTTAAGACCATGTAAATCAGCAAAGACAGGTGCCAATTCCCTCCCATTAAGTCCTGTGGTATCAGAGCCAGCATGCTTTCCCACATGACAGTATTTTGATTCTCAACAACTCGAAATTTATATATGATCAGTATGATAACCAGCATTTCACTCCTCTCAACTCACTAATTGTCTTAAAAACAAAAGTCCTATCCACAGAATGAAACACAAGTACCAAGAAACTGGGTAAGGTTCTTTGTCCTGTGGAGTTCAGGGGTTATGACTAAATGGTCATAAAGGACATAAAATCTATGAATCTATGAAAAACTGACATGAATGATCAAACACCTGTCTCTCTTTCCATGGAAAATGCCTTCAAAATGAGCATAGGCCAAAATCATTAAAATATAATCCTTCTGCGAGGTGGAGCCAGCAGCAACAAAGAGACAGGTTCAATATCTAACAGTTTCTCTTAACAATACAACACAGAACTGGCTCGAGCCCCCACCCAGTAAACTGGGAAAATTAAGCACCACTTCTGGGGGCCATTCACAAGTAGAGAGTCAGTGTATGACAAAGAAAACTTTTAATAAAAAAAGAAAAGGAAGACAGCAATAAAAAGCTATAAGCATGATTTGCAAGCATATGGCCATGAGCAAAACACCCATCCCAGTTTTCTTTGCCTCAGGTTCTCATCTTGTGTTGTGAAAGTCAGAAAAACAAATGTTTCTTTAATATGCCACTCCCCTTTCCCTTCAACGCACCACACACAGTTGTGGTCCTTGGTCAGCGAAGGCCCAGAGTTCAAAGGTATATTTGTGAGCGTTCACCTCCCACCCTGGGGGGAGAGGTGGAGAAGGTGTCGAGCAAGGCCTCAGTGGCTGCTGCTGCACCATTCATTCTGTGTTGCTGCTGCTGCCGCCCCCCCATTGTCCACTCCACCACTGGCCGCACAGTTGCCCTCTGTATTGTTGTTCACTCTGCCACTGGACCATCACTCACTGTGTCATTCTGCTGCAACCTCTGTGATATCTTGAGGTCCCACCATTTAACCCAGCTCTCAGTGAATTCAGCAGTTAGTGGGGGAGCCTTATTACTAGGGCAGGCTAGTCAGTTTCTTTCAGTGGAGACACTGCCCCACACCAGGTCTAAGGTTTAGCACTTAGACCTGGTTATCAGTGATTTCAACTCATTAACAAAACAAAAAAGACTCCCAATTGAGTCTAATCAGTATTGTCATTAAACAGTGGAGAAAGGAAGGATAGAAACTACACCGCCAGACACAAATATCTGCCCCCACCCTCTCTCATCTCCACTGGCCTTTGGCACTCCTACCTCCTGCTTATCAAGTGCAGTTCAGCTCAGGGTGACTGCCCTCCATCAGGGCATACCAAGCACAGTTCTGCTGTCCTTTATTCATACAATGAGGGTAACAACACATTATTACCTCTGCACACAATACCAAAGTGATTTGCAATCCAATACCAGCTAAAAGTGACCCTTTGGGCAAAGCAGCCCCATCATGCTGCACACCAAGTCAGAGTAGGTGTGTCTATACAAACAAGGTCAGTTCCTGATGTCTTTCCCCCTGGCTCATCAAGCGATATCAGGGGAGAATTCATTCAGGCCCAGCTTACATCAACAAAGCCATAGATATATATGAAAAAGACACAAGCATACCAGATAAAGCCAGACACATGTTGAATCAAAGAAAGTACTGCAAGTCTTTTGGTTTCTGAAAGGCCTTAATAATTCTTCTAAATGATAAGAATTATACAGCTATGAAGAGTTGTAGGGCTTTTCACAGATCCTCAGATTTTTGGGCCAGAAAGGACCATTGACCTACTGTATAATGCAGGCCATAGAACCTTGCCCAGTAATTTCTACATCAAGCCCGTAACCCCTGTTTGAGTCATTTAGACACTCAACACCTGTGAGATGATGTGTAAGGATTTCTTCTGAACATTGACTACATGAAATGGACACCTTCCATCATATACTCATTGTAAACTGTAACCAGCCAATAGAAGGCAACAATCATACATAAACTAGTGAACTACAGACTTCTTTCAGTTACAGCTAGTCTCCAAGAGTCTGGGAAATGCAGAAATTCATATTGAATACCTGGCCACTAGTCAGTAACTGATTCACTGAAGAGGCAGGTTCTTACATTTCCAGCCATTGGGGAATCTGAAAACCTCTTTAAACCAGGTTAGTAACCCATGTTTTGAACTAGCAGGCAACTTGCATTCAGCTAATCTTACACAGAATGGAAGCAAAAGAACAAATATTTATTCTGAATATGCAAATCTTGATGTTTGTAAAATAAGACACAATACATTAACCCAACCTTACTGTAAACCACAACTCCAAACAAATAAAATATTATAGTTAAGGTTGCATCACAGCATTTAATTAAAGGTTAATCATTCTAAGTCCACTAAAATTGAGATGTTTTGCTGGATTCCTTTGAAATTTGGTGTACATCAGGAGCATGGTAGGTGACCCAAATTTGGAGTCATTTGACCTAGGGGTTCCATAGATACAAGCTGTGAAAAAAGTGCCATTAAAAAAAATATAGGATTTTGTTCATTTTGCAGAGCTAGAGATCAAACTGCTAATATGATGAAGGTCAAAATAGTTTCAATCTTTAAAGTTTTACATGAGGTAGTGCATGGTACACACTAAATATTTGGGGCACCCAAATTAAGAACAGCAGTTAAGAAAATGTATATTTTGTCACTGCATGTGCACCAATACAGAAAAATAGCTGGGGGGGTTCCCATTCCTGCTATTTTAGATCCAGATTTGGTGTCATTGGTTTGAAGGGTCCCCCACAAAAATTGATTCCTTTTTCTGCCTTGTTTTGTTAAACTCAGAAGAGTGAGTTCACAGCCATCAATCTCAAGAGCATCTGTGATTCATCCAGTGACTAGTAACTCTATTAGCATATCTAAGGATAATTTAATCACAAACCCCTACCTAAGAATGACAAAGGGAATTTTGGATTGAGTGTCTGGAGGTTGTCACAATTTGTGAGTCATGGGCGGCAGTATCATTTTGGGGGGAAAGTATTCAAAGGAAAATTAGGGGAAAATTAGATATTTGAATGCTTCCTGGGAGGGGAGGGGAAGGGAGGGGCATAAGGGGGCAGAGGAGTGGAGGAATAGGGGGAAAGGGGTTTGGGGCTGCAATGAGAGAGGTTGGGGGTTCAGGTGAGGGAGGCATGGCATCCCCATCTCTGCCAATGCATGCCACCCCCCTACAACCCCAGCTCTGACAATGCACCTCAACCCTTCTGCACTCCCCAGCTCTGCCAATGAACCACAATTCCCCTGCTCCCCCAGCTATGCCAGTGTACCCCCAAACCTCATCACTACACAACACGGCCAGTTCACCTTTGCTGAAAGAGAGCAGAGTTAAATGTCCATGCAACCTTAACTGTTCATTTCCTTGGTTTTCAGAAGTTTGAGTTCTGCTCAACTCAACGTTCTGCAAGGGGATGACATACCGACAAGCACCTGAAACTCTGTATTAACAGTTTTTGCCACTGAATTCTATAAGGTCTATAAGGACAATACTTAATGTATATGTTAAATGTCTTGCATTCAGCCAGCCAACATATTTAGAACACCTAAGTTAGGTCTACACTAAAAAGTTAGGTCAACACTAAAAAGTTAGGTCAACCCAGCTAAATTACTCAGGTGTGTGAAAAATCTACACCCCTGAGTGACATAGTTAAGCCGACCTAACCCTGGGTGCAGACAGCACTAGGTCAATTGAAGAACTCTTCTGTTGACCTAGTTACCACCTCCTGGGGACGTGGATTAACTACAGCAATGGGAAAACCCCTCCCATCTACACCAGTGATACTCAGACTGAGCCTCGAGAGCCGCAAGAGGCTCTTTAATGTGTCTCCTGCAGCTCTTTGCAACACATGATAGCAAAACACTGTGTGATTTAATTAATAACCCATCTAAATTATTAACCAATCAGGATGATTTTACTATGTTATTAACCAATTGTAGTTGATAAAATAATAATACTTAGTGTGTGTGTGTAACATATTCTCACAGCAAAATGACTGACCAAGTATTTCCCCTGTCATACTGTTTAAATATGAATATATGGTACTATAGTAAATGAAACAATGAATTCACGCTACTGTGGCTCTTTCGGGGAACGTTGATCGCTAATTTGGCTCCTGGGCCACTGAGGTCTGAGTATCACTGGTCTACACTGAACTGTTACAGCATGGCGCTGTAGCTATGTGGCTGAAGCATTCTAGTGAAAACATAGCCATAGATTCATAGGTTATGGGTACTATGAAACTATATGTATAGTCTTAATGATGAAAGGCCAAAGGAGGAAATTACCCTATGTTGGAGGTGAAGTGTAACTTTCCCTGACTGTAGCTAGGTTTTCATGATAATTTCCATGTCCAGAACATGCCATTAATACGATATTCTGATTCTTGTGGACTCTATTCTCTCTCTTTCTTTCTTTTTAAAAATTGGCTTTGCTTTTACCACTACACTACATTTTTCCTAGTCTCTGAAATTTGTCTTTTGACTTTGGACACTATAATTGCCCAGATAATTGTCCACACACAGAGATCCTCTAGATGTTTTGACATTGGATCTAGTTCTCTTTGAAGTTTGGTCTGGAATCGTTGCTGCTTTTAAGTTTACTGACTTTTTGTTTTTTTTTAAACACTAACACACTGTACCATTTATCCTCCTGAGATAACCCTCACATGTCCCAGATAGTAAAGTGATGGCACATGGCCTCTTGGGAAGCTCAAAAGCTGGCTACATCTTTGCAACTTTGCCTTTTATGTGTCTGTCATGTTCTAAAGGCTGCTGACAGCTTGTCCTTCATCATTTAATTTGAGTTTCATGACTCAGCCTTGATTTTACTTTAAAAGGAATTTGCATACATTTAGAACAAATATGATTGGCTGCAAGTCACTCTTACATGTGCTGTTTATATATCATTCCTATGGTTACCCCACCACTGCCAGATGCAATGTTTTTAGGATGTGAAAAATGTCTTTAAAATAATTCAAGAAACCGTGCTTGCTATTTGACTATTTATTTATTTATTTTTAACATCTTTCAGATCATAATAAGAAACGTGCATCCTGAAGCCTTAAGCCATTGGATATAATTTATACCATATAAAGGTACATTAGGGCAAGTTGTATTTATTAAAAATAAATACCTGTTATTTGAATGTTGCAAATTGTCATTCCTCTTTCCATTTTAGCTACAATACCTCTTTACCATAATGTTTTATATGAAAGGTTGACATGAGCTGGACATAACATGATATGACAGTAGAAAAGTAAAGGAGGCCATACTTGCTAATGGAGTAGATCATTCCCTTTTGTTAGAATAGCAAATTGTTAGTGGGCTGGATTTTCATTAAAAAGGAAGTAAATTGAATGATCTAGAGAAATTTTATATCTGCAATTAATTTATTACCTGAAAATGTCTACTGTGTGAATTACTAGTGCAGGCAATCACTGAATCACATTTTTCTTAATTCTCATCTAAGGTAATATGCAGAGCAAATTACTTGAGAGATTTTTGTTTTTAAATGTTTTGAGGAGAAAATCTTATCTCTCTCAAGTGTTTTCTATAGCACTCTTTTACCACAGTGCCTAAGCCCTGAGCTGCTGAATTAGTACTGCGCGACAATGTGTAACGCAGAATTCATCACAGATTCAGACAAGCAGTACCTTTCCGGTGAAATGGGATAGCAGCATTGTATCCCCACTAAATATCCAGATGGAAATGGATTTGGGTGGGAGAAATCAGTAGACTCATCCTGGTTTCAACACCATCCATAAGAGTGAATAACGACATAACAAAAACCAAAACACTGCTCCCCCTACACATATTAACTCCATTATGAACGTTTACACAGTTTGAATCATATCACTATGTTAAAATCCATACGGTGAAGATTTAAAATAAAGATTAATGATCTGGAAATGGCAAATGCCAGTATTAAGTGACCATTAGGAAGCCATGTTCCCAGAGTTATTAATCATTATGATTATTAGACCAGTGACAAGATTGACAGTAGTGAAGGAGTTTCTCAGATGGGGATTATGATCTGACTGTTCTAACTTCTCTGAAGAAAACTATTCCTCAATTAGTCCATTTTGTATTGTTAAAGGGTGCTACACTCCATGAGCTTCTGATAAATTGCAAAGTTCTCTTGTTTGTATTAGCTACTTTGTTCCACTGTCAAAATGATGAAGAATCTGTATGTAAACCTCATTTTCTCTTTTTATCTGATTTCTTCTAACACAATTATCAGCCCATGTTATGGTACATTATTTGAAATGACATTTTAAGGAGATTTTCATGAGGCCCAGTAGAGCCTAGACATCCCAGAGGATAAACATAATTGAGCCAGTATTTCCAATTTCTTCCTCTATCACTTACTATTACATGATACAAGTATGATTGTCACTGTGTTATACACAAATGTTGTATAGCTTTCAAACTATTTATAAAACAACAAATATGTAGAAGTCCACTGGATTTGTTTGGAAGATTCTTGCTAAAGAAACAGAACAGGAATTATGCTAATTCTAAACAAGCAAGCATTCAAAACATATTTTGGCAAAGTGAACTGAATCCACAAATATACTGTGCCCTGAGCCAGTAATGAGATTGACTTGAAGTCAGTAGCTTCTGACTCATGCCAGGTTATTAAAATAAATCAGTGGAAGAAGCTAACTCCTCACTAGCCCATCTTATCTTTTTTCTTATGAGTAGCTCAGTGGCTGGACAATCTGATAATAGAGAAGATATTGGTCTAGTTGCCTTGGGCACAGGACTAGAAACCAGAATCTTCTGAGTTCTAATCCCAGTCTTAGATTAAGTCATTTGGTCCTAAACTTTGAAGAGTGTCTGCCATACTGGGTGCCCTACTTAAGAAACTTAGGGCATGATTTTCAAAGGTGCTGGGAATCTTCAGCAACTCTTGAAGTCAGCTGGTCACCTGGATCCTTAATACTACTGAAAAATCAGATCTTTGATGTCTCAAGATAGGGACCCAAAATTAGGGGTATTTTATCAAAATGTAGGTTTAACTTCCCAGCCTCAGCTTTCCCATCTCTAAAATAATACTTTCCTACTTTAATGGATACAGGGTGAACTGCACCTTAGATCCCTTTTGGTGTCTCTGAGTACCACTTAGGTGACAGGCCTGGCTTCCTGCACCTCGGTTTGGGTGGAACCACGTGATCCAACCACGAGCAGACTGTTTCTCTGTGCTGCAGTACCCCCCTGATTCTCAACTGTGTTAATGACACAGGCCTAACTCAAGTCTGGCACTGGTAAGTGTTTTCCCATAGGAAGCCTATGACAGCATAATTTGGCAGTGGCATAGGAACAGGGGCTTCAGAACAAAGCATTATTTATTTATTACTAAAAGGGTACAAAGCATTTATGAAAATAGGTTAACAAAATAAAAGGCCTAGAGGTATACTTCCTTACGGAAGCTTAACCTATCTATCCAAAGCTCAGGGAGGTCCTGCTTATTCCCATTTCTGAGTTGGAAGATCCAGCCTGTCCACTGTCTCTGTGTGTCTATCTATTTTGGTGTCAGTATTTGTCTGGTAACAACCCACTCCTCTCTCTTCCTCCTCAAGGCTAGCATTTTTTTTTAGGTTTAGGATTCCCTTTGATCCTAGACTCAGCCTTGGGAAGAGGAAACTATGGATGGAGCCAGACAGGGATATTCCATAATAAACAGCTTTTCCATTGCTTCCTCCAGCATTTTTTGTCTCTATCATTGTTTCATTTCCTGAAGGTTTGCGCTTAACAGTCTCCTTTGATTAAACTCCTGGCAGACCAGCAGGTTAACATCAAACAGATCACCTGAGGGGCATATGACATTTATAAAAAATAATACACATGGCTCTCTCATTCTCCTCACCTGCCTTACAGGGGGGCGGTGGGAAATACTTAATAAAAGCATTTTGAAGATTTGCTAAGTAATATTACTCTTTTGGACTCTAACCCTGAGCTGGGTATTCTGCACCCAAAGGACCAGGGTACAGTTCTGCACCCATGGAGACTTACTTCAATCTAGAATAGGGAAGGCCCTTTGGGTAGTGAAAGAAAAGCTGTTGCAGCCCCAAAGTCTTTGTGGACGTCTGAGTGAAATCTGGGGAGCTTAGCCAGGGAGCTAACAAAGAGAATCAGTGACTTATCTACATTATCCGTACTTAAAGTGACTAACAGCTCCAAAACAGAGCAGTGAGCTGACAAGAGACAGGACCACCTTCAAAACACCCCTATACTCCAAAAGAAAGGGAAGCAGAGGGGTGTAACAGGTGTAAAAGATAAAAGGAACTAGATTAATGCAAACCAATATCTTTGTAGCCTGATACAGTCTAATTATACTTCTACTTATGCTAAATAGCCTTATTAATAAAAAAGAGCAAGATACTCTATCAGTTTTATTAAGACGATAGTCAAGTGGGTACTTTAAATGATGTTGTGAAATATCACCAGGCATGCCAAAACTTCCATTTCATGTAAGTGCTCAAAATGTATCTACATATAAAAAACCCCAAACCAATCAACCAAAACCCCCTTGTCCCTTTGTGTCATTTTGCATTTTTCAGTTATAATGAGCACTACAAGCATTTTCCGTGTTTTTTATTCATGAAGGAGGAGACTTTCAAGTGAGAGTTCAGTGGGCCCTCAGGCTCAAGTTCTGTTAAAAAAACATGGAGAGTTACAAAAGGATATTTTTCACCAGACCATAAAATAATAGAAATTAGCAATAAAAAAGACTTATTAGGTGATTTAGATCAATCCTCATGGTAGTGGAATATGGTCCTTATGGCACACTTTCAAGTGTTTTGTGCAGTTTAATTTCAAATGCCCCAAATATTGGGGATTCCATTAGTTCCCATGGAGACAATACAATAGATCTCACTGTCAGGAAGTCGCCCCCCCCCCACCCTTCAGTTTGAATCTCTCTTTTCTTAAGTGCAAGTTACACCAGTGTATACACTCCCTCTCTGTCCTTGGTATTTAGAGCCTCCAAATAGCTGTGCATAGTTATAACATCGTGGTCAGTTATCCATTAGTCAGGACATTCATATTAGACCAAATTTACCCTTGGTTTATATCATCATAAACTAGGTTGCCAGATTCCTGGCAGTGGAAAGTCCATTGAGTGAGGTGCCAGTGGTGTAAGACCCTCACACATACTCCCAGCTACCAGAATTAGCGCAGCACCAAAATGAGTGAGGCTGATTGGAGGGGAAAGGCATAGCAGGTAAGGTCAACCTGCAGAAGTGCTGATCCATCAAATCCCCCTGCAGCCTTTACTAACAGGGCTCCTGTGGAGAATACAGCAGAAACTTATGTTACCAGACTCGGGAAGACCTTCTGATGTACAGCAGTGGTAGAACTACGTCCTGCTCTCCCTGGGGATGAATCCCCACTAAGACCTGCTCTACACCTAAAACTTAGGTCGCCTGAGGTACATGGCTCAGGGCTCTGAAAAATGTCATGCCCGGTGCGACAGTTCAGTTTAGGGTCACCAGACAGCAAATGTGAAAAATCGGGACAGGGGGTGGGGGTAATAGGTGCCTATATAAGAAAAAAAAAACAAAATTGGGACTTTCCCTATAAAATCGGGACATCTGGTCACCCTAGTTCAGTTGCTCTAACCCCCACTGTAGACACAGCTAGGTTGAGAGAAGAATTAATCCATTGACCTAGCTATGGCATCTCAGGTAAGTGGATTTACTACAGTGATGGAAAAAACCCTTCTTCACTACAGTGCTACCTGCAGCATAGCTATAGTGCTGCAGTTGTGCCACTGTCATGCTTCTAATGTAGACATATCCTGAGATTCTATGGCCCAGGCTCATGTCAGGAAATGCAATTTGCTTTCCCCTGAGCTAGAGGGGTGAATCTCGTCCACTTAGTTCTTTTAACCTTTCTTTATAAATCAATGCCTCCAGCCCCTCAATCACTATTGTTGCTCTTCACTGAATTCATTCCAGCTTGTACATTCTTCTTGTATCAAAGTGCCTAGAATTTTATGCAGCATTAACAGGTGTGGACTCAACAGAATTACATGGAGATGGATTATCAGTTCTCAGCTCTATTATATCACACCTTGCACGTAGTCAGCCACAAATCACGTTTTCCCACCCCTCCCTTCCCCACTATCTTGCATTGAAAACTCCCGTCTAGCTCGCTGTTCACTGTCACTTCCTAGTTTTCTTTCCTTAGTGCTACTTTCCAGGGTTGTTTTTCCCTATTACTAAATATTATGGTTTCAGATTATTTTCCCTCAAAGATAATAGCATTATTACAAGCTAGAACTAATTCTATTACATCCTACCTATGTGCCTGTTTTTTGCTGCATTTACTCTGAAAAACTTCCACTAAGTAGGAGTTTTGCCTGGACAAGGACAGCAAGATGGAGCCCCAAATTCCAAACCACTCTTGGACCCTTTTTAATATTTCACTGTTCTTGCTGGTGTTTGCAACACTTTCCAACAACTTCAACATTATTTGTGAATCTCATTAGCACACTGTTTGCTCCCTCTTCCGGGTCAGTAATGAAGATGTTAATGAAAACATGTCTGATCCCTGCAGCATCTGCCAGACACCTTCTTCCGACAAAGTACACTGTTGTTTATCATTATCACACGTTTGGGATTCTCACCAATTTTCAAAGCACTGGCAAGCTGAGGTGGCACCACAGGGTTTTTGCCAGCCCCTTGTTAACTGACCTTTGACTAATCACAGTTTTTATTTAAAGAAAAAGAAAAAAAATATCTGGAAGTTTCTCTCCCCTTTCCTTACAGCGTAGGCTTGAAAACAAACTGCTCCTGTTACTTGATTCAGTTGGGTTCAAAAGAACAAGAGCTAAGCTCCACTTCTGTAGCAGGTGGGGAAAGAGACCTAATGATCCCCACACAACACACTTTTTATATGAAAAGACCATTATGTTCTCCACAGAATCATTTCACCTCCCTGAAATTCTTAGCCCAGTCCTGTGTATAGTCCTGTATGATAATGGTGGGCAGGAAACAGTTATTTCTGGGGAGAGGGCAAAGCATTTTTTCACAGGTCTGCCCAAAATACTAAAGCCAATATAATGTTCAACTATCTCTGATTATGGAACTGAGCTGGCTGCTGCTCTCTCAGGCAGTTGCACAGTGCATCCATTGCTCCCTTCCTGCATCCTACACAAGTGCAGATAGGAATATATGGGGGACACCCCATTGTAGTTCCTGCACACTCTTGCCAGTTGCACCAAGAAGGCAGGAAGTGCAGGAAGAGAGGAAGTGTGACCATATAAGACTCTGGTTCAATTTCTCTGTGACCTTGGGCAAATCACTTAGGTTATGTTTACACTTTGCTCTGGAAGTGTAAATTCCAGCTGCAGGAGGCACACCAGCTCCAGCACTGATTGCCCTAGTGTGCTAAAAGTACAGTGTAGCTTCAGCAGTGTGAGCAGCAGCAGGGGCTGAGCACACTGAGTACATGCCTAGTACCTTAGACAGGTACCTACTTGGGGCAGCTAGTCTCTCCCGTTGATGTGGCTAAACTCTATTTTTAGCGCATGAGCTCTGACTAAGCTAGTGAGGGTATGTCTCCTCGAGCTGGAATTTACACCTCCAGCTCAAAGTGTAAACATCCCTTTAATCTATCTCTGCCTCAGTTCCCCATCTGCAGAATGGGGATAATAATATCTCTCTACCTCACAGGAGTGTTGTGAGTAGAAATACATTAAAACACCTGTAAGGCATGGTCTAGGTATATTTGGTCCTTGCCTCAGTGCAGGGGGCCGGACTAGATGACTTCTTGAGGTCCCTTCCAGCCTCACATTTCTATGATCCTATGATTAAAAATAAAGATTGTGAGGTACTCAGATGCCATAATAACAGAGGTCAGATAGGTACTTAAGATATATAGGCGCAAACAGCTACTGCATTAAGAAGGAGTCCTATAGCTGCTAACTGTTACTGTCCTCCATCAGCACTATCTCCAGCCCAGAGCTTTTAGAGCTGGTACAGAGCAGGGGCCTGCGGGAACGTTTGGCGTACCCCTCCCCCGACTTTCCATCCCACCTGTTCTTCTGCCTCCAGATAGAGGAGACCTAGTCTCCCACCAAACCCCTTAACACAAATGAAGAGAAACCCATCCACCTCAGGAACCAAAGGGGATCCATTCCTATCCAGTCCCCACACATGGTGATTTGAAACAAACAACCACCATTTCCAGACAAGACTGCAGGACACCCATCAGGTATATGGCCATTGATAGGAGCTTCCATGAAGTCCTGAGAAGGGGAAATCACTGGGCGTGGGGGAGGGGATGGTTCGATTTGGGGTGTCATGTTGGTGAGAGTGTTTTAACCAAGGAATCTCTCACATGTAATCACAAACTGAGGCACAAAATCTTTGAGGAAGCCCTTAGTTAAAATTGTGGCAGCACATCACTAATTCTAGTGGTTCTTTGCACCATAATTTTAAACTCCTTTGTCAATAAATAAAAGCATGCAAGAGGTGGCAAGCTTCACAGTAAGGGCAGGTAGCCCATATAGTCCCTGATTCCCTCAATAATACATAGAAGTTTTTCATATCCCCATCTATATTGAGCTTGACTTGAATGTACTTTGTGTAAAGGTTATTACTGAGAAAAATATTATGTAATTGAAATGCCTCTCTGTTTCTTATTGTTTTTGCACTCATGTGAGTAGAAAGCAAGTAGCAATATAATTTAATGAAATATCTAATGTTTTAGGGCACTACTTAGCTTCCTCTTCGTGTAAAAGGAGGGTGAACTATTTCATAATCAGTAAAGCTACTACAAGACCTAAGCTTCTTATGACCCAAGTGTGAAGGTTGGGACATTTGTCAGCTTTGTGGAAACTTTACAGCTGTTGTGAAATGGCTCTGAATTAAGAAGATGCAAGAGAGAGTCTCATATCTCATGCAGCTTGTGCAAAGCCTTGACAACTCTTAAAACAAGACCCAGTTTAGAATGAGGAACTATAACATTTTCCACTTGAACATTTCCAATCAACACATCAATCAACATGTCAATCACCTAAAATGCCACTGCCAGTAATCATATTCCAAAGTGTTAAGTCTGCAACAACTGTCAAACGATAATATTTTTTATATTTTGTAGAGCTTTGCATAGTGAAGTTCAATGTAACCACTCAGACGAAAGCCAATGTTAACTAAACCTGCGATCGTGTAAGGTGCCAAACACCTCCAATTTCTGTTAACATCAATTGGAGTCAAAATTGCTGAGCATCTCATAGGATAGCGTCTTTTCTGACTAAGGGCTCATCCTACAGCCCCTTACTAAATTAGTAGAACTTGCATGACAATAGTAAGTCTTTACAGGATTCAGTCCTAATAGTAATATCTCTAACTAAATATTTTTCTTGGAAAACAAAGTACTGTAGGCAGAAGCAGCATAAAGAAACACGCCCCTGCAGAGTATACCTAGAAGAGGTATTTTTTGTCTTAAATGAATTAAAGATTGTCATGAATTTTTGAGTAGTGTAATGATTTTCACAGTATGATCAGTCTGGTTTTATTAACTTGAAATTATTTCCCCTAATAATAAAAAAGGAAAGAAAGAATGAAATATAACAACTTTAAAATGGCTTACTGGACTGCCAAAAGAAAGGTTTGTAAAAATTATATGGTATCTTATAAGTAAACACTGTTATATGATGTGTCATTTAGTTGTTTTTCAGTTCTTAGCACTGGAACAAAATGCAAACATCAGTGAAACTGTGTGCTGGCAAGGGCATAATAGAATATGGAGCAGGAGGAAGCCCACCGTTACTCAGAATGTAATGGAAAAATCAGATGTGAAAGCTGATGCAATTGTACAAGACTATTTAATTATAAATGGCATTGTTTCTATAACCCTGCAGTAGCACTCTTGACTCACAGCGTTACACTAGTACATTGTGAGAAAGAGAGTGAGGGCAGAGTGACACTTTTCCATTATAATCCCCTATTCTCAGGGGTTTATAACACATCAGAAAGTCTTGGTCTGGAATTACATTTGGTATAAGTAATATGTAGTTGGAAGAAGTTTTGGCCAAAATTCTATGCTGGTATATGGAATTACTTCATCAGAGAATTCTCTCATTGTTTTATTCTATTGCATATTTTTAAAAATTTGTCATTATGTGCCCTGAGCAATCTGTGTGTGTGTGTGTGTGTGTGTGTGTGTGTTGTAAGGTCACTGAGATGCATAATAAGTCAAATTTTATTTCAGTGGGACTAACTCATGTAAGACTAACAATTCAGCTCAATAAATGTATTACTAATACTGATCTTACATACAAGTCTTATAATCAGAATTTATACAAACACATGTATATACAAATAAACAAACACACATATATACATATAATCTGTATTGCAGAAGTTACATTTGTGAACATCATATATTTTTGTTTTCCACTCTTAAAACTTAAAATATCTCAAAGAATTTTCTCTAAAATTGAGGATATATATCAGTGGTTATCAAACTTCTATACTGGTAACCCCTTTCACATAGCAAGCCTCTGAATGCGACCCTCCCTTATAAATTAAAAACACTTTTAAATATATTTAATACAATTATAAATACTGGAGGCAAAGCGGGATTTGGGGTGGAGCCAGGGCCACCGAGAGCGGGTTTGGGCCCCGGTGAAAAAAAATTTTTGGGCCCCCCGGCAAAGGCGGACCAGCTAAACAGCCGGGGAAACTGGGCCCCAGGCCCCCTTCCGGACCGCTGGGCCCCGGTAATTTGTACCGGCTTCCCCCCCTCTCGTCAACCCTGGGTGGAGCCTAACAGTTCACGACCCCCCATATAATAACCTCGTGCCCCTCAGTTTGAGAACCCCTGATATATATATATATATTTATTATCTATATATTTCACTGCTGCAATACAGAAGAGTGTAGTAGATATGCTTAAAAAGCACATATATTGGAGGGTTACTTTTAGCTCATAGTATTGGTCAGGCAAGGCCCAATCCCGATATTTATGAAATAAATGGCAAAAGCTCATATTGATTCCAAGCAACAGGATCAGGTTCTGACTGGTTTAAATAAAATATTATTTAGAGTTTTCAAATGAAGCAGCTGATATATTTGGGAATTAATTGCTTGTTGTCAAATAATTTAGGCCCTGATTCAGCAAGTTACTTAAGCACATGGTTAAAATTAGTCCCATGCCTATGCACCTTAGTGAACTGGGGACATATTGTGCATTCTGAAATACAATATGTGTGTGATAAAAAAATATTTTAAAGTCAGGGTTAAATAAATATGAATAAACTCGCTTTATGGCCCCAATTCAGCAATGTATTTTAGCATGTGATTAAATGCTTTACTGAATCAGGGCCATAAAACAGAATGTTTATTCAGAGTAAAAGGAGACTATATTTTCTTGGTAAATAATATGGGTGAAATCCTGTCTCTATTGTAGTCAATAGTAAAACTCACCCTATGTGCTTTATAACTTCCTAAAAGTGACTAGCAATTCCGGCCGTCTCGATTTGTGGGTCCAAGCCTAACCCCCACCACTTCCTTCACCCGGGACACCTTAAAGCGTCCTGATTTTCAGAAATGCTAAAGAGTCACCTTCTCCATCAGGCCTCTTTATTATATTTAAATTTGGGGACTAAAAGCTGAGGTACCCAAAACAACTTGTCACATTTGAAAAGTAGACCTAGAGGCCCATGTTAATGATCCTTATGAACCAAAGAAAAGACAAGATATTTGAAACTATTGATTCACTCAGCTATATTTTAATTTTATTCATTTGGGTGGACGGAGTTGTTTCAGTAAGGAGAGAATATCAAATTAAATTTTAAAATTTCCTGGCTTTTGACAATTTAAGCAAGACTCTCCACTTTATTTAAATGTGGTTTTGTATTTAATTTACCTTAAGCAGGAACTAAATTTCTATAACCTTTAGAGTTCTGTTAGTGCTCTTGTCCTAATCAGGAATCTTAATGAAATTCTCTCCTCTATTAATAAATTACATGACTTTGCATTTAATTATAGAGAGCACTGATTATAAAATGAAATAGTCTATAAATGAGCTTTCAAGATAACTTTGGCACTGCTTGGAAACCATAAGTGCCAAAGATGAATAATAAGTGCCCTAAAGTCATGGCCTTACTTATGTAGAACTGTACCATTAGACTATCTAGGAACAAAGTAATGGAACATTGTTACAATTTGGGAGACTCTAGAAGTCTGGCCAAATTACTTTTTGCTCTGCTCTGAGAGGCTGTAGTCAGTTGAACACCTGGCACATACAGATCAGCAAGGTCAAGGCAGTTAAAAAGACAGGGCATGTTATAGTAATTTTATATTGTATATCATCTGAGGGTTAGGCTTCTTGGAAATTAATGTTTTCTTGTTCTAAAATATACTACAAAAATGAAAGCCTCACCACTATACATCAGTCAGAAGGCTTGCCAACCATATACAGGATGACTTTACAATTTATAAATTATGGGGAATATTTTCATGAAGTTCATTCAAGCTTGGATGGTGATCCTTGCAGGATTGGCAATTTCCTGGGAAAAACTACTTTATGACAGGGTGTTGGTAAATACCTGTTTAAACCCAGTTTAAACCATGAATCTCAGAAAAATAATTGCAGGTTCAGAAAGCATAGAACGAATAATTTCAAACTTTGGATACGTCCATTGAAAACTGAGGAATAGGCATTGTCTATCCAGTACATCAAAGTATGTCTTCTACTTCAGAATGCTGCATGACCAAATGAACCCGCAACTCTGATGATTCTGATTGCTTAATTCTTTTAGCCTACAATTCTGCATTAGTGTCATTTTAATATCATCAAATGTTTTTTACTTTTGTTTACATAATACTGAAAATTGAAATGAGTCAAGACATATAACTTCCTTTAGAAAATACTGAACCAAGATGTACAGACTTTCTGATGTTCTGTATTATAATGATATATATATATATATATATATATATATATATATATATATATATATATATATATATATATATATATATTAGTATACTAGCCCATTGCAGTTTTACTTTTTATTAGTATAACTCTAAATTAATCTATGAATTTACTGCCTTATGTAACCACAATATGAGTATGTAACTAAACCTAGGTGTAATATGGTGTGCATTAATGAAACCATTTTAAAAATAGAAAATGCCTTAAAGTGGGACTAAATAGTTTTTCGTGAGGCAGTAAAAAACATGATTTTGCCTTGTAAAAACCACCTCAGGTAAATACCAGGCTATCCCTGGCTCCTTGGCATGTGTGTGTTTTGCGTCTTTCTCTATTTTTTGTGATAAATATAGATATAACTGATAAGTAACACCTGAGCTTTCAAGAAGTAATCCAAACTTCCTCAGATGATATATAGCATAAAAGGGCTATAGTATATGGCATCTTTAATTGATTTGCACTACTTACACTGTGTATTTTAATTGGTCATCTAACTCTCTTAATCTTCCTTCCATTTGAATTAATGGAAGTTTTATCTTTGGAAGACTAAAGTGAGAATAGGCTCCCTCAGCATTTACACAAAAGAAAAAAAACATCAGTTCTAGTAAACTGCAATGTCCCTGCTATTGACCTGAGAGATCCCAGACAAAGTGAGACAGCAGAAAAATATTGCTCAAAAAGGAAAACTTTTTTTAAAATTTACTTGGTATCCACAGAATCATAGAATATCAGGGTTGGAAGGGACCTCAGAAGGTCATCTAGTCCAACCCCCTGCACAAAGCAGGACCAATCCCCAACTAAATCATCCCAGCCAGGGCTTTGTCAAGCCTGACCTTAAAAACCTCTAAGGAAGGAGATTCCACCACCTCCCTAGGGAACCCATTCCAGTGCTTCACCACCCTCCTAGTGAAAAAGTTTTTCCTAATATCCAACCTAAACCTCCCCCACTGCAACTTGAGACCATTACTCCTTGTTCTGTCATCTGCTACCACTGAGAACAGTCTAGATCCATCCTCTTTGGAACCCCCTTTCAGGTAGTTGAAAGCAGCTATCAAATTCCCCCCTCATTCTTCTCTTCTGCAGACTAAACAATCCCAGTTCCCTCAGCCTCTCCTCATAAGTCATGTGCTCCAGCCCCCCAATCATTTTTGTTGCCCTCCGCTGGACTCTTTCCAATTTATCCACATCCTTCCTATAGTGTGTGACCCAAAACTGGACACAGGACTCCAGATGAGGCCTCAACAATGTCGAATAGAGGGGAATGATCACTTCCCTCGATCTGCTGGCAATGCCCCTACTTATACTTATCCATCTAGGGATGTAAGTGCCTTTTGAAATTTAGAACACAGAAATCCAAAATTGTCAATACCATACTTTAGTTAATCAAGTTTCCCTATTACAAACTATCAAATTAATAGACTTTCCCACAATGACTGCACAGCACCTTCAAGCGTGGGGGTGGGTGTCTGATTTGTCTTGCAGGCCGGATGAAGGGAACAGTGCTTTATGGGTGGGGGGAAAGGGGGGAGACGAGAGAGAGAGGGGAAAACTGCTGCAAAAGGGAAGGAGGGGTCAGCGTGGTTGCTCACCCATCCACTGGGAATGAAGGACTTTAAAGGGCAGCCCTGTGTCTGAAGTCCCCTTTTACACGGAGCAGGCTGAGGCAGCACCCACCTTCCCTCTCCTTTTTGTGGTGAAATATCAGGTTTGGCCAAAACCTGCTGTGGGCATTACACTGGATGCCTCCTTTTTAGGGAGGCTGGGAAAGAATTTTTCCTTTACCAGCAGATTGGCTTGGGTGCAGTTGGGGGGTTTTCACCTTCCCCACAGTGGGTTCAGAAAGGGCTTTCGTCACTCATTATATAAGTGTAGGGTGGATGTCCACTGCAGGTACTCCATAGGAAAAGTATAAAGTGACCAGATAAATGGCTTGGAAAAAGACTTTAAAAGGAGGTGTTTGTTAAAGGAATGAACAGGGAGGGGGATGAGAGTTGGAGACTCCTATAATTGGTATAGCAGGGAGCCAACCTCCATTTCTTATACCCCACCTTAATCCTCCTATGGGGGGGGAGAGAATGGTAAGATCCCAGTGATGGATTGGCTGTGGGAACCTGGATAGAAAAAGAGGGGGAGCTGGCAGAAGCTCCCCCTCCCCCGGGTCATTATGGACTAAACATGGGGTTACCTGCACTGTAACTGTTATCTGCTGGGTAGTCCCAAACATCTAATAATAAAGTTGCAGCCTGATTAAACCCATGTCAAAATGTCTCCTGTTCTTTCAATGTAGCTGGACAAAGAAATGAATCTACCTAACCATACCATGAGACCTCCATTGAAATCATCCTTCAACCTCCAGCCTCTCCTCCTCTGAACTCCAGCCTACCACAAAGCCTGTGAGAAAAGATAGACTTTGCATTGTGCCTGCAAAGCTAAGAAATCTGGGCTCTTCCAGCAATGGATCAAAGCAAATAAAAGAGTTGATGACCCCCCCCCCCCCGATCAAAAATACTATGTTTCTGCAACCTGCCAAATTTGATTTGCTGCAAGAAACATTAACTAACACATTTGCATTAATGAAGGGCTTCACAGTGGAACACTTCATCTCTCCATAATACAGCATATGCCAAAATGTGAGGCACACACCCCAATCTGGGTGTGAATGATTAGCCAGTGGAAGCAGATGTATAAATGAAGATGGGTAAGCCTTGGCAGAATCTCTGGAGGGCATATTTGTTTTATTTTCCCAAAGGGATGGTCAGTTATTATACATTTCGGAAATGCGGTTGTAAGACATATAGTTTGCTTCCTTCAAACCTCATTTTGCAAGGCTACCATAAACTTAGAATATAGGGCAACCTTTTCATTTGCACAAACTCACATGCACAGTTTATTTACTCCATTAGTATATGATGCCTACTTGTTTTTTATTTATTTTTAATTTATTTCTAAATATCCAAATTTTAAATGATTCTGCATCACATTGAGTTTGGCACATCCTAGCCACAATAATCCTAACATTGTGCATTTAACAATTTAAATTTATACTATGAGATATTATCTGCAGCCATTGTGCAACATAAATCTTGTTAATAGCCATTCCACCTGTGTACCAGTTAGGGTGACGAGGTGCCTGGTTTTTGACCGGAACACCCAGTCGAAAAGGGACTCTCGCGGCTCCGGTCAGCATGCCGACCGGGCCATTAAAAGTCCGGTTGGCAGCACTGCAGAGCCAAGGCAGGCTAGTCCCTGCCTGTCCTGGGGCACCGTGCTGTGCCCGGGAAGCAGCCAGCAGGTCTGGCTCCCGGGGGGGACACGGGGCTCTGCGCGCTGTCCCCGCCCTGAGCACCAGCTCAGCCAAAGGGAGCTGGCGGGGGCAGTGTCTGTGGGAGAGATCAGCGTGCACCCCAGAGCCTTTTTACTTAACCATAATAAAGTCTAGAGCAAAGGTTTGGCATGTTACTTCAGTATCATGTACTGTTGATCAACATTATTTTAAAAATGTTCTCATATATTTAAGCCTCATCCACAAATATTGAGGACTTGCCAATGATAAGCAGAGGTTTTACCCATCGGTTTCTACAGCATTTAACTCTTTATTAAAAAACAAATTCAAGTTTCTAGCTCTTATGGCCAAAGTTGATATGTAACCTTACACAGGGGAAACCTTATTATTGAATATTCACAGGACTCCTGAAAGAACAGAAAGGTCTGAAGTACATGTATTAATTTCAATGGAGTATATTAAATGTGGAGCCTATCTTACTGTTACCCCTCTAAACTGCTGTATGGCTGGAACTTTTGGGAGGCAGCAATCTTCTCGCTCATTCTGAACAAAATTTGAGCCTTGGCAGCAGGTAGGATTCTATGTAATGCTCTCCAGAATGATCTGTTAAGGGTTGCTCGGATCCACTGTTTCCCCCCTGATATCAATAACTTCTAGACCAACATATTGCTCATGAAAGAACACACAATTACAAGAAACTATTTTGTGAACAATCACTGTTTTGTTATAGGTAATTTCTGTTCACTCTCCCTCCACTTGAAGCAAGCTACAGAAACAACTCATGAGATTTGTTACTTTCAGCAGCTCAATCATTGAGCCCCTAGATTAAAATAGAATTAAGGTTTAGCAAAACCTCAAAGATGAACAATGAAAAAAAGGCACTCTGGAATATAAAATTCTGATGGTTACAGCCTTAACAATTGGATGGGTGCAGTCACTTGTTTTAATTTAAAGTCTTTGAAATATACTGTGTGTCTATTCCTGGGTCTTCCCCTGTCAGATCAGGTGCCAGTAAGCTGTTCATTTTGTTCATTATGTCTTCCGTATCACTTTGGATTATAGCTTTCAGGCTTGGATTAAGCCTATTCTTAGTGTTTCTAAATCAAAGCTATGTATCTGGTTTTCATTCTGTCAGGAGAAGTATCTAAGTAGTAGGATTTGGTAGGACATCCTTAATAGCTCCAACAATAAGCCTGACACTAAGACCTTTCAACAGAAACAGGTTTAAAATTAACAGAACAGACGCATGATAATATACATGTACTACATTAAAACTCAGTTATAATGATCAGAGGAATGCAAAATAGATGTGTCTACTGAGAGACTGTGCAAAATGACATCGGAATGCAGTTTCAACTCCCCTTAGTTAATTTATGTTAGACCATATTTACAATACTCAATGTACACCATATAAAATTTAAATAGACATATTTATTAAAATAGAATAGCCTTTAAAATAAATATATGTATTTTTAAGTCCCTGTTCTGCCTTGACTTGCAAAACCATGCTCTGAAGTGTCCTTAGCCTCTGTTTGCCAAAAGCTGGCAATGGGTGATGGGCGATGTAACACTTGATGATGACCTGTTCTGTTCATTCCCTCGGAAGCATCTGGCATTGGCCACTGTTGAAAGATGGACCATCGGTCTGACCCAGTATGACTATTCTTATTGTCTCTTTTACCTCATACATCCTGGCTGCAAGGTGTAAATCAGCTCAGATTTTGGCCCTTAACAACTAATTGTGCACATGAAATGCGGGAGATGTCAAATAAGGTAACCTTTACCTTGGCAAAAGGTTCTCCCATGAACACCCACCCTCACCAAAGACAATTCAAGAAGAATTTTTGGATACATCAGAACCAGGCAATACTACAGAACAAATACATCCATTTGTGATGAAGACATAGATCTCATCAACCACAGTACAGTGTAATTTACTGCAGGTAAATATCAAAGAATTCCTCTCACCTGAAGTTACGAATGGCAAGAACATGACAAATCTCCCCTCCACCATTTTCGCTTTCAGAAGCAATGAGTTTCAAACAGCTTCCAACTTCTTCCATGTTACAGAATTCCCCTAGGATCTCACCCCAAATCAGCATATGGGCACACACCCCTTTTGACCCAGCATCTGTCACATCTGTTCTGCTGCACTGCTTTAAATTCATTCTGGTCCCTTTCCCTACCTCAACATCAGAAGCACCAGATGTCACCACCAAGTCTAACCTGGCTCCTCACAGCACTCTTAACTGCAGATATAATTTGCTTGTTAGTATATAGGCTTGTTTGTCAGCCTGAGATATAATTTTGGGTTTGACCTTTCGATACTCTTACATCTTATACTATTATGTGTGAACAAAGAACAAAAACATAGTGTGTGTTGCTTCTGCCTGGCCAGATGGGTTTGTTAGCATAATGTAGGATTACCATTCGTCCGGATTCTCCCGGACATGTCCGGCTTTTTGAGTTTAAAAATAGCGTCCGGGGGGAATTTGTAAATGTCCGGATTTCCCCCCTGCCCCCATGCATAGCGCGGCATGGCTGACAGGGCAGCCAGCTGGATCGAGCCACTCGCACAGGGCTCCAGCAGCCAGAGCCCCTCCTCCGCTTCCCCCCTCCTCTCCCCTGCAGCTTCAGATCACTCCCCTCCTCTCTCTTCCCCCCTTCCCCCTCCCCCTCCCTGCATTCGCAGATCGCCGGCCATTCGCATCGGGCCTCCAGCAGTCTGGAGCTCCTCCCCCTGCTCCCCCTCCCCCGCTGCCCAGTGCGCCGTTCAGCAGCACTCTGCGATGGCGGGAACCGGGCTATGCGCTCCGTGGGGGAGCGTGGCAGCATGTCGGGCTCCACGTGGAGCCTGACATGCTGTTCTGAGCGGCACGGTAAGGGGACCAGGGGGGTCAGAGAAGGGGCAGGGGGATTCTGGAGGGGACAGTCAAGAGACAGGGAGCAGGGGGAGGGTTGGATGAGTCAGGAGTTCTTGGGGGGGGCTGTCAGGGGGGGGCTGTGGATAAGGTTTTGGGCAGTCAGGGGACGGGTAGAGTCCTAGGGGGGCAGTTAGGATGGGGGGGGTCTCAGGAGGGGGCAGTCAGGGGACAAGGAGCAGGGGGGTTGGGAGTTATGGGGGGGGGCTGTCAGGGGGCAGGGGTGGGGAGAGGGATCGGAGCAGTCAGGGGTCAGGGAGCGGGGGGGTTAGATGAGTCGGGAGTTCTGGGGAGGGGGTCTGTCAGGGGGCGGGGAGTGGTTGGATGGGGTGTGGGAGTCCCGGGGGTCTGTCAGGGGGTGGGGGTGTGGATAAGGTTTTGGGCAGTCAGGGGACAGGTAGGGGGTAGGGTCCTAGGGGGGCAGTTAGGATGGGGGGGTCTCAGGAGGGGACAGTCAGGGGACAGGGAGCAGGGAGGCTTAGGTAGGGGGTGGGGTCCTGGGGGGTAGTTGGGGGCAGGGGTCCCAGGAGGGGGCAGTCAGGGGACAAGGAGCGGGGGGGGTTGGGGGTTCTGAGGGGGGCAGTCAGGGGGCGGGAAGTGGGAGGGGCAGGGGAGGGGCTAGGGCGAGGCTCCCACCTCCTCTTTTTTGATTGTTGAAATATGGTAACCCTAGTATAATTGGAACAGATAAGAGCAGTTAAAGTGTTACTGGAGCAAACACTTTAAGATTGCCTCAACTATCTCAAGGCAAGGTCAAGCAACCAGTTGGGAGGGGCAAAGAGGGATTTGGGGGAAGGTATAAAACACTAAAAGACCAAAGAAAAGCCTGTCCCTGACCATAGCACAACCTCACTCCTCACCCATCCCATGGGATACAAAAGAGGTGGGACAAAGCCCCTAGACTCATGACCCCCCAAAATGGAACATGACCATAAGTTGTAAGGGGTGGTACCGAGGGTGTGCATTGCAGGTCTATTTGGGCCTGCTAAAAAAGGGGAAATGGGAATGAGGAGGGGGAACGGGGACACAGGCAAGGCTCGGCGGCATCAGAGCTGAGAAGGGGTAAACGGGGTAAATGCTCTGTGGTGTCAGAGCTGGGAACGGAATCCTGGGAAATAGACCCTGCTGGCGTATAGAGCGATGAATATGCTTGCTTGGAACTAACCCCAATAAACATTGCATTGCCTGCACTTCAGACTTCTGGTCTTCTGCTTTCTGTCTGCATGACAAGAACCAGGGGAGAGGGTGATGGAAAGCCCTCTAACACTACTCTCACCCAAATTCATCATGACCACAATCCACTGGCATTCTAGTCCTCTATCCAAAAGACAGGACATCTCAGCATCCCTGTCTCTCTCCTTCCATCAAGCCAAATTACACAACCCCAGCTCCCCCACCCCATCCCACCACCAAATATAGCTAAAACAAAATTGTTGATAGAGGGAGAGTTACTCTTTTTTTAAACTTTTTCTCTTATGTTTTAACAACAACCCAGATCCAGCAAGTCACGTTTTGAGGATGAAGTCTACAAAGCACAATTTTTCAGCTTTCTAAACCTGTTCTTTTGTGTTTCATATGTGTTCTATCTTGTAAATTAAAATCTGTTTTGGACTAATAACATCCCAGCAAGGTAAAATAATTCAGAAAGCCCTGAAGTTCAAGAAATGGATAGGCTCTCCTAAGTCAAATGTTTGTTGACAGTTTGGTGTTCCATCAGTCTCATTCAGCTGCATGGCATGGCAACTCATCTGGACCATATACTGTATAATAAAGGTTAGCTAAAGGTCATTTGGGGGTTATGAAGTTTCCCACACAAGTGTGATACACCACTTCACATACGAAGCCTGTAGCTGCTGTTTTATAAAGATCAAGTTATGCTAGTGGGTCACTCACTTATTTGCTTCTTCAGGCAATGTTCACTGAAAGCATCAAGAGCTACTTGTATCCCTCGATTCTTCCCCACCCCATCCCTGTGTGCCTCCCACCCCCCTCTGTTTTCCAGGGAGCCCTAGCAATTCCACCCCACCTCTTCACCCATACCAGGCATTTTGTGTACCCTTACAATCCCCCAGTTCATGTCCCCTATTTCTTCTTTCCATCATACCATGGTCCCTCATTCTCCCCCATGCCAGGGAATCTCGGGGCCTCCAATGATACCGCCCTACTAGGGTCCCTCATTCTCCCCAATGCCACAGCTCTTTGTGCTCCCCTCCATTCTCCTCTCCATCACATGCCAGGAGCTGTGCGTGTACCCCATTTCTTTTGAGACTGCTCCCATCTTAGCCTACCCGTGTCTAGAGGGTCACAAACTTCATTGCTTCTTTAGGCTGAACTCATTATACACACAGGAACTCCTTGCATCCCTCCATCCCTTCTCTAAAAGCTCCTGGTGTGCCACCCTCCCACCCTCCTCTATGTCAGGGACACATGCAAATATATAACCTTGTGTAAATCGTTGAATTATTTATTTTCTTTCAGATTGGGAGATAAATCACTCAGGATATCAATATTTTGAACTCTGTTAGAATGATGGGCTGAGCTGGGGTGTTATTGTTATGCTGGAAAATGTCAATGGCTTTCATCAACCAGTTCTTTGATCTACAGAACATCACAAACCTGGTTAAAACTAATAGGTGTACTAGCCAGATGTAAGGGGCTCTGTGTGTCCCCTATTTCCCCTTCTGTTTTTTCCAGGTTTCACCAAAATCAATGAAGATCTGCACACTGATGTCTAGAAGATTTCCTGACATTTTGGATTTAAGCTGGTGCAGAATTCAAACATTATTGTGTTACAGACAGACAAAAATGCCATTAAGTTGAGAAGAGGGCCTTGCTATGCTCAGCCAAACAGTGTAAATCTAGGGTAACTCCATTGTAAGAAATAGAGTTACTCCATATTTATATCAGGGTAAAAGAACATAATGTGGCCGTACATTATTATGAGCCCACCGTATAATATAATTTGAAAACAGTTTTTGCTTGAATTTCACTATGTTCTAAAGAGAAGCTCCTCACATTATAACAAATAAGGATGCTAATTATTTTGTCCTTCTGATGTTTTATTTTTTTCCCTAGCACATTTTGCTGGAATGACTTATACTGTGCTGCTTTATGAAAACCCTGTATACATAATAACAAGAGTAGAAAAATTAGCGATCTACAATAACAAAACAAAGCCAGATTTTCTTAAGATTATCAGTTTTATAAAACTTTCTGCACCCATGGTCACAATACAAAGTGAGTGAAAAATATGACACATGCACTTCCAACGGCATTTTTTGGAAGAAAAAGAAAAAAATGCATCGTGTGAATTAAAGTGCCTTAAGAGTACATGTTATTTTGAAATAATATTAAAGAGTATAAAATAAAGTCAAAAATGTGCATCCATGTATAATATCAAGGCTGATTTCTCAGGCCTTTAATTGATATGTTTTAAAAAGTGATAATATGCAAGTGACAAGACTTATTTTTGGTGGGGACAAAATGGCTCAGATAATTGGTAACGGGACTCCATATTTTTGAAACTCTGTTGCATCTTCTGTGATATCCACAATATACATGCAAATAAAATTGGATCCAGTGCAAATACAAAGACTGGGATCACTAGCTATCCAGAAATGGCTAATTATAATCAAGTTCCATTATATCAAATGACTGACTTTCCTTGATTAGAACAGACATAATACATACTTTACATGCATCTGATGACACCATGACAAAGGCTGGTTAAAGGAAGTTAATCTGCAGTAAAACCCTCCGCAAAGGCAACGTATCATGACGGAGATCTCAGTTGCTCTGTACTGTGGCAATTGCGGCACTGCAACATTGTTTAAGAAATCTTAAAGGCATATTTTAATAAAATATAATTATAATTAGTTGTTTTTTCTTTTCTTGTCTATTAAATCACATTATTTCATTTAATATGCAGTTCATTATAAATGTAGTCCTATTACTTCAATGGCACATACATATTTATAGGTGTTAAACTCATAGGAGAAGGCAATCCTACTAGTAATCAAAGATTTTAGTTGCTATTCTAAAAGAGGCTGTGTGAAAGATTGTTTTGATCAATTTGACAAAAAGTGCAAAGAATACTTAAAAACAAAAACCTGCAGTCCTTGGAAAAGGAAATTGGCCTCACAAGTAACTGCAAAACAGGTTTCTACTATGATAGCATTTTATACAGATCTCTCTTGGTCTAAACCAACCTTTAGAATATGCTGTTTTTAAGTATCTTTTGATCAGATACTAGCAGATTTTTTTCTAGATTTACGTTTTGGAGATTTCAATATGCAGATACGACTCTCATATAAATATGCACTATTTTGATGATCATTTTCTTCATGTAACTAACCCACTACAGTAATTTTTGTGGCAGTTGTTTTGGAAGAAGTAAAACACATACACCTCTACCCCGATATAACGCTGTCCTCGGGAGCCAAAAAAGCTTACCGCGTTATAGGTGAAACTGCGTTCTATCGAACTTGTTTTGATCTGCCGGAGTGCGCAGCCCCGCCCCCCCAGAGCACTGCTTTACCGCATTATATCCGAATTCATGTTATATTGGGTCGCGTTATATCGGGGTAGAGGTGTATATATTTGTAAACAAATTAATCAATTTCAAATTGTGTAAAACTACTGTTCTTTTCTAAGTCACACAGTTCATATCCAAAACAAGCTGATAATTTCAAATTGCCTGCCAACACCTTCACTTCTAGACCACCAGTTCAAATTCATCCCATCTTAGTAGAGACTAACAGTCTGGTATTGACTGATAGCTGTTCATTTTTTCTATTTGAAATTATTTTGTCAGTTTCATTGCTCAATAACAGATTCCATACCCCAGAGTGCGACTCAATTGAACACTAGTTGCCCATTTTGGCAGAGATGCTAAGGATTGACTGCACATGGACGGTTGATCCCTGCAGGTCAGAGATGAGGAATATGAAGGACAGCATAGGAAAGCTTTCACTTCCTCTTCCCATGCTACATTGGTCCAAAAGATACACTAGAAGATGGCAGTGTTTAAAACAGCCAGTCAGTACGGCACCTTTTCAAAAGTATGAAATTCATACAAAACAGAACAAAATATTTTATATAATGGAGAAAAGCAATAAACTTTATATTTGACATCGCAGGACAAAATATACAAATGGTATGTGAATAAATAGTCATATGCAACGGGTATAAGCTCCACTATGAAGAAATATAGTTAATAGAAATGGGGAGGGAGAAGGGGATGACAAGTATTCTATTATATAGCAATTTATTTATCTGCAGAGCCCTCAAAAGTATGGTGGACACCATGCAGACAAATAAAGAGGATGAAGTCTCAATATGTAGGGGATATAATTGAAGATGCTGGCAAAGCATGTAAACACAAAAGGAGAAAAGGTTGTCAAACAACTTAGCGGGGTACTGGTGTGAGAAAGGTGAATTCGAAAGGATTACAAATACATTGCAAAATAATGACTCGGCACTCGAGCATTAGGCTGGTCAGCAGAACAGCTGGCTACACAGTCAGTGACGAGGGATGCAGAGAAAAAATCCCTAGATGACCGTTTGTGCTTAAGAAGAACTCGAGGACTAACAATGGTTAGGAGTTCATCAAAAAGGATCACATATAGACAAAACTCTGACATGAGGCCTTAAACCCAGAAATTTCCACATCAAAGTTGAATTCCATAACAAGATAAACATGTGATACAGTTAAGTTGTGAGCTAAATTATAATATATCACATATGTGGTGGCAATATCCATTTGATAAATCACATGTATTATGCATCTACTTCACTAGAAATTTCTAAGGTACCTATCACCATGGTAACATTGACTCATTTGCACCCTGTCCATTAATCTATATTCCTTGTGTCTATCTGTGATATTCGAAACCTCTGAATATCTTCAAGCAGCCAAAAATATGATGGTAACAAAGCATGATAGTGTAGATCTGGTCTTTCTGCTTACTATGTCAATCACATGCCATTGTCCTGATTTTTTGAGAGACCTCAAGCCACTGCAAGATGCTCACTCACCTTCTTAACTCCCCCAATCTCCCCCAAAGTAAAAAAACCCCCACCACTTATTGAGTCAAAACTAAATACAAAAAATCAGATGACATAGATGCACATGAAAGCATCAGTTGGTACAGAGTCTTCTGGAATCAACATTTGAACGATCATTTAGGTTCATTAGGATCAAGAATTGTTTCAGTAGCTTTAACAAGTTTCACTAGATGGGATGTTTTTTTATACCATTAAAAATCTATCACACTATTTCCAGATCTTTTGGGGGTGTGTGTATTTCCTTATTTTAAGATAGTGTTATCTGACTGTGAGAAAGAGAAGGCCCATGGAATTATGGGGACCCACTGAAGGATTAACCCAGAAGGGTATTCTATGATAATTATATTAAATCCCTTTTGAGAAGCCCAATATGGAATCACAAGGGAAAGATAGATAAGAAGGACCCAGATGCAGGTTGCAAAGCTGGTCTCCTCTATTCTTCTGAGTTCTACTCTAGAAAAAGAGACTCCAAGGAATGCTCTTACCTTTGGAAAGATTGTTAGTCAAGGCCATAGGAGAAGCCAGCAGCATCTACTTATTAATGGGAACCACCATTTTGGAGTCTTCTGAATTAACATGAAGTGCAGCTGATTAATAAGTATTAAACAACACCATAAGGAGGCAGAAATGCATCATTGCACTCTCTCATTAAGTTAGACAAAAAAGGCAAATACATATTTTCCCTGTATAAACATACATATTTTCCCTGTATTTTTTTTCTTCTTGCTTTATTCTGTCTCCTTATATGTGGTGTTCATTTAGTGCAGATTATGTAATGGTTTTAAAAACTAACAAAAACTGGAAAAGAAACATGGAAAAGCAGAGAGGGCAAAATAGCTGCAAATATATAAAATCAGCAATACATCTTGAAATGAATCCTTGTAATCAGACAATGTTTAATAATGTATGTGTAGCCCTGCTTTATTATATTAAGCAAAAAGAGATTCTATTATTTTTAAAATATCTTCTAATAGTTGAATATAGCAATATTCTTTATTATGCTTCTAAAAGCAATATAAATTTAATACTCATACTACGAGTTTCAACTATAAGAACACACACACAAAATACAATCTAGAAGACAAATAAGGGTACTTGCATTTAGCACAATGGGAGTCAGGAGGAGCTAATGGCAATTGTTTCAATGGTTTGGGGGCAGACACATTCTGAAATATTGTTCTAGTAAGTCATCAGCAAATACTTGGTTGATTGTCAAAGGTTCAGTAATAATGTCAGTTCCTTTGTTAACAAACCTATAGGAAGTTTGGATATGATAACCAACACAGAAAAATGTGAGAATGTGTGACATCTATTTCCATTCTCTGGTTTCTCTCTGATCACTTATACTACAAAAATAATGCTTTCAAACGCTGGTTCCTCCAAGAAGGAAGAAAGAGAGGTCATTGAAAGAGAGGTATCTGTGTTATAAATTCTAGAATGGTCAATAAGGCTTCTAAGATCTAGATAATGTTAGGAAATAAGATATTATTTTGATTTTTATTATTATATTAATGAAATAATAATTTTAAAAAATTAACAAAACTGAGCCAATGTCAACTAGGGAATACTATACAGAATCCAGTTTAAAGGACTCAACAATTCTCACCTCTAACAGACCACCAAACCTGTCCAACCAACATTCCCAAGCAAAGGCTTTAGCAACAGGTGAGGATCATGGGTCAAAAGTCCTGGGCAGGGCTACAGAGACCAGTGTATGAGGCCATGAATTCTGCAGCTGGAAAAGCTTCCTCAAAAATACCCTGCTACCAAGCCCCACACCAGCTGATCTCAACTTTGGGGGAAGAACATGAGAAAAGAGGTGTTTTTTTAAGGTTGCCTGGACTGAAATCATAAAAAGTTTTCAGAGCTCAAAGCTAACACCTTGAATTGAACAGGGAAATAAATTGGAAATACAGCTACCATATGCTTACACCAGTAACAAAACAATAGCAACTTCTTAGCCAAGTGTAGATGGAAGAAATAACACTTGGCACAGCCTGAAAATTGCTATTTGGGAAAACTCAGTGTTTCTGAATAATAACTGAAAATGTTTGGCTCCTCGACCTATTCAAGGGAAGGTAAAACTGGGGTTGCCAATGGAGGAGGGAAAACAGAAGGGTCCCAGTCTGAGATGTCTCCAAATAGTAACAGAAAACAGTAAGTCTGTTCTGGACCCCAAAACCTCCCATTGCATTACAATGTCTTTGGGAAGCTGTGTGTCTAGCTATCAGCTGCATGTTTATGGTGTTTCTCTTGTAACAGTTTAGGACGTTTGTGATGCAATTCCTCAGCTCAAGCCTAACCAATGACAGCAGTAAGAGCGGGACTAAAGCTACTTTTGTTGCTGTAAAATGGAGTTGTGAGTGTGCTGATAGCTATATGTATAAGAACCTTTACATTAGGACCAAGTGGATAGATGTAGCTTCACTATAAACTTTGTAGGTGAAATTTACATAGGCTGAATCAAACCCACTAAAATCAGAACTACTTCTGTAACCTGGGGTGACAGGGCTAATCATGCTAATTTAATTCCTTCAAAGCAGATCCTGGATTTTCTTAGTACAGCCTCCATTGGCCTGCATACCTACTGATTGCCTTCTGTTGTCCACCTGCTGAACTCATATCAAGCTATATGGAATTTACTTACAAACTGTTTTTGCACATTGAAGTGGTAGAAGCTTCACTTAAAATCACTAAACACAAACATGAACTGTAGAGACAGCTCTAATATCCTGAAGCTAACCTTGCGACACAGTCTGAGAAGTGTCTATGATTTCTTTCAGAACATTTAAATACCATCCTATTTTTGAATTCCTATTGCATCAACCAGGCACATGGAGAACAGTTGCAAATGCAATGTTTATTAACCGGGTAGAATCATAAGTTACTAGACTTTGTCTGGATATAACTAGCCTCCATAGACAGCTCGGTATTGGTGTTGTATTGTACATAGATAAAACAGAAACCGATTTCTAAACAAAATAATTTCCAGTAGCTTAGAATTATCAAATGCAAGGGAAAAATTGAATGAATAAATAAATAAATAAATAAATAAATAATGCCCAATACTTCTGGGCTTCCCCTAAAGTAAAGCAACACGTACATCTTTAGAAGATGTGATTAAGAACAAATGTTCAAAAACAGTAACAATTATTTTTAAACACAAGCAGAAAGACTGAAAAATAGTTTATATGATTTATAAAGCAAACATACCTCAAACAGACAGGTATCTTAATTTCGCCAAAGAATTACTATCTCAGCTGTCTTTTCGTCTTCAGCTCTTGCATTTGTTGCACTGGCCTAGGAAAAATAAATCTCAACTTACTTTCAAACAGAAAGCATAAGGCTATACCAAAGGGAAAAAAAATGTTAATAGCACTGCTGTTAATTCCTCAGTAATCCTACTTCATTATCGTAAGGAAATAAATCTCAGAAAAGGATTGCCTTATTAAAAGTGAATTAGAAAACTGAATGTCATCAGTGCAGGGAGACATTCTCTTAAAATGCAATCAGCAAGGCAGCATATAAATAGGGCACTATACAAAAATGTTCCTATCACACAATCTTTAACAGATTTTCAACAGATGTGTACATAACTTTGATTTCATGAATCCCTAAATTAAAATATGTCTACATCATTTACCATGATGTTTCAAATGAATAAAGCAAAAAAAAAAAAAAATAAGTCATCATTTAGAGTCTACTCAAGGAACACTATTTTAAAGGTATGTAAGGTGCAGACATGAGTGATTATTGAAATATTATTCATGCCATTTTTCAGTGTCATCAAAATATTTGCTTTATCTTGGAAGACTGAAAAAAAATGGAGGTTTTGTTTTGATTTAATTGCTATATATAACCCATGATTAAAAGGCAGTGTAAACCCTTATGCACATCTTAAACACACATCTATCCCTAATTATAGTGATGTATGAAGGGTCTGAGCTGGGCAGAAGCAATGCAAGTAAAAATGCAAACTTGGGACAACTCCGCACAGTGTGTATCATATTAATATAAACTTTCCATCTAGCACCACAATATTTATGCCTCACACACATCACTTTCAGTCATGTTATTTGAAAATAGCAGCATCAAACAATTGATCATTGCAAAAAATCTCCAGTATTAAAACAGACAAAAACACTACTTATATAGAAATATGTCAAACTTTCATTAAATATATGGGGGGGAAAACAGACGTGTACAAGCCAACTACCCTTTGTCATTTTTCTTCTCATTAGTATCACTATTTCTCTTCATTGTTTCCAAAATTCTATTCTAATTCTTTACCCTGTGGTCATCCTCTGAATATATTGCATTATATAGCCGTAACTGCTGTAATAAAATTATTTTGAAGGAAAACAATGTAAAAATGATGGTGCAGGTACAATATAAGATTAGAAGACCTACATCTGAAAGATACCCACACTTTGTGGAACCTAGTTAACAGCTGGAAACAAATGGTGGAGACCTTTAAAGCATTCAAATGAAAAACATATATTCCCTTTGGCCGTGTTCATGACACTTTCCACAAACATACTATTTTTTCACTGAATCCTAGTCTCATAAATTCAAAAGGGATATGTGTTTTGTGAAAGGGATCATGTTGGAAATGTCTGTGGGAAGAGATAAAATTTTGAGGAGTGGAGCAAGAAAAGGAGAGCACATTTGATTATTTGTATATCAATACATAATTATTTCTCAACTTTTTCTCTCACCTTAAAAGTTAATCTATTTTATCGATCTATATCAGGGGTTTTATACTGCCGCTCATCACAGTACTATCTGAGCACCTTACACATGAAATCAATAGCAATAGCAAAGTCCCTAGTGATTTGCATTGTCCCAGAGGAGTGCAGAAGACACAGTGGTTCATAAATTGAAATATGCTTTTTAATGTAATTAAGGCTTGATGCATTAATTGCTTTGAAAATTAGAACCAGAGCTTTACACTGGCATCAGAATCTGACTAGGAGCCAGACGAGGGATTAGAGCACAGATCTGATGTGCTCACAGCAGTCTAAGTCAGGGAGATGGTGCACAGCTGTATTCTATACCAGCTAGAGCTTGTGTATCTTCTTCACATTAAGTTTCAGATCTAGTGAATTACAGTAATCAAGACTGGAGATGAGAAATGTATGGATCACTGTGGCTGGTTCCTTGTTCAGGAGGAAGGGACAAAGTGAGGAGTCAAACGGACCTTGAGGCCCATGCCACTTTGATGAATGGGGACTGCATGCCTTCAATGGAAGGTGGAGACAACATCCTAGCCGGCTCTTGAAAATGATTCCCCTTTCTGACCAGCATAACTTTGGCCTTGCCTGGGTTCAACTTGAGCCAGCTACTTTCATGCAGGCATTGATTTCTTGTACACATTCTGACATTTCAGCAATGACAGTGGCTGCATCCACAGAGAATGAAATATATAGTTGAGTGTAATCAGCATACTTCTGGCAGCTGAACCCATGTGTGTCTGTCTCTCCCAGTGATCTCATATAGATATTGAAGAAAAGAGGGGTAGTACAGATATCTGGGGGACTCTGCAAGCAAGGGTCTTTAGCATTGAGGAACAGTTACCCATCACCACTCTGAGGTTTGCTGTAGAGGAATGACTGGAACCACTGTGATGCTGGACCATTTACTCCTGTTATGTCATGTAGGTGGGTTAGCAGTACTTTGTGTCAACGGATGCGGAGAGGTCCAGCTCGATGAGCCTGGCGATCTTGCCTGTGTCCATCATCATAAGAAGGTTGCTGTGTCCTGATCTGAACCTATTGTGAGGCATCCAATACCAAATGTTGGCTGATGTCCATGTTGTTGAAGATCAGTGGTTTCTACTTTCTCAATTATTTTGCCCAGGAATGGAAGGCTGGAGACAGGACAGTAGTTGGAGAAGTCTTCCAGATTGAAAATTGACTGAACTATCATGTTTTGCAGTAGGTATGCTTCTCTGAAGAAGCCCTGACTATTTTTACTACTAGTGCAATAGTTGTTCTTCACTGGCTTTTACCAGCCAGGATGGGCATGGATGCATTTCACAGATTGGGGCGCTAATATTTTCCTTAAGTTGGTATAGTTACTCTTATGGATAATGTATGTTTTTGATCACTCTTTAGAAGTTACTATATAGTACATTGCTGCTGAAAAACAAAATATTTTACGAATGTTGGTATCTGTCTTTATTACTCCTTAACACAGGGAGCAGGGGTACGATGTGAGAAGGGAACTCTTAAAAGTTTTCTAGGGTCGAACAAGGGACCACTTTAAAGCTTTGTTTGGAGGCTATTACACAAATCATTGCATCTCTGGTATCACAAGACTGAAACTGCATATTTCACCAGATTTATTGATCTCATGGGGCTCTTCCAGGCTTGGTAAAATGCCTAAATCTTTGAGACTGTCAAACTATTTGTCTAATCTATTTCAGGTATGTCTAAGGCTCCAATAAACTTGGTATCTCCATGCTGAACAAAATTGTCTGGAAGCCTCTCTCTGGTTTTCAGCACAGCAAGGAGGGAGAAACATGTTTATATTTGTTATGGATTTAAAAAATAGCTAATATATTCACTGATTTGGTTTTGTACCCAAAGAAAAAATTATTGAAGAAATATGCCTTGCTCTGGGCTCCTGGGAACGCCTGTTTTTAGAAAATCTTGTGATGTACAGTCAGAAATGAAAATACATTGTTAGTGTATTTTCACTGTTGAATGTTATGGTGTTTCCAGGATGATAACATGCAGAAAAATATTATTACTTTCTATACAAGATGAATAAACACATGTTGATTTAATTTGTAAATTACTTTGTTGTGTCTGAAATCATTAGATGTGGTGGAAAAATTGAGTGCAATGAAATTAGTTTAGACCACAGGGGTCCACTCCCCCCAAATGGCTTGCTGGTAGCTTGATCCATTTTTTAATTAAAGCTTGCTTTTGTTTAAAGCAACATGAGCATCCGTTGGTGGTTTCTGTTTGTGTTTGCACTGTAGATAGCTACCACTGTCATAGGAGACCTTTTTATACCTCACCCCTAAAAGATAAGATGATGAAGGAGGATGGGAGAGAAAAGCTGGTGTGTGACATCTTGATGAAAACTACTGCCCCAAGCTTGCAATCAACCCCCAGACAAAACATTGCAAAACTTCAAAGCCTGCAGTTTTTCTTGCTTCCCACAGAAGGTTAATATTTCATTGCTGCACTTAATACACATCTCAGCATGTCTTCAGCTATATAAAGAAACAAACTTGTGCATGTCAGCATTACGATTAAAGATTTAAGTCTGAATTTTAGTCACCCTAAAATTTATAATCTAACATGTAATGTCTCCAGAATTAAAAGAATAATTAACTAATATTACACCATTTTCCTGTTGTGAAATGAATCTATAACTTAGACACTGATTATGTAGGATCTACGTTATGATTTGTGCAGTTACTCAGCAAAAGGAGCTTCAGTTGACCAAAACCCCTCACAAGATGGTGCTTACATCAGAGATGGCAACACTGTTGAGTATGGTAATAAAGATAAATGTGCAGCATTTATTTTATTTTATTGCAATTATTTGTTAGACTGATGATTGTAGAAAACATTGATGCACAAAACACCCCAGTAGGGCAAGAATTTTTAGTTCTTTAGCACATTTTATTGTCCATAAATATTAAAAAACAAAAAAGAATTTTAATCCAAATTGGCTATTTGCAATATTTTTTTTCTTGTGTATGATTGTTAAGTTCCTCAGTCCATGCAGCCTTACCTTTAATATACTTCGAGGCACATTTTGATCATTTTCAGCCAATTTGGGCCTTTACGGGGCAAACATTAATGAAGTTATGGACAAGAACTCTTTGTCAATATGGTGCCAAAACTGATAATTTTGGATGTGTCATGACAGAAAACTGCAGGGGTTCTTGTGGAGAACTTTTAAACACAAGGTCTGTCAGGTTACTGGCTATATAAATTTGCAGTGAAAAAAGTAGCGCTCCTGTTGCTGGAACAAATTGTAATTTTAAGCACAATAAGGGCCTTCCCATACAGCCTATTATAAGACCAAGTCAGAATCAGACACACTAAAAACAAAAGAAGAACAATGAAAAACCCAGGCACAATGGACCAAAACAGAACAGGCAGAAGACGAAGAATGCTTTAGACAATCACAGCAGCCACAATATCTCAATTTAATTTACTTCAGAGAATGAGAGTGAGACTAAAAATTGGGACAATCACATTTTCTTGTCAAACAACCAATATTCCTTTCTTTGGCTTTGTCTTCACTACCCGCCGATCCGGCGGGTAGCAATCGGTTTATCGGGGATCGGCTTACCGCGTCTAGTGAAGACGCGGTAAAATCGATCCCTGATCGCTCTGCCGTCGACTCCGGAAATCCACCTCGGCAGGAGGCGGCAGCGGAGTCGGCGGCAGCGCGGCAGCGGTCGACTTTCCCGCGTCCTCACCGCTAGGTAAGCCGACCTAAAATACGCAACTTCAGCTACGGTATTCACGTAGCTGAAGTTGCGTATCTTAGGTCGGACCCCCGCTGTAGTGTAGACCTAGCCTTTGCCACCTATAGACAAGTGCTGTGAATTTCTTTCTCCTTCAGCCTAGATTAAAGTCTGCTGATATTTTTCACAAGGACGTACAGGAGATACTGACAATAAGGTAGCAAACAACATTCTTAATCCACTACAATGCTGCATTCAAGAATGGCTTTGGCCCCATAAAAAGCTCCACAGCATATTTTAGATTGCATACTGGTGCCGAACTACTATTTCATAATGTACACTTAGTCCTCTGAGATTTCAGAGAGGCAGTGGACCAGCCAAGATGTGTTGGCTACTTCCCTGTAAATTGACGCTAAGTTGAGGACGTGGTCTGTGGCTTGTGAAAAAGTAATCTATGGTTTTACTGCTTAGCAAATGAAGGCTCTAAATACTCAGTGCTGGCTGTGGTTTGGCAGTAGTCTGGGACTCTGCCTATTGGCAGAGCATCCAGCCCAGTCTGCTGCATCATCTGGACCTGGGAGCTGATAGAAAGATACCTGGACACAACTGGGCTTGATTTGAGCAACTGGCTGTGAGGAGGAAAGCTTTGTTTCCTAGTATTGTATTGAATTTAATTGCTGAAGTCACAACAGGTTGAACCTTTAGTTCCATGGGGAGTTGGCACTGGCTCAGCCTTGTGGACTGTGAAAGGAACTAATTATAGTGTGCTGTTTCAATTTAAAAATAATAAATAAATAAATAAATAAATAAAAGGAAAAAGAAGAACAAAAAAGATTGAGCTCTACAGGCAGAGCAGAGTGCTAGGGTGACAGCACTGCCAGGGTCTATAATGGTTATGTCACTTTCTCCATGGTTGAATCCCTTAACCATTATGTGCCTCAGTTTCCCTATCTATAGAATAATAATATTATATTCCCCTAACTTTAAAAAAATGTAATTAATACACATTTGTGAAGCATTTTGAGCTCCTAGACTGGAAAAAACTAGATAAGTGTGAAGTCCTGAAAGATGAAGTTAATAACTCATTTTTTTGTATCCACCTACCACAGTTGTTGGCAGAAGCCACACAGTTTAGGGTCCAGCCATGCAACCCTTATTGTGAATAGGTTCTAAAGGATCAAGACCTAATTGTATTGTTGGGGGAGAGAGGCAGGTCTATATTAATTTCTCTAAAAACTGATAGAATTTAATAGAGAGTAACATTCTTCGTGTTGGGTCAATGGGTTTTGGTTTGGTTTGGGGTATTTGTGTGTGGGGGGGGTTGTTTGTTTTATTTTGTTTTTTACTGTTGTATAGAATTCTATAGCAAGCACGGTATCCACCAAAAAAGGTGATTTTCAACTGTATATTTTGAACTTTACCATAGGTACCATCCCATTGAAAGCATTAGATTAAGCAGCCCACAAACACAGGCAAATCACACATGTGGACCTACCAACATTGTAGAAACGTGAAGAGGAATATTTTCAAAGCAGTGCATATCAGTTTGCCATGAAACCTCTATTGAAGATAATGGGAATCACACAGCTAAATCCCCATGCACTGCTGTGCAAATGTAGCAGTAAGTAAAAAGCAATAAGGTATTCACACAAACATTATGCCCAGTATCAAATTTTCAAACAGGTATAGAAATAAGCCTTATTGCTACAGTTTAACCATTGGACTACCTAACCCAATAAACTCCTTTTCTCTTTCTTTTACTATGCACTAGCAAGTAACCGTAACAATCCAAATATCTAAAATGAATAAGGCAAAAGCTGGAAAATTTTGTAATTTAAGAGTCATTAAAATATATATAGTGTAGTTATAAACACCATGAGAGTGCCTGGTACTTTACAAACAAATATAGAATCAACAACTGTTGTGATTTTTTTTATTTATTTTTTTTGATGAGCATATGGGAATGAAAACATTTTGAGTATCTCTTGGAGAAAAAAATCAAAGTGCCATGAATAATAAGGTAGGGAGGTAAGTGTGTGAGTATAGTGTCTGCATCACAGTTAAAAACCCATAGCTGGCCTTTGTCAGATGAATTGAGCTTCCAGGGCTCAGGTTAAGGGGCTGTTTAGTTACGGTGTGAACATGTGGGCTCGGGCTTGAGCCTGGGCTCTAGGATCCCAGAGGGTCCCAGAGCTCAGGCTGCATCCCAAGCCTGAATGTCTATACTGCAATTAAACAGCCCCTTAGCTCAAGCCCCAGGAGCCCAACTCAGCTGGCAAAGGTCAGCCACAGGTGTCCAATTGAAGTGTAGACGTACACTAAAAGGGCAGGGGCCTCAGTGCGGAAGGACAGAGGTGGGGGAGTCATGGTGGCAGTGAGAGCTTTACCTGGGCACCAGCTTCAGCTCCAGAAGTTCTTCTTGCTGTTCAGCAGCTCCTCACCAAGCAAGGTCCCTAGATGCCTGCAATGCTGGACAAACTGTATAGCAGCTTGCCTTCTGGGAGAAAGCTCAAACAGGTGCCAGCTGGCTCTTCTGTCAAAGAGCCAGATTAATAGTTCTGTAGCCTGGCTTTTATCTACTGGAACCTAAATGACCACTCCAGTACTGCCAATCTCAAGAGATCAAAAGTCGACTGTCAGACGCCATCAAGAGAAAGAAAATTATGAGTTGGAGCCCCAAAAATCATGGTATTTGGCCCCCCAAAATGTATATTGTTATATTTTAGTCTGTGTCTTTTGATATTTGAAGTCTCCCTGCCTATCCCCAATTTGTGTACATGTGACAGATAATGCAACCACATGCAAAGTCTTTGGGGACTATTATATTAACTTTATGAAGGTTATATGTATGTCTGGGGTCTAGGGATTGTATTCTACTCCATTGGGGAGGGCTACTGCAGCTCCCTCAGAAACTAAAATCAGTGGGGGTGGATTATTATGGTCCCTGGACTGTCAACAGCTCCAGAGAAGTACCATCCTTTGAAGTGGTATGCATATACTGGCTGAAGCTAGATTTTTAAGAGATACAGGAGACAAAGAATGAAATTGGGACATAAACGCCTGAGTTTGAACTGAGAGAGGGGCATTCTTTTTCATTCAACAAAGGAGCATGACCTCTTGTCCAAGGGAGCACGCAATCCTGCAGCAAGTTTGGAAGGATTGGAAACTATCAGGGTCTCCATAGGACTGATGGAAAAGCATTTAGATCCTTTAATTGTGTTACATGTTTTCTCTGTATGCTTTCGTTCTTAAATAAACGTACTCTGCTTTGGAAGGTCTGTATGGTCACGTGTAACTGTTGGCATGCATTGGTTCATAGCCCTTGGAGAGAAAGCAAAGTGCAGGGGCTGGAAATCAGTCAGAGCTGTTGAGATAATTACAGTGCAACCTCAGGCAGCTGCAGCCTAACCCTCTGGCCTGGAGAGAGAAGGGCTCCTGCCCAGTTGGGATGATGGTTAGAGGCCTGAGAGGACATTCCTGGAGCAGAGCAGGAGTCCACTCTCTCAGACTTTATGGGGTAAGGTGATTTTGACCCTCACTGCAAGAGTTGTCATCCCTACATCTGACTGTCCCCTGACCATCAATTAATTTTGTCCCCCTCAGCTCTCACTCCCCATCAGTTCAGCCCCCAAGCATCATCTCTGCTTTTCAGTTCACCCACCCTCTCCCAGGCCTGGGGAGCTGCAGCAGGGTCCCCTCTTCCCATTCCAGGCTGGGGGGGTGGGTGGCTCTAAGGGCTCTTTACCTCCTTCTAACCTTTCCCAGGCTGGGTGCTGCAGGAGGGAGGAGGATCAGCAGAGCACCATCCTGTACGTACAGCTCACAGGAGTGGAATGAACAACTGGGCTCTTTAGCACCATCATTCCCCTTTCCCCCCATTAAAAATGGCTTTGGGTTGTTTAGGGGAAGTAGGACAGAACTCCACCTGTAGAAGCTCTGATGGGCTGCTCAGCCCTAGGATGTGGGCAAGTGGGGCAAGCAAACAATCAGAAGGCTCAAATTTGCTAGGCAGCTGAAGCTTCTCTCATCAACACCAGACACGGCTCCAGTCCAAGCCAAAATACTGCCACTGTGAAAAAAATCATGAGAGTTGGGAATTCTGTCACCCCAACTTCCCTGAGGAGACAGGAGGGAATTCTTCCTGCATCTCAGCCCTGAAAGGGCCAGGCTGCAGCCTTTGCGGGACAGGGAGTGCAGTGGCTCCCTGTGAGGGACCCTTTGATCTCTGGGACTCCCTGCAGCTGCGGGTTTTGCAGCTGCTCAGAACCAGCCCTCTGTCTGTCTTTTTGGAGGATAGGAGCTTTGGCAGTGTGATATGGAACTACACAAGTTCGCCTCAGTAAATTGAGCCTGGCAGCTGAAGAAGAGGCCTAGCAGAAAGCCAGCCAGCTGTGTGCCTGATAAGAGTACAGTGTCCATGTACACAGCCGCAGCATCCAACACACTACTAAATAAAACTGCTATGCCAGCATGGTCAGTGAGTGTTACCATTACGACCAGAAGAGTGCATTTTGCTTCTTGGGCATTTTCTGGTGCACTGCAACGTACACAATGACTGCTTGTTTAAAACGGAAAGATTTTTCTTTAAGAGGCTTTGGCTTCCAACAAGCTCATGTACCACCAGTGGTACATACACCCCTGGGAAATCCTGCTCTAGTTCATCTACAAATTATTAGGTTTAACGCAATAATCACTGGGTGAAATTCTATGGCCTATGTTATGCTGGAGGTAAGATTAGATGATCAAAATGGTCCCTTCTGGCATTAACATTCTATGAGATCTATAAAATTCCTGGACACTGAAGTCCTCTGTTTATTTACAGAGAAATTACTGAAGCGCAAGTGTAGTGTAAGCATCCCTATAGTACCCAAACAATATACATCAAACCTACGCTATGATTGTGATCATCATTATATGAACACTTATTAAATTATTCTCTTCTAATAATTGCAGTTCTTACTAATACATATCGTAGATGCATTATTGGGCGGGGAGGGGGGGTGAGGGGAGAGAGCCCCGGATTGATCAACGGCAGGGTAATATCAGAGAGGAGAACCTAACAGTAGAATTTCAATGCACTACAGTACAAAAAACAGACTAAAAATATCAGGAAATGATTTGTCTGATTTGTTCTTACTTTTAAGAAACAAACCTGGTGATTACATTACTTTCACAAATGTTTATTGTTTAGGTTTAACTTGCATATGTCTATATTTCATTAAGTTGATTCAAAAGGATGCTCTCTTGGGATTTGGCACTATACAGTGCTTTGCTTGAGATTTTTAACAGCAGAATACCGATAAATATACATTGTTTACACTAAGGCATAACAACATTTCCCAAAAATGCAGGCAACTTGTTTCTTATTTCATAATCTGTAATAAGTATGATGGCACTGCCTCACCATTGCAGATGGGGGAGTCTGGTTCAGAAAAAAGTAGATGGCTTTTTATTCAAGAAGCCACACACCTCTCTGCCTCTTAGTGAGACAATTATTTTGCAAGAAAAGACTGTGTCAATCAGGAATTAAGGTAAGGTGAATAATGGGCAGCGTTTCTCTGCTGAAAGCAGAGGGACAGATCACTCTCCTCTTTCTCATCCTGGCGTGGAGGAGCTCCTCTTCCCTCCTAGCTGGGGATGGGAGGACTCACCACACAGGAAATACTGAGGAGCTTGTAAGGGAATTTCTGGAATTACCAGGGTTTCCAAAAATGGGTGGAGAAGCAACAGCACCTGACAGGTAAAACAAGAGGCTCCTGTCCTTTCTTCCTGTAATGGAAGATTCTTCCAGGGGCAGCCTCTGTTATCTTTCCAACCCTACCAAAGGGGAGGGGAAGAAACTCCCCCCCTGCATGGTCTGTGTGGAATGACAGATACATACCTCATAGATTTGAAGCTACATCTTTCCCTTAAAATTCTGTACAATCTTGTAAAATACAGAAAATTATGGCAATCACCAAGGAAGAATCCCCCAATCCATTCCCACAGTTTTACACCAATACAGATTTGCCATCCTGGTAAAAACTGGGAAAGAGGAGGAGCACCATATGCATTTGGGATGAGAGCTTGCTTTTTTTTTATTAACATTTTTTTTAATTTATCAAAAACAGCTAGTAAAATGTTTCATTTACCAGTAACCCACTTTTCAGCAAATGGAAATTTTCTATCATGATTTTAATACAAAAATCAATGTAAAGAATTGTGATTGACTAATTGGTGTGCAAAAAAACTAAAACATGTTCATTTCAAACCTGGTTCAAATGGAAACAACTTCACATTTATGAAATTTTGGAGGATTTTTTTTTTAATTTTCAACCAGCTCTTACATTCTCACTTAGTTGGATGCAGACCTGGCTATAGGCAGGAACTCCTTTTAGATCTGTGGTGGGGCAACCTGTGGCCCGTCAGGGTAATCTGCTGGCGGGCCGTGATACAGTCTGTTTACATTTGCATGGCCACCTGCAGCTCCCAGTGGCCGCAGTTCACCGTTCCCGGCCAATGGGAGCCTGCGCTGCTTCCCACACCTCCCATTGGCCGGGAATGGCAAACCGTGGGCACTGGGAGCTGCGGGCGACCATGTGCAAATACCCCCACAACTCCTACCTACATTTGAGTTAAGCGGAAGACAAAGTGTCAAACTTAACTCTAATATCTCTTTACTTGTATAACCCATTGGTCAGTGAGTGTGTTATGCTTTCTCCTCTGAGCCTGATCTACAGAGGATGTGAATCTGTTACTGCCCCCAGTTAGAGAACCTTGGCTCTTTAGCTGAAGCATGCATTTAACTCTGGCAGTGCCTGGTTCAATCCTTAATTTCAGCTAAAATGGTGGATATTACACATACTCAGTTTAAGCAAAGCCTTTGCTTTCCATTACTGGAATATTAACTTGGTCTTTTGTTTTTATATACGGATCTTCCTTAATATAAAGAGCCAAATCCACCCATGATTTACACAGTGAGAAATTTCACAGAAGTATTAGGAATGCGGGGTGCTGTGGTGAAAATATGAAGGATGTGCTGCCTTTCATCTGAGGTACAGGGGGTCAGTCTGGGAGACATAATTTGGGGAATCTAGCCTGTACACATTGCAATAAAAATATCTCAGTAAAACATGCTGATTATTATGTAACTTTATACATTAAGCTTTTAAGCATTCTCTTCTACTAACTCATTCGTTGCACTCATATTTATTATTTCAGAACGGGTGACTTTGCTGTGTGTGTATATGTATTTAAGATACCTAAGCAATTGATATGTACCGACTTTAGTTAATTTAGGCTGTGTATTACCCCATGCACTACTTCAGTTCTATTGCAGTAAAATTGGTTATCAAGGGTCATAAGGATAATTCTATAAAGCAAAGAACTAACATTCATTTACACTCACTTCCCCCCTAATTCAGAGATGGCATGGCCAATGGTTTATTAGGGGAAAAAGTGTATGTTTCTTTCTAATTAAAGTGCTGTGCAAGGGGAAGGTGCAATGAAACTTCTTGAACTCCTGTCCCAAAGGAAATTGACAGATCTCTGAAGCCAAATAAAGACTGCATTAGTCAGATCACAGTCTAAGACATATTACCTTCCACCTACATTGATATGAATATCCTCAAGCTTTGCAGAGCATGATGCCACACATGTGGTACCTCTCCCAATCCCACCATGATTGCTTCAGGAATTTTTTTAAGAGGCTGTCTCAGAAATGTTCCACCCTAATTATTAATATAGGTGATATCTACAGGGTAGCATACTCTTTCCCTCAACTCCCAGAAGACAAGCATCTGCAGCACAACAGCTGGCTGAAGAGAAATATTTGTGTTGAGTAGCACTTACTTGCACAAGAAGTTCCATTTACTTATTTCAGAGTAGCAGCCGTGTTAGTCTGTATCCGCAAAAATAACAGGAGTACTTGTGGCACCTTAGAGACTAACAAATTTATTAGAGCATAAGCTTTCGTGGGCTACAACCCACTTCTTCGGATGCATATAGAGTGAACCATATATTGAGGAGATATATATACACACACATACAGAGAGCATGAACAGGTGGGAGTTGTCTTACCAACTCTGAGAGGCCAATTAAGTAAGAGAAAAAAATCTTTTGAAGTGATAATCAAGATGGCTCAGTACAGACAGTTTGATAAGAAGCAAGTGTGAAAATACTTACAAGGGGAGATAGATTCAATGTTTGTAATGGCTCAGCCACTCCCAATCCCTATTTAGCCCTGAGTTGATTGTGTCTAGTTTGCATATCAATTCCAGCTCAGCAGTCTCTCGTTGGAGTCTGTTTTTGAAGTTTTTCTGTTTTAAGATAGCCACCCGCAGGTCTGTCAAAGAATGGCCAGACAGGTTAAAGTGTTCTCCCACTGGTTTTTGAGTATTATGATTCCTGATGTCAGATTTGTGTCCATTAATTCTTTTGCGTAGAGACTGTCCGGTTTGGCCAATGTACATGGCAGAGGGGCATTGCTGGCACATGATGGCATATATCACATTGGTAGATGTGCAGGTGAACGAGCCACCGATGGTATGGCTGATGTGATTAGGCCCTATGATGGTGTCACTTGAATAGATATGTGGACAGAGTTGGCATCGGGCTTTGTTACAAGGATAGGTTCCTGGGTCAGTGTTTTTGTTCAGTGATGTGTGGTTGCTATTGTTCAAGGTGAGTGATGATTACAGAAACAGGCCTGGAGTGAATAGAAGCTGTTTCACTTGCAGCTTGAGGAAGGAATTTCTAGATTAATGGATTTTAAGGTTAAAAGGGACTAATATGATAAGTTAATCCATCCTGCCTAGCACAAGACATAGAACCTCACCCAATAATTTCTGCATCCAGCCCATAACTTCTGTCTGAGTTATATTGTATCTTGGAAAAATATATCCAGTCTTGATTTAAAAACGTCAAGTGATGGGGAATCTACCACATCCTTAAGAAAGTTGTTCCTGGAATGGTTAATTACCTTCACTTAAAAATCACCACCTTATTTCTATTCTGAGTGTGTCTAGCTACTATTTCCATCCATTGGATCTTGTTATGCCTTTTTTCTGCCAGTTTCAAGAGCTGTCTACTCTCAGAAATCCTTCCCCGTGTAAGTACTTACAGACCATGATCAAATCATTTCTTAAACTCCTCTTGGATAAACTAAATAGACTGAGCTTCCTTAGAATCGTGCTATAAGACAGGTTTTTTCAGACTTTGAATCATCATTGTAGCTCTTTTCTGTAACCTTTCCAATTTATCAACATCCTTTTTGAAGTATGGGTACCAGGACTGGACAACACTTAAACAAACAGGACCAGCCTTAAACTTCCGGATAAGCCAGAAAAAAAACAATTTCTTTACTCTCCCCAACCTCCCATCAAACAAATTCCCATCTGCCTTTATCTCACTTCTATGCACAAGGGAATTTGGGGGGAGAATAGCAGTAAGAGGATTTTTAAAGGATACACCCCAAACCAAACTATGGGTTTGAGCCAAAGTCCATCTAAGCCATTGGAAGTCATTCCATTATCTTTAATGGGCTTTGAATCAGGCTCCAATTCATTTCACACAAAAGGTATGTTCATGCTTAGTGTGAGTGGCGGGAAGGGTAGGAAAAGAAATTAGTGTCTTCTTAGCTTCCTGCTTCAGACTCAGAACCCAGCTGTATATTCTTTCCAACCCTATTGATTAGTTTATATTTTGAATGGCTATTGTTGTAAGAAACTACTTTTCTTTGTGAATGAAAGAAATCATCGTCTTCCCTGGAATCCAAAGTCTGGCTCCACTAGGGTCTGATCCAAAGTCCATTGTCCTTGTTTTTACAGTGAATGTGCAGCAAAAGAAGCTTCAGAAAATCAATGAGGATTCTATGAATATGTTTGGGGAAATACGATGAATTTATGAAGTGTTGCCTTGATCCTCCCAGACCTGGTAGGCTGTTGTTGTGATTTACTGCATTCAGAACAGTGTAAAAAAAAGGCACCACTAGAGAGCTGAAATGCTGCTGCTAAAGTTTAACATGTTAATTAGAAACAAATATTGCAATACTCTTGTGCCATATTGACTAGGAGCTTGCAGAGAGGATATCAGTGAAAAAGCAACTGCAATTCACCTTTTGTTCAAGTGGCCAACCTGCTCTTTTCAATGCACATGTCCTTGAATCAATTCCCAATAAAGTTAGACTTCTTGTATGTTCAAGTGGCACTTAGATTAAAGGAACTGATTGAATATTGCCATCTGAATCGCTAATGTGTTAGCATGGGACTCACAAGTCACTAGGTTAAGAACTGTCAGTCTATTGTTAAGAAACTTCCAAGGTGCTGCACCAGTATTCCAAGGACTTTGAAACATGCTGGGCATGATTCCCCACTGATCTTTGGTACTTATTTACACCTATGCAACATATGTGTATAACATCACCATAGCATTTTACACCCATTTTGCAAAGGTGTAAAAAATTACTCAAGGTGCTCTGTGGTAAGGAATCAAGCTCTCAGTATCCTGGCAGGTTTATTACCATAAGAGAAACAGGGACATAGTTACCAAAATTGTTCTATTATGGGCAGATTATGTACTATTCCTCTGAGGGCACTATTGCACTATTTCAGTAAGAGATCGAAATGGTACTGCAATTCTACTGCTGAGGAGGCCTCTTTTTGTTGGATGCAGGTGAGATGTGAGGGAACACACACAAGAGAATCCATGGGGAATTATGGATACCGGATATGATGCTGGCAGAACAGGTGACAGCTCATGCCGAAGCCCCAGGCCAATTCACTTGTGCAATAGAATAGATCAAAGTGATAATTAAATGTATAAGTGTGTATTTGGTGTTTAAACTTCATGAAAACTACTGGGATGTTATATACATTCTTTTTACTAATCTGTATCCTGACATAATGTATTAGCAAACATTTACGTTGCGTATACCCCTGTGACTAAATAACCCATCAAACAAGAAAGAAGCCTTGTAGAATGCAAATGAGGACCTTTAACAGAAAAGTGCTCCTTTCAAAGCAAGTGGTTATTGTGTGTGATGATCGGCAGTCAAAGACTCAAAGTGCATTCCTTACCCACATAATCAAAGGAAAAGCTCACAGTGACCCTGTCAGCTTGTTTTCTGTGAGAAAAAGCTGTAAATATGGATTCAAGGAAAGATCCTTCATCTCTGGACTGTTTGGACTTTTACAGGGAACTGTACCAGATGCAAAGCAGAGATCTCCAGAGACAATCTGGGTACCCTGAAAAGACTTTTGGGAAACTGGTACTTTATTACATCATTGCCACCATTCGGAATTATAAACTGTGACTCACTTGTACATATACTTTACCTGCTTTAACCTTTCAATAACTCTCATTCTTTTTTCTTAGGTAATAAACCTTTAGTTAGTTTACTATAGAATTGGCTGCCAGTGTTGTCTTTGGTGTAAGATCTGGAGTACCAATTGATCTGGGGTAAGTGATTGGTCTCTTGGGACTGGTAGCAACCTGATGTGGTGTGATTTTTGGTGTAAGTCACCTTTTCTCACAAAGGCCAGTTTGTCTGGTTGGCAAGATACATTGGAGAGTCTAAGGGGACTGTCTGTGACTCCATGGTAAGACTGGTATAGTGATCCAGGAGTTCACATTTGTTACTGGCTTGGTGAAATCTAAGTATAGAACACAGCACCGGGGTGTCTGCTCTGTTTTCTGACAGTCTGCCTTGGTGTAGGCACTCACAGTTGTGAACTTCTCCAGACAGCGTGACACTGGATATAGCCAAATGACTCATTCCTTTCAGACAGACTACTTTCATTGTAACCTTTTCCCTCTTGTCATCCATGTGAAATTTACTTGCAGTAAATAAGTAAGCAAAACAAATTATTTTGAGTGTTAGTGTGGAAGTGTGTGTGTGTGTGTGTGTGTGTGTGTGTGTGTGTGTGTGTATGTATACACACATATTCAGAGAGAGCGAGAGAGAGCACGCTATTTTGACTTCAGTAGGATTTGCTAGGTTCTCAGCATTTTTGAAAATCAGGGCACATATTTAATTGGATAAATATGGGTTTTAGAGCCTAAGTTTAGGTATCCATAATTTGAAAATCTTAGCCAATAAGGAGATACAGGAACTCAGCATCTCTCAGGTTTAGATTATAAAGTTTTTGTGACTTTTACTGCCCATTTCCCCTATTTGATGTTATCATGTACTCTGCTACCCAGAATACTATCAATAATCTGTAATTAATAGGCATGCATTGCTTTAAACCACTGTACTACAGCACAAGTATACAAGGTTCCTATTATAAGGTTGTGCTATGCCACAACAAGAAAGAATGCCAAAATCAAGAGGCAAATTCTCAAGTGCATAGAAGTTCCACTCAGCATATATCAAGGTGCGGGAGGTGTGTGTGAGTCAAAGGTGGTGTCAAGCCACCTTTCTGTGCCCCTTGTCCCTTCTCTTATCCTGGAAGACAGCTGAAAGTCAGTCAGCCAGTCATGCAAGTTAAAGAAACCTCAGAGTGTCTGGAAGTTCTGTTAACTTTTACTTGCACTCCCCCTTGATTCTGGCCATGCCTGCTCTAGCCCGTGACATCTGTTCAGAAGGGAGCTGGGGTTGGAGGTGAGAAGAAGGGGAATAGCTACACTGCCTCTATGCTTGTTAGGGATTCCTCTTCAGAAGGGGAATTCTCAGCTGTCCTGGTAGTGTATCTCTAAGTACTCTTTGCAATGCAAAGAGGATTTAGCATAGCACAGGAATATTTCTGGAAAACAATTTGGGATCTACTAGCATCCCGAACAGATGTTTTAACACAGTTAAGTGCACTTTTAATAAATGTAATTTTAATTCTGGATTGTGAAAGATGAACTGCAAAGAGAAAACAAAACCTGAACATAGTGCACAGGAATGTGTTGAACACTGCCCTTTAACTTTGCACTGGGGGTGTGGTGGGGGCGAGAATACAGCACAGAAACAAGGTTTAAATCACTCTTTTAAAATTATTTTTCCTCTCCATGATGCTGTCTTATTACTAGTTTGTTTATATAGTATATTCCCAAATGCATCCTTCCATGAGATCACAAAATCAGTGTAAATCTTTGGTGAATTAAGAAGAACCAGGAGGGTTTCACAGAAGGGAAATTCACATTTTGAGAAAAGCAAGTTTAAAACTATATCTGCTTCATACAGACTGGTTCGTGGGGGCACTGGGCTCAATCCTGCAAGTCAGTGAGTATCTTTACCTACCATTAACTTCAATGGGAGTGAGGGTGCTCTGCAACTCCAGGATCAAGCCAAATTAACGAATGAAATGGATGTTTAGCTCAGTTATCATTTTTGCTTTGCAGTTGAAGTTCACAGAGGTAAATACAAATTGGTTTATGTTTGATTCTAGGTGAAAATACGACAAATGATAGAACTGATATATTACAACACTTGTTGAACCCAACATGCAGGGAATACTCCACTCAGTGGACACAAGAACTCATGTGGCCCCACAAATCCCCCTCCTCTATAGCTTACTATCTGATCAGAACAGGGTCTTAAACCCAGGTCTCCTACATTCCAAGTCAGTGCGCTAAGCACTGAGCTATTGGTTATGCACAAAAAATTGTGAAAAGTTTTGAATGGGTCTTGTTTTCATGCTGGTGCAGAAAGAAGACAAATTTAAAAATCTTGAAATTTTTCACAAAACTGAATTCTTGTTTTTTGGCCAATCCTATATATTCTAACCATCACATAGGAGATCCATAAGCTTTAATGAAGTAGCCAATCTCTTCAATCCTTTTATAACAGAACATGACTAAAACTTCAAAAGTTCAGACAAACCATAGGAATGAAATTGAAACTTAAATAAAGTAGAAAATAAATTGATATATTATGAGTCCTGAAAACAAACCTCCAGCTGGCTTAGCATAAAATACTACATTGCCGTAAAATAAAGCATAAAGTTCAAAGGATCTTTCCTCCCTTGTACTTCACCATAAAACCCACAGGGAATCTTCAAAGAACTCTTTATAGTTTAGTTTAATTATTTTTAAAAATATGTGTGTGTAAGAAACTAAAAAGAAAATCTAACTAATGACAGGGCAGAAAAGATTATTTGCTACTGACTCTGGATGAGGTTCAGCTAAATACTGCAGCAGTAGGTGGAGGGACAATAACTGCATATTTCCCCATGAAAATAAAATACAGGCCTGTGACAAAGACTTTGTTTTGCCCACAGAATGACTACTCACATGTTCTCAGTAGAACTTATTTAGGGTATTTATTCAATAAAATATTAACAGCCACTATTTTGCTATCTTTCATAGCATCAGCTGAATGCATTTCCATGAAAAAGGCTTAGGAAGGGGTCTTTTAAAAATCATATTTCTACTAAAGACTAAGATAACATTTTCAAATTTGGTTGCCTGCAGTTGGATACCTAAATTCATGTTTAGTCAGCTGAAATTTAAGTGACCTAATTTTCTGTGACCTAGAAGTCCCACTTATGTAAATAGATGTTTTTGATGCTCAGCACCTTGGAAAATCAGGCCATTTATATTTAGGTGCATAAATATGGCCTTTACTCACCTATTTACATAGCTGAGTTTGACAATTTGGGGCTAAAAGTTTTCATCTCAGAAGATGAAGATACACAAAGGCTTTACAGAATTTTTGAGGTGACATGTAGCTCTCCATTTTAGTTTGGAACTAGTCTTCTTGGTAGGCATTATCCATCTCAGAACAGCTGTACCATTTGGTTCTAGATAAAGCCTAGAAGGCTAAGATATTAGCTGGTCAGTTGAGCCAATTTATCTAAAATAAAGGCATCGTGTTCTTCAAAGCCAAACGCTGCCCAAAAAACAAAGCCAGCTACACACTCTATTCCAAGGACAATGCATAGCAGGACAGAGGTGGAGACATGTGATGCGGCTGTCAGCCAGGAAGATTCCACATACTGTATCTCATATAAATAGCGCTTTTTCTTAGTTTCCTAGTCAGCCAGCCAGCCAAGAAAGAACCCACTCATATTTTATTGGGACATTGCATTTAATGAATCTCCTGAGGTCATTTCCCTTTGCCCCACTGCAGAGCAGAATCTGTGACTCAAATCCTGGGAAGGAAGAATCGTTCTGCACTTTTTGGCATTACAACACTTCTATAACTGATAGTACTTATTCCAATCTTAGTTAATTGTTCATAAAGTCTGTGTGCAGTGTTCCAGTGGGGTCTATTTTCCTTGTAATGAACGTGCATGATTTCCATTAGCAATAACTCCAGTTAATACTGTGGAAATTATGCACGTTTACTGAGAAGGGAACTGACCTAGCTTGCTTTAGCTGATATCAGTAACTAACCACTAACCACATAATTTAGCAACATGAGCTACTGTGTGGTAGTTTAAATAATTTTTTCAAAGGGTTCCTTAATATTGATAAATAAATATTTCAAAGGCAGTGGGACTGTGGCTAAATAACATTTTAGTTTTCCTTTTCAATTAACATTTGATTTGTTATAGGGATACTGCTGCTTTTTGGTAACTCCTGCCTTGTTCCCCCTGTGCTCTCAGCATTTGATAAGAAAAGGAATTATGCTAAGTATTTCAATCACAGCACAGCTTTCTTGCCTTTTTCCTCATTTCCTAGTGAAGAATACTGACATTAACTTTCTATTTTTTGCTACTGTTTTGCTGTTTTCATTTTTCATAATTGACTGCAAGTAAAAACTTATCAGAGAAGAATAAAGGGGGATTGAATAATTTCCATCTACAGTGGAAGAGAATATGCTTTTGATTCAAAGAACTGACGGGGTTTTAGCAGAGATGAAAAGCCCACCAAACTGCTGGCAATTCCAAATGCTTTTAATTTGAAAGAGCATTATAACTAAAAATAAATTTTACAGCACACAGAAAATAGTCTAAACAGTATTAATTTTCAGGACCTACAAGTAAAATATTGTATATTAGTAAAAAGATGCAGAAGGCAGCCCTGATTTGTTCCGGTCTCATGAAAAATAGGAAGGACCAGTCAAACCCTGTCACGGTGGTTTCTAATTGGTTACCCTGACAGTATGCCCTTCACAAACTGTATATGATGAAGAATGGTGGCAATCTTTGACAGGTGACTTGATATACCTTGGCATTCTCACTGGCGTTGAAACTACAATGAGGACCTGCTCACATCCCATCTAGCTGAGATTGGTTTAGTACAACAATTTATGGATTAAATCATATTAAGCAAGTGAAGACAAGTGACCAACAAGTCATCGGAACTTGGCTTTAGGGTTGGGGCAGAGGATGAGATTAGACTTAAACTGAAATGAAGTTCACAGTACTTTAAAAATTAAAGCTGACAAGAACTACGGATGTTATAGCCCCATTTGTAGCCAGAATTTTAACATTAGCCTGGTCATTAAAGCTAAACTTAGCTAGTATAATAACCAAGCCCTTAACAGACAAAATTACTGGTAACCTTGTGTCATGTTGCAAATATTATAAAGTGACAAGAAAGGATATGTAACAGAGCAAAACTTAATCTGGATTTGTCTTCAAGAAAATGTAAACTAGTGTGCTATGAAACTTCCAGAAAATCTGCTTACCTAATTGGAACTTGCCATTCGTCTTGCCATTTTTTAGCTCACTGGGCTTGAAGTGACTTTTCTAAGACAAAGTTTAGAAGAATTTTATTCCTTCATAAACTTTTAAAGAAAAATTATTTCTTCCAAATAATATAAAATGACTGTTGTCCATTCATATTTTTATACTTTGATTTATAGTATCAGTAGGATGCATTCTTTTAGTAGACATCATCTGAACCTAGGAGGAAAGATGGTACTGTGTGCTCTCTTGGACATTTTTCAAATTGTCGACTTTACTTAAAATCAATTTTGAAAACAGTCTATAGCATTATGTTGTTTGTATTCCCCGTGAATAAGCCTCTTCTTTTCCCCTTGATTTTCTTCTCTAGTAGGGTGGATAAAGAAAAATTGATTGCCCAAATGAGTTCACTTATAATTTGCAAATGTATTCAAATCTTTTCATTCAAAAATGTTTGAAGAATTAAGAGCATTTTTGTCATGGTGTGTAAGTTCATATTGGGAAAGATAATTAATATCAGAAACTGACTCAGAATGACAAAAGTGAAACTACAAAAGTTGACTGAATAAGTGTTCTGACTGGGCTAAAAATAGAAGTCTAAGGTGAAATTAATGTTTAAGAAAAATCAGATGCATAATAGAAAATTAAAAAAAAATAAGGCCAATTTGGAAGATATATCAGAAACAATGTTTCATTTTGACTGAAGAATCAAAATGATTTCACCACTCAGGTTCTCACATATTGATGTGTTTAGGTCAATATAACATGAATGTTTTAAGTCACAGACATGACACAGTACATGACTAGTGACGTCACCTTTATAGTGTATAAAGTCAGCATAACCTAAACTGACTACCATTGCTGAAATGCTACTTGTTGAGCTGAACTTCATGTCTTTTCCACATGACCTATGTTCCTTTAGGGATGGCTGGTGCTTACCAGTAAAGTATATCATACTGGGGATCAAAGGTGAAAGATCAAATCTTTATAGTGGGGAATATTTTGCATGATGATAGGTTGCTCAGCTCTGCTTTAATAGACCAACAATATGTTTTGCTTAAAGACATTAGCACTGTGGGTTATACAGCAACAAATACTAATATTTAACTGCCCCATGAATAAGACAAATGTCACACCTGATGTGGAAATTGAGTTGATAGAATATCAGCATCAAATGTAAGCAGATAAAAAAGTTTCCATAAAGTCAAATAGAACATGGGGATGGGTTATGTTTGGGTGAAGGATACAGAGCATACTTTGTGAAGCAGCTACTGTATATGGTCACGCAGCCTCAAAAAAAAAATCCCACAAAGAACCCTATGAGCCATGGGACCAGTCTTAGAGTTCTTACGCATGTACAACTTTCACTGAATGAAAAGGGTGTTTTTTTATCTGGCAGCTAGATAGCACTAGGCCATCTTATTCTAACATGGAAGAAAAGAACATGTAACTGCAGTGGTGGTGTTTGTGTTTAAACAGATCAATCAGCAGCCTAAAAATTTGGAGCCACTTTACTTTCCCAGCAATTCAGGAAGGAGTGCCGCAAGACCTCAGAGCTTAAGTAATGAAGCAGTTAAAACAAATATTGTTCAATTATTTGAGCACTACTCCAAATGAGCTCTCTCTTTTCAAACTGCAAATAACTGTTCTATAAATTTTCCTTAAACAATTCCAGGAGGGAAAAGAACTAAATATAAATGCTTATTAAATGGAGACAATCATCTAATTATCACAATTTATTATTATGAACAAGAATTATAATTTAAAAAAATAAAGTTTTGCTTAAAAATCGTTTGACAGTCTACTTCCCCTTCTCTATACTCACACTTATAGAAGAGTCAGTACTTCTATCTAGCAATCCCGCCAATATATGTCCCTCATCATCTTTGTATCTGAGTATCCCCCATTACTTAAAAAATGACAGTCTTCTGTTTCTTCTTCTTGCCACCAACAATAAAGCTTATAATATTTTATTTTTAAATGAATGAATCATTATAAATGAAGATCCTGTAACAGGGTTACTGTGCTGGCTGGGTCTCTGTGTTTGGCACATGCACACACAGCCACTAAAGAGTGTGGCTCCTCCCAGAAAGGGAAAGATCCCTGATCCCAGAAGTAACCCTCAGAGAAAGGTGCTTCCTGCCTAAGGGAGTACACAAAGTCAGCAGCACCAGCAGCAAGAGGGGAGCTGCCTCTGTACCATCTTAAAGTAACACACACATCTTTTGGTATTCCTGAGCTCATGCCAATGCCATCTTTCTGGGGACTGTGGTTGATTGTGCTAACCCAGAAGGAAACCACAAGGTCATGTAATAGTAGTATAGTGAGAAAGGCTTGGCAAAGAGGTGGGTTATACATTTAGCTCTGAATGGGGTATGGTTAGTAGCTGTTCTTGTTTCTTCTGGCAGTGAGTTCCATACCCTTGGTTTGGCTCCTATGAAAGTTCTGGTTACAAGCCCACCGCTGTTGGCAGGGCCACATAGGGGTCTGTGAAAAGTGTCTGCTGTCCTCCACAGAAAATTTTGAGTTTTTCTTGAAAAAGTAAGTATATGTGCCTGCAACTTTTAATGCAGAGTTAATGATGGATGTCAGTGTTTCACTGTTCATTCATTCAACTAACTGATTGTGCCTGCAACTACTGTGCATCTTAAAAATAGTCTTTATTGATTTTTTCAACAGCAAGGGTAGTATGCACCATTACTATCTATGGTAAGAGTTTTCTTATTCATGTTTGCAGCATATCCTATGAAAGGGCAGAACATACTGTTCCCCTTACTTTGCAATGGTATTTCTAGAAATATTATTTTGAAAAATTAAGCATTTATTGTGATATGAAGGGACTTTGGGGGAGTGAGATCAGACAGGAGATTACACTAGATTGGATCGAGACACACTGGAAACAGAGAGATAGTTTAACTACCCTCTATTCTGGAGGAACAGGGAGGAGAGAACCACAATAGTCCTGATCTCCATAATGTATAAGGTGCAAGTTTTGGCGAGGGTTGGAAACAATAAGAATCCAGTCTTGTACTATGTTGCACTCAAACATTCCAATGTGCTGTGCCTTCTTATTTTCATCATGTCTGTCTAACTAATTAAGTATATATTAGCTCATAGAAATACAAATTTCTGGCACCAGGAAGGTTATTATCATAAACATAAAATCACTGAGTTGGCATCTAATTTCTAATATTTACATGATGCTCTAAATTGTTACATTTGCTAATGTGTCAATAATTTCCTTCCCCTCCTAGAGATTAAGGCTGTGATACTATAATCAGATATGCTAGTGTATGGGGGGGAAATCATATGGAATAAAAAACTCAAATATCATTGGGTGATGGCTCTGATCATGCAAACACTTATGCACATGTTTAACTTTATCTGAGTAGTCCAATTTCTCTCTCATGCTTAAAGATTAGCATGTACATAAGTGCTTGCATGACCAGAGCCTAAATTAGTATCCACATGCATGTTGTCTGGGACCATGTACAGCACAATTAGGTGTATTTTATATGTTCTTATGAAGCATTCAGCTTTGGCCACTGTGAGCTGTAGGATCATGTGTCTGTTTGGATATGGCAGCTTTTATGTTTGTTTGTTTTAATTCTGTCTAGGAGACAGTGGGCAAGACTCCATTGTGCAGAGAATCTACTGGACAACTTAGTCTTATATTTGACCCTGAATACCTTTGCACAAAGCCCCACTACTTTTGATGCAGAGGCAGAGGATTTGGATCTACATAGCACTCTTACTATCCTAAAATTTGATTCACTCTTATGCTAATTACATACCTGTCACTATATAAATAATAACTTAACACATTCTTATATTGCAAATACAAGCTATGGACTTCTCTTGATTGAACTATGTTATTGATTGATATTTTGTAATCTTAAAAATCTCCAATGATGGAGATTCCACAACCTCCTTGGGCAATTTATTCCAATGCTTAACCACCTTGACAGTTAGGAAGTTTTTCCTAATGTCCAACCTAAACCGCCCTTGCTGCAGTTTAAGCCCATTGTTTCTTCTCCTATCCTCAGAGGTTAAGGAGCTTTTTCTCCCTCCTTCTTATAACAACCTTTTATGTACTAAAAACTGTTATGTCCCCTCTCAGTCTTCTCTTCTTCAGACTAAACAAACACTATTTCTGGGGTCGGCAACCTTTCAGAAATGGTGTGCCGAGTCTTCATTTATTCGCTCTAATTTAAGATTTCATGTGCCAGTGATACATTTTAATGTTTTTAGAAGATCTCTTTCTATAAGTCTATATTACATAACTAAACTATTGTTGTATGTAAAGTAAATAAGGTTTTTAAAATGTTTAAGAAGTTTCATTAAAAATTAAATTAAAATGCAGAGCTCCCCGGACTGGTGGTCAGGACCCGGGCAGTGTGAACCACTGAAAATCAGCTTGCGTGCTGCCTTTGGCACGCATTCCATAGGTTGCCTACCCCTATCTTTCCTCATAGGTCATGTTTTCTAGACCTTTAAACATTTTTCTTGCTCTTTTCTGGACCTTCTCCAATTTGTCCACATCTTTCCTAAAATGTGGCATCCAGAATGGGACACAATACTGCAGTTGAGGCTTAATCAGTGTGGAATAGTACAGAATAATTACTTCTTGTGTCTTGCTTAGAACTCTCCTGCTAATACATCCCAGAGTGATGTTTGCTTTTTTTAAACAGTGTTACACTGTTCACTCGCATTTAGCTGGCTACCCAATGACTCCTAGATCCTTTTCTGCAGTACGCCTTCAGACCATTTCTCCAATTTGTCCAGATCCTTTTGAATTTTAGTCCAATCATCCAAACCACCTCCCAGATCCCAACATTTATAAGCATACTCTATTATCTAAATCATTGATGAAGATATTGAACAGAACTGGACCAAGAACTGATCCCTGGCTGCAAGGATGGTGTCACCAGAAGGGCTTTGGCTTCCTTGACCATGGGATGCTGTTCTAGGAAGATGGACTGCTAAGCACAGATGGGGTCCAGCTATCATATACTGTTCCACTCCACTATGGAGAATTACAACACCCTCTTCATATACAAGCATATAAATATAGTTGTTAGTCCTGACAACATCACAGAATTACAGGCTGACTACAAATTCATAGAATTGACATGCTTTCTGTTCTGGTACAGTATCTGAGTGTCTTCAGGTAGCAGAATGGGATGTGAGTGCAAGTTAGAAAATCTCACACCTTTAAGAAAACTAACTACATTTATGAAAGTCATTCTTTGCATTCTTCTGCTGATGTGGCTCATGCTGCCTAGGGGAGAAAAATATAAGCCCTATGTTCTTCTGCCTCCCCTGTGGCTCATGAATTGTCAGATGGGGAATCCCAGAGGTTGACTGGGAAAAAGAAAGGCTGTTTGGGATGGAATGAGATGCTGGGAGGTGTGGAGCAGGAGGTGAGAAGCTGATCATTACAGTGAGAAGACAGGTAACTGGGAGGACGTGGAGAGATGGGAGAAGAGATTTCATGAAGTAAGTGCAAATAGAAATAAAGAACAAAAACAATGAAACTGTGATTTAACTTTTATATTTTCATAGAAAATTTGCAATAACATTATATAAATACACAATAATCATATGCATGTGCATATACGTATATTTACATTATATTGAAATGTAATAACTTCACAAAACATATGCTTATGGGATTTCATTTTGTCTTACATTTTAGCTATCATTGTGAGAATCTCACATACAGTTGGAGGGTTGACACCTATTATGGGCAGGCAGGGTTGAGAGTGGTGTGGGCACTCTTGTCAAGGGGTGTGTGAGTGAATAGTGGAAGTTGTGGAGACACAATCAAAGACTGCCAGACTGAGAGGTTGCTGCTAGTTAATGCACTTTTACATTTCCAATTTGAGTGCTTTCCAGCTGTCACTGTCACTCCATCTCTGTATAGTCCTGCTTCAGAGATCATAAATGATGAAAACTCATATACAGTTATATGCAATTCTATAAGTGGCTTCACTAGAGAAGAATAACAATGTGCAAATACAGAAATGTTTAATATATCTATGTCTGATAATGCCTCCATTTATTTTACATTAATTTTCTAAATTCATAATATTGTGGTGAGCCCTTTACCTCCTGATAATCTAAAACTGATCTGTAATGCAATAACTTGAAATAATTACATTAGCTCAAGTGTTTCTTAAAAGATTATAACTGTTAATTGCCTCATCATCTAGTCATTCTTCTTAGCATATTTTCTATGACAGCTTATACCCAGGGATAATCAGTCATCTTGACCAATGTGGCAGAGACATTGGGCACAGCAATGCAGGGCTTTGGGCATCCTGTTGTTTAGATGTTAGTTGAGGAGGGAAGGTCATCTGGGATGAGATCAATAAATGGCTTTGTAATATCAGGAGAACTACAGTTGATTAAAATATATTGTCTAGGCATGGTGATCTCACATAAAATGCATTGGCTGTATGAGACATCCCTACTGTTCTTCCATATTTCCACATTAGACCATTTAAAACAAAACAGATTCTAAATGGGAACAACATTCTAGTGGCCTAAAAGGCAAGAAAGGGAAAACAAATGATGCTTAATCATACTGTATGAGGACCAAGGCCAAAATTCTTGAACTCGGTGCCTAAAATTAGGCTCCTAAATCAGCAGGCTGATTTTCAAAGATGCTGACTGCCAAGTTGCTCCCATTGAATCCAATGAGATTTATCGGTGCTCAGGACTTTTGAATATGAGGCCATTTTTTAGGTGCCTGAATATTAATTTGGGAGCACCCCAGTTTAAGACAAAAATTGTCCCCCAGCAGCAAAAATATGACAACTGAACCACAAAAAGGCAATGGTTGACTAAAAATAAGGTAACACTTTAAATATACACATTGAGAAAGTGATGTGAATTACTCTCTCTGCAGCTAGGGAAATTAATTATAGCAATTATTAATCTGCTGTGTACCAGTGCTTATATTTGGTTAATTACAGGAGAGGTTACATAGAAGCACAAAGTAAATATTTCATTTTCATATAACTCTCTTATATTATATATTTGTTCCTTAATTAAGGTGTACAGAACATGAACATTTCTAAACATTTACTACATACTAATGTATTTTAAATTATATATGTGTGTTCAGTTTTGCAGCTTGTCATGTCTTTTGTTTTAAAACTGTAATACCCCACATGCTAAACTCATTTTGATAGTGGAGACTAGTCACTATTTATGTGACACAGGAGAATAGCGTATTTAGCCTTTGTTATGCTGTTAGTTGTGCATATTTACAGCCACTACGCAGTGTGGCCAGTATGGGTCACAACACAAGGAGGTAAGCATTTGTATAAACAGGAAATAAAGATAGTCTTGAATTCACCCCAGCCAGGGTGTGCTTGTTTTTTTTTAATCTCTATCCGGTGTCAGAACAGGATCAAATAAATACCCAACAGATCACAGAACATCCCTCAGCTGCATGGCGCATATGGGTGTTATTTCCAGAATAGCAGTACTTGTGGCACCTTAGACCCACACTGAACGGTGTGCAGGCATGTTAGTAGTATCAAAACTAAATGAGAAGGTTCAGAACTGTGTATATCTTATCTAGCTCAATTGTAGAGAGCGACATGAACTCCCCTGCATTGAACACAACCTTGGATAACTTAATAAAGCAAAAGTCTTCTCAAAATTGGAGCCCAGTCTAGGTTCTGACAGATACCACTTGCTGTAGAGTCTGTACTACCAATGACCATCAACACACCTTTTGTAAGGTTTTATTTCAATCAACTGCCAATTGGCATATCATCTGCTCCTGAACACCTCCAGAGGAAATGTCACAAGGAGGAAGGATTTGGAAGAGGTTCCCTTTCAAACAGATGATATAATTACCTATGGATCAACTCAAACAACATGATCTGGGTGTCTGCAATTCTGAAAAGACTGGAGAAAGCAGACCTAACAGTTAATGACACGTGTGAATTCTCAGAAGACAGAATCAAGTTTTTAGGCCAGCACATTGATGGAACAGAGGTCAGACCAGATCCAGAAAAAATGTGAGCAATTTACCCAGATGAAGCAGCTTCACAAGCAATGTCAGGGCATTGGCATGGTGATACACTTGTGAAAATTCCTACCTCACCTGATGCAGAAGTAAAACCTAGTATGAGATTTCCTGAGCCCACACAATTCCTGGTGCTGGGGAACTAAACAGAGACAGACATTCACAGAAATAAAACTAGACCCGAGTTCTCCACCACATTTGACACTATATCAGCCAAATAAACTCACCACAGTTTCTGCTGATGCTGCACCATATGGGGTGGGGTCAGTCCTCCTTCAGGATCAGTTTATCTCACTGTGGCAGCCAGCAGCGTATGCCTCACAAGCACTATACAGGGCAATGTAGAGCAGTACTATCCATATATAGAAATGGAAGCACTGTCTACTACATGGGCTGTGACCATTTCAAAAACTTTCTAGTGGGCTAAAAATTTAATGTGAAAACTGACTACAAAGCACTTGTCACTCATTTAGGTTAAAAATATAGATGTATTACTCCCTAAGATACATTTTCAAATGAGACATACGAGTTTTCTGTTCCTGATTGTGCTTGTATCTGCTGAGAGCTGTGTCACAGCTAATACACTCTCCAGGGCCCCAGTACCAAACACACCACAGAAAGAGTGTAAACAGCAGGAGCTGTTCATAGAAGATTTTCCAGGTGCAGTAAATAATCACCAGTCACAGAAAAATACCTACAAGAAGTGAAAAAGCAGCAAGAAACAGATGAATTACTGAGTCAAGTTATAATTCACTGCAAAGAAGGCTGGACAAAAAGATACATTCAGAAACCTCTATGAAACCATATAGGGGGATTTCTGGGGATCTTTCCATAAATCAAGGTCTATTGTTGAAAGGGTACACACTGGTTATCTTTACATCAACACAGCAGGAAATCCTTGTCAGACTTCAGGAGGGACACTAAGTCATTACAAAAAGTAGGGAGATAGCTAAACATTCTCTTTGGTGGTCTGGACTGACCAAACAATGACAGCACAGAATTGAGAAATGTGATGTTTATGGCTGCATGAGAACCGACTCACTGGGACAATTACTATCATCTGCTCTACCAGATAGGCAGAAAGTCGGGAATGATCTTTTCTATCTGGATACCACAACCTAGCTTTTGATTATTTCTAAAGATTCGTTGAAGTTCCCAGGTTTCAGAACACCACATCAAGTTTAGTTTGGAGAGGATAAAACCCATTTTCATCTGCTATGGGATTCCACAGCGAATCATCTCTAAGAATGGTCCTCAATTTTCCTGAGGCCTTTAAGTGGTTTGCAGATACTTATGGTTTCACTCATGTCATATGCAGCCCCTAGTTCCCCCACAGTAATGGTGAAGCAGAATGTGCAATAATGACAATAAAAACTTCTTTTAATCACCACATCATCTCTGTGCCCTGTTGGCATACTGGTCAACACCTCTAACAAATTGACTCAGCCCTGTAGAACTGTTGATGGGAAAGAATTGAGATCCACTACTCCAACCATCCCTTGCCAATTAGACCCTTGTTGGCCTCATTTCCCAAGACTAAAAAAGAAGAAAGATCAAAATAAAACCCATCAGAAGAGTTACTTTGACATATGTCAGTTGAATCCTTGAGAGTACTGAATTCAGGAGATCATGTTTAGGTGAAAGATTCTCAAGAAAAGGTGACAGTGCAGGGATGTGCCAGAACCCTTGTATGCTACTTTGTAAGCATGCCAGCAGGAATTGCCTTTCATAATCAGTGTCATCTTGTGCTCATCAGGTGAACCTCCAATATACCCTGTTACCTTGAGACTGATGGTTCAGGCAGTCTATCCTGTACTTCAGAGGGCTGTTTATTCTTGTTTTGTATTCATATTTCATGACTGTTATATGTTGTTCTTTAATGAAAAGCTTATCTACAGGCTTCATCACTCTTTCCTTTTCAGAAAGGGGGTGTGCTGTTAGTTTTGAATGTTAGAGCAGTCATGAGGGAGCATTATAGTAAGGCTGTAAGAGTCTCTGTAAACAAACCTTGCATTCACCATTACCATGGTGACCTGGGTCTCTGTAATCTGCCACTGGTAGGAAAAGTTATGATGTTTATTGTACCTAAGTTACATAGCTATGGCAAAGGTTAGTGCAACAGGATATTACTAACCACTTAATTTATTTGTGCTGCCACTTGAAAGTACCATTCTTCTGCTTCTCTGTAAAACCACATTACCATATTTTGAGAAGCAGAAGCAATGAAAAAGAACAAAAATCCTCTCTCCACCATAATCCATGACACCAACAAATACTAAACAGCATTTTTCCAAGAGCTCTATAAGGTCACAATTCAGCAAAGTACTTAAGCAAATGCCTAACTTTAATCACTTTTGTAAGCAGGGTCTGAATGAACTCTCTCCTGACTTCTAGTGGTGAATTGTGAGAAATAAACCTCAGAAGCAGACTTACTATGCCTAGGTGATCGGCAGACAGACCTGCTTTGCCAAAGTAGTTAATTTTGGCGGTTTTGGGCTAAAATTCTCTTTATTATTCAATGTGGGGATAATGAAATGTTGTTATCCTTCTTGTATAAGTAAAGGGCACCAGAACAGTACTTAACATGCCTTAACTGAGGGGGACACTAACTTTAACCTCACTCACTAAGCAGGAAGTAATGATCCCAAATCCAAGTAAAGGTCAGGGAGTGGGGGCAGGTGTTCCTACCTGGTGGCATGACCTTCGTTTAAGTCCCAGTTACCATTTGACTCTCTCCCTCTAGCATCTAAAGAGAGCTGATCAGATTTAATTTTGGTTCTTGTTTCTGCTCAGTGATTAATAGAGCTGAAATCACTGATAAGCTGATGTAAGAAGTCTGAACTTTAGATATGGCAGAGAGACAATACTGCAGTGAAAAGATAACACGCAAGAGGAAACAGCAGAGAGATTCCCCACTACCCAATGAAATTGTGGAAGTGCTGAAATCACTAAGAACTGAGTTAAGTGGTGGAACCCCAGAACACAGCATCACAAGTAGAGGTGGCAGCAGCAGAGACAGTGACAATTGGTGGCAGAGACAGCAGCAGACTGCAGCGACAGTAGTGAACAAAGGTGGAATGATCACTGAACCATCCTTCCTGTTAGGGTGGGATGTGAACCCATCCAAATCCACACCTGGGACATTGCTTAACTTGGACAACAAACCTTGATTGAGGTGAAGTGGAGGGAAAAGGGGAGAAGCATGTTAAAGAGGCATTAGTCTGTTGAACTTTCACACCACAAAGTGGGACACTGAGGCAAAAGACATTGGCCAATATATTGTGGGATATGTGTTTCCTTATTGCTTGCATGCTTTTGAATAATAGTTTCCTCAAATTAATGCTGAGTTCCCTCTCCCTTTTTTTTAAAGTTTTCTTTTATTATACCAGACTCAGACTTTCAAGTGGAGAAGTAAAGCCTATTGGAGGCGTCCAGGGGTAGTGTTTTCCCAGATTACTGGGTGAGGGCTCAAGGCAGTTCTGTTTTGTGATGTTAAGAGGACCCCTAGATACTGAACCTGGCCATTGTTGCTGCCCACACCATCCAGCAGAAGTCATTGGATCATCCCATTTGAAGTCAATGGGACTATTTACATTATGCAAGTTAGGCATATGCTATACCTTGTTGAAACTGGGCTGAAAACTGATGTAACACCAAGAGATGGAAAACATTTCCTTTTGCTTCAGAACAGCCATTTTGCTACCTCTGTCCAAGAATAATTTTACAATAGAATGATGACATTTCTTTATGTAAATAGTAATATTTTTCCAATGTGGGAGAAATTCAAAATTTTACATTATTCACTGTAACTGCAATAAAAAAATCTGTAGAGTTTAAGAGAGGGGGGAAAAACAGCCTCAATGAAACTTGACTTAAAATCCCAGGCAAATTCCACTCCCAAGGCAAAAAGTAGCAGCTTCATACAGCTCACAGTTTGAATTCAGATAATTCTTGTGGCCCTACTAATAAGAGACATGAGATAGTCCAAGAGCCATGCATGCTGGAACTAGGGGTGCTGCAGCACTTCCTGGCTTGAAGTGGTTTTCAGTATATTCAGGGTTTACAGTTTGGTTCAATGGCTCTCAGCACTCCCACTATACAAATTGTTCCAGCTCCCCTGCCAAGATCCTGATTCGGCAAGGTGCAGAGCATCTCCTGATTAGCGCTGAGTGTCCTCAGTTCCCAATGAACTCTATGGGAGGTTAGCACCTTGCAGGATCGGACTCATGGGATCTGATTCAAAGCCCATTGAACTCAATGCCCCTGGTCCTTTAGGGTATGTCTACACTACAATGTAAATCCAGCATTCAAACTCAGGCTCAAGCCTAATCCCTTTCCATCTACACACAAGTCGTGCTAGCCCAGGGTTTGGACCAAGGGTCCCATGACCTCACAGGGGTGGAGGTCCAAGCCTGAGTCAAGCTGCGACCCAGGGTTTAATCCGATTGCTTTTCAGTGTAGGTGCAGCTCCACTGAGTTCATGCTTCGGGAGTCCCCCAAAAATATCCCACAATTCCACAAGCAAACTTTCTTTATCTTTTGGTGGACATTCAAGTTTTCCTACACTGGACCACAAAAAAAGGCCTAGAGTGTCCACTTTTTGGGAGGGCACTGGGAAGTCTGGGATATGAGTCATTGGATCCAGGCACGCATAATGCAGTGTAGATGCTAGAGCCCGAGGTTGGGACCCAGGGTTCAACAATTCCAAATCTGGGGTTACAAATTAGTATAGATGCTCAAGTCCTGGGTTCACCACCCAGGGTCTGCTAACTTGAGTTCTACTAAACCTGGCCTTGCAGTGAAGATATACCCTTAGTGTTCAGTCCTGCACCATTCAAATCAATGGAAGTTTTTTCAGTGACATGAATGGGAACAGGATCAAGCCCTTGGTGAGTATATAGGATAGCTGGCATTATATTCTACCAATGTAGAGAAGTACCCACATCTCAGCATGGATCCTGCTCCATCTCAACATTCCAACAACATTGCAATTCTAGAGTTAAACAGTGTGGATGTTTAAACAATATAACCATTCAAAAACAGAGAACAGCATCATGCTGGCCTTACAGGTGCACGTTATTTTTCAAGGATCTAAAAAGAAAATATCACATTGTATCTAGTTGGAAATAGAATTCTGAGTGACGGACCACGGTTAAAGAGACATCGTCAAGTAGTTTCAGCTCACTCTATGGTCAACAACACACCATCTTAAAATCATAATCTGATCGAAATTTTCCTCTGGATAACATCTTAAACTGAGCAAATCAGGTTTTTGTCATAACAAAGTGAAAATGAATGGTTTCACATGAGGCAAGGAAAGAAAGAAAATAAAAGGTAATAACATTGTAATTGACAATCAGGCTACATAAAAAGCATGGGTCAAGACACCTCAATATTTATTTGGGGAAGAGGTAGTAATCTGGATCTTAACTTTGCACTTTACACACAAAATGAAACAAAATTTGCTACTAAATAATACAGTAGTTCTCATGTAAGTTTGTGACACTGTCAGCATTTGTTACACTAAAACTTCTGTATTAGCATACACACGTGCAGCTCAAAAGCTTTTTACAGCATTTTAAAAACATATACATTCTTATTTCTGTCTTGTACAGTTTATAGTCTCTTTTCTTCTAGTAAGATATTTCCTTCATAGCTTTTAGATCAGGAGTTGGCAACCTTTCAGAAGTGGTGTGCCGAGTCTTCATTTATTCACTCTAATTTAAGGTTTCGCGTGCCAGTAATACATTTTAACATTTTTAGCAGGTCTCTTTCTATAAGTCTATAATATATAACTAAACTAGTGTTGTATGTAAAGTAAATAAGGTTTTTAAAATGTTTAAGAAGCTTCATTTAAAATTAAATTAAAATGCAGAGCCTCCCGGACCGGTGGCCAGGACCCGGACAGTGTGAGTGTCACGGAAAATCAGCTCGCATGCCACCTTTGGCACGCATGCCATAGGTTGCCTACCGCTGTTTTAGATCCTTAGGATCCAAGAACATAGATCTCTGCTTTTGTACATTCTATTTCCTGTTTGTCCTATATATGCTAAATTAAGCATACACAAAGCCATACAAGTCCCCTCCAAAATCTGTGTTTTTTAAGGTTATGTGGATTTCTGTATTTCAGAAAAAGGATCCAACCCTGAGTAGATAGCCTTCATCCCCCTCCCCCCTGCCTGCAGTCTTTCAAATGTATAAAATATGTTGTTAAAATAATTAAATTCCTTTGACATTTATGTGGATTCTACCTATCCCGGTAAAGGCACATCAGATGATCCAGGCATATAAACTGAAGATTTTCAATGGAAAATAATTATTTTTATTAATAAAAATACAAATGATGTTGGCTTACACTGGAATATCTTACATCCTGGATGGTAAATATTACTCTACATAGTAAGCAGATCTATGCAATGCAACCTGTGGCACAAACAGCCATAATCTTATATGAGATAAGATCTCAGAACAAATAAATATATTTAATTAAAATAAGTATTATCCTAATCTTGACATTTGCATTTAGTTTTCACACACAGCAGAAATATGTCTGGTTCCCAACGGTACTTTGAGATCATATATGAAGTTTAAGTCTTTACCTAGAGACATGATTTTGACTATAATCTGGCAAGAGCTTTTCTTGCAGTCTGTCATAGCATTTGGGCTATAACTTCTGTGAAACTGTAGTGCCTTTTTTTTTTTTTTTTTTTTTTTGTGAGCTAATCCTTTAACAGTTCCTTGCTGCTTTGAATCTCATCAGTAATGGGTTGATTTTATGGCTAAAAATACTCTCATTACTTTTCATTGCTGGTTCCACTGAAATAATCATCTTCATTTTTTTTTCTAACTGAAACAATAGTGCTTATCATATTCTCATTACTTTACTGAATAGTCCTACTTTGATGAAATGTGTTAGTTCAGATGAAACTTCTCTTTGGTAGTTTGTCTTTATGATCATTTACTTTTACAATTATTATTGAAAAATGTTCAAAGTTAGTAGCTTGCTTTCATTTTGAAATATAATTGCAGTACTACAACAAATAGAACATAAAAAAGCAAAGGTAAAGAAAAAGAAATTAATATAGTAAAAACAGGTTCTGCATAAATGGTATTTCCTATTTGATATTAATACAGCAAAGTACCAGCATGAAAATGGAAGAGCATACAAATTGTTAGTGCCATCCCTTATCTTTTGAAAAAAATCTTCCTTTTCTCATATATGAATCTAATTCCCTATCTTACCTCAAATTGCTCCTCAAAACACACTTCTAGTACAAATCCTTTAAAATCAAACGTACAAGACACTAACTATAATCTCAAATACTTGATAGAACCTCTTACTGTGCATGGCCTAAATCCATCCTTAGATTAATTCCACAGCGGACTTAAACATGATTTAAACAGTGTGTGCATTTTGCGCTGGACTTTTGTCCGTATCTGAATTTCATCTTATGTGAACAGTGAAGTTATTGAAGAACAGATGAAGGGAGGATGTGGAATCCCCATCACTGGAGGTCAAACAAACAAATAAAAATCTGTTTCACTTCTTCTAAAATTAAAACCCGGAAGGAAATTATTTTGATGGATTAATTTTCTTCAGAATTTTTTGCCTCTCTCTTTGTCAGACCTCATTTTGGGAAGCAAGACCTCCCTCACTACAAGATCTATTGTCACTAGAGTACTAGGTGTCTTTTTTTTCAGTGCTTTCCTAATTCCTTGTATTTTAGGGAGATGAGAACTCAGTTGTCATGAATGCATAGGTTCTGTGCTATCCCCCAGCCTTTATACAGTCTCTTTGCAAAGCACCCTTAGATTTTGCCAGGTCCCATGCTTCAATTTTCATGAAGGCAGGCAGGACCCTGCATTTACTTATGTCACAAAGGATCAGAATTTCCCGCATTCCACAAAAGGAGTTTGATACTCAAAAGCTAGTTTTGTTCTAAATCTAGAACCCTTAATTTTTGACTGAATTTTAATCCCATCCCTATTTTGTTTAATAACGGAACATTCTATAAAGGTTCAGAGTTATGATGCTTATCTTAGCTATCCAAACCTGGTCTCTGCAAAAATTGAGTTAGCAATCTCATAAGAACAGACTAACCTCTTACTATTTTTCTCTGTACTTTCTGGAGCTGCATTTTCTATAAAGAATATCAATATTTCCTTAAAATATCTGCAATATTATAATCATCCAATTAGGTAACATGAGTTAGGGCTTCTAAACTGAGCTATAAATCACTGAAATAAAGAAAGCACCTTGATTAGCTCAAGCTAGCTTTATCTTGACATTTCTAATGCTCTTATCACTTTCACATATACATACCCTCTAATATCTATAACTCAGATTATCCACTGCTTCATACATGCAACTCATACTGTTGATAAAGCTTTGCATTTATATAATATATTTTAATCTGAGGGTCCAAGTGTCTTCAAAATAATTAAGTAACCCTCAGATGCCTTTGTAAATTGGATATTACTGTTATATGGATTTACATATAGGTAAAGTCAAGTACAGTGGGATTATGTGGCTTCTGTGGGGCTGGTCAAACAAAGTTTTATTTAGTTTTGTTCCCCACGTGGAATTGATTTATTTTGAACAAAAAATTGAAAACATACATTGAACATTTTATAAAAAGAACAGGAGTACTTGTGGCACCTTAGAATGCACTTCAATCTGATGAAATGGGCTGTAGCCTACGAAAGCTTAGGCTCAAATAAATTTGTTAGTCTCTAAGGTGCCACAAGTACTCCTGTTCTTTTTATGGATACAGACTAACATGGCTGCTACTCTGAAACCTGAACATTTTATGGTATTCAAAATTTTTCTCTTTTCAGTGTTTTCCAATCCTTCCCTCTCCTTCCAAAGAAAGAGGTGAAGGGGGAGGAGAGAAAAGGAAAAGAAGAGGTGGGAGAGAAAAATCTGAAAAATTGCCAGTTCAACAAAACTAGAATTTTTCTCAAACCAAATGAACATTGT